>NC_050101.1:163278768-164533124 GCF_902167145.1 Zea mays | reverse complement strand
CTGCAATCGCTTCTTCACAGCTTTTACTACATCCTTCGTTTGCCTGATTCAGAGTCATAATACATAAGTTCCCAGCCAGGAAAATCAGAAATGCAATTATTTAAGATATTCTGCTTATGTCTCCTGATGGTGATGTCTAAACAGAATAGTCTAGCTTACAGTTCGGATTTTGTAGGCTTCTATTTAAAACCTACAATAAAAGATAAATCATGAAAAAATGCAAATCCCACAGAATATATGATTGTAAATAAATGACTCGTTATAAAATGGAAAGTGACCAATACCCCCCAAGTCCCTCTATGAATTCCAAAATGCACCTGTTACCCTGAAAAACAACTATAGCGAGATTCGGGTTGTTGCCATTACAGAGAATGGCAAAACTACCTCTAGGCTTCATCTTTCCCATTTGCTGTGAAAGAAAGCAAGCACTTGAACTTGCCACTAAAACAGTATTGCATCACGACGAGACCCCATGTAGCTAAGCTGCTCCACAGTTTGAGGTAAGTTCCGTAGATAAGTATCAGCGGACGCAGACAGGACTCCACCTGAGCTGAAGCTCCAGCTTAAGATTTTTCAACATCTATACTACTTGCCACCCTATGGTAAAAGTTGGCATGCAAAGTCCTCTGCTTGGTGCATAATGCCCCCTCCGAACAACATAGAGCAACAGAAAAGAAAGCCGCCGAAAGCCACAGACCGGTTACTTCCCAGAAATCACGCTAACTACTAGTCTGTAGCCAGCAACAACCCTCAAATCGGCCCCAGAAGCGATCAGGACAACGGCCCCAAACCAATACCCGAACCAGAGGAGTTCCCATGAGCAGTGCGAGCCGCGACGCGAGGCAACGGAATTTGCAAAGCCGCGCCGCCGTTACAGCCCGTGCAGGAAGAACCCCAAACATGTTTCGAAATCCCACCACCACACACACACAAATATAGCAAGCGGGAGAGAGAGAGAGAGAGAGAGAGAGAGAGAGAGAGAGAGAGAGAGAGAGAGAGAGAGAGAGAGAGAGAGAGGGCGACGATCGCTCACCAGCGGTCGGCGTTGAGGGTGTCGCAGATTTCGAGGTTGACGGCCCAGTCGGGGCCCTGCAGCAGGTGGCTCGTGGCCTTGTCCACCCGCGACGCCGCCGGCAGCCGCGCCGGCGGCGTGCCCGTCACCACCGGGTACATCGCCCGTCCTCCTCGGCCGCCTCTCGGCGCGGAGCAGCTAGGCGAGGCCGGACGCGCTCACGATTCCGGCGCTTTGCGGTGGGGCTCGGGAGCCGTGCGCGGTACGGCGCTCTAGAAACTCGTCGTCTCAATGCGCACGCGATGTGGAACGGAGAACGGGGGGAGAGAGAAACTGAGAGAGAGTACAGGATAGATAGGGAGGGAGGAGGGGCAGGTGGACTTGGAATGGAACCGGAGGAAGGAAAGCAGAGAAAGCGAGGGCGTTATCGACTCCTGAGTCGGCGACGCGCGTGGATGACGTGCGGGTCCGGGACCCGCGTGGCAGTGGCAGCGAGAAAGGCTCCGTTGGGTCGTTGGAAACGAAGGAATTGTATAGTAAGAGGTAAGAGGACTGCAGATGATGATGAGGTGATGTTTTGCCGGTTTGGGTTTATAGCAAGCGGTTTTGGGTGGTCCATGGGTTTATCCGTTGACGGCTGGCCGTGAGTACTTGCGTCGCCGTTTGCTTCAGGGATTTGCGCTTGTTTCTTCTCATGTACTCGGTGTGGATGGGAAAAAGTTATAAAAAAGGGGTATTTTAAAAAAAACGGAAAAAGTATATATCAGCATAGTTTACAAACAAACTTGATATGCTAGATTTTCCTATTTATTAAGAGTGATAATAAGCTCTAAATTGTATATTATAAAATCTAAACATCAGATCGAATTATGATCGAGCTATATTTCTATTTATTTTTAACTAAAATTTATTAATGATTTTAATTTTTTACGAAGAAATATTTAAATTATGATCTATTACACCTAGCTGGTTACCGACTACTGTCGCTAATCCGGATAACGCCGGACAGAACAGATAGCAGAAGCTACGCGCTACCGTACACCCGTCACCCGCATCACATTCTCTAACCGTGTGGGGGTGTAGCCGCCTGCGTGAGAATGATTGGCTGGCTAATAATCAAATCAAACAAAAACCCCTCATGTTTCGTTGCTTCCTGTGGAGGGCAGGGGCAGGGGCAGGGGAGGCAACGTTGACTTTGTCTTCTTGCTTGCGAAGTTGCCATGGAGTCGCGCGTCTCCTTGGCTGGGAGCATCAGGTCGCGATCAAAATAATACAGCGACGGTGACACGGCGAGGAAAATCGATTGAAGGATGGAGGGAGTCAAGGCCTCAAGGGGTTGCTTTCGGCCATCTAAGGCCTTGTTCGTTTGTGCCGGATTGGTGGGTCGGAACGATTCCTAACCGGATTGCTTCTCTAATTTATATAAACTTTGATTAGCTGGAACGATTCCAGGTGCAATCCGACAGAAACGAACAAGGCCTAAAGAAATCCGTAGACCTGCGAGGGAGCGATCACCGCCCACTCCCGCCGCCAAAGCTGAACGGAATATCGCGCCTTTGTGCGGCTGGTCTCTTTGCTAGCTTCTTGGGTCAAATCTCGGTCTCACGGACAGTGCGTCATCACTCATGAAAAATATAGGAATACACATGACACTCAATTCCTCCTTTGTGTGTGTTTTTATTAAAAAAATTCCGATGGCAATTCCAGCTCTCCAATTCAGCTGCTCTCTTCTGGGCCGGCAGGTAAAAGCCCAGGCCCATCAGCAACTTTCATCACTCATAGCACACAAGCCTTGCCGTCTAACAAAAAAAAAGGTCAAGTCTTTCGCTAGATATGCCCCAGGCCTGGGTATGCCATTCCTTTGTTTTTCACCCCACAACATCGACACCAAATTTCTTCACTTGCGCAACGAAGCTACAAAGTTCGATATTTTGGATTCCTGTAAACTCAAGCAAAACACGTTTCTGATCGCCCAAACGTGTGAACATAAAACCAGCATCAAACAACAAACCATCCAGCGTGACACAAACAGAACCAAGCTCGGTTCGACTCGTCCATTGCACGAGCTTAAGAATGAGGCTCGCTTAGCTCGAAAGCTGACTCGGCTCGACTCGCGACCCACACAACCCACACATTGATAAATATTTTTGCTTTATAAAGTGAATTTGGAATATATAAATATAAAATATAAAAATTATTATTTCACATTATGAGTAATCTAAATTATTGTGCAGACTATCCGAATCTCTCACCTTCGTCTGTACTTTGCAGAAACACTTTGGATCTGTGATAGCACCCTGGCTTCTCACGGGTCAGGGCCCATATGAAACCCCACCTCATAATGGCATTAGGGGGTAAGTTGGTGAATATGTATTTTATACTTCTACTGCACTCCGCTGATCATCCCATAGATACGAAGCCAAAGCCCAACATCGAAGAAGCTTTTAAAGTTGACAGTTTTGTCTCTCTTCGGTTTCAGTGTTGTCTTTGTTGGGGGCCTTCCTCTTCCGAAGGTACTCAAAACACGGCTAACTTCTTTCAGCATACTACTAAATATTACAACAACTTCGTCACCAGAAAAGCTTTGACATAACACAATAAAATTACGACGAAGCAAGTTTCATCAAGCAGGCTTCATCATGGTGAAACATGGAGATGACGTAGGGAGAATGTGTTGTTCAAGTTGTTGAATACGAATGATGATGTTGTTCTTGTGACATTTGTAAACCATGTATGTAATTGTTGAGGGCATGAATGTAATAACGCACGAAGCCTTACGATTACCTATAAATACATGAACAGTACCCCGTACTGTTCACGCTGGATTGTAATTGCTCTTGCGTCATTACCTTCAAACAAGTCGAAGGTATCAATGTAATACAATCTTTGAAAGTATATTTATATATAAAATTAATACATGGCATGAAATTACATCTCACGAGTATATTCTTATATTTGCAAATAATGTAGACATGTTATTTAGGACCTTTGTATAAGATTCATTATACCCAAGAGGAAATAATGCTTCGAATGACGAAGGTCTTTAACATATAACAAATGTGTTGTCTTGCTCTGGGTTCACAGCAATTGAGAACAAGTGACCAACAGTCTCATCCCCAACACAGCGAATTAGATTCTCATCTTCTACATGTCGATGTTTCGAACCAGCATCGATGAGAAAAATTGTATATGAATGTTCTGGATATGGATGGTGTGCTTAGTAGGTGCACGATTTATACTGGTTTGAGTGAAACATCCCTACTTCCAGTCTTCGCTGGCTTGCGCTATCGGCACCTTGTTACTCAATGCTCGTAGTAGGGGTTACAAGCGGGTGAGAGAGGGAAGAGCTCACAAGTCTCTATAGGCTGTGTTGCTAAGGGTTCTATGTTTTGGTTGTTCGCTACCAACTAAGTCGTAGATTATAGTGTTCTTGTGCTCTCGTCAGTTGTCCTCCCCCTTGTCATTGGGCCGACCCTCCCCTTTTATAGACTAAGGAGAGGGCGTTTACAAGTGGCATCTCGTGGAAGGAGTTATTGTGTCGTGGTAGAACGAAGCATTCTACCTATGGTAGAAACTTGTCTATCAGTATTCACTCTAGTCGTCTGAGCTCTCCGGTCGGGCCCTTTAAGTCGGCTGGGATGACGTGAGTGGGTGGTGGGGGACTTAGGCATCATCATTACTCCTCCAGTGTCGCGCTAACCCTTGGCCTTCGTAGCATGAGTCTCGGTGTTCCTCATCGTGTTGTGGGCCCTGTAGATCATCAGGGGACTCAGACCTAGGCTCGGTAGGCCATAAATGAATTATAGATCTATGACATCATAGGTCATGAGTGGGGCACTGGTCCAGGTTCGCAAGTCATGAATGGAAGGAGGATCGACTCTTTTTATCGTGGCTCGGCGCCAAGCATATTTAATGCGGCCAGTCATTTCTGACGGAGATAATCCCTAGATCGGGTGTGGAATCTACTCGAGTGGCTTCCTCTTGGTTCGCCCCCCCCCTCGGCTCTACCACGTCTGGCCACCGAGCTTAGTGCTCGAGGTTCTTCAGGGATGAGTTCTTCTAGGGCAGACTCTTCCTTCGTCCTCCCTCCGATTGGTGGGCCCTAGGGGCCCAGGGATATGATACTTGACAGTAGCCCTCGAGCCCCCGAGGGGAGTGGGTCTCCCCATGGTGGCTTTCTCGAGTCAAGCGGCGCTTGCTTCGACCTTCGTCCTTTGGCTATCGTGCCTCCAAAGCGGCTAAGTTACATGGTGGTGGTTCCTTTCTACGGGTTCTGTTCCGCTCCGCTACTTCGGGGGCAAGATTGGATTTTGCTCGGTTCTCATCACACACTTTCCTTGATAGCGCCAGTTGGGCCACACGCTACTTTGCCCCCTTGTGCACCTCTTTATAAACATGTGCTTTGTTGTCATCATCTTCTTCCACATCCCTTTATTGGCAAGAGAAAGATGCTCTCACTTCTTCGTTCAAACCCTTCATGGGTTCGGGCAAGCGTTCCATGAACAACCACATTATCAAATTAGGTCCATCAAGTCATTCATCGTGGTGCTCATCACAGTACCGTCAACACCCTAGGCTTTGTTCAGTTTAGTCCGGGCTACGAGCTAGGTGACACTGTCGACTTGTTAGAGGACGTTGCTAGTGGCGCTCTCGAGGATTTGGAGGACGACTTTGGCAGAGCCTCTGAGACGGTTGTCAATCTTCTCCTGTTGGAGGAGGTTATTATCAACTGTTCTCCTCTGCTTCCTTAGTTAGGATGCGATCTTAGGCCCCATCCTGGTCATTGGGTTGTCGTGGTCCATTCAGTCCCTCAACGAGCCATAGGGTTGCTCTGTCATGTCCTCACGGTGGTGTGTGTCGCAAGTATCAGTTTTCATGGCTAGTCACTCGGCTTCTTCAGTCCCTTGATCAAGGACCCAGTGCTCGTCCTTCGCCACTCCCGTCCCATCGACATGAACTCGTATGATCTTCACATTCGTCGTTGACCACCGTCCCTATATTGCACACCACAAGCTGAGAGACATTGTTGCACACACACAAACTCATATGCTAGTTAATCCAATACTCACACCAAAGTACCACCCATGTTGACAATCACTCATCATTACCCCCGAACCAAAAGGATAAGTCAATCTTCTGTTCACACTGTCATGATGCTTGGATTTCAAGTCTTGCACTATATTTGGGCCAGAGTTAACTTGCTTGCCCATGAAACCAGCTGCCCAGCCCACTCAAGCCCTCTAATTGCCCCATAGATCCAATCTGTGCTATGAGTGCCTAGGGGATATCTATCCCCATAGCCATGTCCCTATAAATAGGTGCACAATGTCCATGCGGCATGCCATAGACAAATACTCATGTGCTCTCACTTCACTTGAACACTCCGCTTTCGAGGCTCCTCAAGAATGAATATCTTAGGGTATCTCACCAACATCCCAAAGGTACTGATGTAATGATTTGCAAATAAAAGGACAGTAGCAAAGGATGTTAAACAAACTTCATGGTCCCTACGTTATTGCATTTTTCCTTTCTGAATTGTTAGTATTTATTCAACCTTCTCCTTATGTTTGTTCCTCACTTCATTAGTGGAAAAGGGGGAAATGTATCCCTGATTTAATTGTGTTGCCATGTTTTGGTTTCCCAAGGGAACCTTGATGGGTGACCAACAATTGTTGATGCACCAATTTTACCTCTTTGTTTTTATCAACTCCCACATGTAGAATTTTTTCCATGATCTTCTACGTAACTAAACAACACACTTTATTTCACTATTATGTTCTAGCAGCCTCCATGGGATTTTGAGATGAAGAGACATTTAATTTCTTTTAGTAGAGAGCAATAGTTTTCTGTACATTTTTGGTGTTATCACATATTTGGGATGACATATTGCTTTAGCTTTAGCTACCTAAAACTAATTGCTAATTGCTTGTTTGTTGATTATCTTTTTTTCTTGATTATGATAGGTGCACAAGCTACTTACTGGAGTAGTACCTTTTGGTAGCAAGGAGTGTTAACTTACTAGAGTAGTACCTTGTGGCGGCAATGAGTGTTAACTTACTAGAGTAGTACCTTTTGGTAGCAAGGACTGTTAGAAGTATTGATTTTTGTTTGTGAAAGGGAATTAGGCTTACACCTATTTCCTAATTGATTTTGGTGGTTGAAATGCCCAACACAAATAATTGGACTAACTAGTTTGCTCTAGTGTATAAGTTATACAGGTGCCAAAGGTTCACACTTAGTCAATAAAAAGACCAAGTATTGGGTTCAACAAAAGAGCAAAGGGACAACCGAAGGCACCTCTGGTCTGGCGCACCGGACTGTCCGGTGCACCATTCGACAGTCAGCCCCACCAAACGGCTAGTTTGGTGGTTGGGGCTATAAATACCCCCAACCACCCCACATTCAAGTCATCCAAGTTTTCACACTTCCAACCACTTACAAGAGCTAGCCATTCAATTCTAGACACACTCAAGAGATCAAATCCTCTCCCAAATTCCACACAACGCCCTAGTGCTTAGAGAGAGAGATTTGCTTGTGTTCTTTCGAGCTCTTGCGCTTGGATTGCTTTCTTCTTTCTTGATTCTTTATTGCGATCAAACTCACTTGTAATTGAGGCAAGAGACACCAATCTTGTGGTGGTCCTTGTGGGAACTTTGTGTTCCAAGTGATTGAGAAGAAAAGCTCATTCGGTCCGAGGGACCGTTTGAGAGAGGGAAAGGGTTGAAAGAGACTCGGTCTTTGTGACCACCTCAACGGGGAGTAGGTTTGCGAGAACCGAACCTCGGTAAAACAAATCCGCGTGTCACACTCTTTATTTGCTTGCGATTTGTTTTGCACCCTCTCTCGCGGACTCGATTATATTTCTAACGCTAACCCGGCTTATAGTTGTGATTATTTTTGAGAATTTCAGTTTCACCCTATTCACCCCCCCCCCCTCTAGGCGACTTTGAATTGGTATCAGAGCCCGGTGCTTCATTAGAGCCTAACCGCTCGAAGTGATGTCGGGAGAACTCTCCAAGAAGGAGATGGAGACCGGCGACAGGCCCGCTACAAGCCACGGAAAGGCTTCATCGGGAGAGTCCCGCAACAAGGAGAAGAAGAAGGATAAGAAGACTTCTTCTCACAGGTCGCATCGGAGTGGCGACAAAATAAAGAAGATGAGGAAGGTGGTCTACTACGAGACCGACACTTCATCACCTTCTACCTCCGGCTCCGACGCGCCCTCCATAACTTCTAAGCGCAATGAGCGCAAGAAGTTTAGTAAGATCCCCTTACATTATCCTCGTACCTCTAGACATACTCCATTACATTCCGTTCCATTAGGCAAACCGCCAACCTTTGACGGTGAAGATTATGCTAGGTGGAGTGATTTAATGAAATTTCATCTAACCTCACTCCACAAAAGTATATGGAATGTTGTTGAGTTTGGAGCACAGGTACCATCCGTAGGGGATGAGGATTATGATGAGGACGAGGTGGCCCAAATCGAGCACTTCAACTCCCAAGCCACAACCATACTCCTCGCCTCTCTAAGTAGGGAGGAGTACAACAAGGTGCAAGGACTAAAAAGCGCCAAGGAAGTTTGGGACGTGCTCAAGACGGCGCACGAGGGTGATGAACTCACCAAGATCACCAAGCGGGAAACGATCGAGGGGGAGCTCGGTCACTTCCGTCTTCGCCAAGGGGAGGAGCCACAAGATATGTACAACCGGCTCAAAACCTTGGTGAACCAAGTGCGCAACCTCGGGAGCAAAAAGTGGGATGACCACGAAGTGGTTAAGGTTATTCTAAGATCTCTTATTTTCCTTAACCCTACTCAAGTACAATTAATTCGTGGTAATCCTAGATATACACTAATGACTCCCGAGGAAGTAATCGGGAATTTTGTGAGCTTTGAATTTATGATTAAGGGCTCACGGAAGATCAACGAGCTTGACGGCCCCTCCACGTCCGAAGCTCAACCGGTTGCATTTAAGGCGACGGAGGAGAAGAAGGAGGAGTCTACACCAAGTAGACAACCAATCGACGCCTCCAAGCTCGACAATGAGGAAATGGCGCTCGTCATCAAGAGCTTCCGCCAAATCCTCAAACAAAGGAGGGGGAAGGATTACAAGCCCCGCTCCAAGAAGGTTTGCTACAAGTGTGGTAAGCCCGGTCACTTTATTGCAAAAATGTCCTATTTCTAGTGACAGTGACAGGGGCGATGACAAGAAGGGGAGAAGGAAGGAGAAGAAGAGGTACTACAAGAAGAAGGGGGGCAATGCCCATGTTTGTCGGGAGTGGGACTCCGACGAAAGCTCTAGTGACTCCTCTGACGACGAGGACGCCGCCAACATCGCCGTCGCCAAGGGACTTCTCTTCCCCAACGTCGGGCACAAGTGCCTCATGGCAAAGGACGGCAAAAAGAAAAAGGTTAAATCTAAATCCTCCACTAGATATGAATCTTCTAGTGATGAAAATGCTAGTGATGAGGAAGATAATTTGCGTACTCTTTTTGCCAACTTAAACATGCAACAAAAAGAGAAATTAAATGAATTGATTAGTGACATCCATGAGAAGGATGATCTCTTGGATTCCCAAGAGGACTTCCTAATTAAGGAGAACAAAAAGCATGTTAAAGTTAAAAATGCTTATGCTCTAGAAGTTGAAAAATGTGAAAAATTGTCTAGTGAGCTAAGCACTTGCCATGAGACTATAGATAACCTTAGAAATGAAAATTCTAATTTATTAGCTAAGGTTGATTCTATTGCTTGTAATGTTTCAATTCCCAATCTTAGAAATGATGATGATGATTTGCTTGCTAAGATTGAAGAATTAAACATGTCTCTTGCTAGCCTTAGGATTGAAAATGAAAAATTGCTTGCTAAGGCTAAAGATTTTGATGTTTGCAATGCTACTATTTCCGACCTTAAAACTAAAAATGATATTTTGCATGCTAAGGTTGTAGAACTAAAATCTTGCAAACCCTCTACATCTACCGTTGAGCACACTTCTATTTGCACTAGATGTAGAGATGTTAATATTGATGCTATTCATGATCACATGGCTTTAATTAAACAACAAAATGATCACATAGCTCAACTTAATGCTAAAATCAATGAGCATGACTTAGAAAATGAAAAATTTAAATTTGCTAGAAGCATGCTCTATAGTGGGAGACGCCCTGGCATTAAGGATGGCATTGGCTTCCAAAAGGGGGACAATGTCAAACTTAATGCCCCTCCTAAGAAGTTATCTAATTTTGTTAAGGGCAAGGCTCCCATGCCTCAGGATAACGAGGGTTACATTTTGTACCCTACCGGCTACCCTGAGAGCAAGATTAGGAGAATTCACTCTAGGAAGTCTCACTCTGGCCCTAATCATGCTTTTATGTATAAGGGTGAGACATCTAGGTCTAGGCAACAAACCCATGTTAAGTTGCCTAAGAAGAAAACTCCTAGTGCATCAAATGAACATAACTTTTCATTTAAAACTTTTGATGCATCTTATGTTTTGACTAACAAATCCGGCAAGGTAGTTGCCAAATATGTTGAGGGTAAGCACAAGGGGTCAAAGACTTGTGTTTGGGTACCCAAAGTTCTTGTTTCTAATGCCAAAGGACCCAAAACCATTTGGGTACCTAAAGTCAAGAACTAAACTTGTTTTGTAGGTTTATGCATCCGGGGGCTCAAGTTGGATTATCGACAGCGGGTGCACAAACCACATGACAGGGGAGAAGAAAATGTTCTCCTCCTATGAGAAAAACCAAGATCCCCAACGAGCTATTACATTCGGGGATGGAAATCAAGGTTTGGTCAAAGGTCTTGGTAAAATAGCTATATCTCCTGACCATTCTATTTCCAATGTTTTTCTTGTAGATTCATTAGATTACAACTTGCTTTCTGTATCTCAATTATGCAAAATGGGCTACAACTGTCTTTTTACTGATGTAGGTGTCACTGTCTTTAGAAGAAGTGATGATTCAATAGCATTTAAGGGTGTGTTAGAGGGTCAGCTATACTTAGTAGATTTTGATAGAGCTGAACTCGACACATGCTTAATTGCTAAGACTAACATGGGCTGGCTCTGGCATCGCCGACTAGCACATGTTGGGATGAAGAATCTTCATAAGCTTCTAAAGAGAGAGCACATTTTAGGACTAACAAATGTTCATTTTGAGAAAGACAGGATTTGTAGCGCATGCCAAGCAGGGAAGCAAGTTGGCACTCATCATCCACACAAGAACATCATGACGACCGACAGGCCGCTTGAGCTACTCCACATGGATCTATTCGGCCCGATAGCTTACATAAGCATCGGCGGGAGTAAGTATTTTCTTGTAATTGTGGATGATTATTCTCGCTTCACTTGGGTATTCTTTTTGCAGGAAAAATCTCATACCCAAGAAACCTTAAGGGGATTCTTGAGACGGGCTCAAAACGAGTTCGGCTTAAGGATCAAGAAAATTAGAAGCGACAACGGGACGGAGTTCAAGAACTCGCAAATTGAAGGCTTCCTTGAGGAGGAGGGCATCAAGCATGAGTTCTCTTCTCCCTACACCCCACAACAAAATGGTGTAGTAGAGAGGAAGAATAGAACTCTCTTGGACATGGCAAGAACCATGCTTGATGAGTACAAGACTTCAGATCGGTTTTGGGCCGAGGCGGTTAACACCGCTTGCTACGCCATCAACCGGTTATATCTACACCGAATCCTCAAGAAGACATCATACGAACTCCTAACCGGTAAAAAGCCCAACATTTCATATTTTAGAGTCTTTGGTAGCAAATGCTTCATTCTTGTTAAAAGAGGTAGAAAATCTAAATTTGCTCCTAAGACTGTAGAAGGCTTTTACTAGGATATGATTCAAATACAAGGGCATATAGAGTCTTTAACAAGTCCACTGGACAAGTTGAAGTTTCTTGTGACGTTGTGTTTGATGAGACTAACGGCTCTCAAGTAGAGTAAGTTGATCTTGATGAGATAGGTATTGAAGAGGCTCCATGCATCGCGCTAAGGAACATGTCCATTGGGGATGTATTTCCTAAGGAATCCGAAGAGCCTCCAAATGCACAAGATCAACCATCCTCCTCCACGCAAGCATCTCCACCAACTCAAAATGAGGTTGAGGCTCAAGTTGATGAAGGAGAAGATCAAGCAAATGAGCCACCTCAAGATGACGACAATGATCAAGGGGGAGATGCAAATGATCAAGACAAGGAGGATGAAGAGCAAAGGCCGCCACACCCAAGAGTCCACCAAGCAATCCAACGAGATCACCCCGTCGACACCATCCTCGGCGACATTCATAAGGGGGTAACCACTAGATCTCGTGTTGCACATTTTTGTGAGCATTACTCTTTTGTTTTCTCTATTGAGCCACACAGGGTAGAGGAAGCACTTCAAGATTCGGATTGGGTGGTGGCAATGCAAGAGGAGCTCAACAACTTCACTAGGAATGAGGTATGGCATTTAGTTCCACGTCCTAATCAAAATGTTGTAGGAACCAAATGGGTCTTCCGCAACAAGCAAGATGAGCATGGTGTGGTGACAAGGAACAAAGCTCGACTTGTGGCCAAGGGATACTCCCAAGTCGAAGGTTTGGATTTCGGTGAAACCTATGCACTCGTAGCTAGGCTTGAGTCAATTCACATATTATTAGCCTATGCTACTTACCATGGCTTTAAGCTTTATCAAATGGATGTGAAAAGTGCCTTCCTCAATGGACCAATCAAGGAAGAGGTCTATGTTGAGCAACCTCCCGACTTTGAAGATAGTGAGTACCCTAACCATGTTTATAAACTCTCTAAGCCGCTTTATGGGCTTAAGCAAGCCCCACGAGCATGGTATGAATGCCTTAGGGATTTCCTTATCACTAATGGATTCAAAGTCGGAAAGGCCGATCCCACTTTATTTACTAAAACTCTTGAGAATGACTTATTCGTATGCCAAATTTATGTTGATGATATTATATTTGGGTCTACTAACGAGTCTACATGTGAAGAATTTAGTAGGATCATGACACAAAAATTCGAGATGTCAATGATGGGGGAGTTGAAGTATTTCTTAGGATTTCAAGTAAAGCAACTCCAAGAGGGCACCTTCCTAAGCCAAACGAAGTATACTCAAGATATTCTAAGCAAGTTTGGAATGAAGGATGCTAAACCCATCAAGACACCCATGGGAACCAATGGGCATCTCGACCTCGACGAAGGAGGTAAATCCGTCGATCAAAAGGTATACCGGTCGATGATAGGCTCTTTGCTATATTTATGTGCATCTCGACCGGACATAATGCTTTCCGTATGCATGTGTGCAAGATTCCAAGCCGTCCCTAAGGAAGCTCACCTTACGGCCGTAAAACGAATCTTGAGATATTTAGTTTATACTCCTAAGTTTAGGCTTTGGTATCCTAGGGGATCCACTTTTGATTTAATTGGTTATTCGGATGCCGATTGGGCGGGGTGTAAAATCAATAGAAAGAGCACATCGGGGACTTGCCAGTTCTTGGGAAGATCCTTGGTGTCTTGGGCTTCAAAAAAGCAAAATTCTGTAGCTCTTTCTACCGCCGAAGCCGAGTACATTGCCGCAGGACATTGTTGCGCGCAACTACTTTGGATGAGGCAAACCCTTAGGGACTATGGTTACAAATTAACCAAAGTTCCTCTTCTATGTGATAATGAGAGTGCAATCCGCATGGCGGATAATCCCGTGGAGCATAGCCGCACTAAACACATAGCCATTCGGTATCACTTTTTAAGGGATCACCAACAAAAGGGAGATATCGAGATTTCATACATTAATACTAAAGATTAATTAGCCGATATCTTTACCAAGCCTCTTGATGAACAAACTTTCAACAAACTTAGGCATGAGCTAAATATTCTTGATTCTAGGAACTTCTTTTGTTGACTTGCACATATAGCTCATTTATATACCTATGATCATGTCTCTTTCATATGTTATGACTAATGTGTTTTCAAGTCTATTTCAAACCAAGTCATAGGTATATTGAAAGGGAATTGGAGTCTTCGGCGAAGACAAAGGCTTCCACTCCGTAACTCATCCTTCGCCGTCACTCCAAGCAACTCTCCATTTTTGGGGGAGAAAGCATGAGCACCAAGCAAAAGGACTCCGTCTTTGGTATAATCTTCACTCATTTATTTATGACCAAAGGGGAAGAAAGTAATTCTAAGGGCTCTAATGACTCCGTTTTTGGCGATTCATGCCAAAGGGGGAGAAAGTATTAGCCCAAAGCAAAAGGACCACACCACCACCTAATTTTAAAAAGAGTTTTTCAATTGGTATGATTCTCAATTGATAAATTTTAAATTGGTATCTTATTATGTTCAAAAGGGGGAGAAAGTAGTATTTCAAAATTAATACATCAAAACCCTCTTGAACACTAAGAGGAGAATCTTATCTAGGGGGAGTTTTGTGTAGTCAAAGGAAAGGCATTTGAAATAGAGGGAGAAAATTTCAAATCTTGAAGATGCTTTGCAAAATCTTATTCATTTACCTTTGACTATTTACAAAAGAATTTGCAAAAACAAAACATGTGGTGCAAGCGTGGTCCAAAATGTTAAAAACAAAGAAACAATCCATGCATATCTTGTAAGTATTTATATTGGCTCAATTCCAAGCAACCTTTGCACTTGCATTATGCAAACTAGTTCAATTATGCATTTCTATACTTGCTTTGGTTTGTGTTGGCATCAATCACCAAAAAGGGGGAGATTGAAAGGGAATTAGGCTTACACCTATTTCCTAATTGATTTTGGTGGTTGAAATGCCCAACACAAATAATTGGACTAACTAGTTTGCTCTAGTGTATAAGTTATACAGGTGCCAAAGGTTCACACTTAGTCAATAAAAAGACCAAGTATTGGGTTCAACAAAAGAGCAAAGGGACAACCGAAGGCACCTCTGGTCTGGCGCACCGGACTGTCCGGTGCACCAGAGGACTCCAACTCAAACTCGTCACCTTCGGGAAAATCCAGAGGCGCTCCGCTATAATTCACCGGACTGTCCGGTGTACACCGGACAGTGTCCGGTGCTCCAAGGAAGAGCGGCTCTGGAACTCGCCAGCCTCGGGAATGCGCTCCGCTATAATTCACCGGACTGTCCGGTGTACACCGGACTGTCCGGTGAACCAGCAGAGCAACGACTACTTCGGCGCCAACGGCTACCTGCAGCGCATTAAATGTGCGCCAGCGCGCGCAGAAGTCAGGCACGCCCATGCTGGCGCACCGGACACTCTACAGTGCATGTCCGGTGCGCCACCGGACATCTAGGCGGGGCCAGAAGACAGAGCTCCAATGGTCGGAACCCAACGGCTTTGGTGACGTGGCTGGCGCACCGGACATGTCCGGTGTGCACCGGACTGTCCGGTGCACCATTCGACAGTCAGCCCCACCAAACAGCTAGTTTGGTGGTTGGGGCTATAAATACCCCCAACCACCCCACATTCAAGTCATCCAAGTTTTCACACTTCCAACCACTTACAAGAGCTAGGCATTCAATTCTAGACACACTCAAGAGATCAAATCCTCTCCCAAATTCCACACAACGCCCTAGTGCTTAGAGAGAGATTTGCTTGTGTTCTTTCGAGCTCTTGCGCTTGGATTGCTTTCTTCTTTCTTGATTCTTTATTGCGATCAAACTCACTTGTAATTGAGGCAAGAGACACCAATCTTGTGGTGGTTGATAGTCGCCTAGAGGGGGGGTGAATAGGGCGAAACTGAAATTTACAAATATAAACACAACTACAAGCCGGGTTAGCGTTAGAAATAAAAACGAGTCTGCGAGAGTGGGTGCAAAACAAATCTTAAGCAAATAAAGAGTGTGACACAAGGATTTGTTTTACCAAGGTTCGGTTCTCGCAAACCTACTCCCCGTTGAGGTGGTCACAAAGACCGGGTCTCTTTCAACCCTTTCTCTCTCTCAAACGGTCCCTCCGACCGAGTGAGCTTTTCTTCTCAAATCAAAATCGGGAACAAAACTTCCCCGCAAGGGCCACCACACAATTGGTTCCTCTTGCCTTGATTACAGTGGAGTTTTGATCACAAGAACAAGTGAGAAAGAAAGAAGCAATCCAAGCGCAAGAGCTCAAAAGAACATGGCAAATCTCTCTCGCTAATCACTAAAGCCTTGTGTGGAATTGGAGAGGATTTGATCTCTTTGGTGTGTCTAGAATTGAATGCCTAGCTCTTGTAAGTGGTTGAGAAGTGGAAAACTTGGATGCAATGAATGGTGGGTGGTTGAAGGTATTTATAGCCCCAACCACCAAACTAGCCGTTTGGTGGGGCTGTCTGTCGCATGGTGCACCGGACAGTCCGGTGCACACCGGACATGTCCGGTGCGCCAGCCACGTCACCAAAGCCGTTGGGTTCTGACCGTTGGAGCTCTGTCTTCTGGGCCCGCTTGGATGTCCGGTGGCGCACCGGACATGTACTGTAGAGTGTCCGGTGCGCCAGCATGGGTGTGCCTGACTACTGCGCGCGCTGGCGCGCATTTAATGCACTTGCAGGTAGTCGTTGGTGCCGAAGTAGCCGTTGCCCCGCAGTTACACCGGACGTGTCCGGTGAATTATAGCGGAGCGGCCGTCGCGAATTCCCGAGGCTGCCAAGTTTCAGAGCCGCGTCCTCTTGGAGCACCAGACACTGTCCGGTTTACACCGGACAGTCCGGTGAATTATAGCGCGTCGGCTCTGAAAATTCCTGAGGCTGAGGAGTTCAGCGCGACGTCCCCTGGTGCACCGGACACTGTCCGGTGGCACACCGAACAGTCCGGTGCACCAGACCAGGGAGCCTTTCGGGATGCCTTTAGCTCTCTATTTTGAACCCAACAATGGTCTTTTTAATTGGCTTGTTATGAACCTTTGGCACCTGTATAACTTATACACTAGAGCAAACTAGTTAGTCCAATTATTTGTGTTGGGCAATTCAACCACCAAAAATATTTAGGAACTAGGTGTAAGCCTAATTCCCTTTCAATCTCCCCCTTTTTGGTGATTGATGCCAACACAAACCAAAGCAAATATAGAAGTGCATAATTGAACTAGTTTGCATAATGTAAGTGCAAAGGTTGCTTGGAATTGAGCCAGTATAAATACTTGTAAGATATGCATGGATTGTTTCTTCATTTTTAACATTTTGGACCACGCTTGCACCACAAATTTTGTTTTTGCAAATTCTTTTGTAAATCCATTTCAAAGTTCTTTTGCAAATAGTCAAAGGTAAATGAATAAGATTTTACTAAGCATTTTCAAGATTTGAAATTTTCTCCCCCTGTTTCAAATGTTTTTCCTTTGACTAAACAAAACTCCCCCTAAATGAGATCCTCCTCTTAGTGTTCAAGAGGGTTTTGATATATCATTTTGAAATACTACTTTCTCCCTCTTTTGAACACAATAAGATACCAATTTGAAATTTACCAATTGAAAATCTCCAATTTTAAAATTAAAATTAGGTGGTGGTGCGGTCCTTTTGCTTTGGGCAAATATTTTCTCCCCCTTTGGCATGAATCGCCAAAAACGGAGTCATTAGAGCCCTTTTGCTTTGAACTCTCCCAAAAAGATGGAGAGATGCGCGGAGCGACGGCAAAGTATGAGTTACGGAGTGGAAGCCTTTGTCTTCGCCGAAGACTCCAATTCCCTTTCAATACACCTATGACTTGGTTTGAAATAGACTTGAAAAACACATTAGTCATAGCATATGAATGAGACATGATCAAAGGTATATAAATGAGCTATGTGTGCAATTTAGCAAAAGAAATTGCGCGAATCAAGAAAATTGAGCTCATGCCTAAGTTTGTTAAAAGTTTGTTCATCAAGAGGCTTGGTAAAGATATCGGCTAATTGATCTTTAGTGTTAATGTAAGAAATCTCGATATCTCCCTTTTGTTGGTGATCCCTAAGAAAATGATACCGAATGGCTATGTGTTTAGTGCGGCTATGCTCGACGGGATTATCCGCCATCTTGATTGCACTCTCATTATCACATAGCAAAGGGACTTTGGTTAATTTGTAACTGTAGTCCCGCAGGGTTTGCCTCATCCAAAGCAATTGCGCGCAACAATGGCCTGCGGCAATGTACTCGGCTTCGGCGGTAGAAAGAGCTACGGAATTTTGCTTCTTTGAAGCCCAAGACACCAAGGATCTTCCCAAGAACTGGCAAGTCCCCGATGTGCTCTTTCTATTAATCTTACACCCCGCCCAATCGGCATCCGAATAACCAATCAAATCAAATGTGGATCCCCGAGGGTACCAAAGCCCAAACTTAGGAGTATAAACCAAATATCTCAAGATTCGTTTTACGGCCGTAAGGTGAGCTTCCTTAGGGTCGGCTTGGAATCTTGCACACATGCATACGGTAAGCATAATATCCGGTCGAGATGCACATAAATATAGCAAAGAACCTATCATCGACCGGTATACCTTTTGATCGATGGATTTACCTCCCTCGTCGAGGTCGAGATGCCCATTGGTTCCCATGGGTGTCTTGATAGGTTTGGCATCCTTCATTCCAAACTTGCTTAGAATGTCTTGAGTATACTTCGTTTGGCTAAGGAAGGTGCCCTCTTGGAGTTGCTTCACTTGAAATCCTAAGAAATACTTCAACTCCCCCATCATAGACATCTCGAACTTTTGTGTCATGATCCTACTAAATTCTTCACATGTAGACTCGTTAGTAGACCCAAATATAATATCATCAACATAAATTTGGCATACAAACAAGTCATTTTCAAGAGTTTTAGTGAATAAAGTAGGATCGGCCTTTCCGACTTTGAAGCCATTAGCGATAAGGAAATCTCTAAGGCATTCATACCATGCTCTTGCGGCTTGCTTGAGCCCATAAAGCGCCTTAGAGAGTTTATAAACATGGTTAGGGTACTCACTATCTTCAAAGCCGAGAGGTTGCTCAACATAGACCTCTTCCATGATTGGTCCATTGAGGAAGGCACTTTTCACGTCCATTTGATAAAGCTTAAAGCCATGGTAAGTAGCATAGGCCAATAATATACGAATTGACTCAAGCCTAGCTACGGGTGCATAGGTTTCACCGAAATCCAAACCTTCGACTTGGGAGTATCCTTTGGCCACAAGTCGAGCTTTGTTCCTTGTCACCACTCCATGCTCATCTTGCATGTTGCGGAAGACCCATTTGGTTCCTACAACATTTTGATTAGGACATGGAACTAAATGTCATACCTCATTCCTAGTGAAGTTATTGAGCTCCTCTTGCATCGCCACCACCCAATCCGAATCTTGGAGTGCTTCCTCTACCCTGTGTGGCTCAATAGAGGAAACAAAGGAGTAATGCTCACAAAAATGTGCAACACGAGATCTAGTAGTTACCCCCTTATGAATGTCGCCGAGGATGGTGTTGACGGGGTGATCTCGTTGGATTGCTTGGTGGACTCTTGGGTGTGGCGGCCTTGGTTCTTCATCCTCCTTGTCTTGATCATTTGCATCTCCCCCTTGATCATTGCCGTCATCTTGAGGTGGCTCATCTCTTTGATCTTCTTCTTCATCATTTTGAGCCTCATCCTCGTTTTGAGTTGGTGGAGATGCTTGCATGGAGGAGGACGGTTGATCTTGTGCATTCGGAGGCTCTTCGGATTCCTTAGGACACACATCCCCAATGGACATGTTCCTTAGCGCGATGCATGGAGCCTCTTCATTAACTATCTCATCAAGATCAACTTGCTCTACTTGAGAGCCGTTAGTCTCATCAAACACAACGTCACAAGAGACTTCAACTTGTCCAGTGGACTTGTTAAAGACTCTATATGCCCTTGTGTTTGAATCATATCCTAGTAAAAACCCTTCTACAGTCTTAGGAGCAAATTTAGATTTTCTACCTCTTTTAACAAGAATAAAACATTGGCTACCAAAGACTCTAAAATATGAAATATTGGGCTTTTTACCGGTTAGGAGTTCATAAGATGTCTTCTTGAGGATTCGGTGTAGATATAACCAGTTGATGGCGTAGCAGGCGGTGTTGACCGCCTCGGCCCAAAACCGATTCGAAGTCTTGTACTCATCAAGCATGGTCCTTGCCATGTCCAATAGAGTTCGATTCTTCCTCTCCACTACACCATTTTGTTGTGGCGTGTAGGGAGAAGAGAACTCATGCTTGATGCCCTCCTCCTCAAGGAAGCCTTCGATTTGAGAGTTCTTGAACTCCGTCCCGTTGTCGCTTCTAATTTTCTTGATCCTTAAGCCGAACTCGTTTTGAGCTCGTCTCAAGAATCCCTTTAAGGTTTCTTGGGTTTGAGATTTTTCCTGCAAAAAGAACACCCAAGTGAAGCGAGAATAATCATCCACTATTACAAGACAATACTTACTCCCGCCGATGCTTATGTAAGCAATCGGGCCGAATAGATCCATGTGGAGTAGCTCAAGCGGCCTGTCGGTCGTCATGATGTTCTTGTGTGGATGATGGGTTCCAACTTGCTTTCCTGCCTGGCATGCGCTACAAACCCTGTCTTTCTCAAAATGAACATTGGTTAATCCTAAAATGTGCTCTCCCTTTAGAAGCTTATGAAGATTCTTCATCCCAACATGTGCTAGTTGAAAGGGAATTAGGGTTACACCTAGTTCCTAAATAATTTTGGTGGTTGAATTGCCCAACACAAATCTTTGGACTAACTAGTTTGCTCTAGTGTATAAGTTATACAGGTGTCAAAGGTTCACACTTAGCCAATAAAAAGACCAAGTGTTGGGTTCAACAAAAATGCAAAGGAGCAACCAAAGACTCCTCTGGTCTGGCGCACCGGACTGTCTGGTGTGCCACCGGACATGTCCGGTGCACCAGAGGACTCAGGTTTCAAACTCGTCACCTTCGGGAATTTCCGGAGGGCCACTCCGCTATAATTCACCGGACTGTCCGGTGTGCACCGGACTGTCCGGTGCTCCAAGGAAGGGCGGCCTCAGGAACACGCCAGCCTCGGGTTTTCACTCCAGCCGCTCCGCTATAATTCACCGGACTGTCCGGTGTGCACCGGACTGTCCGGTGCATCTTCGGAGCAACGGCTACTTCAGGCGCCAACAGCTACCTGCAGCGCATTTATTGCGCGCCAGCGCGCGCAGAGGTCAGGCACGCCCATGCTGGCGCACCGGACACTCTAGAGTACATGTCCGGTGCGCCACCGGACATCAAGGCGGGCCCAGAAGTCAGAACTCCAACGGTCGATTTCCAACGGCACTGGTGACGTGGCGGGGGCACCGGACTGTCCGGTGTGCACCGGACTGTCCGGTGCGTCATCGAACAGACAGCCCAGCCAACGGTCATGTTTGGTGGTTGGGGCTAGGGGTGGAAACGAGCCGAGCCGAGCTCGGCTCGGCTCGGCTCGCTGCGGCTCGCTCACGCAACGAGCCGAGCTCGGCTCGGCTCGCCCATCTGGCGAGCTCGGAAAAGAGGCTCGGCTCAGCTCGCTCCGGGCTCGCGAGCCGGCTCGCCGAGCCAACGAGCCTAGCCATAAATATAAAATTGCTCTCTAAATTATAATATAAAATCTTAAAAATATTTTAAATAACATATTTGAATTAGTAAAATAGATATATCACTAATATAATATAGAAAATAGATTATTTTTGTATAGTAATCTCAAATAACATAAATTATTGTCTACTCGGTACTAATATTATATGCTAATTAAGATTTTATGTAACAAATTGTTGTTAGGTCGAGCCACGAGCCAGCTCGCGAGCTGCACCGAGCCGAGCCGAGCTGGCTCGCTCTTTTCACGAGCCACAAAAACAGGCTCGGCTCGGGCTCGTTCTTAGCGTCGAGCCGGTCCGAGCCGAGCCGAGCTACTGCGAGCCCGAGCCAGCTCGTCGAGCTCGAGCTTTTTTTCCAGCCCTAGTTGGGGCTATAAATACCCCAACCACCCCACCATTCATTGCATCCAAGTTCTCTACTTCCCAACTACGACAAGAGCTCTAGCATTCAATTCTAGACACACCAAAGAGATCAAATCCTCTCCATATTCCACACAACGCCCTAGTGACTAGAGAGAGAGATTTGTTTGTGTTCTTTCGAGCTCTTGCGCTTGGATTGCTTCCTTCTTTCTTGATTCTTTCTTGTGATCAAACACTCCTTGTAATTGAGGCAAGAGGCACCAATTGTGTGGTGGCCCTTGCGGGAAGTTTGATTCCCAAGTGATTTGAGAAGAGAAGCTCACTCGGTCCGAGGGACCGATTGAGAGAGGGAAGGGTTGAAAGAGACCCGGCCTTTGTGGCCTCCTCAACGGGGAGTAGGTTTGCAAGAACCGAACCTCGGTAAAACAAATTCGTGTGTCACACTCTTCATTTGCTTGCGATTTGTTTTGCTCCCTCTATCGCGGACTCGTTTATATTTCTAACGCTAACCTGGCTTGTAGTTGTGATTATTTTTGAGAATTTCAGTTTCGCCCTATTCACCCCCCCTCTAGGCGACTTTCAATTGGTATCAAAGCCCGGTGCTTCATTAGAGCCTAACCGCTCGAAGTGATGTCGGGAGATCACGCCAAGAAGGAGATGGAGACCGGCGAAAAGCCCACTACAAGCCACGGGAGCACTTCATCGGAAGAGTCCCGCACCAAGAGGAAGGAGAAGAAGAAGAGCTCCTCCAACAAAGGGAAGGAGAAGAAATCTTCTTCGCACCACAAAGAGAAGAAGGAGAGATCTTCCTCCCACAAGCCACATCGGAGAGGGGACAAGCACAAAAGGATGAGGAAAGTGGTCTACTACGAGACCGACACTTCATCAACATCAACCTCCGACTCCGATGCGCCCTCCGTAACTTCTAAACGCCAAGAGCGTAAGAAGTTTAGTAAGATCCCCCTACATTACCCTCGCATTTCTAAAAATGCACCTTTACTTTCCGTCCCATTAGGCAAACCACCAACTTTCGATGGTGAAGATTATGCTAGGTGGAGTGATTTAATGCGATTTCATCTAACCTCACTCCACAAAAGTATATGGGATGTTGTTGAGTTTGGTGCACAGGTACCATCCGTAGGGGATAAAGACTATGATGAGGATGAGGTGGCCCAAATCGAGCACTTCAACTCTCAAGCGACAACAATACTCCTCGCCTCTTTAAGTAGAGAGGAGTATAACAAAGTTCAAGGGTTGAAGAGCGCCAAGGAGGTTTGGGATGTGCTCAAAACCGCGCACGAAGGAGATGAGCTCACCAAGATCACCAAGCGGGAAACGATCGAGGGGGAGCTCGGTCGGTTCCGGCTTCGCAAAGAGGAAGAGCCACAACACATGTACAACCGGCTCAAGACTTTGGTGAACCAAGTGCGCAACCTCGGAAGCGTCAAGTGGGACGACCACGAAATGGTTAAGGTTATTCTAAGATCTCTCATTTTCCTTAACCCCACTCAAGTTCAATTAATTCGTGGTAATCCTAGATATACTAAAATGACCCCCGAGGAAGTTATCGGGAATTTTGTAAGTTTTGAGTGCATGATCGAAGGCTCAAGGAAGATCAACGAGCTTGATGATCCATCCACATCCGAAGCTCAACCCGTCGCATTCAAGGCGACGGAGGAGAAGAAGGAGGAGGCTACACCAAGTCGACAACCTATAGACGCCTCCAAGCTCGACAATGAGGAAATGGCGCTCGTCATCAAGAGCTTCCGCCAAATCCTCAAACAAAGGAGGGGGAAAGACTACAAGCCCCGCTCCAAAAAGGTTTGCTACAAATGTGGTAAGCCCGGTCATTTTATTGCTAAATGTCCTATATCAAGTGACAGTGACCGAGGCGACGACAAGAAGGGGAGAAGAAAGGAGAAAAAGAAGTACTACAAGAAGAAGGGCGGCGATGCCCATGTTTGTCGGGAGTGGGATTCCGACAAAAGCTCAAGCGACTCCTCCGACGACGAGGACGCCGCCAACATCGCCGTCACCAAGGGACTTCTCTTCCCCAACGTCGGCCACAAGTGCCTCATGGCAAAGGACGGCAAACGGAAGAAGGTTAAATCTAACTCCTCCACTAAATATGAGTCTTCTAGTGATGATAATAATAGTGATGAGGAGGACAGTTTGCGTGTTCTCTTTGCCAATCTTAACATGGAGCAAAAAGAAAAACTAAATGAATTGATTAGTGCTATTCATGAAAAGGATGACCTTTTGGACTCCCAAGAGGATTGTCTAATTAAAGAAAACAAGAAACATGTTAAGGTTAAAAATGTTTATGCTCTAGAGGTAGAAAAATGTGAAAAATTGTCTAGTGAGCTAAGCACTTGCCATGAGACCATTAACAACCTTAGAAATGAAAATGCTAGATTAATTGCTAAGGTTGATTCTCATGTTTGTATTGATTCAGTTCCCAATCTTAGAAATGATAATGATGATTTGCTTGCTAAGATTAAGGAATTGAATGATTCTCTTGCTAGTCTTAGAGTAGAAAATGATAATTTGATTGCTAAGGCTAAAGATTTTGATGTTTGCAAAGTTACAATTTCCGATCTTAGAGATAAGAATGATATACTACATGCTAAGATTGTTGAACTTAATTCTTGCAAACCCTCTACATCTACCATTGAGCATGTCACTATTTGTACTAGATGTAGAGATATTAATGTTGATGCTATTCATGATCACATGATTTTAATTAAGCAACAAAATGATCATATAGCTAAACTAGATGCTAAAATTGCCGAGCACAACTTAGAAAATGAGAAATTTAAATTTGCTCGTAGCATGCTTTATAATGGGAGACGCCCTGGCATTAAGGATGGCATTGGCTTCCAAAAGGGAAACAATGACAAACTTAATGCCCCTCCTAAGAACTTGTCTAACTTTGTTAAGGGCAAGGCTCCCATGCCTCAGGATAACGAGGGCTACATTTTGTACCCTGCCGGCTATCCTGAGAGCAAAATTAGGAAAATTCATTCTAGGAAGTCTCACTCTGGCCCTAATCATGCTTTTATGTATAAGGGTGAGACATCTAGCTCTAGGCAACCAACCCGTGCCAAGTTGCCTAGAAAGAAAGCTCCAAATGCATCAAATGATTATGCCATTTCATTTAAAACTTTTGATGCTTCTTATGTGCTTACTAACAAATCCGGCAAGGTAGTTGCCAAGTTTGTTGGGGGCAAACACAAGGGTTCCAAGACTTGTGTTTGGGTACCCAAAGTTCTTGTGTCTAATGCCAAAGGACCCAAAACCGTTTGGGTACCTAAAGTCAAGAACTAAAATTGTTTTGTAGGTTTATGCATCCGGGGGCTCAAGTTGGATACTCGACAGCGGGTGCACAAACCACATGATAGGGGAGAAAAAGATGTTCTCCTCATATGAGAAAAACCAAGATCCCCAACGAGCTATCACATTCGGGGATGGAAATCAAGGTTTGGTCAAAGGATTGGGTAAAATTGCTATATCATCTGACCATACTATTTCCAATGTTTTTCTTGTTGATTCATTAGATTACAATTTGCTTTCCGTATCTCAATTATGTCAAATGGGCTACAACTGTCTATTCACTGATGTAGGTGTCACTGTCTTAAGAAGAAGTGATGATTCAATAGCATTTAAGGGAGTGTTAGAGGGTCAGCTATACTTAGTAGATTTTGATAGAGCTGAACTCGACACTTGCTTAATTGCTAAGACTAACATGGGTTGGCTCTGGCACCGCCGACTAGCCCATGTTGGAATGAAGAATCTTCATAAGCTTCTAAAGGGAGAACACATTTTAGGATTAACAAATGTTCTTTTTGAGAAAGACAGGATTTGTAGCGCATGTCAAGCCGGGAAGCAAGTTGGAACCCAACATCCACACAAGAACATCATGATGACCGACAGGCCGCTTGAGCTACTCCACATGGATCTATTCGGCCCGATTGCTTACATAAGCATCGGCGGGAGTAGGTACTGTCTAGTTATTGTGGATGATTATTCTCGCTTCACTTGGGTATTCTTTTTACAGGAAAAATCTCAAACCCAAGAGACCTTAAAGAGATTCTTGAGACGGGCTCAAAATGAGTTCGGCTTAAGGATCAAGAAAATAAGAAGCGACAACGGGACGGAGTTCAAGAACTCTCAAATTGAAGGCTTTCTTGAGGAGGAGGGCATCAAGCATGAGTTCTCCTCTCCCTACACCCCTCAACAAAATGGTGTAGTGGAGAGGAAGAATCGAACTCTATTGGACATGGCAAGGACCATGCTTGATGAGTACAAGAGTTCGGATCGGTTTTGGGCCGAGGCAGTCAACACCGCCTGCTACGCCATCAACCGGTTATATCTTCACCGAATCCTCAAAAAGACATCCTATGAACTCCTAACCGGTAAAAAGCCCAACATTTCATACTTTAGAGTTTTTGGTAGCAAATGTTTTATTCTTGATAAAAGAGGTAGAAAATCTAAATTTGCTCCTAAAACTGTAGAAGGCTTTTTACTAGGATATGACTCAAACACAAGGGCATATAGAGTCTTTAACAAGTCCTCAGGACTTGTTGAAGTATCTTGTGACGTTGTGTTTGATGAGACTAACGGCTCTCAAGTAGAGCAAGTTGATCTTGATGAGATAGGTGAAGAACAGGCTCCATGCATAGCGCTAAGGAATATGTCCATTGGGGATGTGTGTCCTAAGGAATCCGAAGAGCCTCCACATGCACAAGATCAACCA
This sequence comes from Zea mays, assembly GCF_902167145.1. NCBI lineage: Eukaryota > Viridiplantae > Streptophyta > Magnoliopsida > Poales > Poaceae > Zea > Zea mays. Next base: position 164,506,511 of record NC_050101.1, on the reverse strand, counting down.
TCCTCCTCCACGCTAGCATCTCCACCAACTCAGATTGAGGATGAGGCTCAGGATGTTGAACAAGAAGACCAAGAAGATGAGCCACCTCAAAATGACGGCAACGATCAAGGGGGAGATGCAAATAATGAAGACAAGGAGGATGGAGAACCAAGGCCGCCACACCCAAGAGTCCACCAAGCAATACAACGAGATCACCCCGTCGACACCATTCTCGGCGACATTCATAAGGGGGTAACCACTCGATCTCGTGTTGCACATTTTTGTGAGCATTACTCTTTTGTTTCCTCTATTGAGCCACACAGGGTAGAGGAAGCACTACAAGATGCGGATTGGGTGATGGCGATGCAAGAGGAGCTCAACAATTTCACTAGGAATGAGGTATGGCACTTGGTTCCACGTCCTAATCAAAATGTTGTAGGAACCAAATGGGTCTTCCGCAACAAGCAAGATGAGCATGGTGTGGTGACAAGGAACAAAGCTCGACTTGTGGCCAAAGGATACTCCCAAGTCGAAGGTTTGGATTTCGGTGAAACCTATGCACCCGTAGCTAGGCTTGAGTCAATTCGCATATTATTAGCCTATGCTACTTACCATGGCTTTAAGCTTTATCAAATGGACGTGAAAAGTGCCTTCCTCAACGGACCAATCAAGGAAGAGGTCTATGTTGAGCAACCTCCCGGCTTTGAAGACAGTGAGTATCCTAACCATGTCTATAAGCTCTCTAAGGCGCTTTATGGGCTCAAGCAAGCCCCAAGAGCATGGTATGAATGCCTTAGAGATTTCCTTATTGCTAATGGCTTCAAAGTCGGCAAGGCCGATCCTACTCTATTCACTAAAACTCTTGACAATGATTTGTTTGTATGCCAAATTTATGTTGATGATATCATATTTGGGTCTACTAACGAATCTACTTGTGAGGAATTTAGTAGGATCATGACACAGAAATTCGAGATGTCTATGATGGGGGAGTTGAAGTATTTCTTAGGATTTCAAGTAAAGCAACTCCAAGAGGGCACCTTCCTTAGCCAAACGAAGTATACTCAAGATATTCTAAGCAAGTTTGGGATGAAGGATACCAAGCCCATCAAGACACCCATGGGAACCAATGGGCATCTCGACCTCAACACGGGAGGTAGGTCCGTGGATCAAAAGGTATACCGGTCGATGATAGGTTCCTTACTCTATTTATGTGCTTCTCGACCGGACATTATGCTTTCCGTTTGCATGTGTGCAAGATTCCAAGCCGACCCTAAGGAATCACACCTTACGGCCGTAAAACGAATCTTGAGATATTTGGCTTATACACCTAAGTTTGGGCTTTGGTACCCTCGGGGATCCACATTTGATTTGATTGGTTATTCGGATGCCGATTGGGCAGGGTGTAAGATTAACAGAAAGAGCACATCGGGGACTTGCCAGTTCTTGGGAAGATCCTTGGTGTCATGGGCTTCAAAGAAGCAAAATTCGGTCGCTCTTTCTACCGCCGAAGCCGAGTATATTGCCGCAGGCCATTGTTGCGCGCAATTGCTTTGGATGAGGCAAACCCTGCGGGACTACGGTTACAAACTAACCAAAGTTCCTCTTCTATGTGATAATGAGAGTGCAATCAAGATGGCCGACAATCCCGTCGAGCATAGTCGCACTAAACACATAGCCATTCGGTATCATTTTCTTAGGGATCACCAACAAAAGGGGGATATCGAGATTTCTTACATTAACACTAAAGATCAATTAGCTGATATCTTTACCAAGCCTCTTGATGAACTAACTTTTACCAAACTTAGGCATGAGCTCAATATTCTTGATTCACGCAACTTCTTTTGCTAAATTGCACACATAGCTCATTTATATACTTTTGATCATATCTCTTTTATATGCTATGACTAATGTGTTTTCAAGTCTATTTCAAACCAAGTCATAGGTATATTGAAAGGGAATTGGAGTCTTCGGCAAAGACAAAGGCTTCCACTCCGTAACTCATCCTTCGCCGTCGCTCCAAGCCACTCTTCACCTTTGGGGAGAAAGCAAAAGACTTCGTCTTTGGTATAATCTTAACTCATTTATTTATGACCAAAGGGGAAGATAGCACTTCGAGGGCTCTAATAATTCCGTTTTTGGCGATTCATGCCAAAGGGGGAGAGAGTATGAGCCCAAAGCAAAAGGACCACACCACCACCAATCTCAAAAACTTAGTGTTTTTCAAGAGTATTTATCAATTGATATTCTATTGTGTTCAAAAGGGGGAGAAAGTAGTATTTACAAAATTATATATCAAAACCCTCTTGAACACTAAGAGGAGGATCTCCGTTAGGGGGAGTTTTGTTTAGTCAAAGGAAAAGCATTTGAAACAGGGGGAGAAAATTTCAAATCTTGAAAATGCTTTGCAAAATCCTATTCATTTACCTTTGACCATTTGCAAAAGAACTTTGAAAAGGATTTACAAAACATGTGGTGCAAGCGTGGTCCAAAATGTTAAATAAGAAAGAAACAATCCATGCATATCTTGTAAGTAGTTATATTGGCACATTTCCAAGCAACCTTTACACTTACATTATGCAAACTAGTTCAATTATGCACTTCTATATTTGCTTTGGTTTGTGTTGGCATCAATCACCAAAAAGGGGGAGATTGAAAGGGAATTAGGGTTACACCTAGTTCCTAAATAATTTTGGTGGTTGAATTGCCCAACACAAATCTTTGGACTAACTAGTTTGCTCTAGTGTATAAGTTATACAGGTGTCAAAGGTTCACACTTAGCCAATAAAAAGACCAAGTGTTGGGTTCAACAAAAATGCAAAGGAGCAACCGAAGACTCCTCTGGTCTGGCGCACCGGACTGTCCGGTGTGCCACCGGACATGTCCGGTGCACCAGAGGACTCAAGTTTCAAACTCGTCACCTTCGGGAATTTCCGGAGGGCCACTCCGCTATAATTCACCGGACTGTCCGGTGTGCACCGGACTGTCCGGTGCTCCAAGGAAGGGCGGCCTCAGGAACACGCTAGCCTCGGGTTTTCACTCCAGCCGCTCCGCTATAATTCACCGGACTGTCCGGTGTGCACCGGACTGTCCGGTGCATCTTCGGAGCAACGGCTACTTCAGGCGCCAACGGCTACCTGCAGCGCATTTATTGCGCGCCAGCGCGCGCAGAGGTCAGGCACGCCCATGCTGGCGCACCGGACACTCTACAGTACATGTTCGGTGCGCCACCGGACATCAAGGCGGGCCCAGAAGTCAGAACTCCAATGGTCGATTTCCAACGGCACTGGTGACGTGGCGGGGGCACCGGACTGTCCGGTGTGCACCGGACTGTCCGGTGCGTCATCGAACAGACAGCCCAGCCAACGGTCATGTTTGGTGGTTGGGGCTATAAATACCCCAACCACCCCACCATTCATTGCATCCAAGTTCTCTACTTCCCAACTACTACAAGAGCTCTAGCATTCAATTCTAGACACACCAAAGAGATCAAATCCTCTCCATATTCCACACAACGCCCTAGTGACTAGAGAGAGAGATTTGTTTGTGTTCTTTCGAGCTCTTGCGCTTGGATTGCTTCCTTCTTTCTTGATTCTTTCTTGTGATCAAACACTCCTTGTAATTGAGGCAAGAGGCACCAATTGTGTGGTGGCCCTTGCGGGAAGTTTGATTCCCAAGTGATTTGAGAAGAGAAGCTCACTCGGTCCGAGGGACCGATTGAGAGAGGGAAGGGTTGAAAGAGACCCGGCCTTTGTGGCCTCCTCAACGGGGAGTAGGTTTGCAAGAACCGAACCTCGGTAAAACAAATTCGCGTGTCACACTCTTCATTTGCTTGCGATTTGTTTTGCTCCCTCTCTCGCGGACTCGTTTATATTTCTAACGCTAACCCGGCTTGTAGTTGTGATTATTTTTGAGAATTTCAGTTTCGCCCTATTCACCCCCCCTCTAGGCGACTTTCACTAGTCGGCGATGCCAGAGCCAGTCTATGTTAGTCTTAGTAATTAAGCATGTGTCGAGTTCAGCTCTATCAAAATCTACCAAGTATAGCTGACCCTCTAGTACACCCTTAAATGCTATTGAATCATCACTTCTTCTAAAGACAGTAACACCTATATCAGTGAAAAGACAGTTGTAACCCATTTTGCATAATTGAGATACAGAAAGCAGATTGTAATCTAATGAATCAACAAGAAAAACATTGGAAATGGAATGGTCAGGGGATATAGCTATTTTACCCAAACCTTTGACCAAACCTTGATTTCCATCCCCGAATGTGATAGCTCGTTGGGGATCCTGGTTTTTTCTCGTAGGAGGAGAACATCTTCTTCTCCCCTGTCATATGGTTTGTGCACCCGCTGTCGAGTATCCAACTTGAGCCCCCGGATGCATAAACCTACAAAACAATTTTAGTTCTTGACTTTAGGTACCCAAACGGTTTTGGGTCCTTTGGCATTAGAAACAAGAACTTTGGGTACCCAAACACAAGTCTTGGAGCCCTTGTGTTTGCCCCCAACAAACTTGGCAACTACCTTGCCGGATTTGTTAGTCAAAACATATGATGCATCAAAAGTTTTAAAAGAAATGTCATGCTTATTTGATGCACTAGGAGTTTTCTTCTTAGGCAACTTAACATGGGTTGGTTGCCTAGAGCTAGATGTCTCACCCTTATACATGAAAGCATGGTTAGGGCCAGAGTGAGACTTCCTAGAGTGAATCCTCCTAATTTTGCTCTCGGGATAACCGGCAGGGTACAAAATGTAACCCTCGTTATCCTGAGGCATGGGAGCCTTGCCCTTAACAAAGTTGGACAATCTCTTAGGAGGGGCACTAACTTTGACATTGTCTCCCTTTTGGAAGCCAATGCCATCCTTAATGCCAGGGCGTCTCCCATTATAAAGCATACTTCGGGCAAATTTAAATTTTTCATTCTCTAAGTTATGCTCGGCAATTTTAGCATCTAATTTTGCTATATGATCATTTTGTTGTTTGATTAAAGACATGTGATCATGAATAGCATTAATATCAACATCTCTACATCTAGTACAAATAGATACATGCTCAACGATAGATGTAGTGGGCTTGCAAGATTTTAATTCTACAACCTTAGCATGTAACATGTCATTCTTAGTTCTAAGGTCGGAAATAGTAGCATTGCAAACATCAAAATCTTTAGCCTTAGCAAGCAAATTTTCATTATCATTTCTAAGGCTAGCAAGTGAAATGTTCAATTCTTCAATCCTAGCGAGTAAATCATCATTATCATCTCTAGAATTGGAAGTTGAAACATTACAAACATGAGAATCAACCTTAGCTAACAAATTAGCATTTTCATTTCTAAGGTTGGCAATAGTGTTATGGCATGTGCTTAGCTCAGTAGTTAATTTCTCACATTTTTCTACCTCTAGAGCATAAGCATTTTTAACCTTAACATGTTTCTTATTTTCCTTAATTAGGAAGTCCTCTTGGGAATCCAAAAGGTCATCCTTTTCATGAATAGCACTAATTAATTCATTTAATTTTTCCTTTTGTTCCATGTTAAGGTTGGCGAAAAGGGTACGCAAGTTATCCTCCTCATCACTAGCATTATCATCACTAGAAGACTCATATTTAGTGGATGATTTGGATTTAACCTTCTTCCTCTTGCCGTCCTTTGCCATGAGGCACTTGTGGCCGACGTTGGGGAAGAGGAGTCCCTTGGTGACGGCGATGTTGGCGGCGTCCTCGTCGTCGGAGGAGTCGGTGGAGCTCTCGTCGGAGTCCCACTCGCGGCACACGTGGGCATCGCCGCCCCTCTTCTTGTGGTACCTCTTCTTTTCTCTCCTCTTGCTCTTCTTGTCGTTATCCCTGTCACTGTCACTTGATAATGGACATTTAGCAATAAAGTGACCGAGCTTACCACACTTGTAGCAAACCTTCTTGGAACGGGATTTGTAATCCTTCCCCTTCCGTTGCTTGAGGATTTGGCGAAAGCTTTTGATGATTAAAGCCATCTCCTCGTTGTCGAGCTTTAAAGCGTCGATTGGTTGTCTACTTGGTGTAGACTCCTCCTTCTTCTCCTCCGTTGCCTTGAATGCCACCAGTTGTGCTTCAGATGTGAAGGGATCATCAAGCTCGTTGATCTTCTTTGAGCCCTTGATCATACATTCAAAGCTCACAAAATTCCCGATAACTTCCTCGGGAGTCATTAGTGTGTATCTAGGATTACCACAAATTAATTGAACTTGAGTGGGGTTAAGGAAGATGAGTGATCTAAGAATAACCTTAACCACCTCGTGGTCATCCCACTTCTTGCTCCCGAGGTTGCGCACTTGGTTCACCAAGGTTTTGAGCAGGTTGTACATATCTTGTGGCTCCTCCCCTTGGCGAAGACGGAAGCGACCGAGCTCCCCCTCGATCGTTTCCCGCTTGGTGATCTTGGTGAGTTCATCACCCTCGTGCACGGTCTTGAGTAGATCCCAAATCTCCTTCGCATTCTTCAACCCTTGCACCTTGTTATATTCCTCTCTACTTAGAGAGGCGAGGAGTATGGTTGTGACTTGGGAGTTGAAGTGCTCGATTTGGGCTACTTCATCCTCATCATAGTTTTCATCCCCTACGGATGGTACCTGTGCACCAAACTCAACAACATCCCATATACTTTTATGGAGCGAGGTTAGATGAAATCGCATTAAATCACTCCACCTAGCGTAATCTTCACCATCAAAAGTTGGTGGTTTGCCTAATGGGACGGAAAGTAAAGGTGTATGTTTAGGAATGCGAGGGTAGCGTAGGGGGATCTTACTATACTTCTTACGCTCTTGGCAATTTGAAGTGACGGATGCCGCGTCGGAGCCGGAGGTGGATGCCGATGAAGAATCGGTCTCATAGTAGACCACCTTCCTCATCCTCTTTTTCTTGTCCCCACTCCGATGCGGCTTGTGGGAAGAGGATTTCTCCTTCTTCTCTTTGTGGTGTGAAGAAGATTTCTTCTCCTTCCCTTTGGAGGAGTCCTTCTTCTTCTCCTTCCTCTTGATGCGGGACTCTTCCGATGAAGTGCTCCCGTGGCTTGTAGTGGGCTTTTCGCCGGTCTCCATCTCCTTCTTGGCGTGATCTCCCGACATCACTTCGAGCGGTTAGGCTCTAATGAAGCACCGGGCTCTGATACCAATTGATAGTCGCCTAGAGGGGGGTGAATAGGGCGAAACTGAAATTTACAAATATAAACACAACTACAAGCCGGGTTAGCGTTAGAAATAAAAACGAGTCCGCGAGAGTGGGTGCAAAACAAATCTTAAGCAAATAAGGAGTGTGACACAAGGATTTGTTTTACCGAGGTTCGGTTCTCACAAACCTACTCCCCGTTGAGGTGGTCACAAAGACCGGGTCTCTTTCAACCCTTTCCCTCTCTCAAACGGTCCCTCCGACCGAGTGAGCTTTTCTTCTCAAATCAAAACCGGGAACAAAACTTCCCCGCAAGGGCCACCACACAATTGGTGCCCCTTGCCTTGATTACAATGGAGTTTTGATCACAAGAACAAGTGAGAAAGAAAGAAGCAATCCAAGCGCAAGAGCTCAAAAGAACACGACAAATCTCTCTCGCTAATCACTAAAGCCTTGTGTGGAATTGGAGAGGATTTGATCTCTTTGGTGTGTCTAGAATTGAATGCCTAGCTCTTGTAAGTGGTTGAGAAGTGGAAAACTTGGATGCAATGAATGGTGGGTGGTTGGGGGTATTTATAGCCCCAACCACCAAACTAGCCGTTTGGTGGGGCTGTCTGTCGCATGGTGCACCGGACAGTCCGGTGCACACCGGACATGTCCGGTGCGCCAGCCACATCACCAAAGTCGTTGGGTTCTGACCGTTGGAGCTCTATCTTCTGGGCCCGCTTGGATGTCCGGTGGCGCACCGGACATGTACTGTAGAGTGTCCGGTGCGCCAGCATGGGCGTGCCTGACTTCTGCGCGCGCTGGCGCGCATTTAATGCTCTTGCAGGTAGCCGTTGGTGCCGAAGTAGCCGTTGCCCCGCAGTTACACCGGACAGTCCGGTGTACACCGGACATGTCCGGTGAATTATAGCGGAGCGGCCGTCGTGAATTCCCGAGGCTGCCAAGTTCCAGAGCCGCGTCCTCTTGTAGCACCGGACACTGTCTGGTGTACACCGGACAGTCCGGTGAATTATAGCGCGCCGGCTCTGAAAATTCCCGAGGCTGAGGAGTTCAGCGCGAAGTCCCCTGGTGCACCGGACACTGTCCGGTGGCACACCGGACAGTCCGGTGCGCCAGACCAGGGAGCCTTTCGGGATGCCTTTAGCTCTCTATTTTGAACCCAACAATGGTCTTTTTAATTGGCTTGTTGTGAACCTTTGGCACCTGTATAACTTATACACTACAGCAAACTAGTTAGTCCAATTATTTGTGTTGGGCAATTCAACCACCAAAATTATTTAGGAACTAGGTGTAAGCCTAATTCCCTTTCAGTGGTCTTTGTGGGAACTTTGTGTTCCAAGTGATTGAGAAGAAAAGCTCACTCGGTCCGAGGGACCGTTTGAGAGAGGGAAAGGGTTGAAAGAGACCCGGTCTTTGTGACCACCTCAACGGGGAGTAGGTTTGCGAGAACCGAACCTCGGTAAAACAAATCCGCGTGACACACTCTTTATTTGCTTGCGATTTGTTTTGCACCCTCTCTCGCGGACTCGATTATATTTCTAACGCTAACCCGGCTTGTAGTTATGATTATTTTTGAGAATTTCAGTTTCGCCCTATTCACCCCCCTCTAGGCGACTTTCAGTTTGATTATAACTACTAAACTTTAAAGAGAATGATATACATAATGTACTAGCTAGGTTGTAACTCAACTTATGACCTCACTATTTGATGTTTTGGACATATATGCTACAAATATGAGTGATGAATGAAATTTTGTTTGGGGCTGCATTATTTATATGTTAAGTGTCTACTTGAATTGTGATTGTGATGAGTATAAATAAATCATTAGCTTTAAATGTGAATTCGAATATTTATATACTAAAAATGTCGTTATCCAACATATTAATTGTGAGGAATTCATGGTAATTGTCGTCAAAAGCTAGACATAGTTCGCAAAAATCTAATTGTCGGCATATATATTAATTGTCAGTAAAGGCTTACGATTCGGCCACATGTTAACTATCGACATAGGTAAAAACTGTCGGGAAAGCCTAAGCCGACAAATTCTTACGTGTTTGCTATCTAAGTGTTAGCTAAACTTTTCCCATAGTCTTTAGGTGGACAAATATGACTTTTCCCAAATGTATTAGATGTTACCCAAATAGATCCATGGTGTAGTGACCATCAATGATTTTCTAAAGGTAATATAGCAAGGAGGATGAGGATTTCGTGAAGATATATAGTCATTACAAAGCAACCATTTTCTCTATATAATGCAAGTTCAACCAAGAGAAGTTTGTCAATGATTTAAGTGAGAGACAACAATATTGTAACTCGAGATTTTTTAGCCCAAGATCACCAACAAGCTTACTAGTACACACCTAACCTTAGGTCACCAAGCACTTAGATCCATGACAGGAGTCTTCCTTGGTCCAAAAGGAATCCCTATAATGATGGTCAACTATCTTGATAACGATTTTGTGAAGCCCTATGGCCGACGTGTAGTGGAGAGCAAGGGCACTAAGCATCAAAACAAGGATGAGACACCCTGCCCTATTGAGAATGGTGATCCACCACCCGGATAGGTTACAGTCATAGGAAGCAATCACCTGTCGACAATAGAGAATGGAGAGCTTTTAGCGGGAGAGTAGAAGGCCAAGATAGACTTACGGGAAAGAGGGGGCATATATCATGGGAAAGAGGGAACATATTATCCTTCCATTGACTATGTGCCATTAGCTATTCCTGATACAAGAGGACTAATATAGGATGTTTAGTGGACCTCTAAAAAGGATGTCCCATAATTATCTAGTTAACCAAGTACTCATATATCCACTACTAGAGGAAGGGGTTTCAAACCTTTAGCATTAGTACCGGTTCTAATTGTTAGGACCTAGTACCAGTTGGTGACTCCAACTAATATTGATGTACCTTATTAGTATCGATTCCGATCACCAACCGTTACTAATCTCTCGAGAAATGATTCGTACCGGTTGATAACTCTAGTGGTACTAAAGACTTCACTTTAGTAACGGTTGGCAACACCAACATATACTAAGGGGGTGTTTGGTTTTTAGGGACTAATTTTTAGTCCCTCAATTTTATTCCATTTTAGTCCCTAATTTACTAAATATAGAAACTAAAACTCTATTTTAGTTTCCCTATTTAACAATTTATGAACTAAAATGGAATAAAGTGGAGGGACTAATGTTTAGTCCCTATAAACCAAACACCCACTAAAGCTAGCAAAAATTGGTTCTAAAGGGCACCCTTTAGTACAGGTTGTTGGCAAAAACTGGTATTAAGAGATTTTGAGTACCAAAATTTGCCACCAACCGGTACTGAAGGTTCTTTCGGAGTTAAAATGAATGAAAAACAATCTTCTTTTTAATTACATGTAACTCTATTGCATAATGGTAGCGAGTGAACAGACGAAGTCGAGCATATTTCGTGTGTGGCTTAAATAGCTCTATAGCATATTTCTAATCACAAATAGCCCTTTAGCATCTCCTTCCAGTCTTGCATGGTTTCGAAATCCTAGCATTGCACACACACATATTTCACATAAAAATCATGTGATTTTTGTGACTCAACGTGCGCTTATGTCTCATACCATATTCTTATTTTTTATTTATTTGACACTAGCTTTTAAATTCTTTAGTACCGATTGAATCCACCAAACGATGCAAATTGGTCCTTTAATTAGTATTAGGCCATATAACCGGGCCTGAAGAACGAGGTCATTAGTCCTCGTAGCACAATATCAGTTGTGAATCCGGTACTTTTTAAATGAAATTTACATTTTGAATACATTAAAAAACGTTCTTAAGAATAGATACCAAAGTGTAACTGAAGCTTAGTGCACTTCCCATAGTGAAAAAAAAACATGACAGTGTGATACCAAAATAGCAAAAGTAGTCTAAACATAACAAATAGGCAAAAGTCTGGCTAACATTGTCAATCGAGTGGCGCATATTTTGATATGCTGTGTCTTAGATCATCATCATGCAATGCGACAGAAGATCAAATGTTGCAGAGGTGATAAGGTCTGCTGCTTCGCACATACATACAGCAAGCAGTATAGCCCACACCAGACCCCACACCAAATAATAGACACTCCGAATTACTCCTACCAGTCTGTTGTTTCTAGTAGCTTTCCCTCTCTCTGGATGCATGCTGTAACCACTTTGGCGTGTCTGCAGCTGCAATGATGCTTCCATCTTCACGCACCAAAGTTGAAAGCATTTGAAAGAAAGGCTTACCACTTATAGCCCAAAGCATAATTGCATGTATGGTACCGTGGTACTGTACGTACGGTATGCTAGCTAGCTGGTGAACCAGCTGTAATGTTTCTCTCTCTCTCTATAACACCATATGCATTTCTATGAATTGCTTATGGCAAGCAGCAAGAACTGCTCTCTCTCACTTTCATGTTATATGTGCAGCAGTTCTTGCTGCTTGCCATAAGCAATTCATAGAAATGCATATGGTGTTAGGGTGTACAATAGAATCCAAAGATCACGCTAAATGAATAATCCCCAAACAAAAAAATGGCATCCCCGCCCTAGCTTATTGGTAAACATGTAGCCACTTTTAGCATGATTAGCGCTAGTGTATATGCGAGTACTTTTTTCGTACGTTTTTCAGAAAAAAAAAGATATTCCTAGACAAGATGAAACCAATTTAAGCTTGAAATTGCGGATGTGCGGCTCTAAGAGTACACACTTGAAGCATGCAGCTCGTTATCCACTTCTTCTTGAACAAGATATATATTAAAAGATCAAGCATATGCATATGTATTGATCCATGGATACCTCTCATGCTTACCATCAGAACAAGTAAAACATGCTAGTACTGATCTTTCGTAAAGAAGAAAGGGGTAGTAACACGCTCTACTAACTTATTACCCTAATAATAAGTTAGTCATAGACAAACGGGTAAAAAAATGTCAGACAAGAAGAAAAAAAAAAGTCGCACGGTTGAATAATGTTGCTGTGAACCACCAGGCCACATAACGAAGAATATCATCGAAATTGGTACTAATGATTATATTAGCAAAAGAGATCCAACGATGAGGGAAGCAAAACATTAGACTCACATGCGCATGCATGCTTTACTTTGCAGCCGGCCGCCGCTTCCAAGAACCTGGGGGCGGCGGTCCATGCATGCAGACTTGCAGAGGCTGCACCCTGCTCGAGGTGAAAATTAAAGTACAGACAGTCTTTTTGCTTACTTGCATGCACTCACAGAAGGGGGTGCGCAGCGCAGGCGAGGCGTGCCCGATGGAGAAGAAGGGCACATGCACGCATCGATCGGCCGGCCGGCCGGCTGGCTGGCTGGCTGGGTTTCAGAAGCTAGCTGCTGCACCTGCACCAGTTAGCCGCGCCGGCGACGACCTGCCGTGTCTCTCTCTCTCGCGCGCGCCGCTCAGGCGACGTACGCGTGACTGCGAGAGCCGGGCCGCCGGCCGCTGCCAAGCCGGCCGGCGACGGAAAGAATGCACGTGCCCTGCTTCTCCACCGCGCGCACCTCGCCATCCTCAGCACACATCGATCGAGCTGCCATGCCGCCCAGCCCATATGCATGCATGCCGGAGACGGTGCGCGCTGAGCTAGCCTGAGCATATGCACCGCACTCAAGCGCTCTCTCCTTCCAGCCACTCACTCCGGCCTCCTGCCGGCTGCCGCCTGTTATATAAGCACGGAGGCTATTTTAGTTAAAATAATAATAAAAAAAGGCCACCACCAGTCCACCGTACCTGGCGCGCGTATGCATGTATATGCACGGTGTAGAGCGATCGAGGTAGTGTACTGGCGCTGCCACTGGGCAGAAATACGCGTACACGCGTGGCAACAGTGAGGCAGCAGGGACCTTGCTAGCTCGGAGAGGCCGATTGGAGCCAACAAGAAGGCCAGGTAGAGGTAGGGCCGGCCGGGCATGCGTGACTCGTGTGTGGACGACGACGATCGGAGAAGACGACCCAGCGAGGGAGGATTAATAATCCAACGACCTCGCCCCGCGGTAGGGTCCTCTGGCTGGCTCCGGTGGGGGACCGGGAAGGGAATTGACAGGAGGCGAGAGGTGGTGTACGGTTGACACACCGGACGGACGGACGGGGACGGCGGCCGGGCCGATCCAATCGGACTGTGCCGGCCTTCCGACGATCCCTCGCCTTTTATTTGCCTCCGTTCCGTATGGCGTGCATGCGCTAGCTTCGAGGGGTTTCTCTCTCTCCCCCCTTTCCCGCTGCCCGTGATCTTTCCCTGGTCGCAAGTGGCCGTGGAGCTGAAAGCTGATTGAGAACGCATTCCTGCTTCCAGCCTAGACTACTATCTCCTAGTACGACTGATGAGTACTGTATGTACGTACGTCTTCCAGCGTGGCTCAGGCGCAACCGCGCAACAATGCATGCATGCAATGCAATGCAAGCGTACGTACCGCGCGCCGTGTTGATTGCTTTGCTGGCCATTAACACGTAGCGGTACGGTAGCAGCAGCAAGCTGACGAGCCGTTGGCACAGGCAGGCTCGTACGGTGCAGTTGAATGCGTGCACCGTCACTCACTCACTCACTATACTCGATCGTACGTGCAAAGCGAACCGACGACCTAGCGCGAGAGGAGAGAGTACACCACTGGGCCACCGCCGCGATGCGCCGAGGGGGGTAGCGCTAGCTACAGCGCGTGCAGAGTAATTAAGCTCAGCTCGCTTCCATCCGGCAAAGCTAGGCTATACGGCTTAGTACGTTGCACGATGGCGGATGGCTGGTTGCCTGGCCAAGCGTACGATCGACAGCACCGCCGTGCGGGGTGCCGGGGTCGGGTGGGTCTCTTCACTTCACTGCATTGCTGCACGCACGCGCAACGGATCGGATCGGATCTGGCCGATCGAGCGCCCGCCCACGCCGCCGCATGCGGCAGACTGGCCTGCCACACCGCGCACCGTGTCGTCCGATCGACGGCCGGGCGACCACACTGGTGCGCAGTGCAGTGCAGTGCGGTGCGATGCGGGGCACAGGATCGGCATGTACGGTCGCACAGTTGCTCACGCCCCGCTGGCGAGTGGCAACGGTAGCTGGAGGAAGGGCCCTACCCCCCGGATACCCCTCGCCAGCGTTGCTTTGGAATCTAGACTCTCTCTAGCAGAGTAGCATGTCCTTAAAGCGTCCTCTACACTCAACTTTAGGGGGTATTTTTATTCTTTATGTCACCATGGTCTTTTAAACGGTCCTTCAAATATAAAAGACGTCTTTTAAACAGTCCTTCAAATATCAAAGACGTTGCCAAATTCTCTACATATAGAGTTCCGCTCACATCTCCTATATCCATTTTAATATTTACAAAAATAAATTTAGCAAAACTAAAATATATATAATATATTTGAGAGTATGACAAGCACGTACCTACAACAATTAAAAATAAAATATGTCGTTAATATATGTATTTACGTATAGAGAAAGTTGTTGGAGATGGAGAAGATATAGATAAGAAAATCTTTTAGATCTAGCTTTGAAACTCTATTTTTTCGAGGGATTTCTATTTATTAACAAGGAAAAATAAACTATTTTTCTTTGTGAAAGTGAAAATCACTTTGGAAAACGTGGCTCCCATACTAACTTTTAGAGGAGACGTACTATCAAGGTTTACAAAACTGCCGAAAACCGGCGGTAAACGGTTTACCAGCGGTTTTTTTAATTCATTCCAAATTTAAAAAATTTGAAAATTTTTATAAAACAATATATGATAAAAAACTACATATTTTACTGAGTAATTTAGTATAGAAGATATTTAAATTTAAATCAGTTTAGCCAACAAAAAAATAGAACAAAGTATGGACCCGTTAACCCATTAACAAAAAAACTAAACATCTCTATCGGGCCTCTCCTCCGGGACCTCCCAGCTCCCCTCACTTTCCCCTTCACTTACCTGAGAGCTGTCGCCGCCGCACACGCAAAAGCCGCCGCCTCCGCGCCTTTTACCAGCGGCTAAGCGCGGCAAACCGCCGGCCAGGAGCGGTTTACCGGTGGTTTACCGCCCGCTTCGCCGCTGCCCTCGGCGCCGTCGCAGATCCCCTCACCGACGGTTTCAATCGCAAAACCGGCGGTAAACCGCCCACGAGAAGAGGCAAATCACGTTTTATCACCGGTAAACCAGTTATGGTACCAAGATTTAGCTCTGTTTTAGATATTTAGTGCCTAGATTTGGATTTTTAATGTTTAGGTTTTCAGATTTCATTCATGTTTGTGTTAATAACTGTTATTGTTAGATTCCGTTCTTGGATTTTTAATATTTAGTGCCTAGCTCTGTTTAAGTTATAGTATATGTAACTCATAATATTATTTACTACTCCCGTAAATATGATTTGGTATTGTTATTATAGATGTGATGGCTTATGTTTATGTATTAGTTATGGTTTAGTTATTGTTTCAAGTTATATGATATTTTTGCCACATTTGTATTCTGTAGGAGACATGTCAGATGAAGATAGAGATAAAGAAAGAGAAAGAGATAGAGTCTGGTTGCACTAAGAGAAGGTTGGCGCAGGTTTCAAATGCAAGTATTATAGAGAAACAAAGAGCGGAGGGGATGGTACCCGATTGAAGGAGCATCTCGCGCATAGAGGGAAGAATGTCAAGAAATGTCGCTCTGTTCCTCCAGACATAAAGGCATACTTCCAACTTGACATAGATAAGACAAAGGAAAATAAGAGTTCTAGGTTCAGGCAGCAGCTGAGGGTAGATGAGGCAGCACGAACCCATTTTGGGGACGATGAGTATGAGGATGAACTTAAAGCAGCTCTGCATCAGTCACGTGTTGAGCACGAATTTAGTGAGAGGGCTAGTGCAAGGTATGATAGGGGCGTGGTGGATCCTCCAGCCAGAGGGTATGTCACACCCGGTTTTAGAAGGCAAACCGAATGCGAACCATGTACGTGCCAGGATCAGTTATTCACGTACACAGCAGTTACATAATATGGACATCATCACACAGTGCTCAAAATAGTATTAGAAGGGAATAATAGTTGATTACATCATACGTCTGAGACGTCCATATAGTTCTTACAATAAATCAAAGTGCGGAAAAGAAACGTAGATAACGCGGCCTTCACAGGCAGCCGACTGGGGGTTGCCGCTAACCCACACCTAGAACTCGTCGTAATCTTGGAACTCCTGGAAGTCTCCTTCCACAGCTTCATCTTCGCCTGAGCAGTGGTTGCAACACTGACAACCTGGGGGGGGGGGGGGTTTGGTGTGTAGAGCAAGGGTGAGTACACATCAACATACTCAGCAAGTATCCTGTTTGGCTGTAGTGGACTAGCTTTATGTGGGGATAAGTCAAGCAGTTGCTTTTAGTTGGTCAGGTTATTATTTACTAGTAGAAAGCCAGGTTTTAACATTAACCCAAGTTATTAGCCCATTGTATCCTTTCCAAACGGAAAGAATACCACTTACCAATACCATAATCATAACCGGAACCATCAATCTCATTGCCATCTGTACCAAAATATCTCTGATCAAGTACCACTAATCACTGGAGCTCCCTTGGCCGCTCATAACCGCGAGCACGGCTGATATATCAGTTTCATAACACTCTGCAGAGGTTGTGCACTTTACCCACAAGCCGTGATTCCCTCTCTAGCCCGGGCTTGCAAGACCCTTATTCACTCCCGAGGTGAATGGCCAGGGATTCACTACGAAGCCTTTACAAAGATTCCCCGGGGCTGTAGCCACCCGTTAGGTTTCCTAAATGCACCGCACTCCTCCCCAAGGGGCGAACCCAAACTTGGCAGAGCGAGCCGCATACACCGAGCCCCATTGACGGCACGACGGCTAAGTGAACTACACCCCGGATCCTCTAATTATTCAGCTAAGGGCACCCCATTCCACCCTCATGGTTGCACTGTTTTCCCGGGCGGTCATCCATTGAACAGGTCCTTACGGAGAGGCACTCGAGAAACCGCTCGAGTCCCCTTGAAAACCACAAGTATAATCATAAAGAATAACGGGAAAACAGCGTATCATAGATAATCACATCATGTTCATTGATTAGAGTTGAGCAATAGCATCAGACTAAGTAGTAATAATCCGACCCAAATAGGTAAACAAGGACATGGATAACAAAAGCTAGTCAATCCTTAGGTATAAAGGTGTAATGCGGGAGGTGAATTAAAGAATGAATAGGACATAGATAGGTCAAAGGACACTTGCCTCCACCAAACGACTGCTGCTCAGGGGCTTCTCCTGCGAATTCCTCGGGCTCTTCGACCGGATCGTTCTCTATGCGAGCGCAAACATACATACATCCATCCACATATTTAATACAAAAGAACAGTACACCATACAAGATAACAAATAAAGTGAATATGCATCAAGTATGACATTCGATAACGCATTTGTTATGGTTAGAAAGAAACGGGAAAGGTCTCGCAGGGGGTTAAATCTTATGCACTAATGACACAATTGGTTTTTAACAAAATAATTCTGTTATATATATTTATATATACTGATGGAAACCTAATCACTTTTAGTTGATCAACATTGCACAGGGTAAACAATTAACTACGTGAATCAATAGCATAACGGAATTTTAAATTAAACTTCCTATTTTCCCATAGCATGAACAGTGATTAGTCTACTTAAAATACAGTAATTATGATCACAGAAAGTAAATAAAATAAAAAAAAAATAAAAAAAAACAGAGGGGGGGGCGGTTGAACCGGCCCTAGGGGCGGTTGAACCGGCCCGGGGGCAGGCGGCCGAGCTGGGGCGGCCGAGCGCGGGGGGGGGCGGCCGAGCTGGGGCCGGGGGCGGCTGAGCCGGGGCCGAGGCCGGCTGAACCGGCCCGGGACAGGGGGGGCGCGACCAGGGGCCAGGGCGGGCGGCGGGCGCGGCCAGGGGGCCGAGCGGGCGGGGCTGGGGGCGGCCGGGCGGCCGGGCGGCGCGGTCGGGCGGCCGGGCGCGGCCAAGGGCCAGCGGCCAAGGGGAGAAGGAGGGGAGGGGGAAGGAGAGAGGAGGGAGAAGGGGGAGGGGAGGGGGCTCACCGGCGAGGGGGTGGCCGACGGCGAGGGCGCGCAGCCGGGGTCGGGGCAGCGGCGGCGGCTAGGGCAGGGAGGTGGGTGGGGGCGGTGGCTTGGGTGGGGAGGGAGAGAGGGAGAGAATGAGGGGGAGGGAGAGGGGATTTGGGGAAAAAGAGGGGGGGTGGGGGCGGCTGGGCCTGCTTTGGGCCCAAGAGGGGGGGGGGGCGCAGGGGCTTGGGCCGGCCGGGGTCGGCCCACGGCGCGGGAGAGAGAGAAAAAGAGGAGAGAAAAAGAGAGGGAGAAAAAAAAGAAAGAAAAGATTTTCTCCACATTTTCGAAATCCGATCTTTCTACATGAATGCAATTGCGCTTTCAAAGCAATCAAAAGAAATGCAGGGTTCGGCATGGTGCATCAAACAACATAAGGTATTTAGGGTTTTTCTTACACGGGAAATCCAAACCGAGTCCCGCTAGAACTTTGGAAAAGGTCAAGGTTTAGCGAGGGGAAAAAGAAAAGGGAAAGGTAACGCCCGAATTTTGGCGAGTAAAGAAAAGAAAAAATTCAACTGCAAAATTCGGGGCGTTACAAACCTATCCCCCTTAAAAGAATCTCGCCCTCGAGATTCAGGGCTGGCTAGCAAAGAGCTCCGGGTACTTAGCCATTAGATCATCTTCACGCTCCCAGGTTGCTTCTTCCTCAGAGTGGTGACTCCATCTGACTTTGCACATTCTGACGGTCTTCCTTCGGGTGACTCTATCTGCAATCTCAAGGATCTGAGCTGGCTTCTCAACATAGGTCAAGTCCTCCTGGACCTCAAGACCTTCCACTGGCAACTGCTCTTCTGGCACACGCAAGCACTTCTTCAACTGAGACACATGAAAGACATCATGCACAGCAGACAAATTCTCTGGCAGGCTGAGCTGATAGGCCACTTCTCCACGTCTTGCAAGAATCTGATACGGACCAATGTAGCGGGGTGCCAGCTTGCCTTTGACTCCGAATCTTCTGACTCCTCTGATCGGTGACACTTTCAGATAGACAAAGTCTCCGACTTCGAAACTCAGCTCTCTTCTTCTTGTGTCTGCATAGCTTCGCTGCCTCGATTGCGCTATCTTCAGATTCTCTCGGACCATCTTGATGTTCTCTTCGGCTTCAAGCAAAATATCTGGCCCAAACACTTGCTTTTCTCCAGGCTGATCCCATTGCAACGGAGTTCTGCAACTCCTTCCATACAGCGCTTGAAATGGTGACATCTTCAAACTGGCCTGATAACTGTTGTTATAGGAAAACTCCGCATAAGGCAATCGCTTGTCCCATCCGGACTGATCTTGCAACGCACAGGCTCTCAACATATCTTCAAGAATTTGATTGGTTCTTTCAGTCTGACCATCTGTCTGCGGGTGATAAGCTGAACTGAAATTCAGATGCGTGCCCAAGGCTTCATGCAACTGCTGCCAGAAATGAGAGGTGAACTGCGTTCCTCTGTCTGACACTATCTTCTTTGGTACACCATGAAGACAGACGATCCGAGACATATACAATTCTGCCAATACTGCACTGTTGTAGTTGGTCTTGACAGGTATGAAGTGGGCTGACTTGGTCAAGCGGTCCACTACTACCCAAATGGAATCGTAGCCGGCTCGAGTGCGAGGCAATCCGACTATGAAATCCATACCAATTTCATCCCATTTCCACTGAGGGATCTGCAACGGTTGCAACAATCCAGCTGGTCTCTGGTGTTCTGCCTTAATTCTTCGACAACTATCACACATAGCCACATGCTCTGCGATTTCTCTTTTCATTCCGTACCACCAGAATTTCTTCTTCAGATCCTGATACATCTTCTCACTGCCAGGGTGAATCGAATAAGCTGCCTCATGAGCTTCCTTAAGAATCAACTCCCGAATAGACTGGACATTGGGAACACACAAGCGGTCTTTGAACCATACCGCACCTTCTGCATCTTCTCGAAAGTCTTTGCCTCTGCCATCTAGAATCAATCGCCGAATCTCACTGATCTTCTCATCATTTTTCTGCGCTTCTTTGATTTCGCGCTCCAAGGTAGGCTCCAATTCAACTGTGACTCCTCGCGAATTGTTCAGAAATCCGAGACTCAACCTGTCAAACTCTTTGGCCAACTCATAAGGCATCGGACGAGCGACCATCAGATTGACTTGACTCTTTCTGCTCAAAGCATCTGCCACTACGTTTGCTTTGCCTGGATGGTAATGAATCTCCAACTCATAGTCTTTAATCAACTCTAACCATCTTCGTTGCCTCATGTTCAACTCTGACTGAGTGAATATGTACTTCAGACTCTTGTGGTCTGTGTAAACATCACATTTCTGTCCATACAGATAGTGCCTCCATGTCTTCAGTGCGTGAACCACTGCTGCCAATTCTAGATCATGGATTGGGTAGTTCTTCTCATGAACCTTCAGCTGTCGGGACGAGTAAGCCACAACTCTTCCCTCTTGCATCAACACACATCCCAAACCTGTGTAACAAGCATCGCAATACACCGAGAAGGGCTTGTGCACATCAGGCAAGACTAGGACAGGCGCTGTTGTCAACTTCTCTTTCAGCGCTTCAAAGGCCTCTTGGCATTTCTGGGTCCACTTGAACTCAACCTTGTTGCCTAGCAACGCTGTCATTGGTTTCGCAATCTTCGAAAACCCTTCAATGAATCGCCGATAATATCCGGCCATTCCAATGAAGCTCTTGATTCCTCTAGCATCTGTTGGCGCTTTCCAGTTCAGAATGTCTGCCACTTTCTTCGGATCCACAGCCAATCCTTCTTTGTTGATTATGTGACCCAAGAACAGGACCTCACTGATCCAGAACTCACACTTGCTCAACTTTGCATACAACTGGTGCTCTCGCAATCTCTGCAATACCATCCTCAAATGATCTGCATGCTCTTCTTCGCTTTGAGAATAGACCAGAATATCATCAATGAATACCACCACGAACTTATCAAGATAATCCATGAATACACTGTTCATCAAGTTCATAAAGAATGCTGGCGCATTGGTCAAACCAAAAGACATCACTGTGAACTCATATAAACCATACTTGGTAATGAATGCCGTCTTCGGAATGTCCGAAGGTCGGATCCTGAGCTGATGATAACCTGACCTCAGATCGATCTTGGAGAACACACTGGCTCCTCTCAACTGGTCGAACAGATCTTCTATTCTGGGCAAGGGATACTTGTTCTTGATCGTGACCTCATTCAAAGCTCGGTAATCAATACACATCCTCTTAGAACCATCTTTCTTTTCTACGAACAAGACAGGAGCGGCCCAAGGCGAGGTGCTTGGCCGAATGTAACCTTTCTCTGACAGCTCATCAATCTGCTTCTTAAGTTCATCCAACTCTGGTCCAGATATTCTGTAAGCTCTCTTGAAGATAGGGGCGGTTCCAGGAAGAAGCTCTATAGCAAACTCAACTTTCCGCTCTGGTGGCATACCCGGTAAATCCTTTGGAAACACATCTGGGAATTCAGACACAACCTTGATACTCTCAATTGGGTCTGCTTCACTGCTATCAACAGCCACCTGATAACAACTTCCTTTCTTTGGCTCAGGCGGGACTAACTCGGTCACCACTTCCTCTCCTAGTGGGGACACTAACTTGATTGTCCTTTTATCACAACTGATAACTGCCTGATACTTATCTAACCAATTCATCCCTAGGATGACATCTATTCCCTGAGTACCCATTACTATAAGGTTGGCGGGAAACGCTATCCCCCTTATTTCCACACTTACATTCAAACAAATGCTATCGGCTCGAATTCTACCACCGGCTGAGTCAATTTGAATGGGGGTTAACATGGTAGTAGTTGGAAGATTATGTGCTTCTACCCATGATGCAGTAATGAAAGAATGTGTTGCTCCAGTATCAAATAACACTTCTGCAATATGGGAATCGACTGGGAACATACCTACTGTCATGTCGGGGGTCTCCTGAGCTGCTTCAGCTTCCAAATGGTTCAGTCTTCCATGATTATAGCGCGGCTGAGAGCGATTGCCTGCTCCAGGCTGAGACACATTCTGCTTTGCTGGGGCATTGGGGCCTGACTGCTGCTGGGCTGCCTTCTTCGGACATTGCATCACCCAATGGCCTTGCTCTCCACAGTGGAAACATGCCCTGTTTCCAACCTGAGCTGGTGCTGCCTGACTGTTCTGCTGATTTGCTGGGGCAGGAAGACGAGGTGCTTGCTGATTCTGCTTCTGAAACTGACCTCCTGACTGATTGCTCTGACGGTTCTGGTACTGATGCTGAGGGTACTGCCTTTGGAACTGCTGATACTGCTGACGCTGCTGATGCTGCTGAGGTGGACGCTGGTTCTGCCTGAACTGCTGAGGTTGATTGCCTGAGAAACGGGGACGGCTGCTGCTTCCAGGCTGGGGTCCACTGATCTTGCGCTTACGATCTTCCATCTCCTTGCGCTTTCTCTCTGTCATGATTGCTCTGTCAATCAGGTGCTGGAATGTCGGGAAGGTGTGGTTCATCAGCTGATACTGCAGAGGGTCAACCAAGCCTCTCAGAAAACGGTATTGTCGCTTGGCGTCGGTGTTGACATCTTCAGGAGCATAGCGAGACAATTGCAGAAACCTGTCTCGATACTCACTGACAGACGATGACCCTTGCTTAAGGGCGAGGAACTCCTCCTTCTTCACTGTCATCAGACCTGCAGGCACATGGTACTGACGAAAGCTACCTCTGAATTCTTCCCAGGTGATGGTGTCGGGGTTGGCATGGGTGGCGAGGTAAGACTCCCACCATGACTGGGCTGCTCCTCTCAACAGACGGGGACCATACAGAACTTTCTCCCTGTCATCGCACTGAGCGGTATGCAACTCCCGCTCCACAGTGCGCAGCCAATCTTCAGCATCCATGGGGTCAGAAGAGTGAGCGAACGTTGGTGGATGACCTCTCATGAATTCAGCACGCTTGTCTCTAGGCATCTGAGGCATCTGAGGCTGGGGTGGTGCTTGCTGCTGTTGCTGCTGCTGCTGCTGCTGAATGGCGGCCAGAGTCTGACCGATGGCTTGAACTGCCTGAGTCTGCATCAGAAACATCTGCTCGATCGACATCGGGGGCGGGGGCGGCAGGTGCTGCTGCTGGGGCACCTCATCCTGCGGAGCGGCTCGCTCCTGCTGAGCACGCCTTCCTCCTCTACGCCTGTTCTCTGACATCTGCAGAACGCAACCACACATCAGAACTGATCTGGCAAAGCTTGCAGCATAAGAAAAGAGTATAGAATTCTCCAACAGCACTGAACAGATGAGCATCTTCACTGATCTCCAACACAGACCACACAGCTTCTCAGATAAAGAGGAAAGGAGAATAATGGGTTTCCCAACTATATAACTAACTTTATTGACATAGTACGTAAACCAAAATGCAGGGGATACCCACACTCTGGTGACAATCATTACAAAGATCCAAACCAAACATAGTTCATCATGACAAACATAAATGCACAGGATATAGCAAACTACCCTGTCTAACTAAAACTAACTAAGACCGAGACTAACGCTAAGACTGAAGCTTCCATGTATATATTTATTTCGTATTAATTACAAGATCCAACTCTAACGATCTATGGTTCTAGATTTATCTTGGTCTTGCAGGCGGGATTGCCATAAGACTGGTGTCCACGCTGAGGTGAGCGGTACGGGTGCTGAGTCCCAACGGGAGCGGGGGAACCACCGTCCAGATAACGACGTTCCGCGCGCTCAGCCCGCAGCAGGGCGATCTCAGCACGAGCCCTACTCAGCTCGTCTAGTGCATGGTCCAGCTCCGTGTTTAGCACGGCGGCTAGGTTGACTGTGCTGCTCAACCTAGGATTGCCCTCACCGACAGGTGAGACAATCACGCCTCCTGTGCTGCCAGATGAACGGCGGGGGTAATACTTCAGGTCAAGACCGTCAGCTGCCCCACCGAAAACCGAGCAGTAGTGCGAAAGCGCACGCCGTGCAGCATCTTGCATGGCTGCCTCAGCTGAGTCCCGTTCAGAGATAGAATAGTGCTCTGAACAGGCCTCTGCACCCTGGAGACTGTCCTCCGGGCAGCGCACCAAGCAAGTCGCCTCCCAGCGGTCCGGGTAGACCCCGCGACTATGCTGGTAGACCACACAGCGATACTCGACGGACCAAGTATGCCGGTCAAATGCCCGACGTAGCAGGGTGTCGAGCGCATCATGGAAGTGACACCCGCGAGCAGCGTCGCGAGTGATGGGTCGAGCAACCCATCCTTCCGGCTCAGGGTTAGCAGAGAAGTCGGTGTCGTGGCTCGAGCTGTCGTCGCCATCTCCGTCGTCTGGGTCTCCTCCAGCAGCTACTCCAGAAGCTGGGGCGCCCAGTGGTGGTGCAGGGGGCGGCTCCAGAGGAAGCACAGGGGAGCAGCTCCTCACAGACTCTATCTCCTGGTGGAGCGAGAGGGAAGAGCTCCGCTGCTCCTGTCGTCGACGTTCCTGCTCCTCACGCAGGCGGTGGTGTAGTCTCTCCAAGTGGCTGGACTGTCCGGCCACAGGACGGCGAAGCGGACGCTCAGCAAGGCGGGAGGGTAAGAAGGGGATGACTGACTTTCGTGCAGTGTGTCTAAGTCGAGCCATCTACAAAAGACATCGCAAGCAAAAGGGTGAGAACAGAATTAATATGACCAGCAAGTAATGAATCATAAATAGATGAAGGATTGGAATAGAACATAATTTTCAGCAAGGTATAATATATAGTAGAACATAGGTTTGGTCAGTAGGACCAACTTTTGAAGGGATATCAAAGTCCAGGCAGGGACAGAGGTCTATAATCCTTAGAACGACCATTCTACTCTAGGTTAGCGGTCCTACAGTCAGCACGGCTTTGATACCACTTATGTCACACCCGGTTTTAGAAGGCAAACCGAATGCGAACCATGTACGTGCCAGGATCAGTTATTCACGTACACAGCAGTTACATAATATGGACATCATCACACAGTGCTCAAAATAGTATTAGAAGGGAATAATAGTTGATTACATCATACGTCTGAGACGTCCATATAGTTCTTACAATAAATCAAAGTGCGGAAAAGAAACGTAGATAACGCGGCCTTCACAGGCAGCCGACTGGGGGTTGCCGCTAACCCACACCTAGAACTCGTCGTAATCTTGGAACTCCTGGAAGTCTCCTTCCACAGCTTCATCTTCGCCTGAGCAGTGGTTGCAACACTGACAACCTGGGGGGGGGTTTGGTGTGTAGAGCAAGGGTGAGTACACATCAACATACTCAGCAAGTATCCTGTTTGGCTGTAGTGGACTAGCTTTATGTGGGGATAAGTCAAGCAGTTGCTTTTAGTTGGTCAGGTTATTATTTACTAGTAGAAAGCCAGGTTTTAACATTAACCCAAGTTATTAGCCCATTGTATCCTTTCCAAACGGAAAGAATACCACTTACCAATACCATAATCATAACCGGAACCATCAATCTCATTGCCATCTGTACCAAAATATCTCTGATCAAGTACCACTAATCACTGGAGCTCCCTTGGCCGCTCATAACCGCGAGCACGGCTGATATATCAGTTTCATAACACTCTGCAGAGGTTGTGCACTTTACCCACAAGCCGTGATTCCCTCTCTAGCCCGGGCTTGCAAGACCCTTATTCACTCCCGAGGTGAATGGCCAGGGATTCACTACGAAGCCTTTACAAAGATTCCCCGGGGCTGTAGCCACCCGTTAGGTTTCCTAAATGCACCGCACTCCTCCCCAAGGGGCGAACCCAAACTTGGCAGAGCGAGCCGCATACACCGAGCCCCATTGACGGCACGACGGCTAAGTGAACTACACCCCGGATCCTCTAATTATTCAGCTAAGGGCACCCCATTCCACCCTCATGGTTGCACTGTTTTCCCGGGCGGTCATCCATTGAACAGGTCCTTACGGAGAGGCACTCGAGAAACCGCTCGAGTCCCCTTGAAAACCACAAGTATAATCATAAAGAATAACGGGAAAACAGCGTATCATAGATAATCACATCATGTTCATTGATTAGAGTTGAGCAATAGCATCAGACTAAGTAGTAATAATCCGACCCAAATAGGTAAACAAGGACATGGATAACAAAAGCTAGTCAATCCTTAGGTATAAAGGTGTAATGCGGGAGGTGAATTAAAGAATGAATAGGACATAGATAGGTCAAAGGACACTTGCCTCCACCAAACGACTGCTGCTCAGGGGCTTCTCCTGCGAATTCCTCGGGCTCTTCGACCGGATCGTTCTCTATGCGAGCGCAAACATACATACATCCATCCACATATTTAATACAAAAGAACAGTACACCATACAAGATAACAAATAAAGTGAATATGCATCAAGTATGACATTCGATAACGCATTTGTTATGGTTAGAAAGAAACGGGAAAGGTCTCGCAGGGGGTTAAATCTTATGCACTAATGACACAATTGGTTTTTAACAAAATAATTCTGTTATATATATTTATATATACTGATGGAAACCTAATCACTTTTAGTTGATCAACATTGCACAGGGTAAACAATTAACTACGTGAATCAATAGCATAACGGAATTTTAAATTAAACTTCCTATTTTCCCATAGCATGAACAGTGATTAGTCTACTTAAAATACAGTAATTATGATCACAGAAAGTAAATAAAATAAAAAAAAAATAAAAAAAAACAGAGGGGGGGGGGGCGGTTGAACCGGCCCTAGGGGCGGTTGAACCGGCCCGGGGGCAGGCGGCCGAGCTGGGGCGGCCGAGCGCGGGGGGGGGGGGGCGGCCGAGCTGGGGCCGGGGGCGGCTGAGCCGGGGCCGAGGCCGGCTGAACCGGCCCGGGACAGGGGGGGCGCGACCAGGGGCCAGGGCGGGCGGCGGGCGCGGCCAGGGGGCCGAGCGGGCGGGGCTGGGGGCGGCCGGGCGGCCGGGCGGCGCGGTCGGGCGGCCGGGCGCGGCCAAGGGCCAGCGGCCAAGGGGAGAAGGAGGGGAGGGGGAAGGAGAGAGGAGGGAGAAGGGGGAGGGGAGGGGGCTCACCGGCGAGGGGGTGGCCGACGGCGAGGGCGCGCAGCCGGGGTCGGGGCAGCGGCGGCGGCTAGGGCAGGGAGGTGGGTGGGGGCGGCGGCTTGGGTGGGGAGGGAGAGAGGGAGAGAATGAGGGGGAGGGAGAGGGGATTTGGGGAAAAAGAGGGGGGGGGTGGGGGCGGCTGGGCCTGCTTTGGGCCCAAGAGGGGGGGGCGCAGGGGCTTGGGCCGGCCGGGGTCGGCCCACGGCGCGGGAGAGAGAGAAAAAGAGGAGAGAAAAAGAGAGGGAGAAAAAAAAGAAAGAAAAGATTTTCTCCACATTTTCGAAATCCGATCTTTCTACATGAATGCAATTGCGCTTTCAAAGCAATCAAAAGAAATGCAGGGTTCGGCATGGTGCATCAAACAACATAAGGTATTTAGGGTTTTTCTTACACGGGAAATCCAAACCGAGTCCCGCTAGAACTTTGGAAAAGGTCAAGGTTTAGCGAGGGGAAAAAGAAAAGGGAAAGGTAACGCCCAAATTTTGGCGAGTAAAGAAAAGAAAAAATTCAACTGCAAAAATTCGGGGCGTTACAGGGTATCTCGAGGGCCACTTGATAGGATGATGGGAAGGATGTCACACCCGGTTTTAGAAGGCAAACCGAATGCGAACCATGTACGTGCCAGGATCAGTTATTCACGTACACAGCAGTTACATAATATGGACATCATCACACAGTGCTCAAAATAGTATTAAAAAGGGATAATAGTCGATTACATCATACGTCTGAGACGTCCATATAGTTCTTATAGTAAATCAAAGTGCGGAAAAGAAACGTAGATAACGCGGCCTTCACAGGCAGCCGACTGGGGGTTGCCGCTAACCCACACCTAGAACTCGTCGTAATCTTGGAACTCCTGGAAGTCTCCTTCCACAGCTTCGTCTTCTCCTGAGCAGTGGTTGCAATGCTGACAACCTGGGGGGGGTTTGGTGTGTAGAGCAAGGGTGAGTACACATCAACATACTCAGCAAGTATCCTGTTTGGCTGTAGTGGACTAGCTTTATGTGGGGATAAGTCAAGCAGTTGCTTTTAGTTGGTCAGATTATTATTTACTAGTAGAAAGCCAAGTTTTAGCATTACCCAAGTTATTAACCCGATGTACCCTTTCCAAACGGAAAGAATACCACTTACCAGCACCATAGTCATAACCAAAACCATCAATCTCATAATCACCTGTACCACAATGTCTCTGATCAAATACCACTAATCACTGGAGCTCCCTTGGCCGCTCATAACCGCGAGCACGGCTGATATATCAGTTTCATAACACTCTGCAGAGGTTGTGCACTTTACCCACAAGCCGTGATTCCCTCTTGCCTCGGGCCGATCAAACCCTTAAACACTACCAAGGTGAATAGGCAGGGTTTCACTACGTAGCCTTTACAAAGATTCCCCGGGGCTGTAGCCACCCGTTAGGTTTCCTAAATGCACCGCACTCCTCCCCAAGGGGCGAACCCAAACTTGGCAGAGCGAGCCGCATACACCGAGCCCCATTGACGGCACGACGGCTAAGTGAACTACACCCCGGATCCTCTAATTATTCAGCTAAGGGCACCCCATTCCACCCTCATGGTTGCACTGTTTTCCCGGGCGGTCATCCATAGAACAGGTCCTTACGGAGAGGCACTCGAGAAACCGCTCGAGCCCCCTTGAAAACCACAAGTATAATCATAAAGAAGAACGGGAAAACAGCGTATCATAGATAATCACATCATGTTCATTGATTAGAGTTGAGCAATAGCATCAGACTAAGTAGTAATAATCCGACCCAAATAGGTAAACAAGGACATGGATAACAAAAGCTAGTCAATCCTTAGGTATAAATGTGTAATGCGGGAGGTGAATTAAAGAATGAATAGGACATAGATAGGTCAAAGGACACTTGCCTCCACCAAACGACTGCTGCTCAGGGGCTTCTCCTGCGAATTCCTCGGGCTCTTCGACCGGATCGTTCTCTATGCGAGCGCAAACATACATACATACATCCACATATTTAATACAAAAGAACAGTACACCATACAAGATAACAAATAAAGCGAATATGCATCAAGTATGACATTCGATAACGCATTTGTTATGGTTAGAAAGAAACGGGAAAGGTCTCGCAGGGGGTTAAATCTTATGCACTAATGACACAATTGGTTTTTAACAAAATAATTCTGTTATATATATTTATATATACTGATGGAAACCTAATCACTTTTAGTTGATCAACATTGCACAGGGTAAACAATTAACTACGTGAATCAATAACATAACGGAATTTTAAATTAAACTTCCTATTTTCCCATAGCATGAACAGTGATTAGCCTACTTAAAATACAGTAATTATGATCACAGAAAGTAAATAAAATAAAATAAAAAAAAACAGAAGGGGGGGGGGGGCGGTTGAACCGGCCCTAGGGCGGTTGAACCGGCCCTAGGCGGGGCGCGGGCGCGGGCGCGGCCGGGGCTGGCCGGGCGGCTGAGCCGCTGAGCCGGCCGGTTGAACCGGCGGCCAGGCGGGCGCGGGGGGGGTCGGGCTGGGCGGCCGAGCGGGCGGCCACAGGCTGGCCGGGGGGGCTAGGCGCGCGGGCTGGGGGGCGGCCGGGCCTTGGCCGGGCAGGGAGGGGGAGGGGAGGGGAGAGAGGGAGGAGGGAGAGAGGGAGGAGGGGGGGCTCACCGGTGTCGGGGATCGACGGCGAGGGGCGGCCGGCGGCAGGGGGCGGCGCGGCGACCTAGGGCAGGGGGCGGGTAGGGGGTAGGGGCGGCGGCTTAGGTGGGGAGGGAGAAAATGAGGGGGGAGAGGGAGAGGGTTAGGGAATAAGGGAAAGAGGGGGGGGCGGCTGGGCCTATTGGGCCCAAGGGGGGGGGCGCGCAGGGGCCTGGGCCGGCCGGGGTCGGCCCACGGCGCGGGAGAGAGAGAAAAAGAGGAGAGAAAAAGAGAGGGAGAAAAAAGAAAGAAAAGATCTTCTCCACATTTTCGAAATCCGATCTTTCTACATGAATGCAATTGCGCTTTCAAAGCAATCAAAAGAAATGCAAGGTTCGGCATGGTGCATCAAACAACATAAAGTATTTAGGGTTTTTCCTACACGGGAGATCCAAACCGAATCCCGCTTAGAACTTTGGAAAAGGTCAAGGTTTAGCGAAGGGAAAAAGAAAAGGAAAAGGTAACGCCCGAATTTTGGCGAGTAAAGAAAAGAAAAAATTCAACTGCAAAATTCGGGGCGTTACAAACCTATCCCCCTTAAAAGAATCTCGCCCTCGAGATTCAGGGCTGGCTAGCAAAGAGCTCCGGGTACTTGGCCATCAGATCATCTTCACGCTCCCAGGTTGCTTCTTCTTCAGAGTGGTGACTCCATCTGACTTTGCACATTCTGACGGTCTTCCTTCGGGTGACTCTATCTGCAACCTCAAGGATCTGAGCTGGCTTCTCAACGTAGGTCAAGTCCTCCTGGACCTCAAGACCTTCCACTGGCAACTGCTCTTCCGGCACACGCAAGCACTTCTTCAACTGAGACACATGAAAGACATTATGCACAGCAGACAAATTCTCTGGCAAACTGAGCTGATAAGCCACTTCTCCTCATCTTGCAAGAACCTGATACGGACCAATGTAGCGGGGTGCTAGCTTGCCTTTCACTCCGAACCTTCTGACTCCTCTGATCGGTGACACTTTCAGATAAACAAAGTCTCCGACTTCGAAACTCAGCTCTCTTCTTCTTGTGTCTGCATAGCTTCGCTGCCTTGATTGCGCTATCTTCAGATTCTCTCGGACCATCTTGATGTTCTCTTCGGCTTCAAGCAAAATATCTGGCCCAAACACCTGCTTCTCTCCAGGCTGATCCCATTGCAACGGAGTTCTGCAACTCCTTCCATACAGCGCTTGAAACGGTGACATCTTCAAACTGGCCTGATAACTGTTGTTATAGGAAAACTCTGCATAAGGCAATCGCTTGTCCCATCCGGACTGATCTTGCAACGCACAGGCTCTCAACATATCTTCAAGAATTTGATTGGTTCTTTCAGTCTGACCATCTGTCTGCGGGTGATAAGCTGAACTGAAATTCAGATGCGTGCCCAAGGCTTCATGCAACTGCTGCCAGAAATGAGAGGTGAACTGCGTTCCTCTGTCTGACACTATCTTCTTTGGCACACCATGAAGACAGACGATCCGAGACATATACAATTCTGCCAATACTGCACCGTTGTAGTTGGTCTTGACAGGTATGAAGTGGGCTGACTTGGTCAAGCGGTCCACTACTACCCAAATGGAATCGTAGCCGGCTCGAGTGCGAGGCAATCCGACTATGAAATCCATACCAATTTCATCCCATTTCCACTGAGGGATCTGCAACGGTTGCAACAATCCAGCTGGTCTCTGGTGTTCTGCCTTAATTCTTCGACAACTATCGCACATAGCCACATGCTCTGCGATTTCTCTTTTCATTCCGTACCACCAGAATTTCTTCTTCAGATCCTGATACATCTTCTCACTGCCAGGGTGAATCGAATAAGCTGTCTCATGAGCTTCCTTAAGAATCAACTCCCGAATAGACTGGACATTGGGAACACACAAGCGGTCTTTGAACCATACCACACCTTCTGCATCTTCTCGAAAATCTTTGCCTCTGCCATCTAGAATCAATCGCCGAATCTCACTGATCTTTTCATCATTCTTCTGCGCTTCTTTGATTTCGCGCTCCAAGGTAGGTTCCAACTCAACTGTAATTCCTCGCGAATTGTTCAGAAATCCGAGACTCAACCTGTCAAACTCCTTGGCCAACTCATAAGGCATCGGGCGAGCAACCATCAGATTGACTTGACTCTTTCTGCTCAAAGCATCTGCCACTACGTTCGCTTTTCCTGGATGGTAATGAATCTCCAACTCATAGTCTTTGATCAACTCTAACCATCTTCGCTGCCTCATGTTCAACTCTGACTGAGTGAATATGTACTTCAGACTCTTGTGGTCTGTGTAAACATCGCATTTCTGTCCATACAGATAGTGCCTCCATGTCTTCAGTGCGTGAACCACTGCTGCCAACTCTAGATCATGGATTGGGTAGTTCTTCTCATGAACCTTCAACTGTCGGGACGAGTAAGCCACAACTCTTCCCTCTTGCATCAACACACATCCCAAACCTGTGTAACAAGCATCGCAATACACCGAGAAGGGCTTGTGCACATCAGGCAAGACTAGGACAGGCGCTGTTGTCAACTTCTCTTTCAGCGCTTCAAAGGCCTCTTGGCATTTCTGGGTCCACTTGAACTCAACCTTGTTGCCTAGCAACGCTGTCATTGGCTTCGCAATCTTCGAAAACCCTTCAATGAATCGCCGATAATATCCGGCCATTCCAATGAAGCTCTTGATTCCTCGAGCATCCGTTGGCGCTTTCCAGTTTAGAATGTCTGCCACTTTCTTCGGATCCACAGCCAATCCTTCTTTGTTGATTATGTGACCCAAGAACAGGACTTCACTGATCCAGAACTCACACTTGCTCAACTTTGCATACAACTGGTGCTCTCGCAATCTCTGCAATACCATCCTCAAATGATCTGCATGCTCTTCTTCACTTTGAGAATAAACCAGAATGTCATCAATGAATACCACCACGAACTTATCAAGATAATCCATGAATACACTGTTCATCAAGTTCATGAAGAATGCTGGCGCATTGGTCAAACCAAAAGACATCACTGTGAACTCATATAAACCATACTTGGTAATGAATGCCGTCTTCGGAATGTCCGAAGGTCGGATCCTGAGCTGATGATAACCTGACCTTAGATCGATCTTGGAGAACACACTGGCTCCTCTCAACTGGTCGAACAGATCTTCTATTCTGGGCAAAGGATACTTGTTCTTGATCGTGACTTCATTCAAAGCTCGGTAATCAATACACATCCTCTTAGTACCATCTTTCTTTTCTACGAACAAGACAGGAGCGGCCCAAGGCGAGGTGCTTGGCCGAATGTAACCTTTCTCTGACAGCTCATCAATTTGCTTCTTAAGTTCATCCAACTCTGGTCCAGATATTCTGTAAGCTCTCTTGAAGATAGGGGCGGTTCCAGGAAGAAGCTCTATAGCAAATTCAACTTTCCGCTCTGGTGGCATACCCGGTAAATCCTTTGGAAACACATCTGGGAATTCAGACACAACCTTGATACTCTCAATTGGGTCTGCTTCACTGCTATCGACAGCCATCTGATAACAACTTCCTTTCTTTGGCTCAGGCGGGACTAACCCGGTCACCACTTCCTCTCCTAGTGGGGACACCAACTTGATTGTCCTTTTATCACAACTGATAACTGCCTGATACTTATCTAACCAATTCATCCCTAGGATGACATCTATTCCCTGAGTACCCATTACTATAAGGTTGGCGGGAAACGCTATCCCCCTTATTTCCACACTTACATTTAAACAAATGCTATCAGCTCGAATTCTACCACCGGCTGAGTCAATTTGAATGGGGGTTAACATGGTAGTAGTTGGAAGATTATGTGCTTCTACCCATGATGCAGTAATGAAAGAATGTGTTGCTCCAGTATCAAATAACACTTCTGCAATATGGGAATCGACTGGGAACATACCTACTGTCATGTCGGGGGTCTCCTGAACTGCTTCAGCCTCCAAGTGGTTCAGCCTTCCATGATTATAGCGCGGCTGAGGGCGATTGCCTGCTCCAGGCTGAGACACATTCTGCTTTGCTGGGGCATTGGGGCCTGACTGCTGCTGGGCTGCCTTCTTCGGACATTGCATCACCCAATGGCCTTGCTCTCCACAGTGGAAACATGCCCTGTTTCCAACCTGAGCTGGTGCTGCCTGACTGTTCTGCTGATTTGCTGGGGCAGGAAGACGAGGTGCTTGCTGATTCTGCTTCTGAAACTGACCTCCTGACTGATTGCTCTGACGGTTCTGGTACTGATGCTGAGGATACTGCCTTTGGAACTGCTGATACTGCTGACGTTGCTGATGCTGCTGAGGTGGACGCTGGTTCTGCCTGAACTGCTGAGGTTGATTGCCTGAGAAACAGGGACGGCTGCTGCTTCCAGGCTGGGGTCCACTGATCTTGCGCTTACGATCTTCCATCTCCTTACGCTTCCTTTCTGTCATGATTGCTCTGTCAATCAGGTGCTGGAATGTCGGGAAGGTGTGGTTCATCAGCTGATACTGCAGAGGGTCAACCAAGCCTCTCAGGAAACGGTACTGTCGCTTGGCGTCGGTGTTGACATCTTCAGGAGCATAGCGAGACAATTGCAGAAACCTGTCTCGGTACTCACTGACAGACGATGACCCTTGCTTAAGGGCCAGGAACTCCTCCTTCTTCACTGTCATCAGACCTGCAGGGACATGGTACTGACGAAAGCTACTTCTAAACTCTTCCCAGGTGATGGTGTCGGGGTTGGCATGGGTGGCGAGGTAAGACTCCCACCATGACTGGGCTGCTCCTCTCAACAGACGGGGACCATACAAGACTTTCTCCCGGTCATCGCACTGAGCGGTATGCAACTCCCGCTCCACAGTGCGCAGCCAATCTTCAGCATCCATGGGGTCAGAAGAGTGAGCGAACGTTGGTGGATGACCTCTCATGAATTCAGCACGCTTGTCTCTAGGCATCTGAGGCATCTGAGGCTGGGGTGGTGCTTGCTGCTGTTGCTGCTGCTGCTGCTGCTGAATGGCGGCCAGAGTCTGACCGATGGCTTGAACTGCCTGAGTCTGCATCAGAAACATCTGCTCGATCGACATCGGGGGCGGGGGCGGCAGGTGCTGCTGTTGGGGCACCTCATCCTGCGGAGCGGCTCGCTCCTGCTGAGCACGCCTTCCTCCTCTACGCCTGTTCTCTGACATCTGCAGAACGCAACCACACATCAGAACTGATCTGGCAAAGCTTGCAGCATAAGAAAAGAGTATAGAATTCTCCAACAGCACTGAACAGATGAGCATCTTCACTGATCTCCAACACAGACCATACAGCTTCTCAGATAAAGAGGAAAGGAGAATAATGGGTTTCCCAACTATATAACTAACTTTATTGACATAGTATGTAAACCAAAATGCAGGGGATACCCACACTCTGGTGACAATCATTACAAAGATCCAAACCAAACATAGTTCATCATGACAAACATAAATGCACAGGATATAGCAAACTACCCTGTCTAACTAAAACTAACTAAGACCGAGACTAACGCTAAGACTGAAGCTTCCATGTATATATTTATTTCGTATTAATTACAAGATCCAACTCTAACGATCTATGGTTCTAGGTTTATCTTGGTCTTGCAGGCGGGATTGCCATAAGACTGGTGTCCACGCTGAGGTGAGCGGTACGGGTGCTGAGTCCCAACGGGAGCGGGGGAACCACCGTCCAGATAACGACGTTCCGCGCGCTCAGCCCGCAGCAGGGCGATCTCAGCACGAGCCCTACTCAGCTCGTCTAATGCATGGTCCAGCTCCGTGTTTAGCACGGCGGCTAGGTTGACTGTGCTGCTCAACCTAGGATTGCCCTCACCGACAGGTGAGACAATCACGCCTCCTGTGCTGCCAGATGAACGGCGGGGGTAATACTTCAGGTCAAGACCGTCAGCTGCCCCACCGAAAACCGAGCAGTAGTGCGAAAGCGCACGCCGTGCAGCATCTTGCATGGCTGCCTCAGCTGAGTCCCGCTCAGAGATAGAATAGTGCTCTGAACAGGCCTCTGCACCCTGGAGACTGTCCTCCGGGCAGCGCACCAAGCAAGTCGCCTCCCAGCGGTCCGGGTAGACCCCGCGACTATGCTGGTAGACCACACAGCGATACTCGACGGACCAAGTATGCCGGTCAAATGCCCGACGTAGCAGGGTGTCGAGCGCATCATGGAAGTGACACCCGCGAGCAGCGTCGCGAGTGATGGGTCGAGCAACCCATCCTTCCGGCTCAGGGTTAGCAGAGAAGTCGGTGTCGTGGCTCGAGCTGTCGTCGCCTCCTCCGTCGTCTGGGTCTCCTCCAGCAGCTACTCCAGAGGCTGGGGCGCCCAGTGGTGGTGCAGGGGGCGGCTCCAGAGGAAGCACAGGGGAGCAGCTCCTCACAGACTCTATCTCCTGGTGGAGCGAGAGGGAAGAGCTCTGCTGCTCCTGTCGTCGACGCTCCTGCTCCTCACGCAGGCGGTGGTGTAGTCTCTCCAAGTGGCTGGACTGTCCGGCCACGGGACGGCGAAGCGGACGCTCAGCAAGGCGGGAGGGTAAGAAAGGGATGACTGACTTTCGTGCAGTGTGTCTAAGTCGAGCCATCTACAAAAGACATCGCAAGCAAAAGGGTGAGAACAGAATTAATATGACCAGCAAGTAATGAATCATAAGTAAATGAAGGATCAGAATAAAACATAATTTTCAGCAAGGTATAATATGTAGTAGAACATAGGTTTGGTCAGTAGGACCAACTTTTGAAGGGATATCAAAGTCAAGGAAGAGACAGAGGTCTATAATCCTTAGAACGACCATTCTACTCTAGGTTAGCGGTCCTACAGTCAGCACGGCTTTGATACCACTTATGTCACACCCGGTTTTAGAAGGCAAACCGAATGCGAACCATGTACGTGCCAGGATCAGTTATTCACGTACACAGCAGTTACATAATATGGACATCATCACACAGTGCTCAAAATAGTATTAAAAAGGGATAATAGTCGATTACATCATACGTCTGAGACGTCCATATAGTTCTTACAGTAAATCAAAGTGCGGAAAAGAAACGTAGATAACGCGGCCTTCACAGGCAGCCGACTGGGGGTTGCCGCTAACCCACACCTAGAACTCGTCGTAATCTTGGAACTCCTGGAAGTCTCCTTCCACAGCTTCGTCTTCTCCTGAGCAGTGGTTGCAATGCTGACAACCTGGGGGGGGGTTTGGTGTGTAGAGCAAGGGTGAGTACACATCAACATACTCAGCAAGTATCCTGTTTGGCTGTAGTGGACTAGCTTTATGTGGGGATAAGTCAAGCAGTTGCTTTTAGTTGGTCAGATTATTATTTACTAGTAGAAAGCCAAGTTTTAGCATTACCCAAGTTATTAACCCGATGTACCCTTTCCAAACGGAAAGAATACCACTTACCAGCACCATAGTCATAACCAAAACCATCAATCTCATAATCACCTGTACCACAATGTCTCTGATCAAATACCACTAATCACTGGAGCTCCCTTGGCCGCTCATAACCGCGAGCACGGCTGATATATCAGTTTCATAACACTCTGCAGAGGTTGTGCACTTTACCCACAAGCCGTGATTCCCTCTTGCCTCGGGCCGATCAAACCCTTAAACACTACCAAGGTGAATAGGCAGGGTTTCACTACGTAGCCTTTACAAAGATTCCCCGGGGCTGTAGCCACCCGTTAGGTTTCCTAAATGCACCGCACTCCTCCCCAAGGGGCGAACCCAAACTTGGCAGAGCGAGCCGCATACACCGAGCCCCATTGACGGCACGACGGCTAAGTGAACTACACCCCGGATCCTCTAATTATTCAGCTAAGGGCACCCCATTCCACCCTCATGGTTGCACTGTTTTCCCGGGCGGTCATCCATAGAACAGGTCCTTACGGAGAGGCACTCGAGAAACCGCTCGAGCCCCCTTGAAAACCACAAGTATAATCATAAAGAAGAACGGGAAAACAACGTATCATAGATAATCACATCATGTTCATTGATTAGAGTTGAGCAATAGCATCAGACTAAGTAGTAATAATCCGACCCAAATAGGTAAACAAGGACATGGATAACAAAAGCTAGTCAATCCTTAGGTATAAATGTGTAATGCGGGAGGTGAATTAAAGAATGAATAGGACATAGATAGGTCAAAGGACACTTGCCTCCACCAAACGACTGCTGCTCAGGGGCTTCTCCTGCGAATTCCTCGGGCTCTTCGACCGGATCGTTCTCTATGCGAGCGCAAACATACATACATACATCCACATATTTAATACAAAAGAACAGTACACCATACAAGATAACAAATAAAGCGAATATGCATCAAGTATGACATTCGATAACGCATTTGTTATGGTTAGAAAGAAACGGGAAAGGTCTCGCAGGGGGTTAAATCTTATGCACTAATGACACAATTGGTTTTTAACAAAATAATTCTGTTATATATATTTATATATACTGATGGAAACCTAATCACTTTTAGTTGATCAACATTGCACAGGGTAAACAATTAACTACGTGAATCAATAACATAACGGAATTTTAAATTAAACTTCCTATTTTCCCATAGCATGAACAGTGATTAGCCTACTTAAAATACAGTAATTATGATCACAGAAAGTAAATAAAATAAAAAAAAACAGAAGGGGGGGGGGGCGGTTGAACCGGCCCTAGGGCGGTTGAACCGGCCCTAGGCGGGGCGCGGGCGCGGGCGCGGCCGGGGCTGGCCGGGCGGCTGAGCCGCTGAGCCGGCCGGTTGAACCGGCGGCCAGGCGGGCGCGGGGGGGGGGGGGGGGGGGGGGGGGGGTCGGGCTGGGCGGCCGAGCGGGCGGCCACAGGCTGGCCGGGGGGGCCAGGCGCGCGGGCTGGGGGGCGGCCGGGCCTTGGCCGGGCAGGGAGGGGGAGGGGAGGGGAGAGAGGGAGGAGGGAGAGAGGGAGGAGGGGGGGCTCACCGGTGTCGGGGATCGACGGCGAGGGGCGGCCGGCGGCAGGGGGCGGCGCGGCGACCTAGGGCAGGGGGCGGGTAGGGGGTAGGGGCGGCGGCTTAGGTGGGGAGGGAGAAAATGAGGGGGGAGAGGGAGAGGGTTAGGGAATAAGGGAAAGAGGGGGGGCGGCTGGGCCTATTGGGCCCAAAGGGGGGGGGCGCGCAGGGGCCTGGGCCGGCCGGGGTCGGCCCACGGCGCGGGAGAGAGAGAAAAAGAGGAGAGAAAAAGAGAGGGAGAAAAAAGAAAGAAAAGATCTTCTCCACATTTTCGAAATCCGATCTTTCTACATGAATGCAATTGCGCTTTCAAAGCAATCAAAAGAAATGCAAGGTTCGGCATGGTGCATCAAACAACATAAAGTATTTAGGGTTTTTCCTACACGGGAGATCCAAACCGAATCCCGCTTAGAACTTTGGAAAAGGTCAAGGTTTAGCGAAGGGAAAAAGAAAAGGAAAAGGTAACGCCCGAATTTTGGCGAGTAAAGAAAAGAAAAAATTCAACTGCAAAATTCGGGGCGTTACAAAGGAGTAGGGAACAAGTACCTAAACGTGTTAGAGACTACAATCTTGCTCAAGCCTCTGGACTAAGCAACAGAGGATAGATACTGGTCCCTGGACAAGTAAGGGAAGGAACTCGAAAGAGATTCTTGGTAGGGCTTGGGCAAAGGCTTGTCATGCCATTGGCATCCCGGGACGCAGTTGCCAGTGGCTTTCCCTGGACGCGCTCGTTGATCGATGGGCCCGAGAGATTGGAGATCTTATCCCGACACTACTCTCTAAAATAGATTTCACAGAAAAAGAGTAAGCTAATCCAATAGACTCGGTAAATCTACGAACTAAATGAAGAGTGAAGCGAGCTATCTAAAAATAGATATCAAATATGGAGGGATTGAGAGCCATTATTTACATAGTGTGGTAGAGTCATTTTTCTTCTAATAATAATAACTAAATTTACTTTACAAATCCATATAACTAGTCTTTTGGAGTTGCTCTAGGAGAGTGTTTGAATGCACTCAGTGGCGAAGCCACCAGGGGGGCCGGAATGGGCCTGGCACCACCAATGGCCCAACCAAGTCAGATTAATAATGTATCATATAGCCCATTATCTTGTTGCCAGTTTATTATTTGGTAGTCTAAAACCCTTAATTTTTGGCCCAACCAAGTGGATTAGTTAAGCTGGGTAAAGATTCTTCTTATCCGATGGTAGATAAATTATTGAGATTACTCTTAACTCTCCCTGTGTCAACTGCGACCACAGAGAGAGCCTTTTCAGCTATGAAATTTGTGAAGACACGTCTTCGGAGAAAAAGGGAGGTACCTATTTACGAGATTATTTGATCGTTTATATTAAAAGGGAATTAGCGTCAATGATTTGTTCTGATGATATTATCAAGGCCTATGATCTAGCTAATACACGTAGAGCTAAATTCAAAATAACTTAGATGTAATTTTATTTTGTTTGACAAAATAGATGTTGTTTCATTATACTGTTTTTAATGAAGATTATAT
Organism: Zea mays; assembly: GCF_902167145.1. Lineage (NCBI taxonomy): Eukaryota > Viridiplantae > Streptophyta > Magnoliopsida > Poales > Poaceae > Zea > Zea mays. The sequence continues at coordinate 164,466,159 of NC_050101.1, read as the reverse complement.
ATCAATATATACATTGTGGTTGGTTCCCTTGCCATTTTTATATTGTGTCCTTACTGGTTTGGTCGTTTGGAGGTTAAGCCTGCCCCCTCTGTCTTCGGATCCTGGCTTCGCCCCTGAATGCACTAATGTTAATACTTAGTTGGCTAAAAAATTGGTAGTGAAATTAACTATCTAACAAATATCTAGATAATTATTAGCTAACTTGCTAAAAATAGCTAATAGTTGAACTATCATTTTGATTGTTTTTATGTCTTCAAGATAATTTTAGCATCTACTATAATGCATTCAAACACCTACTAAATTACCTGAGATTAGTTATCTAGTCACCCGTCCGCAAGCATGCAACCCGAGTTTGTAGCCTACGGTATAGTTTAGCGGCACAAACACCATACCAACTGTACGTGCGGTAATAATCTTCTGGTGGGATGACGTCCGGGTCGACCACCGGCAGGCACTGGCAGGACGGACGGGATGGGGTGTCCACGTTCGCTTTTCCGCAAGGGACGTGCCTGCCGGCTAACCTTCCGGATGTTCGGACGACTCCATGCCTACTGCGCGCGCGTTCAATTCGCTAGCCACACCTCCATTGTATGGCCATACAGACGCACGTACGCACGGCCACACCGACACCGACACGCACGGCCACCTTTTTACCCAGTGGAGGAGTAGGGGTACTGGCTAGCTAGTCGATCAAGGACAGAGATGCTCCCGCCTCCCTGTCCCTGTGTGTATATATGGTGGTGATACTGATACAGTTGGCAAGTATGAAAAAAGATGGATGGAGCAACGATTTCTATCATATATATATTAGTGGTTTATACTTTTCAAAGTTCTCGAGGTCTTCGTAGAAGAAATAAAGAAGAAAAGTACTAGCAGTGTGTCTGGATAATTCTGAACCATATATATATACCAATCATTGTAAAGAGGATGCGATTCCCTATTTTGATTTTAAATTAAACCGAATTACACAAAGTTCGACCGAGTATATAAAAGAAGTAATCTCTAACAAACTGAATAGATACATCAAAAAAACATGTTTTCCCGATCGGTCGAATTTAAAAAGTTGTCATATAGACTTGATTAAACTCTACACGGCTCGGTTAGACTCAGCACTACCACAGGACGCACGGATCCAAAGCTCAACCATTGGTGTCATGCCTCTAATAACAACAACACCAACACCGACTTTTCTTTTTTTATTTGTAAAAAAAAAATAGCACCAGTGACTTTGAACAAAAGACCTATATATCGTTACTACTCATGGTATTTATTAATAAATCTATCGATCATCGTAATAATCTCTGCTTTCCTTCAGTCCATTTGCCATTGTATACGTCCAACACGCGCGCCTTTGGACGACCTATATATATAAGCACTGCCTAATGCCGACCCTATTTCTAGCTAGCTGTATAGACGAAAATACCCTTGTTCGACTTGTCGTCTCTACGTACTCCATCCCGGCCGGCCGGCCATCTCCGACGTACGACACCCCCAGAGCCACACATCTCTTAGAGAATAGAGACGCCATGCCCGGTGGCCACGCCGCCCAATGATGTCCAGGAGATGCACCGGTTTGCTGGACGGAGGTGGTGTAGTGGTAGTGTAGTAGGCAATTGGCCGGCCCCCCCAGAAGACATATATATATGAAGCATGTATACGTACTGTAGTTGAATGCATGTGACCGGTGGGCTACAGGAGGACGGAGCCAACTCAGATCTGCTGGTGTATAGTCTGATGGATCGATCACCGGCGGCCGGCCGCCGGAACCACGGCGACGCAGCAGATCTGCTAGTATAGCATATATAGCACTACTGTAGTTTATGCGCGCCCTCTCCTGCTCTCCATCGTGGAGCTCCATTTTTATGGCGACCGTGACGCGACGGGCGGCTCAGGACCACTCAAGGCTTCTCCGCTTCTGTGTGGTTATCTCTATGGATCGGTCGCGGTGATTCTGCAGCCGCCTGCACTGCCCCTTCGCAATCGTAGCGAGCGAGCGAGAGGGGTAGATGCATGCATGGACAAGCTACTTCTTCCCTTCATGACTACTGATCGTGTGCCTTCAAATCATGTTCGCCACTTCCCTTTCTCGGTGGCTGGCGGACGGAGGGATAGCTAGCTAGGTACGTGATCAGTTCGATCGACTCGCACGCAGCTGTCTCGCTGGTTTCTTCGGATGTAGGCAACCTAGAGAAGAAGAGTACGTACGTACAAGAAGATAAAGGCAAAGCACGCACGCGCGCGAGATGAGATGTGTCGTCGTCAGTCACTGCTGTGCTTGCAAAAGTCGTGCATGCATGATGCATCTGTTATCCTCCATCGCGGTGGTAGCTAGCTCCTAGCTAGCTAGGCTGTGCCCCCCGGCCGGCCTACCGTGTCTGTCTGTCTGTCATCCGGCCGGTGCTTAATTGTACGGGCACTACCTACCAGTCAGCAAGAACGTAACTAGCTGATCGTTGTCAATATATCGCGTTCTTCCTACTAGCTAGCTCCATGAACGACGTGCAGGCACACACGTACGTGTCGAACCGCCATGAACAGGACACTAGTGGCACGGCGCCGGCCGCCGGGGATATGATGCACGTACGTGTACCTGGAGGAGTAGACTGTAGCTAACAGTTGGCACACCGTCGACCGGAATACATGCATGTTGCATTGGCGGTAATGTCGACTCAGGCTACACTACTAGTACTAGCTAGGCGGCGCGGTCCACCCTAAGCTAAGCACTAAGCTTGTTGTTGTTGGGACCAGCAAATGGAAATCAGGTCCATAAATATTAAAATACCATGGTTTTGGTAGAGCTTGTATATTCTTAGGAGGGAGTGAATGCACATATGTTCCACTGCCACATACAGAAGACTGACTCTGACTGTTCCGAGGTCAGAACGAATCTGGGCCACACGGCAAAAGCGAAAAAGGATCGGAACGGCAGCACGGCGGGCCGGACGTACAGTGCCTCCATTTTCGCGCAAAAACAGGCCCATTACTGAGCGAAGGCGGTGGCCGGTGGTCCAGGCACCACACCAGCGAGCGACGCCCAATAATCAGGTCTTCGGCGCCATGCGCGGGCCGGGTGGCCGTCGCATACCAGTCGAGCTGTCGAGCCAGTCGGCGGTGCACGGTAACGGGGGAGTGGGTACCGTACTTGCCAGGACTGCTCCCTTCGGTGGGTCGTTTTGTCACGCACCGGCTCGAGCTCGACTCACCAGCCATCGCCAGCTTTTGGAAATTCGAACCCTTCTGCTTTGGAGTACATACAGGCGAAAGGTACGCTTCAACACTGCCGCGCGCTCGTTCGCGGAGCCGTTCAGATGATGGGGACCGGAGCGCCAGCTGGTGGGGAGAGAGGACGGTCCACGACGAAAGTTTATGGGTTGGTAGGTACGATGACGGTTTAAAAAAAAAGATTGATGATTAAGAAACAGTTACGAAATTAATTTGTTAAGAAAATAAAAGTTACGTGATTACTTCATTATCTGGATTTAAAAATAAGGGACATATTTAGTGCACATGGAAACTTAGTGCACATGGTGCCCATAGTAAATCATCACTATACAATTTAGATCTAACGTCTCTGGTGGTTGATCATTCCAGTTTACAAATAACACCTTCCACCACTACAACCCACTACGTCGGAGGGTGTCCTTAAAAAAATATACCAAACAAATATAAACGTTAGATCTAATATGAGTGGTGATGATTTATTATATGCACCATGTACACTAAACTTTCATGTGCATCAGATATGTCCTCTTTAAAAATGGTAATCGTGCAAGTGGAATTGGGTTTCTGCTGTAGAAAATACTATGTATTGAATTCGTTATCATGTGGCCTCGTGGAGTTGTGGGGGTTTAGCGGCACAGACCAATTAAACTACTATAGCATAATAGATTTATATAATACTATTGGCTACGCGAGAAGATATCTATGTGTTATACATTGTGGAGTAGAAATATGACCTACTATATAGATATATAAAATCAATTTAATTACATCGGAGAGCTAGACATTTATATCTAAACTTTGCAAGTTGGTAGGATGTCAAATTTCAAGCCAAATAGTCCACTCTATAGAGTAGATTTCAATTCCTCTAAAATAAAGGAATCCAAACTGCACCAATAAAAATTTGGCTTATGTCCTAAACATACCACACAAACATATCTCTCTCTCTCTCTCTAAAAAAAAACTTAAGTTGCCAAAGCCAAACAAGTCAAACGGAAGCCAAGACTGTTAAAGCGGAAGCCAAAACAAGTGATGGAAGCATCCGGGAAAACTATGAAACTAATTTGACCACTAGCGTGGAGGTTCTGCATTTTAGTTCGGAGGTTCCACGACCACGACCATAGATTTCAGCGGTCCGAACCAAAAGGAGAAAAACTAAAACTTGATCGAACAAACTTCGAGTAAGCTAAAATTTTGCACACGTCTTTTTTTAGAAAGTTTTAAAAATGTCCAGAGAATTAAAAAGCAAAAAAAAATATCAAAGCTTGGACGTCAGAAAAAAAAACTCTCAAACCGACGGTTTTGAGGTTCAAACCCATCTTAAGAAGCGTATTCGTTACCACTACTGCGAAGATGATTTTACGAGGCAGTGCCCAGGGGTTAGTGGAGGGTGGCACAATATGATGTTGCCTCCTTTAATCGCTGATAGGCCCCACAGCAATCAAAGTGCGATCATCTCTCTCTGATAAATCGCTTATATATTGCTCATCACATATATGAACACATCCTGACCATATATTGACAGCAGAGAGCACGACAACCTAATCCCTTGCTCAACGGCAAGCTTTCTCATGTGGGATGAACGAACAGAAATGCGCTGAAGCGTTCAGCACCAACAATCCATCATACCGTCATCTACTCATCTGACCGATGTGCTGCATTCTTTTTTTTTTTTTTGGTTTGAGAGGGGAGATTTTGAGGCGTTGTACACTGGTGTAAGTAACTCACCGACGTACCTAAGTCAACGACTGAAAGCTATGTCGTCACAGCAGCAGAAGATATAGTACAATGGAACCATGAAGACCGGTTCTCCTCTCGCACTTCCTTGTTATTCCTAAGCCTAGTTCGGTTTTATCGGTTTCAGATAGGTCCGTTCCATCCGAAATTATTTGATTTGGATTTAAATTAGAACCAATCTAAATGGTTGGCTATTTGGATAGACCTATTCCGTAATAAAATCAGGTCATTTAAGAATGAAACCAGACTTTTTTACCCACTCAGCGACTTGGATTAAAACCACATCTATAATCACCTGGAATCAAACCAAACCAAGCTTTTACAGATTTTAGTGAACCACTCGGATCCACTCTATCTGACTCTGATTGAAAAAAAATATACCTGTCTTCAAGTTGGAACAAACGAAGGCGGCCTAAGCAAGAACCATATGCATGGATAACAGCTCAGCTCATTACTACGCGCTGCGGCCTGCCTCCACTCGGGAGGCAATTTCTCAGTAAGTTTAGACGGTGGGCACGAACGGAACGCACACTCCAGCATCTCCCCCCTGCGCCTTGACCGTCCCGCCTGCCGGCCCTGGCCATCTTCGGAGAACCATCGTCGCCCAGGCGAAGCGAACGTGCAGCGCGAGGCGTCGAATCGAGAAGAGGGAGAACCGCATGCGTTCCGCGGCGAGCAGCCTGCCGTCGTCCGGGTCTAAAGTCTGAACCGACTGGACTCACTCGCGCGCGCGAGTAAACGAAGCCTCGGCGTCCGCGCGTGCGACTTGCCACGTACGGCGCGCATGTGTATTTCTCGCACGTGCCTCCCGCGCGGCGACGGGCGCGGTGGAAGTGGAAATCGAAACGCTTCGAGCACGGCGGCGCGCGCGGTCGGCAGCCACGTTTCTTCTGTTCAGCGCTGCTGCGAACAAGTGCCGGGGGACTCCCGTCCCTGCTTCAGCGCATGCCCATGGGTGCTAGGCTGCTAGCTCTCTCTGACGGAGACCATGGACTCACTGGATCGTCTTTTCCTGTCACAGACCTCGGCTCCTACGGACGACTACGACATCAGCCTGAGATCTGTTTTGCCAAATAAGGTCATGGTACGCTTGATTGAAGCTAATGTTGTCTGCACGCATGGCTTCACCAGAATAATAATAATGATAATAATAATCCAGCGGAGTAGACCTTTTGCGCCGGAACTCGTCAAAACCTACGAAGTCACGCGGTGCTAAGGACCCCAAGTTATATTTAAGCCAAGCCAGCTAGCCAAGCGAGCCGCTGCAACTTTCTTTGCAGGAGTGATCAAAGAACAGGTCAAGCCACCGATTCGATTCGATCATCCATGGTCATAGCTCCGCTCCACGTCTCAATTACCAGCGGATATAAAAATAATCCGGAACAATCGCCATTAATTTCCGAGTCTACTGACTCCAGCTGCAGCTAGCTAGATGAAGGAAGAACGCTCTACCAGATAGACGGAGCATAAACAACAACAAAAAAAACAGCTGCAGAACCGTTCAAACCGGTTCCAAGGTGACGGCCCGTTTTGACAAAAGCGGAGCGGAGCAGTGAGGGTTTCAGCTGGAGATCGGATTTTAAAACACCCAGCTCACTTGTCTTCGCTCCCTCACCGCTGCGTCCTCTGATACAAAACTAATCCGATCAGCACGGTGCGATTACTAGTAGTATAACCCTCCATTGCTGCTGCCCCGGACCCGGAGCAGGTCAAAGAAACCATCCAGGACCGCCACTGCTGCTGGCGCACGCCGACCCGCACCGCACCGGCCAGCCGCGGGGCCGCCACGTAGGCGACAGGACGCGGTCCCGAGTCCCGACCCTCGACCCTCCTTGGTGGGTGACGAGGATCTTCTAGCGGGGAAGTGTGGCCGCGGCCTCCTGCGCAGCGCAGCCGCCACCGCCAGTCAGAGACGCACCCCCTCCCCTCCCGCCCCCGGATCGCTGACTGGTCAACGGTCAAACTTTCAAACGTCTATATAGGCTGCAGCCGGTCGGTCTCGGGATCAACATCCTGGACGCCCGTCCGGCTCTGCTCCATTCCCTTCGTCTCCCTCCAGCAGCCTCCGGCCATCGCCCTCTGCGATGACCTCCACGACGCCGGGGACCTTCGGAACGCTGGCTAACTCCGGACCGGTCGCGCTCTCGTTCCCGACGACCACCTCCTTCGCAAGCTTCCTAGGCGGCGGTTCGAGTCCTAGCCGAATAATGGACAGCGGGGGAGGAGTCGGGCTGTCCAAGTTCAAGGCCATGACCCCGCCTTCCCTCCCGCTGTCGTCGTCGTGCCCGCCGCCGCCGCAGTCGTACCTCCACGCGTTCTCCGGCCTCCTCGACTCGCCCATCCTCTTGACTCCCAGCGTAAGCAGCCACGGAGCCGCCGCTAGCTAGCTGCCACGATCGGCGCGTGCGTGCATGCGCGCGCGGACATTCCGTCGTTACGTCGGGTCGAGCTTGTGTTTGCTTTTGCTACCTGTCCGTGCCTAACACGAACCTGGTTCCTGTTGTCTCAGCTATTCCCGTCGCCGACGACGGGCGCGATCCCGTCGGAGCCCTTCAACTGGATGGGGACGGCGGAGAACGACCTAAGCGGCAGCGGCGTAGAGGCTGAGCAGCGCCAGCAGTACACCGACTTTGCGTTCCAGACGGCGGCGGCGGCGACGTCCACGATTATTACCGGTGCGGCGCACACGGCGTCCTTCCCGCAGTCGTCTGTGCTGATGCCCCCATCGGTAAGCAATTGCTCCCTCCGGTTTCCTATTAATTGTCGTTTAGGACAACGACACAGTCTCCAAAATATAACTTTGACCAATGTTTTTTGTTAAAATACAAATGAACTCTTAATACATTTATACTTTTATAAAAGTACTTTTTGTGATAAATTGGCGCATATAAATATTAGGTTCCAAAACTAAATAACAAAATAGTTATTTGTAGTCAAAATTTTATAAGTTTGACTCGAAACTTATCCAAAACGACAACTAATAGGAAACCGGAGGGAGTAGCCTTTTAACCAGTAAGTACTTCAGATAGAGGCAGCAAACTCCAACCAAGAAAGTCCACGCATCCGTCGTCTCTAGCGGTTGTATAATTTACATAAATCATAAATTACAGAAGCAACAATATTGCTTGAAATTATTTTAAAAAATCAGGCACACCTAACTTTTTTTTAAACTTTATTTGGAAACTTGGACGTCTTCCATGATGACAGATGTTGATCCTGTGCATGCATGGCCCGACTGTCGCAATCCATCACAAATACAGTATGATATAGTACCAATCCACAATAGTCAATGTCGAGCAATTCTTCAAGAGTACAGTGGTCCATTTTATTTCGAAAACCATTATTGCTCCAACGCATACGTATGCACGTGTTTGATGTCTAAATAATAGCGTTGCACTGTTACAGGGACGAGTAGGAGACTCGTACAGCGGCGAGATGCTGCAGCAGCAGCCGTGGACCTACCAGGAACCGACGGCGCAATTCGAGGCGCCGGCGGCGCAGGCTGGCAACATGTTCGGCACCGGCGGCGGCTACGGCGCGGCTCCCGGCTTCCGCGAGCAGAGGCAGAGCCACCGCCCGTCGTCGGACGACGGGTACAACTGGCGCAAGTACGGGCAGAAGCAGATGAAGGGGAGCGAGAACCCGCGCAGCTACTACAAGTGCAGCTTCCCGGGCTGCCCCACCAAGAAGAAGGTGGAGCAGTCGCCGGACGGCCAGGTCACGGAGATCGTGTACAAGGGCACGCACAACCACCCGAAGCCGCAGAGTACGCGCCGGGGCGCCAGCTCGGCGCCGGCGTCGTACGTGGTGCAGAGCGCCAGCGACGCGGTGATGCCCGAGCATTCCTGGGGCGCGCTGTCCGGAACACCCGTGGTGACGCCGGAGAACTCGTCCGGGTCCTTCGGCGGCGACGGCGACGAGGTCAACGGCATGAGCTCGCGGCTGGGCGGTAGCTTCGGCGCCGACGATCTCGACGACGATGAACCCGACTCCAAGAGATGGTGAGTCACTCAACTTTTCGAACCAAAGCAGAAGGGCTTTACTCTACATGAATGTCAATGACGTGTGTTACGCTTTGTTCCAGGAGGAAAGACGGTGGCGACGCCGACGCAGCAGGGTGCTCGGTGTCGGTGGCCAGCAACAACCGGACGGTGCGGGAGCCGAGGGTTGTCGTGCAGACGATGAGCGACATCGACGTCCTGGACGACGGCTACCGGTGGCGCAAGTACGGGCAGAAGGTCGTCAAGGGCAACCCGAACCCGAGGTGCGTACTGCCTACTGCGCCGTTTTTACCCACGTACTGCCGCGGAGACGCCCGAAGCGTTCGATACGCGTGGCGTGAGCTCACCAAATGCATGCACGTCTTGTACTGAGCAGGAGCTACTACAAGTGCACGGGGGCAGGGTGTCTGGTGAGGAAGCACGTGGAGCGCGCGTGCCACGACACGTGCGCGGTGGTCACCACGTACGAGGGCAAGCACAACCACGACGTGCCCCCGGCGCGCGGCAGCGCCTCGCTCTACCGCGCCGCGCTGGCGGCGCAGATGCCGCCACAGCAGGCCGCGAGCTACCAGGGCGCGCCGATGCCGGCCGCGGAGAGAGGCAGCTTCGCCTTGTCCGGGTTCGGCGACCCGGTGGGCACGGCGTACTCTTATTACACGAACCACCACCAGGAGCAGGAGCAGCAGCAGCAGCAGCCGAACCAGGCGATGCGCTACGCCAAGGACGAGCCACAAGACTGCATGTCGTTTTTCGAGCAGCAACTCCTGTTCTGACCAGATGAAACGCTGCCACATCGATTGTGGCAAGACATGCTCGCACTTGTGAATTGTGATTCTTTTTTTTTTACTCGACACACTATGTACACTATCTGTAGTGATTTGTTTGGAGGCTCCAACTTTGCAGGCATCTGCAGAGTGGGATTGCCTTCTGTAAGATGTAGGACACATCATTTCCGTAGCCTCCTAGGGAGCAAAGGTCAGGGCAAATGATTTTTCAGCAGTTTGACTGCTTTTTTTTTGTCAAAAAGGAAATCGTTGTAAGTGCGCAGATCTTAAAAGAAAAGGTATTCAGTTCACGTATCTTAAGTACAGTCAAAATTACTCCAAGTTTGGCATGTATCTAGACAAGATAACTAAAGTAAGTTTTGGTTGGAAGTTTCATTTCATCCTTGTACCCCATATAATAGGATTTCTCCTCTTTCTCTATAAAAAAGTCCGAGTTTTAAGTTAAGTGTTTGAGTGATAGCAGACATCATACTTATCTATGAGAAACATATCATATTTTTCCATGATTATTTTTGTATCGTTTATATTTAATCCCCCTATATATATCAGGTGCCCGAATTTTAAGGTAATTTCAGATGGCACTCTTTTACATACAAGTAAATTGGTACTTTTGACATTTGTTATTTGTCTTTGTATCTCAACATATCAAATTTTTTCCTTGTTTTCACATAGAAATGATTGTAAATTATCAATTATCTCTGTGCCAACACAAATTAGACGTTATCGGGTTCACGGCTTTGTTAACTATTTTTTTTATTTCTTGTATTAACTAGTAAATCAACCCATGCACGCTCCTGCACAGCTTAGGAGCAATAGAGGCTCTTGCAATATCTACACTAATAACTCCATGTTTGTTTTCACCTTCTAAGACAATACATGTATGGATACTGTGCATTGTCCGTATGGTTGTGGTAAACTTATCAATTACACTTGTTCTTGCCGTACCTTTTATTGGAAACTCTCGTTTCGTGTTTTGTTAGAAACAAGTGTTTTAGATCATAGATGAAAAACAATTGGGGCGACTTATATGTAAAATCAGGACATAGGTGGGTAATTAAGATGCGACACTTTATTGTATTGTTTTCCATAATAGTATAGTAAAATGGATAATATTATCAACAGTCGTTGCTAGAGTCTAATGGTTGACAGCTAGTTTCTTTTTTTTTAGAATTTTTAAGGTTTATTTTTAACACGTCTCATTAAGATGTTCGCCGCCAAGCAAGGTCAAGGAATACATTTTTGAACAGATAAAGTATTCAGGTCATGTATCTTGGCTCTACACAATTGTCAAATTTTGGGTTGCGACCATCTTTTGCTCAGAAAGTCAGACATACTGAAGGCGAGAGATTCTTGACAGCTGGCCCGGCATAAACCTGTCGCAGATTTCGGATCCGTCGCTGCTGCAGTCGACACGTCGCCGCCGGCGCAGTGCAGTGCAGTTCAGAAGCCGATGCACGGTTTGAGGCCTCCGCCAGACCAGTGCAGGACAGCATGTCATGGGGGGGTTTAAGTTTGGCTGCGAGTCGTGATCCACGGCGTCATGGCGAACAGTAGTGCGGTACTCCTGGGCTCCAGCAGACCAGCACTTGCACTTTCAGGAAGAGAATACAGAGCACAAGTGCACAAGAACAATGAGTCAACGACCCATGAAATGGCAAGCAACTTGCAGTTGCAGATAAAGAAAAAGCCAGCGGAACTCAAAACTAATTGTGTTTGTACAGATTGGTTTGGATCTTACAATCGCTTCTCTCTCCAGTTTCCACTCGACTTCCGAGGCAAAGAGCGCTGAAGCAGCCCGCCAGTCCTGGAGATGCTTTACACAGAGACAGGAAGGCCATCGACCGAACCCAAAACGCTTCCTCATCGGCCCCTGATTCTTAGTATTCACATCGGAAGATCGAAAGAGAAAAAAAAAACAGAGAGACAAGAACTCGTGAACCAGAGCTACTCTGACGGCTCCTCAGCTATGCTCTCCAGCCGCGGGCGCCAGACGCCGGGGCGGGCGCCGCTCCGCCGCCGCCGGTGGCTCACCAGGCTCGCCTCCCGCTTCTCCGACAGGAGCTCGCGCAGGTAGTTGTCCTGCTCCGCCGCGCTCATCAGCGACGGCGCCACAGAGGCGCCACCGCCCTTCCGGTGGCCGTGCTTCTTCCTGCTGCTGGCGCGGCTCCTGCGCTTCTTCGTCCTCTCGTCGGCGGCGGCGGCGGCGGGCGTGGAGCACGCGGAGGAGGGCACGAGGAAGTAGATGCGGCCGCGCTTGAGCTCGGAGTCGGGCGCCAGGACGACGACCTTGCGGGCCGCGCCGGCCGCGGACCACGCGTCCGTGAGCGCGTGGCTGGGGTGCGCCGCGAGCACGTCGGCCGCGGTGAGCGGGCAGCCCAGCTCGTCGACGCGCCCGCTGAGGTGCACCACGCGGACCACGTCCAGCGCGCCGCACGGGAGCATGCACGCCAGGCAGCACCGGAGGCTGTTCCCCATACCTGCCCTCCTCTTCGAAGGCTGCTGCTTGGCGCGTCGTGTCGGCAGGGGGGGAGGTGGGGGAGGAGATAATGCCGGTCGCCCACGCTGGCTATAGCTCTTGGCTTCTGGCTTTCTTCTCTTTGGCCTTGGCTAGCACGGTTCCTTCCGGGGTGAGAGTTATGATGAGGTGATGGCACGGAGAAAGGCTACGGGGTTTATATAGAGCTCTTTTGTCGGGCGGGCTATCCATCATGGTGTCATGGACGTTCGAGTGAGTAATGCAATGGGTACACGTTTTTTTCCCTCTCTCTCTCTCTCTTGTGTGATCGAGCCGTGACATCGTGGAGCACGGTTAATGCGACGCAGGCTACTGGATGGCAGCACAGCAATATGGACTCATGAAAATCTGAAGGTCTAGTGAAAGTTTTGTTTTCTTATGTTACGTTGAGCAAATTAATCCAGTAGCGTTTTTTTAAAAAAAAAAATTAACAGACAACAGTCTTATTACACATGCAACTAGCTAGTACAATGAAAAGGATAACTCATAAGAGAGTTTACAATATAGAAAGAGTGTTAACATAATGATGATGAGCATGGCTTTGTCTCAAGATATATATTCACGACAGTGCATATAGAATGAATTAAGAAATCCAGGTTCTAGAATCTGAAGAATGGTGATGCACTTTCTGTCGCAACATAGGACAGCCTTTATATAAAACAAGCAACAAATTAAATATATCGGTAGACGCTGCATACAGCCCGTTGTGTGTCATCGCTTCGACGAGTCGTGTGGGTTAAAGGTTTATATATTCAACTGTCATATATACCACGTGTTTTAAATTTGTCTCGGAATCGAATTACTAGAAATGTGTTGCCCTAGCTAGTACGTATTCTTTTTTTTTGTTGGCATTAGACTCTGAACCATGCATTGCATGTATACGAACGCTTTGGTCTAATTCGTATGACCACTACGGGACTCTCGGGAGAGAGGTTGCCCTACTACTACTACTACGAAAGCACTCCATAAACCCGGCCAGTGTTGTCCTCCCAACCATATCTTATCCAGCACAAACAAGACACACAAAAAACCCAAGCATGGCCTTGCAGCCTTGCACCATGTCGTCGTCAACTGTGTCACTTTGTTTTAAGCCCTTCACATCACATGTGAATGAACGAATTCCGGTGCATTAACAGGCTCTGGTCATGTCATGGCCGTGGTCTCCTCCTCCCAACACGAGCACGGGGAAGCTGCAGGGAAAGTCTGTCACCCTCCAATCGTCATTAGGAAATAGGAAGGAATAATTAAGACATTCCTTACCCAGGACAGAAGAGCGCGCGAATTTCCCTAATCAACATTCGGCCACTTTTGACAGGTTTCGGAAATCAGACACACGAGAATCGAAAGAACTGCTGCCGTGCGCAACAAGTACGTACGTGGTAGGCCAAAACGTGCGCATGCAGCTGGCTTGTAGTAGCTTTATATGCTAGCCAACGCCGCCAATGGTCTGCGGACGGCTCTGGGCTTTTGGTTGCGTTGTGCGGTGCCCGCGTCGACCGTGGTGGCAGCAGACTTTGAGACAGCAGCAGTAGCAGCAAACCCGAATTGTTCCTCGTCCTCGCGCCGCCGTGCGTGTCTAGTCAGTGTCACTCCCCATCGTCGGCAGCCGCGGACCGGACTGCAAAAGGCAGCTCCCTGGATCGGGGACCCGTCAAAAAAGTTGGGCCAGGAAACTGCCTGCCTGCGGGACGACACCCAAAAGGCTGCCACTGCTAGGTGCCGGCCGCCAAATTGGGCACGTCCGGTCCGGGGCCGGCGTCTGCAGCATCCGGCGGCAGCCGGCCAGAGACGCAGCCGCCCACGGGGCAGTAGGGCGCAGCCAGTCAGCTCCCGCCCGTGGCCCAAGCAGCCTATGTCCACTGGTCACTCTTGCGCAGCCGCAGCGCGCTCTTGCAGCAGTCGTGCCTCGTGCGCAGGCTTTCGCCCGTCCTGCCAGGCGGCTGCTCTCCTAGCAGCCGTGCAGGCGGCACGGCACGTGAGCCCTACGGCTCTGCACGTACGTACTGGCACGCCGCGCCGCGCGCAGTGGTGCAGGAGTGCAGGGTGGTTTGCTCGCGCTGATGGCTGACGGCGACTGCTGCGGGGTGGGCGGGTGGTGGCGCGGCAAGGGGGTCTGTGGCGTTCGGCGCTTTTGGGCGCAGCCGCCTTGGTCGCCGGGTGGGAAAGGTAGCTTTTGCGACGACAATGCGACCCGCGGATGATCTGCGTTGGCCAGCTGTCTCGTGAGTACATTCAGCGGCATGCCAGAGCCAGACAGGGGGGTGCGCCCGCCGTGCACGTCGTTGTGTCTGTCGGTTCGGGTAGGAACCGTCGAGTCCAATGCATCCAGTATGTCGGGTATCAGGCTTAGCCATGCTTTGCTACAGCTACAGAGCTGCGGGTAGTAGTACGTATATTGACTGAAAAAAAACGGTGGAATGCACCACACTTTCTGCTGGTAGTAGTACTTGACTAGGAAGCGGCGTGTCACGTGTGCGTACTAGCGGCGTGCGCGCGGTTCAACCAGCTCGACCTCGACGTGCACACACACACGACGGCAAGGAGCGACCATAGCACGAGGAAGCTTCCCCGGCTCGGAGACTAAGCACCAACGGCCTACTCGGCGTATACGGCTGCCACCACCAGATCCAATCTACCTGCGCTAACATTTGGGCCGGTCGCCGGCCACGACCAGGCGGCCAGGCCATCCCATTATTCTATTTCGAGAATCTCTGAGACTAGGCGCCCTTCCTGGGCCCGGACAATCTGGGCCGTGCTGGAGACCAGCTGGCTGTCAGTCAGGCCTTGTGTCGCTGCCTCCTGGCCCCACCGGGGACCCCATGTGCGCGCCGTCGTTACAAAATTCCCCACCCGTACCGTACCTGACCACGCGTACAAAACGGCCGTGCATACGGTCCCGTCCTTTCGGGCGCCGTACCGCAGCCGGGGGAATCTACCTGTCGATCCACCCACCCATGCCCTGCTGCTATATTTCTGCAGAGCGGTGCTGGTACCAAGGTGTATGTGGTTTGATAAGAAAAAAACGTTTTTTCAGTGGTCCAAACATAGTGCTTTGGTGCGCGAGGCGAGACAGCACATTTCGATCCTACAAAAACTTGGTTCGGCCGGCGCTGCGTTGCACTCTGCAGATTGCAGTTTGCATGAGATGTGGATCGTTTTCTTCTTTATTATTCAGTCTATCGTACAGTACAGGAGTGTGTTGCGCACACACTCTTCTACATCTTTCTCGTGCGAGGCTGCTGCTCTCACAGAGCATCTTCCCTGTGCGAGAGGCTGCCGCTCTCACAAGGCACGGGGAAGGAGGTGACTGACAGGTGCGTCGGTATCCTTTATTCTGGTTCATCAGGTGGGAGTGGGAGGCATCCGGCGGCACGGCAGCTCAGCTCAGTCCTCGTGGTCCCACACCTCGGTTGCGCTCTTGTACGGCCCGTGGGTCTTGTTGACGAAGAGCTCCTCTCCGGTCAGCACGCGCTTCTGCAGATCAGGCAACACACACACACACACAAACGAGTGATGCAGTACAGCAGTAGACCGATCAAACGACTCTGTGCCTCAAATCTGGAAACTGTAATTCTTATCTTAGACCACGTTTGAATGCTAGAACTAATAGTTAATTGATAATTAGTTGCTAAAATTAGCCGAAACATCCAACATAGTAGTTAGCTACATACACTATCAATTTTTAGTTAACTAGCTATTAATTCTATTGCATTCAAACCCCCTATTTGAGTGTGAAAAATGGCATTATTCCACTAGGGCAATAGGCTGTAGCCTGTCAGAAGTGGCGTAACAACTTAACAAGCTCAATTGATGCCAATAAGTCTTACGTATCGATAAGAAAACTTCCCATACTAGTTTTCATTTTCCTCTTAGCTTCATAACCTACATGCATAGGACATACTGATAACCAAGTCATATGCTAAGCTATCGCTAAAGCCTTAAACCCCAAGAACCATGTCATCCCTCCCCTCACTCACCTCATCTTTGATGCCGCACAGGGCCCTGAAGTCCTCCTCAGGGATCTCCCACCCGAACACCTGGATGTTCTCTTTGATCCTTTCGTCCCTGGTCGATTTAGGGATGACGCTTGTCCCCCTCTGGAGCGCCCACCTGAGGAGCACCTGCCCCGGGGTCTTGTCCAGTTTGTTGGCTACCTGTGGTTTAAACGCTTGGAGTCAGACCTAGGAACAGCAGCATGTAGTTTTAGTTTAGGAGCTTGGGTTCCACTGAAGTAGTAAGGGACCTTTTCGACGAGCGGGTCGTGCGCTAGGTTCTTCTCTGACGAACCCAGCGGAGAGTAAGCCTGGAAGCGTCAAAAAAGAGTATTATTATTAGTGATTATCACTCTGTCCCATCTGATTTTCGGAAGGGAAAAAAAAATCTTACAGTAACATGGATCCCATGCTTCTTGCATGCCTCAAAGATCCTGTCGTTCTTCCACCCAGGGTGCATTTCCATCTGCATTGGTGAACAATGTCAAGCGAAGATAGTTCGAGTTCAGTTTTTGCCACTTCAGCATGCTGTAGGATTGTTTGTTGCAATGGATCAGCTCTGAATATATATAAATAGCTCGAAACCTACCTGGCACACTGCCGGTGGAACATTCGCTGACCGCATCAGGCGGTTGAGCTTGGCGACCGTGTAATTGCAGACACCTATATCCTTGACGAGCCCGTCTTTCACGAGGCCTTCCATCTCCCTCCACACCCCTTCCATATCGAACTCCAGCACCTCCCCGGCTTCCGGGGGCATGTGCGCCCCGTCTTTCAGCCTGAAGGGCCAGTGGATCTGCGTGCGTTCATTTGTCAATGCAAGCATATAGATATAGTGGTTCTATTCTATCAGAAACAACATATTGCGTTTTAGTAGCTATAAGTTGTAACCTGTCCCTCAGCATACAAAATTTTGTTTTTTTTTCAGATAACAGTAAGGAAGTTGAAACAATAAAAAAGTCAGTGCTTTTGGTTTCTTACAAGGTAGAGATCCAGGTAATCCAGCTGCAAGTCCTTGAGTGTTTTCTCGAGTGCTGGCCGAACCCTATCAGGAGCCAGCTCGGTGCACCTGAAAAGCAGACAAAATATCGATCAAATTTCGGAGACTGGAGCAATATACGTACTCAGGTATTCAGCGCAACGGTATAAACTCCCTGCGTGTAGTGTAGGTACCATAGCTTCGACGTCACAAACAAATCTTTCCTGTTGATCCCGCCCTCCATCGCAGCTTTAAGTCCTCTACCGACCTGGTCGACACAGGATGTTTTACGACATACTGTCACCACCTGCTGCTTGGGACGTTGGGAGGGCTGATTACAGAAACATGATTCATGGTTTTTATTTTGATGTGCACCTCTTTCTCTACTCCGTATTGGGCAGCTGTGTCCACGTGCCTATATCCAGCCTGCAGGTGATCAGACACATTCAGGTTTCATCGCTGAATTATAGAACAGGCTTCTACGGAATTCAGGTTATGCGCCGGACTAGTATGGCAAATCCTGCAGCTACAAGCCTACAGGGCTTTTAGGCTGTTCACCGATTATAAAGTGAGTTGTTCGGACTGTTGCAGCTGCAATCCAATATACAATCCAATGTAAAAACAGTACAAGCCCGTACGGAGGTGTCTGGAATCAGAATTTCATACATTTACAGCTAATCGTGCTTGTTCTGACCGTGGGAAACGATGCTACGCACTGTCTACAGCCTTACGGGCAACTAGAACCAATCAAGTGCTCTAGTTAACAATTTGATACTTCCTCTAAGTGGGTTAGCCATAGAGTTTGGGTAAACAGGAGACGCGTGCAGCTTATATACCTCGGCGATGGCGGTCCGAACAGAGTGAGCGGTATCTGAGCCGGCCCTCCAAGTGCCTAGACCAACGGCCGGAATGGTGTGTCCGCTCTTCAGAACGAAGTGGCCTCGTTCTCCTTGCCCCACTGCCTGTGCACTCGCCATTCTTACACCTCAGTACGACTCTCCCTTCTTCTGTCTTCTTGAAATAAAGTCGCTTGTCGCACAGACAGAAGTGGAGATAAGTGCGCTCCCTATATACGCGCAGACAGCTCCTGGAATAGATGCCACGTGCATTAGTATCCATGCACACGTGGCTAGTCATCACAGCGTGATGACACCTCTTTCTCATGCACGGAGCACGAGTATACTGGACGAACATACCAGAGCACATAGCTGGCTGCTGGCTGCTGGCCAGTACGAAACAAAGAAGTTCTTCGAGAAACAAACTATCTTGCCTACCATATCGCCCCTGATCACTCTCTGAGAAACATCTGGCTCTAGAGAGAACTTTTTGGCGTTTGCAACAGCCGGACCTGCGAGCCTTCCTTTACAGAACTACGCTGTCAAATTTCTAGTATCGCCATTATTTTTCAACCTAAACCACGTTTGCGTATGGTTCTCACATACACATGCCAGTTCTCGGGTAGCACAGAAGCTCATCTGCCGGGACCCAATTTCACGACTGCACATGACTCATGTGGCATTACAAGTTTACAACCAACTCAAGGTGACAAAACTGGGGAAGAATAAGAATGATTGTTGTCGTTGGATGTTGGAGCAAATTAAATAGATCAAAATCAACTATTCTACACTCCCTATACGTACATCAGCTGCTCCTGTTTGCATATACTTCTGTTTCCTCCGTTACCTTTGTCCACATGTTAGCAAAATGGTCTGAATAAGACACCTGCATAAACAATTGATGAGGGAAAACATTATGAAGTTAACCACGATCATCTCCATTTTGTCAGCAAATGTACAATGTGTAATATTCAAGGGGGCTTTATTTGCTGGCCACGTAAAACCCTTACCTGAGTTATCACAAAACCTTTCAGCATCTCGATGAAATCGTGGCGTCTTTCCTTGTCAAATCTTTTTATTTCAATCTTGTTGTTTTCCTGCATTGTTAAAGCCAATAGGTTTCAAATTTCAGTAACAGCCATAGTGGCACCTACCATCCCAAGAGTATTATAATTTTCTACACCAACACTGGACCCGCCACAAATATGATTTATCAGAGTTTGCTTGGTGAAACATATGCTCAACCTAAGAGAGAATAAAGCCCAATACCGCTCCATTTGGAGAAAGCATCCCTAGGCACCTTCTAGTTTCTAGGCTTCCGTAAATTAGAACTGCTAGATTAGAAAGATAATTGGAAGGTCCATAGCATCGTGCCGTTGTAGTTGGGACCCATTCCACAGATCCACACCAGGTAGTATGGACCCCGGATAGGGGGCGATGATTTGTCATTCAGCCCATCCGAATAAGGGGGTGTTTGGTTTCTAGAGACTAATTTTTAGTTCCTCCATTATATTCTATTTTAGTCCCTAAATTGCTGAATACGGAAAATTAAACTCTATTTTAGTTGCCGTATTTAGCAATTTAGTGACTAAAATAGAATAAAATGGAGGGACTAAAAATTAGTCCTTAGAAACCAAACACCCTCTAAGGTTACGGGGTGAGTATCACTGGCTCTGCTCATTGTCCTATCCCCTTTTGGACACTGGACATTCCGGGCAAGCCCTCACCCATCTCGACCGACTCTTCCAGGATTGTCCAGTCCATAACCTCACCCTCCATGTGCGCACTTTATGCAGGCACAGAAGCCACCCATGCTCCCACCACAGCACGAGACCTCACACGCGGATGCCTCTCATTCTCAACATGTAATTCTGTGGCAGGGAGCTCAGGTTCCAATCTTTTAGCAAATCAGTTGATCAGAATTGACCAGTGAGGGGTGAGAGAACAAACAACTGGTCACACTGAGGGGCACTAAATCAAGAAACAATTGAGGAGCTCACGGATACTCAGCAGATGCGTCTTCTTTGCCTTGTTGGATTTAGTAGTGATCTGTCAGATACTCGGATTCAAGATTTTTTTCAGGGTTTCTTTTCCTAGGGCAACTCCATTAATTGGGGGGGGGGGGGGGGGGGGGGGTTTCTAAGGGGATAAGTAAAAAAAATCAAGAGACGTCTTCACGACTTTCTATACATACTGTCTCTTAACTGTATTTATGATCTAAAAGCTCAGTTGTATCATGCATTATTTTAACTGTCTCTTATACTTGGAAAACCAATGTAGGGGCTCAGGTTTGCACATGCCCTAAGGGGTGTGTTTGTTACTATCTGTTTTTCTTTCAATTAGAATTATGAATCATCGGTTCTTCTAATCCATATTGATCTATGCACATAAATTTAATAATGTCATATTGATTTTGCTAGATGTGCTAATTTGATGTGAATAGTAAAGCTAGGTCGCGGGTTTAATAAACATCTCCACATTAGCGAGGGAAGGCTTGCCTCAATTTATCCCTTCTCCAGACCCCAAGCCTCTGGAGCCTCCGGTACTAGGTCTGCCCTTATGCTGAATTTGCCATATCTGCTAATTTGATGTAAAGATTAAAATCATGGCACAACAACAATAGAAGGTAAGAGGTGCACACTTCTTTTTCGGCACCTAATACCATTCGGTGTATGTTTACGTAATTTTCCTAGGTAAGTTCAAGCTCCTTAGTTTTTTATGGAACATTATTATTACATTGTTTCAGGCAACTAACCTTAATACTTTCATATTCTCTAACTGCATCACTTTTGGCTGCTTCCGCTGATCTTATTGTTTCTTTCAACCCCTCTACTTTCTGATATGTTGACCACTCGTGCCCCATATCTCTTGCTGACGACGATTCAAGTCTCCTTGCCCTGATATGCAAGGAAAACAAATCTGCTGACAGAATTTGCACGTAATGTAAAGCATTAGAGCGATCTGTAAATGCATGATGAACTGATATCATCATCTCCAAATATTCATGGATACTACCCTGCAAAGCCATAAGGTTAATGAGTCAGATAATTCTAGTAAAATATACAAACATTTTCCCAGTACGGAGTCCACAATATATCAACATACCAGGTGTTTCACAATTTCAGAGTTCAATTTTATCTGTGACCTGCTCATCTTCAAAACAGAATTTGCAAAGTTATGGATTTCACCAGACCGTCTTCTTAGGGAGTTACATGTTGCCTGCTCTCTTTCAAATTTTGCCAGCTTAATCAATGTCATTCCCAAGTGACCTGTAGTTTCTCTATAACCATCTTGGGCTTTAACGAGCGCTTCAGCCTGCATATATATATAGAATACAAAGTTATAAGGACCAGCCAGAGCAATTTTGTTTTCTTCGCATAATAATGTTTGTAAAAGATGAAGCATCGTGAGGGCCAATACATGCAACTGAGCTATTTCACAAGATCTGTGAGTGGACCAATACCTGCTGTGATGTTGTGGTAAGCTGCTGTTGTAAGTCCTCGAACCTGGCCTTGTGCGCCAGGAACTCTGTATCTGTCTCCTGCTCCACAGGTGGAGGCTTTGTTGCAACCATCCCATTCACCATCGTCTGCTTGAGACCCTTAAACATCCCAAACAAGTCCCTCCCAGCTTTCATCTGAACCATCGGAGCAGCAGCATTCACCGTGGTTGTCCAGTACCGCGGTGCCTCACTCTGGAAGGCGGGGATGGCACCAGGCTCCGTGAGGAACGTGCGGAGACCAGGGCTCTGGCCGACGATGGGGTGCGCGGCAAGGCGGCAGAGGT
Source organism: Zea mays (assembly GCF_902167145.1). Lineage (NCBI taxonomy): Eukaryota > Viridiplantae > Streptophyta > Magnoliopsida > Poales > Poaceae > Zea > Zea mays. The sequence goes on along the minus strand of NC_050101.1, from coordinate 164,444,309 downwards.
AACGCTGGAGCGCAGCGCACCGCTGGCTCACGAAGTTGTGGCGTTGCAAGACCTGCCCCTCGAGGACGCTTTTGTCGGGCCGGGCCGGGACAAATAGGCCGCGGTGAGCTGCGGCAAGGCCGTCCGCGAGGGCCACCACGTCGCGGAAGCGCCGCCGCACGCGGACTTCCCCACCGCCGCCCGCAAAACGTGTGGTGATGAGGTAAGAAAAGTAGCTGCCGGACCCTGGGATCACACCGGCAGCACCCCCGCCGCTAGGCTCGGCGTGCTTCTTGGGATCGGATACGGTGATCTTGGGGAACACTGGGGACGCCGCATCGCCAAGCACGGCGGGCGGCGGGCCGGCGACGCTGGGCGGCGGGGCGGTGAAGTCGTCCTCGTCGAGGAAGTCGTCGATGACGAAGGGGTCGTCGCTCGCGGCGGCGGTCGGGGAGGTAGGTGGCCGAAGGAGGGGGTCGGAGGCGGAGGCCGTAGCGGCGGCGGACGACGAGGATGAGTCGAGGGCGAGGGTTTCCATGTCTTCAGCGGCGGTGGAGGGAACCGACGGCGAGGGCTCCGCTGCCATCATCGCTGGTTGAGAACTTGAGATGGGTGGGTAGGGTTTGGGCTTGGGCGTGGCCGCTTGGGATCTGAATAGGGTGAGGTCGTGAACAAGGATCTGTCGAGTCGATGGGCGGAACCGCTGAAGGAAGCAGAAGGCGAGGTGGATCAGTGGATGGCGTATTGGTGTCGCGTCTCGCGTAAGCAAGTGGGGCAGACTTTTTAAGAGGTGGGACCTCGAGTTAGTTGTACTACTGTCTCGTCTCAAAGTCAACGTTTTTTTTAATTGCCCATATAACGCAGACATTTTATGATGTACTCCCTCCGGTTTCCTATTAGTTGTCGTTTAGAGCATCTCCAAGGGTAAGACCTAAAATTGGGCCTTAAAAATAAAATAAGGCCGGATAGAAATGTGTTTAGGGCCCAACAATTGTGTTAGCTCCAACAGTGACTCCTATACAGCGTCATTTAGTTAAATCTGGTTTTATCTATTGGTTTTGGCGGAAGATTTCCCGTCACGCCGTACTTGTTTTGCGCGCCGGTTGCTATGCTTCGTTGGACGACCGGAGACCTAGGTATTTGGCAACACATCTTCCTTCACCCTGTAGACGCAGGAGGTTGGCGCAGCTTTCATCACGTGCGTTCGCAGGTAGAGATGGCAATGGGTACCCGAAACCCGAAACCCGATGGGTTTTTACCCCATTAGGGTACGGGTTTGGGTCAATTTTCATACCCATGGGTTTGTTAATGGGCATAAATCTATACCCGACGGGTTTATGGGTACGTGTTTGTTCCTATAGTACCCAAACCCGTGAACCCGTGGGTTTTTTAAACCCGACCAAACCTAGTGCATATTATCATTTTATTTTATAAACAAACAATAAAGTTGTTATTCCTTATTTACTTCGTAATTTTTATCAGTCGGTGAATGTATCAGTAGTCGGTGAGAGTGTTACTTGCTTGCTATTATAGTTTTTACTAGCGTTATATATGTGGTGGATAGATGACTTAGTGCAAGGTTACTTAATTATACAACTTATTATTTATATTTCATTCTCTTTACTAATAATTTTTATACCAAATCATGAACTCGTTGTTCATTACATAGATTTTGGATCATGATATCATTAATCATTACGATACTTATTGATTATGAGAAGAACAAGTATATTGGAGATCAAACCCGCGGGTAACCCATGGGTACCCGCTAACCCGATGGGTATGGGTTTGGGCAAAATCTCAAACCCGTCATGGGTACGGGTTTTTTAATGAGCATAGAAATTTTTCACGGGTACGGGTTTGGGACGGCAAAACCCAACGGGTTTGTACCCGTTGCCATCTCTATTCGCAGGGACAGGCTGACGGCCAGAGAGAATACTGCAACTTTCATCACGCCTGGTATGCTTTGCTTTTCATCACGCCTGGTATGCTTTGCTTTTCATCACGTCTGGTATGCTATTCACGCCTAGCGGCCTAGGAGTACTTCATCCACACATTCATGTTACTCTCTTCCTCTAATTGAATTGGACGTGATGCTATTACTCCCTTCTCCTCTAATTCAAGTTGACGTGATGCTCCAATTATTGGATAGATGTTTTAAGATTAGTCAATATGAAATGAAGGAGAGTTCATAAATAATTTTCATCTATGTTGATACACTATTAATTGATTTCTTATTCGATTTTTTCAATACGTTTCAGAAACATGTCCGGTTTTAGGAGGTATAAGATACATCAACAAGATAAATATTTAGCAGATGAACTTGACTATTCCATTGTTCTTTTGATGGGTAAATACTGGAAGACAAAATTGAAGCAGCGGAAAAAGCATCGTGGTTCAGTTTTTGGACATAAGGTTTACAATCGAAGTAGAGGAGAACACGCTATAAAATTATATCTTGACTACTTTGCTGAGAATCCAACATATCTCGAGAAGATTTTTCGACGACGCTTTCGGATGAGTTCCCGTTTGTTCAAAAGGATAGCTGAAGCTGTTGAAAAACATGATAAATATTTTGTTCAGAAAGTTAATGCCGCCGGTCATTATGGTTTCACCTGCTTGCAAAAGGTTACTGCAGCTTTTCGACAACTAGCTTATGGTGTTCCAGCAGATTATGTTGATGAGTATATTCGGATGGGTGAAAGCACTGCTATTGAGAGTCTAAGAAAATTTGTGGCAGCAATTTGTGAAGTGTTTGGCAATGAATACCTGAGGGCTCCAAATGAAGATGACACAACTAGATTGCTTCATATTGCTGAAAAATGTGGATTTCCTGGCATGCTTGGCAGTATCAATTGTATGCACTGGAAGTGGAAAAACTGCCCTACAGCTCATCACGGTATGTATTGTGGTCATGTGAAAGAACCAACTATCATACTTGAGGCAGTTGCGTTTACGGATCTATGGATCTGGCACGCCTTCTTTGGTCTTCCCGGTTCACATAATGATATTAATGTTTTGCGTAGATCTCCTCTATTTGATAGACTTGTGAAAGGTGAAGCTCCATACGTTACTTATACAGTTAACGGGCATAATTATGATATGGGTTACTACCTTGCTGATGGGATTTATCCTCCTTGGTCAACATTTGTGAAAACAATCAAGGCCCCGGCAAATCTGAAGGACAAAAATTTTGCTGCTGCTCAAGAGTCTCAGAGGAAAGATGTAGAGCGTGCTTTTGGTGTGTTGCAGGCTCGCTTTGCTATCATTAGAAATCCAGCTCGATTCTGGGATGAAGCAACACTTCGAGATATTATGATGGCATGCATAATAATACACAACATGGTAATTGAAGATGAACGTGATGTTGTTGGTTTTGATGTGCCATATGACAAGACTGCTGCTGACACGCAACGAGTTGTGTCACGAGCAGGGACATCAAATTTTTCATCCTTTGTTCATCAGGACAGAATTGAAGATTCTCTCATGCACCATGAACTTAAGGAAGATCTAGTTGAGCACCTGTGGGAGCGGCAAGGGCACCAAATAGAGCACTAATAGTTTAGTATTGGTTAAACTCGTTTGTTTTGTTTCTTTAGTGTTACAATGTTGAGACAATAAAAGAATGGTTGGACCTCACGGTCTGCTTTCTTTGGTAACAAAAGAATGTAATGCTAAACTTAGCAAATGCACTTCATTATTTTTATGAGTTTTGAACATTGTCAATCTCAGATTGTTCAAGTACTTACATGCAGACTTATGGCAATAATGAACTAAAATTCTAAAAACTAAATCACCTATGGCTGACTACTCCCGAAACGACGACTCAAAATCTTTTTTTTCATCAACTTGAATTATTGTTTTGATTCGTCATCCATTGTGCTTGTGTCAGTTTGCATTATCTCTTTGTCCTGACGATCTCGCTCTGCTTCAACCTTAATCTTTTCCAACTCATAGAACTTCTCATCAAGGGCCTTTCGGTCTTTGTCATTTTCTTCTCGTGATTCTCTCGTCTTTTTTAATTCTTCAAAGAAAGGATCACCATCAACATCACAGACACCATGCTTTCTAGCCCGTGCCTTTTCCTTCTCAGCTTTCCTCCCTGGTGGTCTATCAATGTTGATAGGAGCATCACTACTAGCATTATTTGTTTCTTGTGGGTCTTTTAGCTTTGATTCTTTGAATGGCCACTTTGGCTCATGCCTAAGAATCATCCACACATGGAAGACAGAGAATGCCCTCTCATGTTGTGTTTCCCGAAATTCTGCCTTTGCTTCAGCAAGCTAGAAAAGAACACATGATTAACACATATGACCAACTGTACATGGCATAGTAAGAAGAATAAAAAATGGTAGCATATGTACGATTCACCTTGTCATCACTCGTCTTGCCACTTTGATTTTTCCTTTCTATGGCATCATAGTAACCTTGAAAAATATTCACTTCCTTCTGAATAGCAAGCCATCGATGTTTCAATGATGACCAATTACGATCGGACTTGAATTTCCTGTTCTTGTTAAAATATTTCCATACTCTCTCCCAAAATGTGCCTTCTTTTTGATCTCTACCAGTAATGGGATCTTTGCTTACATTAAGATAAGCAGAAACCAACATTAGGTCCTCCTCTTCACTGAAATTCTTGGATCGGCCCCTCTTAATCGGCTGCGAGTTTATTTCATTCAGCCCTGGCAACTCTGCCACTTCATTATCAAGGTCCTCAACAACATCAGATCTGAAAACATTTGCATCCTCCTGGTTGAGTACAGAAGTGTAATAACCCCCCTGGGAGGTGGTAGTGCTACAAAAAAATGAGTTCGCACAGTAATCTAAGTCTCATTGATATCATCAGTCAGGTACACTGAGTTCAGCTTAAAAATGGTTGAATATATGCATGAAGTAACCAACAAGACATGAACCAACTTGATTGTCTGGTGAACCTAGATTGTGTACCTATAATCAGACATCCAGGAGGGATTCTCACCGCCGACCGTCGACTCATGTTGAGATAGATGTTGTGTGCACGTTGGTGGGGTTGCAGCAGTACTAAAATCCATTGGGCTTCTTCTAGATTCTTGGCGAAGTGCAGGTCGGACTCCTCCAATGGCACCTATGGCAGCATGCAACAAAGACCTGTGGCCTCTTGTTGATGGCTGCCTGGGATCCATGAGGTGCCTTGATGTTGCCAACAAATAAGATCATTGTTAATTTAAGGATTAAGAACATCGAACCATAAAATCCATGTTCCTTTGTTATAACAAGCAATAGAGAGCTCATGGATTTCACATATATGGGATACAGAGGGGCAGGTTATGGATTGGAAAATGAGACTTGCAAACTAATTCATTGTCAAGAAATTAGTCGAGCTGGGAATTTATGTGGGGGAGTTTTCTTATAAATTTAAAACATAAACAAAGCACTCTGCCATTTTCCCCTTTCACTCCAAAGATACTATTTCTAATCCCACATGATCGTGTCTCTATCTATCCATCAAAGCAAGTATATGGCTGTTGTTTCTATTCTCCACGGAGCACATGAGAATGGGATTTAGAAGATATTCCGAGAAGCACTCACCATAAGTTGCCTTGATTACCGGTGGGGGTGGAGGTTGAATCTCCTGGACAACAGCACGGACCAAGTCCTAGGCACTGCACGACAGCGAGAAACAGGTTCAGGCACTGGACAACCGTGTAGGAAGAGAGTTGACAGCGACGGGGAGGTTGAAGCCTGGCACTGGACGACGGCAGGGAAGAGGCTCCAACTAGGCACTAGACAACAGTGGAGGAAGAGATTGCCAGAGCGTTGAGGCGGCGAGGTTGAAGTGTAGATCGGCGACAGGGAGTCGGACGAAAGTTTCCTCGGAATAATTTGTTGGCGTGAGACAGAATAGGGCCTTCTGGCTAGGTGCTATATTTAGGAGTCAAGCCCACAGGTCCTATATCAATTTAATCAAATTTTGTAAATTAAGATCACTGTTGGAAGTCATTTTATTTTGTTAGGTCCTATATTTTAAAATAGGACCTCACTTAGGGTCTTTGTTGGAGATGCTCTTAGGACAACGACACGGTCTCCAAAATATAACTTTTACCAATATTTTTTGTTAAAATACAAATGAACTCTTACTATATTTATACTTTTATAAAAGTACTTTTTATGACAAATTGACGCATATAAATATTAGGTTCCAAAACTAAATAACAAAATAGTTATTTGTAGTCAAAATTTTATAAGTTTGACTCGAACCTTATCCAAAACGACAACTAATAGTAAACCGGAGGGAGTATGCATGTAAAGATAACCTTTACGAGCATATTCAAACATGGAGCAAATATATTTAACAACAAAATTACTAACAATATATAGAGCGTGTTTGGTTTTTAGAGACTAATTTTTAGTCTCTCAATTTTATTCTATTTTAGACCTTAAATTGCTAAATACGGAAACTAAAACTATATTTCAGTTCCTGTATTTAGTAAGGAATTAAAATAGAATAAAATATAGAGACTAAAAATTAGTCCCTAGAAAGACCAAGTCTACCACTAAAAACATGTTGTTAAATATTTTAGAATCTAATCTAAGACTCAAATACTACTCGAGCTCTATACCCACTAAGCTATACGTTTTTTCACAAACCAAAGTAATTTTAGTTTGATTAAATTTATATAAAAATCTCTATTCCTACTATTTAAAATAACAAAGCACCAATTTTGTGGATATGTGTCGCGTGTCATATGTGAAGCGCGTAGTTCTGTGCCTCTCTTTCGTTTCTCGTCTAACAATGGATTTAATATGTTGTTACGCTATAGTTGGACCATGAAAAATAGTCCAATCCCAACACAACAGCAAGTTACACGCATCACAACGCTTCATATAGTATCATCTCGATAGCTAAAGTAGGACGTGCAACCGAATGAGCTATAAAAAGAGTCAGACTCCTTTTTTTTCAAATCATCCCTTTCCTAGTCTTTTGGCTAGAATAGAACTAGTTTGGAACCCATTTTTCAAAGATATTTAATTTTCTAAGGAAAATTAATTTATTTTCTCTTGGAAAAATAGGAATCTTTGAAAAAATGAGTCAGTTCGGTTTAGCTCCAATCATTTGAATTTTTTTCACGAGTTGAGGTCACATTCTAGCTCGGTTCGTTAACGAGCTAGCTCATGAGCTACCACATTTATGCAAAACAAAACTATACACATATCATTTACGTAATAATTGATGGACATGTTATATGTATGTGTAATATTTATAGACTATGAGTTAAACTAATGATTGATAAACTATATCTATATGTTAAATTGGTCTATACGAATATAACTGAGTTAAACCGATGAACATATGTGTGAATTGTGAATTGATGAGTTATGTTAATTTGATGCTATATTGACGTGGTCCGTGAAACTAGATGTATTATTATTACTAGGTGAGTACCTGTGCGTTGCAACGGGGACATATAATAATATAATAACTTATATACAAAATGTGTCTATATTGTTATAAGAAAACGTTTCATAATCCATTTGCAATCCTAGCCATACATAAATTTTGTTATTTTAATTAGCTGTTTCACTACTACATTACAACCATCAGTATCATGCAGACTTCGATATATGCCACGATTTGCATGGTCTCATCATTGAAGAGCACGTGCCACACCTGCCGGTAGAAGTTCCCTCGTACATTATCAGTCATCAGGTAGGCACCACCATACACGCTTGCTTAAACAAAAAAAGCAAGTGTATGTGTTTGCGAAGAGAATTAAAGGCACGCCGGCACAAAAGCTACCCCGACGATGACGAGTGGTCATTGCTGTCGGTCCTCCGCTGCGTCACCTCTGGCGCCAAGATGACGCCATAGTCCTTGATATAGTAGTCGTCGAACGCGCACGACATGACGAGTACCGATGACTCTTGGTTGGGCTGCCAAACGAAGTGCACCCCAGACTCATCAGCGAGGTAATACACCTAGCCGTTGCACCACCGGATGTGCTACTCCTCTACATACATCTTGTTCGAGGACACTCACACAATGTCAGCAACGGCTGTCGTCCCAACGCACAAGAACTCATGGCCGCTCAGTAGTGACTTACGTGGCAAGTTGAGCTTCAGGTGATGATGAGCTGGACGGTGTGACGACACCGTTGTCGGATACGGTGCCTAGAACAACCCAAGAGTCGCCGGTATTGGTGACGACCATGAGGTCCCCCTGTTTGAGATGGACAACGCGGTGCAGCCGCTCTAGACCGCGTCCAAGCGACGGCTGCGGCGGAGCTTGCCGAACACAGCGACGCATGTGGCCACGTAGTACTGCTTCCAGAGGTCGAACTGGCGGTCGCCAAGCTTCTTCTCGTCGTCGATGAATGATGCCAACGCTAGCGCCTCCTGCCAGTGGTATTTGTTCGGGGTTTCCAAGTAAGAAACATGAATTCATATTTAGCGTTGGTTTATGAAAATGACTCACAAGTTAAATCCATGGAAAAATATTACGGAGAATAAATGTCACACATATAAAAAATAATTTAAGTTGAAAACATTATTCAAACAAAAAAATTGCATGCAAGACTCTTTTTAAAATACTACTCCCTCCATCCAAAAATATAATTTAGGAATCTCGTTGATAATTATCTACTACTACATATTGTGCAAAAGTAGCAGGTAGACTTTGGGAAAGATGTAGTAGATATTTTTACTGTAACAAATATTGACATAAACACACATGTGGTGTAGTGGTAGTTACGAGCACATTTGCTTAAGAGGTCGCAGGTTCAAATCCTATTAGAGCCATATTTGTGTTTTTTTTAATTTAATTTTAACTAGGCGTGGGATGCACGTGAGAATGAGAATAAGATTTGCGGGAAGGAGGAATGAGAAAGACAGTGATAACCGGGAATGAGAATGGCAGTCTACCCCTTACCGTCTTAATAAGTAGTAGAGATTTTCTATTCTTAAATTATTTAACAATAATTTTAAAATTAACTAAAAGTTATATATATATATATATATATATATATATATATATATATATATATATATATATATATATATATTGTTTTTTATGCTCTGTTCCTCGAATTAAACGAGCCGGCTCGAACTCGTAAATGAGCGAGCTAATTTTGTAGCTCGTTAATTTAACATGCTGAACCGAGCCAGCTCATTAGATTAACGACCAGCTCTAACTTGGACGAAAACCGATTGAGATCTGTTAGAACTGATTGTCCATTCTTGCTTAAAATCTTATTTCAGACAACATCAGCAGTTAACAAGGCAAAGTTGAAGCAATAGTAGATGATCAAACAATTTATCATACTCCAGTATGATTTTAAAGAGAAGACATACACCATCTAACAACATGTATGAGGTAAAATCAATGCATCATCGCAAGCCACCCCTCAGAACTCATGGTCAGAAATTATCATGAGTTTCCACAAACATATACCAAGTATAGCAAAAAGAAATACTAATCGAACATTGAACGAATGAAGCATATTAACGTATCATCAATGCTTGCGAATGAAGATACAATCCATATTGAAAGTCTGACACCACAAACTCGTATACTTGGCACTAAACTCAACCATATGTTAAAATCTCGATGAATTTGCTGATCTTCGCAGAAGCCGGTGCATCAATCGAAACCAGCACTAAGCCAGTAGATCTGTAGGCACATGAAGAGGAACAGGGCAAGCAATAAGCTACAGCTACAAGACTAGATCCACAAAATTTCCAGCTTAATACGAACTAGTCGAGCCCAAGGACCCTACCAGATCTTGCCGTCCGCCGCCTCAAACCCCAGATCCGGGTGCGCCAAGGAATGAAAGCAGCCCTTGGGCCGCGCTGTTGCCGGGGGCCGCGTTGGGCTCGTCGAGGAAGAGGTCCTCGGGCACGCGGAACGCGCCGTGCGCCGCGACGAGGGCCCCGCCGACGAGCAGCCCGGAGATGATGAGCGACGCGACGGAGGTGAAGAACAGCAGGACGAAGGACGCGCCGACGAGCCCCAGCAGCGTCTCGCGGTCGGAGAAGGCTCGGCCGAAGAGGGCGACAGGCTGGTCGGACGCGCGGAAGAGGTAGAGGAAGCACCAGGCGGCGAGGAGGCCCAGGAGGATGAGGAGCGAGAAAGGGTGCGCCAGCAGCGAGGCCCCCAGCGCGAAGGCGACCACGGCGGCGTAGTTGACGCGGAAGTAGGCGAGGTTGCGGCGCAGACGGGAGGTGGCGTCGGAGAGAGAGTCCGGCTTCGAGAACGCCGAACGGTCGAGGAGCTCTCCCCACGGCCGGCGATCGGACAGCGAGCGCCGCGCCGTGTCGGAGAGCCGGCTCAGTAAGAGCCGGAATGCCGGCGTAGCGATCGGCGCGTCGGAGCCTCCGGCGGCGGCCGGGGACGATCCGGGGGCGGGGTTTGTCACCGGGAGGAGGGGCGGCGGAGTGGGTGCAGAGGCCATGGCGAAGGCAGAAGGACGCGCGTGCTACGGGGACGGGGAGATGGGGAATTTGTTGTGCGTGGGGGGTGGGGATCCTTGCTGGCTCGCTGCTGTTTGCTGGTGCCTGGTGGCTGCCTGGCTGTTGCGGTGTTGTTTTTGCGGTTTTGAATTCTGTTTCCGTGGTTGCAGGGTTGGGCTGTCCGCTGTCACATTGAACTTTCATGATTGCTTCCCGCCTTTTCTGTCCGAAACCCACCTGTTAGAGAAGCAGCCCAGTCCTGTGTGCCATTGCCGTGCCGACGATGTCACCGCAAGACGGACACGGCAACCATTGCCTTTCGCACCCCCCGAGGCCACGCCGTTTCAGCGTGACATCAGGCTCATTCGACGCCCGCCGCAACACGCGACGCCGCGCGGCCGACCCTGCACTGCAGTTCCCGCTACTCGTGCCGGACCAGTGACCCCTGATCAGTGCTGGTCCACGCGGGGTCGCTCTCGGCTAGACGCCACCGCGTCCTCGTTCCCCTCCCGACTTCCCGAGTGGCCGAGTCCCGTCCCGAGCGAAAAGTCCTCCGGCCTCGCCGTCTCGTCTCCTCCCCTAGTAGTCAAGTCTCAACCACCTCCCCAAGCCGCGTGGAGCCCTCATCCAGATCGGAGCCAGCGCGCCGTGTGATGCCGTTCCGGCCGTGGGAGTAGCTGTCTTGCCCCCGGCCCAGGAGCCATGGCGGAGGATGGCGAGGAGAAGCTGCTCGCGACGGTGCAGCGCATCGTGCAGACGCTGGGGAGCAGCGACACCATGACAGAGGACATCCTCAAGGTGTTCTCCAACTACGACGGCCGCCTCTCGCTCGACAAGCTCTACGCCGCGCGCGCCGCCGCCGCGGCCGCTGCGTCCGGTGGTGGCGGATGAGGAGGGGGAGGAGGAATTGTAGCAGAGCGCTCGATGCCGACGTCGCCGGCCGCGGCGGCGGCGGTGCCGGCCACGGGGCCGAGGCCACCGGTCACGTCGATGGAGCGGACCGTGCGCGCGCTGGACCGCCAGATCTCGCAGTTCGTGGCCATGGACCGGCTGATTTGGGCGGACTCCGCCGACGCGGACGCGTTCCTGGAGGCGGTCGACGATCTCATCGGCACCGTGCAGGAGCTGGACGCCGCGGGGACCAACCGCGCCCTGCTCGACCGCGCCGACGAGTTGCTCAGCCGGTGCATGGCGCGGCTGGAGGACGAGTTCAGGGCGCTCATAGAGCGCCCCGACGACGCCGCCCCCGCGGTGCCGGGCGGGTTCGGGTCGGACGGGAGCGACGACGACGACGATGACTTCGGGGCCGGGGACGGCTACGGCGACGAGCCGATCCCCATCGCCAAGCCGGTGACGGACTATGACGTCGTGATCGATGCTCTCTCGCCGGGGTCCATCGCCAACGTCCACCAGATTGCCAGGAGGATGGTGGACGCCGGCTTTGGCCGCGAGTGCGCTGAGGCCTACGCCGCGGCGCGGCGCGGCTTTGTCGACGAAAGCGTTGCGCGCCTCGGCGTCCGCTCCCGCACCGCCGAGGAGGTTCACGCCTCACCCTGGGAGGTGCTTGAGTTCGACATCGCCCGCTGGATCCCGGCCTTCAACATGATGTTTCGCATCCTGATCCCCAGTGAGCGCCGCCTATGTGACCGCGTTTTCGACGGCCTCGCCCCCTTCGGCGATCTCGCCTTCATCGCCGCCGTGCGTACCCAGGCTCTGCAGCTCATATCGTTCGGTGACGCTATCTCTTCCTCAAGCCGCTCGCCGGAGCGCCTCTTCCGCGTCGTTGACATGTACGAGGCTGTGCGTGACATTCTCCCTGACCTTGATCCTGTGTTCTCTGACCCATACTCTGCTGCACTCCATGCGGAGGTCTCCGCCATGTGCAACACACTGGGGTCCTCTATCAAAGGTATATTTATGGAGTTGGAAAATCTCATCCGCCGTGACCCTGCCCGAGTTGCTGCCCAAGGTGGTGCCATACATCCTATCACTCGGTATGTTATGAACTATCTCCGTGCTGCGTGTGGGTCGCGGCAGACATTGGAAGAGGTGATGGAAGGTGACTTTGGTGTTAATAGAGCTGCGCCTGTGGCTGTTGACCCTGACCGCCCCACATCATCCCTTGCCGTGCACATCGCATGGATCATGGATGTTCTTCAAAAGAATTTGGATACAAAGTCTAGGATATACCGTGATCCATCTCTTGCTTGTATCTTCTTGATGAATAATGGCAAGTACATCATACAGAAGGTGAATGACAGTGAGTTGGGTGTTTTTCTCGGTAATGAGTGGATCAAGCAGATGACAACTAAAGTTCGCCGGTGGAGCATGGATTATCAGCGGACAACATGGGGCAAGGTTACAACTGTGCTGCAGACTGGTAGTCCAGGCATTGGTGGACTCCCAGCAAAGGCAATGCTGCAGAAAATGCGAATGTTTAATACGTACTTTGAGGAGATCTACGCAGCGCAGTCAGAATGGGTGATAGCAGATGACCAGCTAAGGGTGGACATTAGGGCAGCAGTGGAGGAGACAGTGATGCCAGTTTACGCCTCTTTAATTGCCAAGTTGAAGTCTTCTCCTGAAACTGGGCGGGATTTGTACATCAAATACACTCCAGAGGATGTTGTAGCCCATATCCAGCACTTGTTTGAAGGACCAGCAAAGTGATAAAGGATATGTAGCCTTGTAGCCTGCTATACTGCAGCTTCTGCTCTTCTGAACTTGTGAAGATGCTGTCATGGATTCTCCTATTCGTGGTTAATTTCTTGTACTCACGTAAGGTGATGCTGTTGTCTCAAATTACAACTGTGCATTGCTGTTTTTGTCATCCATGAGGAAGTTATGCAGTTCGGCAAATGTTGTATATGTGTGTAGGTGTATCTGTATCAATGAGTAGCATGATTATTTTGTAACAGTATTAGGATTCCATCTCTGTTTCAAGCACTACTTTAATCTAACCCCCATTATGTTATGTGTGGAGATCAATATTTATTTTAAGTAGTTTGTGCTCAAGTTTTTGAAATTCTAAGTTTTTCATAAGATAACTTTGTAGATGATCTAACTCTTATGACAGCTAGAGTATTTGCAGCTCAAAATGGACATCAAACTTTGAAACCGCGTCGCAGGCCACAACATTTTCATCCATTAGCTATATGGAAGAAGTGATGTATTGCTGTATCACCAGGTTCGGCTGGAGAAAGGTTGTTACCCATTGTATCTTTTGAAAACCCATCACTGCTAGCTATATGCAATAAAAGTTAAAGCTTCACAGTGAATAGATTATGCATTAGTGTCCAGTCATGTTAACTGCGGTCATGATAGGTTGATTTTTAGGCAAGCATCTGGTGCTGTTATAAATCACAAATATCCTGCACAATTGACTGCTATTTGGCATTGCTCTTTCCTTCATTCTGGAAGAGCAGGAGAAAACATGCCATTTCATTTTGTATGTTTAATAATCTGCAACTTTTACCACAGTACTGAAATTATGAGTAACCTACCAATTAATGAATGAATATATGTGTAGTTCAGTTATTACATTTCAGTGTTTGTCTTCGAATGGCTTAGAATTAGACCAAGAAGGTTAGGTCATAGAAATACAGCTAAACTTTCATGCTGCCTGATGAAGTTAGCTTGGTGTTACCTCCCTATAGGATCACATTTTCTTGTTTAAATGAAGCTCTTCTGTTCAATCTATGTGCTTCCTCGGTTGTGTTGAAAAGAAACAACCTAGTTTTGTCTAGCATCAATAGTGGTTAGTTGATATTTGAATCACTAGAGCACTGCAAACTCTGGAAATTGAGTAATGTTCCCCTGATACAGAAGTTGACAATATTCTAGATCTCCCAACTTTTTAGTACTTACCTCTGACCATGGTTTTTAGGCGTAGCTAGAGATGGCCAAACGGGCCGCCCGGCCCGGGCCCGGTGAAGCCCGGTCCATTTTAGGCACGGTTATAAAACCGGACCGAGCCGTCTAAGCACGCGGGCTTGATTTCCTGTCCGAGCCCGGCCCGCAGCGGGCCTAAACAGGCCGGCCCGGCCCGTTTAGCACGAAAAACGGGTCGAAAGCGGGCCGGTAAGCACGTTTTAGTGTAAAAAACGGGCTTAACGGGTTTAGAGGTAAACGGGCCGTGTCGGGCTAGCCCACCGTGCCTAGTTTCCTGTCCGAGCCTGGCCCACTTATTCGTGTCGGGTCGTGCCGGACTCGGACCGGGCTCAAACAGTGGGCTTCGTGCCAGACTCGCGGACCTCGTGCTTATTGGCCATCAATAGGCGTAGCCCCAGCCCCCAGTCCATGGTACTTTCTTGTTGATATGCAATCGAATGGTGTATATATAATGATTAGGGACGAAATGTTTTGAAGCAGTACATGGGTTTTGATCTCTTTAGAAAGATCAAACATGGCTCCACCAGAAACAGGCTTTTAAGGTGTATACATGTTTTTTTATCGTTTTTTTAATCTTTATCGCACATGGTTCCACCGTTCTCATTTGGGGTGATGAGAAGGATACAGACAAATAGTAGGTCATCTTGTATCTTATCCTAATGTATTTCAATCGAATTCAGGATCAGATATGAATAATTAGAAATATGACAAATATTGATACATGGACCAAATATTTATTTGGATGGATAAATGATAGATACAGATACTATTTCGCCGAATACTAGGTAGGTACTTGTCAAATAATGCATGAATTGTTTATTGTTCACTAGGATTTAGTTTGCATGTAAGACAGTTATACGACGAGTATTGTATAGACCATAGATCAACATAACAATATAGCAATAAGTTAGGATAATATAATAGTCTAACACAATAGTTTGAATGTAATGACAAGATTCGAATAACACAATAATCTAATACAACATACAATAGTTTTCAAATAACATAAGATAGTTTAATACAACACAAGATAGCCTAACACATGTGACATATTCTGTTAATAAGTTATGGAGTATTGAAGTTACACATGAGTATGATTTGTTACTTGCATATAAATTTGATATTATTTCAATAATTTTGATATGAAAATGTGTTCAAACAAATATGCGATGTGCTACAAAGTTTTAGATCTCTTCGTGCTATATGACTTTTATATAAACTTTATCTTCATCTGAGTTCATATGTAAACATTATTGTTTTATAAAAATATTACACAAGAAAAAGAAAAGCGAGTGCTCGAAACATGAGTACTTGTATTTGATCTATTGGTAGTTCTTGATCTGAATACAAAGTTGTACTATCTTGGTACTATTCATACCCGTCCTGAATATAAAAGTATTCGAATCTGTATCAAAAATAGATATTTATACTACTTGTATCGGATTTTTTTTGCGATAATTGTAAATTTAAAATTGGATGGGGGAACAAATTGAAGGTAGGATTCGAGCGTTGCGTGCCATGTTGTTTAAGTATATAGATTTGAAACACGCTTTGGAGCAACTGTAATTTTTTTTGAGCCAATGCTAAAAGCATCTCCAGCAATGTGACTCAAAAGTAATGTCCCAAAAGTTAAATACTACATTATTCAAAGTGTTTATTCAAAGTGTTTAGAGTAATAAAAACAAATTGTGATCCAACAGAATCATGCATTTTTAGAAGTGAATTATATTATTAGGAAAAATATTAAGAATGAAGTAGAAAACAAAGATAGGGAGGTGTAGTATATTTAGGTCACTTCATGAAGTGTCCTATATTTTTTAATAAAAAATGTAAAATATGACACTGTTGGAGTTGTTTTTTATGAGTTGATCTCTATATGTTAATATAGAACAATGACCTAAGGCACTGTTGTAGATGCTCTAACGCGGTAATGCCATTAAAAAGGCTCATAGGTATGTCTTCTATTTCGAACTTAAATTCTTCTAATTTGTTATGTATACAATTTTTGTTATGTATCTAGATATATATATTATTTTTAGATATGTGATAAAACAATATATCTAAAAAAACTCAGAGTAGCTAGCATTTTGAAACTCCATTTCTAATTATAAGTCCTGTTTTAGCTATATAATTTATATTACACATCTAGATATGTACTTCCTCCGTTATTATGACCACTACTCATTACTACTGAGTTAGTATCATATATAAATGAGAATGTATAAACTAATCACTGGGTGCAAACCGGGTGATGAAATGGTTAAACTAACATATCTACGAAATCACAGCGACTGACAATTTCAAAGGAATGGAGTACCGATTACCCAATTAGCATTTGACGACTCGGTGCATCAGTAAATTCCATAGTAACCAGGAACAAAAGGTCACTATGGATCTCTAAGCCTAATCCTATACAGCATTCCACCTGCAGATCCTTATAGTCCACAGCTTCCAGCTAACCGAACAAAATATTATGACCACTACTCATTACTACTAGTACTAGTATGTAAAGCTTAGCTAAACGATCTGAATTCTGAAGGGACTACCAGCAAAGCTAACTTCCATTCCTAATCATGCCAGAACCATCAGAACAACAACGCTACTGAAGTCAGCCAAGTTGCCATCTCACCCTGCCTCGCTCAGATACCCATTTCAGTCACCCAGTGCCCACAGCGGCGAGTGAACGGCGTCGCCATCGAACCCCTCATGCTGGCAATCCTCTCTCTTGATGCCATGACAAAAGGGCACCATGTCGAACACCGCATCGAAATCGATGTACATGGCGATGTCATGAGGGTCGTCGTCCTCCTGCCGCTGACTTACGGCTTCTGCGCCACCGCCGCCAAGCGCAGCAGCAGCAACCATCGGCTTTGCCTCATGCTCGAGGGATGCGTCGGCAGTGGTGGCGGCAGAGCAGGGGAAGTTGAGGTGCGCGTGGGCGCCGTGGATGGACACGGCCGCCCGGTCGTAGGCGACGGCCGCGTCGACGGGATTGTCGAAGGTGCCCAGCCAGTGGCGCTTGCCGCGGTTGGGCTCGCGGATCTCGGCCACCCACTTGCCCCACCGGCGCTGCCGGACACCGCGGTAGTTGTGGCGCGTGTTGTCTGGGCCACCCATCCCTCGCTGCGCCGGCCGAGACCTTTCGGCGAACGGCTTGGCAGTGGCACTCCTGCTGGCCAGGGCTTGCTGCCTTCCTGCTGCGCTGCACGACAATACACATCTCAGAACGACAGTGCAAACCAAGAAGATTTAACGATGTCACCTTTTATCTCGAACAAGTAAAAGATTTAATGTTTGAGTTAAGGATGGCACTGTTACATGATGATTATTTGGATAAATGGAACATTAACAGCAGGAATGTACTGTATTATATCAAGGTTCAACTGAACCCTGCCGCGTATTCTTACTTGTTGCTTCAAGAAACTGAAGGATTCTTACAATGCGAAGTCATATGGCCTAGGTGAGGCATAATTTACCAACCGCTCTGTTTTCGTGTTTAACCATCAGGGGTCAGTAGGATTGCAAAAGAAAGCAGAGTTCTTAATCTTGAGTTGAGTCCGAAGCTTCCATGTTAACTAACCAAAAATATATCTCAACAGAACGTAACTTCTAGTAACACTGATGCAACAGAATCATGAAAAAAAAATGTTGATCACAGAATATATTCTGCAAGCGACACAGATGCTACTACCCGGTGAAGAATTGATCAAAGTTCGGGGGGGGGGGGGGGGGGGGGGGGGGTTGCTACATCGTTCCTAACTTCGTTTTAGATATTGGTAGAAGAGCACTGAGTCTGTTTGAACCCTACAGTCTAAAATTTAGACTCTAAATTTTAGAGCACTTCAATTCTGGAGGCTGGTTTAAAGTGCTGTCTAAATTTATCCAACCTCAAAAAAGACCACAAAAGTGAGCTAAAATGGTCTAAGTTTTTTTTCCATTTACCTTTAATCAACCAAACTTTAAATGAAACTTTAGAACATAGGATCCAACGATGTTGCTTCCCTCTCTTGATTTTTAGAAATTTGACAATGACAGATACAATGTCGAAGGCTCCCACACTAGTGAGGTCCGACGAAGGCAAGTCTTCTCCCCGGAGAGTCTGTTTTAAACCGGTAAACAGCTATCACGTGTACCAAGCCTGTCCTTCATATAAATTTAACTAACAATGGGTTAAAATAAATCAGGACTCTAACATTCACTGCCAGAACACAGAAGAATATGGATCGCCAGCCAAAAGATGTCCCGTTCCTCAGTAAAAATTGCTTCAGAGAAATATATGTCTTTCGCTCTTTCTCCAGATATGCACCACAGCAAACATGGCCCAGATTAGACTAGGCTAAGGTCCTTCCACTTCCATCATCAGAGAGGAATACCGAATACCCAGAGCGAAAACAGAACGGCACAATGCGCACAACAAGCAGCGACAGCCTTTTGATCAGGTCAGAAAGGCCACCCTCGGATGGACAATTGGACAGCAAAACGCAGGAGCAGCCGATCGACGCCAAATCGAAGCGCAACAGGCAGGAGTCCAGCGGCAGGCCGATCGGCAACGGCAAGCAGCAGCAGCAGCAGCGAAAAAGAGATCGTGAACCATAGACGCGCAACGCAACAACGGCCGGGAACCGTTCTCCTTACCTCGCCGTTGGAGCCGCCGCCGTCGCCGCCGCCCGCCCCATTTCCTGCCTGTTCAGTCCCACTCCCATGGCTCCTCCTTCCAGCGGGAGGACCGTGGAATCGTCGACCGACCGACCACTTCGCTTCCCTCCCCGCGCCCGGCCCCTTGTGCTTATTATGCTCTCACTGAAATCCTGGTTTGTCAGTGGCTTGCGTTAGAAGACGGAAATCCTGGTTTGTCAGTGGCTTACGCTGGAAGACGGAAATCTGGGTGGACCAAGGGTCAGCAGGTGGCAATGCAAAGTAGGGGCACGCCTAGGATGCGCTAGTAATCAATGGGGAGGGCGGCGGCCAGTTGCCTACTTGGTGCCCAAGGCAACGAAGCCATAGGGGATTAGGGGGGTGTTTCCGTCTTTGGTTGCTGAAACGTTAGCCATCAAATGGTTGGATATCACTATAGTATTAAATATAATCTAATTACATAAACACAGAATAAACGATTATAAAAACTTATTAGACCTAATTACTTCATGATTAGTTACCGTAAACATTTGCTACTCGGATTGTGGGGTTGCTCTTTGTCAAAAACCGCTTGTATTTCTAATCCAAAACAGTTCTAACATCCCCCACCCATCCACCGTCATCATCACGTGCTTCAATGTGCGGCTGTAACTTGTAAAAGGCAAAAAAAGAAAACAAATAATTGATTTTATTCTGACATATTGGTTATCGCGATTACAATCGATTGATTCACAAGGTTGCTGCAACCGTTTTCCCCCTCGCTCACAAGTCACATCACTATCCGAGTTCCGAATGGCTGCTCGGTCCGGGCGCTGCGCACTGCGGGCGCAGACACTCGCAGAGGGGCAGCAGGTAGGGGAACCCGTGCTTGCAGCGCCCGTCGACGAAGCGGTCCTCCGCGCACGCCGCCCTGCACTTGGCCGTCCTGAAGCAGAAGCGGTAGCGGTCGCGGTCCAGGACCCAGCAGTCGTCGGCTCCGAGCGCGCACGGCACCTGCAGGCGGCCTGCGACGTGCACCAACAATGCGTGAGCCTGCAGTAGCTTGACCAGGAGGAGGAAGTCGCACGAACAGATATACATCCTCGTGTTCCTGTTGCGTCCAAGGGTACAACGATGCTTAGCTTATATGCTTACATGAGTGCACGAGTAGTAGCCATACGACGAGACTGGAAGCCATCGCCTTCCTCGGCACTTCCATTGCCGTCTCTCTCCTTGCTGTCCTAGCTGCTGCAGGAGCACGACGCACACGACGATCGACTGCTCGAGAGTACTCACTCCGTCCTAAAATACTCAGTACGTGACGTTTCAGGTTCTGTGCGAGTCAAACTTTATTACTCAGCTTGATCACAGCAACTTTAAGAGACTACTATATAACATTTCTAATTATTAACAACAAAGATCTTGATATAGAAAAAAATACTCTCCAATAGTTTTTTTCTAAGTGGTTATTCAAATAATAAAAGCATACTCTGTTTTGTCATAAAATAGAATACAACATTTTCACTCTGGCCTCTATATATTTTGTCAGAAAATAATTGTTATGTTTCTCGCTTTTCGAGAAACCAAATATTGTTTCCTTTGACTACATATATTAAAAACAACGCGTATTTATAGTACGTAACTAGTATCATTGGATACATTATTTAATATTCATCTATAATAATTTATTTTTGAAGATAATATCTTTTATAAAATTAGTCGAATTTAACAAAAAATTAATGAACACATATTTTGTTATATCACTTTTTTTAGTATAGATGGAGTGCTAGCACATCCATATTGTAGGCCCCATGCCATGCGTATCTACGCGCTAAATTTATTGCTGAACACGGAGTACTTAAAAATCGATGCAACGTATATCCAAACTACGCGGGAACCGTATCCACTGCATTTACCTTACCTTGATGTATGGGTTGCATTGGACACCGTGGGCCGCACCATTGAGAACACGATGCTGGCGAGAAATAGAGCATTCCTCATGTGGGTCGTGGGCTCTCATAGACTACCACATCTTATATCTTACCTGAATCGTCCGTTTGATACTAGAACTAGAGACAATCCTCTGTATGCTATCAGAAATTATACTAATCCCTAGTGTGTCAATGGGCTACATGTCATACACACAAAAAATACCCCATATATGCCATTCAATGACACACAAAGGATGAGTATAAAACCGATGACATATAGGGGATTTTTCCTTGATACCACTAGATTGACAAAACTGCTTCCGATGCAAAATATAAGCACATTTACCTTCGTTATATATATAAGTTTGATGTTTAACAAGTTTATACAACTAGCAATTAAATTCACTAGAGGTCTATAAGCTTATTTTAGTATTTTAAGTATGTCCATCAACTTCAAAAAGTTATTTTTCGAACCCATAAATCTTTTAAGTGTCCGTCCCAAGTTCCATTATTAACTAAATAGACGTTAGTACCTTAGTTGGGAACCGTCTGCGATACCGGATTATTAAATGGTACCACGCAATCGGGATTAAAGGCCTTAGTACTTAGTCCTGGTTGCATGTCTTTCTAATGATTTGAGTGTATTTTTTAATACAAACAACTAATTCATCATATAAATTTAAAGGAGCATAAATTTTTTACCACTATGTAACTTTCGGGCAATGTTGGCCACAAGACATAGGTGTGTAGAAGATGATGGCGGTGATGGTGGATAAGAAAATCCCATAGCAAGAACAACCATCTTGTCTTGTTCTTTATCAATCACTATTGCATGACGATGAGCCGCTTGCAGAGTCAATATATGTGACCCAATCATCAACAATGTATGCATTTCCACCTTTATTCTTTTTATGGAATTGCCTTCTCTTGATATCCTTTCTCTTGAATGCCTTGTGGTTCTTATTTTATTCTTCACATCCACCGTCTTTCTTACCATTGATTTGGTTTTTCTTGGCCTTGCCTACTATGTGATCCTATATGTCGGCGATGAATTTTTTTATTTCCTTCTGTTGCCTTTTGGTTTGCCATATTTATAATGTATGTGATAGAACTATGGACATCCATTTATGACGACGGCGATTTAAGTTGATGACCAGTTCTTGTGAGGTACAGACATGGATGCATTTCTCGAGCGGGAAAGGGTGAGGAGCCGCTAAATTTGTCGTTCTCTCGCTCACGTCCGGGTCACATTTCCTGCTTCGGTTTCTGTGCTAGTTCGGTTCCAATTCCGAAAGTACAAAAGGCATTTTTTTTTGTCAAAGCGAAATTTCGGAGAAGTAAAAAAACAAAAAATTGAACCCTGGGTACGAAGCACCATATTCGCTCCTTCCTGCCGATGCATCGGTTCATTCATTTGTTTGGTACAGTATGCAACATGTCATTTTTAAATGCACATGTGCTCCTAGAAGAAGATGAGATGACGAAAGATAGTATTATGATTTACGAGGCCACTACGAAGTTGTAGGTTTCAATCTTTACAGTATGCTACTTCATTTGTTGGTAAACCTGTACCTGAATCGAAGACCTGTGTTGTTGTTTTACATTAGAATCTGGTTGTGGTAATAATCTGAATATCATAGGGATTACATGTGAAAGAAGATGAAGTGTTCCAAAAGATCCATGATCTAAAAAGTGATGGCTATCATGACGATTCGTTCGATTTTATGTTCATGTTGATTTTGGACAGTTTTTACCAAAAAAACAATTCTTGTAGAAGCGGGCTAAAAAGCTGAGGCATTTGTGAGTCTACAACAGTTTTTGGTGGACAGAATCTAAAAAAAGACCAACCAAATAGGGGCCTTTATCCACCCAAACTCGTATTAACCAAACAGGGCTTTTATCCACCCAAACTCATATTAGTCCTCCGATTCCCGCCAGGAAATTCACTTTGTTTGAACCGTGATCAAAGCCACGGCTGGAGCACGGCGGTCGATGTATGGGGACCGGGTCACGAAGCGACGAGATCACGAGGAAAAGGTAAATTGAAAAAGCGGAGGCCTGGACAGTCGCCACTGCCATCGCCAGTGATCGCTCTCGCCTCCATGAATCATCTTCCACTGCCGGCCCACCGGGTTGCGCGGGCCGCATGGCGAACCCGATGTCACGGCACGGCACAAGACCAGACCACCATGTGCGCGCAGCTAAATTTTTTAAAAATGTAACGGAGTCTTGATTTCTTTTAAAAGATAGTTTAGCAGAACCCAGTCCCAATCGCACCAGGCACCACCAGTGCAGGCAGCATTGGAGGCGATCTCCGTGCTACCCGGTCGACGGCGGGACGCGTTCATCTGCCGCTTCGCTCTGACTTGGCGGGAATGAGCATCACATGATTGGCCAGCACTCCACCAGCAGGCAGCAGTTGGAACAAGTTTTGCAGATCGCACAAGCGGATTCTGTGACGTGACGGATACACCTGTCCGCAATCGCTTCCGCGGAACACAGCGTAGCAAGGAGGAGCAATCAATCGTAAATGCAGCAGACACCCCCCGGATGATGACGGCTCCTCGCGACGCCGCGTATCGTGCAGGGCGCTTTGCAGGTTGCAACGACCAACCAACCGCTGTATTATTATGGACGCGAAAACAATCCGTCGACCAGCAGTAACCACACACGCAATGGAATGGAATTATGGAAAGAAGCGGAGGCACCAGGGAGTTCACGTCTTGTACTAATTCATACCTTAGGGCCTTCCCATCGGAAGTTTCTCATTCATCATAGTTCCATTCTCATCTAATTTCATTTTCATTAAATTAGATGACATGTAAACGTATTTGATGACATGACTCGATATTTATGATGTGAGAGATTGAGAGTTTCAAGGACGAAAATAAAGTTTTATAGACAAAAACTGATGTGTTATTTTTGAAACACTGCAATGAAGCTTCCACTGACAATAACCTTCTAATAATAAACGTACGTGTAGATGCATACAACAACCAGAACTTTTAGTGTCTATTCGGTTGGCTCGGATTAAGACCTGAAACTATTTCTGCTCATCAATTTTAATACTAAGGCCTTGTTCGTTTCTGCCGGATTGGTGGGTCGAAACAATTTCTGACCGGATTGCTTCTCTAATTTATATAAACTTTGATTAGCTGGAACGATTCCGGGTGCAATCCGACGGAAACGAATAAGGCCTAATAAAACTAACATTCCACGTGAAACAGTTCCAAAGGATCCGTTCCCAACAAAACGAACAAGAACCGGAACCGTGATCTGACTCCTATAGTCCTACTAGTACTGGAACTGCAAGGACTGTTCTAGTTATACTGCTATACTCTAATCCAAGGTCGGAGGAAAATAACTCCAGATGACACTAATCACTAGTAAGTTTTACTGAATCGGTACAAGAACACCGATCACTATTCGTCCACAAATGTTTGTCGGTATTCATAAAGTTTGACTAGATTTATAAATTATATTAGCAACAATTATATCTTAAAATGTTTTACTACAAATAGATTAAAGATTTATCTAATGATATTCAATATGTAATATAAATATAAATACTTTTTATATAAATACAGTCAAAGTTAAAAATGTTTGACTCTTCCAAACATGACCAACATTTGTGTACTGAGTGACAGCTTTCTCCTCCTCATCAAGCTCCATAGCAGTCTGTGTACAGAGTACAGCTAGTAGAGTTTGAATAATAATTAAACAGAAAACCAGTACCAGGTGGATCGTGGATCTAGATCAGGCGACGGGAACGGGTACGCAGCAGGCGGGGCACCGGACGAGCCCGTTCTCGTTGCACTCGGCACAGGCGCGGAACCCGCCGCCGCCCTTGAGGCTGTACCGCTTGTGGCTGCCGTCGCAGGCGCCGCAAAGCAGGTAGCGCTCGCCGCCGCAGCGGGCGCAGCTGCCGGAGAACGCGGGCCCGGGAGCGGGGGCGACGATGCGGCGGAGCTCCCCGGACTCGTGGAGGCGCCGGACCTCGTCGGCGCCGCCGAGGTGGCGGCCGCCGACGAAGACCTGGGGCAGCGCCACGCGGGGGAGGAGCGCGGCGAGCTCGGGCAGGTGGCCGGGGTCCATGGAGAGGTCGCGCTCGTCGACGGCCGCGCGGAGCCCGCGCAGGATGGCGCGCACCGCGCGGCAGTCCTCGTAGGTGCCGCGGACGACGCGGAGGGACGTGAAGTACAGCACCACCCGCCCGCCGCCCGGCACCGGCTCCTTGTCCTTGCCAACGGGCGCCGCCGGAGGCCGGGACGGGGGCTGGTGGAGCGTGCGGAGGGCCCGGAGCGCGGAGGCGGCGACGCGGATGCGGTGCAAGACGCGCGGCGACGGGGAGGCGGAGGGCGGGGCTGTGGCGGCGGAGTCCGGCGCCAGCAGCGACCGGAGGTCCTTGAGAGACGGGTTGGGGATGGAGAGGCGCGAGGACGCGCCGGCGCCTGCGGCGGGGACGAGGGCTGTGGAGGTGGAGGCGTGTCATGACCCAAGTGTGGCCCAGAAGAAGCCCAGCCTACCTGCCCATTTGCCAAGGCCGAAGCCCACTCTATCCAACCCAATTGCTGAAGCCAAAGACCACGAGGACAAAGAGGAGCTGAGGCATCGATGCAGAGGACAGGAAATTATTCAGAAAGAAGAAAGACCGAGGAACACAGGAAGCTCGTCTTCCTCCTCTGGCTGTGAGATCCTATCCCCCTCTCGATTTCCCCTGCAATTACTCACGCTCCCGGATTGATCTCGCCGGTGTAGCCACGGGTATTACAGTGGTATCAGAGCCAGTTATCCTCGGCGTGGGTGTTGCAGCGGTGCTGTTGCAGCGGCGGCGGTGCTCTCCACCTCGTCTTCGCTGGTGTTCCTGGGCACGGGTTGCTCGAGCGCCGTTCCGACGCGCGGTGCCCTGATCCAGCCCCGACCCGCCCTGCCCCATCTGCTCCCTTCTTCCCGTGCTCCAGCAAGCCCAACCCTAGTCGGCGGCGCTGCGGGCCCCACTCGCCGGCGACGCATCTCTCCGGCCTCGATTCGGCCGGCGGTGCATCTTCTCCGGCCTCCCCGCACACGGATCCGACGCGGGCGCGCGCGGATCGGCCCTCCTCGCGGCGATTGGAGGCGCATGCGGCGGTTCCAGAGGTCCGGTTCGGCTCGGGCGCCGTTTCGTTCCGCGGCAACGACTCCCCGGTGCTGCAGTGACTCCTGTCGGCGCTTCCTCCGGTGGCGGGTTCGCGAGTACGACAGGCAGTGAGCGACGGCGGCGCTCGACTCCTGCAGGCACGCAGCGCAGATTCCCATCAGAGACGTCGATCCGCAGCATGGGTCGAGTTGAGCTCGACTTCCAGTCGACATGCACATCGAGGGCGCGGTCAGATCACCATGGTCGTGGCTGCTACATCAGCGGTGTAGAGTGTGAGGCTTGTCTGAGGTGGTCTGAAGGCTTATTGGATCTGCTAGCTCGTGGTGAAGAGTCCATAGTTGATAAGGAAACCAAGCGAGTTGCCGATCCAGACATCCATGATGAGTTACCTCATGTTAATAGCACTCAGTTTGCTTTAGAGCTTCACGTGAATGCTGCTTCTATGGTGCCTCTTGAAAATGAGATGGTAGAGAACAAAGATGCAGAGAAATTTCGTGAGAAAATGCCTTTCGATAACATCGTATGGGATGAGGAACTAGCATCAGATGGCAACACACATGATGGCTTATTGCAGCAGCTAGCTGAGGTGGAGGACCAGACCCAGTACAAGAAGGTCTGCACAGTGTTGTCTGAGAGCGAGGCACAGGTGTATGATGAAATACTTGGCAAGGTTGTATGGGACGAGGAAATGTCATCCGAGCTTGACATGGACAATGACTTATTGGGACTGCTGGTTTCTGGCGGGGAGTACCCAGTTGATGAGCAGGTTGTGGATGACTCCTCGGATTTCAAAGAGTTTGGATTGGTCGATGCAGACCATGTTTTTGTGGAAGGGCTCGATGAAGATAGCAAAGCAGTTTGCAAGGCAAGCATGAGTGATGAGCTAACTCTTGAGATAAACACTCCTTTTCTCTTTGGGGTTGCTATAGATCACGTGAATGAGATGCCTGTCAACATCAATTTGCAAGATGGCCTATCACAGGAGCGAGCAAGTGGTAGAGAGTATGTGTATGATGATAAGATGGACCCTATTGTTGAGCCTGACTTTGATCTCAGTTTTGCTGTCAGTATTCAAGAGGAGTGGGATATTCAATCACTTGTGAGGGTGCCAGAACAAGATCTTATTCTGAAAATTTGTGAGCAGTACCATGGAGGACAACCCATTGTTTTGACCTGTCAATATATGATTCAAACTGATCACCATTTTGGTGGTACAAGAAAAGGAGACAATGAGCAGAGAGGAGTATGCTTTGCAAGGACTCATGTTGCATGGGGACAAGCTGTGTTGCAACCATGGGCAAGAAATGCTTTCAGTCCTGGACAAGTTGAGCAGCTACATCAAATTGATTCTGCTGCACATAAGGTCGCTCTGGAGCTGGGTATCAATTTACCATCTGATCCATCAGTTCGGATGCAATGGGATCCGGGCATCAGTACGGCCACAGCTTGGGGACAAGCTGTGTTTCGAGGGGCCGGTAAATGTCATGACCCAAGTGTGGCCCAGAAGAAGCCCAGCCTACCTGCCCATTTGCCAAGGCCGAAGCCCACTCTATCCAACCCAATTGCTGAAGCCAAAGACCACGAGGACAAAGAGGAGCTGAGGCATCGATGCAGAGGACAGGAAATTATTCAGAAAGAAGAAAGACCGAGGAACACAGGAAGCTCGTCTTCCTCCTCTGGCTGTGAGATCCTATCCCCCTCTCGATTTCCCCTGCAATTACTCACGCTCCCGGATTGATCTCGCCGGTGTAGCCACGGGTATTACAAGGCGGCGGCGGTGTCAGAGCTGTGCGCCTTCACCCAGGACGCCCACATGAGGATTGACGCGGCGCGGTTGTGCGGGCTCAGGCGGGAGGCGCGTCGCGGACGGGAACGGCACTGCTACTACTACTTTGCTTCGCTCGCCTTCAGCTTTGTGTCTTCTCGCGCGGCGAGGACTGGGGAGTGGGTTTTATGAGATGGGAGTATGGGACGAGCTTTCGTCCAACCAAGCCCCAGCGGGCCAGCCCACTGAAACAGTTGTTATCCATTGGACTCATTTATTCGCGGTCGCTTCCCCAGTCCCCACCGCCGCTTCGCTGCGGCCTCCCCAGTCCCCGGCAGCCGGCGCTCCACACTCCGTCGTCCGTCCTCGCCGCTTCATCTCTTCTGACCGGAGGCTCCAACAAGGTGGTGGGTCCTCCCAATCAAGGGCCCGAACAAGTACAGACATACGCGTCAACCGGTGGCTATGCCTATACGTACGTACTCAAGAAAATTCAGAGAACGGTAGCGGGACAAGTTGAAAGCGGACGCAGTGGAACATGCAAAGCGGGTGAAGAAATTTGGTCAGAGAGGCGAAGTTCCCAGGCAAAACCGGCTAGGCCTGGCTAGGCCGAGGTGGAAGGCCAGCCGTGTTGTGCGGGCCATGCAGTAAGCCGGCCTAGCTAGGTTGGGGTCTCAGCTTGCCAGGTTGGGCAGGCCAGTCTAGCCGACGCTGAAAGCCAGCCCGAATACTGGCTCTGGCCCAGTTGATAGATACGTCTTGCAGCCCTCGCCCGTGGGCCGTGGCACGCAGGCCCATCGAGCGCGCTCGGAGCCTTGGAGTCCCCTCAACAAAATGGAAACGGGCCGGGCTAGCAAAAACCGAAGAAAGCGTTTGGCGGGAGTCGAGCACAGGTTTGTTTATATATATATACTAGGTATATATCCGTGCGTTGCAACGGATGGCACTTGTGCACGTATAGATCATTATTTAGTGTTGCTATCAAGAATCAACTTAACAATCATAACAAATGTCGAAGTCTGCCATTTCGAACAATCAAAATTTAGTTCAATGACACTATTAATCGAAATAAGAAAATCCTAAGTTGATAATACAAGATCAAAATAAAGAAAATCAGATTCCTATTAATTGTTCAGTACACCTCCTTGTTAACATCATTGAAGTACGGGTGCTCCAGGGCCTTCTTCGCCGAGACCCGCTTCCCTGGCTCATACGCAAGCATTTTCTGCACCAACCGCAGCAAATTAAGTCAGAACGCAATCCTCACAATCTCTAACCTCTTCTTCCCTCATATTCTGCAATGTTTGGTAAACTTGCACAAGGTGTAACTTTTCACTGACCTCAAGTAAATCATAGCCATCGGAGTCAAGACCAGGGACAAGAGTGGACAGCTTAGTGGGCTTCCACTGGGGGTACACGTGCCAGTTCGGCAGCTTGCCTACTCCTGGCCACATCTCCTCATTTGGGGTGCCCAGCAACCTTTCACCCAAAGAACAAGATGGAGCATTAGACACCCACCAAGAATTCAGAATGCAAACAACGAACTAAAGCACTGGAGGCATTACTTGAAGATGTGGAGGAGCCGCTGTAACTCGGAGTCGCCAGGGAAAAGCGGCTGATTAGTAACCAACTCAGCTGCCATTTACAACCAAATTAGAAATCGTATATGTCGGTTTGAATTCTGAAGCAGTTTGCTTTGACAAGAATATGTGCTCATCGAAATGGTACCAAATATGCAGCCCGCGGACCAAATGTCAACCAGCGTGGATTAGTGTGTGGCGCCAAGAAGAACCTCGGGCGCCCTGTACCACAGCGTCAGAATCTGCACAAACAATTCAGACTCCACTATTTAATCAGACGCAAGATGCACGGCTGATGATGAAGACCAGTGGCAGTGGGAAGCAGACCTCGTGCGTGTACTTCTTTACAGGGACGATGATGGCACGGCTGAGTCCGAGGTCAGTGATCTTGAGCGCCATGGTCTAGCGGTCCATGAGCAGGTTGTGCGGTTTCAGATCACGGTGGAGCACCCCGCTGCTGTGAACAAAACCCACGCCCTTGCACAGCTGGTACATCAGGATCTGCAGACGCACCAAGTCCATCAATTGAGTCATGTAGACACGGGTAACACATCCACACAAACACCTTGTCGTGCACAGGGTTTGGTTGTGCCATTGGAGAGGAATAGAGGATACAGAAAGAGAAAATTCAACCTCGCTGAGGATCTTGAAGGTGGCCACCGCATCGAACTTCTTCCCGTCCTGCCACTCATCCTCGTCCTCTAGGTTGTTGTTGTCGTCATCCTTGTGGGTTTGGCATGATGGGGAGGATAGGTCGTTCACGCTCTTCGACCTGCATAGATCGTTGACCAGCATAGCCACCTGATAGAGGTTGGAGATCTCCACGACCATGATGTCACCCTTCTTGAGCAAAGGCTGCTTCCATGGCTCTCGTCGATTTCCATGGCCAAGCAGACGAACCAAGTAACATCAGACCTTAGCAACACACAAAAAAAGGATGATCATATCACTGTACTTCTACCAACATGGGTGTAGCGATCTGTTTAAGGTACCAAGGCACCGCCGCTGATTTAAATAGAAAAAAATATGTAACACAATGGAGTATTTCTCAGATAGCAGCATAGGACAATTAGGAACAAGCATTAATGCCTTAGACAAAAATCAAATGCATGCAATTTTTATCACCGAATATATCATTGACTTAGTAGGTAGCCATACTAATTACCAAACCTATTTTCCAAATCCATAGCACGAGTAGCATACATATCGCAAACATCAGGAATTATGAGACATGAGAAAAGGGGGATTGGTTTCATATACCTCAAACAACAATAACAGTTCGTGGTGTAGATAAAATCTTCTTTCCTCCGAAGCCTGGCATGCACGCTGTAACTGGTTAACTGTTGTTTCTATCTTCTACCACAAGGAAAGTATACAAATCCAACATTAGTGTAAAAATCAGTAGCGGTGATTATTGATATGCAGAATATAGAAACAGTCATATGTCTGGGTTCGATCCAATCGCGTTGAAGTATCTAATTTATAAAGAGCGGTAAACATGTTAGAACTATTCCATGGGTTATAATTTAATATAGGTTATTGAAAACAAACCTTAGATCATGACAGCCATGTCTGGTTGCTCCTTTGATTTTGAAAAATCTAGGATGATATCCACTGTCATTTTCTTTGCCTTGCCATATGGGTTGATAGGATTCTACGATGGTTTAGAAAAATTATTAGAATCATGATATCATCTATAAAATTAAGGAAAGTAAAAGCTCATGCATTTAGAGGATAACCTGGGCATTCCATGGATACTCACCAAAATTATACGATCACGATACTCATTAATCTTGATATGAGATTACACATAGTAGAGAACCTGAGATAAAATACCTCTATTTTTAGTTGGTACAAGACAACTCAGTAGAAAGAAGCACAAGGCTACAAAATAAGATAAAGTTAGTTGAATGAGATCATTATTTAGGTCACTAACTGATTGTGTACTACAGTAAAAGCTTATATCAACCTCTCAAAGATAAAAGAGTTTCATGATTTTGGCTGTAGTTGTAGCCTAATAAACAAATAGCAAGCATCAGAGTGATGATTAGGTGTGTGAATGATGAAATTGGTTGCATTTAAATTTAGGTCACCAAGAGCATTGAACACTGAAAATTTTACTCTTGCCACAGGAAAAGAAATATCAGAACATATAAATCATCGGTATCAGGCTTGGCAGCCCTCAGTTGCATTCCCAGCATCTCCCTACCTAGGAACTCCACCGAGTTGGCTGCCTCCTTGAAACCATTTTGTTGGCCTTGAGGAGCTCCCATCACCACCATGACTTTGTCGAGCATCTGATCATTCTAGAATTTGACCAAAAATAAGAGAGACCAATTCTAAAATAAAAATGAACTAACTTACTATCCGAACCTGGTGCCATTATCTTTTTCTAGGACTCAAAAGCATATGATTAAGTTTATTACTGTGAATTCAGATTTAAAATGTAGCATCCACATTACCAGGTTGTAACAAGAAACACTGCAACATGATTTCCTAACCGAACCTGGTATGCAGTGGTCATATTTCGAGTCACTGTCTGACCTCTGCTCTTGGGGAAGTTCTGTATGCATGTAACAAGTGCGGTTGTGTTGAAGAATGTCTCACCGTTGGTCCCAACATAGATAAGAACACACATCTGAATAAACAACAGTAAAACATTACATATTAGCTGCAAAAATAAATGAGTTTCAGAATATTTGGTATGTGTATAAAAGATCTCCACATAAGTTGGTATGCAGATAGCAACATGATTTGTCGGCCAATTGTAATTTGAGAAGCCCATGTTGCTATATATCGAAAACATGAGCACGTGCAATGGAAAAGTGGATAGATTTACAGATCTAAGATGCTGGTAAAATAAGAACAAAAGATGCAACTACAACAAAATGACTGTGTTGCATCATTCCCATTTGCCAACTGACACAAAGGTAGGTTGAGGAAGTATGGCTAGACTATTTTGACAGCCAAGCAGGATAAGGAAGGAAAGAGGGAGAGTTTCTGCTACAACAGAAACATAGAAACAGCCTACTTCTGAATTCAAAAAAGAAAAACTCAACCGCACAATTTTAATAGCTAACTATTATCTTTAAAAGTTTCAAACAGGGCTTAAGAATGAAAAAAAATATTATCATATAATCCATGATTGTGTATATATAAAAGTGAACGGATAATTTCTGAAGAAGTGATTCTGTCAATCAAGCTGATAACAGCTTTTTACTCATCCGTAGAGGCAGAGCGAAAGGGCTGGTGGCCGCACACGAGCGTCAGCACCGCCGAGATCGCGGCCTTGTGCCGCGCGTCAGAGCGAGTCACGCAGACGTGTAGCGGGCGGTGGTGCGCCTGCGGGCATCGCAGGTCTCTCATCGTCTCGTTCACCTACCGCGAGCACCGACGGGGCGGGGAATCGCATGGTCGGTGTTCCACCCATCGCCCGGGGCGAACGGCTGGACGGGTGGGTCGGTGTTCCGGTGGCCGACCACCTGGCGGGTCGCGCGATCGCAAGGGGCAGGCGCCTCTGTCTCGGCTCGGCCCAGTCACCATCTCTCCCCATCCCCTTTGCCACCCTCAGTCTTCTCCCTCCTCAGGGCAGGCAGGGGCGCCGGTCACCAAGCAGAAGAAGGGAAGCGAGAGCACGAAGCCTGATTTGGTTTGCTTTTTGTTGCCCAGACTCGGAGGGAGTTGGTGCCTCTGTGTCTCTGTGTGTGGAGATGGACCCCAAGTTCCCCCACCCCCACCGCTAAACAAAACGGAGCCCACCACCGCGACGACCACCACCACCTCGACCGCGCAGCAGCAGCAGCTGGATCCTAAGGACTACCACCAGCAGCAGCAGCCGGCGCAGCACCTGCAAATCCAAATCCACCAGTCGCCGCAGCAGGACGGGGGCGGCAGAGGGAAGGAGGAGGAGCAGCTGCAGGTGGTGGCGCAGCCCGGGGAGAGGAGGCAGCAGCCGCTCGCGCCCAAGCGGAGCTCCAACAAGGACCGACACACCAAGGTCGACGGCAGGGGCCGGCGGATCTGGATGCCCGCGCTCTGCGCCGCGCGGATCTTCCAGCTCACGCGGGAACTCGACCACAATGGAGAACGTGAGGATATGGAAAGGAACCGTGTGCGGGCGTGGCGGCTGTCCTCGTCTGTGGTCGCGAGGACGGCGGCGGGGGCTGCGGGCGCGGGGAGGGGAATCGCTGGCGGGGGCATGCGTCCGCGGATCTTGCCGCCTGCACGGTATGGAGGAGGAATCGGGATGGAGGAGGAATCGCGCGATGGCACAGGGCGGCCGGTGTTCGCGGCGGGGATGGCGGCAGGCGGATCGTGGCAGACGAGCGGGCGGACGGGATTAGGAAGCGGGGGCAGTCTACAGTCCTCTCTTAATAGTTAAGATAAGATAAGATTGCGTGGATTGGCGTTCTGGGACGATTAGGTTTCTTTTCGCTGAGTAGTATAGTAGTACGTAGTAGTAGAAGCAGTAGCGTCCTGGCTTTAGGATCGCTTCTTTACACAGATGCCAGCAGAAGCAAAAGCAGGCAGGCAGACAGGGTAGAAATAGGATTGCTGAAAGCACGCAGCTTTTGAGGATAAGCGTAGTAGGCTTTCACTGTTGGAAAAGAAACCTGCCGGCCCCCAAAAGAAATTCCCCCTCCGCACTGTGCTTTCCTGTATGTACTTGGGCTTTTCGTTCAGCGAGCGGTGTAGCCTGCCCTCGAATGGAAACTGTTGACACCACTCTTCCAGGCCCCTCCTCCCATCCCATTCCCATGCATGCATCTTTGGCTTCCCCTCTCACTCGCTCTCAATCAATCGGTTGTTCATTCGAGGGGCCCTGCACTGCACTGCACAGCACGGAGATGCCCCGACGCCGGCCGTTGCACGTCGATCCGCCAGTCGTCCCGCCGGCAAGCACGCCCCACCATCCCAGGGCCCGCGTGATTCCAATTCCGTAGTCCACTAGCAATCTAGCATCACCTGAGCGCTGAGCTTGGGTCGGTGGTTTCTGGCTTTCTGCTGAAACCGTGGGTGCATGCGGAAACAGGAACATCTTCTCTGAATAACAAATAATTAATACTAGTAGTCGTACGTTAAAGCAATCACCTGGCTAATACCCGCAATCGATTGGTTGGACGAACTGTCACCCGTCGCAGTTCTGCAGAAGATGGCGCACCACCAAGTGGCAAGTGCCGTTCCTCCAACACACCCAGGACCCTGTTTCTGCTGTACTGTATGCCATAAAATCGTAAAAACCCAAACGATTTATATCATCCTTTTTTATACTACTACTTGTCTACTTATTCTTGGTCGTTAGATCATCCTAAAATCTATTTAGTTTTACCGTTAGATCGTTATAAAATCCAACCATGGATGTTTCATCTTTTTCTCAAATATTATTCTCGAATTTCCATTCATCGTTAGATCATAAAAAAAAAATCCAACCATGGAGCAGTGTGTGTATACATAGCACAGCTGCAGCTGCAGGCGCACCAGCTGATTCGAATACCCACACGTACGTTCTTGTGCGAATAGAAGAAGACTTGGCCTTTCCAAACCTAGCTAGCTCGACGACCAACTTGCATTGCTTCCGGGCGTCGTCGTCTTGATCAAAGTGATCTGAACCACACAGGCTGCCGACAGGTACTACTCTGATGATGCTTGTTCATGATGGCACATCGATCCGTGGTTGGACGGGGTCGCCACTAGCAGTACTGACCTGTGCATGCATGGCTCATGTCTGTAGGTGTGCAGACACTACCACACGTACGGCCGGACGACGTCGGACGGACTACAATACAACAGCGTAGTACTCCCTGCACCGTACCAACATGTCCGCGCGCGTGTCCTCTCTACTGGTCGCATGCGGTGCAGCGCACGCCTGTCCGGTCAGAGATCGCCTGAGAAAATGGTGCCCGTGCCGACGATGTACGTACACCCGACCAGTGTCCATCCCCAGCACGATTGTCCCCCCTGTTTCCCTGCTCCGATCCGCGCGCATATCAGGGGTTGTTTGAATGTCTTAAAACTAATAGTTAGTTGGTTAAAATTGTTAGTGAAATTAGCTAGCTAACAATTAGATACCTAACTATTAACTAATTTATCAAAAATAATTAATAGTTGAACTAGAGTGTTTGAATATCTCAACTAATTTTAGCCACTAACTATTAGTTTTATTGCATTCAAACACCACTAGGTCCAACCGTATATATCACCACCTGTATGGGTATTTTATTCCTGTCTTTTACAGACTTGTGTACAACAATTTTTTTCCCTGTATATATCACCTGCCTACCCCGCCGGTTCTGTTTTAATTTGAATCTGGATTTTTCGAACTTAATTCCGTGTTCGCAAGAAAATGTAAAACAAAAATTGAACGTGCGAAAGAGGGTTTTTTTTTGACCCGTTTCCATTTGTTTTTAATTATCCCTAGTAGGAGGGGAGTAATACTGGCTGTTGCCGCGAATCATAATCTGCATGCATACATGGAATGGATGCATGGTTTTGGCACGGCTGGATCCGTGCACGCACGGAGCTCCATCATCATGAAACTCCAAGAGTGTGCTGTGCTCAATTGCACGCACATCATTAATAACAGGACGGAGTATAACCGTCAAATGCATGCAATTGTTGCTGTAGTACTTACTATAGCTAGCTAGTGCTCTTTATGATCTCAGGTGTGGCTAGCTCTTTTGCTGTCTGCTCCGGTCTAGTCATTGCAGAATGAAGCTAGTCGCTAGTTTTAGAGTAACTGGTTCGTTACGCTAGCTACGAGCCTACGAGCGAGCGGGACAGTGGGTGGTTATATATTATACTAGAACCAGCAGCGCCCTATCGGGCGCCATACAAATTCCTTGTGCGGCACAAGTTTCACAATGAGTTAATGGAAAATGCTTAAGCTATCGTTTGCATAAACCTTATGTAAAAGTGATAAGACAGTGATCAGGTCGTACATTTCTGCATCTCACTACGATCTGACATGCCGACATTAAAGCGAACAACAGTTATTATTCCTTCCTCTTTAAACACAGCATGGCCTGGACCAAAATCAGCCTCACACAATTTGAAGTTATTCAGCAGAACAAATTAAAGCAACCATGTGAATAGAGATTATGACTGATTAGAAAGTTAATGTGCACCAATCAGAAAACAGGAAGGCATTGACTGGCACTTGTCAACCAGAGCTACTCTATAAAATAAATATCTAGCACAAGAACAGAAGCACTGCAAAGAAAACAAGTGCTCGTGCTGAGCACTGAAGCACAACAGGTAGAACGGGAGGCATATGAGTTGTAAAATGTAGCAACAGGCAATAAATCGACACTGGCAACATATAAGTGAGTCACGGAATAAAATGCATTTCTGGGTTGGCAAAAGACTTTAGCCATACAAATAAGTAGAACACAGTTTGCAGCTATGCGATGTAGTAAAAGGTTTAACAACGGGCAGTCGATATATACAAAAGAGTAGGTTTTTCTTCTGCCACTACATAGTACAAGTCGCTAAGGATGAACATCAGGGGAGGAAAGGTAACAGGCACGATTCTAAGTGCGATGCATTCACGTTGGTCAACAGTCTATCAAAAGCGTGATAAGCGTAGCATCATGATCAAAGTTAACCTGAAATACAGTTGGACAATATTACCAAAAGAATGCACAGAGTAAAAAACTATACAAAATACTGATAAAATACTGATACAGTTGGACAACATCTTTTGTAAAAAAAGAGAATGAAACAGCAGTGGGCATTCTGAAACATCTTTTGTTAAAAAAAGAGAATGAAATAGTAGTGGGCATCAGTCCATAACTGTTTTGATATGAGATAAAAGACATGTACCTTGGCAGGTTTGTGTAGGCAAATCGTTAGCTTGTTGCGGACAAAAGTATGTACCACATCTCCCCCATCGAGCTAACATGTACAACAACTTGAGAAGAGTAGAAATAGATGATAACCCTGAATTACACATAGCTGCAACTGTGAAGGCAAAAGATCCACGTTCGTACACCAGCACCTAATTATCTTTGTCATCACTGAAAAGGGAGCATACACAATTGTAGTCAAACAGCAGCATGCATATATGTTTGATACATCAAATTATAAAAAAATGGAAAACCTTGACCCCCAACTTGAGAGGTTACAATACATGTAGAGTCTAGACAAACAAGACGAATTCAGTGCCATTAGCCACGGCTAGAAATAGTATATGCGCAGTCCAAAACTTAGTGTACTACGATGATATGAGTCAGAATAGTCATTTGCTATTGCAGGTATCTTCGATCCTGAGAAAGAACTACACCTGTCTGCAGCAGCTATCAACACTATATTTTTAGAGGCTATTTTAGCCTAGCTGAAAGCTCATGGATTTCAAACAAGATGTAACGAAGCATACCATCTAATGGAAACTCATGAGTTGCGATAATTAGAGCTCAAACAGCCTGACCTGGGTCCACCAACACCACCTCCACTGGATTGACTGATGCTTTCTTCCTCATCGTCAGCAACGAATAACTTTTTCGCTACTGATTTGCCAGGCGAAGAGCATGATCTAGAAGTTTTAGTGGATTCAATCAAAGCTGTAGTAGCACACAATATGCGCTAGAAGGAAGCACAACTTTTGCTATCGAGACTTGCCTCTTCCTAGTTGTCGAGGTCTGAGTAGTCACACGCTCTGCGTCTCCAGCGTCAACGGTTTCGTGCATCAAGGTAGAGAATAAACTACACATGATGCAACATACCATTTATGTAAGCGGTTGGAACACGTACCAAATACTTTGTAGTGGCGATGCTACCCTGAGGCGTCAAAGGTGTCAGAGGTGAAGACAAGGTGTCTGTCTTGTGAGGAGTGTCTTTCATGCTGCTGCTTGCACCCTGTGAGAACATAAACGAAGACTGTTGTGTCCCTGCGGTTGACGTTGAAATGTCAACATTCTGATTGCCTAGTTCCTTTATGGTAGCATTGACCTGGAAGCAGACGTTTCCAGAGTTAATTGTGTGCCCAGAGAAGCTAACGTTCCAAACGAACGTCCTTTCAAGCAGCTTCGTGATTGCATCTGGAATGAAGCCTGATGGAGTGTTCGCTATGAGCATATCGCAAGGTCTTTTGACAATTCTTTGAGCCACGCGCCCAAAGAGAATGAAGTCTGTGTCAGCTGTCTCGTCTCCTGCGATGACAAGTATTTTATACCTGAAATAAGAGGTGTCAACGACTTAGTGTGGTTAACATAGTAGGCTTGTAAGTCCTAAAGAAACCAATATGTAAACAGGAAAACATTGACGTAAAGAAGGTACAACGTTTGTGTGTCTCTGGGGGGCTGAGGGGTGATAGAGAATCCAGTATCTGAATTTGTTGTACAGATTCATGTCATGTTTGATGCACAGGAAACTGGTACAGTAAGTTTACGAAGGGAAGAGTGCTGCTCAACTCGAGGGCATGTCATCTAACCTTTGGACGGGCATAGCAATGTTAGCGCAATCACGGTTTGTGCATTTGTAAGAGTCTCCGTGAGTGACAGCTGTGCAGGCACATTTTCTGCATGAGTTATACCACCACTTGTTGTCAATTTTCCTTATAGTGACAGTAACCAAGAACTCCTTTCCCTGCAGGGAAAATAAGAAAGAAAGGCAATGTCAAATAAATATGTTATGCTGAAACCTAAATGGTTGTAACTCCAGTCTGCCCCTAGTCTGGCTCTAATAGAAAACTATATACTGATTTTGTTATGAACGATATACTGATGGCGAAAAAATATATTTGGCGGAGCAGCGAGCATTCTAACGAAACTATATATTCAGGAACATTTAACATAGACCATTGTGGAGCCATCATACAGGCTTTCGTACGTCTAGTACCCTTGAAATATGAGACACGGTCCTGGGTGGGTGGGCCCCGCGGACAATGACATGGATGGAGCTGAGGTGGGCTCACAGCCTGGCTCACACACACACTGACACACGTGAACGAGCTAGGACGACGATGACGTAACAGCAGCGGAGCAGTCCAATAATTACTATCTTTTTAACACGTATAGTTGTGTAATAAGTGGGGCCGATGAGTACGGCTCATGACAATACAGTGTACAGTAGAAAAGATTTCAAGGAGATTCCATCTGTTATAATGCGCCGAGAAGTGTGAGACGATGGCACTTGGACGAGAGGCACTCTGGTCTGAGAGGATATATAGCTAGAGACGACCAAAACTTGGAGGACTCACTGGTAGGAGTTGATCTAACAAAGAGCTGCTTCAATTTGTAGCTAACTATTGACGCTTTACTTAAATTGAAAATTCTTGGGTTATAAGCAATTGAGGAGTTGGTGCACTGCTGCCTTTTTCTATCTAAAAGTTGGTGACAACAGAATAGAATAGGTACTGGGTATGCCATGTACCTTGTTTTCAAAGGGATGGAGATACTTGATATACGACACCTTTTGCTCCTCAGCAACAGGAGATATAAGCTGGCTCGAAGTGACAGTTGCATTCCACTTCACTGGTTTATGATCACCGCGTGCGCTGGTTTGCATTGTATTTGTAGAAGCATTCCGTTAGAAAAAGGCAAGAGCAGGCAACAGGTGCATATATTTTATAACAAGAGGATACCATTACCTGGACATAAGGGTTTCTGCCTCAGGAATGGATGGATTGATGTACCACTTACATGGTGAGCTTCCAGTCAGACAAAGACCATCTAAAAAGGGCAGAAGGTATAAATGTACGGGAGTTGGAAAAAGATTAAGTGTTACGTGAATATACCTGCATATTTTTTGACGAGCGTGCCAACAAATAGCACAATCTGTGGGGAATTCTGCCCATTCTCGTATATGCGCTCTCCTGGGAATAGGGTGGCTTGGGCACCCCACAACACGACATTGACCGAAGCACCTCTGCTGTTTTCAGTTCGAACATGGAACATGAGGCACAAACACTGTATATGTAAGACAACACCAAAATACATACCATACATCTAGCAGAACATAAGGTAAGAACAACCATGTAGTCCAAACCTTGCACTGCATATGGAAATGTTCCTCTTCAAGCTGGAAGCTTGCTGTCCTTTTGAGCGATGTGGCGAAACATTCGAGACTGAAGTAACTATCCCAATGGCATCTGCTTTGAAACAAACAATATATACAATATTAGCAAAGAAAAATAGGCGTCTTAAGTATGTAGGTAACAACGTTTACCTGTATAGTAGTCTTTATGGTCGATGCGCGAATGGATCTGGTCTATGTGAGTGAGGGAGTATGTAAGTGTAGGAAATGCAGGAGGAATCTCAATAACTTGCTCTAACTTTTTCCAATTCGTGAAGGTAATCATGATATCATTTGGAACTGGCTTGTACAAGTTGTTTGATGCTCGAACTCGAAAGTATGTCATGTTGTACACGCTACCTTCTTTTATGAGTGGCCTGAATTTCTCTATGAAGGGTGGGTATATCGTAGCATGTATGCTATTTCCCTGCATATAGAAAGATGTAGATTCAACTTTAGTAAGAGCAGAAACAATTCAGTTAGTAAAAGAAGGCAGGCTTTCTATTATCATATTAAGGGGAAAACACTGCTGAAGCAAACTGGTGAGATGCAACAATAAGTTGGTAGAGTTTGTTGGTACTTTACCTCTTCGTCGAGCAACACCATATCACAGTGTAACAGCCTTGCATCATCCTGAGGATCAGAAAAGTCCCAAAACCGAGAAACACGGACGCATATCGTCACAGATAAGTTCCCACACCGTAGGCTTGGAATCAACACGTCTCCCATCTGCAGTGTTGACCCCAAAAATGGCATAAACATTAGAGAATACAGCAGCATGGAAGTAGATAAGGATGGTGTACGTATTGCGCATTAGTAGAACAATTTTACCTCAAAGCAAAAGTTATTGTACACGCAGCAAGAAAAAACGAAGATAACAAGCATGAAAAGAGACAAAATCGTCTGAGTAGCAGCAGCGCTGGAGTATTTACATATCATTGCTATGTACAACACAAAAGATGGATAAAAAATTAGGTGGCTAGGATGGCAGCCGCTTCAGCGACAACGAGGACTTCGTGGTACACCACATTTCGAGTCTGTACCCCGCACGAACCATCCTCATTCTCAATAAGGATTCTAAGGCCACCTCTGGATGTAGTCCTAGATACGGCCACATAAAGTTGTCCATGAGTGAAGACCGGTTTCTTGAGGTAAAGCCCAACCTTGGACAGGGTTTGTCCTTGGCTCTTATTAATTGTCATTGCGTAGCATACTCGTACTGGGAACTGCCTTCTCTGGAGTGTGAACGGCCATTTTACATCAGTAGTATTGAGGGTTATTCTTGGTATTAAAACTGCAGCACCCACATTAGAGCCTGTGAGAGCAATGCATCTCAATATACGCTGTCCAGGCTCGGTAACGAGTAGTCGTGTACCATTGCAAAGGCCCATGCTTTGATTAAGGTTTCTTAACAACATAATTATGACACCCTTTTTCAGCATAAGCTCGTGAGATGGGAAATTGTTTGCATTAATCGAATTTAAGAATTCAGTAGGATACAACACATCGAAATCTGGTATTCTTTCTGATGATTTTGATATAGTGTCACAACTAAGGTAGCACACGGTTTCCCCAGGCACAAGCGAAACAACGTAGTTATTAATATCATCGACCGTAGCATTGTTTGGACATATAATGGCACGCGAGGCTAGATATGTTGGTTTATCGTAATTCGTAAAGAAGTCTGGGTATACTTCAGATACAATCGCAGCTATTTTATCATTGTTTGTTTGGACAAGCAAGTCATCCGGAATTGTGATCCATGTGGGTTCACGATCACCAGTCCTTTTTTCGGCAGGAAGTGTACCGTCACCTATAGATAGAACCCATTTACCAAAAGATATGAGGTCGTTACGATCGTTTTCTTCCAAGGAGGGCCCAAGAAGGCGCATGTTTGTGCATAATTTGAGGAGGACAACGTGCTGCCACAACTTCGAATTCGTAATTGATGCATTAACTATGGAAGACCGTGAGCCCTTTCGTACGACAGGTAAAATTTGACGGAAATCGCCACCAAGAACAACAATCTTGCCACCAAATGGGAGGATTGCATTTGAAGGTGTTTGCTCAGAAAGAATATCTTGCATAGTTCTATCCAGAGCCTCAAAGCAACGACGATGTGTCATTGGCGCTTCATCCCATATAATCAGAGTGGCAATTTGTATAAGCTCAGCAAGCATGGTCCCCCGATTTACGTTACATGTGCTAGCATCGTTTATGTCAAACGGTATTTTAAACCTTGAATGTGCAGTGCGTCCTCTAGGTAGTAGAAGAGATGCAACGCCTGACGATGCGACAGCTAGCACTATTTTCTTCTCGGAACGTAAACTCGCAATTAAAGTGGTCCATAGGAATGTTTTGCCTGTGCCACCATGGCCGCAAACAAAGAAGAAACCTGGGGATCTACTGTGAACACGTCCTATTATAGTGTCATACACTCTCCGTTGGTCATCATTCAATTGCGCAACTAAAGATGAAGCATGCATGGACAACATCAAAGGATCAGGATCCATCTCGTCATTAATCAATCTATTTTCACCCATATAATGGCAATGATTAGCGAATCTTGGTAGGTCGTAATCATTTATGTTCCCGCCACTGTTCGCGAAAACGTCCGTAAGGTTTTGTATAAGTAAAGACATGAGTTGTTCTTCAGGGATATTGTAGTTGGGGTTTCCAGTCGCGTCTCTAAGTCTACGGCTCATGTCATCCGTAAAGTAATGCCAGTATTTGTCGAACAGTGCACGTACGTTCCCAACGGAACAGTACAAAACCACAGTGACGAACAACTGTCTAAGTTGGTACGCAGATGCGGACACAATCGCCTCGTCAAACAAAAGGATCCATTCATTATCACCTTCAAGTAAACCACGAGCCTCACATGCAGCACGAAATGTACAATACACATGTCCGTTAAATGTCCTGACTTCAGCATAGTTTGTGGCCCCCTTAACAATCATCAGGAGCATGCGCAGGTAATACAGTTCTCCCGATGCAGGGTGCACGTAGTACATACGGCCAATCTTAGCGCAACGTGACCTTTTTCTCCATAATCGGTTTGAGGCATCCCATGTCCACTCTTTGGGGAAATCGCAGTATGTGAGGTGTCTGGCCTCTTCATGTCTCAAATTAGCCTCGAACCATTCAGTTAACATCGTACTTTTCGCTAAAGGGCTGGATATTAGCTCCTCTAAATCTGTTCCAGGTTCATAGCGCACATGGTTTAGGCCAGGAAGGTGTACAGCTAATCGTTCAACAGAAGGAACTCTAAAGTGAATGTCGTACTCAAATGCACGCCACAGAGCCTCACACGTAGATAGGTATCTTGCATCAATGTATTCTTGGATCTCATTTGGCGGGGCAAGATGAGAACCGGGTGAACGGTTTTGTGTTTGTGCAGTGGACTCAAAATATACTTTTGCTCTATCAATTCCCTTTGTAACATATTTGAATAGATACTTGATCATGTTAGACTTGTTGCACCATTCGACGTTTATGTGTGCATTGTATTTCTTTAGAAGATGCATGTTGTACGGTACAACACTTCTATTGTTTAGTCGAACGCCACGTTTGACAACATGTCTGTCATTGTTTCTACGCATGTAGAGCGCAAAACCAAAGTCGTCTATGGTGGTCTCATCCTGAAAATCTTTTGGAATTTTTTTTGAGCATTTGTTGTTTTTCATACATGGGCAATGTCTGTTGCTTTCACCACATGGCCCGTGTATCATGAATTCATCGACTAAAGCATAACCAAGCGGGTCAGTGTTCAGATCCGGAATCTCAGCGCATATAAAACTGTCGACAACAGAAGCATCAAACTCCTTTGCGCCAGCAGCCAACCACACAAGGCAATGTATATGTGGCAAGCCTCGTTTTTGGAACTCAACAGTATACAAGACAGCGAGAACTGGTCCGAATGTCACGCCCTACCTTATATCAGCTATGAACTCATCGACTTTCATATGGAAGATCCGTACAACTAAGTCTGAACGATCGCACGGTTGCTGACCCGGTTCGAAGCGCAACGCATCCGCAATTTCCCTCCATTTGGGGTTGCATGTGAAAGTCAAAAAAAGATCTGGTGGGCCGTACACTCTGCAAATAGCCATCGCGTCTTGGTAATTCATAACATGGTATCGCCTACTGCCAGTGAAACTCGCAGGCACGATTACTTTACCGCCAACAGCGTCCGCACTAATTAGTCCTCTATCAATGGCATCAGCTATCCCCTGCACTGATTCAGACCGCAGGTCTTTTTGATGGTCAGCTATGAACT
This sequence comes from Zea mays, assembly GCF_902167145.1. Taxonomy (NCBI): domain Eukaryota; kingdom Viridiplantae; phylum Streptophyta; class Magnoliopsida; order Poales; family Poaceae; genus Zea; species Zea mays. The sequence goes on along the minus strand of NC_050101.1, from coordinate 164,399,695 downwards.
GTAACCTGGAGCCCTCGATAGTTGAATATGCGTCGACAATGACCTGAGCACTTAACCTACCATAACATGTGTACGGGTTTGACTCGTGTAATCTGTAATGTAAATGTCTTCTTACAAATTCAAGCATTGTTACATATTTTCGTTTGGTCCCAACACTATCTTCGTCATCGCAGTACCGAATGCCAAGATGGTAACCATTTTCACCATAAGGAAACAACAGAGGGTACTGCAAAGCCATGTAGGATGGATGCAAGCATGAGACACGTCGTAGCCCGCAATTTCTATCGTGCACAAGGACATCATATGTGTATTCATCAGCGGTGTAGTCGCCCACAACGATGGCAGCGACTTCACCGCCGGAGGGAAGATTGTATTGGACGTCTTGTCTTGCATCGCAACCTAACAACCTGAGTGTTATTCTCTGGTTACCCGCTTGTTCCAATCGCTCCCTTGCATATTGAAACGCTTTGACAAGTTTGTTATTGTCATTTAACATGGCCAACAAAGCCATAGTTATTTCACGTTCAGGTTGTTCAGCGACACCATCATCGACCTCGAACATGTTCAGCCTGTTCTGTGTCTCGTGGTCTGTATCATGAATATACAATTGGGCAAATTTAGGCATCGCTCCACGGCGTGGAAGCAAGGTGCCGATACGATGATGTACTATTCCATTTATCTTAAAAACATAAGGCACAGTACCATTGTTTATCGCTTTGTCTATAGCGGCACCAAAGGAGGTGAAGGCAAAGAGTGAATTGTACGCGCGAATAAGCCTCAAAAATCTTTTCGAGTGCGCATCGCCATCAAATGACAAGAGATCAGCAAGTACAGATGGCGGCCTTTGGTAAGGCTCCAAATTGATCTTCCCCCCCTTGCAATAGATATTGTATGCAAGTCTACGTTGTGTTATAGATGAATCGCTTTTTACACGCTCCTGGAACCAAAAAATCGCGCCACAGTATGGGCATGTGTGCTCGGGGCCACCATAGTACGATCTATTCGGGTAGGCGTCTACAGAACCAGGAACAGATAAGAATGATGGATACTAAGCAGTGAAACACAAGAAACAACCAAGCAAGGAAGGGAAGCACAGACCTCTTAGGGCATCAATGTACGTTTTTTCGAGAGGAATTGTGATATGTGTGTGTTGCGCAAAGCGTCTGTAGTGCAGCCTACTGCGGAGGCGGTGTCTATTCGATGCGGCGAACGATGAAGGGAAGTCCATTATGGATCTGTCGCCTGCTTTGGGACGAGTATTATTACTAATATATATATTTTCATGCAGCAACGCAATTCCGGTCAGCGTGTGTCGGCAAGTCGACTAAATAACGTAACACAATTAAGACGACATACCGCGTGCGCTTGCAAGGCGCCTGCGTCGCCTTGTTTCATACGAACGGGCAACACGTGCATATGGAGCATCAGCCATGTGTACACCGTGATATGTACCACGTGACACACACACCTAGCACTTGTAGAACATGAACAGCACGCACGTGAACTTTAATAGAGAGGCCCCCAAATAAAAAAACATGTACCATACACCTTTCAAACAAACGCAAGGAAACTGAATATGCCTTTCAAACAAACGCAAGGAAACTAAATCAATGGTTAATTGTAGCATATAGATACTAAAACATATAGCAAACTTAGGCAAACAATTAGGCACATACGCATAAAATTCCCGAAGCAAAAACATGCAAAAAATGCCAAGTAATTGGCAACGGGGGTACAGATTTTGAGAACACTATGTATTCTAACTGGAATTTGCTCGCTCATATACCCTGTTCTCGTGATCTCATCTTGTTTGCTATAAAAATTGATTTGCTCTACTGTAATTATATGGCCATAATCAATTTGGATTTCCATTGATTATGACAAATATTATGTTATTTGCAAGTGGCAACGACATTGGCTGGGATCTCCATTTCATGTGAAACATGCATGTGTGGTTGCAGGCAGTCCTCAATGTGACACATGATGATGATGTATACATCTAATATCTTGGTGTATGAGAACCAATCAGCAACTTGGTGGTGGACCGTGTTCTAATGCTTAGATGATTTCTTGCATGATCCCTGAATGCCCCCACATTAACAATGGCAAATACTCAGAGACCCCAACAGCTGGCCATGGGGAATTATAAAGGAGGTCTGATGTAGGTTTAAGGTCACCCTATCCAATCAGAGGTGGGCATGATCCACACACCAACTAAAAAAAGTTCGGCCAAGACCGCAAGTCAAAAAGGACATCTATCAAGCATATGGCAAATACTAAGCCATGATTGCGTACAGCACCTGATTTCAGGCTAGATCTTTCAGTCTTAGCAGTTGGAGCATTGCAGCCAGTCCATGATGCAATCCCATACATTACAACTAATAACCTTGGCTGGCCTCTGATTGATTTGCCTTGTTGTGTCTGTCAATGTGTGCGTGCCAAGATCACAGATCCCTGTCGTTGTAGCAGTTGGCCGAAACAGAAGCTATTTCAACGAGAACAGAATACTGCACCGGAATGACACAAGCATAACACCAACACACCCTATGTGCATCGTGTAGAACAACATAAACAAAATACCATGCCACTGAAAACATGTATATCACTGACATAGTCCTAGCGCAGTGTGTGTAGCAAGAAAGAAGTCACGGTAGCGTGTTCAGCGTGTAGAACAACATAAACAAAATACTATGCCACTGAAAACAAGTATATCACTGACATAACCTAAGCTTAGTGTGTAAAAGCACGACAAGGAATTAACCTCCCAAAAGGAATCAGCGACGAGAAGTGTAAAAGCACGGTAAGGAACTAACCTCCCAAATGGAATCAGCGACGAGTAGCCTTCTGCAAACTCCGTCAAAAGCTATCTACGCAAGAAGGAACAAAGGCACCGAATCAATTAGATGGTAGAAGACAACATTTGGGTAGCAGAGTTCACTTCACTAAAAATAGTTTTGCGATGGTAAGACATAAACCCAAGAAAGCAGCAGCAGTAGTAGCAACTAAAGAATAAGGGTTCTGCAATATTTCAGGCGTCTGAAATATAGATTATTTCCTGGTGATGCCTCACAACCATTAGATTTGTTTGCAGTTAATTATAAATGACAGATCTGAAAATTACCCGTTATACAACGCTGTTCCTTTATGAGTCTAGAAAAAAAAACTCGATTCATCTGTGTAGAATAACATAAATAAAATACTATTCCACTGAAAAAAGTATATTACTGACATAGTCTCAGTGCAATGTGTGTAGCAAGAAAGCATTCAAAGCATGCAACGAATAAGATGCAAGGGTAAATGTACTCTTCATCAGAGTTCAGTGTTAAGCTGAATTAGCCGTTAAAAAAACTCGCTACAAACGATGACTACCTGTATTTTGTTTCTGGAAATAGAACCTCTTCTAGGCAAACAACTTTAGAGAACAAACTGGGTACACAGTAATAAGGATGCATACACCATTGGGGCAGACCTGGACGCACGGAGGGATTTCAGAAGAACTCGCCGAACGCCATCAGCGTCAAAGCGGGGGAGTCCTAAGCACGGTGTTTGGCTACAACCGAAAGAAAAAGAGTCGGGCTGAGGACAATGGCAGATGTGTTCTCTAAAAAGCGAGTAGAAGATGGGCGTATAGGAGAAGGTACCGAGAACAGGGTCGCTGCCCATGCCATGGAACTGTGGTCCGTGTGGCGATGGTTTCGGCGACGATGTCCACGCAGCGGGCCGCTTCCTATGCTCGCTGCAGCTGCTCGTGGGTCCGCGCGGACCAGTTGGGCGGAGGGCTTATGCGCGTGGGGCCGACCTAGAGGACGACATGGGCACACAGCGGGCGAAGTAGGGCGCGCTGTAGCTGTAGAGGGATGGTGAGGGGCGTCCACCGCACGCTTCGACCGATGGGACGCTCGGTGTCATGGTGACCTGCATAGACTCCATGAGAGAGGGAGGTCTGAGACGGAAGGACAAATCTGCCGCGGATTTTTGGGGACGACAGATCCAATGGATGGAGGAAGCGTCCGTGAGCACGTACCTCGTCCGACGCGTTGACGACTAAATCCACGGCGAGATCTGGAGGCGAGTTCCACGCGGCCGCGCGGCAGGCGACGGCGCGAGGAGGCGACGGCGCGAGGAGGCGACGGCTCCAGATCTGGAGCGGAGCGCAGACGAAGGGCAGCGCGTCGCGCAGGCGCGCGGCAGGCAGACGCATCGCCTGATTCTTCGCTGCTTCGTATTTTTTTTGGCTGTACTGTAACGGTGGGACCCTCTGCCCTGCCTGCGTCCTCGCTGCTTCCTGTTTCACGCGCTATGAGATAGAGAATCCACTGCAAACAGCGATGCGTCCGGCTGCTTCCTGTTTCATGCTGCTTCCTGTTTCAGGCAGACGCATCGCTTCCTGTTTCACAAAACTGTCGTCAAACCATGTCACGGTGGGACCCTCTGGCCACGTCCGGCATCGCGCGAAGTGCGGGCGTGAGCCCAAATGCGTTCAAGTTTTAAGGAACCTGATATATGCCAGATCGAGGGCCAACTGGAACTGGGTACGTGTTAACGACGATCGACCTGTACGTCATCACTCAACCTAAAACCCAGGTGTTATGATTGGCCTAAGACTAACTCCAACGGAGCAGCCAAACGGCCAGCCAAAGCCAATATGGCTGCCGTGGTGCTACTGTAGCGTCTAAAACAGGTTCCAACAACACAGCCAAAAGGAGCAGCTATTTTAGAGAGGATGAGAGAGAAAAGCTAGATTGTCTGGTTCAGAGCCGGCAGCCATTTTCTCCCCTTCGTCTCTGACAATCCGGACCCACTTCTGAGGCTTCTGGCCACTCGCCCTGGGAACCAGCTATTTTAGCTGCTCCATTGGATACGACGGACGTATGGATAGCCAGCTAAATTACTGTGGCAAGCCAACGGCCTGAATGTCTGCCCGTTTTGGCTAGTTCTTGTTGGAGACAGCCTAAGCGCCTAGCTAGCTAGCTAGAGTAGCTTGGCTTCCGCCGCTGAAGAATTGAAGCCGAGACCGATAGAGCAGTGGCAGTTTGTGTCGTACCTAGCTAGATTCTTCGTTGCGTTGGGACGAGACGATGTTTTGATGAGGCCAGTGCCCAAAGCCATCCATGCATCATCATCCATCCCAATGCCACCGCCAGCATGCATGCCGATGAGCTTGGCTCGAAGTTCCTATTCGCCTAAAAAGCCTCCCTCTCCCGTATCTTTATTTTTTTCGTTAACCTCCTCATCAATCCTTTTTGAGGTGATGTATTTCTATTTGTAAGAGAAGTTAGGCCCTGTTTTTTTAGAATCACCCAGTTTTTTAAAAAACCGATTTATAGAAATTGAGTTGGTTCTAAACATACCAATTTATGACTCGATTTATAGAAATTAGATTCTCACATTCTTAAAAAAAACCAAGAAGCTGATCTCTTATGGTTAAAAAATAAAAACTGGTTTCTTAAAAAATTAGATTGATTCTAAACAGATCCTTAGTAAATATATATGCAATTATGCATATGCAAGTATGTCCTTTTCTGAAGGAAAATAAACGGTAGGGTAGGGACCACTAGACGAATAATAATATCTCGATCGATCGATCGATCATCGAGTGAAGCTTTTCATTCACACACAAGACAGCATGCATGCGACTGCAAATCTGCAACAGATGGTTAAGTTGTACGCGCGTACTATCTGTTTGTATCTCGTCAGTGTTGAATGTGGTGCTAGCTGTCTCGCAACTGTGCGATTGACGACCAGAATGGAGCTAGCGCTGTTGTTATAGGATTGGCTATATAGCTGCGGCCGTACCGTACCGGCCCCCAGGGTGCTTTAATTCCAGCACTAAGTTAAAACTTGGTAATGTATTTTTTTAGAGAAATAAAAAGAAAGGTCACCCTTGCTTTAATTTCAGTGACGGGCCTGGCTGGCACACCAGAGCCATAACCCTGGTCTTAGCTCTTAATTACGGCCGACAGATTTCTCATTTTTCTCTACGACTCTGTTTGACACAACTACTGCAATTTATTGAAAAAGTAGTTTATCTGAGAAGCTCGTGAAAAACGGCTTCTGCTTATTACCTGCTTTTAGTTCATTCTAAGAAATGGTTAAACTAATAAGTTGTGAAAATCCTATATAGCCAAGCATAATTAGCGCTGATTCTAACATACTAGGTCCTATAGGCTATAGCCTGGCAATGTCTGTCGTCAGCCTTTTCTGTCTGTGAATCACAAGACTATCCCCGTCAACTTATCTATATCTATATATATATATATATATATATATCCTAATATTCATGCTAGCTACACACGCTGCAAACAGCACAGTCAACATAATATTTTGCACGGGGCACGGCTATATGCCTGGAGACGGCCAACAATGGATGTAGTAGGACAGCGACCAAACACAAGCTGCATGCACCGGGAATCTAGGAATATAGCTTAGCATAATCGCTGCAATAACTATGTCAAGTGGAGCAGAATATGTCACGCGCCCGCCATCAGATTTCAGATAGCCTGTCGTATTCTGTCTCTACATAGAGACGAGAGACAACACTACGCACAGCTTGTGGCTGTACGGACGCGCACCATCACTCCATCAGCATGTTTTGGTTCGTCACACAAGTGCATGTCTCTAGGTGTACCATCAGCGTGCACCGACAGCACGCATGATGACGCATCCCCGCTATATATCTAGCTGTACGACGATATATATAGGTATACAACGCCTACGCATTGCCATGAAAAGCGCGCGAAACCTCGCACGACTACACGCCGCCTTACACCAACAACTCTGATCATCAGGAACGCCTGTCTCTACATCGAACGCACGCGGCGCGAGCCGAGCAGAGAACTGAAAACCTTCCACTGCCAGCACCCGGCGCCGGCGGTGAGGTCGATCGCAATCGCATGCACGAACAACGACACGTACGGGACGTGAGCAGCTCAGTAGCTAGCCTGTAGCTAGCACTGCCCACCTGGGACGGCACGTACGGTAGCCGGGACGTCCCCGTCGAACGAGAGAAAACGCGCGAGGGCTCGTCGGCTCGAGGAGCAGCTCGTGTCAGTTCGGTCGGCAGGCCCGTCCGCCGCCCGGTGGCCCACGCCAGCGCCGATCCATCGTACGTCCACGTTTCGACTTCGGCTTCGACTTCCAGGCTCTGCCCTCTTCTGAGCAGAGAGACGCGTTTCGTCTCGCGTCTGGTGGTCTCACGGCCGCAGGCCACAACTGCAGTGCAGAGAGGACCACCAGTTTCATCACTCCTGCAGGAGCGGACGATTCATGGTCCTCAATACTTTGCTTCTTGCTGTGCAGTGTTTCGTTGAAGATTCACGAACAATATATATAGACTCCGAATATCTGGTCACCGCCATTAGGGCACCAACAATGTGTCTAAAAGCATTCCCTTATACATAGTTTACATTGCCTTTTTTTTGTCTGCTATCTATATAGTACGGTGCAAGTGATCTTTATAGAAAAAAAGATTTATAAACTAGTCTTTGCGAATAAAATATGGTTAGGGCAGCACTCTTAGTTGCAGAGACTATTACACATTCTCAATGCAACGTACCATTTGATACTTTAGAGCTAAAACATTTAGCTAGAGGCATAATACCCCAACCCTCAAACAGTAGATCTAACGACCACACTGTTTTTTTTTGTAGATTTGCTCTGCTTTGACACAACCTCTATGATGCCTTGACACAACCTCTATGATACTTATATATGTCACTTGTTTTATCCCGTCCCTCGGTCAAGTCATCCTTCATCGCTTTCTGGTTCATCGGCACAATATGTCAGCGATCGTAACCAGTCACTTGTCTTATTCAATCCTAGTACTTGTCCTTTACCGCTTCCGATCCATCGGCAAGAACCCTCGCGACCTTCACATTTTTTTTTGTCGAGCACCGATTTAGAAATCCACGCCTGTGCACCCTAAATTTAAAAGACATGTTGCATGCACATCCATCGTGCCCCCATTAGTACACCCTACTACGACTCAGCCAAGGCATTACTCCGCTAACAATCAATTATCACAAACTCGAACTATAGGAGCATGTTCGTAATATTTTTATCATATATATACATATATATATATATATATATATATATATATATATATATAGTTTATATATTAGGAGCCCTGGGCTTCCAATAACTAGAGGAAGCCCAGGTCGGACGGTGCAATCCGGTCGAGTCGGACCACATCCAGACGTCTATAAAACAAGACCCGGAGTACTAGGGTTCAGTTTTTTACGCTCCACCCCGATTCATTAGCGATGCCGCGTGCGACGACGGCGGTTGCCCTAGAGCGTGCGCGACGGTGGATCCCCAGCCGGTGGCCGCAACTCTATGACCTCGACGCACGGTGGTGGAGGTTCCTCGATCCGGAGTAGTGGCGGCAGTTCCCAGGTCGGTGGCGGCGGCTCCCCGATCCAGAGGGCGAGAGACAGCGGGGCCCTTGTGCGGGCAAGCGGCGGCGTCCCCGAGGTCCCGAGGAGGCGGCACTTCCAAGGCCGGCGAGCAAGCGACGCCCGTCGACGTGCGAGTAGCGACGGCGACGCATGAGGCGCGATCTTCGAGCGAGCGGCGTCACGGAAGGCCCGAGATGCGCGCAGCGATGATCGCGTGTGACATCCTCTAATCCGGCGCAGTTTTCTTTTCGATTATTGTGTTTTATGCCTATCACATGTATTATTTACGCCAAAAACTGTACGATTTTATGCTTAAACACAGAGTTCGTATATCAGTTTACTGCATGCACATTGGAAAGGCAATTCCTTGATTTATGCTGTTCGTAATTTGCGCGCATGCAATGGAAACTCCCACGATTTTTGGCATAATTTTTGGATCTGTATAAAAATAGAAACCGCATGCATGCGGCTGCCATATTTTCGGATCTGTCATAAAAATAGGATAGTAATAACAACCTACTAGAGCTATCAACCTCGCACATTGATTCGGTATTTACGCTTATAATTTAGTGATTTTATGCTCAAAACTTAAGGTTTTTACGCTCCATCCGGGGATGCGTCCACCAGTGAACAACATGCCAGATTTTTTACGCAGTGTGACGAATTGCATAAATACCTACACAGTGTGGCATATTTAGTATGAGTATATATCATAAAATGATTATTACGATCTATCTGCATGGCTGTTGGAGCGATCCTAAATTTATGGAGGAAATAAAGCATTTAAAGTAGAAACCGCCACACATATCTTTCCTAAATTTACGCCCATGCAAGGGAACATGTTTGACTCATGCATGCATCTTGCCATAATTTTTGGATCTGTATAACCGCATGCATGCGGCTGCCATATTTTTCGGATCTGCCATAAAAATAGGATCGTAATAACAACCTACTAGAGCTATCAACCTCTCACATTGGCTCGGTACTTACGCTTATAATTGAAGGATCTTATGCTCAAAACTTAAGGTTATTACGCTCCAACCCGGAGATGCGTCCACCAGTGAATAACATGCCAGATTCTTTACGCAGTGTAACGAATTGCATAAATAGAATAATTTGTATCAATATATATCATAAACTAGATCTAATGTGTTTAGCTGCATGGCTGTTGGAGGGATCCTATATTTATGAAAGAAATAAAACATTAAATACGATTTTTTGTTTCTATGCGTGCAATTTATTTCCTTTCGTTGCACATTATTTTTATCATAAATTCGTGTGCATGCAGCTGGTAACAGATTTTTACGTAGTATACTGAATTGCATAATTATCTACACAAGATAGCATATTTAATAGCAGTACATATCATAAAATGGTCCTTACGAGCCTAGTTGCATGGCTGTTGCAGAGATCCTAAATTTATGGAGGAAATAAAGCATTTAAAAATAGAAATCGTCACACGTATCTTTCCTAAATTTATGCGCATGCAAAGGGATGTGTTTGACGCATGCATGCATTCCTTTTTTGCGCGCAGAGACGTGGGCGCGGGTGGTGCAACCGACAGCCTGGTCCAGTCGGTGCGCTAGGTTGAACCAGGTTGCAGGGATGATCGACCTGGGCTTCCTTTAACTATTGGAAGCCCAGGGCTCCCGTTATACCTACCATATATATATATATGTGTGTGTGTGTTTTGTGCTAGGCAATATGGCTACATATGTGTTTTGCAATTGTTTGAAATATGGGGTGGGGATGAGTAAGATAAGCTGCTGCCTTTACATCAGCCAGACGCGCGTTCAACGCTCCGCATCTGATGACTGACTGACGTCAGGTGTCGGTGTGCATGTGCATAGCGTTAGCCGTCAGGTAGTCTGTAGCTACTAGGAGTCTAGGACGCAGGTAGCTAGCTCTGACACTGCTGACGGTCAAATTCAAATCTCTTCCGGTTCCTGAACCCGACGGCGCGCGGCGGCCGGTGTGTCGCGCCCGCGCCGGCGCCGCACCCCCCCCCCCCCCCCCCCCCCCCCAGCCTCTCGAACGGCACCTGAACAAAAACGGGCACTCCTGCCACGCGCGCGCGGTCGCAATCAGGGGGTGGGGGAGAGAAAGCAAACCTGCCCATCGGCGTTGCGTTGCCCGGTTTTTCGCCGCCCCTCACTTGTCCAGATGGGTTAAGAAGCCGCATCGATTTTGCCAAGTAAAATAAGCACAAATCAAGCTGCTGCTAGTGCTCAGCGAAAGCAGATTATTAAAGCTAGCTACTGATCTCGGAGGATCTATATATGACGTACGCGGAAATCGCAATCCGGACTGCACTAGCCAGCCAGCATATTAGCCTTTTCCATTTCCATCGCCGTCGACGACTCGTCGTCGTCGTACGTCCTCGCTGGTCGCGCCGCCGCCTCGTCGCCTCAGGATGGAAAAAAATTAAGGTGAGGTTAACCTAGCTAGCTAGCTAGGGGGAATCGTCGTAGGTATTTGACGGCTCCGCCAAGCAAAAGCACTGAGTACTGTTCCTTAGGACCACGCACGACGACGCATGGTTCACGTTTCGTCGAACACAGAAGCGCTTAATTTGTTGGCGCGCCGCAAAGTAAAAGGGCACTTATATATTGGCCTAGGATCGAGATGCATGCATGTACATGCATACGCACCCATATGCTGCTGATGGGATCTTGCGCGCGATATCGTGAGCTTTCATGTGATCAATCGATCGATCTGCTCTTAATTGGAGTACGTAGTGATGAATGAGCAACATCTACGCTCTTGTCCGTCCCTCGTCTAACTAGCCCCAAAAGGTGACGAAGCAAGAGGTTTCAGTAGCGAGACACGTCCGTACGTGTGCGCCTGGGGAACTGAAGCTCATGGAAGTGCACGGATCGAGAATGTCACGGACTGAATTAAAATGCATGCAGATATGGACGTCTCACCTAATATTTCAACTGTTTGACTACTTTACGCAGGAAGAAAGGACGCCACCGATCGAGTTGGCAGTGTTCCACTAATAATCCAACGCAGTCGTCACTTTCATCCTATGAGAAAGGAGGGAGAGAACAGCACACTGTGTCCAGATCTGCCGCCAACAAATTCTCATCCCCCCCTGTTTAAAACCATGGTTTGTTGGCTGCCATGGAAACAAAGCAAAACCGCACGTCTCTGCTTTCTTGTGAACATGCTGCTGAATTAATCTGGGGTCGAGGCTGCTAAGCTGCTGAGATGGTACGGCACACGCTCACACGGTGAATGCATTTGACAAAATGTCTGTGTTTCAGCAACCTTTTTCTCTCCCAGCTGGTAATATAGCTAGTACATCGTTTTCTTTCTCAGGGAGGTTAGTTCTCCAATGCAAGGTTATTAACTAGATCCAGATTAATTAGCCGAAGTACTTCTACTTCGTAGAGCAGTACAATTTGCTATTGATGGCTGGAATTACAGTGGGTTGTATACTCGAGTACGTCGTCTATTAATTTATCTTAAAAAAGGTTAGCAGTCAACTTATACCGAGGGCTGTCTCTATAATTTTAAAAGGACAAATGATTTTGTATGACGGTGGCAAAACATTTTCGAAGGTAAATATCGTAACACAACCGTCTCGGATAAAATATTAACGGACGCGGTCACGTTAAAGCAACCGCCTCCGCTAAAAGTGTTAACCGAGACTCCGAGAGCACTTGATCCTTATGCGGATCAAAGGAGAGAGCGACACTCTAGCGTTAATGCTCCAACAGGGACTAGATCGTGAGGAGTGTCAACTCATCTTTGATACTTTAAAAAAACATCAGCGCGTTCTTAACTTTTATTTATTTTGAACAATTATATTTAAGCAATTCAATTATTGTTTTTACATTGTTAGAATTGACATGGTAGAATTAATAGGGTTAAAATTTAGGATGCGAAACTTTTATTTGTTATATGGATAGAAAATACGCTTAGATATAAAATGGTAAAGTAGGCTAAGAGGTAGATTTTAATTTTTGAGAAAATTTTAGATTAGACCAATTCATCTCCTTCTTGATATCTTGATCTTTTTTGAGTCGTAGTTCCTATCAAAAGAAATCAACATGTATCGTGCAGAGGTATACTATAGTTCTGTGACTGTCACGAGCCTTTATATATTTTAACAGCTATAGATCCGTGCTCACATATCAAATTGGAGAAACATAGTTCGAAAGTGACACCTGAAGTCTAGGTGAAGATGTTTGATAAACAGAGACACGCAAAAGATTAGATGGATCATATCGGGGAGATAAAACAAAAGGATATTAGTGCGTGAGCGCAGCTAACGTCTCTGTAACCCCCCTTCCCACACCCACACACACATAAAAAAAATTGTTGGTCGTTTGGGCGAAAAATTCAATTTACGCAAAACAGCGTCCTTGTTGTAGTCTATAAAAGAGGAAAAAGTTTTAGAAGACCGCGCATGTTGCCGAAGCTAGGAATAGTACAGGCTCATCATCAAAGTTTTCTCGTCCGACAAGCCATATGGATGACATGGTACACCGGCCCGACACCTATATGCTAACCACATCTGACGACGCTACGAAATGATACCATCGTTATTGAAATTTAGCTCATTGCCAAGTGACAAAACAAAAACCCTCGGCCATTTGGGGTGGCAAATTGGGGATGTCAGGTGGGGCTGGTGGGTACCAAAGCCCACTTGCCGTTATAAGGTCTCTGCAGTGACAGTAGAGGATCCGTTTCGGGAGAGGCTATCGCACGCGTTATATACATGTGGAAAAGTCACGAAATAGCTAATATTGTAGTTGGCCAAACAAGCGGTACTCGATACATATCTGTCGTTGGTATGGTACACATATGTTGTAAGGAGTGGTAATAGATCACAATACAAATGTTTCTTCACGATTCATTTGAACACTTAATAAATTTTAGTTAAAATGGATAGAAATATAGCCTAATTCTAATCTAATCTGATTGTTAAATTTTATTGTATAAAATTTAGACCACATTACCACCCAAGGCCTAGACGCAGTACATTTAGGTACTGATGTTTCGATAAAACTTTGAGATTTTGTTGGGTCATACCGTATCGCTATGATAAAATTTCGATTCAAACATGACACTTCAACTTCTCGTCGTGTCGTATCGATCTAAGACATGTTCTAGTGGAGTTGGTACCGATACCAGGCGTGGCACGGTCAACAGTAAGTACCGATCTCGACGAAGTCAACGACGAGCGGTAGGCTTAAGTGGTCGGTACTGACAAAGGCATTGAGGCGAATGTCGCTCATAATCAGGCAAGGCCAGTAGCAACAGTTGCTAACAGTCGCTCATAATATGGATTTATTTCCATATTGGATTGAGGTTGATCCGCCCTATATATATAAGTCACACAAAAAGACAGATAACTCATTGCATTACTTCCGTCCCGTAAACTCTTCTCACCTAGCGAAGATCGCCGGTTGATGTTATACTTTTTTTTCCTACAAGAGTCTTTCATGTCAAATTTAGTGTCTCATGTTTCATTTATATTTGCATTATTTGCTAACAAAGACGAGCACGAAAAGGGAGATGGAAGACGGGAAGACGAGCAGTGCGCCTTGAGGAGCGAATCTAGAATCTTCTTGTATCATCGGTCTTATATAACCTATTGGATTTCGCTCTTTTGCTTTTTATCTTGACTATTTTGAGCTGAAAAAAATAGAGTTACATGAGCCACCCTCGGACTGGTCTATGGCAGCCATCATGGGAGAAAGAAAAAATATAGGAGAAATGATAACTATATATATAACAGGGAGATATGAAGTTAGAGTTTGGTCTTTATATATTTTGTTCCTTACGATTCATCGACTATATATGGTTCATCTAGGACAATCCAACGCTTGAAAACGATCAAACTGCTACGTGGTGCCGATATAATTTCATGGTGTGTATCTGTGCCTGACCAAATATATGATCCATATGCCAGTTGCCACTTGCCAGCACTGCCACCATGAACTCCGTATCTAAGCAATGATGATAGTGTTGTGCTTTTTTTTTTGGGCCGGGGCCCGTACCGACCTATGGTGCCAGCTGGGCCGTTTGGCCTATATATAGCCGGCACTGCTCATACATACGTGCGGCCGTATGCGAGTGATCCGTCAACCTAACGCCGCGTCCGCGTACGTACCCAGGTGGCCAGGTCTCCCTCCGTGGAGGATGAGAGAGGCGGAAGGAACGGAATTGTGTTCTTGGCAGGGGGGGCCGCACGGGTCCACCACGTGAATGGCGACCGGCCCCCACCCTCCACGCGCCTCCGCCTATCGCCATCACGCCTCCGTCCCGCCCCCTTCACTTCACTCGATCGACTCGTATAGCAGGCCAGCAGCAGCAGGTAGTAGCGTTCAGTTCACCTCCCTTTCTCCACTCCCCCCTGCCCGTCGCTCTCCCCCGCATCCCATCGCGACCCAACCCGGCGCCCGCCCCGGATACGGTGCGCGTCTCCACTGATCCGCACGATCGCGCGCTCGCCCGCGCCCCGGCCCCGGCGGCCGGCCGGGTGAGCAGTAGCTGGAGCTGCGTCTGCGTGCATGGATCCCTCGGGGCCAGCCGGGCCGTCCTCGGCGGCGGGGAGCGGCGACGACGCGCTCGCGCCGCCGCAGCATCAGGTCCAGCCGCTGGCTCAGGCGCAGCCGCAGCCGCAGCAGGCCGCTCCGCCTCCGCAGCTCAGCAGGTACGAATCGCAGAAGCGGCGGGACTGGAACACGTTCCTGCAGTACCTGCGGAACCACCGGCCGCCGCTCACGCTGGCGCGGTGCAGCGGCGCGCACGTCATCGAGTTCCTCAAGTACCTGGACCAGTTCGGCAAGACCAAGGTGCACGCCGCCGGGTGCGCCTACTTCGGCCAGCCTAACCCGCCGGCGCCCTGCCCGTGCCCGCTGCGCCAGGCCTGGGGGTCCCTCGACGCGCTCATCGGCCGCCTGCGCGCCGCGTACGAGGAGAGCGGCCACGCGCCGGAGTCCAACCCCTTCGCGGCGCGCGCCGTGCGGATCTACCTCCGCGACGTCCGCGACGCGCACGCCAAGGCGCGGGGCATACCCTACGAGAAGAAGAGCCGCAAGCGCAAGCAGCCGCCGGCGGCGGCCACAGGAGAAGCGTCGTCGTCTTCGTCCTCGGCCGCGGCAGCGCGGGAGGCCGCTGCCGCCGCGAGCGCCGGGGACGGGTCCAGCAGTGGCAGCGTGGCGGCGAAAGCTGCACCGACCACCGGCGGCGGCCAGGGAAGCGCCACTACTACAGCCGCTCCTGCACCGACCAGCACGTCCCGAGTACAGTAGAACCAACTTTTGAAAATCATGTCTATCTGCTAGCTTCTGCACGTCTCGCGCTATATAACGTCGAGCTTCAATTTGCAACATTCGAGCTAGTATATTATTTCTTCTGCCATTTGGTTTCGGCATCGTTCTTGCTCTTTACAAACCGCCTCGATCTCTCTCTCTCTCTCTCTCTCCTCTTGCATCTTTTGTTTTTCCTTTTTGTTTGCTGAATTAGCCAGCTACTAGGTCAGTCAGTAATAATAATATACTACATGGCAATTGGCAAAAAAATTGTAGTATCCAGGATGGGAGGAAGTGAGTTAATCAATAGGTCTTATTGTACACTGCTTGTTGCTTGCCCATGGGCCATGGTGAGATAAAAAAAGAGCAAGACTTATTCGAGGCTAATTGCAAATTTTGAGATCTTCATGTACTATATATATGTTTGAGCATACAGGATCTAGATATCCATCTAGCTTCTTGGATCGACTAGTAGTCTATAGTACTTTTGCTACATACCTATGGAGCAGATGTACTGTAAACACGCATTATGCAGTGTCGAGATGCAGTGCAAAGTACTCACCCATGCATCTTAATTAGTACTTAACTCCGCTTTGTGCTTACACTGTGCGAACAGCAGGTGCAGATTTAAGGCTTGCATCAATGGCGTGTGCCCTCAGTTGCAATAGCTCTATAGGTACCAACACTGCTGACTCTATCCAAACTGCCAGCAATTAATTCTATCCCAAAAATGTGCGGCCCTCTCGATCGCCTCTCATTAGCCTGCATCTGCATGCATGTTAACACATGCTCAGCTCAGTTGACGCTTTGACACAGTTGGGTCAGTAAGTAGGGATAAGGCCGAGTACGTCGTCGCCATGGCCATAAGTACGGAGCTCGCGCGCTACCAAGTGGCCATGCACGCAGGGTTCAGTAGTAGTTATCTGCACGCTGGCTGGCCGCCCGGGGTGGACCGTGGGGGGTAGTGTGTCTGCTCCTGGCGGCGGTGTTGTACGTGCATGAGAGGAGCGGTGGTCTTAAATAAAACGGCGCGAGCTCGGATGATGGATCGGAGGAAGAAGATCTCTGCTGCGCTCACTCGATCTGCCTGGTCCCCCGCCCGCCCGAGATTGGACGTACTGTTGGCTAGCTGCCGAGTCAGGCCCATGTCGCTGCGCTGACCACACGTGCGCACGTCCACCCGCTATCTCTCTCTGCAAGATCTCACTCCGTCCCACTACTGGACCTGAAGGTGTGTGTATATATGTGCATCTTCTATCTCCCTTCCCTGAACCTGAAGGCCGATCGCATGCCCGATCTATCCCATCCCTGCTGCTACTCCTTTTCCGCTTGGCCGTTTCTCGACTACTACTTTACCCAAGGAAAAAAAATGGAAATCCCTTAACAAAAAATTAGGTTCCTAAACTTAACCTTATTATTTTTATTCCCCTCCCCAGTCTGGTACAGCCATGTTTCTTTTTCGAGGAGAAAGAGAGAGTGACAAAGCTAGCTAGCTGAAGCTGCGAGAGGAAGAAGAACAGTAGCTAGCCTTTTTCCGTCCCTGACTCCCCCTGACCCCTGTGACTTTCTCACGCGACGGGACGCGCGCGCGGGGGGTGCTAGCAGTCAGCACAGCAGCACCGCCGCCGGGCCCCACGCTATGCTAGCCCTGCCTGACGCGAGGAAAAGGGAAGCTAATGAAACGTTGCCCCTTGTTGTCTTTTGCACAAACGCATGGTCACCACTGTGTGGCTGAGCACTGTGCTTGCACTTGGTTCCCTCCGGCCGTCCCATTCTCTCTCTCTCTCTCTCTCTCTCTCTCTCTCTCTCTCTCTCTCTCTCTCTCTCTCTCTCTCTCTCACGAAACAAACATCTCTCTTAATTGCCTGCTGCTATATGCTCACACAGAACACAGAAGAAGCACAGCTCCCCGTGTCACTGCTCTCAATTCTCGCATGCATGCCGAGTCTTGTCCGGGAATCAATGCATGCGTGGTAGACCACACTCGACCTGTGCTTGATCGTCCATCGATCGACAAGGTTTTAAATTCTTCCATTGCGTACCTATTATTATTATTATATTATTATTAATCCACCCAATAATTAAAAGTGTAAAGCAGCTAGCTATAGCCTATATATATAGGTATAGCTGGATATATACTTATATAAGGAGTGGCAACAAGGTTAGGTAGCCTGTGTGCTTTTGTTTCCTTTGATCGATCCTGCCCGTGTGGCAGCAACGTTCGACTGAGAATATATATAGTAGCAGATCTTTTTGTTACTAGTATATATAAGGCACAGTGGAGGAAGCGTACGGACACTAGAGTAGAGCCTTGTCTAAGCAAGAGGAATTGTTCTCGGAGGGAGCTGAGGCAGTGATGGCTGGCATCATTGGATTCTCGATCTGTGATGATTGGGCCGGGCCCCGCCGGGGCCGTGACATGAAAATCTGCGCCCGTACAATTCGCTCTACATATGTACAAGCCACACACCTCACTAGCTCGTCGCTTTGTTCTTTCCTGTCCTTCATCTCTTTTGTATATACGTATATAGTATTTTTTTTTCATAAACTGATTACTACTTGCCAAGTGATTATTAGCTAGCTATCTAGTGAAGTACTAGTTCTAGTCGAATTTTTAAGGTTGCATGTTTAATGAAGCAACATACTAGTATATAGTATAGATGGCCAAACAAGCCGTCCGACACGGCACTGACACTAGCATTATTAGACACGACACTATTAGTAATCGCGTCATGCCATGCCGGCACTAATGCCTAACCAGCGGCCCAGACACTACACTATAGTGCCTAATCGTGCCGTGCCGACACTATATGGCACTAACACCTAACAATGCTCGTGCTACCCCAGACACTATTTCATTTTAAAAGCTCAAAAAATATAGAAAATGTTTATGATTATATATATAGTTTTAAAACTTGAATATTTATACCATTACAAAGTGATTTCATTATGTTTAAAATCATAACAAATAACAATTTACAATCACATGCACATATCACAATCACATCGTATATATACCACCGGTTGGTCTAAATCGTGCCTAACCGTGCCGGTCACTTAATCGTGCCATGCTCGTGCAAGCCCATCGTGCCTGGGTGGTGACCAAAGCACGACACTAGACTCGCATCATTGCCGGCACTGACACTATATGAATCGCGCGCACATGCCGTGCGTAGTGTCGGCCCATCTAGCATGTCCTATTTGACCATCTATTGTATATAGTATATTAGTAGACGCCTTTACATGCCCTATTTATATAGTTTGTGCTATCTTCATGCATGGTTGCCTAGCCATGTCATATACATATATGTGCAATGTCCATGGATGGTGCTGCTGGTGTTTGGATTATATCGATCAGTAGGTATGCACTATAGCTAGCCGTGGACCGTGGTTGCAGCTAGCTAGATACTATATGAGTAGTATCATATAGGTTTCTTCATTCCTCTTGTGCGACGGGCGGCGGGAGAGGGGAGACTACTACGGTCAGCGGCCCTGTACTGTACAATGTACATGGTCTGGTTGGAACCCAATCCAACCATCTTCATCGTTCTCCGCCGAACATGCATCCGCTTCTCTGAAGCCTACTGCAGTGCAGACCAAGAAAGGTGAGAGGCCGCCGCCGGGGAGCCTGCATTTTACCTCTTGCCGCGACGCGAGGTCGTCCTGTCGCGGCGTCCGCGGCCGACCGGCCGCAGGCGATTGTGGCGTAGTGGGAGAAGTGCCACGAATCGCTTTGCATTCGGCCTCCATCGACGCGCAGCAACCCGGCCGGGAGTGGACTGATCCTATGCTCCAATCCAAGTTCGATGTTGTGCGCCGCGCCGGCTTCATCTCTCTCTTGCCCTCCATCTTCTTTTCCCCCTTGAGCGCTTGTGCAACGTACCGGCGCGGCGACGGTGAATGGGTTGGGTTCCAAACTGCTGCGCACCGTCTCTTGCGGGGTTTGGGTTTGAGCGTTGCAATAGTGAATGGGTTGGGAACTGCGCAAAGCTTCGAGCCGTCTTCTTTTCCAGAACCTGCGGGCAGCTTGTGGTTCAAACAGTACAGATCGAGGTACTGTGTATTGGAGCTAGCATGACATGCATATGGTAGACGAAGGTATACCCCAACCACTGTAGTACGTGCATGCTAGATGACTGGGGGGTCTTCACGAATTCGAGGCTGACAGCAGTCTGCTGATCCTTTATATCGTCATATGCATGCATATGATGCTTATTCGTCAGTAAATGAGTTGAGATCAGTTGAAATAGTTTGCTACATATCAGGCAGTATTAGGAACTGTGATTTGAAGCCCTATGGTAATATTGCATCCGTTAGCTTGATCCCTTAGCTGAATGGATATTGTTGGTAGCTAGATTATTGCTTTTTTGTTAGTTTATTCATTCTGCGCTGTTGCTTGCATTGGACATAGATGCAGCCATGCAGGTGGGTGCGTAGCTATATTACGCTTATTATAATACATATAAGACAAGACCTTATTATAAGATAGATTTATAGATACCATCAAACCATAGTACGAGTAAGGGTGGTAATGGATTGTGATCCATATGGTTCTTCACAAAATGTCAAGGCCCTAAATAAATTATAGTTCAAAAATGACTAGAAATAAAGCCCGATCCTAATCCGACTTGATCCTTAAATCTTACAGTGCAAAATTTACAGCCCATTGTCAGCCCTAAGTACGAGTAGAATATCAGTATTCCTTTATCTATTGTTGCTCTAATGAACTAAAATATGTGCTATCGCACTACAGCAGGTACAGTCACTTTCGGCGGCCTTTGCCGCCGAAAATAAAGTCTTTGCCGCCGAAATATGACTACTGACGTAATATATGATTTGTCTTTCAAATGTATGTACGTACGTATATACATGTATATACATATGTATGTATGTATATATGTGCACACACAAATTAAAGAAGGCGGCCTTGGAGTATGTAATAGGTATTTTGATATGCGCTTGACAAGAACAAACGATTTCATCATAAACACCATGTTTATTTACCATTAACAAAATTTGCTGGTGCCGATCAATCAAGTATGTGTTAGAAAAAAGGAATATGCATGGAAAATAAATCAAGAAAATGGATTCTGACGTTAGTGCAATAATGGCTTTCCCCGCTTGGAAAAATCAATCAAGAAAATGTTTATTTAGTTACATTTTCCACTATTTTTCTTGATGACAGATAAGCCATTCTAGCAACAATGCTTTTTTTTATTATTACAACAAACCACGCCGCACAAATATGTGCAAATCCAACTAGTAATAATAACGCTTATATGCGTTCATTCCATTAGGCTTCTGGTTCCTGCTTATTCAATCTGTCTAGTGGTTCATTTGCTCTGTTGTTTTCCCCTAAGATTTGACAGAGATGTGTAATCCAATAAACTATAGGCGAGTAGGAATTTATTAGTGGTACTGGTTGATCGTCCATTACTGTCCTTCCAAACTAATAGACTTGTGTACTGTCACACACTTTTCTTGCAATTGTAGGAAACAGTAGTACAGGGATAATGCATGTTGTGTGTACTATTTTTTTATTGTTTATTCGTTTTATATTTGAAAGTACTGTACTGTGCACGTATAATAGCCAATAGGTTTCTATCCGACGTAGATACGTACATATAAGATACAGAATAGCCATAGGCCCCAAAGTTTATCAGGGTTGAGGCAGAATGATTCTTTCTCCAGCGCAGCGAGCACTCAATATTTCAGCAGGGGCGAATTTAATTGTGGGGTCCGACCATGTCACCAAGATCATTTCTAATTATTTTTCTGAAATTATGCGGTATGATAACATGGTACGGACGCTTTATGAGTTATATGTTATACAAATAGGAACAACTCTCTATTCTAGAAGAATATATATATGTGTCAGCATTAGCGCGACACATATATAGGCTATGTGCTTTGGCGTTGTTCCCTGCATAATAAGAACAAACATGAAATGAAAAGGAATTTGTCGTTTGTAACGAAAAGCGACGCTAGCTAGCGAATTAAACATATACTAGTTAGTTGTCGTATATCGCTACGATTTCTATATCATATAGTTTATTTGTATAACATAAACCAATATAAGTTGTAATTGTTAGAGATGATTATGTTGCTTCTTTTCTTTTCTAACTAAAGACCATGGTTCAAATCCTAGCGGATGCGCCTTTTTTTATATATATTTCGCTGAGTGTGTGAGAACGTGTGTCTCTCCCACTTGCTTGCACTTGTTAAACTCGACATGATGTATTATTTGGGTCCTTGAAGTCTCAACTAGAAAAGGGTGCTAGAGCTTAGCGGTCCATCTAAAACCACGTCATGTCGGTACCCGGTTTTGAATGGTTTTATACAGATTGGCCAAGTTATAGGACCGTTTTTTTTTCTGGTTTCGATCTAAGTACGAGTGATAGAGCTTGCTAAGTTCGAGGAATTTTGCTCTTTTATCAAAGAGAATATGTAGTAATGCACCGAACGTTATACATTATTGTGTTACTTTGCTGCTCTCATCAGTAGTGCGCAGAATACTGGGATGATGTGCATGATGCTCTAGATCGATTTCACGATGGTGTGAAAGACGACCATGCATGCGTGTCGTTCATATATTAATTTGCAGGTATAATAGTTCGTTCTCTGGTGCATCCAGTAATAAGTACCCATCAGTTCTGAATTAATTAAATTAAAGGACACACGTACGTACGATTAATATATATTAACCGTGAGAGCAAAGATCGCTCCTGGAAGGTCCACGTCATCATCTTTTTCACTGGCCGTTCGATCCGACGACAACGGCAACGGACTACAGCTGCCATCGAAGGACGAGCGACTTCTAGAACCCCACCATACTTCCTTCCTCGTGCGCCCGCGAGCTGCCGGTTGAGGCAGCGGCTAGGTTTGACTCTGCAGCTACAGTTGCAACTGATTCACTTTGAGAAGAAGCGTTTCCTGGTGCATATGGTGCTATTTTTTCTACAAAATCAGTTGGATTATTTTAATTTTAACAAAGGTGAACAACATCAATGAAAAAAACAAAAAAATGAGTTCATTATATAATTTTGTCTACCGTACATATATGCTATTTAATTTTTAGGTAAATATCTTGATAGATTAATTATAAAGATATTGTCTCTGACTCAAATCTTATATGGTGCTCAAATTCATTGAGCCATCCTAGATTTACTCCAATAGTTGAGTAACTATAGTACACATAGTTTGTTTGACATTCTTTCGTTACATGCTTAGTTTACATTGAAATTGCACTTGGGCACTGCGATTTCATTTTATAGGTTTATGAAGAAGCTAAAAATCAAAATGGTGATGTCAACCATAAATACACAAGAAGAGAATGACTTTGCTTTGACTTTGCTATTGCCCGGTATCAACTTTGAGGTCATCGAATGTAAGGTTTGACACTGCTTTGCGAAGACTTTCCATGAGCAGCATCTATTGGCTATAATATTAAACTTGACGTATGATATTTAAACCAAAACGCAAATTGGATGAGGCTAGAAATGTGAATTTTCGAGTGCTCCTCACACCTTTTGCGGAAGGTGATGCCATTGCTTTGGTTGTAGGCTGCATCTAGATAGTTGAGTATTTTGCTGCATATTTGCATGCCAAAAACGATCGATTCTCACGCCACTTCTCCAGGATCTCCATTCAAGACCCTTCAACAAATCAAGAGCTCCTCCATATAACACACTGCATTGTGCTTCCTACATCCTCATCCTGCTGATAACACATATATAAAATCCTATTGAAATTTGGTAAATAGATAAAAGCTCTTGGCAAATGCATTGCAAAAGTTTTGTGATTCTAAAGGTTTTATACAAACTGATGCTTGATATTATATTTTTATTTTGTTAAAACGGTCCTGGAACTGTATTAGATTCTGAATCCACCATCGTTATTACTTATTACTAACTGTTTACTATGCGCGCAGGGCGCGCCCAAATTACTAGTTATTCACTATGGTCGGTCGGCTCTCGCTCGTACCGTGCACGCGAGAGATGGATGATTATTTAGGGTGTGTTTGGCATGGCTCCAGAGCAAAACTCTAAGGTGGAGCTATCCAGGGCATATGCCAAACACCCTAACTTCAGAGTTGTAAACTCTATGGAGTTTTTGGAGCTGCAGTACAATTTTTTGGAGTACCTCTTTTGCTGCTCTGAAAACTCCAAAAAAGAAACCTAGTCATGGAGTTTAGACTTATTTACGCACCACTGCCACCGGTTATAAGAAACAATCTAAACTCTGGAGCAGAGCTGCTCCACCTGGAGTTTTGGAATAGAGCTACTCTGGGGTGGAGCAGAGTCATGCCAAACACGCCCTTAGTACCAGCCAACCTATACACGGCCACCGGCCCGGTCGATATGAGACGGACGATTCGGAAACACTTGATGAAGCGCAGTACGGTCCACGGTAATAACCTGCTGCCTGCTAGCTGGGGCGCATGCAGCTGGTGATCATACGTAGTACGGAGTGCACGAACGGACGACATGTCGTGCATCGTCGGATGTAGGTGCGTGCGCCATGCGCGCGCATGGCCATGGCATGCTGGATGACCGGCCGCCGGCTGGCTGTGAACCACTCTGCTAGCTGCTACTGGCTGGTGGAGTGGAGGTGCAGGGTACGGTGCACCGCACAGACGTAATGCTAGACATGCTTTAATTTTCTTCAGGCGTACGTCGTAGGTCCTGCTGCGGGTGTTTCATCAGGTACGCAGCAGGCCGCGCGCATGCAGGGGTCCAGTGGCGCCGGCAACCACGGGCAGGAACAGGAGCGAGTGTGGCTTAGCCGGGCGCCCCGGTGCGGCGACGGGTGCGGCGTTTCACCTTCAGCAGGGTTCTTGCCTTCTCTCTTCGCGGAGCCCGACCACCGCGCATGCGTCACCTGGCAGGGCGAGGTTCCCGGATCTCAGTTTCCGCACTTCCATCAGCATCAGCACTCAGCAGACACGTTTTAGGGTTTGTATTTAACAACCTCAAAGCATCTTCAAGAGTAAGAAAACACTCTTGAAACCATTATTTAAAATCCATTTACGTATGTAAGTTATTTCTTATATTTTTCTATTATCCAACCGCTTTCGTAAATCTGGTGCACACTAGTATCTATCTTTAGGAGCCTTTCTAAAGTCCGTTATCGAAATCATCATCTAGAGAGCCATTTTTGTAAAAAAATGTTTATATGTATTTTGTTTACTTCGCAACAAATTTATAGAATGAAATGCAATAGCGGTCCTCGAACTTAGCATGTTGTATCACTTAGGTCACCGAACCCTCAAAACCAAGAAAACAGGTGTCGTAACATGGTCGGCCCATTCAAAACCGTGTTTTCTCAAACCGGATGGCGACGTGGCGTGCCGTGCTGCAGCGCACTAATAAAAGTTTGAAAATCCAAGTGACACAACATGCCAAGTTTGGATACGCATGTGACATAGCATTGCTAAGTTCGAGAGTCCAAGTGACTCCCGCGTGACATGCCATGTCGAAATCCGGTTTGAGCAAACCCGGTTTTGGATGAGCCAGCTAAGTTTCAGCTTCTGTTTTTCTGATTTTGACAGTTTGGGATATATCCAAGTGACATAGTATGCCAATTTCAAGAACTGCTAATGTATTTTACTCGCTTTTCTATATCTTTTGTGCATTCCAAAGAGCTATCCAAGCTCTTTATCTTTGGCTATCGAGGAATCTAGAATATAGAATGTTTATATTTGTATATTCAATTGAAGAGGTTGTTGGAGGATATTTTTTCGCCAAAATCTCTATTCATGTAAATTAGAAAAGATATAAAGAGTCTCTTGGAGATGCTCTACAGAATTAATCCCGCGCTCCATCTTTGGATAGTAAAAAATCTGGAATAGAGGATGAAAATATTTAAAGATGCATGTGAAGAAGACGGTGAAGAGTATTTTTTTCATAAAAAACATCTATTCCTATTAATAATAAAGGATTAGAGAGGCTGAGAGTTAGTTATTACCGTGAAGCTATCAATTTTGAGCTTTTATACCCTTACAATTATAGGACAAATCCGTTATTTATCTTAGCACCTATTTGGATGGAGTAGAACTAGTGTTTAGCTATGGCTAAAAATTAGCAAGCTAAGGTCCCTTTTGGTAGGGCATTGGGTTTTAGAAAATAGCACTTGACTATTTGGATCTAGAGCTATAACTCCGTACCTATCTGCACATACCTTACAACAAGGAAACGTATATGATGCACATGAGAGATTGGTGCATATATTAAATCATCACCATCCATTTCAGATCCAACATCTCTAGTTGCTCTGTATATTTTGCACCTTCTCTACCACTACTTCCACCACTTCTACCCTACTTAGAGCATGTTCTTTGCAAATTATACAGAGCAACCAATAAACAGAATTGGTGTAATCAAAGTGTGGAGACCAAGAGTGTGTCCATTCGAATCACTCTAAATAGTGTCGACCCAACTATGATGAAGCCAAAGGTCCAAATTTGTGCAAACCGTCTCTAATCTCTACTAACTATTAAGTGCTTAGTGTAGACTGCCCCCACCCCCGCCTCCGCCCGCCCGACATTCGGAAACCCTGCCTCCGCAAACCGCCCGCCCGCCTCGCTGTGATGCCCGCCCGCCCGCAAACCCCGCCCCCGCCCCCGAGCAAACCCCGCCGATTTGAGACCCTATCCTCATTCCTCAATCAAATCGACCAAATTCCTACGGCGATGGGGCAGCGTCGAGATGTATCTAGGAGCGTACCGGCACGGGCGTTTAGGAAGACGGCGGGGAGCCAGAGTGGAGGGTGATGAGGTCGTCGTAAGGGTCCCAACGACCGGCAGCCTGGCTGATCTGCGGGTCCCAGGAGAGCTGCGAGTTGAAGCGGTCGAAGGTCCAGAAGCCGTAGGGGCGCAGCGGGAGGCTCCACGCTGCCTTGGTGCGCTCGCACCGCTCCTTCATCTTGTAGACATGCTCCCGCCGAACCTGGTCGCGCTTATACGGGTCCTCCATCAAACGGAGAATCAGGTTCTCTGCGAACTCCATGATGAAACCCATCGCCGCCGCCGGTCTCCCACTCCCTCCTCTCCAGTGAGTTTGGGATCTGCTGGTGCGCGTCGGCCTCTCTCGGTCGCTCCTGCTGTATCGATAGTTCGAGACTGGGGCCTGGGGGCTGGGGGTAGGTGTAACGCCCCGAATTTCGAGTTGAATTTTTTCTTCTTTTCTCTGCCGCTCGCTAAATTCGGGCGTTACCCCTCTTTCCACTTCTTTTCGCTAAAACCTCACCCGTCTTCAAAACTTTAGGTCATGTGACAATAGTAAATCCTAGAGTTATTTCCTTTGGATTGCTGCACCATGCCGAACCATGCATTTCTTTGATTGTTTGAAAGTGTGAAATCATTCATATAGAAAATAGATATCAAAAAGGAAAATCTTTTCCTTTCTCTCCCCTCCCTCTTTCCCCCCTTTTGGCCTAGCCGCCCCCCTGGCGCGCGCGGCCCAGCCAGCCGGTCGGCCCAGCTGGCCTTGCCCCCTCCCCCCCCTCGCGCCGTGGTGAGAGCACCTAGAGGAGGGGTGAATAGGTGATCCTGTAAAAACTTGAAACTTAATCCACAAAACTTGATTAGGAGTTAGCACAATTAAGCCAAGTGGCTAGAGAAGAGTCTTTGCAAGACACGATAACCACACGAGGATCAATCACAGATAGACACAGTGGTTTATCCCGTGGTTCGGCTAAGTTTAACACTTGCCTACTCCACATTGTGGCGTCCCAACGGACGAGGGTTGCAATCAACCCCTTTCAAGCGGTCCAAAGACCCACTTGAATACCACGGTGTTTTGCTTTGCTTTACTATATCCCGTTTGCGAGGAATCTCCACAACTTGGAGCCTATCACCCTTACACTTTGATGTTCACCAAGAAGCACAGAGTAAGGAAGGGATGAGCAACACACACAAGACACAAAATCAGAGAGACAATACGCACACAAGTCGCAACACGAGCTCACAACACAACCCAGCGAGTTCACAACTCAAATGGAGCTCTAGTTGCTATCTCAAAGAATCAAATGCGCGGAATCGAAGTCTTGGTGCTTAGGAATGCCTAGAGAATGCTTGGTATACTCCTCCATGCGCCTAGGGGTCCCTTTTATAGCCCCAAGGCAGCTAAGAGCCGTTGAGAGCATTGCAGGAAGGCAATTCTTGCCTTCTGTCGCCTGGCGCACCGGACAGTCCGGTGCACCACCGGACACTGTCCGGTGCGGATCTCCTTCCTTATTTGGCGAAGCCGACCGTTGGCACTTGGGAGCCGTTGGCGCACCGGACACTGTCCGGTGCACATCGGACAGTCCGGTGCCCCCTTCCGACCGTTGGCTCGGCCCGTGTCGCGCGCGGATCGCGCGGCCGACCGTTGGCCCGACTGACCATTGGCTCACCGGACAGTCCGGTGAATTATAGCCGTACAATGTTAATCATTTCCCGAGAGCAGCAAGTTCGCCTGAGCTAGCCTGGCGCACCGGACACTGTCCGGTGCACCACCGGACAGTCCGGTGCATCCAGACAGAGCTGACTTTGGCTGAACAAAGCCATCTTTAATTTCAACTTGATTTTTCCTGTTTCCAGCACTTAGACATAATACATTAGTCTCTAAAACAATGTACTAAGTCTGAGAAACATACCTTTATACTTGATTTGTACTTTGTCCACCATTTAACACTTAGGTACTTGTGTTGGACACTAAATCACCAAAATACTTAGAAATGGCCCAACGGCACATTTCCCTTTCAATCTCCCCCTTTTTGGGGATTTATGCCAACACAACATAAAGCAAGTAGAACAAGTGCAAAAACAATTCAAATAAGAACTCAAAATTGTTTCGATTCAAATTTGACATATATGGATCATTCTTTGCCACCACTTGGTTTGTTTTTGCAAATCAAACTCAATTTCCTATCTCTAAGTCAAACACACATGTTGAAACATATAGAGAGATATTTCACGAAAAATTGATCAAGGATTCAAAAAACTCCCCCTTTTTCTCATAATTAAGCCTTCTCCCCACAAGGGACCAACTTTGGACAATAAGAGACAAACAAGAGTATTTTGACAAACAAAAACTCTAACTCTACTATTTTCAAAATTCTCAAGTGGTAGCTGATCCATTTCTTGCTTTGGCCTTATTTTCTCCCCCTTTGGCATCAAGCACCAAAACAGGATCAATTTTGGCCCTTTAACCCCATTGCCTCACCAAAATCTTCAACTAAGAGTAAAAAGACAATAAGAGTACAAAGATGAACTTGGAAAAGTTACTCTTTCATCGGAGTGCAGTGGAAGTCTTGCATGGTCCAAGTCCACCTTTTCCCTTTCAAACCTCCTTTGAGACTAAATTAGGCAAACTCAAGCACAAGGTTAGTCTCAAAGGGTCAAGTTGTAGCACATCTCCCCCTAAATTTGTGCATCACTTGCAAATGGACTTTTAAGGTCCGGGGAGTACTTGTACAACTTGAGCACCATAAATAAACAACAAATTGCATATGGAACATGATCAAAGGCATAAACACATGTATACTACAAATCAATCCAAGTTTCGCGAATCTAAGACATTTAGCTCACTACGCAACTTGCAAAAGGTCTGCTCATCTAAAGGCTTGGTAAAGATATCGGCTAGCTGGTTCTCGGTGCTAACATGAAACACTTCGATATCCCCCTTTTGCTGGTGATCTCTCAAAAAATGATGCCGGATGTCTATGTGCTTTGTGCGGCTGTGTTCAACAGGATTATCCGCCATGCGGATAGCACTCTCATTATCACATAGGAGTGGGACTTTGCTCAAATTGTAGCCAAAGTCCCTGAGGGTTTGCCTCATCCACAGTAGTTGCGCGCAACACTGTCCTGCGGCAACGTACTCGGCCTCAGCGGTGGATAGGGCGACGGAGGTTTGTTTCTTAGAACTCCATGACACCAGGGACCTTCCTAAGAATTGGCATGTCCCTGATGTACTCTTCCTATCGACCTTACATCCAGCATAGTCGGAGTCTGAATATCCAATCAAGTCAAAGGTAGACCCCTTTGGATACCAGATCCCGAAGCAAGGCGTAGCAACTAAATATCTAAGAATTCGCTTCACCGCCACTAAGTGACATTTCCTTGGATCGGATTGAAATCTAGCACACATGCATACACTAAGCATAATATCCGGTCTACTAGCACATAAATAAAGTAAAGACCCTATCATAGACCGGTATGCCTTTTGATCAACAGACTTACCTCCTTTGTTGAGGTCGGTGTGTCCGTCGGTTACCATTGGAGTCTTTGCGGGCTTGGCGTCCTTCATCCCAAACCGTTTGATCAAGTCTTGTGTGTACTTCGTTTGGGAGATGAAGGTCCCATCCTTGAGTTGCCTCACTTGGAACCCAAGGAAATAGCTTAACTCGCCCATCATCGACATCTCAAACTTTTGAGTCATCACCCTGCTAAACTCTTCACAAGACTTTTGATTAGTAGAACCAAATATTATGTCATCGACATAAATTTGGCACACAAAAAGATCACCATCACAAGTCTTAGTAAAAAGAGTCGGATCAGCTTTCCCAACCTTGAAAGCATTAGCAATTAAAAAGTCTCTAAGGCATTCATACCATGCTCTTGGGGCTTGCTTAAGTCCATAGAGCGCCTTAGAGAGCTTACACACGTGGTCGGGGTACCGTTCATCCTCGAAGCCAGGGGGTTGCTCTACATACACCTCCTCCTTGATTGGCCCGTTGAGGAAAGCGCCCTTCACATCCATTTGGAACAACCTGAAAGAATGGTGAGCGGCATATGCTAGCAAAATACGAATGGACTCTAGCCTAGCCACAGGAGCAAAAGTCTCCTCAAAGTCCAAACCTGCGACTTGGGCATAACCTTTTGCCACAAGTCATGCCTTGTTCCTTGTCACCACCTCGTGCTCGTCTTGTTTGTTGCGGAACACCCACTTGGTTCCCACAACGTTTTGCTTGGGACGAGGCACTAGTGTCCAAACTTCATTTCTTTTGAAGTTGTTGAGCTCCTCCTGCATGGCCAACACCCAGTCCGGATCTAGCAAGGCCTCCTCTACCCTGAAAGGCTCAATAGAAGAGATAAAGGAGTAATGCTCACAAAAATTAACTAATCGAGACCGAGTAGTTACTCCCTTGCTAATGTCACCCAAAATCTGGTCGACGGGATGATCCCTTTGAATCATCGCTCGGACTTGAGTTGGAGGTGCCGGTTGTGCTTCTTCCTCCATTACATGATCATCTTGTGCTCCCCCTTGATCACACGCCTCTTCTTGATGAACCTGTTCATCGTCTTGAGTTGGGGGATGCACCATTGTTGAGGAAGAAGGTTGATCTTGCTCCTGTTGTTCCTGTGGCCGCACATCTCCAATCGCCATGGTGTGTATTGCGGCCGTTGGAACGTCTTCTTCATCTACATCATCAAGATCAACAACTTGCTCTCTTGGAGAGCCATTAGTCTCATCAAATACAACGTCGCTAGAGACTTCAACCAAACCCGATGATTTGTTGAAGACCCTATACGCCTTTGTATTTGAGTCATAACCTAATAAAAACCCTTCTACCGCTTTGGGAGCAAATTTGGAATTCCTACCCTTCTTCACTAGAATGTAGCATTTACTCCCAAAAACTCGGAAATACGAAACATTGGGTTTGTTACCGGTTAGAAGCTCATATGACGTCTTCTTGAGGAGGCGATGAAGGTAGACCCGGTTGATGGCGTGGCAAGCTGTGTTCCCGGCTTCCGACCAAAAGCACTCGGGGGCCTTGAACTCTCCAAGCATCGTCCTCGCCATGTCTATAAGCGTCCTGTTCTTCCTCTCTACCACACCATTTTGCTGTGGTGTGTAGGGAGCGGAGAACTCGTGCTTGATTCCTTCCTCCTCAAGATACTCCTCCACTTGAAGGTTCTTGAATTCGGATCCATTGTCGCTCCTTATCTTCTTCACCTTGAGCTCAAACTCGGTTTGAGCTCTCCTTAGGAAGCGCTTGAGGGTCCCTTGGGTTTTAGATTTATCCTGCAAAAAGAATACCCATGTGAAGCGGGAAAAATCATCAACTATAACAAGACCATACTTACTTCCTCCTATGCTTAGATAGGCGACGGGTCCGAAGAGGTCCATATGAAGTAACTCCAGGGGTCTTGATGTTGTCATCACATTTTTGGCATGATGAGAGCTTCCCACTTGTTTCCCTGCTTGACAAGCTGCACAAGGTCTATCTTTTTCGAAAGTAACATTAGTTAGACCTATCACGTGTTCTCCCTTTAGAAGCTTGTGAAGGTTCTTCATCCCCACATGTGCTAAGCGGCGATGCCACAGCCAGCCCATGCTAGTCTTAGCAATTAAGCATGCATCTAGACCGGCCTCCTCTTTTGCAAAATCAACTAAATAAAGTTTGCCATCTAGTACACCCTTAAAGGCTAATGAACCATCACTTGTTCTAAAGACAGACACATCTACATTTGTGAATAAACAATTATATCCCATATTGCAAAGCTGACTAACAGACAACAAGTTATATCCAAGCGACTCAACTAAAACACATTAGAAATAGAGTGCTTGGAAGAAATAGCAATTTTTCCTAACCCTTTCACCTTGCCTTGGTTCCCATCACCGAATATGATTGAATCTTGGGGATCCTTGTTCTTGACGTAGGAAGAGAACATCCTCTTTTCCCCCGTCATGTGGTTTGTGCATCCGCTGTCGATAATCCAGCTTGAGCCCCCGGATGCATAAACCTGCAAGGCAGTTTAGGCTTGGATCTTAGGTACCCAACTCTTGTTGGGTCCTACAAGGTTAGTACAAATGGCCTTAGGGACCCAAATGCAAGTTTTATCTCCCTTGCATTTTGTCCCTAATTTTCTAGCAACTATCTTCCTATCCTTTCTACAAATAGCAAAGGAAGTATTTAAAGCATGATAAATTGTAGAAGGTTCACTATTTGTTTTCCTAGGCACATGAACAACATTTCTTCTAGGCATGTGATTAATAGCATTTCTCCTAGCTAAATTTCTATCATGCATAATAGAAGAACTAGAAGCAACCATAGCATGAGAATAAAAAACATCATAACTTCTATAAACATTTCTAGAATGTCTCTGTCGGGGACCATAATTAGGGGTACCCTCAAGACTCCTAATTCTCAGCTGGTAACCCCCATCAGCATAAAGCTGCAAAGGCCTGATGGGTGCAATTAAGTCAGGGATCAGTCCATTCGAGCGACTCGATCACGCCTCGCCCGAGCCTAGCCTCGGACAAGGGCAGCCGACCCCAGAGGGTTTCCATCTCGCCCGAGGCCCCCCTCCAACGGCAGACACATCTCCGGCTCGCCCGAGGCCCTGCCTTCGCTAAGAAGCAACCCTGACTAAATCGCCGCACCGACCGACCGAATCGCAGGAGCATTTAATGCAAAGGTGGCCTGACATCTTTATCCTGACGCGCGCCCTCCGGCAGAGCCGAAGTGACCGCCGTCACTTCGCCGCTCCACTGACCGGTCTGACAGAAGGACAGCGCCGCCTGCGCCACTCCGACTACAGTGCCACTCGATAGAGTGAGACTGACAGGCAGTCAGGCCCTGCCGAAGGCACCATAGGAAGCTCCGCTCTGCCCGACCCAGGGCTCGGACTCGGGCTAAGTCTCGGAAGACGACGAACTCCACTCCGCCCGACCCAGGGCTCGGACTCGGGCTAAGTCCCGGAAGACGGCGAACTCCGCTCCGCCCGACCCAGGGCTCGGACTCGGGCTAAGACCCGGAAGACGGCGAACTCCGCTCCGCCCGACCCAGGGCTCGGACTCGGGCTAAGTCCCGGAAGACGGCGAACTCCGCTCCGCCCGACCCAGGGCTCGGACTCAGGCTAAGACCCGGAAGACGGCGAACTCTGCTCCGCCCGACCCAGGGCTCGGACTCCGCCCTGGCCTCTGCCGACGACCTCCGCCTCGCCCGACCCAGGGGCTCGGACTCGGCCTCGGCCATGGAAGACAGACTCGACCTCGGCTTCGAAGGAGCCTCCACATCGCCCAGCCTAGGGCGCAGGCCAGCCACGTCAACGGAAAGCGCCATCATCAGCCTACCCCAAGCTGACTCGGGCCGCAGGGAACAAGACCGGTGTCCCATCTGGCCAGCTCCGCCAGATAGGCAATGATGGCACCCCGCACGCTCTGTGACGACGGTGGCTCTCAGCTCTCTTACGGAAGCAGGTGGACGTCAGCAAGGACTCGACCGCTCCAACAGCTGTCCCTCCGCCAGGCACCGTCGCTCCTCCGACGGCCACGACATCACACCAGCAGGGTGCCAAGATCTCTCCGGCTGCCACATTGGCATGTACTTAGGGCGTCAGCTCTCCCCCGCTAGACACGTAGCACTCTGCTACACCCCCATTGTACACCTGGATCCTCCCCTTACGCCTATAAAAGGAAGGACCAGGGCCCTCCTAGAGAAGGTTGGCCGCGCGGGGACGAGGACGGGATAGGCGCTCTCTTGGGGCCGCTCGCTTCCCTCTCCCGCGTGGACGTTTGTAACCCCCTACTGCAAGCGCACCCGACCTGGGCGCGGGACGAACACGAAGGCCACGGGATTCCCACCTCTCTCACGCCGGACTCCGGCCGCCTCGCTCTCTCCCCCCTTTGTGCTCGCCCACGCGCTCGACCCATCTGGGCTGGGGCACGCGGCACTCACTCGTCGGCCTGAGGGACCCCCGGTCTCGAAACGCCGACAGTTGGCGTGCCAGGTAGGGGCCTGCTGCGTGTTGACGAACAGCTTCCCGTCAAGCTCCAGATGGGCAGTCTCCAGCAACCTCTCCAACCCGGGACAGTGCTCTGTTTCGGGAGCCTTGAGTTCATGTCCTTCGACGGCAGCTACGACATGATACTCCTTTCACCGCTGCGCGACAATGACAATGGCGGCCGACAGCCCGCCCTCCGGCGGCGGAATCGACGACGTCTTCCCCGCGTGGTGGAAGAACGACTTTCGAGCTCGCCCCGTCCTCTCCCCTGCCAACGGAGGAGGAGGCGGGGCAACCAAGGCCAAGCAGGAGGCCGCGCCTCGTCGGCTGTCGAGCGAGTCGACGTCCCTAGTGCCCCAACGGGGGGCGCGTCAGGCGTCAACCTCGCGTTTGAGACGAAGGCGAGCGCCGTCTCCCCGCGACGCGCCAAACCCGAGCAAGTGGACAACGCCAGCGCGCTTGCGAAAAGCTTGCAGGACGTCGCCCTCGTACCTGAGGCGACGGTGCAGTCAGTCCTCGACGTGACTTCATCGCCGCTCGACGACCAAAAGGTACCGACCGATTCCCATCCTATGTCATTTGGACTCAGCCTCAACCCGCCTAGCGACCTTGCTTTGGCGGGCGCTCTCGTAGAGGCGAGTTCAAACCCTCTGGGGTTTCGCATGCGGTCGTCTTGGGTCCGGTTGACGGACGTCTCGACCTATGGGCCCTCTGGGTCCGAGGAAGACGACGATCCCAACATCTGTTGGGATTTCTCTGGACTTGGCAACCCCAGTGCCATGCGGGACTTGATGACCGCATGCGACTACTGCCTCTCCGACTGTTCCGACGGTAGCCGCAGCCTCGACGACGAGGGCTGCGGCCCAAGCCGTGAATGTTTCCACGTCGAGCTAGGGGGTCCCTCCGAAGGCAATCATCTCGGCATGCCGGAGGACGGTGATCTCCCTAGGCCGGTGCCTCGCGCTGACATCCCGCGGGAGCTAGCTGTGGTCCCCGTTCTGGCGGGGGGTTACGACCCACAGCTCGAGCAAGTCCGCGGGGCGCAGGCCAGGCTCGACGAGGGAGCAAGAGCGCTTGAGCCGATCCGCCGGGACGTCGGGCAGGTATGGGCGGGCCAACCCCCGGCCGGAGAAATACGTCACCTGCCCCAGGGTCTCCAGCACCGCGTCGCCGATGACGTTAGGGTCAGGCCGCCGCCCGCATCCAGTGGGGTCGGTCAGAACCTGGCCGCAGCAGCGATGCTCCTCCACGCGATGCCGGAGCCATCAACCACCGAGGGTCGGCGAATCCAGGGGGAGCTCAAGAATCTCCTGGAAGGCGCCGCGGTCCGACGGGCCGAGAGCACTGCCTCCCGAAGGCAAGGATACCCCTCGGAACCTCATGCCGCGACTTCCCGATTCATGCGGGAAGCCTCGGTCTACACCTGGCACACGCGCAACACCGCGCCTGCGGCCCCGGGCCGCCTCGGCAACAAGCACCATCATCGCGACCGTCGGGCTCACCTCGACGAAAGGGTGCGCCGAGGCTATCACCCCAGGCGTGGGGGACGCTACGACAGCGGGGAGGATCGAAGTCCCTCGCCCGAACCACCCGGTCCGCAGGCCTTCAGCCGGGCCATCCGACGGGTGCTGTTCCCAACCCGGTTCCGACCCCCGACTACTATCACAAAGTACTCGGGGGAGACGAGACCGGAACTGTGGCTCGCGGACTATCGCCTGGCCTGCCAACTGGGTGGAACGGACAACGACAACCTCATCATCCGCAACCTCCCCCTGTTCCTCTCCGACACCGCTCGCGCCTGGTTGGAGCACCTGCCTCCGGGGCAGATCTCCAACTGGGATGACTTGGTTCAAGCCTTCGCCGGAAATTTCCAGGGCACATACGTGCGCCCCGGGAATTCCGGGGACCTCCGAAGCTGCCGACAGCAGCCGGGAGAGTCTCTCCGGGACTACATCCGGCGATTCTCGAAGCAGCGCACCGAGCTGCCCAACGTCACCGACTCAGATGTCATCGGCGCGTTCCTTGCTGGCACCACCTGCCGTGACCTGGTGAGCAAGTGGGGTCGCAAGACCCCCACCAGGGCGAGCGAGCTGATGGACATCGCCACCAAGTTCGCCTCTGGCCAGGAGGCGGTCGAGGCTATCTTCCGAAAGGACAAGCAGCCCCAGGGCCGTCCATCGGAAGATGCTCCCGAGGCGTCTACTCCGCGCGGCACCAAGAAGAAAGGCAAGAAGAAGTCGCAAGTGAAACACGACGCCGTCGACGCGGACCTTGTCGCCGCCGCCGAGTACAAGAACCCTCGAAAGCCCCCCGGAGGTGCCAACCTCTTCGACAAGATGCTCAAAGAGCCGTGCCCCTATCATCAGGGCCCCGTCAAGCACACCCTGGAGGAGTGCGTCATGCTTCGGCGCCACTTCCACAGGGCCGGGCCACCCGCGGAGGGTGGCAGGGCCCGCGACGACGACAAGAAGGAAGATCACCAAGCAGGAGAGTTCCCCGAGGTCCGCGACTACTTCATGATCTATGGCGGGCATGCGGCGAATGCCTCGGCTCGGCATCGCAAGCAAGAGCGCCGGGAGGTCTGCTCGGTGAAGGTGGCGGCGCCAGTCTACCTAGACTGGTCCGACAAGCCCATCACCTTCGACCAAGCCGACCACCCCAACCACGTGCCGAGCCTGGGGAAATACCCGCTCGTCGTCGACCCCGTCGTCGGCAACGTCAGGCTCACCAAGGTCCTTATGGACGTGGGCAGCAGCCTCAACATCATCTACGCCGAGACCCTCGGGCTCCTGCGCGTCGATCTGTCCTCCGTCCGAGCAGGCGCTGCGCCCTTCCACGGGATTATTCCCGGGAAGCGCGTCCAGCCCCTCGGACGACTCGACCTCCCCGTCTGCTTCGGAACTCCCTCCAACTTCCGAAGGGAGACCCTGACGTTCGAGGTGGTCGGGTTCCGAGGAACCTACCACGCGGTACTGGGGAGGCCATGCTACGCGAAGTTCATGGCCGTCCCCAACTACACCTACTTGAAGCTCAAGATGTCGGGCCCCAACGGGGTCATCATCGTCGACCCCACGTACAAACACGCGTTCGAATGCGACGTGGAGTGCGTGGAGTACGCCGAGGCCCTCGCCGAGTCCGAGGCCCTCATCGCCGACCTGGAAAGCCTCTCCAAAGAGGTGCCAGACGTGAAGCGTCATGTCGGCAACTTCGAGCCAGTGGAGACGGTTAAGGCCGTCCCCCTCGACCCCAGTGGCGACACCTCCAAGCAGATCCAGATCGGTTCCGGGCTCGACCCCAAATAGGAAGCAGTGCTCGTCGACTTTCTCCGCGCGAGCGCCGATGTCTTCGCGTGGAGTCCCTCGGACATGCCCGGCATACCGAGGGATGTCGCCGAGCACTCGCTGGATATTCAGGCCGGAGCCCGACCCGTCAAGCAGCCTCTGCGCCGATTCGACGAGGAGAAGCGCAGAGCGATAGGCGAGGAAATCCACAAGCTAATGGCGGCAGGGTTCATCAAAGAGGTATTCCATCCCGAATGGCTTGCCAACCCTGTGCTTGTGAGAAAGAAAGGGGGGAAATGGCGGATGTGTGTAGACTACACTGGTCTCAACAAAGCATGTCCGAAGGTTCCCTACCCTCTGCCTCGCATCGATCAAATCGTGGATTCCACTGCTGGGTGCGAAACCCTGTCTTTCCTCGATGCCTACTCAGGGTATCATCAAATCAGGATGAAAGAGTCCGACCAGCTCGCGACTTCTTTCATCACACCCTTCGGCATGTACTGCTATGTCACCATGCCGTTCGGTTTGAGGAATGCGGGTGCGACGTACCAGCGGTGCATGAACCATGTGTTCGGCGAACACATTGGCCGCACGGTCGAGGCCTACGTCGATGACATCGTAGTCAAGACGAGGAAGGCCTCCGACCTCCTTTCCGACCTTGAAGTGACATTCCGATGTCTCAAGGCGAAAGGCGTCAAGCTCAATCCCGAGAAGTGTGTCTTCGGAGTGCCCCGGGGCATGCTCTTGGGGTTCATCGTCTCCGAGCGGGGCATCGAAGCCAACCCGGAGAAGATCGCAGCCATCACCAGCATGGGGCCCATCAAGGACTTAAAAGGCGTACAGAGGGTCATGGGATGTCTCGCGGCCCTGTGCCGCTTCATCTCACGCCTCGGCGAAAGAGGTCTGCCTCTGTACCGCCTCTTAAGGAAGGCCGAGTGCTTCGCTTGGACCCCTGAGGCCGAGGAAGCTCTCGGGAACCTGAAGGCGCTCCTCACAAAGGCGCCTATCTTGGTGCCTCCAGCTGATGGAGAAGCCCTCTTGGTCTACGTCGCCGCGACCACCCAGGTGGTTAGCGCCGCGATTGTGGTCGAGAGGCAAGAAGAGGGGCATGCATTGCCCGTTCAGAGGCCAGTCTACTTCGTCAGCGAGGTACTGTCCGAAACCAAGATCCGCTACCCACAAGTTCAGAAGCTGCTTGTCGGGGACCATAATTAGGGGTACCCTCAAGACTCCTAATTCTCAGCTGGTAACCCCCATCAGCATAAAGCTGCAAAGGCCTGATGGGTGCGATTAAGTCAGGGATCAGTCCATTCGAGCGACTCGATCACGCCTCGGCCGAGCCTAGCCTCGGACAAGGGCAGCCGACCCCAGAGGGTTTCCGTCTCGCCCGAGGCCCCCCTCCAACGGCGGACACATCTCTGGCTCGCCCGAGGCCCTGCCTTCGCTAAGAAGCAACCCTGACTAAATCGCCGCACCGACCGACCGAATCGCAGGAGCATTTAATGCAAAGGTGGTCTGACATCTTTATCCTGACGCGCGCCCTCCGGCAGAGCCAAAGTGATCGCCGTCACTTCGCCGCTCCACTGACCGGTCTGACAGAAGGACAGCGCCGCCTGCGCCACTCTGACTACAGTGCCACTCGACAGAGTGAGACTGACAGGCAGTCAGGCCCTGCCAAAGGCACCATAGGAAGCTCCGCTCCGCCCGACCCAGGGCTCGGACTCGGGCTAAGTCCCGGAAGACGGCGAACTCCGCTCCGCCCGACCCAGGGCTCGAACTCGGGCTAAGTCCCGGAAGACGGCGAACTCCGCTCCGCCCGACCCAGGGCTCGGACTCGGGCTAAGACCCGGAAGACGACGAACTCTGCTCCGCCCGACCCAGGGCTCGGACTCGGGCTCAGCCCCAGAAGACGGCGAACTCCGCTCCGCCCGACCCAGGGCTCGGACTCAGGCTAAGACCCGGAAGACGGCGAACTCTGCTCCGCCCGACCCAGGGCTCGGACTCGGGCTCAGCCCCAGAAGACGACGAACTTCGCTCCGCCCGACCCCAGGGCTCGGACTCCGCCCTGGCCTCTGCCGACGACCCCCGCCTCGCCTGACCCAGGGGCTCGGGCTCGGCCTCGGCCATGGAAGACAGACTCGACCTCGGCTTCGGAAGAGCCTTCACATCGCCCAGCCTAGGGCGCAGGCCAGCCACGTCAACGGGAAGCGCCATCATCACCCTACCCCAAGCTGACTCGGGCCGCAGGGAACAAGACCGGTGTCCCATCTGGCCAGCTCCGCCAGATAGGCAATGATGGCGCCTCGCACGCTCTGTGACGACGGCGGCTCCCAGCTCTCTTACGGAAGCAGGTGGACGTCAGCAAGGACTCGACCGCTCCAACAGTTGTCCCTCCGCCAGGCACCGTCGCTCCTCTGACGGCCACGACATCACACCAGCAGGGTGCCAAGATCTCTCTGGCTGCCACATTGGCATGTACTTAGGGCGTCAGCTCTCCCCCGCTAGACACGTAGCACTCTGCTACACCCCCATTGTACACCTGGATCCTCTCCTTACGCCTATAAAAGGAAGGACCAGGGCCCTCCTAGAGAAGGTTGGCCGCGTGGGGACGAGGACGGGACAGGCGCTCTCTTGGGGTCGCTCGCTTCCCTCTCCCGCGTGGACGCTTGTAACCCCCTACTGCAAGCGCACCCGACCTGGGCGCGGGACGAACACGAAGGCCGCGGGATTCCCACCTCTCTCACGCCGGACTCCGGCCGCCTCGCTCTCTCCCCCCTTTGTGCTCGCCCACGCGCTCGACCCATCTGGGCTGGGGCACGCGACACTCACTCGTCGGCCTGAGGGACCCCCGGTCTCGAAACGCCGACAGTTGGCGCGCCAGGTAGGGGCCTGCTGCGTGTTGACGAACAGCTTCCCGTCAAGCTCCAGATGGGCAGTCTCCAGCAACCTCTCCAACCCGGGACGGTGCTCTGTTTCGGGAGCCTTGAGTTCATGTCCTTCGACGGCAGCTACGACATGATACTCCTTCCACCGCCGCGCGACAACGACAATGGCGGCCGACAGCCCGCCCTCCGGCGGCGGAATCGACGACGTCTTCCCCGCGTGGTGGAAGAACGACTTTCGAGCTCGCCCCGTCCTCTCCCCCGCCAACGGAGGAGGAGGCGGGGCAACCAAGGCCAAGCAGGAGGCCGCGCCTCGTCGGCTGTCGAGCGAGTCGACGTCCCTAGCGCCCCAACGGGGGGCGCGTCGGGCGTCAACCTCGCGTTTGAGACGAAGGCGAGCGCCGTCTCCCCGCGACACGCCAAACCCGAGCAAGTGGATGACGCCAGCGCGCTTGCGAAAAGCTTGCAGGACGTCGCCCTCGTACCTGAGGCGACGGTGCAGTCAGTCCTCGACGTGACCTCATCGCCGCTTGACGACCAAAAGGTACCGACCGATTCCCATTCTACGTCATTTGGACTCAGCCTCAACCCGCCTAGCGACCTTGCTTTGGCGGGCGGTCTCGTAGAGGCGAGTTCAAACCCTCTGGGGTTCCGCATGCGGTCGCCTTGGGACCGGCTGACGGACGTCTCGACCTACGGGCCCTCTGGGTCCGAGGAAGATGACGATCCCAACATCTGTTGGGATTTCTCTGGATTTGGCAACCCCAGTGCCATGCGAGACTTCATGACCGCATGCGACTACTGCCTCTCCGACTGTTCCGACGGTAGCCGCAGGCTCGACGACGAGGGCTGCGGCCCAAGCCGCGAATGTTTCCATGTCGAGCTAGGGGGTCCCTCCGAAGGCAATCATCTCGGCATGCCGGAGGACGGTGATCTCCCTAGGCCGGTGCCTCGCGCTGACATCCCGCGGGAGCTAGCTGTGGTCCCCGTTCCGGCGGGGGGTTACGACCCACAGCTCGAGCAAGTCCGCGGGGCGCAGGCCAGGCTCGACGAGGGAGCAAGAGCGCTTGAGCCGATCCGCTGGGACGTCGGGCAGGTATGGGCGGGCCAAACCCCGGCCGGAGAAATACGTCACCCGCCCCAGGGTCTCCAGCACCGCGTCGCCGATGACGTCAGGGTCAGGCCGCCGCCCGCATCCAGTGGGGTCGGTCAGAACCTGGCTGCAGCAGCGATGCTCCTCCGCGTGATGCCGGAGCCATCAACCACCGAGGGTCGGCGAATCCAGGGGAGCTCAAGAATCTCCTGGAAGGCGCCGCGGTCCGACGGGCCGAGAGCACTGCCTCCCGAAGGCAAGGATACCCCTCAGAACCTCATGCCGCAACTTCAGAATTCATGCAGGAAGCCTGGGTCTATACCGGGCGCACGCGCAACACCGCGCCTACGGCCCCGGACCGCCTCGGCAACGAGCACCATCATCGCGACCGTCGGGCTCACCTCGACGAAAGGGTGCGCCGAGGCTATCACCCCAGGCGTGGGGGACGCCACGACAGCGGGGAGGATCGAAGTCCCTCGCCCGAACCACCCGGTCCGCAGGCCTTCAGCCGGGCCATCCGACGGGCGCCGTTCTCGACCCGGTTCCGACCCCCGACTACTATCACAAAGTACTCGGGGGAGACGAGACCGGAACTGTGGCTCGCGGACTACCGCCTGGCCTGCCAACTGGGTGGAACGGACGACGACAACCTCATCATCCGCAACCTCCCCCTGTTCCTCTCCGACACCGCTCGCGCCTGGTTGGAGCACCTGCCTCCGGGGCAGATCTCCAACTGGGATGACTTGGTTCAAGCCTTCGCCGGAAATTTCCAGGGCACGTACGTGCGCCCCGGGAATTCCTGGGACCTCCGAAGTTGTCGGCAGCAGACGGGAGAGTCTCTCCGGGACTACATCCGGCGATTCTCGAAGCAGTGCACCGAGCTGCCCAACATCACCGACTCAGATGTCATCGGCGCGTTCCTTGCCGGCACCACCTGCCGCGACCTGGTGAGCAAGTTGGGTCGCAAGACCCCCACCAGGGCGAGCGAGCTAATGGACATCGCCACCAAGTTCGCCTCTGGCCAGGAGGCGGTCGAGGCTATCTTCCGAAAGGACAAGCAGCCCCAGGGCCGTCCATCGGAAGATGCTCCCGAGGCGTCTACTCCGCGCGGCGTCAAGAAGAAAGGCAAGAAGAAGTCGCAAGCGAAACGCGACGCCGCCGACGTGGACCTTGTCGCCGCCGCCGAGTACAAGAACCCTCGGAAGCCCCCCGGAGGTGCCAACCTCTTCGACAAGATGCTCAAAGAGTCGTGCCCCTATCATCAGGGGCCCTTCAAGCACACCCTGGAGGAGTGCGTCATGCTTCGGCGCCACTTCCACAGGACCGGGCCACCCGCGGAGGGTGGCAGGGCCCACGACGACGACAAGAAGGAAGATCACCAAGCAGGAGAGTTCCCCGAGGTCCGCGACTGCTTCATGATCTATGGCGGGCATGCGGTGAATGCCTCGGCTCGGCATCGCAAGCAAGAGCGCCGGGAGGTCTGCTCGGTGAAGGTGGCGGCGCCAGTCTACCTAGACTGGTCCGACAAGCCCATCACCTTCAACCAAGCCGACCACCCAGACCACGTGCCGAGCCCGGGGAAATACCCGCTCGTCGTCGACCCCGTCGTCGGCGACGTCAGGCTCACCAAGGTCCTTATGGACGGGGGCAGCAGCCTCAACATCATCTACGCCGAGACCCTCGGGCTCCTGCGCGTCGATCTGTCCTCCGTCTGAGCAGGCGCTGCGCCCTTCCACAGGATCATTCCCGGGAAGCGTGTCCAGCCCCTCGGACGACTCGACCTCCCCGTCTGCTTCGGAACTCCCTCCAACTTCCGAAGGGAGACCCTGACGTTCGAGGTGGTCGGGTTCCGAGGAACCTACCACGCGGTACTGGGGAGGCCATGCTACGCGAAGTTCATGGCCATCCCCAACTACACCTACTTGAAGCTCAAGATGCCGGGCCCCAACGGGGTCATCACCGTCGGCCCCACGTACAAACACGCATTCGAATGCGACATGGAGTGCGTGGAGTACGCCGAGGCCCTCGCCGAGTCCGAGGCCCTCATCGCCGACCTGGAAAGCCTCTCCAAAGAGGTGCCAGACGTGAAGCGTCATGCCGGCAACTTCGAGCCAGTGGAGACGGTTAAGGCCATCCCCCTCGACCCCAGTGGCGACACCTCCAAGCATATCCGGATCGGTTCCGGGCTCGACCCCAAATAGGAAGCAGTGCTCGTCGACTTTCTCCGCGCGA
This sequence comes from Zea mays, assembly GCF_902167145.1. Lineage (NCBI taxonomy): Eukaryota > Viridiplantae > Streptophyta > Magnoliopsida > Poales > Poaceae > Zea > Zea mays. The sequence goes on along the minus strand of NC_050101.1, from coordinate 164,355,822 downwards.
ACGCCGACGTCTTCGCGTGGAGTCCCTCGGGCATGCCCGGCATACCGAGGGATGTCGCCGAGCACTCGCTGGATATTCGGGCCGGAGCCCGACCCGTCAAGCAGCCTCTGCGCCGATTCGACGAGGAGAAGCGCAGAGCGATAGGCGAGGAGATCCACAAGCTAATGGCGACAGGGTTCATCAAAGAGGTATTCCATCCCGAATGGCTTGCCAACCCTGTGCTTGTGAGAAAGAAAGGGGGGAAATGGCGGATGTGTGTAGACTACACTGGTCTCAACAAAGCATGTCCGAAGGTTCCCTACCCTCTGCCTCGCATCGATCAAATCGTGGATTCCACTGCTGGGTGCGAAACCCTGTCTTTCCTCGATGCCTACTCAGGGTATCATCAAATCAGGATGAAAGAGTCCGACCAGCTCGCGACTTCTTTCATCACACCCTTCGGCATGTACTGCTATGTCACCATGCCGTTCGGTTTGAGGAATGCGGGTGCGACGTACCAGCGGTGCATGAACCATGTGTTCGGCGAACACATTGGCCGCACGGTCGAGGCCTACGTCGATGACATCGTAGTCAAGACGAGGAAGGCCTCCGACCTCCTTTCCGACCTTGAAGTGACATTCCGATGTCTCAAGGCGAAAGGCGTCAAGCTCAATCCTGAGAAGTGTGTCTTCGGAGTGCCCCGGGGCATGCTCTTGGGGTTCATCGTCTCCGAGCGGGGCATCGAAGCCAACCCGGAGAAGATCGCAGCCATCACCAGCATGGGGCCCATCAAGGACTTAAAGTGCGTACAGAGGGTCATGGGATGTCTCGCGGCCCTGAGCCGCTTCATCTCACGCCTCGGCGAAAGAGGTCTGCCTCTGTACCGCCTCTTAAGGAAGGCCGAGTGCTTCGCTTGCACCCCAGAGGACGAGGAAGCTCTCGGGAACCTGAAGGCGCTCCTCACAAAGGCGCCTGTCTTGGTGCCTCCAGCTGACAGAGAAGCCCTCTTGGTCTATGTTGCCGCGACCACCCAGGTGGTTAGCGCCGCGATTGTGGTCGAGAGGCAAGAAGAGGGGCATGCATTGCCCGTTCAGAGGCCAGTCTACTTCGTCAGCGAGGTACTGTCCGAAACCAAGATCCGCTACCCACAAGTTCAGAAGCTGCTGTATGCTGTGATCCTGACGAGGCGGAAGTTGCGACACTACTTCGAGTCTCATCCGGTAATTGTGGTGTCATCCTTCCCCCTGGGGGAGATCATCCAGTGCCGAGAGGCCTCAGGCAGGATCGCAAAGTGGGCAGTGGAAATCATGGGCGAGACAATCTCGTTCGCCCCTCGGAAGGCCATCAAGTCCCAGGTCTTGGCGGACTTCGTAGTCGAATGTGTCGACACCCAGCTACCGACGGCTCCGATCCAACCGGAGCTCTGGACCATGTTTTTCGACGGGTCGCTGATGAAGACGGGAGCCGGCGCGGGCCTCCTCTTCATCTCGCCCCTCGGGAAGCACCTACGCTACGTGCTATGCCTCCATTTCCCGGCGTCCAACAATGTGGCTGAGTACGAGGCTCTAGTCAACGGGTTGTGGATCGCCATCGAGCTAGGGGTCCGACGCCTCGACGCTCGCGGTGACTCGCAGCTCGTCATCGACCAAGTCATGAAGAACTCCCACTGCCGCGACCCGAAGATGGAGGCCTACTGCGATGAGGTTCGGCGCCTGGAAGACAAGTTCTACGGGCTCGAGCTCAACCACATCGCTCGGCGCTACAACAAGACTGCGGACGAGCTGGCAAAAATAGCCTCGGGGCGAACAACGGTTCCCCCGGACGTCTTCTCCCGGGATCTGCATCAGCCCTCCGTCAAGATCGACGACTCGCCCGAGCCCGAGGCGCCCTCGGTCCAGCCCGAGGCGCCCTCGGTCCAGCCCGAGGTACCCTCGGCACAGCTCGGGGCACCCTCGGCTCGGCCCGAGGCGCCCTCGGTTCAGCCCGAGGTACCCTCGGCCTCCGAGGGCGAGGCACTGCGCATCGAGGAGGAGCGGAGCGGGGCCACGCCTGATCGAAATTGGCAGACCCCGTACCTGCAATATCTCCGCCAAGGAGAGCTACCCCTCGACCGAGCCGAGGCTCGGCGGGTAGCACGACGCGCCAAGTCATTCGTCTTGCTGGGCGATGAGAAGGAGCTCTACCACCGCAGTCCCTCAGGCATCCTCCAGCGATGCATCTCCGTCGCCGAAGGTCAGGAACTCCTCCAAGAGATACACTCGGGGGCTTGCGGCCATCACGCAGCGCCTCGAGCCCTTGTCGGGAATGCTTTCCGGCAAGGCTTCTACTGGCCAACGGCGGTGGCGGACGCCACTAGAATTGTCCGCACCTACGAAGGGTGTCAATTCTATGCGAAGCAGACCCACCTGCCTGCTCAGGCTCTGCAGACGATACCCATCACCTGGCCCTTTGCTGTGTGGGGTCTGGACCTCGTCGACCCCTTGCAGAAGGCGCCCGGGGGCTACACGCACCTGCCGGTCGCCATCGACAAATTCTCCAAGTGGGTCGAGGTCCGACCTCTGAACAGCATCAGGTCCGAGCAGGCGGTGGCGTTCTTCACCAACATCATCCATCGCTTCGGGGTCCCGAACTCCATCATCACCGACAACGGTACCCAGTTCACCGGCAGAAAATTCTTGGATTTCTGCGAGGATCACCACATCCGGGTGGACTGGGCTGCCGTGGCTCATCCCATGTCGAATGGGCAAGTAGAGCGTGCCAACGGCATGATTCTACAAGGGCTCAAGCCTCGGATCTACAACGATCTCAACAAGTTCGGCAAGCGGTGGATGAAGGAACTCCCCTCGGTGGTCTGGAGCCTGAGGACAACGCCGAGCCGAGCCACGGGTTTCACGCCGTTCTTCCTGGTCTACGGGGCCGAGGCCGTCTTGCCCACTAACCTGGAATACGGCTCCCCGAGGACGAGGGCCTACGACGATCAAAGCAACCAAGCTAGCCGAGAAGACTCGCTGGACCAGCTGGAAGAGGCTCGGGACAAGGCCTTACTACACTCGGCGCGGTACCAGCAGTCCCTGCGACGCTACCACGCCTGAGGGGTCCGGCCCCGAGACCTCCAGGTGGGCGACCTGGTGCTTCGACTGCGGCAAGACGCCCGAGGGAGGCACAAGCTCACGCCCCCCTGGGAGGGGCCATTCGTCATCGCCAAAGTTCTGAAGCCCGGAACGTACAAGCTGGCCAACAGCCAGGGCGAGGTCTACGACAACGCTTGGAACATCCAACAGCTACGTCGCTTCTACCCTTAAGATGTTTTCAAGTTATTCATATACCTCGCACCCACGCAAAGTTTAGTCATCAAGGAAGGGTCGGCCTCGCCTCAGCAAAGCCCGACCCTCCCTCGGGGGCTAAAAGGGGGGAACCCCCTCTGCGTTGAAATTTTCCTCAAAAAAAAAGATCTCTTCTACCAGAATATCTTTCGTGCTTTTTGACTACTTCGAAAAGTGGATCCTGAAAACGACGGAGTACACGTAAGCAGCCAAGGCTGACCGAGCCGAGGGACTCCTACGCCTCCGGGATACGGATACCTCACTCATCACCTTCTGCGAGAAGTAACTCGCGTTCGGATAAAGTGACTCCGCGGACCGAACAAGTCTTTACGTTCAGAAGCTCTTCTGCCGAAGCGATCCTTCGAGCCTTCTCGACTGAGTCGGTGACAGGGCCTCATGGACGGGTAAAGGTGCGCGTAAGCGGCAAGGCCGACCGAGCCGAGGGACTCCTACGCCTCCGAGATACGGATACCTCACTCGTCACCTTCCGCGAGAAGCAACTCTCACCCGTACAAACATCCCTGTTATCAACAAAAAAGTCCAGATACTCGAAACAAGAGGAAAGGAGACGCAGCTTTACAACACAGCGAGGGTGTGTATTCTGGCCTCGGCGGCCGCAGAAGGCACACGCAACAAGACACTCTGATCCTGCAGGCTCGGGTCTTGGCGCTGGAAGGGGGCAGCAGCACCCTCGGCATCGACGACACCTTCGGCGAGATCCGACCTAGCCTCGGACGGCGACGCGGTCTGAGGATCTCCGCTCTGGAGCACGACGTCATCATCACGCTCGGGCAATCGCTGCCAGGGACTTCTCCGAGAATCCGGCCCGAGCAGGCGGCTCGGCCGGTTACCCCAGAGGCCTCGGCCAACCATCTTCCAAGGGCGCCACCCCGATCCGAGGCCTCGGCTGATCGACTCCGGCGTCGGTCCCGCTGACGGACAACCCAGCTAGGCTCCGGCCAACCAGGTTTCATTTTCGAGCCAACTCCGCCTCTGTTCATGCTGATACTGCTACCCCTGGCCTCGGCTCGTCGAAGAGCGGCCAAGGGGTCTCTTTAACTAAGCTAGAGGAGCCTCAGACAACAAGGCCGACCGAGCCGAGGGACTCCTATGCCTCCGAGATACGGATACCTCACTCGTCACCTTGACACGGGGCGACTCATGCTTGGTGAAGCGGTTCAGATAATTAACAGGCGAGTCTTAGTGCTCGAAAAATGAGGAAAAACACGGCTCCGTGCCAAAATTACATACATGTTCAGGCCCCGAAAGCCGTAATGAACAAAGCACTGGCATTCGAAGTGCCATTACAAACGGAACTCCGGTTCCCCCCTCCGCAGGTACGAACAACCCCACTCGATTGGGGTGGGCCTGCGGAGCAACAGAAGACCGACGAACGGCGCGCCGTCACCTGCTCCAGCAGTGGCGACGACGACGACTTCTGCCCCAGGGGGCCGAACAGCGGCAGCACTGACCTCAGGGCGGATGCTGCTGCCAGGAGGCCCCTGTCCATGCCCAAACTCGTGAGGCAAGGACGGGCAGAAGGCCGTAGAGTTGGAGGTCAGTCCGTGGCCGGCCTTGGCTATCAGCGCCGGCGGAAGAACCTCTTCAAGCTGTCGTGGCAGACGCCGGCGCTGCGAGCGGCTCCGAAGCCACTCGCGTCCGAGAGCCAGGCACGGTGCAGCTGCCGGCGCCACGGACGACGACCGCCCTTCCCTCCGATCACTGAGTGAAGGAGCGGGCCGCCGCCCACGCAGGGGCCGACCCCAACTCGGCACACTCCCCTCCCCAGCCTTGGTGATGAAAATCCTTGAGGCTGAGGGAGGGGCAGAGGCCGCAGCCCGGCTCGCTTTCCCCCACCATCAAGCTGGAGGTCACCATCTTGGGTGACCGCCGGCGGAGGGGTGCAGTCGGGCTGCATGATGAAAATCCTTGAAGCCGAACGATGGCTGAAAGGTACCAACTCCCACGGAGTTGCGTTCCTCCAACGATAAGGCGAAAAGACGGCGGGCATCCCCCATCCGGGGGCTTGGAAGGTGGAAAGACGCGATGCATAAGGAAGGGAGAAGACATGGTCGCCTTCCGAAAGGGATCGCCCTCCTTTTAATGGCCACTCTCCCTGCTTGCGCCTCCAACCGTCACGGGCTGAGTCTTCTCCAACACACCCCAAGGTCCTCCCCTGCGGCGTGGGGGCTGGGTCCCACATGTCATGCAAACCGGCTCGGAGCAGAAGAAGCCAAACCGCCGCGCGTGGTGCACACAACTGCCCAGCGGTTACAAGTGACCCTCCACTTTTGCCCAAACCAACGGGCGAAAGAGGCGGGCAGCCATGCAGGCGGCATGCAACCGCGCCAAGTGGACGCGCTTCTCCGACCCCCGACACGCCAGCGTGGAGGCCCAGGCCCACGCGTCACGCAACCGGCGCGCCGGATGCTGCATGCAAGCAACTGCACCGCCACTTGCGCCACCACCGCACCTCCTCGATTGCGGAACCAGTACCGCGACTCGAGGCGACCCAGCGCACGACCCAGCGGCGCCAGCCTGACGCGGCGGTCAAACGCGGCCAAAAGTGGGCCGGCAGTAATGGCAGTGGCAGGCGGGCGGGAGCAGCGGTCACGTCGCCAGCCAAGCTCACGTCCCATCCGGGGGCAGCAAGAGAACCCCCTCTCACGTCGTGAAGACGACGCGCCCGTGATCCGTTCCTCGAACGGCTCGCGCACGCGCAACCGCCGCCCCGCCAACCACTCGCCCCGTCGCATTAACTCCGCGGCAGGACAGGCGGCGCTTCTGGCAGGAGAAGCGGGCGACGCTTCGCCTTCGCTGAAATAACCGCGCCAAAAAAGGTACGCCACGTCGTTTCGATTCCGTATCCTTTTCGTTTTTTTCCTCTTTCTCTATCTCTTGCAACAGGGACCGGGAAAGGGGGATACCCCGAAAAGGACCCTTCCCCGTGAAGGAACCAGGCTCCGAGCCTCCTTACTGATCAGAGGTTCGAAGGCTGGCCCCCCGAAGGGTTCAACAGCCGCCTCAGATCGCGTGGGCCCTACACCCACTACTGGTCAGAGGTTCGAAGGCCGGCCCCCCGAAGGGTTCCACGGCCGCCTCAGGCTACCCGGGCTCCGCGCCCCTTACTGATCAGGGGTTCGAAGGCTGGCCCCCGAAGGGTTCACAGTCGCCTCAGACACCGAGCGAGGGATGACCAGGGTTACGTTCGATACATAACCGAGGCTCGGGCTATGCTCCCGAGGTACCCTAGGACATTTCCGAGACCAGCGGGAGCGATCTTGTAACGGAATCCCATCGGAGGGAGGCATCGAGCCCTCGGACCCCGTCGCCAGGGGACCGGGTCCGGCAGATCACCCGTAGGTACTTTTGGGCATGCCTCTGGGCCCCTAGCCGACCCCTAACGAACGGGGCACGGACGTCCACTCGGATTACCCGCTTGCAGCTCATCGGAGACACCATGTTCGGTGCCCATCGAGGGTAACATGGCGCTTTCCCCCCCTCCTCCTTGCGGAAAGGCGACGTAGGGGCGTATGTAAAAAAGCCGAGTCTGTCCCTGATCGCCCTCTCGCCCTGTGCAGAGGCTCGGGGGCTGCTCTCGCAAACCCGGCTCCGGCCAAACCGTTGACAGCGTCAACATACCAGCCCGAGAACTTGGGCCCCGACCGTACACCCGGGCTACGGCCAGTTCGCATGAGGGAACAACCATACCAGCCGAAGCGTTACGCAAGGCATTAAGACCTCGAAGGAGTGAAACCACTCCTCCCAGGCCTCGGGGGCTACACCCGGCGGGTGCGCTCGCGCGCACCCACCGGAACAAAATGCAACCGAGAAAGGCTGGTCCCCTTGCAAAAAAGTGCGACGAAAGCCTCCAAGCGAGTGTTAACACTCCCTTCGAGGCTCGGGGGCTACTGTCGGGGACCATAATTAGGGGTACCCTCAAGACTCCTAATTCTCAGCTGGTAACCCCCATCAGCATAAAGCTGCAAAGGCCTGATGGGTGCGATTAAGTCAGGGATCAGTCCATTCGAGCGACTCGATCACGCCTCGCCCGAGCCTAGCCTCGGACAAGGGCAGCCGACCCCAGAGGGTTTCCGTCTCGCCCGAGGCCCCCCTCCAACGGCGGACACATCTCCAGCTCGCCCGAGGCCCTGCCTTCGCTAAGAAGCAACCCTGACTAAATCGCCGCACCGACCGACCGAATCGCAGGAGCATTTAATGCAAAGGTGGCCTGACATCTTTATCCTGACGCGCGACCTCCGGCAGAGCCGAAGTGACCGCCGTCACTTCGCCGCTCCACTGACCGGTCTGACAGAAGGACAGCGCCGCCTGCGCCACTCCGACTACAGTGCCACTCGACAGAGTGAGACTGACAGGCAGTCAGGCCCTGCCAAAGGCACCATAGGAAGCTCCGCTCCGCCCGACCCAGGGCTCGGACTCGGGCTAAGTCCCGGAAGACGGCGAACTCCGCTCCGCCTGACCCAGGGCTCGGACTCGGGCTAAGTCCCGGAAGACGGTGAACTCCGCTCCGCCCGACCTAGGGCTCGGACTCGGGCTAAGACCCGGAAGACGGCGAACTCTGCTCCGCCCGACCCAGGGCTCGGACTCGGGCTCAGTCCCGGAAGACGGCGAACTCCGCTCCGCCCGACCCAGGGCTCGGACTCAGGCTAAGACCCGGAAGACGGCGAACTCTGCTCCGCCCAACCCAGGGCTCGGACTCGGGCTCAGCCCCAGAAGACGACGAACTTCGCTCCGCCCGACCCCAGGGCTCGGACTCCGCCCTGGCCTCTGCCGACGACCCCCGCCTCGCCCGACCCAGGGGCTCGGACTCGGCCTCGGCCATGGAAGACAGACTCGACCTCGGCTTCGGAGGAGCCTTCACATCGCCCAGCCTAGGGCGCAGGCCAGCCACGTCAACGGGAAGCGCCATCATCACCCTACCCCAAGCTGACTCGGGCCGCAGGGAACAAGACCGGTGTCCCATCTGGCCAGCTCCGCCAGATAGGCAATGATGGCGCCCCGCACGCTCTGTGACGACGGCGGCTCTCAGCTCTCTTAGGAAGCAGGTGGACGTCAGCAAGGACTCGACCGCTCCAACAGCTGTCCCTCCGCCAGGCACCGTCGCTCCTCCGACGGCCACGACATCACACCAGCAGGGTGCCAAGATCTCTTCGGCTGCCACATTGGCATGTACTTAGGGCGTCAGCTCTCCCCCGCTAGACACGTAGCACTCTGCTACACCCCCATTGTACACCTGGATCCTCTCCTTACGCCTATAAAAGGAAGGACCAGGGCCTCCTAGAGAAGGTTGGCCGCGCGGGGACGAGGACGGGACAGGCGCTCTCTTGGGGCCGCTCGCTTCCCTCTCCCGCGTGGACGCTTGTAACCCCCTACTGCAAGCGCACCCGACCTGGGCGCGGAACGAACACGAAGGCCGTGGGATTCCCACCTCTCTCACGCCGGACTCCGGCCGCCTCGCTCTCTCCCCCCTTTGTGCTCGCCCACGCGCTCGACCCATCTGGGCTGGGGCACGCGGCACTCACTCGTCGGCCTGAGGGACCCCCAGTCTCGAAACGCCGACAGTCTCCTATCATGATACATGAAGGCATGGTTCTTTTGAGCACTACTAGCCATAGGGGCCTTCCCTTTCTCCTTGGCGAAGATGGAAACCTTATGGCTTGTTAAGTTCTTGACTTCCCTCTTGAAGCCAAGACCATCCTTAATTGAGGGGTGTCTACTGTAACATCCCAAAATCCCAACCCAGGTTTGAAACCCTAACCCCCCCTAATTTTTCCCCTTTTGTTTTATTCTTTTCCCTAACCCTACCCCTAGGTCACCCTATCATTTGCATATACTTAAAGTTATTTGAGCACCTCACATAGGCCATAATTATCATCTAGTTCATCTAGAGAACTTTTGTTAAGAAGAAAAGAAACAAAAGGACACAAAAGTAGAAAAGAAAAAGGGAGAGAAATGGAAATCAGAAAAAGAAAAAGGAAAAACCTTTCCCTCCCTCGGCTGGGCCTCCTTTCAGCCCACCTCGCGCGCGCCCGCCTCCCTCCCCTCTCCCTTCCGGCCCAGGCGGCCCAAGCCGCGCGCCACTCCCGCCGCTGACAGCCCGACCCCGCCCGTCAGCGCTCCGCCTCTCTCTCTCGCGCGGACCTCTCACTGGCAGCCGACCCCACTCGTCAGTTCCATCTCTCTCGCCCATGCCTCACCGGCGCGCTCGCCGCCGAGCGCTGCACGCCTCGTCGCCTCGCCATTAAAGCTCGCTCCGACTTCCGCGACCGACCCGCCTCTGTGCCCGAGCCATCCCCTCATCCTCAGCCTGCCCGAGTCGTCTCGTCGCCGTTTGCTCCATGCCCGCCATCATGGAAGCTCGTCGGAGCTCGCCGTCCCCTCCATCCCTCTCCCCCTCCCGGGCGCCTATAAAAGGGATAGCCAAGCCTGAGCCCTCCACACCAGCCACGACCATCTCCTCCACTCCTCCCCGAGCTCAATCGAGCTAGCAGCGCCGCCGTGCTTCCCTCCACCGCTCCGATAAGCTCCCCTCTCCCTCCCTGGCGACCTTCAGTTCAATTAAATGGTGCCAAGAGTTCCGCCACACTCCCACGATCACGGCCCGCCACCTTCCCCACTCTATTTCGGCCGGAAAACTCACCGGCGGCGAAGCCGCCGCGGGCACCCGCCACCGTGCCGCGGACCGGCCGCCCTAGGCCCCCGCAGGCGAAATTAGCCCCGCCCCTGTGATCCCCATCTACCACTCCTGCTCCGCCACCGCCTCCCCGTCGCAAAACCGGACCGACGGCGGAGAACCGCCGCGGATCCTCACCGCCGGTCGGCCCCGGTCGAGTCCCTCACCCCCCTCCGTTGTCGCTGACACCGTCAGCCCCCTCCCCTCTCCCTGGCTGGTGGGCCCGCGCCTCCACGCCGTCACCCGCCGTCTCCCCGCACAGCTGGGCCAGCTGGGCCACCTGCCTCGCCCGCGCGAGCGCCCGCGCCCATGTGGGCCAAAATCCCCCCCCCGGCCCACAAGGAAAGGAAATCCTTTTTCTTTTTCTTTTCCCATTTCTTTTCCTATTTTCCCATATATACTTATATGCTGATATTTTATGCACCAAAAATAGTTTAAATAAATTATTAGGGCACAAAAATAATAAAGTATAACAATTTGCACACTCCACCAAAAGTCACCATGTTTGATGTATTGTTTTTGGCTATGTTTTAATTAGTGGAAGAGGGATCCGATCCTCCGGAACTCTTAGCTCCGGAAGAAGGGCAGGAACCCGACCCCTCCGAGATTAACCTTTTGTGCCAGGAAAGCTTCGACGAAGGCAAGTCCATCCTTCCCTTGATGCATTATTTACCTATTTCTCTCTACCACTGCCTATGCCTGGATTATGGGATGGGAATCGAATTGCATGGTAAGCATGAGAGAGCCCGCATTAACTATTACTTCGATTAAAAGATATGGGGCAAGTAAAAAGGAGTATAAGTGAAATGTTTTCCAAAAAGAGTGTGATGAAGGGTACTCACCCTCATCACCTAGTGAAGTGGGATGATCAGGGACTCCCTGGTTTAGGGGAGGGCCTAAGGTGATGGCTCAGCTGGTTTAGGCGTGAGCAGAAGGATTGTCCCCTCGTATAAGGACCGGTTTGTCATCTTCACTACCTGTACTCTTTAGAAGTACAACCACTCGAGGCTGTGTGGGCAGCCACTCAATCTGAACTCGTACGGTCCCACCCCAGGGTTATGAAGGCTAGGGTAGCACCGGGAGGATAAGGAAGGGGAATGTTTTGTCCGGTTTGGACATGGTGGTGGCCTGACTCCTTCCGGTATAACCATTAAGGTTCGGACGTACAAGGAAGGAAAGAGTTTCGGATTCGGGTCTCATTGGCCATGAGATCGCAGAGCCGGACTAGTGGGTAAAGTGTACCCCTCTGCGCAGAGTCTAAACCTATTCGAATAGTCTGTGTCCACTGGTATGGACGAGTCTGGTATGGTATGACAATTAGTGTTTCTACTACAACTGGGAACAGGGAAATGTGTGTGTATGTTCTGGAAAGAAAGTAGTACCACGGGAGCGGGAAGCTCAGTGGTAGTTAAGCATGTTGTTACTTCTATCGTTTTTGGGAAAACCCTCACTATTGAGTACTGCCTTTCTCTGAAAAAGTATGAGTGACTTCAACTCCACCATAAAAAGCATGTACAATATAGGTCACTTTCTCTTTACGGGAGCCGGGTGGGCTTGCGGAATACCTAGCGTATTCACCCAGATTTATTTATGTTTTTCAGCAGCTGAAGACTTCTTTTCTGCTATGCTTGATTGATGGGGCTGTGTCTTCACCCAGTTCTGCCTGTGGCCTGGGCTATTTTATCTTCCACTGCGATATATGTTATTTTTTGGCTCCCTTTCGAGCTTGTATCCCCGGTATTGTAATAACATTATTCAGACTCTATAACTATTTGAAGTAATGAATGTGATTACTAGCCTCCTGGGACTAGTAATTGTATCACATTTGAGTCCCAAAGGATCGGGACGCTTCAGGTGGTATCAGAGCCTATAGAACTGGCCGTAGACCACAGCCCTGACCTTAAAAGTTGCCTTAACAAGAAAAACACCTCTTACCTTCAAGAAACACTCTTTCCCCTTTTCCCCGAGATTAATAGACCTTTCTTTTCGTCTACCAGATGGAAAACCCCTGGGTGATTAGGACTTCCTATTGCTCAGAGGAGGAAGGCTTTCCTCACCTGCTTCGAAGCTGCGCACTACGCCTGGGGATCCGCAAGAAGCCCGAATATGTCTGGAAGGAGTACCGTGAAAATGGAATGGAAAAGTGCTCTATGGCAGTCTACCTGGGAGAAAGCCGGAACTACCCAAACCACCCTCCTTTCCAAATGACCTTCATCGGGCACCGCTTCCCAGACACATGCCAGAGCGTTGCTCGAAAAGCCCTCAAACAACTGTGCCAAAACTATAGCCGAGAGACCTTTGAAACTCCCCTCCGATATTTCCCACCCAGCAACAAAAACACCCCCACCTGGAAGAAAAGACTCCAGGCTCTGTCAGGAGGAGATCCCATAGAAGATGATCCCACTATCGTCTACATGGTCGGATACCTCCACACCCTCGACAACCACTACGATGAGCTCTCCTCCCATTGTACGCACCTAAACTCCCGAGTGGAATGCCTAGAGCAGCAAGTCAAAGAGCTTACGCAAGAGAAGGTATCCCTCCAGGAGAGTCTCAGCATAGCGGAAGGCGAGGAAGCCAACACCCGTGAGGCCTACCGAACCTTGAAGTCAGACTTTGACAAGAAGCTGAAGGCACTCGCCCCCAAAAAGAAGATCCAAAAGAAGACCACTAACCAAGGATGCCAGACAGAGAAGAAGAAGAAGAAGGCCCCTCTAGCCCTACCTCCCCCTAGAATCGATGACTGTTCTGACGAAGAAGATGTATCCCTAGCCAGCCTCGATGATCTTCTCAAGGCATTTGGGGACACCTTAGACAAGGAACTCGCTAGCACCTCGAAGAACGCCCTCGTGTAGTCTTCCCCTGTAGTAGTCCTATGCTTGTAATGTGATGGTGTAATGAATAAAATAACTTGGTTGAGAACAATTTGCATGTGCATAATAGTGACTCTCTTCCCTGGCAGATGGCTTCGGATAAAACCACGCCTACCGCCTCAGGGATTGGAGCAGGTTTCCCCCGAAGAGCTGAAGGGGAAGTCGTTAGAGAGGAAAGTGAAACCCACCTCCCCGCACCTCCACCCTTACCCTTAGACCTAGCTCAAGTTCTAGCCAATCAGACCCGACTCATCGAGGTCCTCACTCAAAATCTGGAGAATCAACGGCCAAATGGTGGAAGACCGCAAGACAGAATGGGGGACTTCCTAAGACTCAAACCTCTCACGTTCGCCGGATCAAGCAACCCCCTCGATGCAGACGATTGGATGCGCACGATCAAAAGGAAGCTGGAAGCCATTGGTTGCCCAGAAAACCAACGTGTTCAACTGGCTGCCCATCAACTCTCTGGGATGGCCTTAGCCTGGTGGGACACCTTCAACGTCACCATCAGAGATGCTACCTGGGCGGAATTTGAGGCAGCTTTCCGGGAGCACCATGTGCCCTAAGGATTGGTACAGCTTAAGGAGGACGAGTTCCGAGAATTGACTCAAGACGGAAGATCTGTCAGCGAATATGTGCACAAGTTCACGGAGCTAGCCCGCTACGCGCCAGATGATGTCAATACTGAGAGCAAGAAGATGGCACGTTTCCTTAAGGGACTCAGGCCAGAACTCAAGACAATTCTGGCTAGCCAAGACTTCCTCAACTTCTCTCACCTTTCCAACAAAGCCATGCAAGTTGAAAGAGCTAAGGAGGAAGAAAAAGGGCACCTCAAAAGGAAGTTCCAGGTTCTCCGGGCACAACAGCAGGACCGACACCAGAAGACTCGATCATTTGGGTTTCCACCCAAAGGGCCCAATTTCAGTAGACCAGCTGGACCCACTCCGTCACGATTCAGCCAGCAGAGTCAGAGCTCTTTCCATTCTCCCTCGGTGGCAAGCAACCAACCTCCGGCAAATGCATGTTGGCACTGCGGTGATCCAAGCCACTTCAAGAACAACTGTCCGCAGCTGAAGCCGCAGGGACCCGCCTACTCCAACTCGGTGAATGGCCCGAAGAATACCTCGGTACCCGCCCCCAAAGCGCCCTCCGCCGTCAGCCAGCAGAACAAGACTCCATACCAAGGAAGGGCACGTGTAAATCACGTCGATGCCCAGGAAGCTCAGCAGGCTCCGGAAGTAGTACTCGGTGAGTTCCTTGTTGAATTTACTCCCGCTACCGTACTTTTTGATTCTGGAGCATCCCACTCTTTCATAGCCACTAGCTTTGTGGAAAAATATGGCATTCCCTCTACTCCCCTAGAGATTCCTTTGGTCACCCGAACCCCAGGGTCCGACCTCCTATGCCAGCTAAAATGTTCTCAGGTCAGAATCCTTTTAAGTGGGGTAGTATTCCTGGCAGACTTAACCGTCTTGCCATCCAAGGGAATTGATGTAATCCTAGGGATGGATTGGCTAACTAAACACAAAGGCATCATCAGTTGCGCAGACAAGACAGTCCTCCTCACCGACCAGCAGGGAGAGTCAGTCTCTTGCCAGGCACAGCCACCCGCCAGTGACCCAATGATGTTCAATATAACAACGGAAAATATATCAGTAGTAGAGGAATTCATGGATGTGTTTCCCGAAGAATTGCCAGGAATGCCACCAGAAAGAGAAGTGGAATTTTACATAGATCTGATTCCTGGAACAGCACCCATCGCAAAGAGACCATACCGCATGGCCCCAACTGAGTTAGCAGAACTGAAGCTTCAAATCTCAGATCTTCAGCAAAAAGGATACATTCGTCCCAGCTCATCACCTTGGGGAGCACCAGTCCTGTTTGTCTCCAAGAAAGATGGAAGCATGAGAATGTGTATTGATTACCGATCGTTAAATGAAGTTACCATCAAGAACAAATACCCACTCCCTCGGATCGACGACCTCTTCGATCAGCTTCAAGGAGCCAAGTACTTCTCCAAGATAGACCTGAGGTCTGGATACCATCAATTGAGGATCAAGGAAGCGGACATCCAAAAGACTGCATTTGTCACTCGGTACGGGCAATATGAATTCACAGTAATGCCGTTCGGACTGACAAACGCACCCGCCTTTTTCATGAACCTCATGAATAAAGTGTTTATGGAAGAGCTAGATAAGTTTGTCGTAGTCTTCATCGACGACATCCTTATTTACTCCAAGAACCGCGAAGACCATAAGCGTCACCTTCGGATCGTCCTTGGGAAACTCAGAGCACACCAGCTGTATGCCAAACTCAGTAAATGTGAATTCTGGTTGGAAAAGATAGCCTTCCTTGGGCATATCTTAACCGCAGAAGGAATAGAAGTGGACCCCTCCAAAGTAGAAGCAGTGTCAAAATGGAGGCAACCAACCAACGTCAGTGAAGTTCGAAGCTTCCTAGGAATGGCAGGGTATTACCGCCGCTTCATCAAAGGATTCTCCAGCATAGCAAGACCAATGACAGAACTTCTCAAGAAAGATCACAAATTTGTGTGGACCCCAAAATGTGAAGAAAGTTTCCAAATCATAAAAAAGAAACACACAACGGCACCCGTTCTATCACTGCCAGATATTCATCAAGATTTTGTCGTCTTCTGTGATGCTTCGAGGCAAGGCTTAGGGTGTGTACTAATGCAGAACGAGAGAGTCATTGCTTACGCATCACGCCTACTCAAGCCGCATGAGCAGAATTACCCCACCCATGATCTGGAATTGGCAGCCATAGTGCATGCCTTAAAGATATGGAGGCATTACCTAATCGGAAACAAATGCCATATTTTCACCGATCACAAGAGTCTGAGGTACATATTCACTCAACCTGATCTCAACCTCCGTCAGCGAAGATGGTTAGAGCTGATCAAGGATTATGACCTAGAAATCCACTATCACCCCGGGAAGGCCAATGTGGTAGCCGACGCTCTTAGTCGAAAGCCATTCGGAATAAAAGGGACTAACTTTCTAGAAGACTGGAAGGAAGAATCGGCACAACTAAATGCCTGTCTGGGAAACAACGACAGTCTCGAAGTCAAGCCAATGCTAGAAGACATCATCTGCAAAGCTCAACATCTAGACCCAGAGACGGCAAGGCTTGTGGAGAAAGCCCGCAAGGAACAACTCCCGGATCTCAGGACAGATGACCAAGGAGTCCTTTGGTTCAAACACCGTCTGTGTGTACCAAAAGGGGAGGCCCGAGAAGTCCTACTCAAGGAAGCTCACGACTCGGCCTACTCCATCCACCCCGGAACTACCAAGATGTACCTGGACCTCAAGACCAGATACTGGTGGAAGGGGATGAAGAAAGAAATAGCTCAGTATGTGGCCCGATGTGACATCTGCCAACGGACGAAGGCCGAACACCAAAAACCTGCTGGCCTACTGCAACCCCTCCCGATACCTGAATGGAAGTGGGAAGAAATAGGCATGGACTTCGTGACCGGACTACCCCGGACGCAGAAAGGGAATGACTCCATCTGGGTAATAATAGATCGCCTCACCAAGGTAGCCCATTTCATTCCAGTGAAAACTACCTTTGGAGGAGCCACCCTTGCCCGGATCTACCTCAAGGAGATAGTCAGACTCCATGGCATCCCAAGGAAGATAGTATCAGACAGAGGAACCCATTTCACATCCAAATTCTGGACAAGCCTTCAGAAAGCTATGGGCACCAAGCTAGATTTCAGCACCGCGTACCACCCTCAGACAGATGGGCAGACAGAAAGGGTCAACAAAGTCCTTGAAGATCTGTTAAGAGCATGTGTTTTAGCTTTTGATAGAAGTTGGGAGTCCAGTCTACCTTACGCAGAGTTCTCCTACAACAATAGCTATCAGTCCAGCATCAAGATGTCACCATTCGAAGCTCTGTACGGACGAAAATGCCAGACCCCTCTCATGTGGTCCAACGTGGGGGAAAAAGCACTAGAAGGACCTGCTTTTGTCAAGGAGGCAGAGGAGAAAGTTGCACTGATCCGCAGAAGGTTGCTTGAAGCTCAGAGTCGACAGAAGAGTTACGCAGACAACAGGCGGAGGGAACTCCGATTTGAGGAAGGAGACTTCGTCTACCTTAAGGTTTCTCCAATGCGTGGGGTCAGAAGGTTCCAAGTAAAAGGGAAGCTAGCCCCGCGTTTTGTAGGTCCTTATCCCATCATTGGCAAGGTAGGACCCGCCGCATACCGCCCGGAACTACCAGAATCCATGTCCGACATCCACAATGTGTTCCACGTATCCCAGCTCCGCAAGTGCCTGCAAGCACCAGAAAGTCACCTCGAAGAAGAAACAGTGCAGATTCAGAAAGATCTTCAATATCGTGAGAAACCAGTGAAGATTCTTGATTCAGCAGTCAGAAAGACCCGCACCTCAGAAGTGAAGCTCTGTAAAGTTCAGTGGAGCAGAGAAGGAGAAGAGGAAGCCACCTGGGAGAGTGAGGACTTCTTGAGGAGGGAATACCCTTACCTTTTCCCAAATCCAGTCTAAATCTCGAGGGCGAGATTCCTTTAAGTGGGGTAGGTTTGTAACATCCCAAAATCCCAACCCAGGTTTGAAACCCTAACCCCCCCCTAATTTTTCCCCTTTTGTTTTATTCTTTTCCCTAACCCTACCCCTAGGTCACCCTATCATTTGCATATACTTAAAGTTATTTGAGCACCTCACATAGGCCATAATTATCATCTAGTTCATCTAGAGAACTTTTGTTAAGAAGAAAAGAAACAAAAGGACACAAAAGTAGAAAAGAAAAAGGGAGAGAAATGGAAATCAGAAAAAGAAAAAGGAAAAACCTTTCCCTCCCTCGGCTGGGCCTCCTTTCAGCCCACCTCGCGCGCGCCCGCCTCCCTCCCCTCTCCCTTCCGGCCCAGGCGGCCCAAGCCGCGCGCCACTCCCGCCGCTGACAGCCCGACCCCGCCCGTCAGCGCCCCGCCTCTCTCTCTCGCGCGGACCTCTCACTGGCAGCCGACCCCACTCGTCAGTTCCATCTCTCTCGCCCATGCCTCACCGGCGCGCTCGCCGCCGAGCGCTGCACGCCCCGTCGCCTCGCCATTAAAGCTCGCTCCGACTTCCGCGACCGACCCGCCTCTGTGCCCGAGCCATCCCCTCATCCTCAGCCTGCCCAAGTCGTCTCGTCGCCGTTTGCTCCATGCCCGCCATCATGGAAGCTCGTCGGAGCTCGCCGTCCCCTCCATCCCTCTCCCCCTCCCGGGCGCCTATAAAAGGGATAGCCGAGCCCGAGCCCTCCACACCAGCCATGGCCATCTCCTCCACTCCTCCCCGAGCTCAATCGAGCTAGCAGCGCCGCCGTGCTTCCCTCCACCGCTCCGGTAAGCTCCCCTCTCCCTCCCTGGCGACCTTCAGTTTAATTAAATGGTGCCAAGAGTTCCGCCACACTCCCACGATCACGACCCGCCACCTTCCCCACTCTATTTCGGCCGGAAAACTCACCGGCGGCGAAGCCGCCGCGGGCACCCGCCACCGTGCCGCGGACCGGCCGCCCTAGGCCCCCGCAGGCGAAATTAGCCCCGCCCCTGTGATCCCCATCTACCACTCCTGCTCCGCCACCGCCTCCCCGTCGCAAAACCGGACCGACGGCGGAGAACCGCCGCGGATCCTCACCGCCGGTCGGCCCCGGTCGAGTCCCTCACCCCCCTCCGTTGTCGCTGACACCGTCAGCCCCCTCCCCTCTCCCTGGCTGGTGGGCCCGCGCCTCCACGCCGTCACCCGCCGTCTCCCCGCACAGCTGGGCCAGCTGGGCCGCCTGCCTCGCCCGCGCGAGCGCCCGCGCCCATGTGGGCCAAAATCCCCCCCGGCCCACAAGGAAAGGAAATCCTTTTTCTTTTTCTTTTCCCATTTCTTTTCCTATTTTCCCATATATACTTATATGCTGATATTTTATGCACCAAAAATAGTTTAAATAAATTATTAGGGCACAAAAATAATAAAGTATAACAATTTGCACACTCCACCAAAAGTCACCATGTTTGATGTATTGTTTTTGGCTATGTTTTAATTAGTGGAAGAGGGATCCGATCCTCCGGAACTCTTAGCTCCGGAAGAAGGGCAGGAACCCGACCCCTCCGAGATTAACCTTTTGTGCCAGGAAAGCTTCGACGAAGGCAAGTCCATCCTTCCCTTGATGCATTATTTACCTATTTCTCTCTACCACTGCCTATGCCTGGATTATGGGATGGGAATCGAATTGCATGGTAAGCATGAGAGAGCCCGCATTAACTATTACTTCGATTAAAAGATATGGGGCAAGTAAAAAGGAGTATAAGTGAAATGTTTTCCAAAAAGAGTGCGATGAAGGGTACTCACCCTCATCACCTAGTGAAGTGGGATGATCAGGGACTCCCTGGTTTAGGGGAGGGCCTAAGGTGATGGCTCAGCTGGTTTAGGCGTGAGCAGAAGGATTGTCCCCTCGTATAAGGACCGGTTTGTCATCTTCACTACCTGTACTCTTTAGAAGTACAACCACTCGAGGCTGTGTGGGCAGCCACTCAATTTGAACTCGTACGGTCCCACCCCAGGGTTATGAAGGCTGGGGTAGCACCGGGAGGATAAGGAAGGGGAATGTTTTGTCCGGTTTGGACATGGTGGTGGCCTGACTCCTTCCGGTATAACCATTAAGGTTCGGACGTACAAGGAAGGAAAGAGTTTCGGATTCGGGTCTCATTGGCCATGAGATCGCAGAGCCGGACTAGTGGGTAAAGTGTACCCCTCTGCGCAGAGTCTAAACCTATTCGAATAGTCCGTGTCCACTGGTATGGACGAGTCTGGTATGGTATGACAATTAGTGTTTCTACTACAACTGGGAACAGGGAAATGTGTGTGTATGTTCTGGAAAGAAAGTAGTACCACGGGAGCGGGAAGCTCAGTGGTAGTTAAGCATGTTGTTACTTCTATCGTTTTTGGGAAAACCCTCACTATTGAGTACTGCCTTTCTCTGAAAAAGTATGAGTGACTTCAACTCCACCATAAAAAGCATGTACAATATAGGTCACTTTCTCTTTACGGGAGCCGGGTGGGCTTGCGGAATACCTAGCGTATTCACCCAGATTTATTTATGTTTTTCAGCAGCTGAAGACTTCTTTTCTGCTATGCTTGATTGATGGGGCTGTGTCTTCACCCAGTTCTGCCTGTGGCCTGGGCTATTTTATCTTCCACTGCGATATATGTTATTTTTCGGCTCCCTTTCGAGCTTGTATCCCCGGTATTGTAACAACATTATTCAGACTCTGTAACTATTTGAAGTAATGAATGTGATTACTAGCCTCCTGGGACTAGTAATTGTATCACATTTGAGTCCCAAAGGATCGGGACGCTTCATCTACCAATCATGTAGGCATCCCTTGCAAATTTTAGCTTGTCAAATTCACTCTTGCTAGTCTTAAGTTGGGCATTAAGACTAGCCACTTCATCATTTAATTTAGAAATGCAAGCTAGGTGTTTACTACAAGCATCAACATTAAAATTTTTGCACCTATTGCAAATCATAACATGTTCTACACAAGAGTTAGATTTATTAGCTACTTCTAGTTTAGCATTTAAATCATCATTAACACCTTTTAAAGTAGAAATGGTTTCATGACAAGTAGATAGTTCACAAGAAAGCATTTCATTCCTTTTAACTTCTAGAGCAAGAGAATTTTGTGCACTAACAAATTTATCATGCTCTTCATACAAAAGATCCTCTTGCTTTTCTAATAACCTATTTTTATCATTCAAGGCATCAATTAATTCATTAATTTTATCAACCTTGGTTCTATCTAGGCCCTTGAATAAACATGTATAATCTATTTCATCATCATCACTAGACTCATCCTCACTTGAAGAAGCATAAGTACTTGTATTACGAGTGCTTACCTTCTTTTCCCTTGCCATGAGGCAAGTGTGATGCTCGTTGGGGAAGAGGGATGACTTGTTGAAGGCGGTGGCGGCGAGTCCTTCGTTGTCGGAGTCTGACGAGGAGCAATCCGAATCCCACTCCTTTCCAAGATGTGCCTCGCCCTTCGCCTTGTAGTTCTCTTCTTTTCCCACTTTCCACTCTTCTTTTCCTGGTCACTATCATTATCGGGACAGTTAGCGATAAAATGACCAATCTTACCACATTTGAAGCAGGAGCGCTTCCCCTTCGTCTTGTTCTTGTTGGGGTGCTCCTTGCGACCCTTTAGCGCCATCTTGAATCGCTTGATGATGAGGGCCATCTCTTCATCATTAAGCCCGGCCGCCTCAACTTGCGCCACCTTGCTAGGTAGCGCCTCCTTGCTCCTTGTTGCCTTGAGAGCAATAGTTTGAGGCTCTTGGATTGGGCCATTTAATGCATAGTCGATGTATCTAGCCTCCTTGATCATCATCCGCTCGCTTACGAACTTTCCAAGGATCTCCTCGGGCGTCATCTTCGTGTACCTAGGATTCTCACGAATGTTGTTCACAAGATGTGGATCAAGGACGGTAAAGGACCTTAGCATTAGGCGGACAACGTCGTGGTCCGTCCATCGCGTGCTTCCGTAGCTCCTTATCTTGTTAACGAGGGTCTTGAGCCTGTTGTACGTTTGTGTTGGCTCCTCCCCTCTAATCATTGTGAATCTCCCGAGTTCGCCTTCCACCAACTCCATTTTGGTGAGTGAAAGTCGCCTAGAGGGGGGTGAATAGGGCGAAACTGAAATTTACAAGTTAATCACAACTACAAGTTGGGTTAGCGTTAGAAATATAATCGAGTCCACGAGAGAGGGTGCAAAACAAATTGCAAGCAAATAAAGAGTGTGACACGCGGATTTGTTTTACCGAGGTTCGGTTCTTGCAAACCTACTCCCCGTTGAGGTGGTCACAAAGACCGGGTCTCTTTCAACCCTTTCCCTCTCTCAAACGGTCCCTCGGACCGAGTGAGCTTTCTCTTCTCAAATTAATCGGGAACAAAACTTCCTGCAAGGACCACCACACAATTGGTGTCTCTTGCCTTGGTTACAAAGGAGTTTTGATCACAAGAAAGAATGAGAAAGAAGAAAGCAATCCAAGCGCAAGAGCTCAAAGGAACACAACAAATCACTCTCACTTAACACTAAAGCTTTTGTGGAATTGGGAGAGGATTTGATCACTTGGGTGTGTCTTGTATTGAATGCCTAGCTCTTGTAAGTGGTTGGAAGGTTGGAAACTTGGATGACTTGAATGTGGGGTGGTTGGGGGTATTTATAACCCCAACCACCAAACTAGTCGTTTGGTGGAGGCTGCTGTCGCATGGCGCACCGGACAGTCCGGTGCGCCACCGAACACTGTCCGGTGCGCCAGCCACGTCACCAGGCCGTTGGGTTCCGACCGTTGGAGTTCTGACTTGTGGGCCCGCCATGATGTCCGGTGGCACACCGGACATGTACTGTAGAGTGCCCGGTGTGCCACTTCGCGTGTGCCTGACTTCTGCGCGCTCTGGCGCGCATTAATTGCTTCTGCATGTGACCGTTGGCGCAAAGTAGTTGTTACTCCGCTGGCTCACCGGACAGTTCGGTGCACACCGGACATGTCCGGTGAATTATAGCGGAGCGAATTCCCGAAGCTGGCGAGTTCCAGAGACGCTCTTCCTTGGAGCACCGGACACGGTCCGGTGTACACCGGACAGTCCGGTGAATTATAGCGGAGCAGCTCTGGATTTTCCTGAAGGTGAAGAGTTTGGCTTGATGTTCCCTGGTGCACCGGACACTGTCCGGTGGTGCACCGGACATTGTCCGGTGCGCCAGACCAGGGCTGCCTTCGGTTATCCCTTGCTCTCTTTGTTGAACCCAATTCTTGGTCTTTTTATTGGCTAAGTGTGAACCTTTGGCACCTGTATGACTTATAGACTAGAGCAAACTAGTTAGTCCAATTATTTGTGTTGGGCAATTCAACCACCAAAATCATTTAGAAAATAGGTGTAAGCCTAATTCCCTTTCAGTGAGCATGGCGACGTCGTTCCCCTCATGTGAGATCTTGAGGGTGTCCCAGATCTTCTTGGCATTGTCCAAGCCGCTCACCTTATGGTACTCGTTCCTGCACAATGAGGCTAACAACACAATAGTAGCTTGTGCATTTTTATGAATCTGTTCATTTATAAATAAAGGACTATCCGAGCTGTCAAATTTCATTCCACTCTCTACTATCTCCCATATACTAGGATGGAGAGAGAACAGGTGACTACGCATTTTGTGACTCCAAAATCCGTAGTCCTCTCCATCAAAATGAGGAGGTTTACCAAGTGGAATGGAAAGCAAATGTGCATTTGAGCTATGCGGAATACGAGAATAATCGAAAGAGAAGTTTGAGTTAACTGTCTTCTTTTTCTCGTAGTTGTTATCGTCATCCTTTTGGGAAGAAGAGGACTCATCGCTGTCGTCGTAGTAGACGATCTCCTTGATGTGCCTCGTCTTCTTCTTCTTCCCATCTCTTCGTTTGTGGCCCGAGCCCGAGTCGGTAGGCTTGTCATCTTTAGGCTCGTTGACGAAGGACTCCTTCTCCTTATCATTGATCACAATCCCCTTGCCCTTAGGATCCATCTCTTCGGGCGATTAGTCCCTTTCTTGAAGAGAACGGCTCCGATACCAATTGAGAGCACCTAGAGGGGGGTGAATAGGTGATCCTGTAAAAACTTGAAACTTAATCCACAAAACTTGATTAGGAGTTAGCACAATTAAGCCAAGTGGCTAGAGAAGAGTCTTTGCAAGACACGATAACCACACGAGGATCAATCACAGATAGACACAGTGGTTTATCCCGTGGTTTGGCCAAGTTCAACACTTGCCTACTCCACGTTGTGGCGTCCCAACGGACGAGGGTTGCAATCAACCCCTTTCAAGCGGTCCAAATACCCACTTGAATACCACAGTGTTTTGCTTTGCTTTACTATATCTCGTTTGCGAGGAATCTCCACAACTTGGAGCCTCTCGCCCTTACACTTTGATGTTCACCAAGAAGCACAGAGTAAGGAAGGGATGAGCAACACACACAAGACACAAAATCAGAGAGACAACACGCACACAAGTCGCAACACGAGCTCACAACACAACCCAGCGAGTTCACAACTCAAATGGAGCTCTAGTTGCTATCTCAAAGAATCAAATGCGTGGAATCGAAGTCTTGGTGCTTAGGAATGCTTAGAGAATGCTTGGTATACTCCTCCATGCGCCTAGGGGTCCCTTTTATAGCCCCAAGGCAGCTAGGAGCCGTTGAGAACATTCCAGGAAGGCAATTCTTGCCTTTTGTCGCCTGGTGCACTGGACAGTCCGGTGCACCACCGGACACTGTCCGGTGCGGATCTCCTTCCTTATTTGGCGAAGCCGACCGTTGGCACTTGGGAGCCGTTGGCGCACCAGACACTGTCCGGTGCACACCGGACAGTCCGGTGCCCCCTTCTGACCGTTGGCTCGGCCACGTGTCGCGCGCGGATCGCGCGGCCGACCGTTGGCCCGACTGACCATTGGCTCACCGGACAGTCCGGTGAATTATAGTCGTATGCCGTTAATCACTTCCCGAGAGCAGCAAGTTCGCCTGAGCCAGCCGGGCGCACCGGACACTGTCCGGTGCACCCAGACAGAGCTGACTTTGGCTGAACAAAGTCATCTTTAATTTCAACTTGATTTTTCCTATTTCCAGTACTTAGACACAATACATTAGTCTCTAAAACAATGTACTAAGTCTGAGAAACATACCTTTATACTTGATTTGTACTTTGTCCACCATTTAACACTTAGGTACTTGCGTTGGACACTAAGTCACCAAAATACTTAGAAATGGCCCAAGGACATATTTCACTTTCACGTGGGCCGGCGTGGCCGCGGCACGCCTCGCCCCCCCCCCCCCCCCCCCCCCCCCCCCGCTTTGGGCCCAAGAGCGGCCCAGTCGCGCCCCCCTCCCCTCCCCCCCCAAATCTCTCTCCCCTCCCCTGCGGGCCCCACCTGTCATCCCCCTCCCCTCCCCCCAAATCTCTCTCTCCCCTGCCCAACCCGCCTCGACCCCCTGCTCGCCCGAAACCGCCGCCGCCGCCCTCCCCGCCCGCGGTGAGCCCCTCCCTCCCCCTCTCCTCTTCTCTCTCCCCTCCCTCCTCCTTCCCCCGCCCGCCGGCGCTCTCCCCGCGGCGTGGCCGCGCTCGCCGGCCCCACCCGTCCCGGTCGCGCCCGCCCTTGGCTCGCGCTGCCTCGGCCGCGCCCACCCCCGGCTCGCCGTCCCCGACCGCGCCCGCCTCGGCTGCGCCCCGCCCCAAGCTCGCCGCCCCCTGGCCGCGCCCGCCCTCGGCTTGCCCGCCCCGAGCTCGCCGACCCCGCCCGCCCCGGCCATGGCGGCCCCTGCCCGTCGCGCCCGCGTCGTCCCCTGCCCCGGCGTGGTGGCCGGTCGTGGCCTCGCCGGCCATGGTGCCCGCGCGACGTGCCCCGCCCCCGCCCGCGCGCGCTCCCCTGCTCACGGCGTCACCCGTCCCGCCCGTGCTCGCCCGCCCGTGTTCGCCCGCCCGCCCTAGCGTGTCCTGCTCGCGTCGTGACGGCCCCGGCGCGGCCTCGAGCTCGGCCCAGCGTGCCTATGGCGTGCGGCTTTGAGCTCGGCCAGCGCGCGGCCCCGACGTGTGCACGACTAGTTCGCGGCGCGTATGTGCGGCCTTGCGCGCGCTGCTCGCGTGGTGCGCGCGGTGCCTTGGCACGGCTCACCGTGCCCTTGTCTACCCCTAGACGTGCCCGTCTACCCCCCCCCCCCTCCCCGTATATTTTATGCGCGCTAATCACGTTGTTCATTTAATGAAATAGAAAACTCAATTTGTAAATTGGTTACGTTAGTTAATTCATATAGTTAATCGTCTATCTCATTTAATGTTGATCAACTGAAAGTGGTCATGTTTCTATTAGTGCATGTAGCTAATCCTTATTATTGGAGCTAAGTAGAACTAGAGCATGTAACGTCTAGTTATTCGTATACCCGTAATGCGCCTCGAGCATAAGCTTTAACCCCTGCGAGACCTTCCCCTGTCTCTTTCTAACCATGGTAAATGCAATATCGTATGTCATATTCTATGCATGTTTAATCTACTTGTTCTCTTGTATGGTGTACTGTTTGTTTCCTAATTTGAATGGATGGATGTATGTATGTTTGCACTCGCATAGAGAACGATTTGGTCGAGGAACCCAAACAACTCGCAGGAGAAGCCCCTGAGCAGCAGTCGGTTGGTGGAGGCAAGTGTCCCTTGACCTATCTCTGTCCTATTCATTTTTTAATTCACCTCCCGCATTACACATTTATACCTAAGGATTGACTAGCTTTGTTATCTATGTCCTTGTTTACCTATCTGGGTTGGATTATTATTGCTTAGTCTTATGCTATTGCTCAACTCTAATCAATGAACATGATGAGAATTATCAATGATACGCTGTTTTCCCTTCTTTTATTACGATGTTATACTTGTGGTCTTTAAGGGGGCTCGAGCGGTTTCTCGAGTGCCTCTCCGTAAGGACCTGTTCGTTGGATGACCGCCCGGGAAAACAGTGCAACCATGAGGGTGGAATGGGGTGCCCTTAGCTGAATAATTAGAGGATCTGGGGTGTAATTCGCTTCGCCGTCGTGCCGTCAATGGGGCTCGGTGTATGCGGCTCGCTCTGCCAAGGTTGATTTGTCCCTTAGGGAGGAGTGCGGTATATTTAGGAAACCTAACGGGCGGCTATAGCCCCGGGGAATCTTTGTAAAGGCTACGTAGTGAGACCCTGCCTACTCACCTTGGGAGTGTTCAAGGGTCCGTACAACCCGAGGCAAAAAGGGAATCACGGCTCATGGGTAAAGTGCGCAACCTCTGCAGAGTGTTATGAAACTGATATATCAGTCGTGCTCGCGGTTATGAGCGGCCAAGGGAGCTCCAGTGATTAGTGATATTTGATCAGGGATGTTCGGATTGCAGGTGACAATGAGACTGATGGTTCTTGGTTTTGACTCTGGTAATGGTAAGTGGTACTCTTTCCGTTTGGGAAGGAGTACGTTTGGGTTAATAACGTGGGTTAACTCTAAAACTTGGCTTTCTCTACTAGTAATAATAATCTGACCAACTAAAAGCAACTGCTTGACTTCCCCCCACATAAAGCTAGTCCACTACAACCAGACAGGACACTTGCTGAGTATGTTGATGTGTACTCACCCTTGCTCTACACACCAAACCCCCCTCCCCCCAGGTCATCCGCATTGCAGCCACTGCTCAGGAGAGGACGAAGCCGTGGAAGGAGACTTCCAGGAGTTCCAGGACTACGACGAGTTCTAGGCGTGGGTTAGCGGCAACCCCCAGTCGGCTGCCTGTGAAGGCCGCGTTTATCTACGTTTCGTTTTCGCACTTTGATTTATTGTAAAGACTATATGGATGTCTCAGACATATGATGTAATCGACTATTTCCTTTTTAATACTATTTGAGCACTGTGTGATGATGTCCATATTATGTAAATGCTGTGTACGTGAATTGCTGATCCTGGCACGTACATGGTTCGCATTCGGTTTGCCTTCTAAAACCGGATGTGACAGTAGGGATGTAATATGGTTTGGAAAATATCTGTCCGGATCCGGATTCGAAGATGGTGAACACTAGTTTGGATGGAATTTTCGGATATCTGGACTTTTTCGGATAACGGATACAAATACGGATATTTTGTTCGGATATCGAATTCGAATACAATATGTCTGATATCCGTCGGATATCGAATATCCGGATACTTTCTCAGATAAATCTTCTCGGATATCCGGATATCTTATCCGGATAGTTGTGTGCATTTTGTTGTTTTTTTAGAAAGAAATTAACAATACACAAATAGCCTAAAAATTCATGAAAATTTATGGAGGCATACTATATGTCCACATATAATCCTCCAAAATATTTGGACCATAAAATCCACAATATGATAGTGTTTCTTTCATTTCACTTTCACTTGTTGTGTGAATTACACGTGAAATTACTCTAATTATCCAAGTTCACATTATCATTTTCATGTGAAGACTTGAGGTTATATTCTCATAGAATGTTTATTAGTTTTGGTAACTTATTTGCATTTTGATGATTTTATACAAAATAAATTAATAACACGCACATAGGCTAAAAATTCATGATTTTTACAAAAAACGTGACATATGTACACATATAATACTAAAAAATGTTTGGACTCAAGGAGTGGATACATGATTACAACCATGATATGTGTGGAATGATGTCTTACACGACATCCGACAAAAATTTGTTACCGACAATATCCGTGTCCGACTAGTTCCGTATTCGACACACACCTATCTGTATTTGTATCCGAGAACATCCGTATTTGTATTCGTATCCGAAGCTATCCATATTCGAATTCAAATCCAAATAAAAATATGAAAACAAATATGATTTCAGTGATATCCCTTCGTATTCGATCCGATTACATCCCTAGCTGGGGGTGTCGTGCAGTCTCTAGCCTGCCTTCGGTGGGGTGGGGGATGGACCAAAATGGTCTGCCCTACCGTCTGCGACTCTGCGTGGCTGATGCAGTGAGCCGGTCAGCCGGAGATCAAGTCCATCCCACCGGCCCAACACGAGGTCCTAGACGCGAGCCAGGCCTTAGTCATGTTTTTTTTATCTACTACTCTGTTTCAAATATAATTCGTTTATCTTTTTCAACCTCCAATTTGATCGCTCGTTTTATTAAAAAAATTCATGAGAAATAAAAAATAAGCCACATGTAAAGTATATTTGATAATAAACAAAATCATAATTACATTTTTTTATTTTTAACAATTTTTTAAATAAGACGAATGGTTAAATTTAAGATTAAAAAAGTTAAACGAACTATAAATTAGGACAGAGGGAATAATATAATAGTAGTATCTCTACTAACTATTAAGCGCTTACTCTAGACTGCCCCCGCCCCCGCCTCCGCCTGCTCGACCTCCGGAAACCCCGCCTGTGCAAACCTCCGCGAGAGCCATGTCCGCCGCAAACCTCCCGCCCGCCCGCCTCGCTGTGATACCCGTCCGCCCATCCGCAAACCTCCGACCGTCGCGATCCTCAAGCCCGCAAATCCCTCCGCGAATCGCGTCGCGACCATCGCAACGCCGCGAACCGCCCGCCGCATGCCCTGCACAACCCGTGGAACCCCGCAGCCGCCCCCGAGCAAACCCCGCCGCAATCCGTTCGTCGCGTCCCCCGAGCAATCCCGAGCAAGTCGTTGATTGTCTACTCCCCCGTCGTAATCCGTCCGTCGTGCCGCGACCGCCGCATACTCCTCCGCAAACCGAAAGCCCCGAGCTCAATCCCCCGCGCGCGGCCCCGAGCAATCCACTGTGCTGATGGGGCACAAGGGTAACACATGCTCAGGTCTTAACATGTTTGGCTTCCGAGCAAACTTTCTCTAGACCCCCAAGAAAATATAAGATCCGCTCAGATATGTGTCGATGCTCATCCCAGCGTACTCCCGTTGCAACGCACGGGCACAAACCTAGTACTACTTGAAGGGATGATGACACCTAAGAGGTGGGATAAATTAGGAAACTTAAAATTACTTTTTAAACTAAAGCCTATAATATTTACCTAATCAGAACTTATGAGAAAGTAATCTATCTAGAAGTGCACCTATAATTTTGCTAGGTGTGTTGCTATTTTTGCCGCAAAAGAGTTATGCAACCTAGGCTCTACCAACTAGCCTAAACTATGAAGGTAAAGCACACAACCAAGATACACAATGTAAATATAAAAGTTAAACAGTGATAGGGATACAAGCTCCTATTCGATGGCGTTGGTATTTTTACCAAGGTATCGAAAAATGTGCAAGTTTCTACCTAGTTCTTGTTAGATCCTCTCGCACGGATGCCCATGCGACGGTCAAGCTCTCGGTTGGGTCACCTCCTAGACAGCCACAAACCTTTTTCACGCACAAGTGAATCTTTAAAATAGCCTCTGCCGAATTACTCCTCGCTATCTTCACTATCAAGTTTCTAGTTGAAACATCGTAGGATTTATTCCCTCTAGTACACGATGGCGACCACACTATAAAAACAGTTGGTATGATGTCGCAAGACTACAAGACCATCCAAATACAACTCTAATGTTGTGTGAAGCACCAAGTGGTTTGAACTTTGAAGTATGCAAGCCTCACTAAACATTAGGTCTAAACTTAGAGCAAGCGCTATAAGTGATGGTCTAGCTAGCCTAAGCATTGCACATACGCTAATGATCGAGCGATTTTTTGATCAATTGGGTGTATCAGAGCAAATATTAATGAGCCGAGTCTCCACATATTATATATGTTTCTTAGCTCCCATTCCCCTAAAATGGTTGGTTGGGTCTATTTATTGCTCCCATGGAGTGATATACTCGTTGCAACTACAACAACCATCTTTGCTTACCACTGGACAATCCGTCAAGGTACAACACCTCGCAATGGCTACGGTGTAAGCAATATCCGTTGCAAACAGTTGGAGCGCGCCTCTGTAGTGCACACTATGATGCTTTTCATTGGACCAGTCCAACATCTCTTTTCCTTCTTTGGAACCTCTCTATCTACCGTCGGACCCTACATCTGATTGTCCGATGCTCTTAAGCCGTCTTGGATCGACGCTTTTTAGAGCATGATCAATGTCTTCATTTGGTTCGACGTCCTGTTATTCTCTCGGTCCTGCGCCCTACTTACCCTGGATAGTTGTATCATATGGTCCGATGCTTGGTATAATACCCTTGCTGATGCCAACTAGGGTTTTCTCCAACCGCATCCTTTTCACTTATTAGTTTCTTCATGATCTTCATGCGAGACTTGATTCTGTCTGGTCCTTTAAACTTTTGTATATTCTTGTAGATCTTCAACCTAATGTCTTGCTTAAGGTGTGTTGACCATTCGGATAATCGCTTTGCCTAAGTCAAAATTCATTTTTGAATTATATCTGAAAACACTAGTAAATAATATTAGTC
The DNA here is from genome assembly GCF_902167145.1 of Zea mays. Classification (NCBI taxonomy): domain Eukaryota; kingdom Viridiplantae; phylum Streptophyta; class Magnoliopsida; order Poales; family Poaceae; genus Zea; species Zea mays. The sequence continues at coordinate 164,324,997 of NC_050101.1, read as the reverse complement.
TACATAAGCATGTTAATCATGAAACGCCAAAGCTAAAGTGGAAATGGACCTTCATCTATTTGTTTTTCTTATAGCATGACACCATGGATATGACACTACCGAAGGAGCGGCCCACAGTGCCTCACTGCTGTGGGCCAGAATGCTAGTGTAGTACTTCTCACAGATCCTGGAGCTGGTTTCTAGTCTCGAGCCTGGATCTAGTTGAAGAATATCCACATGATTGGTTGCCCGCACCATTCCATCCTGAATCAGCATGTGCGTTGACTTTGGGTAAGAGTTTGTTTGGTTGTCTGTACACGAGAAATTATAGTTGCATGAGTGGATGCAAAATAAGTCATTCTAATGTTATTTACCTGCATCTGCACATACGCCAGAAATAGCCGTACCTGACCGACCAGGCTCACGTGAGACTGTATGTGTGGACGCAGTAAACCAATCAGACCCTATATGTACAATACTAAAGTTTTAGTGGACCGCTGAAGGCAGATTCTGTAGTGACAAATTAGTAGGTCAACCTCATTCCCATTCCTATTAACTCTATATATTTATCATGGAGAGCATGAATGACAGTTAAACAATGACGGCGTGGCCGTTGCAGTTACATCTTGCTGTGTAAAATAAAATCAATAGTTGCAAAAACAGACACCCATTATCTACCTTCAATGTTAGAGGCAAACTAAAAAGGGTAAAACAGCTAAACAAAAGCAAGTATTTCGTGGAGCAAAAATTTTGAGAGAACAGCTGGCACATTGGAAACTATCTGATTAGCGATTGTGCACGTTGTTGACGCTGATCCTCCTTCAACTTCTCCCTGGGCGAGAGCTTGTCGCCAATCAGTGTGAACTTCCAGCGATCTGCTTGAAGTACGAACACTGAACCAGCTTTTGGTACAACTGCAGGTTCCAAAGTAGTAAGTTGTTCAGAAAGTCTACAGTTAGTGTATCTGAATTTCACAAGCACAACAGATACCAACAACAGCAAGCCTTTGACTATAACATTTGATGTGTTTGTAAGCAGATGAAAAATCATGGCTGCATGAACCTCTGACCATAAAATTTTCAGATCATGCGCTGTAAAAGTGTTTCGGTCAGAACAAAGGCTATGAATCACAAGCAATTATTTCACAACTCAACATGTATCCTATGGAGGTAGAGCTATAGAAGAAGGATTAATTGTATACAAGCCACTCAATTTTTGCTACACAAAATAAAATACAGTTAATCACTCAATTTTTACAGTGCATGGAATATAGCAATAGAACAAGGCTGATTAATCACTTTAAGAGCCATTTTGTTACACAAAATAAAATACAGCTAATGCAAGTGATTCACAATACAGCACCAAAAAGAGAAGGATACATACCTCGGAAGCGGTTGTCCTCGGATATAATTCCAAACGTCTCTGCAGTATCCCGAATCATGATGCCGTTTACACCTTTATATGAAGCAGCTTTGCATTCTGCCACTGGATACCTCAAAGACATATAAGCATGATTGGATTAAAAGAAAGTTGAATAAAGTAAGCCAGCATATGGATCACCTATTAGAAGGGCCCCATGAAGATCTGCTGAAAGAAGGTTCTCAGTAAATTTCTTTTTCCTGTGGTGAAGACAGGGCATGTAATTAGCTCATATAGGGTACATACAGGAACATGCAGTCAGGCACAATAATAGGGTTTACATTAAAGTTTTCCAAAAGCTAGAGTTGGTCCACTACTCTGAATGTGCTTGCTTCACACTCAGGATAATTATTGCCTTTCTTGTTTGTTCAAATCTTCAAATTCGTTGATATTTCATAAAATATAATGCTTATATGGTAACAAATGATTTAGTGCTTTTAGTTTAGTTCATATGGTCAATAAATTTCAGTTCAAGAAAACTAGAGTCTTTGAGTGGTCTTGACGGCTTATACAAGAAAGCTCATTTTACTGTACTATATAAAGTCTGGAAATCCGTGTAGCCCTTAACTATTTGCTACATTAGACATGGCGGGTTTAAAATCCATCATGTTATACTATCAACCTATCACTATAGCATTCTCAATAGAACCAGTTCAATATATGTTTGGTTGTGTGCTTGTAAGGGTTGTACTCTAAATACTTCTCATTAATGCAATGACCCGTAGCTCTCCTGCTTGTGTATTCAACGACAAAAAAGTTCAACTGGAGACAGTAGCGTAGCCAAAAGCTTTCAGGAGTCTGGGCGACCTCATTATGCAAAAATATTTAGCTAGCAAATTATAGTATTTTTCTTTGATATAAAGAAATATTTCATTTGAACTTCGCCAATGAGCCCAGCCAGTGGCCCACGGGGGTGGATAGCGGCTCCGCCACTGACTCAAGAGTCAAAATTTTGAGACCAATAGCAGCAGTACTGTCAGGGTCCAAGAGGGCCCGCTACAGTAATGGCGGCACTGTATCACACCCCTCAGATTGTTTAGATAAAGATAGACTAGTTTGGGATAAGATTAGAATTAGAGATAAGATTAGATCTAGTGCTTAGGGGTTAAGTAACCCTCACTATATAATGAGATGGATTGTATCAATTGAAGGTAAGCAAGAGATTAGAAGGAAATCCCTTCTCTCTTGCCGGCCGTGGGCAAAGCCCTGCGGCCGGCCTCCCAGTGCCCCTAACCCTAGCCGTCGCCCTCTAACCCTAGCCATCGTCCTCTAACCCCCGCAGCCATCTGCCGCTCATAACAAGAACACTCAAAGACTAACTGTCTTTTATTTTGTTGAGTTTCAGTATAACACATGGATTTTATTTCCACTGAAAAGACGTAGAAAATAAAAAGAAAGATAAGAGGTCCAAAATAACATAAAGAAGGATGGTGTGGAATCGTACGGGCTCAGATCCATAAGCTCTCTGATATAGTCCTTCCACATCTCATGCATTGGCTTATAGAGGTCGTACCTACAAGATCAAGAACATCAGGTGTTATGTGGAGATTTGAGCAAGGACATAAACTGCAGCTTCGTGTAGACTAAAGAAACAAAAAAATTCATGTTTTTTGGTGGTGAGATATCAATCTATGGGCAACCAGATCAAAACTTACTTGTGGAATGTACCATCTAAATCAAATGAACCACATTTCTTATGTTGTTTTAGAGACATGTGCCTTTTTGATCGCTTTGAATGAATCAACAAAGATCTTGCTTGGGAATCCACTAATCTAGAACCCCTCTGAACATAATTATCCAAAAGGATCCCTTTTTCCAGTTTCAACTTTTTGGCACCCTTTGTAATTTTCCCAGCATCTCCACCTTTCTGAATTATGTCATATATAACATTGTGAACAACCTCTGTGCCATCCAAATCCTAAACCAAAGTTCATGATAGTGAATATTAGAGGGTGTAAAATAACATATGGCAATAAATTTTATATCAAGAACCCATATGAAAGGAATATTTACCGAGACAACACCTTTGGACAAAGTGTCATGAAAAGCACAAGAAAGTTCAGCATACACAGGATTGATTTCTTCACCTACAAAGTTCAAAGTATTTGTTGAACAGGTACACAACCACACTTGATACATGTAAGCACAGAGAGAGAGGCAGGGTACCTGAGGACGTGGAAGGCTTTTGTTGACAATTAGAACTAGAAAATGCTACACCTGAAAAGCAGCAGCAGCATGATAGAAAATGCTGATAAACAAAACATTGCCTGTGCATAAAAAGAATAATGAAGAAAACCAAACCTTTATGAGAAGGTTGGGCATATGTTCGTCGAGGAGTGATTTCTGGACCTTTGCTTCCCCTTGGTGCATCACATTTAGGCTTAGGGGTATTAAAATTGCTCTTCTTCTGACTCTTAACCTGTTCATCTTGCAATTTCTTAGCTTTTGCAGCAGTATACTGTTGCTGAAGGGCTTCCAAGGTGCGTTTCTTCTGATCAGAGATAGCCGACATTGATCCTTTAGGAAGCCAGTATACTGAAACAACAAAAAGCTAATACCTTAACATGGCAACATCCCAAAATATTTGAAGCTGCACAAGCGCAACAACTGTTTATAACTGCCACTGGATACTGAAAACGGTTACTCCTTCCAATCACAAATGTAAAAGACAATCTAGCTTTGTCCTAAGTTAATTTTTTCAGCTTGAACCACCAACATGTAAAAAAACTCATACAGATTAGTAATATAAGATGGTTGTTTATAGAATCATGATCAAATACACTTGAGAACCTGGATTCATGAAGCTGCACGAAGCGCCATGGAGAAATCGAGCTTCAACCACCAACAAATGGGGACCCGGATTGATACTCGGCAAATCTGAAAGCAAACCCACCAGACTAGAGCGCCAATCCGACAGACAACAGATTGAATTTGAAGATCGCTGAATGTGAAGATAAAGGGGGGAAACAACACAAAAAGAAGAAGATCGACGTCCTCACCAGCAGAGGAAAGAGAAGAATCCAAACTCCTGATATATGAATCCCACTTAAGTCCAATCACAAAAGGGGAGGAGCCCAGTTTTGAGAACGGCGGGTGTTCGGCGTGGACGGTAGGGGAGGCCAAGGGGCGGGGTTTGAGGGCTCAGGTTCCCATATGCTAGACTTTTGGGTTCGGTTGGGCTGGATCGGACTGTGTGAGGAAGGCCGAGGCCACTTGGGGGGGGGGGGGGTTTGAAAACGGGCCGGATACAAGATCATCCCGTATCCTACCCTAATGTATTTCTATTGGACATGTGTGGTTAAAATTTGGGACGGATACAAGATGGTACTGGATAATAACTCGGGCGGGTAAGAAACGGATAACAGATATTACTCGGGCAGATAACGGATATTTGTCGGGTAGTTCGTCCCAATAATATTGATTGTCAACCATTCAACAAACAAATAAAATAAAAATACATAATCATGTACATGATAACTCAATTATAGGAAAGTAAATCAAAAAAATTAACATCATGCAGTTCAAAGTTATTAATCACAAGGACATTGTAGAACCAACAATGTTAGAGCTCCTGTGTTATGGGCCTAGCCCACTAGGGTTACATATATTCCTGTACGCCTGCAGCTAGGACTCTATTGGATTCTATTGTATTACATGGTACCAGAGCCTAGGTTTTCTTGTTTCCTCCTCTGCCCTTCCCTACAGGCTACAGCCGCCGCCGCCCCCACCCCTTCTGCCGTCGCCGCCCCACCATGGCGGGCCGGCCGCCGCCCCCTCCCTACCCCTCAGGCGCCGGCGAGTCTTTCCCTCCCCTTCCTCTCTCCTATCGTGCCGCCCTCGCCGCGCCCCCGGCATCCGTTTCCCCCATGGCCGGCGCGTCGCCAGGCTCGACCGCGCCCGTGGCGGCTCTCTTCCCCTCCGCCGGTGCGCCGCCGGACCCCGCGGTTTCCCCGGCGTCCCTTCCCTCTGCGGTCGGAGCGCCGCCAGGCCCTACCGCCTCTCCGGCGCCCTTCTCCCCCGCGGCCGGCGGGCTGCCGGGCCCCGCCACCGCTTCGGCGGCCCTCCCCCCTGCGGCAGGAGCGCCGTCGAGCACCGTCGCGTCCCTGCAGGCCGTCCACTACGTGGTCAGCGCGCCGACAACACTCCCCACACCACCTGCGCACCCCAGCGCCGCTCCCGGCCCACCGCCGGGGCACGCCTTTGTCATCACCGCTGTGCTGCCCACCACTGCCGAGCCACCTCCGCCCGCGCCAACCCAATCCGCCACCCTCCCGGCCGCCCCTGGCCCCGACGGATCTTGGCCGGCTCCTGCGCTCTCCCTACCGGATGCTGCCCTGCTTCGCTCCCAACTGTTGGCGCCGGGTTATCCACATGTCCCGCTCGACACCACTGGCGCGGCCCCCGTGCGTGGCTGCCCCGTGCCGCTGACTGTCTACAGCCAACCGTCCACCATCACCTCCGCCCTGCGCGCTCCCTCGGATGACGCTGCTGCTCTTCTCGCCGCCACTCGAGCAGCCGTTACGGCTGCTCGCTAGCGGGCCCAGGACGCCGCCCATACTCTTGAGCAGGAGCAGGCGGTGGTCGACGCCATCGAGTGCCAGTATGCCGACACCTACCGTCGTCTCGCTGGCAAGAGTGTCTCGGATGGCTCCCCCACGTCCGCTCGCCACGGCGCCGACACCTTCGAGCCCGCGCCTAACTCGTCCTCAACCCTCCGCGCTTCCCTTAACGCTCAGGCGGCGGCCCTCACCAGCATCCGGGCAACAGTCACCGATGTTCTTGCGCCGGACTCCACCCAGTACCCCCGGTGGCGCGACCAAGTCTTGCAGACCCTCCGTCGCTACGCCCTCGCCGATCACGTCCTCTCCGCAGTCCCTGACCCGTCAGAGGATTGGCTTCTGATGGACGAGGTGGTGCTTTCCTGGATCCACGGCACCCTCACGGCCGAACTTCAGGACATCGTTCGCGTGCTGGACGATACTGCTCACCGGATCTGGGGTGCTCTTGAGGCTCAGTTCCTCGGACACCGCCAGACTCGGATCCTCTACCTCGAGACCGCCTTCCGCCAGCTTGCTCAGGGCGATCTCTCTGTGGACGAGTATTGTCGTCAGATGAAGACGATGGCGGACACTCTCCGCACCCTCGGGGCCCCCATCACCGACGAGTGTCTCGTGCTCAACCTCCTCCGAGGCTTGAGCCCTCGCTTCGATCGTGTGACGCCCATTCTTACCCGTATGAAGCCCTTTCCAACCTTTGCGGAGACCAAGAACGATCTGCTTCTCGAGGAGCTTCGCCTCTCCGCTACTGCCACCGCCGGTCCCGCCATGGCGCTCTACAGCGCTCCTCGGGCTGCCCCCTCTGCCTCCGGGGGGTTCCTCTTCTCCGCACTCCGGTCCCCCGCCGCCTGGAGCTCTTCGATAGCCTCCTGGCTCCGGTGGGGGGGCGTCGCGGCCATGGTCGCAAGAGTGGACGCAGTGGCACGCCGGGCGGCCGAGGCAGCTCTCAGTGGCCCTCTTTTTACAACCCGTGGACTGGCACCATTCACATGTGGCCCGGGCCGTCCGGGACCTCCGGCCCAGCCCGTGTGGGGGCCTTGGACTAATGGGTGGGACACACAGTCTCTCGCCAACTCCTTCTCCACGATGACGCTGGCCCCACCCACCTCGGTCTCTGACTGGGTGGCTGACTCCGGTGCCTCCTACCACACCCCCCCGGATGCAGGTATTCTGTCTTCCACCTCTCCCCCCCCACCCCCCACCCTTCCCTTCCTTCTTCCATCGTGGTTGGAAACGGCTCTGCCCTTCCCGTCACCTCAGTAGGTGACGCAGTCCTTCCCGGTCCTTTCCGTTTATCCAACGTTCTTGTAGCCCCTCATATCATTCAAAATCTTCTTTCCGTCCGTCAGTTCACTACTGACAACTCTTGTTCCATGGAATTTGACCCGTTTGGTCTTTCTGTGAAGGATCTTGCCACCAGGACCCTTCTCGCTCGGTGTGACAGCCCCGAGCCGCTCTACACACTTCGTCTGCCTGCTTCCCCTACATCGACCTCTGCCCCACATGTTCTTGCAACGGCCACCTCTTCTGTCACTTGGCATCGTCGTCTCGGTCACCCCGGTCGCGATGTGATGTCCAAGCTCTCCAGCAGCACCTCTGGTTCAGGTTGTAGGGGATCTTTTGAGCACCTCTATCATGCTTGTCAGTTAGGTCGCCATGTTAGGCTCCCATTCCCCACCTCTTCTAGAGCAGCAGGCACTTTTGATCTGATACACTGTGATGTATGGACATCTCCTGTAATCAGCATTTCTGGTTCTAAGTATTATTTACTCATTCTCGATGACTTCTCCCATTACCTGTGGACTTTTCCTTTACGTCAGAAGTCCGACACTTTTCCCACCCTGTCTCACTTCTTCGCCTGCGTCTCCACTCAGTTTGGTCGCACCATCCGGAGCATCCAGTGTGACAACGGGCGCGAGTTTTATAACAATGTGTCCCGTGACTTCTTCCTCTCTCGCGGCGTCCACCTCCGCATGTCATGCCCCTACACGTCTCCTCAGAACGGCCGCGCTGAGCGTATGATTCGCACGACGAACGATGTTGTGCGCTCTCTTCTTTTCCAGGCTTCTCTTCCCACTCATTACTGGGCTGAGGCCCTCGCCACTGCCACCTACCTCCTCAACCATCTCCCCACCAAGGCGATTGCCCACCCCACTCCTTACTTCGCTCTCTTCGGCATCCATCCCTCTTACAACCATCTTCGTGTCTTCGGGTGCGCTTGCTACCCCAATCTCGCATCCACTGCTCCTCATAAGCTCGCCCCTCGCTCCACTCGCTTTGTCTTCCTCGGCTACTCACCCGACCATAAGGGGTATCGGTGTCTCCAGCAGGAGTTTGCGATGAAGGACCTGGGGGCGCTCCACCACTTCCTAGGAGTCACCGTCGAGCGCCGTCCCCAGGGCCTGTTTCTCCACCAGCGGCAGTACACCGTCGACATACTTGAACGCGCTGGCATGGCTGACTGCAAGACTTGCGCGACCCCGGTGGATACGCAAGGCAAACTTTCCGCCGCTGGCCCCCTGGTCGTCGATCCCACCGGCTACCGGAGTATTGCCGGGGCCCTTCAGTACCTCATCTTCACCAGGCCCGACATCGCCTACGCCGTCCAGCAGGTGTGCCTCCACATGCACGACCCTCGGGAGCCGCATCTCACCGCGATGAAGCGCATCCTACGGTACTTGCGGGGCACTCTTGACTTCGGGCTCCTTCTCCGCCGGTCCTCAGCCACAAAACTTCGCGTCTACACCGATGTCGACTGGGCGGGCTGTCCAGACACGCGTCGGTCCACCTCGGGCTACGATGTGTTCCTCGGCAACAGCCTCGTCTCCTGGTTGTCGAAGCACCAGCCGGTTGTCTCCCGCTCCAGCGCCGAGGCCGAGTACCGCGCCGTAGCCAACGGCGTGGCCGAGGCGGCTTGGCTCTGTCAGCTACTACACGAGCTCCACAGTCCGCTGGCCACGAGCACCCTCGTCTTCTGCGACAACGTCAGCGCCGTCTACCTCTCCACCAACCCCGTCCAACACCAGCGCACGAAGCATGTGGAGATTGATCTCCACTTCGTCCGCAAACGGGTCGCCTGTGGCGCTGTTCGCGTTCTTCACGTCCCGACCACCTCCCAGTTCGCTGACGTCTTCACCAAGGGGCTCCCGTCGGTGGTGTTCACGGAGTTTCGATCCAGCCTCAACATCTGCAGTGGCTAGAGTTTCGACTGCGGGGGGGGGGGGGGGGTGTAAGAGCTCCTGTGTTATGGGCCTGGCCCACTAGGGTTACATATATTCCTGTACACCTACAGCTAGGACTCTATTGGATTCTATTGTATTACAAACAACACAATTAAAAAAACGCAGCAACTTAGGCCATCGCTGCGAGAATTGCCATCCTCCATAATTGGGGCTTGCACTTCATTCTCATTGGACCCATTCTCAATATCAACTATATCATCCACATCCATAGTACTACCAATCACAAGTTAGTACAAAAAATCAGACATATAACACACATTATTTCTCACAAACGAGAACACATTATCTAAACAATCTGAGGGGTGTGCTACAGTGTCGTAGTTACTGTAGCGCGCCCCCCCCCCTCTCGGACCCTGCCAATTCTGCTGCTATTGGTCTCAAAATTTTGACTCTTGAGACAGTGGCGGAGCCGCTGTCCACCCCCCTGGGCCACCGGCTGGCTCATTGGCGAAGTTCAAAAGAAATATTTCTTTATATCAAAGAAAAATACTATAATTTGCTACCTAAATATTTTTGCATAATGAGGTCGCCCAGACTCCTGAAAGCTTTTGGCTACGCTACTATCTCCACTTGAACTTTTTTGTCGTTGAATACACAAGCACGAGAGCTACGGATCATTGCATTAATGAGAATTATTTAGAGTACAACCCACACAAGCACACAACCAAACATATATTGAACTGATTCTATTGAGAATGCTACAGTGATAGGTTGATAGTATAACCTGATGGATTTTAAACCCACTATGTCTAATGTAGCAAATAGTTAAGGGCTACACAGATTTCCAGACTTTATACAGTACAGTAAAATGAGCTTTCTTGTATAAGCTACGTCGAGACCACTCAAAGATTCTAGTTTTCTCGAACTGAAATGTATTGACTATATGAACTAAACTAAAAGCACTAAATCATTTGTTACCATATAAACATTATATTTTATGAAATATCAACGAATTTGAAGATTTGAACAAACAAGAAAGGCAATAATTATCCTGAGTGTGAAGCAAGCGCATTCATAGTAGTGGACCAACTCGAACTTTTGGAAAACTTTAATGTAAACCCTATTATTGTGCCTATTCCTGTAATATGTACCCTATATGAGCAAATTACATGTCCTCTCTACACCACAGGAAAAAGAAATTTACTGAGAACCTTCTTTCAGCAGATCTTCATGGGGCCCTTCTAATAGGTTTATATGTTGGCTTACTTTATTCAGCAGATCTTCATGGGGCCCTTGGTATGCTAAGTGCGAATGTAATAAGCTCCATAGTGTGAATTGTGAAGTACCTTGCTCAAGTGTTAGTTGTTGAAGTGTTGAGGGAGGCCGGCGCTGTGCTGTCCTGTTTTGATGGAGACTGGTGCGGCGGAGCGACGCTGCCTGACGGCGAGTCGACGACGGGTGACCGGGCGAGAGGCGGGAGGCAGAGGCGCCGGTAGCTGCTCGGCGCTCGCTCAACAAGGGCCAGCCACCGGACACGGGAGGGATACCAGAGACGCACACAACATCCGGCCGCCGGACACGGGAGGGAGAACGCACAGCTAGGGGTGGCAATCGGGCGGGTAGAACGCGGATATATGGTTCGCGTATTCATACCCACGAGATAAAACCAAATCCATACACATACTCATTTACGCTCGTGGGTACGGATCTGTATCCGTACCCGTACCCGCCGGGTATCCGTTATCCAACGGGTATCCATTACCCGCCCGCCCGTCCACTAAAATTTCAGCAACATTCCAATACCATTGTACCAGAAATAATTTCAACATTCAAACAATAATTTCAACATTCAAACAAATGATGCAAGGGCAAAAGCACTAACGGACTAACCTGCGCGGCTGCACGGCCGGACGCGGACCGCGGATGCGCGGAGGCTGTGCGCCTGTGCTGTCTGCTCGCCGTCACTGTTGTGCGCCTGTGCTGTCTGCTCGCCGACTCGCCGTGGACCGTGGTCGGTGCTTCCGGGATCTGCTGGAGCCTGGAGGGCGCTGGAGCCTGGAGCAGCCGAGCGATGGAGCCGTCGCGTAGAGCGGTGGACCGGTGGACGGCCGAGCGGTGGACGGCCGGGCCGTAGTCGTAGAGCCTGGCGGTGGCGGCTACCGGGGCTAGGGTTAGGACTTGTTGTCGTAGTCCTAGAGCGGTGGACGGCCGTACCGTAGTCGTAGTTCTTGGCTGTTGGCTGTTGCTCGCAGCTCGCTCACGGAGTCACGGCCCACGGCCCACGGGGCTGGCGCATGGCCTGGGAATGGGATTGGAGATTTGGAGAATAGGATCTGGGTCCACATGTCATATGCCCAACGGATGATGGATATAGATAGCCTATATTTATACCCGCGAAATTATTACCCACGGATACTATATAGTATTCCGTACCCGCGGATACGAAAACCCACCATATCCATACCCGACACGGTTATTTGTCCATAACCGTAACCACGGCCATCCCTACGCACAGCCTTCCGCCGGACGCCTGGTCGCAACCTGCCTCTCTCAGTGCCTAGAAGCTTTTGGGCTTTGGTCCTGTGGCTTTTGCTGGCGACCCGGGAGATAATGGCGCAATGGAGTAATGGGCCTGGGCCAACTGGCTAGCAGGGGCCAGGGAGCACTAGCACTCTAGCAGGCACCAGGCAGGGCAGGACCGCCTACCGCAGGCCGCAGCAGGCTCGTGGCCATACCCGCAGACCGAACCGCACAGCACAGAATACACTTCGGATCGGGTACCCACTAGATACCCATATCTTACACTCAGGGGCGAAGCTACATGTTAGCTCGTGGATGCACATGCACCCCCCCTAAAATCCAGAATTTAGTTATAATAGTTAAATTTTCACCATATATGCATCACACATATCTCATCCTTATGCACCCGCAAGGGAGTTGCACCCCCAATATATTTGCTCTAGTTTCGCCACTGCTTACACTGTATTTACGGGCGGATAATAGTGTTTTCGGATCTCGTATCTAAGAGTTCAGTATCTGGGATACCCATATATATCCCAAAACAAAATATTTGTATTCGTATTAAATAATTCATCCTATTTTCATACTCGTATCTGATACCCGTTCCGGTACCTGTCTCGTTTTCATCCTTGTATTTGGGGTCTGCGACGAGGTGAGCTGCCGTCGAGAGTGGTAGGGATGAAAACGGTTTCGAAATTTTTCGGAATTCCGGAAACCGGTTTCAAATTTTTTCGATCGGATTCACCGGTAACGGTATTTTTCGAAAACGGAATCGGTTTCGGAATTTTCTATCGGAATCGGCGTGGTGTTTTACCGACCATTTCCTTCGGTTACCGGTTTTTGTCAGAAATTACCGGATTTATGTCTCGGAATTTTCCGGAATTGTGTCTCGTAATTTTTCAGAATTTTCCAGCAACAACCCACATGAGGTGAGGAAGTGGGCGTTGGCACGGCGAACACAAGCCACTATCGCATTTCTCGTTTTTATCTAAGAACGACTCCAATAAAGTTCCTCAAAATAATACCTAAAAATTAAAACAATACATCATTTAGATTATATTATTATAAATGAAAAAGGTTTAAAATGATGTAGAAATCCTTAATCTAGGACGTAGTATATTTGGATTACACTATGGTGTGCCCTATATTTTTTTATTAAAAATGGTAAAGTAGGGTACTATTGTTGGAATTGTTTTTTATAATTTAACCCTATACTTATACCACTGTATAATCTACCGGTTTAATCTTTGCAAAACTCACTCAACCAAATCACTCCACACCCATAACCTCCAATAAATCCATCTAACAAATTGCATCCAGACTGAACGCACCATCAAAATCTCTACTACTCTATAAGAGTATAGTGTAGGCGTTCACCACGGTTCCGCTTGCCTCCGCCCCCGCGCCCCGACGCCCTCTCCTCACCCCAAGCGCCCCGCCTGCCCCCGCCTCTGCGCGCCCGTGTGGCCCCACCTGCAGCGGCGCGCTCATCAATCTGGTGAAGCACACCCCCGCCCCGTCTCTCTCGCCGCCATCGCCGCTCTCTCCCACCCGGATCGAGCTGGATGTCGGCTAGCCGCCGCGCCGCTGCACGTCCCGAACCCCAACGACGACTTCACCATCACCGCTCGACGCCAACCACTTCCCATGTCACCGCGCCGCCCCTCGTTGATTCGGATCACCGACCGGGGGCCTCATTCGATTCCTTTTCAACATACACTAGTGCGTTAAGCGCGCGCCTGCGCGCGTGTTGTCTTTTTTTCCAGTACCAATAGCGCAATAGCAGTAGTAATACAAATTTAGACTACGATAAGTAGTAAGTTGCATTAAACTGGCATACTTGAGTGTCCAGCAATAGTGTATCTGCAGAGTTTACATAGGCAAGCATAGTTGTAGAAAGGCTCCAACAGTAGAGTCATATGTACATAAAAGTCTACTGACCAGAAGTGACCTAGTTTTCCTTGCATACACACATAGTTCTAGAAAGGCTTCAACATTAGGTTAATATGTACATAAAAGTCTTGTGACCAAAAGTGGTGGGGCCTTTTCTATGTGTGCAAGGTGCAAATAAGAGTCTACTGATCAAAAGTGACCTAGCTTTTCTTGCATAGACACCGTTTAGGAAGGTTTAAACATCAGGTTAATACGTACATAAAAGTCTCATGACCAAAAGTGATGAGCCTCATACCTGTATATAAATGAGAGTAGTATGTTAGCATAGACAATACTGAAGAGTTCAATGTAATATCAGGATCATAAAAGAAATAACATTCTTTGAAAGGAGAGAAACAATAACATACAATATGTTTATTTTCTATTTCCTTCTGATCACAGCAAGCAGGTACTAAGTCAGTTAAAGTGTTTGTCGAATAAGGTACATGAAGAGGCTAATAGTCTAACTCATTGTTATGACGATATATAAGGAAAAAATGAAAGTTGCCTAGAGGGGGGGTGAATAGGCAAGTTAAAACTTTTTCAACAAAAACTAGAAGCAAACTGGGTAAAACTGAATTGATCTCGAAATTCACCCAGTTAACTTTGGAAATGAGATGTTCTAGTTGATCCACAGGGTTCAAAATAGTAGATCTGAGAAGGGCACTTCTCAAAATCCACACACCAAATATATATAAACAAATCTTCCACGCAATTGTGAGAGAACGAAGAACACAAACAAACACAATGAGCAAGAACACAAGAGACACAAGATTTATCCCGAGGTTCGGTCACACCACCAAGGTGCCCTACTTCCTCGTTGAGGCGCCCACAAAGAGCCAGGTCTCTTTCAACCCTAATCCTCCCTTTGCCAACCACAGAGGTCAAGCCTACACAATAATCTTTGCTCAAACGAGCGGGTAATACAAACTTTCTTGTGGTCTTCCACAAGATTTGGAGACTCACAAGAGACACCTAGTCGTCTAGGAGCTAGAAGCTCCAAGAGTAATGAATCCACAAAGAACTCGATGTAGTACCAAAGCTCGAATCAAGAAGAGCAAGAGAGATTTGGAGATGAAGCACAAAAACCGCAGCTCTCAAACTCACTCAAAGATTTCTCTCCAAAGATTTGAAATGGGAGAGGTGATAGTCGCCTAGAGGGGGGGTGAATAGGGCGAAACTGAAATTTACAAATATAAACACAACTACAAGCCGGGGTTAGCGTTAGAAATATAAATGAGTCCAAGAGAGAGGGCGCAAAACAAATCCCAAGCGAATAAGCAAATGAGACACGGAGATTTGTTTTACCGAGGTTCGGTTCTTGCAAACCTACTCCCCGTTGAGGAGGCCACAAAGGTCGGGTCTCTTTCAACCCTTCCCTCTCTCAAACGGTCCCTCGGACCGAGTGAGCTTCTCTTCTCAAATCAAAGCCGGGAACAAAACTTCCCCGCAAGGGCCACCACACAATTGGTGCCTCTTGCCTTGATTACAATGGAGTTGTGATCTCAAGAACAAGTGAGAAAGAAAAGAAGCAATCCAAGCGCAAGAGCTCAAATGAACACGGCAAATCTCTCTCGCTAATCACTAAACTCTTGTGTGGAATTGGAGAGGATTTGATCTCTTTGAATGTGTCTAGAATTGAATGCCTAGCTCTTGTAAGTGGTTGAGAAGTGGGAAAACTTGGATGCAATGAATGGTGGGGTGGTTGGGGTATTTATAGCCCCAACCACCAAACTTGACCGTTGGCTGGAGGCTTCTGCTCGATGGCGCACCGGACAGTCCGGTGCACACCGGACAGTCCGGTGCCCCTGCCAACGTCATCACTGCCGTTGGATTCTAGCCGTTGAAGCTTCTGACTTGTGGGTCCGCCTGGGTGTCCGGTGCACACCGGACATGTACTGTTTGCTGTCCGGTGCACCGGCATGGGCAAGTCTGACGACTGCGCGCGCTGCGCGCGCATTAAATGCACCGCAGGGAGCCGTTGGCGCCGCAGAGAGCCGTTGCTCCGCTGGCACACCGGACAGTCCGGTGTTCACCGGACAGTCCGGTGAATTTTAGCGGAGCGGCTGCCGCACGAACCCGAGGCTGACGAGTTCCGGAGGCC
Organism: Zea mays; assembly: GCF_902167145.1. Lineage (NCBI taxonomy): Eukaryota > Viridiplantae > Streptophyta > Magnoliopsida > Poales > Poaceae > Zea > Zea mays. The sequence continues at coordinate 164,309,305 of NC_050101.1, read as the reverse complement.
GCACTTCCTTGGAGCACCGGACATGTCCGGTGCACACCGGACAGTCCGGTGAATTATAGCGCGCCGGCTTCCGAGAATTCCCGAGGGTGAAGAGTTTGAGTCTGAGTCCCCTGGTGCACCGGACAGGTACTGTTCACTGTCCGGTGGCACACTGGACAGTCCGGTGCGCCAGACCAGGGGTGCCCTCGGTTGCCCCTTTGCTCCTTTATTGAATCCAACACTTGGTCTTTTATTGGCTGAGTGTGAACCTTGTACACCTGTATAATCTATACACTTGGGCAAACTAGTTAGTCCAAAGATTTGTGTTGGGCAATTCAACCACCAAAATTATATAGGAACTAGGTGTAAGCCTAATTCCCTTTCAATCTCCCCCTTTTTGGTGATTGATGCCAACACAAACCAAAGCAAATAGAGAAGTGCATAATTGAACTAGTTTGCATAATGTAAGTGTAAAGGTTGCTTGGAATTAAGCCAATATAACTACTTACAAGATATGCAAGGAATGTTTCTTTCTTATATAACATTTTGGACCACGTTTGCACCACATGTTTTGTTTTTGCAAATTCTTTTGTAAATCCTTTTCAAAGTTCTTTTGCAACTAGTCAAAGGTAAATGAATAAGAGTTGCAAAGCATTTTCAAGATTTGAAATTTTCTCCCCCTGAATCAAATGTTTTTCCTTTGACTTAACAAAACTCCCCCTAAAAGAGATCCTCCTCTTAGTGTTCAAGAGGGTTTTGATATATCATTTTGAAACACTACTCGCTCCCCCTTTGAACGCAATAGGATACCAATTGATAAATACTTCTTTGAAAATACTAAGTTTTTGAAATTGGTGGTGGTGCGGTCCTTTTGCTTTGGGCTCATTTCTCCCCCTTTTTGGCATGAATCGCCAAAAACGGAATCATTAGAGCCCTCTTTGGTCATAAATGAATGAGTTAAGATTATACCAAAGACGAAGTTCGGTCCTTTTGTTTTTGAGCTTTTGCTCTCTCCCCCAAGGATGAAGTCCTTTTCTTTGATGCTCATTTCTCCCCAAGGAATAGAGAGTTGCTCGGAGTGATGGCGAAGCATGAGTTACGGAGTGGAAGCCTTTGTCTTCGCCGAAGACTCCAATTCCCTTTCAATACACCTATGACTTGGTTTGAAATAGACTTGAAAACACATTAGTCATAGCATAGAGAAGAGATATGATCAAAGGTATTCAAATGAGCTATGTGTGCAAGCTAGCAAAAGAAATTTCTAGAATCAAGAATATTGAGCTCATGCCTAAGTCTGGTAAAAGATTGTTCATCAAGAGGCTTGGTAAAGATATCGGCTAGTTGATCTTTAGTATTAATGTAAGAAATCTCGATATCCCCCTTTTGTTGGTGATCCCTAAGAAAATGATACCGAATGGCTATGTGCTTAGTGCGGCTATGCTCGACGGGATTGTCGGCCATTTTGATTGCACTCTCATTATCACATAGCAAAGGGACTTTGGTTAATTTGTAACCGTAGTCCCGCAGGGTTTGCCTCATCCAAAGCAATTGCGCGCAACAATGGCCTGCGGCAATGTACTCGGCTTCGGCGGTGGAAAGAGCGACTGAATTTTGCTTCTTTGAAGCCCAAGACACCAAGGATCTTCCCAAGAACTGGCAAGTCCCCGATGTGCTCTTCCTATTAATTTTGCACCCCGCCCAATCGGCATCCGAATAACCAATCAAATCAAAAGTGGATCCCCGAGGGTACCAAAGCCCAAACTTAGGTGTGTAAGCCAAATATCTCAAGATTCGTTTTACGGCCGTAAGGTGGGATTCCTTAGGGTCGGATTGGAATCTTGCACACATGCAAACGGAAAGCATAATGTCCGGTCGAGATGCACATAAATAAAGCAATGAACCAATCATCGACCGGTATACCTTTTGATCCACGAACTTACCTCCCGTGTCGAGGTCGAGATGCCCATTTGTTCCCATGGGTGTCTTGATGGGTTTGGCATCCTTCATCCCAAACTTGGTTAGAATGTCTTGAGTGTACTTCGTTTGGCTGATGAAGGTGCCCTCTTGGAGTTGCTTGACTTGGAATCCTAGAAAATACTTCAACTCCCCCATCATCGACATCTCGAATTTTTGTGTCATAATCCTACTAAACTCTTCACATGTAGACTCGTTAGTAGACCCAAATATAATATCATCAACATAAATTTGGCATACAAACAAGTCATTTTCAAGAGTTTTAGTAAAGAGTGTAGGATCGGCTTTGCCAACTTTGAAGCCATTAGCAATAAGGAAATCTCTAAGGCATTCATACCATGCTCTTGGAGCTTGCTTGAGCCCATAAAGCGCCTTAGAGAGCCTATAAACATGGTTAGGATACTCACTGTCTTCAAAGCCGGGAGGTTGCTCAACATAGACCTCTTCCTTGATTGGTCCGTTGAGGAAGGCACTTTTCACGTCCATTTGATAAAGCTTAAAGCCATGGTAAGTAGCATAGGCTAATAATATGCGAATTGACTCAAGCCTAGCTACGGGTGCATAGGTTTCACCGAAATCCAAACCTTCGACTTGTGAATACCCTTTGGCCACGAGTCGAGCTTTGTTCCTTGTCACCACACCATGCTCATCTTGCTTGTTGCGGAAAACCCATTTGGTTCCTACAACATTTTGGTTAGGACGCGGAACTAAATGCCATACCTCATTTCTAGTGAAGTTGTTGAGCTCCTCTTGCATCGCCACCACCCAATCCGAATCTTGAAGTGCTTCCTCTATCCTGTGTGGCTCAATAGAGGAAACAAAAGAGTAATGTTCACAAAAATGAGCAACACGAGATCTAGTGGTTACCCCCTTATGAATATCGCCGAGGATGGTGTCGACGGGGTGATCTCGTTGGATTGCTTGGTGGACTCTTGGGTGTGGCGGTCTTGGTTCTTCCTCATCCTCCTTTTCTTGATCAATTGCATCTCCCCCTTGATCATTGCTATCATCTTGAGGTAGCTCATCTTCTTGATTTTGCCCTTCATCAACTTGAGCTTCATCCTCATTTTGAGTTGGTGGAGATGCTTGCATGGAGGAGGATGGTTGATCTTGTGCACTTGGAGGCTCTTTGGTTTCCTTAGGACACACATCCCCAATGGACATGTTCCTTAGCGCTATGCATGGAGCCTCATCATTACCTATCTCATCAAGATCAACTTGCTCTACTTGAGAGCCGTTAGTTTCATCAAACACAACGTCACATGAGATTTCAACTAGTCCAGTGGACTTGTTAAAGACCCTATATGCCCTTGTGTTTGAGTCATAACCAAGTAAAAAGCCTTCTACAGTTTTAGGAGCAAATTTAGATTTTCTACCTCTTTTAACAAGTATAAAGCATTTGCTACCAAAGACTCTAAAATATGAAATATTGGGCTTTTTACCGATTAGGAGTTCATATGATGTCTTCTTGAGGATTCGGTGAAGATATAACCGGTTGATGGCGTAGCAGGCGGTGTTGACCGCTTCGGCCCAAAACCGGTCCGGTGTCTTGTATTCATCAAGCATGGTTCTTGCCATGTCCAATAGAGTTTGATTCTTCCTCTCTACTACACCATTTTGTTGAGGTGTGTAGGGAGAAGAGAACTCATGCTTGATGCCCTCCTCCTCAAGGAAGCCTTCGATTTGAGAGTTCTTGAACTCCGTCCCGTTGTCGCTTCTTATTTTCTTGATCCTTAAGCCGAACTCATTTTGAGCCCGTCTCAAGAATCCCTTTAAGGTCTCTTGGGTTTGAGATTTTTCCTGTAAAAAGAATACCCAAGTGAAGCGAGAATAATCATCCACTATTACAAGACAATACTTACTCCCGCCGATGCTTATGTAAGCAATCGGGCCGAATAGATCCATGTGGAGTAGCTCAAGCGGCCTGTCGGTCGTCATGATGTTCTTGTGTGGATGATGGACTCCAACTTGCTTCCCTGCCTGGCATGCGCTACAAACCCTGTCTTTCTCAAAATGAACATTTGTTAATCCTAAAATGTGCTCTCCCTTTAGAAGCTTATGAAGATTCTTCATCCCAACATGGGCTAGTCGGCGGTGCCAGAGCCAACCCATGTTAGTCTTAGCAATTAAGCACGTGTCAAGTTCAGCTCTATCAAAATCTACTAAGTATAGCTGACCCTCTAACACACCCTTAAATGCTATTGAATCATCACTTCTTCTAAAGACAGTGACACCTATATCAGTAAAAAGACAGTTGTAGCCCATTTGACATAATTGAGAAACAGAAAGCAAGTTGTAGTCTAAGGAATCAACAAGAAAAACATTGGAAATAGAATGGTCAGGAGATATAGCAATTTTACCAAGTCCTTTGACCAAACCTTGATTTCCATCCCCGAATGTGATAGCTCGTTGGGGATCTTGGTTTTTCTCATATGAGGAGAACATTCTTTTCTCCCCAGTCATATGGTTTGTGCACCCGCTGTCGAGTATCCAACTTGAGCCCCCGGATGCATAAACCTACAAAACAATTTTAGTTCTTGACTTTAGGTACCCAAACGGTTTTGGGTCCTTTGGCATTAGACACAAGAACTTTGGGTACCCAAACACAAGTCTTGGAACTCTTGTGTTTGCCCCCAACAAATTTGGCAACTACCTTGCCGGATTTGCTAGTAAGCACATAAGATGCATCAAAGGTTTTAAATGAAATGGCATGATCATTTGATGCATTAGGAATTTTCTTCTTAGGCAACTTAGCATGGGTTGGTTGCCTAGAACTAGATGTCTCACCCTTATACATATAAGCATGATTAGGGCCAGAGTGAGACTTCCTAGAGTGAATCTTTCTAATTTTGCTCTCAGGATAGCCGGCAGGGTACAAAATGTAACCCTCGTTATCCTGAGGCATGGGAGCCTTACCCTTAACAAAGTTAGATAAGTTCTTTGGAGGGGCATTAAGTTTGACATTGTCTCCCCTTTGGAAGCCAATGCCATCCTTGATGCCAGGGCGTCTCCCATTATAGAGCATACTTCTAGCAAATTTAAATTTTTCATTTTCTAAGTTATGCTCGGCAATTTTAGCATCTAATTTTGCTATATGATCATTTTGTTGTTTAATTAAAGCCATATGATCATGAATAGCATCAATATCAACATTTCTACATCTAGTACAAATAGTGACATGCTCAATGGTAGATGTAGATGGTTTGCAAGAATTAAGTTCAACAATCTTAGCACGAAGTATATCATTCTTATCTCTAAGATCGGCAATTGTAATTTTGCAAACATCAAAATCTTTAGCCTTAGCAATCAAATTTTCATTCTCTAATCTAAGGCTAGCAAGAGAAATGTTTAATTCTTCAATCCTAGCAAGTAAATCATCATTATTATCTCTAGAATTGGGAATTGAAACATTACAAACATGTGAATCAACCTTAGCATTTAAACTAGCATTTTCATGTCTAAGGTTGTCAATCATCTCACGACAAGTGCTTAGCTCACTAGATATTTTTTCACATTTCTCTATCTCAAGAGCATAAGCCTTTTTAACCTTAACATGTTTTTTGTTTTCTTTAATTAGACAATCCTCTTGGGAATCCAAAAGGTCATCCTTTTCATGAATAGCACTAACCAATTCATTCAATTTTTCTTTTTGAGCTATGTTAAGGTTGGCAAAAAGGGAACGTAAATTATCCTCCTCATCACTAGCATTATCATCACTAGAAGATTCATATTTAGTGGAGGAGTTGGTTTTAACCTTCTTCCGTTTGCCGTCCTTTGCCATGAGGCACTTGTGGCCGACGTTGGGGAAGAGAAGTCCCTTGGTGACGGCGATGTTGGCGGCGTCCTCGTCGTCGGAGGAGTCGCTTGAGCTTTCGTCGGAATCCCATTCCCGACAAACATGGGCATCGCCGCCCTTCTTCTTGTAATACCTTTTCTTCTCCTTTCTTCTTCCCTTCTTGTCGTCGCCTCGGTCACTGTCACTAGATATAGGACATTTAGCAATAAAATGACCGGGCTTACCACACTTGTAGCAAACCTTCTTGGAGCGGGACTTGTAGTCCTTCCCCCTCCTTTGCTTGAGGATTTGGCGGAAGCTCTTGATGACGAGCGCCATTTCCTCATTGTCGAGCTTGGAGGCGTCTATTGGTTGTCTACTTGGTGTAGACTCCTCCTTCTTCTCCTCCGTTGCCTTGAATGCAACGGGTTGGGCTTCGGATGGGTCGCCAAGCTCGTTGATTTTCCTCGAGCCTTCTATCATGCACTCAAAACTTACAAAATGCCCGATAACTTCCTCAGGGGTCATTTTAGTATATCTAGGATTACCACGAATCAATTGAACTTGAGTGGGATTAAGAAAAATGAGAGATCTTAAAATAACATTTACCACTTCGTGGTCATCCCACTTCTTGCTCCCGAGGTTGCGCACTTGGTTCACCAAAGTCTTGAGCCGGTTGTACATATGTTGTGGCTCCTCCCCTTTGAGAAGCCGGAACCGACCGAGCTCCCCCTCGATCGTTTCCCGTTTGGTGATCTTGGTGAGCTCATCTCCCTCGTGCGCGGTTTTGAGTACATCCCAAATCTCCTTGGCGTTCTTCAACCCTTGTACTTTGTTATATTCCTCTTTGCTTAGTGAGGCGAGGAGAATTGTTGTGGCTTGTGAGTTGAAGTGCTCGATTTGGGCTACCTCATCCTCATCATAGTTCTCATCCCCTACGGATGGTACCTGCGCACCAAACTCAACAACATCCCAAATGCTTTTGTGGAGCGAGATTAGATGAAATCGCATTAAATCGCTCCACCTAGCGTAATCTTCACCATCAAAAGTTGGTGGTTTGCCTAGAGGGACGGAAAGTAAAGGTGTATGTTTGGAAATGCGAGGGTAGCGTAGGGGGATCTTACTATACTTCTTGCGCTCTTGGCGCTTAGAAGTGACGGAGGGCGCATCGGAGTCGGAGGTCGATGTTGATGAAGTGTCGGTCTCGTAGTAGACCACCTTCCTCATCCTCTTGTGCTTGTCCCCTTTCCGATGCGGCTTGTGGGAAGAAGATTTTTCCTTCTTCTCTTTGTGAGAAGAAGATTTCTTCTCCTTCCCTTTGGAGGAGCTCTTCTTCTTCTCCCTCCTTTTGGTGCGGGACTCTTCCGATGAAGTGCTCCCTTGGCTTGTAGTGGGCTTTTCGCCGGTCTCCATCTCCTTCTTGGCGTGATCTCCCGACATCACTTCGAGCGGTTAGGCTCTAATGAAGCACCGGGCTCTGATACCAATTGATAGTCGCCTAGAGGGGGGGTGAATAGGGCGAAACTGAAATTTACAAATATAAACACAACTACAAGCCGGGGTTAGCGTTAGAAATATAAATGAGTCCAAGAGAGAGGGCGCAAAACAAATCCCAAGCGAATAAGCAAATGAGACACGGAGATTTGTTTTACCGAGGTTCGGTTCTTGCAAACCTACTCCCCGTTGAGGAGGCCACAAAGGCCGGGTCTCTTTCAACCCTTCCCTCTCTCAAACGGTCCCTCGGACCGAGTGAGCTTCTCTTCTCAAATCAAAGCCGGGAACAAAACTTCCCCGCAAGGGCCACCACACAATTGGTGCCTCTTGCCTTGATTACAATGGAGTTGTGATCTCAAGAACAAGTGAGAAAGAAAAGAAGCAATCCAAGCGCAAGAGCTCAAATGAACACGGCAAATCTCTCTCGCTAATCACTAAACTCTTGTGTGGAATTGGAGAGGATTTGATCTCTTTGAATGTGTCTAGAATTGAATGCCTAGCTCTTGTAAGTGGTTGAGAAGTGGGAAAACTTGGATGCAATGAATGGTGGGGTGGTTGGGGTATTTATAGCCCCAACCACCAAACTTGACCGTTGGCTGGAGGCTTCTGCTCGATGGCGCACCGGACAGTCCGGTGCACACCGGACAGTCCGGTGCCCCTGCCAACGTCATCACTGCCGTTGGATTCTAGCCGTTGAAGCTTCTGACTTGTGGGTCCGCCTGGGTGTCCGGTGCACACCGGACATGTACTGTTTGCTGTCCGGTGCACCGGCATGGGCAAGTCTGACGACTGCGCACGCTGCGCGCGCATTAAATGCACCGCAGGGAGCCGTTGGCGCCGCAGAGAGCCGTTGCTCCGCTGGCACACCGGACAGTCCGGTGTTCACCGGACAGTCCGGTGAATTTTAGCGGAGCGGCTGCCGCACGAACCCGAGGCTGACGAGTTCCGGAGGCCGCACTTCCTTGGAGCACCGGACATGTCCGGTGCACACCGGACAGTCCGGTGAATTATAGCGCGCCGGCTTCCGAGAATTCCCGAGGGTGAAGAGTTTGAGTCTGAGTCCCCTGGTGCACCGGACAGGTACTGTTCACTGTCCGGTGGCACACCGGACAGTCCGGTGCGCCAGACCTGGGGTGCCCTCGGTTGCCCCTTTGCTCCTTTATTGAATCCAACACTTGGTCTTTTATTGGCTGAGTGTGAACCTTGTACACCTGTATAATCTATACACTTGGGCAAACTAGTTAGTCCAAAGATTTGTGTTGGGCAATTCAACCACCAAAATTATATAGGAACTAGGTGTAAGCCTAATTCCCTTTCAAGAGGCAAGAGGTGTGTGAGAGAGAGTGGGAGGTGTTTCTCAGGTTGGGAATGAAGTTTTGTGCGTGCTGTTCTGTGGGGAGAGAGGTAGGAGTGAGTATATATAGGTGGGGCTCCAAAACTAGCCGTTTTTGACTTTTCTGCCCAAAAACCGGTTGAACCGGTCCCAAAACCGGTTGAACCGGTTTTTCAAAAAGCTGCGCACAGCTTTTTGGCTGACACAGCAGACTGGCAGAAAAAAGTGAACAGTGCAAAAACCGGTTGAACCTGTTTTAAAACCGGTTGAACCTGTTTCCACCAGACAAAAACCGGTTGAGTGTCCGGTTGAGTGTCCGGCTGAACCAGTATTTTGAAAAAAGGTGAACAGTGCAAAAACCGGTTGAACCTGTTTTAAAACCGGTTGAACCTGTTTTTCCAAAAATTAATTTTGACCAAGATAGACTTTAAAAGGTTGTACTACATACTTTCACTAAGGATTAACAAGGGTAAAATGGAAGTTTTGGATCAAGGATTTTTGAGCTTTTGTACCAACACCAACCTTCTTTTTGGATCCCCCTTGATAGTACGACGATTCCTATACTCAAGTTAAATAAAATATAATTAAGTAAACTCCTTGAGTCATTGGTGTCTCAAGTGTGATTTCTCCATGGTGTTGCTTCATAAGGATCACAAACATCTTTGTCTCACCTTTTGAAGCAAACACAAATCGAGCCTATGACTTGTGCCATTTCACCATATATGAGTTCAAATCATGGCTTCAAGTCACCTTACTGATGCATCAACATGTTGTAACTCTTCATAGCTGATTAGTTCATCGACTTAGTGCAAGTACTCTCTTCTTCACCTTAGCCATGGTACCTCGGTCTACAAGCCGTCGCTTGGCCTTCACCTTCGCTTAGTTCCTCGAAGCCCTTTCCTTGCTATCTTCACCCTATCAAGCCATTCTTGAGTCACATCCTATTGAGCATCCATTGAGAGAATCATTTCTTCAATATTGTGAACCTTGCTTGAATGTCATCTAGATATAACTGCTAAGATCAATCAAGCTCTAGTTTGATTCTCATATATTCATATATGGACTAATAGTAATATGGTCAAGCCAATTCACGATTCCTCATATCTTGTTCACTTTGGCTTGACCAATCCTCTTAATCACTTCAACCTCTACTATGATCATATTTATGCATAGTGATTTCTCAGGACTTGTCCATATATTCAAACCAATATAGAGACCATATTATATCCATTTGCATTGTCTCACTGGTTATTTGACCTTGTGTTGAACTTTGTTCACTGATCATTATACACTATTCAAGTATGTTCATCATACTGAATTCCCTGTTCAACACTTAGCAAATTTGTTAGACCTTTAAATGTGTTGTTATCCAAATCACCAAAACTCACAAAAGGGATGAATGCACTTTCAATCTCCCCCTTTTTGGTGATTGATGACAACACATTTAAAGCTTACATAAGATTTGATAAATAAGATTTTGAATCCTATGATATAGTTTCCTCCCCCTAAATATGTGCATTTCAGAAAATACCAATTTTGTACTCAAATGCCAAAAGCACATATTTGGGTCAAAGTATGGAGACAACTTATATCATACTATCCATAGGATGCAGTGCGTCATAAAATAAACGTGATGCTCATGACATAGTATGCACTCATCAACTTTCTACATCTTATATTTTTCTTATGACTTCCCCTTTTTTTAATTATTTCTCCCCTTTTTAAAGTCTTCTAACACTTAGTTACATAAGACTAAAGGTAAGCTTTAATGCAAAATTTCTCCCACTTTGTCATAAATCTCCAAAAAAAAGATATAAAGAATATAAAGGGTAGAAATTATGATTAATCAAGATTTGAACACACTATCATGAAAAGGGTCCTTATATGGCACAAAGGTAATGGAGAAGTGCCATAAGTGATGTACCTTTGCGTTTTACCTTTTCAAAGGGGTGTTCCACACTTGTGTTGTATTTAGAGTTCATTTTGCAATCTCTTGTTGGCATAATTATGACATAGGTCCAAGATATCAAATGAATATTGTCATACTAATTGAAAGATAAATCTTGATACCTCGAGTCTAGATGTCACCTAGCATTTTCTTATCATAACAAGAGGCAACATGAAAATTGCACAAGTATGGATTATACAACTAGTGATCATGTATGAAAAATATCAATTGAAAAACACCAATTGATACAATTTGATAGATAAGCAGATCACTAATAGCATATTACACTAAGTTCTCCTCAAGTTTTAGAGCGCACATATATATGAATTCAATTGATACCAGTTGAGAGTACTTATTTGTAATTTAAAGTACCATTAGCATAAAATGAGTATAAATTGAACATAATCATGCGACATAAGAAACATGTGCACTATTTAATCAATTAAGTTCTAGACAGGAGAATTTATAAGCTATGCTACTTTAGACATTTGCAATCCAAAAGAATATGATATATGTTTACCAGTTTTAGATGATTTTGGAGTAGCATATACAAGATAAACTCATTCTCTTATAAAATGTATAAAAGATACATTTATTGGAGCAAAGAATTTTTGATACCCATCAAAATTTGCAGTGGAAGCGATTGTCTTTGCCCGAAGATTCCTTTCTAATTTGAGACTACACACATAATAGACTTGGAAATGAAGTTAGTCTCAAAGATTCAAATTATAGACCATTCTCCCCCTAAATGTGTGCATACAAGTGATGAATACTTGTTTAGCTTATGCACTTGGACTTGTGAGGTCAGGGGATTAAGTTCTACAATTTGAACCTTGGTACAGATAAAGTATGAAAATGTGAAATTGTACCAATTGAAGGAATTACTCATAATAAAAAGGTATACTAATAGATATGATATGCAATATTTTAAGCCAAGATTCAAGAGAAGTTAGCATGTTTGACTCATACCTCACTAAGATGACTTAAGACAAACTTATGACATCACCACAAGAGGTATTAATCAAATATCTAGAGATTCTATAATCATCACCACTAGTGCAACCTTATGGTGAGACTTAAGATATTGCATATACATGCACACATTAGCATGTAAGAGCCTAGATACAAAAATTGTAATACAATAGTTCATGGAGTGACACACCTTTGTTCTACGCCACATGGTCTCCATTATAATCATGAATTTACATCTTAGCTTTTGATAGGCTTGACATTATTTTTGCACAAAGCAAGATGATTTTCATTCATGCCCATCAGTCTTCATTACGACATGTATTGAGTAAATTTAGCATGCCAAGGACAAACATATCCTCTTAAAAAAACAAGAGAAACCCATTCTTTTCAAAGAACTACACAAGTTCACTAAAAGAAAATGTTAGTATTTAAGGACACAAGATATAGAATGAGCTCCCCCTAAATGTATGCATCAAGTACTCGAATTACTTGTAACATGCACTTGATTCAATTAAGATTCTTAGAGGAGTTCATCATATATCTTGGTCAAGGCATAATATATTTGAAACAATTGAATTTATGCTAGAGAACACATATTGATCCTCAATAGAACTAATCCATGGGGTGACATGTGGTAAATATTTGATCATTTCCTTGGAACCACTCATCCTCATTTGATGTTCTCCAAGGTGTGAGACTACAAAACATGAACTTTAAGAAATCATTAATCTCACAAGATATAGGTTAAACTCTCCCTCAATTTGTGCATGCAAGAGTACACAAAGTACACTTATGCACATCAACAATACGAGGTTAAAGGAGATGTTTGCACTATATATTGGTTTAACATAATATGCTTTACATAGATGATGAAAATCAAACCAATTGAAAGTTTAAAAACTGAAAGTATATCAATTGAAATCCTAAATGGTAAAACATGCTAATATGAACCTCAAACCTCATAATGAAGGATGTCACATAAATATGTCACTACATCTTCATTATTTGGTTGACAAAAAAAAATATAACTCCTTTCTTGAATCACTGTGATTTCTTTTCCCTTTACGATTTCATCCAACCAAGTGATCATGAACTTCTTTCATCTTTTCTTGATTCGATCATACTTGATATGAGATCAATTGAAACTCAATGATTGAAACAACTAAGACTCTTATATCCGTAGATTTTCAATCCATCTTGAAAGCACTTGGAAGGACCTTATTGAAACACTTAGAAAAGAGAGCATTAGAAACACAAGGGAGGGTTTCACAAATGATAATCCTTATATGTGGATGGAAAATGAATCATCATTCTTGAAACCCAAAAGGATAGATTAAATTCCTTTAAATTAGTGCACACATATAGTTGATGTCAAAGTTATATGCACTATTGAACATTTTGTATTGCGAGGAATTTAACCTATACTATGGCACATCCCACTAAGGATAGAATACTAAAACAACTGAAGGATAGGAAGTTTTCATACCTTGGCCTCTTATCAACTTCTTCTTACTTTAGTTGAATAGTATCCTTTAAGCTTGTGATTTATACAATTTAAAACAAGCACCATCTCTTATCATAGATTTTCTATGGATAAACTCAACACAAGAGATGGCATTAGTAGCACAAGCACTAGTTTCTTATTTAGCAACCCTTTATATGTGAAGGGCAAACGAGTTGCTAAAATAGAGAAACATCATAATATGGACTAAATTTCCTTGAACCCTCATGCACAATATATTTTGAATGACATGGATAATATGCATGGTTATTCAATGAAGTCTAAAGGGATGACTTAATCCATATTATGGTGAGTGTCTAATATAGAAGAATCAAATCCAAATTAACTAGATAGAGAATACATCACATAATTTTGGATTGTTCACCATATGATAATATTCATTCAACTTCCAATTAGACCTTTATTTCATAATCAACATTTGATGTATATCCTCAAGTGCTTCTTTTTCCTTAGTGGCTACACAAGTCACAAAAAGATAAGATTTGAAAATAATATGCACTTGAGATTCAGTTGTTACCACCCTAGCTACTATCTCCAAAGATGATTTATACATTCATTATCGAGCACCCAACTTGATCCATTGAAGGAGTGATCCTGCAAAACAAGTTTAAGCTTCATATCTTGGTACCCAATTTGAATTGGGTCCTTTGAGATTAGTGGTAAGAGCCTTGAGTACCCACACAATCCTTATTGTGGCCTTTCTCTTTGTGTAGGCACCCACATATACTTGACAACCATCTTACATGGTTTCAAGTCAATATTTAATCACATAGATAAAAACTAGAGTTAAGAATAGGAGCCTTTTCTCCTTTTATTAATACATCATTGTGTTGCCTTCTTGATGATGAACCTACCTTGACTTTGGGTGCACCTAGCTTATCAAGGTTAGTCGCACAAGCATTCATATCATAAAGACAAGTTATGCATGGAATTTACAACTTAGTGATCCAATTCAATGTGAAGCATATGTATATCGATTGAAGTAGATTTCTAAGATATCAAAATATGGGTTTCCAAAATTTAGAGAGTATGGATCACTAATTGTACCTTTTACAGTTTAAAAATCATATCCATGTTAGTGCATATGTATGTGATGAATATCAACAAAAAGATTCCTATGCACTTTTAGAATTAACGATAAGAGAATTTTAAACTGCATCAAGAGTAGCTATTTTGAAAACAAAGATTACAATCCATAAAAATGAGATACAATTTTTACCATTATGGATTGAGTTAGTATAGCTTACTCAAGAGAAACTTATTCTCTAAGACACAAGATACCGAATGTGCTCCCCCAGATATGTGCATCAAGTATTTGAATGACTTGTCAAATGCACACCATATAGAATGTACCATTTGTTATACCAATTTGACAGATCTTACTATCTGTGGTGGTGTCACCTTAGTATTCTTCTTTTCATCATTTGTGGAGACTTCCTTCTTTGTTATCTTTTTTCCTTTTAAAACTAGTCGATAAAACACTTTGAAAAGAGGTATTAGTAGTACAAGGAAGTATTTAATGAATGATGATATCTATATATGAATGGCAAACAAATCATCATTTATGAGGCGTAAAGGCATAAATTAAATTCCTTTTAAGTTAATGCACATGGAGCAGTGAATTCACAATATGCACTAATTTACAAATTTAAGCCAAAAGGAATTTAACCTTCATATTGACATTCCTTTCCATAGAATATATTATTAGCAATTGAAAGAATGTCACTTGAAAGGAACTACCATTGATCAACAACCAATTGAAGCAATTTGTTCCATACCTTTGCCTTGACCATTCCTAATCTTTCTTTTAGGTGAAGATTAACCTTTAAAGCTTGTGATTTTACCAATGGAAAGAGCACAATCTCTACTTATGAATTTCCATGAAATATCTTAAAAGAGATTGTATTAGTAACACAAGCGATAGTTTCCTATTTAGCAACCTATAGTATATGAATGACAAGAAGGTTACTAAAACATGCAAGGAAACCTCATGATATGAACTAAATTACCCTTACAAGCATCATGCATAACATCAATTGTAAAAAAGATGAAAGTAGCATGATTATTTAATTAAGTTCACATGGCAAGTTTAATTCATAGCATGGTGAGTGATTAATGTAGAAGACTCAAAACCAATTTAAACAAGAATGAATACATCACATAGTATTGGTTCGATCTTCTTTGAATGTTGAATGGCACACTCCATTTGGGAAACACATTCTCATGTTGTGAGACTACATAAACACTTAGATAGAAACATTAGTCTCACAACTCTAGTCATATAGAGAATTCCCCATTTGGTAAGTGCTATAAGAATTTGAATTTCTTACTTAGCACTCTATTCATTTAAGAACATGGGATAATCCTCTTTATGTCTAGGTCATGGCAATAACACGATAATTAATTTGAAATATGCCACAAGGTACATATAATCAATTTAAAGCATGTAGATTGTCACAATATAAAAATATGAACTTGCAATCTACCATATAATTAGATCATTTCCAAAGCAAGGTAAAATCTTTTAAGTTCATTCTCAAGTGCTTCATTTTTCCTATGTGGCTACAAAAGACACAAAGGAATATACCAATTAAAAGCAATGTGCACTTAAGAATTAAGTGTTACCATCCTTTGGATATTACTTGGTTGTAGGCCTTTTGCTTGATTCCCACAAAGGTTAATCCTTATTCCCTACAACACAAGTTCTTGCTAGAGATAAATATGAAGTTAGTGATATAACAACTCAATTCATCTCTGGGTCAATCTTAAAGGATAGACAATGTAAGATTGATAGCTTGAGATAAGAATTGAGTTAAACCGCTCAAGCACCCCAAAGCTTCATATCAACTCTAGGTACCTGCAAAAACTTATTAAGTATATTTTGGTACCCATTTTTGGATGGGTCCACCAAGGTTAGCTAATAAGTACTTAGGCACCCAAATAGCCTTGGTCCTAGAATGTGGTAAACTCATCACCTTTCTAGCACAAGGGTCAAATTTGGGTCTCCTAAGCATATTTGAATGTATTAAGAAGTTAGGCTTAGGTGTTTTACCCTTTGGACAAACCTTGAATAGATGACCTTTTTCACGGCAATTGTAGCAAATGCGATGCTTGTCCTTGCAATGCATTTGCCTTTTGATTTCATCCTTTTTGATGGTCATCTTTCTTGATCGTGCAAGGTCTTGATTCTTCATGTGGGGGCATGAATCAATTTCATGGCCCTTCTCCTTGCATCCATAACACCTCCTATCGCTTCTCTTTGATCTTTCTTTGTTGAAGCACATAGGTACATTGTTAGAGAAAATCATATGAGCATTAATTTTCTCACCATGGATTTTGCTCATGCCCTTCTTGGAAAGCTTGGTATTCTTTTGAAGGGGTTTTGTGCATGCTACGGTTGTCCCCTTATCAAGATTTTTCACCATATTATCACGATTATCTTGAGAATGTTGAGCATGACACTTTCCCTTCAAACGAGTTAAGCTCCTTCTTAGCATTCCAACTTCTTCCTTGAGCTCTTTATTTTCTTGTGTGATAGAAATATCACTAATTCCTGAAATTTCTAGCTCAATGGAAGATTGGCTTTCTTGAGAGCAACATTTGTTAGCACATGATAATATAGTTTCTACTTGAGTACATGTGCATATGTGAGGTTGGTATGATTTCAAATTAGTTAACACAACCTCATGAGCCATTTCTAACATGATATGTGAATCCATCAATTTATTATGAGAGAACACAAGCATATCATGTTTTTCTTGTAAAGCTAGATTTTCAATATTTATCTTTTCTATTGTGTTCTTGAGCATATCATTTTTACTTTCTAATTGAGCAATATATGATGAATGATTAACAACTTTAATTTGCTCAATTGAAATGTCTTCATACCTTTGGACCAAATCATCATGAGAGCACTTTAGCTTCTCATGCTCTTTGGTCAACTTCTCTAAGTCTTCAATTTTTCTGATGAGGAAGTCTTCTTGCTTATGAAGCATTTCTTTTTGTTCTTTCGCTCTTTTCATGAGTTTGAGCAAGCTCATCCGATGTTTCTTGCTTAGCTGAGCGAAGAATTGTTGAAGATCATCCTCATCTTCACTATCACTTTCTTGCTCCTCCTCATCCTCACTTTCGCTTTCACTGTCACTCCCATTAGCAATAAAGCACATATGAGAAGTGGATTTGAAAGACGAACCTTGTGAAGAGGTGGATTCATCATTTGGTCTCCATCGATCATTTTCTTCTTCAATTTTGTTCTTCGCCTCATCTTCCTTCATTTTGAGGAACATCCTTTCGGCGATTCTCATGGCAAGATCTATTGCCCTAGGATCGACATCTGCAACAAAAGATGAAGTCGAGGCAACCTCAACTTTTTCAAGCTTAGAAGCACTTTTGTTTCTTAGTCCCCCCGACATGATCTTTTCCTCACGCGGTTAAGCGTTAGAACGAGGATTAGGCTCTGATACCAATTGAAAGTTGCCTAGAGGGGGGGTGAATAGGCAAGTTAAAACTTTTTCAACAAAAACTAGAAGCAAACTGGGTAAAACTGAATTGATCTCGAAATTCACCCAGTTAACTTTGGAAATGAGATGTTCTAGTTGATCCACAGGGTTCAAAATAGTAGATCTGAGAAGGGCACTTCTCAAAATCCACACACCAAATATATATAAACAAATCTTCCACGCAATGGTGAGAGAACGAAGAACACAAACAAACACAATGAGCAAGAACACAAGAGACACAAGATTTATCCCGAGGTTCGGTCACACCACCAAGGTGCCCTACTTCCTCGTTGAGGCGCCCACAAAGAGCCAGGTCTCTTTCAACCCTAATCCTCCCTTTGCCAACCACAGAGGTCAAGCCTACACAATAATCTTTGCTCAAACGAGCGGGTAATACAAACTTTCTTGTGGTCTTCCACAAGATTTGGAGACTCACAAGAGACACCTAGTCGTCTAGGAGCTAGAAGCTCCAAGAGTAATGAATCCACAAAGAACTCGATGTAGTACCAAAGCTCGAATCAAGAAGAGCAAGAGAGATTTGGAGATGAAGCACAAAAACCGCAGCTCTCAAACTCACTCAAAGATTTCTCTCCAAAGATTTGAAATGGGAGAGGCAAGAGGTGTGTGAGAGAGAGTGGGAGGTGTTTCTCAGGTTGGGAATGAAGTTTTGTGCGTGCTGTTCTGTGGGGAGAGAGGTAGGAGTGAGTATATATAGGTGGGGCTCCAAAACTAGCCGTTTTTGACTTTTCTGCCCAAAAACCGGTTGAACCGGTCCCAAAACCGGTTGAACCGGTTTTTCAAAAAGCTGCGCACAGCTTTTTGGCTGACACAGCAGACTGGCAGAAAAAAGTGAACAGTGCAAAAACCGGTTGAACCTGTTTTAAAACCGGTTGAACCTGTTTCCACCAGACAAAAACCGGTTGAGTGTCCGGTTGAGTGTCCGGCTGAACCAGTATTTTGAAAAAAGGTGAACAGTGCAAAAACCGGTTGAACCTGTTTTAAAACCGGTTGAACCTGTTTTTCCAAAAATTAATTTTGACCAAGATAGACTTTAAAAGGTTGTACTACATACTTTCACTAAGGATTAACAAGGGTAAAATGGAAGTTTTGGATCAAGGATTTTTGAGCTTTTGTACCAACACCAACCTTCTTTTTGGATCCCCCTTGATAGTACGACGATTCCTATACTCAAGTTAAATAAAATATAATTAAGTAAACTCCTTGAGTCATTGGTGTCTCAAGTGTGATTTCTCCATGGTGTTGCTTCATAAGGATCACAAACATCTTTGTCTCACCTTTTGAAGCAAACACAAATCGAGCCTATGACTTGTGCCATTTCACCATATATGAGTTCAAATCATGGCTTCAAGTCACCTTACTGATGCATCAACATGTTGTAACTCTTCATAGCTGATTAGTTCATCGACTTAGTGCAAGTACTCTCTTCTTCACCTTAGCCATGGTACCTCGGTCTACAAGCCGTCGCTTGGCCTTCACCTTCGCTTAGTTCCTCGAAGCCCTTTCCTTGCTATCTTCACCCTATCAAGCCATTCTTGAGTCACATCCTATTGAGCATCCATTGAGAGAATCATTTCTTCAATATTGTGAACCTTGCTTGAATGTCATCTAGATATAACTGCTAAGATCAATCAAGCTCTAGTTTGATTCTCATATATTCATATATGGACTAATAGTAATATGGTCAAGCCAATTCACGATTCCTCATATCTTGTTCACTTTGGCTTGACCAATCCTCTTAATCACTTCAACCTCTACTATGATCATATTTATGCATAGTGATTTCTCAGGACTTGTCCATATATTCAAACCAATATAGAGACCATATTATATCCATTTGCATTGTCTCACTGGTTATTTGACCTTGTGTTGAACTTTGTTCACTGATCATTATACACTATTCAAGTATGTTCATCATACTGAATTCCCTGTTCAACACTTAGCAAATTTGTTAGACCTTTAAATGTGTTGTTATCCAAATCACCAAAACTCACAAAAGGGATGAATGCACTTTCAAAAAAGGAGCAATGTAAAAGCAAGTGTACTAAGAACGCTGGCAGCTGCATCTAGGTAATGTTCGAAGAAAAGGTTTAAAGCATTTAAATACAAATCAAGAAAGACAGGTTAACATTAAAGAAATAAAATGCTGGAGTGAGGAAGCAATGAAGTTCAAGAGCCTGTGCAGTTAAGACATGTTGTTTCATGCCCCTGCTCTCCTTCACCAAGCGAGTTAAACATTTGGTGTTTCTTTTAAGTAGGATAGATAGACACATATATATGTGTAATATACAGGTTTTAGAATGGAGCATAGAATGGAGCATAGAAACTAAGGAATAGGTCGAAAAGCTAAAACCATGTAAACTCTAAGTATTGAAAAAAGTTTGAGGAATATAGATACTTAATTAATTAGCTAAGTAAAATGGTGCCATACCTTAATGTATTTCATGATGGACTAAATGTTGTCATTCTTGGAACATGTAGAATCTGGCATGCCTTTGCTAACCTGGGTGTGCTTCATCCTACATGTAATGTATTATATTAATATAGAATAGAATTTGTAGTTGTAAGCCTAAAAGGCATGCTTTGTTTTTTATTTTAAACTAATGTATTTGCATACATACTTTTTGGGTGGTGATGATAATTCATTCTTGGTCAGCTGATCTGCATATTCGTCAACGTTCTGTGATTAAAAGAAAAGGTGTAAGCTTTATGAGATAATGACATATTTAGGACAACTCTAACAATAATTTGTAAGCTAAATTCAATCATTCTGTTTTATATTTCAATAGAAAACAGTGAAAAGCTACATCCTGATCAAAAACTGGTTTTATACACGTATTTTTAGGTTCATGTGAGGTTGTGATGTTGATTTAATTATACTATAAGTCATTACGAAAAAGTCAATAATATTGAAGAAGAGATCGTCTTAGAGCTAGAAAATGACAAGCTCCTGCTATTGACAGTAGTGGAATAGTTCAGTTAGCAGTGGCTGCAATGTCCTAGAGCAGCTGTGAATATGAGCAAAGAGTTGAGATCCCCTAGAGCTGCAAGTCTGCAACCGCCTGCTTTGAGATCATCTTCATAGTAACTAACACATCTGGTGGTCTAAATTCTTTTTATATTTAACAATCCCACATGAATTATGTATTTTCAGAATAATTTTGTTTGAACAGCTCCAGAATAAAGAGATAGTGGAACTCAGTTTTTGAGCTATTAATAAATAACTGCATATATTTTGTACAACTAAAAAGCCATGTGTTGAGTCTATGACCAGTTTTCTGACATAATAATAAATGAACTCTGTTACCAACAATCTTTACTATGAACACCAAAGTGATGGACATCAGTTCAAGAATGATCAGGTAAACTGCATGTAAACAAACGGTTTTGGAAGTGTATATTTGCCAAACAATAATTAACTGCCACAAATAAAATGATAATCATGGTAACAGTACTAACAATTCATTTTAAATTCACTATACGATTTTAAATGGCATTAGTAATAGAAAACCACAACTAATCTGATAATATTAAGATCATTGCTATATAAAGTGTTTATTAATCTCTCTCTCTCTTTCTCTTGTCTGGCACCTAGTGATCTGTCTTGCGTGCATTGCTCTGACTGTCTGGTCTGCTCGGTGTTGGACTATTTGTGCAGCTGGTAGCGTGCTTGATCACAGGCCGTCCACTGTGGCTGCAGCTGCAATCTTGTTTGAAACCTATGGACCTCTACTGACCAAAGAAGCAATCGATTCCAAGATGAGCTACCTTTCTCCATCTTGTCTTATTGAGAATGTGAGTCACTTGTTTATATTTCGATCATGTACTACTTGTGTAGCATTTTGACCATATGAATGTTCAGTCCCGATGAACCTTGGATTAGAAAAATTTCAATATAGCATTTTTTATTTAAATGAATGTGTCTGTTTCTTTGACCAACAACATGTACATGCTTGCTACAGTATGATGGTTGGGGACAATAACAGGAGAGGTAGCAAGAGATCATTGCCATGTTTAGGCTCCAACGAGATTGCCACCAGTACATATCATTCTGTTCTTGTTGATGATGTTACGGACACCGCCGCCGCCTTTGCCACGGCGGTGTCGGCTAGGAATAAGCAGATCAGGCTGGAGCTGACGGGCATCAGTTGAGAAAGCTAGCACCACCGGGGACACAGTTTTTAGCTAGATGTCTAGGGGGGCTTGGTTTGATCTTCCCTTTCATTTTCTTCCCTTCTTTTTGAACTTATATGTTTGCAAAAAAGAAGATATTTTTTTAGGTTCTTTGAGCCATTGCGATGGGTTGGCATTGGCTGTTGTCAGATTGGATTGGATTGGTTTGGTTTGTGAGAGATCATCCAAAACAGACTTTGAATGCGGAACCCTATCAGTCTAGGGGCTTTAGCCCCAAGTGGATTAGATGGATCAGGAGTCTGGTACAGGGTGAATCTATTTGTGTGAGAATAAATGATATGGATAGTGTATTTTTATACCTGGAAAAGGTCTTAGGCAAGGAGACCCTTTATCTCTTTTGAACCTAGTAGCTGATAGCTTTACCAGGATGCTCAAGAAAGCAGCTAGACAGGACTTGATTTCTGGGCTTCTTTTTCAGGTCACGGGAGGTGGTGTGACCACTCTGCATTATGCAGATGACACTCTTTTCTTCTTAGAAATAATCTAGAAAAGGCTAAGACTTTGAGATGGCTGTTAATCTTTTTTTTGAACAGATATCAGGGATGAAGATCAATTATGAGAAGAGTGATCTTCTTGCCATTGGTTTGGATTCAGATAATGCTAATAGTTTTGCAGAAGTGTTTTGTTGCAAACAAGGGGGTTTCTCAATCAAATACCTCGGTGTGCCTCTTCACTTTACTAAATTGAAGAGAGCTGATTTACAACCTGTGATAGATAAGAGAATAGCTGGATGGAGAGGGAGACTTTTGCCCTATGCTGGCAGACTTACTCTTTTAAGAGCATGTCTTTCAAGCATTCCTATTTATTTGCTTTACATTATAAAATGTCCCTAAATGGGCTGCTGACATGATCAATTCACAGATGGGGCACTTTCGGAGAGAAACTGTTTCTCTATCTGCACGCAGACATCATCAGCTAGCTTTGAGTTCGCAAGCAAATGTGAAGCATCAGCACTAAGCCCCTTCATATGGATATCCTGTGACTCTCCTTTGCAAGTGAAGCTACAAAGGTATTGCATAAATGAATTGCTTGCTTCCAGGTTGCAAGAACAATTAGCTGAATAGAGAACGCCACCTAGTGTCTGCCACCTTTGATCTTCAATCAGGTGGTTGATCGGCAAAACAAAAAAGCAAGTCAGTGGCAGCTTGTTGCTATTGACAAACACTTCATAGGAAAGTTGTGTCTTGAGTTACCGGGATTCAAGCTTAAAGACAGTTCAACGTAACTCAAAAGCATTGTTTGCTAATCCTTCCATACCAAATTATAAGTCATTCTAGCATTTCTAGGTCATAGTTAAAGCTATGTATCTAGAAAAGCTAGAACGACTTACAATTTGAAACGGAGAGTATTACACAAAGCTTAGGATAGATGGAAAGTGCACATTAAGTCGTGGTATGGATGAAAGTATTTCAATGGGTTATAACCATCTCCAAAGGTTGAGTCAAATTAAAATAAAGCATAGGGCAGTGTCGGAGGCTCCCCCACGAGCGAGGTCTAAAGAGGGTCTAGACAAAGGATAAACCGAGGCAAGCCTTCCCCCGCAGATGCGGAGAGGCTGCTTCGAACACGCGACCTAGTGACTCAGTGAAAATATAACATAGGGAAAGCAAAGAATCTGGGTACCACCAAGCAGATAAAAAATTACCTCATCCCTGACCAACCCTGCTATGGCTGATGCATATTGCTCCAACAATCTAATCCTCATCAGATAATCAGATGGGGGCTCATCCATGGCATCACTTATATCCGCAGATCCCTATGAAGTGACAGATGCAGGAGAATAGTGGTTGTCGAAGCTACCAGTCCCAGCAGATTGTTGTCTATTAATCGGCAAACCGTTTATCGGTATTGGTGCACTCAAGAAAGTTAACTTCGGTGGTGAAACAGACAAATTATCATATTTTGCCGGTAAGTTAAGCTGCTGAGAGGCATTTGTTGAAGACGATGATCCCTCTGGGTGTGGTCCAGACACAAATACATATTCCTGATCTACAAACTCTAATGAATCAATGATAGGGAAATCTACATTTACAAAGTAATGAAATAATAATTTCAGTAAGGATTGTTCATAATAAAAATGAGGAATTGCACTACTAATGACTTCCATACCTTCTGGATAAACACCTTTTGGACCTTGCACTTCATGAATCTTGCTTTCCTTGGTCATTTTATCAGTATGGCCATGGTGTTGGTTACTAGGTGCATGATTATTTCCCAAGACATACCTGGAGAACAGACTGGTATGTTTTGATGGACTCTGGCCTGAAGTTTTATCCAATCTTTTACCTGTGGGAAACCCATAAGATTTCATCGGACTCTTACTGTCAGGAATTGGACCCTCCTCCTGTCCACTTGACTCATCATCCAAAGGAAAAGGCATACAATCTTCTTGTGAACTTTGGCTTGAAGGCCTTGTTGGACTGATATTATTTATTGGAAAGCCATCTCTTATTTCAGATAATGTCCGGCTGTAAATGCAATACAGAATATTTAGAACATCAGAAAATGCAGTAGGTGAGAATATAATGGAGACAAATCAATACCTCAAGGTCCTCTCTGGAGCATGTTCAGAAAGAAATGGGTGGTGCACAAATTCTTCAACTGTAAGCCGCTCCACTGGATCAATTATACAGATTAGCACACATATATATTTAATGTTAGCTGATAACTGTATATGATAACATCAATAGTATACATTACATTTCAGCCTCAGTTTTAAATACTAGATACAAGGCTATGATGCAGTTGTATATTATTAGCTTATGCACCGTGATATGCTCAAACGCAAAAATAGAAACCATCCACTTTCAATGTTCTTATTTCCTAAACATACTTTCGCAGAAAAAAAAGTATGCCTTGAAAAAAGTGGTATTCTGAAAACACTTTTATCTAAAACTGGCTAAATCTCTGCTGCAAAATTTCTTAATGTTAAGGAACAGTCTTGAGTTGAACATCAAAACTGAAAAATAGGTACTAACAGAATCACTGAAAAATAAAAGCGAAAATCACACTGCAATTAAAACTGCTATTGCATGGTACCATTCATTTTCCAAAGAACAAATATAATAAATTAATACAACGATACTTGTGAGATTTCTCCTTTCCAAGTTGCAACGTAAGAATAATAATGTGGTTCAAACTTCTTTGAACCATCAATGACAATATCATAAAGCTCTGTATTCAGTGAGGAATTGAAGATATCATAGGAACTCAATGTAACTACAAATTAGTGACTTAACCTGAATTGAGCCGCAGCAACTTTCTGCACAAGTCGATGCAGTCATGGCTCAATTCACAATCAGATGGTAATCGTATTTCATGCGTCCTGAGTATATTTTTAAGCAACTGGAGAGCAAATAAATATATTTTCCCATTAGCACTTGTAATGTTGAAAGCAAGCACCAGCATCTTAATTATCTTTGCTTTGTAGTGTCCGAACGAACTTAGTACTCCAACGAACACGACACACCATTTTTTTATAAACAATTTAATGGCATAGAAAGAAAGAAGGGCCATCCTCCGACGAGCCTGTGACGTTCTCGCATGCCATGCCTCAACTCCCTCCTCCCCTTCCCTGCTGCAATGCTACCCTCTCCCTCCCTTCTTTCCGACGCGACGGCGACACTCGGTACAGAGATGATGTAGGCCCCGGGCTGGTTCGCCATGTTAGCAAACAAAGCAAGCCCAAGTCAATGCAGGGAGCATAGCGAGGAGAGAGAAGGAATGGAAGAGGCCGGGAACCATCGCCATGGCGAGCTGCGAGAAAAGCACTAGGCTGCATGACGTGAGCGCGCACCACAGCACCTCGCACGGTGGGTCGCGTTGACAACAGCTGGGGGGAAAGCGGCGGAGCGCGTCCCACCGTTCGCGTCCATCGGGGAAGAAGCCGTCACTGGTCTGGTCTTGTTGACTCTTGAGTCTTCCACCTTCCTCCTCCTGTCTCGTCTCCAACAGTGTGCTTCTTCCTCCGGACGCCTCGCTCGTCCGACCGCTTTAGCTCCCTCCTCCGGCGAGCTCCCTCCGTTGTTCCTGGTGTGTCTACGCGCCAGCTCCTCCTCTTGTCGATTTTGGGCGCGCTCCCCTCCGCGCAAGGCCATGACGCCCGGCGGCCCCAGTCCGCGTCGTACTACCGAACGCACAAGGAAGCCGCCGTCGCCGCCGTGCCCTAAACCCTAGCAATGGGAAACCGGAGTGGGATGGAGGGGATGGGGTGGAGGAGGGCGAGGGAGGGAGCGCGATTACCTGGAACTCTGGAGCGCCGGTGGAGAATACCGATGGCCAGACGAGCGGGGGAAGGTGAGGTTTTTGGGGAAGAGAGAGCGCGAGATTGAAGACGCTGGGGAGGAGGGAGCGTGAGATTCGGAGGCGGAGAGACCTAGAAGAATCTGCAAACAACGGACACAGGGGAGAATGCTACCACTGGATAACGATCCAACGACCAAGAACTTTTTGGTGACGTGGACGATCCTGGGAGTCGGATTCCTTGCTGGTTTAATAATAAGGAAATGCGCCGTGATGTTCCTGTTCGAGGGCCCCTTCGGATCCGTCCTGCACATCACCGACTGCCTCAGCGCCCTGACGCCCCACCTCGCCCGCCGCATCGACTACCTCTTCCTCGCGCGGTGCTCCCTGCGCTTCCCCGCCACGCAGGACTCCATCCGCCAGGTGATCGACTGCATCTGGAAGCACCCGAGCGCGTTGGTTGTGTATCTCGTGTGTGACATGCTGGGGCAGGAGGACGTCCTCGTCGGGGTGTCCAAGGCGTTCGGGTCCAAGATCTACGTCGACAGGGAGAAGAACTCCGACTGCCACCAGAGGCTGGCGCATGTCACGCCCGAGATCCTCGCCGCCGACGACGCCGCACCCTCCACCCGCTTCCACGTGCTGTCGTTCCCGCGGCTGTCGGAGCAGGCCACGGAGATCCTCGCGCAGGCGCGCGCCGCGCGCCAGCTGAAGCCCCTCATCATCAGGCCCTCCTCGCAGTGGTACGCGTACTACGACCCACCTCCACCGGAGGAGGCATCGACGCAGCAGCAGCAGCAGAAACCGGTGCTAACGGAGGCCATGTGCGACGAGTTGGGGGTCTGGCACGTCTGCTTGTCAATGCACTCCTCCCGGGAGGAGTTGGAGCAGGCGCTGGGGATCCTCAAGCCCAAATGGGTCGTCTACACCATGTCGTCGTGCATGGTGGTGGACCTCAGCTATGTGAGGAAGCAATGCTCCCTGTCCCAAGTTCGAACCTGACGATCCCCTCTGGAAGTTGCTAGGGATATCTGATGGAATGTCTACTGTTACCAGCTCGGCCCAGGCAGTGCTGCTGACAGTAGAAGCTGTCGAGAAGCTCGAGGAAGTGTTCAGCGCTTGTGCTCCCTCTAATGATATCAGCCAGGCACTAGAGGAGGGTGCAGAAGCAACAGTGGTTGATTTCGAGGTCAGAGTCGAGCCACCTGTCACGCTTTTCAGAAGCACAAGGTTGATTACCGCAACACGAACCTGAACTGTGGAACTATGAGTATGAGAGTGTCGAGATCATTGGTGACGATGAGCTTGAAGCCAAGGATTCTGCAAATGAGCTTGAGTTTTGTAGGCATAGTAAGCCTATTCAAGTGGTTGGGTTAACTGAAGCTGCAACAAGGGAACAGAATCCGGTCTCTGATGAATCTGAGCTGCTGAACGACATCAAATCTGATGGCGGAGTAGAAGTAGTTGATCTAACTGAAGGTGGAAAGAAAGAGCATAATTTGGGTGCAGAGACTGAACATGATAGAGGGAACAGAGAGGCTGAACTGGGGGCGCAAGAACAGAACCTGAATGCTCGTGCTCGTTTGACGGTGGGAGTTTGCAGGCATAAGGTGATTGCTGACGAAGGTACGGAAGCGACTGAAGGGATGGTCTCAGCTGCGCATGTTCCAGAGGATGGCACCACTGTTACACTAGGAACAGGGAGGAGCACTGATCATCAGTACTCTGAAAGGGCGAGCGATTCTTCAACCGTTGTCGGATCATCGAAGGGCCTCAACGCGAGCCTGAGGAGGCTGTACAGGTCGATGAACGTACTGGTGTCGCGCCCCCTACCATCGCTCGTCCAACTGACGGCGGCCTCCAAGCGGCCCAGAGTCTCTCAAACTGCGCAGTTGTAGGTTCAGCCTTTTGCTGTTGCAAAATGAAACCCAGTTCTCAGTTGTTGCGAGTTTGTGCACTGTGGCCTGACAACGAATTCATATTGATTTGTTCTGTGAAGAGGCAGATCATCAGGGATCTCAATCGTTCTGAATGTTTTATTTTCCATCATTTTCTTTTTTTTGTATCTATTGAATTTGTGCTGCTTGCCATTTCTCTGTTAAAATAAAATGAGAGGGAAAACATTAGCATCAATCGGCAAGTCTAAAGCGTGCAGTAGAGTAGGGGTATTTGAAATGATTTTCTCCTGCTAAAAAGATTCAGAGATGAGAGGTTGCCATGATTTCGTTTCGGTTCTAGGATGCAAACCAAGGCGCAAATTGCTCGGTCTTCATTTTATCTCCTGAAATTTGTTGTTATTGGCCCATTGCTGATTCAGAGCTGGTTTGTTCTTTTTGTGTTGTGGGTGCAAATATCTATCAGAATAAGGAGCATAGCTGAAGAGCGCATTCGCTTCGAGTGACGTGAGTGGAAATTCTGCTGCTTCTAATCATTTAGTAATTCTTGGTTACTTTAGTACTTCAATGTATGACTGCTCTAATTTTACCTGTTAACTCATCTACGTGTCTTTTGAATGCTGTAAACATCTTTCTCATGTTATTATATTTTAATTCTTTTTTTCCCATCCACACGTTCTATACTTTAGATATCTGAACAAAAAATTCTAGATTATTTGATAGTTCAATCTGTACAGAGTGGTATTTTTACTCTGCATTTTCTCTCTCCGATGCACAAAACTACACATCATTTTATATTAAGATCATTAATAATTTTGATGTTTGAATAATTCCCAGCAATTTTTAATAGTTCAAAGCATAAATAGCAATATGATTTCTACATATAAGTACCTAAAGTTTGCTAGAAAAAAGTGGGACTGATACTGGTAGATACCAATCTGCAGTCACGCCATCCTCTCTGGTTATTGTTCTTAAATCAACATGTTAGGGTGGATCGGCTGGTCACCTTGACCCTGCTTAAATCAAGAGCATTAGAGTGGTTGGCTGGTCACCCTGTACTTTTTTCTAGCAAGAATAAAACAAAAGCTTGCCAAATTGTATTAGAGGCCTCCATCTTTAAATGATTGGTCAAGTATCCCGTCCACCTAAATAAACAAATTGAGAATCATTCATGTTAGCATGGTAGAATTGTAGAAGAGTAACGCAGTGTCAAAGTAAATTGTTTGGGTATAATCTTCACTTGAACACAACATCGATGGCTAAATAATTTTGATACCAAAATTGAGGCAATTCTATAATATAGGTGTATGTCCGTGTGTTGCTACGGAGAAAACATGTTATAATAAGATATATAAGATATATTGATTGTCGTTCTATGCTTTTGTTAGCATCTTCGATACCAGGTTAAGAATGTTTACATAACTATAGTAAAATCCATAAAAACGTTCGTGATAGTTTGCTTTTATGGCGGAGTATACATTTTTTAAGGTATGTAAATATTCTAACCTTTAAAAGATACTAACAAAAGCATAGGACAGTAATTAATACTTCTGCATCTCATCATAACATGTTTACTCCGTAGCAACGCACGGGCATACACCTAGTCAATGGTTAAGATCGCTGGATAACCTATCACTTACTCATTCAAGTATAATGGACAATATTATTTGGATCATCTCTCACCCTCATCATCACCTTGCGACTCCATTGACAAAAGCCTCCCCCTCCCCACGTCCCTGCCACCCTCTCCCCCCACTCGCATTGTCGTCGTCATCGACCCCTCTCCTCCCATGCGACCTCGTTGCGTCTAGTCCCCCCCTCCCTCGCATCCTCGCCGCGCCCTCTCCCTCACTCGCGCTGTCGTCACTATCGCCCTCTCTCCTCTTCCAATAATTAGCACAGGCACTTGATACTGTTATTGACTTAATAATATCGTCTATTGATCTATGCAGACCAGAGAGGGAAGGACAACCTTATCACATCTAAGGGGAAAGTCCCTGGTGTGAAGTGTCACTACTGCCTTTCCATCGGTCGTGCTCGACATTTCTCCTGCTCCGCCAATAATATCTTCATTGGTGGCACCTCCTCCTCAAGTTGACCACACAGTTGTTGTACTCGATGTTGAGAAACACCCTACATTCGGTGTCCTCACCCGGTGAAATTCGACCTATCATATTCTTAAGACATCTTTGAAGTATAGAAGAGCATATGAAGCTTTAAGGCGAAATGACCCACAAATCCACACATGAGCCTTCGCCTAATGATTGGGAGATGTCAAAGAAGTTATGTATCTTGTTAGAACCATTCTACGAAGCCACTATGGTAGTATCTGGCTCAAACTATCTAACTTCAGTTTGATACTTTCACAAGGTTTGGGAGGTAAAAGAAAGAAGTGGAGAAACAAAGAATAAATTCTGAATTGGCTTAAATTCTTGGTTACTGCCTATAGCCTATATATCTTTTTATACAGTCTTTGCTAAAACTCGTACATGTAAATAGGAGTCATACACATAGTAGAATTTTATACTCAAGTTTTAATAAAACTAGAAGTTCTAATAGCACACCTCTATTAAGTTATAGTCTGAGTAGAATTTAAATCACCGTACGATATTTCTTAAAACCTGGATTACCTTAGGTCATGTACAACCCAATTAAATGAGGGGATTCGAGTAGGCTAAGTGAAAAAAAATCAAGAGACGGGCTCTTCGTGAAGAGCTTGTTTCTACACGACTCTTTATACATATTGTGCCTTAACTGTATTTATTATCTAGAGACTTATTAGAATTGTACTATATAGACTCCTAATTGTCTCTTATATTTGAAAACCGTTCCGAGGCTCAGAGTTGTAAAGTATATGCCCTAACCATGAGACCATGAATCGATTTTCAAAGCATAAGAGACAACTAAGGAACTGCATGATACAACCATGAGCAGGGGCATTATATCTAGCAGTTATGTTAGGTATGCCCTGGCATACGCCGCGTACTTAACGTGTGTGTATATAATATTTAATATAGAAAGGATGTTGCACCAGCGATCTTGTAGATTGCGCTTCTTTTGTGTTTAGGCTTATGACATCAAGACCTATCCGATAAAATCTTGAGATGTATAATTTGATGTAGAAATTATCACTGAATTGTCAATTGGTTTGGTCAAATATATATATATATATATATATATATATATATATATATATATATATATATATATATATATATATATATATATATATATATATATATATATATATATATGAAATTTTTAGATGGCATACCCTATGATAAAAAATCCTAGATCCCCCAGTGATCATGAGCCTTTGAATCATAAATGCAGTTAAGAATATGTCTCTTTTTTTGCAATTATCTCCTAAAAATCTCTTAAGAGACTATATTAAATGAGGTCCTTATTTTGGAGTATCAAATCGAGTCTCTATATTACTGCGAAGGCAATCTTGCCTAGACAAGCAACCAAAACAGTCTCTTAATTCATGACCTAACAACTCACCATTTGTGTTTGTCAATAAAAATGAAGCAGCACATACCAAAATCACCACCAAAGCATGTAATAAAAGTGCGATTATATCGCTAAACAACAAAAGCTACGAAACCAATTTGTTGAGGATTGCAAAAAAAGGAGAAAGGAAAAGTTCAACTGCTGCACGTACGCATCAACTCCACTTGAAGCGAAAAAAAAGCTGGTGTGCCTCTATATTTGTACCAATCTTGCAAGCGCATCTCTGCTGTCTTTCGCGAGAGCTTCTGGATAGTAGAAAAAAAAATTACTATACGAAATGGCCAAGTTGAGTATAGTCAACCCCTAGACCCGTTACGTACGTACTTACATGTTACATAGAGCGCCGCCACTACGAGATTACAGGTGTTAATAAACCGTCTGGTGTTTGGTGCAGATCAGTATATATACAGAATGTCGACATTGTGGCAACACATTACACATGCCAAAAGTCGTCTGTGTATTTAAACTGTTCCCCAAGACTTGAAGCTCTTAAACTATCCGGGCTGTTGTACCTTTATTGGTGTAGTTTATTTGTTAGATTGAGGACGTAGAGTCTGCACATGGCATCAGATGAGCATAGCCGTCGCTAATCCCGCTATGGTGGTTTAGTCATATAGTGTAGTACCAGCTTGCCCTTTCTGAGCTATCTGATCATTCAGCCAGTGGTTGACAAGTAACGTAAGTACGTGTAACTGGTAACCTGCTCACGTTATTGTCATGCAATGCAACAAGATGTTGAACGCAAGCTGGCGACGGGCAACCCAACTGTCAGAACTCTGAAGCGCCTGCGTGCGCCTGAAAGCGCTTCTCAACCGTCAAGAACCGAACACCCACCAACAGCGGCAGCAACCCTAAGGCCTCGTTCGTTTACGTCGAATTGCATCCGGAATCGTTTCAGTTGATCAAAGTTTATATAAATTAGAGAAACAATCCGGCTAAGAATCGTTTCGACCCACCAATCCAACACAAATGAACAAGGCCTAAAAATCACGTCGTGGTCGCCGCGTGGCTCGCGGCAGCATCATCCTTGTTGGCTGCGCTGTTTTGCCCACTCATCAAACCGGCCAAACGCGCGCGAGGGGCGCTGAAAACGTCCAAACGATCCATGCCTGTCTGCGTGCGCCCAAACCAGCTGATAAATGCACTGTGAGTCGGAGCCTGGCCGGCTTTCCCGTCTCGTAACCCCTGAATTTAGGGCCTGTTTGGCATGGCTCCAGAGCAAAACTCCAAGGAGGAGCTGGCCAGAGCATGCCAAACACCCTAACTCCAGAGTTGTAAACTCTATGGAGTTTTTGGAGCTGCAGTACAATTTTTTGGAGTACCTCTTTTGCTGCTCTGAAAACTCCAAAAAAGCAACCTAGTCATGGAGTTTTGAGTTATTTACCCGCCATTGCCACTGGTTATGAGAAACAATCTAAACTCTGGAGCAGAGCTGCTCCACCCAGAGTTTGAGTAGAGCTGCTCTGGGGTGGAGCAGAGCCATGCCAAACACACCCTTACTTACGCGGCGAGACACGTACGGGTACAAATAAAACCCCGTGCGACGTGCCCGTGCCCAGTGACAGCCTCCGCGCGCCGCGTCGTCGTCACTGTGCAGAGCTGCTGCAGGTTCGAAAGCGATGGCCGCGCTCTACGCCCTCGTCGCGGTCTCGCTGCTGCCCGTTCTCGTCACGGCGGAGTGCGACTGCTCGGACGACGACGCCACGGGCCGCGACAAGGCGGGAGCGCTGCGGCTAAAGATCATCGCCATCTTCTTCATCCTGGCGGGGGGCGCGGCCGGCGCGGCGGTGCCGGCGCTGGGGCGCAGGCTCCCCGCGCTGCGCCCGGGCGCGGGCCCGTTCCTCGCCGTCAGGGCCTTCGCGGGCGGCGTCATCCTCGCCACGGGGCTGGTTCACATCCTGCCCGCGGCCTTCGACGCGCTGGGCTCGCCGTGCCTCGCGGCGGCCGGCGGGCCGTGGGCCAGGTTCCCATTCGCCGGAACGGTCGCCATGCTCGCCGCGGTCGCCACGCTCGTGGTGGACACGGTCGCCACGGGGTACCTGCGCCGGAAGGCCGCGGCGGTCGGCGACGAGCCACCGCAGCTCGGCGGGGACGACCCCGAGGAGGCCTCCGGCGGCGGGCGCCACGGCCACGCGCACGGTGTCGACGACGACGACGACGACCTCGTACGCCACCGCGTCGTCTCTCAGGTACGGTACCCCCAGCGACATGCACGTACGTACGTTACGTTCCACGATGCAAGCGCAGTACGTGAATGTTTTCCGCTGCTTTTATTATCGTTCTGAATTCAGGTGCTGGAGCTGGGCGTGGTGGTGCACTCGCTGATCATCGGCATGTCCCTGGGCGCCTCGGATTTCCCCAGCACGGTGCGCCCGCTCGTCCCGGCGTTGACGTTCCACCAGCTCTTCGAGGGCATCGGCCTCGGCGGGTGCATCGTCCAGGTGAGCGCGCTGCTGTTTCCGATTTGAACTGGTTTACAAGTGCTCAATCAGGGTCTTTGTCCGCCAAACTATATGCCATCAATTGAGAAGGTTGAAGTCGTTGTTCAGAATGTATCAATCCTATAAAAATTGAAGGAAAACGTCGCCGCATCTTCTTCTTCTTATTCAGTTTAGCACTCAGCAGAACCTACCAATCCTCTAAAATTGAAGGAAAACGTCGCCGCATCTTCTTGTTCTATATTTCTCCTAAAATATATTTTAGGTGTCGTAGTTTTAAGGTAATTTTAGATAATATTTTGTATTACCAACTAGTATAAGTAAATTGTCGTGTAGGTGGGTTGCCGTGGATTAGTTGTTAGGGCTTGTATTCCGGATTTCTAGATTTTTGTGTGTGTTTGTAAGATTTTTAGGTCTGAATTTTCTTATAAACCAGGTTAAAATTTTGTCTTGAGGGCTAGATGTTATTAAACAAAAAAAATTGTTGGCGACAGTAACTGGGCCGGTACTCCTCATATCTGGACGTAGGCTGAATATCAAGTCAGCCCATTTGAAAATATCACTCGTGGTTCTATTCTAGCGCGATGACAAAGGTTTCCTATCTGTTCCACCGCAGGCCAAATTTCGCCTCAGGTCAATGGTGGCGATGGCAGTCTTCTTCTCCCTGACGACCCCGATCGGCGTGGCCATCGGCATCGGGATATCGTCGGCGTACGACGAGACGAGCCAGACGGCGCTGGTCGTGCAGGGCCTGTTCGAGGCCGCGGCCGCGGGGATCCTGGTGTACATGGCGCTCGTCGACATCCTCCGCGAGGACTTCATGAGCGCCCGGGTGCAGGGCAGCGCGCCCCTGCAGGCCGCGCTGAGCGCCTCGCTGCTGCTGGGAGCTGGCTTGATGTCCATGCTCGCCATCTGGGCATGAGTGACCAGAACGTGAGCTGAAGCGCAGTGAGTGAATTGTAGTAGTTTCGTTAGGTTCGTGTTACAGTGGGTCAGCCGCTTGCCCGCTTTCGAGTGTACAGAAGAGGAGGGGTTTGTTTTTGTGCATGCAAGTTCTTTGGTGCCGTCAAGTAACCACTAACAACCCAGGCAGGCCTCATCCGTTGAATCGTACTGATCGGAAGCCTGACAGACAAACGATGTCGATACCCGCCACCATAGAAATAGTTTATCCCTCGAATAGAAACGGTTGTGAACAAGGAGCAGTGCGGCAGCGCTTCAGGTCCATGGATGCGGTGGACCTGCTCCCCCGACTCGCGAGCCCCTTCCCCCTCTGGACGATGCTGCTGGCCTTTGCCACCATGAACAAGAGCACTAGCCTTTGGAAGCTGGAACTGTCCACCTCGCCTCCAACTCTTCTAGCTCGTAACCACTTGTTCCTCTTTATCGCAATCGCACGTCGACGGCACCAAGGTCCCACACCAGGCTTCCCCCTCCGTGCACCAATCTGTGGTTTGCCGCCAAAATAACGAAACTCTCACTAATGGATTTGTTTTATTTGTTTCAATTTGTTTAGACTGAAAACAGGTATGTGAACTGTGCTGGATTCCGTAATAAGTACCTATCGTTATTTATGAACTGTGTGCAGTTCGTGATTCTGTAGGTACAGATCTACGCGTGGTTTGACAATCCATTAGTTTTAGTGCTAAACAATTCACGTACACGGTAACGATTTTGGTTTGCTCTTGTGGGGTGCAGTTAGCAATAGCACTATAAAATGTGTGATTTGTAGTTAAGTGTTGCAGTAGGTGTCGTAGCATGACTCAGTGGCTTTTATTTGTGGTTTTCTCTTGAACATGGCATGGAACATTCTTGTTCTTTCATTGTTTAATTGTACATGGATCACAGAGGCAAGGCAATAATGATTTTTGTGTTGCTGCTGAATATACGTTTTGGAGATGGTGAGAGTGATGCAGTTGGTCCTCCTACTAATCACGGGGATACATAGTCCAAATTCAAAGCGTAGAGATGGTGAAAACACAGAAATTTGGCACATTTGTGTGAGGCGCGATTCAAATAAATAAGGTGGTGTGTGGAGATGACATTAGACTTTAGTCTCATATTGCTCATCTAGGTACGAGAGAACCAACTTATATATGAGAGTGTTCACTATTCTCCACATGAGATAAATAAAAGGGTTATGAAGGCTGTCACACGCTTGCTCGTGTTTCGTGTTTTTTCACGTAATTTATCGCGTGACTTGCAATCGTGTCATGTTCTAATCAGCAGTTAATTTTTGTTTTTTTGTTTATTTAGTTATCGAATACCACACCTAAACTGTCATGTCAACCAGGAGTAATAGGTACAAACGTTACATGCGAAATCTCCGAGCGGTTGAACTTAGAGAGGTACCTGAGGGCGGTTCCTGTAATTTAGCAGATCGAATCTAAGACTTTGAGGCGCCATAAATATATATGAGACGTCTAGTGCACGACGGTGCTACGTGCACACATCTCATCCTCACTTTTCCAACTCTCTGTGTCGTCGTTTCTTAGCCCTGTTGTCCCTGGGTCTGTTGTGCAGCAGATAAGGGGGACCGATGTCTTCGAACCGGCGCCGACCATCTGACGATCTGCATGGGTGCTGGCGAATCAAGTTTTCAGGAAGTGTTTCTCACATGTCCGCTCGAGTTCCTCACCATCACTAGGAAAATATTGTAAGTAAATTTGCACTTTCAATTTATTGCGATGACGGTTTTATGGTTAGATCAGTTGTCGATTTTTCTTTTATGCGTTAATCTTGTTAGATTAGTTCAACTTTGTTCTGTTCTAACGTCATAGATAATATCTATCAGTAGATATATTTTTTATGTTGTTTCATACCGCATTATCAAATTAATCTTAGACCGTGTTAATTTTATAACACTATTCACCCTCTCTACTCATGTGTATATCCTTTAGATACCAACATGGTCGTTGTACATGTGTTGATTAGTGATAGGGACAAGGGTATGCACCGGTATATAGGGGCGGACCCAAAGGGTATTATGGGTAGGCCCCCGACTACTCTATGATTTGCTCCAAAAACAAACTACTACTCAAAGTTTAGGCTAAAAATACAAATATATGTAATTTGCAACCTAACTTTATGAGTTAAATACATTATAACATATTTTAGTTATTTCTACTCATACAACGAATTGATAGAAATTATATATATGTAGTACCAAACTATACATGGTATTATTTTCGTTCTCGACTACCTTAGGTATAAATCATGTGTCCACTGGTGCCTGTATATTGTGATAGGTTTGTGGCTATGGTCTTAGTCCAGCTGGATACCAGTTAAAGAGTTGAATGTATAGGGAGATTTGGGTTGTTGATTCTGGAGCGGATGAGCATGGTGTGATGGGGATGCCTTCCTAGCAAAAATAGGATATCCGACAAGGGATTCCATGAACAACGACAAGAGGTCGCTAGCAAAACATGAAGAAGAGCTTACGGGCCTTGGTTTCCTCTCGGTAAGGCATAGGGAGGTAGAGGATGGGACTGGAATAGTGGAATCTCACCTAGGGGATTATCGTGGTCCATGAACAATCTCTGTGTGAGGGTTTGTTCGGTTATTACTATCTCATATGGATTAGATAAGATTAGAAAAAATTGTGAAAGATTTTAACTTATTTAAGGTTAAAACACACTTAATCTCACTCAATCCACGTGGAATAAATTGAGAGCAAAACAACAGGCCCTGGTTTCCTTCTCCGAAAAGAATTCAAGTGCAACTTAATTGATTTCCATCTCTGAACATACATGCTGAGTAGATGCAAAAAGTGATCGCCTATCAGCCCCACTTGTGATGTTCCGGAGCTGATTATGTCCCCCTCCAGGCCAAGTGCATGGCGATGCATGCAACGGCACACAAGCACTGAAGCACACAAACTGCGAACGCTTTTTATCGTATCTTTCAAATAAAAGATTTAATCACCGAACCAATTTAATATTTGTGTTCCTGATATTTTTTTTAAACAAAACTCGACCACATATGTTATGTAATATTTGAAAATTTATTTATACACTTTTTTATGGTGCATGTTCTGATGCATACAACCAAACACAGGTTACATCTATTCTGAATGTATTTAATGTAATTAACCAAACATAAGCAAACAGATGCTCTATGAAGGTGTGGGGCTTGGAGATGAAGTGACCTGACATTCTTGTGGAGTTTTTGCAATTATGTGAGAGAAACATAGAGCAAGACAAGAACGACTTCTATGGCTTCTCCACCTCTTAGCGAACCTCGGTAGCAGGCTTGAAGTGACGCAATGGCCGCGAAGGACAACAATAGTAGCAACGTGTGGCCGCAAAGGATTCTTTTTTCAAATGTTCTAGAGTAAAACTATTTTAGGTCTTGTTCGGTTATTCTCAATACACATGGATTGAATGAGATTGGAAAAAATTCTTAAGAAGTTTGACTTGTTTGGGATTCAAACTCATCCAATCTCACTCAATCCACATGGATTGAGAGCTAACCGAACAAGCCCTTAGAGAGGACACGGATTATGACTACTCTAGAACGACTCTACATATTTTTTCCAGAAAAAAAACACTTTAAAACTGTCCTGCTAAATCGCTTGACAGGACCTTTATGCAGCGTCCACAGCCGAAGAGAAACCTAGCAAATACAAGTCTGTTGGGACGCCCGAAACGTCTCCCGCCGGCCCAGCTCACGTCTCCGCTGCTGGCTTCATGATTTCTCTGCACTGACGACTCTCCCCCCCTCCCAACTTTCCAGTTTACCGCCGCCTATTCTCCCAGCCGGCGTTTGGCGACAGAGGCGCGGTAGAAGAAATCTTCACCGGCAGCGACAGCGCATGGCAAAACAACGATTAGAAGGAAATGGAAATAAAACCACGAAGCTGTCTGTGCAATTTTTGTCCACCTGCATATGGGCTGAATAAACTGTGTGCTGCTGTGAACGAACATGGCCTGTGAATAAATATGGGCTGTGGCCCCAGTTTAAATATTAGGTTTATATTTAGGTGCACTGTCTGAGAAAAGACAAAAAAAAATTTGCATGTCTAATATGTTTTAGGCTGCTCACAAACAGGCTCGGGCGGGAGGCATGTGCCACCAGTGCACAAGAACAGGGCCCCCTCCCTCCAAGGGCCCCTAAAATAATAATAGTTAGTGATAATTTAATCAATACAAATTTTAGTAATGATTAGAAAGTCTAGCTAAGTCAGCTCGATAAAAATAAAACATAGTGTTTGTCGTAACAAGCGAGTACCAATCTCTCATGCAACTCATTTTGGCTATATGGCGAAGTGCAGGTAGCACATGCTGGCATAACATCCGAACGTTAAGATCATTCATTACCGTTATTAAGCCATTTCCTACATTAATAATTCAATCACTGTTAATAAATAAGATTAATCTGTATCATCTATTCTTAACAAAGAAAAAAAAAATCAGTACAGGGCCTTCAATTATGCCGGCCCGGCCCTGCTCACAAAACTTTAACTATTTTTAGGGGTGATTTTCTAGTATCTTATGGAGATGCTCTATCTGCTAGTAGAGCGGATGTCGATTGTAGTTCCACTACACATGAAAAAAAGAAATGTTTGTGGCAGCGTACGCGCGCTTATACCGAGGAAATCGCCTCGCCGCCGTACGAGATTTGCCATGCGACCGCTCGTGGCGCAGGCGCCTGGGCGGGGCGGGCAAGTGGCCACGGGAGATTCCCTCGGATTTGGGCCCGCGCGCGGATGACGACGATCCGAACGAGGAGGAGGGGACGCCCGCCTGCGCTCGCTGGCGCTGGGTTGGTTTGGAACTGACGGAGAGACATGAGAGGCAGTCGGAACGGCAGTCGTCGACGCGGCTCGCGGCACGACGGAACAAACCAACAAAGGCGGTGACCGGTGACTCGATGAAGCGGTGAGTGACGTGCGCATGCTCGAGATGGAGTATATGCTTTGGAGAACTTCTGCCGTATGGGGCCAAGTTGCGCCGCTGGGTGTGGGGACGGTGGGTGCTCGAGGTTTTCTCTCTCTCTCCCTTCTCTTCGGAGAGAAGGAAAGAAGCTCCGGCCGATGGAGTGCCAAGTCGCAGAGTCCTCCGATCAAGCAGCCGCAGCAGCTGGGCAGGCAGGCCAGACCCGAAGCCTTGGCACTTGGCAGTTGGCATTCGAAGCGGGTGTGTCGATCTCATCCGGGTGCAAAAGCGCACGCGCCACGACGACCCCAACTTGCGCGCCGAGTTGGAGAACGCGATGGCGAAAGCAAACTTGTCAAGGAAAAAAAAGAAACGGACGCGTTCGCAAATGGAATCGGGGGGAGGCCGCAGCGCAGCAGCTCTCCTTGACCAGACGGGGTCGGCAAATGATGGCCTGGCCTCGCCGCAGCAACTTGCCCAAGTAGCCGCTTACATTTATTTATTATTATTCACGCCATGTCGCGAGCTCTCTGTTTTGTTTAGAGCCAAGTGTGTGCTGGTTTTGTTTCAAAACCGGACTTGTAATCTATTATTTTTCTGAGATATTTAGGACTTTACATAAGTAGTTACAGAGTCGAGGACCTCTATAGGTATCCCCCAACATACACTGTTCACATACATCAAAATTTATTAATTGAATTAATATTTAATAACTATAATCTTTCTGTTAGGGTTGATATATTCCCCATCATATAGGATTTCAACCCTACCGAATTTCAATATTCTCTAGACGAGTTAGAGCTGGAGTTGTTTGCGAAGGATGGCAAGAGTCAAAACTGTTTTTTAGGAGACAACCCTGGTCCACAGTTATTTGTACATCTCCTTTTACTAGGAGTCATTTTTTTAAAAAAAAATTGCTTACAAATATCAAAACTAATATCAATATTTGTACATTTAAATAAGTATATTATAAAAGTATATTATATGTTTAATCCATTGATACTTATTAAACGTCATAAGTATTGGTATATTTTTACATATAGTTAGTTAAACTTTTAAAAAATAACTCCTTAAAAGTGAGATGTGCATTTATTTTAGAGTGGAGCAACAGAGTGAGGACAGAGAATCAATGCAATGCAATCAATTAGCTAGCTGGTCTTTGTGAGTGTAGCTTTTTCTACACCGACACACATCAATACCACCATCATCAACAACTAAGTACTGGCATAGATGGCCAAATGGGCCGCCCGACACGACACGTAATATTAGGCACTATTGGTAATCGTGTCGTGTCGTGTTGATATTAGTGTCTAGATATTGTCCCAGACACAACAATATAGTGTCTAATCGTGTCGTGCCGACACTAACACATAATAGTGGGCGTGTCAGCCCATACACTATTTTACTTTGAGAGTTCAAAAATATAGAAGATCTTTAAGAATATATATAATTTTAAAACTTGAACATGTATACTGTCGGGATATGATCCCTGGTCCCTGAGGCCCACCGGTCAGTAAGTACCATAGAGAAGGCCTCTAGCAATTAGGGACGATGGTTAGCCGGAGGAGACATGTAATGTCTACCCTAGACAAACATGCCCCTGACGAGCCCCGCGGCACCGACCCCGAGGTCCAGCGTGGCAGAACCGGATAGGGGGGCGGACGTGTCGAAGGGAAACCACTCGAGTGGATCTCGCGCCGGGTCCAAGACCGACCCATCCTAAATGACCGACCGCATTTAACTGCGTCTAGCGCCGAGCCACAACAGAGGCGCCGATCTGCCTCCCACTCATGACCTACGAACTCTCGGGGTGCAAAGCACTCATGACCTACGAGGCCCTCGAACTGCGGTGCATGTATGGCCCACGCATCTCTGGCCAACGGCGCACTTATGACCTATCTGGACTTGGCCTGATTGCGTAGGCCGCTGGCAGGGCGCAACACGACGAGCCGCACCGAGCCCTAGGCTATGAAGGCCAAGGGTCGGTATAGCCCAAATGATGGCGCTCAGTCCCACGCTACCCACGTTGCCCGTAATAAAAAAAATACGGGACAACCAGGTGACCAGAAGCACGTGTGGCTTTACCCCATGATAAGACGTAGTTTTACCATTACCCCGATGGATCTTTCTGAAGGAAGCCATCATGGGCCTACCCCTCCTTAGCTTATAAAGGGAGGAGACCAACCCCCAAGACACAAGGGGATCCCTTTTCTAGAGGAGCGCACGAAGGACGCCCTTTTGGTAAAGGTCACTTGGAGCTTCTTCTGTTAGGGAGCACAACGCAAGGGTGGACCTAGACGATACGACGCCTAGAAGACCGACAAACAAGAGGAGAACCTGGAGGTCGGAGCTTCGCCGCCAAGCCAGGATTTAGCTAGGACTCCACCTTGTAACCACCTCTACCAAGAATAAGAGATTTGGGAGCCTCTCCTCCCTCTCTCGCCTGCCTATAACCCCTACTATGAGCTTTGATCATCAATGGTGCCGGTACCGTTGATGACAGGATGTTAGTGATATTTCGTCCAAGCCAGTATAAATTTACTTATCGAAGCGATGTTTAAAACACCGACATATACATTATAAAGTTAATTTATTATGATTGAAATCATAACAAATCACAATCATATGTACACATCATAATCGCATCTATAGACCTCCAAGTTGTGCCGACCACATAATCGTGACGCGCTCGTGCCAACCCATCGTGCTGGGTGGAGACCTAAACACGACACTAGACTCGTGCTATGTTGGCACTAAAACTATATGAATCGTGCTTGTGTCGTGCCAAAGCACTATGGATCGTGTTGTGCTTAATATGAGTCTATTTAGGCCCTGTTTGGATCC
Organism: Zea mays; assembly: GCF_902167145.1. Classification (NCBI taxonomy): domain Eukaryota; kingdom Viridiplantae; phylum Streptophyta; class Magnoliopsida; order Poales; family Poaceae; genus Zea; species Zea mays. The sequence continues at coordinate 164,266,789 of NC_050101.1, read as the reverse complement.
TTGCGGCTAATTGTTTGCCAGTGGCCAACTATTAGCCGACAAATAATTAGCTAGCAAGAATTAGTTAGGACATGTTTGGAGTATTAGCTAATAGATGTCTTTTTCTCTTTACACGATATATTAGCATCTATTAGCAAGATCAAACGACTAATGAGTAAACAGTTTGTCAACCATATGACTAATAATTAGGCGATTTATTATCTAGTTTGTTTAAAGATTAAGGTGCTAAAATTAGTCGATAAATTTTTGGCACGTATATGTAGGTGCCAAAGACGAGCAGGGTGGTACGTCCGCACGCACGTACGTGCGTCAGCCCCAGATCCATGGCTGGCACCAGGTTAAAAGCTCCACCTGCACTGTACCCCTGACTCCGTCGCTCCAGCTGCACCGGTGTCAGGCCAGGCCATCGCGTGTGAAAATCTCCCTGCACCGGCAGGGAATCCTAGGGCTCGGCTCCCGAAATTCCTAGTACGGAGCTGCACATTTTTACAATCACTTCACGAACAAGTTGGTAGTAGCCAAGTGGGGCCGCTTGCTGGCTGCGTGCGACCTGCGACTGCGACGCCAATGCGTTTCACGGGGGATTTTTTTGGTGAGTAGCGGTTTAAATTTTGCACGCTGTGTTACTTGCTTGAACTGCCAAAACAGGGAAAACAAGTCCTCTGGCTTTGTGAGTCCGTGCAAAATCATCCAAAATCAGATTTGTTTAAATAGAATGCTGGCATTAAGTGAAACGTTGAAATATACTAATAAAAGTTTGGGAACAAAACATGTGAAGTTTGAGGACCTAAGTGGCACAACACGCTAAGTTTGAGGACCTAAATAGTAAGTACAGAGTAGCTCAGACGTTGCATGTGACATCTAATTCGAGTGAATTCAGTTTTGGATGATTTTGTATGGGCCTATAAAGTTATAGTGTATTTGGTTGAATGTATAAAGAGGGATGGAAAGGGACGACTATAGTTTCTATAGTGTTTTAATGAGAGTTAAGTAGAGGCGAGATAAACACCAGAGTAATTTTTTAATGACGATGTGATCCTAAAAAATTGAGGAGACGGTGTCACACCCGCATCATCCTACTTCGACCTCAAACCAAACACACATAGAGATCCTTTTCTTTTTCTAATTTTCTAAGTTCCATTACCAAGTGACACTCGGGTATTTTGCGTCAGGGACTCTTCCAGTGGTCGACGACGCCAATGTTGAAATGCTGCGAAAGGCTCTCGGCGAATGGTAGGGGCCAGGGCATCTGTGTATATATCCTTGTCCTTGGACTGCTACTTCGTAGTGCCAATAGCGTGCGGCGGCACTGCACGGATCGTATGCGTCTTGAAGATTGTTTGACGTGCACGCACGCGGATGGCATGGCACCTGAGATCTCAGGGCACGGATAAAATTTATGTCATGGGGGAAAGAAATACGAAGTCAGACTGTCGGATGGTTAAGATAATTTGTATCCATGGTTTGGCTTTGGCAGCACAAAACTTTATTAAGTGCTTGTTTGGTAAAAGAAACAATGCCCTTAATCACTAGTAGAAGAAATAGGAATGCTCCTTATCAAGTTCCATGTGCATCTGCTTCGTGCAACTCGTTCCACAGTATACTGATCTCGTGAATTGACCCCACCTACCCGATCTGTATTCAGGTTTCCATAAATTTCTTTGCAGAAACGGTGCTAAAACCGCAGGAACACACACAGCACAAATTTGCATCTAATATCATTCTCCTCAAGTAGTGGTTTACCTATGCCAAGAGGGAAGGGAGGTAGACGGCTAATTTAAAGGTTGTACATGTATGTGATGTGATGAATAAGGGTTAATGATATCAGGCAACACCCATACAATGATTTGTACTCTGTGTCGCAAACAGAGAAAAGAAAAAGAAAACGAAACACAGGCTATCCTAGAACCTCAATCGAGTTCACGGATCGATCTGATCTCCTCCCCTTGGAGGGCAAAAGAACACGACGGAGTCAAGAAACAAGGCGCCGGCGCCAGCCGCCAGCAGGGCTCTCGTCTCGTCTGGTCTCGTCTCTCTAGGCGAGGCGCTCGGCGGTGCGCGCCAGCGACTGGAGGTTGCAGCGCACGATGGTGTCGACGAACACGCGCGTCTCGTCCGCGGTGTTGCCGTGTGGCACGTCCACCACGTACGACTCCACCACGACGGTGCCGGTGCCGGCGCCGGCGCCGGCCTCGTGCACGGTGGTGACCGACCGGTAGTTGGCGAGGCGGTGCTCGCCGCCGACGACGCGGAAGCTGAGCACGCGGCGCTCGTCGTCCAGGATCTCGAGCCGCTCGCGGCTGCTGGTGGCGGGGAGGCCCGAGACGACCCGCACCTCGCGCACCGACCCCACGGCCACGTCGCCGCCGCCCACGAGGCGGCAGCTCCGGATGAAGTGCTTGTACGCCTGCGGGCGGTCGAAGCGCCGCACCACCGACCACACCGCCCCCACGGGCGCCGCGATCGCCTGCACCACCGCCGAGCAGCACTGCCCCGCGCGCGCCGCGTGCTCGTGGTGCCGCGCCACCTCCGCCGGCACCGCCGCGCACGACGCCCCGTGCGACGCCGCCTTCGCCCCGCCGCCGCTCAGTACACGGCTGTGCTGCTGCGGCGACGGCCGCGGAGCTGTGTACGGCATTGCTGCTGCTTGCCTGACTGCTTTGCTCTGCACTGCTCTGCTACTCTCTGTGCCAGGCAGACACACCCTACCCCACCTCAAGGCTCTCAAGGTTCTTTGGTTGGGCAGGGCTGTTCTGTTCCGTAGAGGGGAGGGAGGAGGACGAACGGGCAAGGGATGGGTGGGGGTGGGAGCTGGTGGTGGTGGAGCTGGAGGAGAGAGGCGGGCGCTTCGCTTATATACCTGGAACTGGAACAAACAACTGGGGAGGTGGTGCCGGTCATGGTCACTCGTCGCGACGAAAATCGCCAGGGCAGCAGCAGCACACACTTGCCATTACTTTTACTGCGGCCTCGCAAGTTGCAGGGACTAGTTTAGGGTCACTCGGGCGAGTTGTTGTCTCGGCCATAGTTTCCTCTCAGTAGAAAGATGGCGGTTTGGGTTCCGGCCTTGAGCTTCCAATGGGTGGGCGTGGGAGGAAAGCTGGCCGGACTAGGGTGGTGGTTGGGGGCAACTGGGTGTGGTCAAATTAGAATTGGAGGAAAGCGACGCCCATTGTGGGGGGCCGGGTCGATTTATTTGTTGTTAAGGCTGGTTGATCTTGTTTATGAGCCAACTTGTGGGAGCAGATGTTACAATCAGTCACGCGGATTGTCACTTGTTTGTCCAAAGCGATCCGATTTTCACCCCCCATTGCTAGTATGTGCCGCGCCAACCAAAAAGGGTATGTGATGGAAAGAAAGAAAGAAAAAGGTCCACTGCACGCACATGTGGATGTGGGGTGGGATGACAAAAAGTTGGTGGTGTATCTAGAACGCCATGCCAGACATGGTATGGCTCGCCGGAAGAATGGCCAGTCCGGCCGGCCACTTGTAGCTCGGCGAGGGGAGGCGACGGTAATGCTCGTCGTTTTTGGCACAGCTGGTGTGGTGGTTCGGCGCCGCGTGAATGATGCCCCACACCGGAGGACCTGTGGCACCCAGCGCGAGTGATCGATCCATGATCCGTCCGTGCGGTTGTGTTCGTCGCGTCTCCCGTGTCCAGCAAGGACTTCACGGTGCTTTGGTGGTCAAATATCTGCCCAGGCCTGGCTGGACAGCAACCGACCACCTTTTGCATCGTTGCTGTCGTAGGTACAGTACGGCCGTGATTGAAAGCATGCATGGATCCCGGAGCAGGGGACGTTTGCTTCGAGTGATTAAAGATTAGTCAGTATATTTTAGCTCTAGATTACTAAACCGATTTAGTTTCTAGTCTCTCAAAAAAGATGATTTAAAGGGACCAAATTATATTAATTCTACTTTTCCCTTATTTATTTCATTCCCACTAATGGCAGAAGAATGTTAATGAACATTTTTAGTCTTCTTATAAGTCATTTAATGCATTCTAAATACTTTTAGTCTGTGTAACCAAACAAAGTACGACCAACTCAGTTTCAAATTCAAATGTGTAAATTTATTACAAGCCAAAGTGTCATATCAGAATTCAGAAACACTCTCAAACTCACAGTCATAGGATCAATACTAACAGAGTCAGCCTCTCAGAAACTCTTTCAAAGCTCAGTTAGGCAGTTCCGCGCTCAAGTATCTCACGAGTCAGAAGAAGAGCCCAGGGCAACAAGAAACACTATACTGGTCACATAACTAGACCCGAATGACTCGAGAACTCCTATTATCACATATATCAAGAATGAAGAAAAGGCAGATGACAAGGCAGTCACCGAACGACTTGCCCGACAGTCTACCAACTACACTCTTATTGGAAATGACTTGTACATGCGCAGAGCTACATGAGTTTTCATGAGGTGTATCGATTTAGCCATGGGTAAACACCTCATGGAGGAGATCCATTCCGGACAGTGCGGGATTCATGCAGCATCCAGGACACTAGTTGGGAAAGCTTTCAGAGCTAGGTTCTATTGGGCGACATCGAATAAGAACACATGCGACCTAGTTCAGAGGTATGAGTCGTGTCAATTCCTATCCAAGCAGCAACACTTGTCGGCTCAGCAACTACAGACCATTCTAGTTTCCTGGCCCTTTGCAAGCTGGGGTTGGACATGTTATTCAAGAAAGCTCAGGGAGGATACACATATGTGCTGGTGGCCATCGATAGATTCACAAAATGGATCGAATACAAGCCTATTGCATCGCTAACACAACCAAGACAGTCGAGTTCATCCATGAGATCATATTCCGGTTCGGAGTGCCAAACAACATTATCACCGACCTAGGGTCTAATTTTGTAGGGATAAACTTCTTCGATTTATTTGAGCAAAAGTACATCCTTGTCAAATATGATTCGGTGGCTCATCCAAGAGCAAACGATCAAATAGAGCGGGCAAATGGAATGATCCTGGATGCATTGAAGAAAAGGGTTTTTGACAAGAGTGAGAAGCTCGCAGGGAAGTGAATAAGAGAGCTCCCATATGTAGTATGGAACCTCCGAACCCAACTGAAAGTCGCCTAGAGGGGGGGGGGGTGAATAGGGCGAAACTGAAATTTACAAATATAAACACAACTACAAGCCGGGTTAGCGTTAGTAATAAAGAAACGAGTCCGCGAGAGAGGGTGCAAAACAAATCCCAAGCGATTAAGCAAGTGAGACACGGAGATTTGTTTTACCGAGGTTCGGTTCTTGCAAACCTACTCCCCGTTGAGGAGGCCACAAAGGCCGGGTCTCTTTCAACCCTTCCCTCTCTCAAACGATCCACGGATCGAGTGAGCTTTCTCTTCTCAATCACTTGGAACACAAAGTTCCAACAAGGACCACCACAAGATTGGTGTCTCTTGCCTCAATTACAAGTGAGCTATGATCTCAAGAACAAGCGAGAAAGAAAAGATGCAATCCAAGCGCAAGAGCTCGAAAGAACACAAGCAAATCACTCTCTCTAGTCACTATGGCGTTGTGTTGAATTTGGAGAGGATTTGATCTCTTTGGTGTGTCTAGAATTGAATGCTAGAGCTCTTGTTGTAGTTGGGAAGTGGAAAACTTGGATACAATGAATGGTGGGGTGGTTGGGGTATTTATAGCCCCAACCACCAAATGTGGCCGTTGGGAGGCTGTCTGTTCGATGGCGCACCGGACAGTCCGGTGCACACCGGACAGTCCGGTGCCCCTGCCACGTCATCACTGCCATTGGATTCTGACCGTTGGAGCTTCTGACTTGTGGGCCCGCCTGGGTGTCCGGTGCACACCGGACAGGTACTGTTTGCTGTCCGGTGTGCCAGCATGGGCGTTTCTGACCCCTGCGCGCGCAGAGCGCGCATTAAATGCGCGGCAGAGAGCCGTTGGCGCGGAGAAGACCGTTGCTCCGGAGGCGCACCGGACAGTTCGGTGCACACCGGACAGTCCGGTGAATTTTAGCGGACGAGCCGTTGGCGTTTCCCGAAGCTGGCGAGTTCCCGAGGCCGATCTCCCTTGGCGCACCGGACACTGTCCGGTGTACACCGGACAGTCCGGTGAATTATAGCCGAGTCGCCTCTGGGAATTCCCGAAGGTGGAGAGTTTAAGGCTGAGTCCCCCTGGTGCACCGGACATGTCCGGTGGCACACCGGACAGTCCGGTGCGCCAGACCAGGGGTGCCTTCGGTTGCCCCTTTCCTCCTTTGTTGAATCCAAAACTTGGTCTTTTTATTGGCTGAGTGTGAACCTTTTATACCTGTATAATCTATACACTTGGGCAAACTAGTTAGTCCAAAGATTTGTGTTGGACAATTCAACCACCAAAATTAAATAGGGACTAGGTGTAAGCCTAATTCCCTTTCAATCTCCCCCTTTTTGGTGATTGATGCCAACACAAACCAAAGCAAATATAGAAGTGCATAATTGAACTAGTTTGCATAATGTAAGTGTAAAGGTTGCTTGGAATTGAGCCAAATATAACTACTTACAAGATATGCATGGAATGTTTCTTTCTTTATTTAGCATTTTGGACCACGTTTGCACCACATGCTTTGTTTTTGCAAATTCTTTTTGTAAATCCATTTCAAAGATCTTTTGCAAATAGTCAAAGGTAAATGAATAAGAGTTTGTAAAGCATTTTCAAGATTTGAAATTTTCTCCCCCTGTTTCAAATGCTTTTCTTTTGACTTAACAAAACTCCCCCTAAAAGAGATCCACCTCTTAGTGTTCAAGAGGGTTTTGATATACCATTTTTGAAATACTACTTTCTCCCCCTTTTGAACACAATAGGATACCAATTGATAAATACTTTTGGAAAGCACTAAGTTTTTGAATTTGGTGGTGGTGCGGTCCTTTTGCTTTGGGCTCATTTCTCCCCCTTTTTGGCATGAATCGCCAAAAACGGAATCATTAGAGCCCTCGAAGTACTATCTTCCCCTTTGGTCATAAGTAAATGAGTTAAGATTATACCAAAGACGAAGTCCGGTCCTTTTGCTTTGGGCTTTTACTCTCTCCCCCAAAGACAGGGTCCTTTTCTTGGAGCGATGGCGAAGGATGAGTTACGGAGTGGAAGCCTTTGTCTTCGCCGAAGACTCCAATTCCCTTTCAATATACCTATGACTTGGTTTGAAATAGACTTGAAAACACATTAGTCATAGCATATAAAAGAGATATGATCAAAGGTATTCAAATGAGCTATGTGTGCAAGCTATCAAAAGAAATTTCTAGAATCAAGAATATTGAGCTCATGCCTAAGTCTGGTAAAAGATTGTTCATCAAGAGGCTTGGTAAAGATATCGGCTAATTGATCTTTAGTGTTAATGTAAGAAATCTCGATATCTCCCTTTTGTTGGTGATCCCTAAGAAAATGATACCGAATGGCTATGTGCTTAGTGCGGCTATGCTCGACGGGATTGTCGGCCATTTTGATTGCACTCTCATTATCACATAGCAAAGGGACTTTGGTTAATTTGTAACCATAGTCCCGCAGGGTTGCCTCATCCAAAGTAGTTGCGCGCAACAATGACCTGCGGCAATATACTCGGCTTCGGCGGTGGAAAGAGCAACCGAATTTTGCTTCTTTGAAGCCCAAGACACCAAGGATCTTCCCAAGAACTGGCAAGTCCCCGATGTGCTCTTTCTATTGATTTTGCACCCCGCCCAATCGGCATCCGAATAACCAATCAAATCAAATGTGGATCCCCGAGGGTACCAAAGCCCAAACTTAGGAGTATAAGCCAAATATCTCAAGATTCGTTTTACGGCCGTAAGGTGGGATTCCTTAGGGTCGGATTGGAATCTTGCACACATGCATACGGAAAGCATAATGTCCGGTCGAGATGCACATAAATAAAGTAATGAACCAATCATCGACCGGTATACCTTTTGATCGACGGATTTACCTCCCGTGTCGAGGTCGAGATGCCCATTAGTTCCCATGGGTGTCTTGATGGGTTTGGCATCCTTCATCCCAAACTTAGCAAGAATGTCTTGAGTGTACTTTGCTTGGCTAATGAAGGTGCCCTCTTGGAGTTGCTTGACTTGAAATCCTAGAAAATACTTCAACTCCCCCATCATGGACATCTCGAATTTCTTTGTCATGATCCTACTAAATTCTTCACATGTAGATTCGTCAGTAGACCCAAATATAATATCATCAACATAAATTTGGCATACGAACAAATCATTGTCAAGAGTTTTAGTGAACAAAGTAGGATCGGCCTTGCCGATTTTGAAGCCATTTGCAATAAGAAAATCTCTAAGGCATTCATACCATGCTCTTGGGGCTTGCTTGAGCCCATAAAGCGCCTTAGAGAGCCTATAAACATGGTTAGGATACTCACTGTCTTCAAAGCCGGGAGGTTGCTCAACATAGACCTCTTCCTTGATTGGTCCGTTGAGGAAGGCACTTTTCACGTCCATTTGATAAAGCTTAAAGCCATGGTAAGTAGCATAGGCCAATAATATGCGAATTGACTCAAGCCTAGCTACGGGTGCATAGGTTTCACCGAAATCCAAACCTTCGACTTGGGAGTATCCCTTGGCCACAAGTCGAGCTTTGTTCCTTGTCACCACACCATGCTCATCTTGCTTGTTGCGGAAGACCCATTTGGTTCCTACAACATTTTGGTTAGGACGTGGAACTAAATGCCATACCTCATTTCTAGTGAAGTTGTTGAGCTCCTCTTGCATCGCCACCACCCAATCCGAATCTTGAAGTGCTTCCTCTATCCTGTGTGGCTCAATAGAGGAAACAAAAGAGTAATGCTCACAAAAATGAGCAACACGAGATCGAGTAGTTACCCCCTTATGAATGTCGCCGAGGATGGTGTCGACGGGGTGATCTCGTTGAATTGCTTGGTGGACTCTTGGGTGTGGCGGTCTTTGCTCTTCATCCTCCTTGCCTTGATCGTTTGTATCTCCCCCTTGATCATTGCCGTCATCTTGAGGTGGCTCATTTGCTTGATCTTCTATTTCATCATCTTGAGCTTCATCCTCATTTTGAGTTGGTGGAGATGCTTGCATGGAGGAGGAAGGTTGATCTTGTGCGTTTGAAGGCTCTTTGGATTCCTTAGGACACACATCCCCAATGGACATGTTCCTTAGCGCTATGCATGGAGCCTCTTCTTCACCTATCTCATCAAGATCAACATGCTCTACTTGAGAGCCATTAGTTTCATCAAACACAACGTCACATGAGACTTCAACTAGTCCAGTGGACTTGTTAAAGATCCTATATGCCCTTGTGTTTGAGTCATAACCAAGTAAAAAGCCTTCTACAGTTTTAGGAGCAAATTTAGATTTTCTACCTCTTTTAACAAGAATAAAGCATTTGCTACCAAAAACTCTAAAGTATGAAATGTTGGGCTTTTTACCGGTTAGGAGTTCATAAGATGTCTTCTTGAGGATTCGGTGAAGATATAACCGGTTGATGGCGTAGCAGGCGGTGTTGACCGCTTCCGCCCAAAACCGGTCCGGTGTCTTGTACTCATCAAGCATGGTTCTTGTCATGTCCAATAGAGTTCGATTCTTCCTCTCCACTACACCATTTTGTTGAGGGGTGTAGGGAGAAGAGAACTCATGCTTGATGCCCTCCTCTTCAAGAAAGCCTTCAACTTGTGAGTTCTTGAACTCCGTCCCGTTGTCGCTTCTTATTTTCTTGATCCTTAAGCCGAACTCATTTTGAGCCCGTCTCAAGAATCCCTTTAAGGTCTCTTGGGTTTGAGATTTTTCCTGTAAAAAGAATACCCAAGTGAAGCGAGAATAATCATCCACTATTACAAGACAATACTTACTCCCGCCGATGCTTATGTAAGTAATCGGGCCGAATAGATCCATGTGGAGTAGCTCAAGCGGCCTGTCGGTCGTCATGACGTTCTTGTGTGGATGATGGACTCCAACTTGCTTCCCCGCCTGGCATGCGCTACAAATCCTGTCTTTCTCAAAATGAACATTTGTTAATCCTAAAATGTGCTCTCCCTTTAGAAGCTTATGAAGATTCTTCATCCCAACATGGGCTAGTCGGCGATGCCAGAGCCAACCCATGTTAGTCTTAGCAATTAAGCATGTGTCGAGTTCAGTTCTATCAAAATCTACTAAGTATAGCTGACCCTCTAACACACCCTTAAATGCTATTGAATCATCACTTCTTCTAAAGACAGTGACACCTACATCAGTAAAAAGACAGTTGTAGCCCATTTGACATAATTGGGAAACAGAAAGCAAGTTGTAGTCTAAAGAATCAACAAGAAAAACATTGGAAATAGAATGGTCAGGAGATATAGCAATTTTACCAAGTCCTTTGACCAAACCTTGATTTCCATCCCCGAATGTGATAGCTCGTTGGGGATCTTGGTTTTTCTCGTAGGAGGAGAACATCCTTTTCTCCCCGGTCATGTGGTTTGTGCACCCGCTGTCGAGTATCCAACTTGAGCCCCCGGATGCATAAACCTACAAAATAATTTTAGTTCTTGACTTTAGGTACCCAAATGGTTTTGGGTCCTTTGGCATTAGACACAAGAACTTTGGGTACCCAAACACAAGTCCTTGACCCCTTGTGCTTGCCCCCAACATATTTGGCAACTACTTTGCCGGATTTGTTAGTCAACACATAAGAAGCATCAAAAGTTTTAAATGAAATAGCATGATCATTTGATGCATTAGAAATTTTCTTCTTAGGCAACTTAGCACGAGTTGATTGCCTAGAACTAGATGTCTCACCCTTATACATAAAAGCATGATTAGGGCCAGAGTGAGACTTCCTAGAATGAATTTTCCTGATTTTGTCCTCGGGATAACCGACAGGGTATAAAATGTAACCCTCGTTATCCTGAGGCATGGGATCCTTGCCCTTAACAAAATTTGACAATCTTTTAGGAGGGGCACTAAGTTTGACATTGTCTCCCCTTTGGTAGCCAATGCCATCCTTAATGCCAGGGCGTCTCCCATTATAAAGCATGCTACGAGCAAATTTAAATTTCTCATTCTCTAGGTTGTGCTCGGCAATTTTAGCATCTAGTTTTGCTATATGATCATTTTGTTGTTTAATTAAAGCCATATGATCATGAATAGCATTAACATCAACATCTCTACATCTAGTACAAATAGATACATGCTCAACAATAGATGTAGAAGGTTTGCAAGAATTAAGTTCAACAATCTTAGCATGAAGAATATCATTTTTATCTCTAAGATTGGAAATGGTAGCATTGCAAACATCTAGTTCTTTAGCCTTAGCAATTAAATTCTCATTTTCTACTCTAAGGCTAGCAAGTGAAATGTTTAATTCTTCAATCCTAGCAAGCAAATCATTATTATCTCTAGGATTGGGAATTGAAACATTACAAACATGTGAATCAACCTTAGCATTTAAACTAGCATTTTCATGTCTAAGGTTGTCAATCATCTCACGGCAAGTGCTTAGCTCACTAGATAATTTTTCACATTTCTCAATTTCTAGAGCATAAGCCTTTTTAACCTTAACATGTTTTTTGTTTTCTTTAATTAGACAATCCTCTTGGGAATCCAAAAGGTCATCCTTTTCATGAATAGCACTAACCAATTCATTTAATTTTTCCTTTTGAGCTATGTTAAGGTCGGCAAAAAGGGAACGCAAATTATCTTCCTCATCACTAGCATTGTCATCACTAGAGGATTCATATTTAGTGGAGGATTTAGATTTAACCTTCTTTTTGCCGTCCTTTGCCATGAGGCACTTGTGGCCGACGTTGGGGAAGAGAAGCCCCTTGGTGACGGCGATGTTGGCGGCGTCCTCGTCGTCGGAGGAGTCGCTTGAGCTCTCGTCGGAGTCCCACTCGCGACAAACATGGGCATCGCCGCCCTTCTTCTTGTAATACCTCTTCTTCTCCTTTCTTCTCCCCTTCTTGTCGTCGCCTCGGTCACTGTCACTAGATATAGGACATTTAGCAATAAAATGACCGGGCTTACCACACTTGTAGCAAACTTTCTTGGAGCGGGACTTGTAATCCTTCCCCCTCCTTTGCTTGAGGATTTGGCGGAAGCTCTTGATGACGAGCGCCATTTCCTTATTGTCGAGCTTGGAGGCGTCTATGGGTTGTCGACTTGGTGTAGACTCCTCCTTCTTCTCCTCCGTTGCCTTGAATGCAACGGGTTGAGCTTCGGATGTGGTGGCATCATCAAGCTCGTTGATCTTCCTCGAGCCTTCGATCATGCACTCAAAACTTACAAAATTCCCGATAACTTCCTCGGGGGTCATTTTAGTATATCTAGGATTACCACGAATTAATTGAACTTGAGTAGGGTTAAGGAAAATAAGTGATCTTAGAATAACCTTAACCACCTCGTGGTCATCCCACTTTACGCTCCCGAGGTTGCGCGCTTGGTTCACCAAGGTCTTGAGCCGATTGTACATGTGTTGTGGCTCCTCCCCTTTGCGAAGCCGGAACCGACCGAGCTCCCCCTCAATCGTTTCCCGCTTGGTGATCTTGGTGAGCTCATCACCTTCATGCGCGGTCTTGAGTAAATCCCAAATCTCCTTTGCGTTCTTCAACCCTTGAACTTTGTTATACTCCTCTCTACTTAAAGAGGCTAGGAGTATTGTTGTTGCTTGAGAGTTGAAGTGCTCGATTTGGGCCACCTCATCCTCATCATAGTTCTCATCCCCTACTGACGGTACCTGTGCACCAAACTCAACAACATCCCATATACTTTTGTGGAGCGAGGTTAGATGAAATCGCATTAAATCGCTCCACCTAGCGTAATCTTCACCATCAAAAGTTGGTGGTTTGCCTAATGGGACGGAAAGTAAAGGTGTATGTTTGGAAATGCGAGGGTAGTGTAGGGGGATCTTACTATACTTCTTGCGCTCTTGGCGCTTAGAAGTGACGGAGGGCGCATCGGAGTCGGAGGTCGATGTTGATGAAGTGTCGGTCTCGTAGTAGACCACCTTCCTCATCCTTTTGTGCTTGTCTCCTCTCCGATGCGGCTTGTGAGAAGAAGACTTTTCCTTCTTCTCTTTGTGGTGAGAGGAGGAAGACTTTTTCTCCTTCCGTTTGGAGGAGTCCTTCTTCTTCTCCTTCCTCTTGGTGCGGGACTCTTCTGATGAAGTGATCCCATGGCTTGTAGTGGGCTTTTCGCCGGTCTCCATCTCCTTCTTGGCGTGATCTCCCGACATCACTTCGAGCGGTTAGGCTCTAATGAAGCACCGGGCTCCGATACCAATTGAAAGTCGCCTAGAGGGGGGGGGGGTGAATAGGGCGAAACTGAAATTTACAAATATAAACACAACTACAAGCCGGGTTAGCGTTAGTAATAAAGAAACGAGTCCGCGAGAGAGGGTGCAAAACAAATCCCAAGCGATTAAGCAAGTGAGACACGGAGATTTGTTTTACCGAGGTTCGGTTCTTGCAAACCTACTCCCCGTTGAGGAGGCCACAAAGGCCGGGTCTCTTTCAACCCTTCCCTCTCTCAAACGATCCACGGATCGAGTGAGCTTTCTCTTCTCAATCACTTGGAACACAAAGTTCCAACAAGGACCACCACAAGATTGGTGTCTCTTGCCTCAATTACAAGTGAGCTATGATCTCAAGAACAAGCGAGAAAGAAAAGATGCAATCCAAGCGCAAGAGCTCGAAAGAACACAAGCAAATCACTCTCTCTAGTCACTATGGCGTTGTGTTGAATTTGGAGAGGATTTGATCTCTTTGGTGTGTCTAGAATTGAATGCTAGAGCTCTTGTTGTAGTTGGGAAGTGGAAAACTTGGATACAATGAATGGTGGGGTGGTTGGGGTATTTATAGCCCCAACCACCAAATGTGGCCGTTGGGAGGCTGTCTGTTCGATGGCGCACCGGACAGTCCGGTGCACACCGGACAGTCCGGTGCCCCTGCCACGTCATCACTGCCATTGGATTCTGACCGTTGGAGCTTCTGACTTGTGGGCCCGCCTGGGTGTCCGGTGCACACCGGACAGGTACTGTTTGCTGTCCGGTGTGCCAGCATGGGCGTTTCTGACCCCTGCGCGCGCAGAGCGCGCATTAAATGCGCGGCAGAGAGCCGTTGGCGCGGAGAAGACCGTTGCTCCGGAGGCGCACCGGACAGTCCGGTGCACACCGGACAGTCCGGTGAATTTTAGCGGACGAGCCGTTGGCGTTTCCCGAAGCTGGCGAGTTCCCGAGGCCGATCTCCCTTGGCGCACCGGACACTGTCCGGTGTACACCGGACAGTCCGGTGTACACCGGACAGTCCGGTGAATTATAGCCGAGTCGCCTCTGGGAATTCCCGAAGGTGGAGAGTTTAAGGCTGAGTCCCCCTGGTGCACCGGACATGTCCGGTGGCACACCGGACAGTCCGGTGCGCCAGACCAGGGGTGCCTTCGGTTGCCCCTTTCCTCCTTTGTTGAATCCAAAACTTGGTCTTTTTATTGGCTGAGTGTGAACCTTTTATACCTGTATAATCTATACACTTGGGCAAACTAGTTAGTCCAAAGATTTGTGTTGGGCAATTCAACCACCAAAATTAAATAGGGACTAGGTGTAAGCCTAATTCCCTTTCACCAACTCAGACGAGCACTCCAAGGCAATACCCCCGTTCTACATGGTGTATGGCTCAGAAGTAGTGCTGCCTGCAGACTTGGTTTTTGGGGCACCTAGAGTGATGTTTAAGGACATAGCGGAAGCAGAAGCAACACAACTTGAGGAGATCGACACATTAGAAGAAGAACATCTCTGTATCGTGATTTAGACAACATGATATCAGTAATTCTTACAGAGTTACCACGATAGCAAGGTATGCTACAAAGCCTTTTCGGTTGGGGATTTAGTGCTATGGAGGATATAGTCAAGAAAATAGTGAAAGTTGCCTAGAGGGGGTGAATAGGCAAGTGAAAACTTTTTCAACAAAAACTAGAAACGAACTGGGTAAAATCGGTTCAACCGGTGTCAAAACTGGTTCAACTGGTTTGCACGAGCTCAACTAAATAATGAGATATAAAATTGATTTGATCTCGAAATTCACCCAATTATCTTTAGAAATGAGATGTCCTAGATGATCCACAGGGTTCAAAGTAGTAGATCTGAGAAGGACACTTCTCAAAATCCACGCACCAAAAAGATATGAACAATTCTTCCACGGAATGGTGAGAGAACGAAGAACACGAACAAACACAATGAACAAGAACACAAGAGGCACAAGATTTATCCCGAGGTTCGGTCACACCACCAAGGTTCCCTACTTCCTCATTGAGGCGTCCACAAAGAGTCGGGTCTCTTTCAACATAATCTCCCTTTGCCGACCACAAAGGTCAAGCCCACACACTAATCTTTGCTCAAACGAGCGGGTAATACAAACTTTCTTGTAGTCTTCCACAAGATTTGGAGACTCACAAGCGACACCTAGTCATCTAGGAGCTAGAAGCTCCAAGAGTAATGAATCCACAAAGAACTCGATGTATTACCAAATCTCGAATAAAGAAGAACAAGAGAGATTTAGAGATGAAGCACAAAAACCACAGCTCTCAAACTCACTCAAAGATTTCTCTCCAAAGATTTGAAATGGGAGAGGCAAGAGATGTGTGTGAGAGAGTGGGAGGTGTTTCTCAGGTTAGAAATGGAGTTCAAGTCGTGCTCTTGTGTGGGGAGAGGGGTAGGTGTGAGTATATATAGGTGGGGCTCCAAAACTAGCCGTTGGGGGATTTTTGTTATGGAGGACCAATTGAACCACCCTAGGGCCGATTCAACCACCTGATGGTCAGACTGATAGTCAGTCTGCCAGTCAGCAGGTCAGACTGTTCAACAGGTCCTGACACCGGTTGAACCCCGCCTGGTGGTCAGACTGATAGTTAGTCTGCTAGTCAGGAGGTCAGACCGGTCAGTTGACCCTGACATATATTTCATAAGAGAATGAGTTTCTCTTGTATATGCTACTCCAACATCATCTAAAACTGGTAAACATGTATCACATCCTTTTGGTTTGCAGATGTCTATAGTAGCATAGCTTATAAATTCTTCTGTCTAGAACTTAATTGATTAAATAGTGCACATGTTTCCTATGTCGCATGATTATGTTCAATTGATACTCCTTTTATACCAATAGTACTTTAAATTGCAAATAAGTACTCTCTATAGGTATCAATTGGAATCGTATATATGTGTGCACTAAAACTTGAGGAGAACTTACTGTAATATGCAATTAGTGATATGCTTATCTATCAAATTGTATCCATTGGTGGTTTTCAATTGGTATTTTTCGTATATGATCACTAGTTGTAGAATCCATACTTGTGCAATTTTCATGTTGCCTCTTGTCGTGATAAGAAAATGCTAGGTGACATCTAGACTCCAGTTATCAAGTTTCATCTTTGATTTAGTATGACAATCTTCACTTGATATCTTGGACCTATGTCACAACTATACCAACAAGAGCTTGTAAATGAATTCTAAATCCAACACAAGTTTGGAACACCCCTTGAAAAGGTAAAATGCAAAGGTACATCACTTCATGTCACTTCTCCATTACCTTTGTGCCATCTAAGGACCCTTTTCATGATAGTGTGTTTAAATCTTGCTTAATCATAATTTCTACCATTCATATCTTTATATCCTTTTTGGAGATTTATGACAATGGGGGAGAAATTGTGCATTAAAGCTTACCTTTAGTCTTATGTGAAGACTTTTGAAAAGGGGGAGAAATAATTAACAAAAGGGAGAGAATCATAAGTAAAACATAAGATGTGGGAATTGATGAGTGCATAGTATATCATGAGCATCACGTTTATTTTATGACACATTGCACCCCATGAATAATATGATATAAGTTGTCTCCATACTTTGACCCAAATATGTGCTTTTGGCATTTGAGACCAAAAATGGTGTTTTCTAAAATGCACATATTTAGGGGGAGGAAACTATATCATAAGATTCAAAATCGTATTTATCAAATCCTATGTAAGCTTTAAATGTGTTGCCATCAATCACCAAAAAGGGGGAGATGGAAAGTGCATTCATCCCTTTTGTGAGTTTTGGTGATTTGGATAACAACACATTTAAAGGTCTAACAAGTTTGCTAAGTGTTGAACATGAAATTCAGTATGATGTACATACTTGAATAGTGTATAATGATCAGTGAACAAAGATTCAACACAAGGTTAAATAACCAATGAGACAATGCAAATGGATATAATATGGTCTCTGTATTGGTTTGAATATATATACGGACAATACCTGAGAAATCACTACATACATATGATCAGAATAGAGGTATGATCAGAATAGAGGTTGAAGTGATTAAGAGGATTGGTCAAGCCAAAGTGAATAAGATATGAGGAATCGTGAATTGACTTGATCGTATTACTATTAGTCCATATATGCGTCTATGAGAATCATACTAGAGCTTGATTGATCTTAGAATTTATATCTACATGACATTCAAGCAAGGTTCACAATATTAAAGAAATGATTCTGTCAATGGATGCTCAATATGATGTGACTCAAGAATGGCTTGATAAGGTGAAGATAGCAAGTAAAGGGCTTCGAGGGACCAGGCGAAGGTGAAGGCCAAGCGACGTCTTATGGACCGAGGTACCATGGCTAAGGTGAAGAAGAGAGTACTTGCACTAAGTCGTTGAACTAATCAGCTATGAAGAGTTATAATATGTTGATGCATCAGTAAGGTGACTTGAATCCATGATTTGAACTCATATATGGTGAAATGGTACAAATCACAGGGTTTGATTTGTGTTTGCTTCAAAAGGTGAGACAAAGATGCTTGTGATCCTTATGAAGCAACGCCATGGATAAATCACACATGAGGCACCAATTACTCAAGGAATTTACTTAATTATATTTTATTTAACTTGAGTATAGAAATCGTCGTACTATCAAAGGGGATCCAAAAAGAAGGTTGGTGTTTTGCCAAAGCTCAAGCCTCTATATTCAAAAGCTATTTCGAAAAACCAAAATCCCTTGGACACTATGTGTATGTCTATTGTTAGGATTGAGAAACTAAGAATGTTCATGTTGAAAAGCAGTTGAGCTTTTTCAACTGCAATTGAACTTCACTTCAACTATATCTTCAGCTGCAGTTGTGCTTTTTCAAATGCAGTTGAACTCCACTTCAACTGTGTCTTCAGCTGCAATTGAGCGTTTTCAACTGTAGTTGAACTTCACTTCAATTGGGGTCCAGGGCAAGTTCAACCGGGGTCCAGGAAGGTTCAACCGGGGTCTAGGACAAGTTCAACCGGGGTCCAAGACAAGTTCAACCGGGGTCCACGCAGGTTCAACCGGGGTCCAGGGCAAGTTCAACCGGGATCCAGGCAGGTTCAATGGTCCAGGGAAAGTTCAACCAGGATTTTTTCTCTAGACCTCACTGGTCAAAACCGGTTGAACAGGGTCAGGGTCATCTAACCGGTCTGACCTCCTGACTGCAGACTTACTGTCAGTCTGACCACCAGGCGGTTGAATCGGCCCTAGGGGCGGTTCAACCGGTGTCAGGACCTGTTGAACAGTCTGACCTGTGAATGGCAGACTGACTGTCAGTCTGACCACCAGACGGTTGAACCGGCCCTAGGGGCGGTTTAACCGGTCCTCCACATCAATATCTGCCCAACGACTAGTTTTGGAGCCGCACCTATAGTACGATGATTTCTATACTTAAGTGAAATAAAACATTATTAAGTAAATTCCTTGAGTAATTGGTGTCTCATGTGTGATTTCTCCATTGCGTTGCTTCATAAGGATCACAAACATCTTTGTCTAGCCTTTTGAAGCAAACACAAATCAAACCCTGTGATTTGTACCATTTCACCATATGTGAGTTCAAATCATGGATTCAAGTCACCTTACTGATGCATCAACATTTTATAACTCTTCATAGTTGATTAGTTCATTAACTTAGTGCAAGTACTCTCTTCTTCACCTTAGCCATGGTACCTCGGTCCATAAGCCGTCACTTGGACTTCACCTTCGCCTGGTCCCTCGAAGCCCTTTCCTTGCTATCTTCACCCTATCAAGCCATTTTGAGTCACATGTGAGCATCCATTGAGAGAATCATTTCTTCAATATTGTAAAGCTTGCTTGAATGTCATGTAGATATAAATGCTAAGATCAATCAAGCTCTACTATGATTCTCATAGACACATATATGGACTAATAGTAATACGATCAAGTCAATTCATGATTCCTCAATTCTTATTCACTTTGGCTTGACCAATTCTCTTAATCACTTCAACCTCTATTCTGATCATATGTATGTAGTGATTTCTCAGGTCTTGTCCATATATATATTCAAACCCATACATAGACCATATTATATTCATTTGCATTGTCTCATTGGTTATTTAACATTGTGTTGAATCTTTGTTCACTTATCATTATACACTATTCAAGTATGTTCATCATACTGAATTTCATGTTCAACACTTAGCAAACTTGTTAGACCTATAAATGTGTTGTTATCCAAATCACCAAAACTCACAAAAGGGATGAATGCACTTTCAAAGAGCAACACAAGCTATCACCATCCTAGGTAACTCCTAGAACATTGAGCACCTCCAAAAATTTCTACCCCTAGCAGCGCCAACAATTCTAAATGGCAAGCTACTGTTTGTGCCTTGAAATCTATATCCAATAAAGAAGGTTTCTCATTTGAGTATTCAGTCATATTCCTTCATACTACTCTATTATACCTATGTTTACTATCAATGGGGCAATCGGCTTAAGTCAGGATCTGACTTAAGTTGGTGTTACATGCTCACACATACACAGAAAAGGGTAGCCAGTGAAGCCTACCAACGGGGCAATCGACTTAAGTCGGGATATGACTTAAGTTGGTGTTACATGCTCACGCATACACAGAAAAGGGTAACCACTAAAGCCAATCGGGCAATCGGCTTAAGTCGGGATCCAACTTAAGTTGGTGTTACATGCTCACACATACATAGAAAAGGGTGACCACTAAACCCTACCGTCGGAGCAATCGACCTAAGCCGGTGGTACATGCTCTCGCAGACAGGCATAGGTGATCACTAAACCTAGCTAACGAGGCAAATGAGTCGATAATACTCTCACATTACACAGAAAGGGGTGATCTCTAAACCTAGTTAAGATCATGCACAACACAGAAGGCGATCAAGCGAAGCTCATTACTTACACACACAACACACACACAATATATATATATATATATATATATATATATATATATATATATATATATATATATATATATATATATATATATATATATATATATATATATCACCTTGGGTGATGGACCCAACGATCCATCACCTGGACCGATGAGCACGCCCACCCACCTGTCCGATCAAGGCCACGCTCGCCCCACACGGCTCGGCTCCCTTCATGCATGCTCTGCTCTGAAAGGGAAATGACCTCAATATTTCCTATAATCGATTTTGGTGTTTGACGACCATCACAAACCTTATGGACTAACTAGTTTGCCTAGTTGATCATTTCTCAGGTGCATAAGTTCATCTACAACTATTCTAAGCCGACTATTTGGAATACCGTAGATTATTCCAGACATGAGAAGCTTTTTAGAAAAACACCTATACGCGGACCGTCCGAGCCTTTGCGACGGACCGTCCGCGACACTAGGGTAAGCCTCGGACAGGAACACTGCCAAAAACATCGTTTACACCGCGGACTATCCGAAGGAGAAGCGAGCACCGTCCAAGACCGAGCGCGAACTGTCTGGTCGTTGAAAACCCAGAAAAACCCAAAGGTGACGGGTTCAGTAAAATGCATTTTTAGCGTCCTCGCGGACCGTCCGAGGTGCACGGCTGGACCGTCTATGACTGCTTTATCTGATATCTGACGACACATTAAATGCACTATAGCCGTTGATATAGCCGTTATTGCTAACCGTTGCGATTTCAGTCATTGATGTGCAGGGGCGGACCGTCCGGACCAGGGGCGCGGACCGTCTGCGGTCGACAGAATTGGAGCAACGGCTAGGAAGTGGTTGGAGGCTATAAATACAACCACAACCACCTCCATTCACTTCATCCAAGCCTCTCATTCACTCTCATTCAATACAAGAGCATTCACTTCAACCAAAGACACATTCAAGCTTCCAAATCTCTCCAGGTTCCACAATTGTGACTAGTGATCATTAGTGATTAAAGACTTGAGAGAGTGTGATTTTGTCTTTTCTTATTGCTCTTGTTGCTTGGCTTTTAATCGTGCCTTCTTCATCTCTATCTAAACCTTATAAGTGATTTGTAAAGCAAGAAAGAGACACCTAATTGTGTGGTGATCCTTGCGGGTCTTAGTGACCCATAAGATTGAGAAGCAGCACTCGACCGGTCTAAGTGACCGATTGAGAGAGGGAAATGATTGAAATAGACCTGACCTTTGTGGCCTCCTCAACGGGGAGTAGGTTCTTTGAAACCGAACCTCGGAAAACAAATCACCGCGTCCACTTGTGTTGATCTTCACATTTTGATTTGTTTCTCCTCTCTCCGCTTTCTAAAGTTCTCTTGCTCATATTGGTTTGAGTTGGCTCCCAAAGTTATCCACATTGATTGAGCAACTCATAGCAAGAACTATCTTTCGCACTCCGAATTTAATATTAATTATTTCTAATCCTAACCCCGAGCGAAGTGTGTGTTCAAAATTTATAATTTTCAGGTTTCGCCTATTCACACTCTAAACGACTTTTAGGCTCCTTTCACGCCCCACGCGACTCGACTCCCTTTGCTAGTAAAACATTAAGTCATTTTAAAAAAACATTAAGTCATTTTTATTTTCAGGGAAATATTAAATCATTTTTTATTTCAAACATTCTCCGTGTTTTCTCAGACATTTTTGATTTTTCAGTAATTCCATATTCTCAGTTACTCACCTCACGCCGCCGGTGATCGCTGGTGACCACGGGGGCATTACAGCACACGCCGCCGGTGATCGCCGGTGACCACGGGGGCATTACAGCACCGCCGAGCTCCTCCCCGGCGCCACGTTCAGACGTCCGTCGAGCGGCCGGTGCCGCCGCGCCGAGGTGCGCCCCTGCTCCCTGTTTAGGCCGAACGCCCAAGCTCCGCCACGCCCCCGCCTCCGCCCCGCTCTTGTTCGTGCGTTCTGCCCAACCATGACCGAGATCTGCCATCGGGGAGGACATCGGCTTCGTCAACCGCCATCGATGGAGGGCATCCTCGCCTACCGAGCCAGAAGAGACGAACTCGATCCCGCTACACAAGAACTGTCGGCCCCATCACACGGCACGCGGCCCAGTCCACCAGAACGGAGCCAATGCGTCTGGACCTGGTGGTCGATCCCGCTACACAATATGTAAAGGTCATTTCTTACATTTTTGTAATACAATCGATCATTTTTGAATCTGGGTATATTATAAGTTGAAGAGTAAATGTCGTGCATGCAAATGGATACTATCCAAGTAGGTATAATATAGGAGGTATATATTTAGGAGTGTTACCTATTTTGGAGGTGATCCAATTGAGGTCGTATCACCTTTTCCTTTGATCTGGCTAATGCTCGTCGTTTGGTCCTGAAGAAGGAAAAATGGAGCATCCTTTTTCTGAATGTATGTACTCACTTTATTTACTACAAAGAGCTATACTTAATAAATTTGTGAATGTGAATTCCAAATGAGGGAGAGGAGAGTTATACCTTTGTATTTTCTTCTTCAGTATCAGATTTATAATCATGCTGACTGTAACTGTACAACAATAATTAGTGTTAGAAACTGATTTCTCAGTTTGCAATTGTAAATGGACACTATATTTTTGTAATTCAATAGATTTTCTTGGATCCTAGCACATCCTCGTTCCTTTTTCCCCGTACAGAAATACTCCCTCCGATTTTTTTTATATGACACTGTTTAGTACAAAATTGAACTGTGCAGCGACATATATATCCGAACGGAGGTAGTACCTAATATGGAGTGACAATGATTTTGTATTGTCAAAAGATAACTAATGTCTTTAGTGCATGACAAATCATAGTTTCACACTTTCCAGTGTGATACTGAACCTACTAAAATAAGTATATTGTTAACTGGCACTGAACTGCTAGCTTGAGTAGTATTCTGTGTCTATCTTGTTTGAAGGAGGCATGGACCATCTGCTTTTAATCCAGCATTTCCTTGATTGAAGGAGAAAGTCTGGTGTTGGAGTTCTACAATTGGCATTCAGTTATGAGTGTACATCGTACAATATGTCGCATAAAACTGGTATATATAGTTCAAATTAGTTCCAGTTTTCTACATATTTGTTGACGTACAATGCATGTATGGTTTGCCATAAAATCATGTAGTCCATTGTTGGAGGCCTGTTGTTTCTAGTTAAGGCTTTTCTTTGAACCAGCAACGGCATTTCAATTTTTTGAAGTAGGCCTATGGTTGCACATAAGTTTTTAGGATTGGTGCATGGTATATTTTTTTTGTAGTACTACAGTTCACTGCCATTTTATGAGCTTCAGCTGTGCTCTAACTTACAAGGGTATGTTATGCAGGGAGGCATAAATGTTGCGCTTGGAAACATGAGTGAAGATGATTGGAAGTGGCATATGTATGGCACTATTAAGTGAAGCGATTGGCTCGGTGAGCTACAACACAATTTTACCCCACATATATTTTTATGTTTTAGTGGAAAGGAACCCACATCTTTAGTTCATACCATGTTTTCCTTAATGAGAACAAAGAATCATATATTGAAGTAACTATTAAACTGTCCTATGTTTTGACATTCTTTTTAATTTCCCATTCTCAACCATTTTCAGGTTACCAGGATTTTATTTAGTATATGTGCAGAGAAGCACCAAAAACTGTTATAGAGCTTGAGAACTATGGATTATCAAAAACTGTTATGAGGAGAGAAAAGATGCAAGAGAATGTAGAGGCCGGACGACAATGCGGCTGCTTCGGTGGTGTCATGGGAAAGAGATAAACGGCCTTATCCATTCGCAGTGCATTGCAAGAAGTTTCCAGAAATCGACGGTTGTTCGTTAAAATGCGATCGTGCGATGGAGAATAAAAAGGACGATGTGGCGCACTGAGGAAGCAGGTTCGCTCCTGGCTCTTTATTATAGATAGAATAGAATGTTTGGCTTGGTCTAGATGGTAGTTGGCTTTTTTCTTATTTGATTTTGTCGAGTTCACTAATTCTAGAGATTCAATTTGATTTCTTGCTTTAATCTCTGTATCTTGCATTGTGTTACAGGGCGGATGAGGAGGTCACTGATCCAAAGGCTCACCTAGAGGATCGTTCAAAGGCTAAGTGTCTATCACAGTGGTATGAATATCAGGTAATATGTTGCTATATCAGTTCTTGGTTCTTCATTTTGTATTGGCTGTTGCTTATGTGCGTGCGAACTTGATTAGTTTATTTGTATGAATGATACATGCTATTAACTTGCTAGAACAACGTGCATTAAGGCAAGTTCTTGGCCAATTGAAGAGTGTTTTGGGACTTCTGCTGAAAAGTGCTTTTAAATTCGTGAAGAGTCGTACTCGGACTAGTCCAGGAAAATGCTTTTGCTCCTGTTTTCGCCAAAATAGATTTCATTGTAAAGCTGTTTTCGCCCATGTGCAGTTCAAAAGGGAGAGGTGTGTGTGATTAGGGGTTGGACACTGCTGCTGTGAGATGGGGCAGTATTTCTGGGATTCTAGAAAGTGGTAGCTTGAGTCAAAACATGTAAAATCCTCAAGAAGATGCAATTGAAGCTGAGGGTTTCCTATAAGAAGATGAACCCCATTCTGTGTACCTTTTTGCAACTACAAATATGAGTTATGCGATTCTTGTTATGGATCTGGTACTTTATTTGATTAATTATCTTTCCTTTGCTAGTTTTTACTAGTTTGTTAGTACTTCGATAGATAGATATGATGATTCTTGATTACTGAATTTACCCTTCATATGCAGGGTTGGATGGTCCCAAATTACTCTCTACTGCTTGTGCTATTAGCAACTCCTGCATTCTGAATGCAGCTAATCATATTAGAAAAGGGGAAGGTGTAGGTGACTTCATTTTCTTGTGATCTATTCTACTATAAGTAGTGTGTAATTGCAGTTATAGCCTAAACATATTGGAGAGATTCAGTTTAACTGTGAGGGGACAAGATCATCCCATGCCCATCGGTGTTAAAATTGGAGAGGTTTAGTTTAGTTGTTTGGTAGATGGGGAGACTACTAAATGAGAAACCTGAATGACAAATAAGCCTCAGATGAATATTGAGTTCGAATTTGTTCTCCAAATGAATTTCTATTTTTGTCAGTTTGTGTAGGCCTGAATTAGTCAAGCCACACTTTCTTCTTGTGTAGTACAATCCTTAATTGGCTGCTTTTAGTTCTAGCTTCGTGAGTCAAACGATTTTATACTTGTTTCCTTTCTATGCTTCCGTTCTTATTTTGTGCTAAGCTGAACAATGCTTGGTTGCAGTGAGCATAAATGGATCTTTCTAGATTACCCGAGGCAGCAGGCGACTGGTGACTATTGAAACCATCGACTGGCGCCACCAAATTGGAAGAAATACACTTGAAGAACCGTCCTGTCAGTCTCCTTGTCGCGGAGCATTTACCTTTTCTTGCAGGTAACTTGGGATCGACTTACTGACATGAGCAACAATCTGATGACACTACAAGACACCGCTATGCAATGGTCGCCACCCTCTTTGGGATGATGCAGAGGTCAAAGCAACAAATAGCTATATTTTAAAAAGAAAAAAGTTAAGAACATGTATCCTAATTTCTCTATTCACTGATTATAATTTATGATCTTAGGAATAACTAGATAGTGTTGTCGGTAAAGCACCAATACTATCACCAAATATTATTGACCAACTTACTATAGGCAGCACAAAAACTTATTCTTGTAATTTCCTAAAATCTAATGAGTGGGAAAAGAGGCCCACAATATAGGCATATAGCTACCATAGTTGGCTAAAAACGTAGTTTTGACCTATTACTCTAGGCCTATTGGATGTTGGTGGTTCTTTGTTGGCATCATATCAAGAGATTCTTGCATTTCTCCAGGTGTCATGTTTATATCATTGGTTTAGATTACTAGGGTTTATAATGTTACTGCATAATTGTTAACATGATCTTTGTAGTCATGTTTATAGTCATATCATATCAATAGATTTTTCTTTTGGTAATCTTATCTTCTAAATCAAGTTTGCATTCCGTTTAGACTGTAGGTTATGTTGGTCATAACAAGCTGGAAAAGATGATCATAGTAACAAGGAAAGATCATATCAACAGTTCATGTTATGTTTGCAGATATGGATTTCAATGGTTTTCTCCACGTTACGAAAGCGGGAAGAGTCTTTTCTACTCAGTTTTATGTTAACAGTGGTGTTATGGTGAAACAGTCTTGCGTGTATGAACCAACATCTAAACTGTAAACACGACATTATCATAGTTGAGTACAGGGATAATTATCTCTTATGTCTTACTGTAAAATCTGAAACAATTGTCTTGCAACTGCTTAGCATGCATTTTACGCTACAATTACCTGAAATCACTTCTTGTTGCATTTTACACCAATTTATAACATTTATTAATGCATTTTACGCCAATTCACGATATTTCTTGATAAGTTTTATGGCAACCTAGTGCGGAGGGACATACATTCGTGCCACATTCGTCGTTACGAAATAGAATAACAATTTACGCTAAAATCTGTACTCATTTACGTTGTTTTGATTCAAGTTTTACGCTTAAATTGATCTGAGCCAGAACCTGCGTGCACTGTCTTATGCGCACGATTTTCACGCCATAATTTGGGCCCCATTCGTCGTTACAAAACATATTGACATTTTACGCTAAAATTTGTACCCATTTACGCTGTTTTGCTTCATGTTTTACGTTGAAGAAATTCGCACGAGCCAGAACCCCACGCACGATCAGATGCGTGCGATTTTCATGCCGTAGTTTTGGGTCCCGTTCGCTGTTACGAAACATATCACGCACGAACCAGAACCCACGCATGATCGGACGCGTGACGGTGTGCTGCGGAGGTATTCCTGGATGGGGTTTCCCGGTACTAATGGAAGCCCTGGGCTTGCATTACCTCCTCCCTATTATATATATACTAGTCGGTTGCCCGTGCGTTGCGACGGCTTACAACAATACTTACGTAAACTATCCATTAAAAAAATCAATATTTATTTATTGATTGTCTTTGCTCTCTGTATAATATTTTTTGATTTGGCTAACTGATGTTATTGTTTACTCCACGCAATATGTCTTGGTACAACACGACCAATGAAGTGAGCGATTAGAAGAGAGTTCACAACGACTGACTGAACGAACAGAGATTATAAAATGACATACAGAGAACAAATAAGAGAGAGTTTGTGAGCTCAAGTTTCTAAAATAAGTCACATGAAGTCAAACTTATAAAAATAGATAGATCAAAATATGGAGTAATTGCTAAAGTCACGCATCAATAAAAACTAGATGCGCTCAATATAAATTATGTTATTTCGTAACAATTACTAACGTTTAAAACCAACAAATAACCTTTCATTTTACTGTTAGTGTGACAAATCATTGTTGCTCCATCCAATTCAGAAACCTCAAACACCATGTAGTCCATTGCGCCAATGTGGTCTCAGAAACGACCTAATGCTTGCAAGAGGCAAAAACCGTGCTTGGGTTGTAGCCTCGGCCCGTAGTACTGTCCCGACCCGACACAATTATATTTTTTATTTTACAAAAAACCATATATACATATATATATATATACAATTTATATTCAATATTAAAAACATTTGAGCATGATGTTGTACTGGTTAGACAACTTCACCTAGTGTCTCCTGTCCTTCTTCCATCAGGGCATGGGTTCAAACCCCACTTAAAAACATTTAAGCATGATGTTGTACTGGTTAGACAACTTCACCCAGTGTCTCCTGCCCTTCTTCCATCAGGGCATGGGTTCAAACCCCACTTTCTGCACCGTTTTTAACATTTTACGCTGATTTAATCAAATGGGCCGACTGAAAGTGCATTCATTCCTTTTGTGAGTTTTGGTGATTTGGATAACAACACATTTAAAGGTCTAACAAGTTTGCTAAGTGTTGAACAGGAAATTCAATATGATGAACATACTTGAATAGTGTATAACGATCAGTGAACAAGGTTCAACACAAGGTCAAATAACCAGTGAGACAATGCAAATGGATATAATATGGTCTCTATATTGGTTTGAATATATGGACAAGTCCTGAGAAATCACTATGCATAAATATGATCAAAATAGAGGTTGAAGTGATTAAGAGGATTGATCAAGCCAAAGTGAATAAGATATGAGGAATCGTGAATTGGCTAGACCATATTACTATTAGTCCATATATGAATATATGAGAATCAAACTAGAGCTTGATTGATCTTAGCAGTTATATCTAGATGACATTCAAGCAAGGTTCACAATATTGAAGAAATGATTCTCTCAATGGATTCTCAATATGATGTGACTCAAGAATGGCTTGATAGGGTGAAGATAGCAAGGAAAGGGCTTCGAGGAACTAAGCGAAGGTGAAGGCCAAGCGACGGCTTATGGACCGAGGTACCATGGCTAAGGTGAAGAAGAGAGTACTTGCACTAAGTCGATGAACTAATCAACTATGAAGAGTTATAACATGTTGATGCATCAGTAAGATGACTTGAAGCCACGATTTGATCTCATATATGGTGATATGGTACAAGTCATAGGGTTTGATTTGTGTTTGCTTCAAAAGGTGAGACAAAGATGTTTGTGATCATTATGAAGCAACTCCATGGTGAAATCACACATGAGACACCAATGACTCAAGGAGTTTACTTAATTAATTTTATTTATTTTGAGTATAGGAATCGTCGTACTATAAAGGGGGATCCAAAAGGAAGGTTGGTGTTTTGCCAAAGCTCAAGCCTCTATATTCAAAATCTATTTTTTGAAAACAAAAAATCTCTTTAAAATTCTATGGTTGACCGTGGTTAGGTTTGAGAAACCTAGAGTGTTCTTGTTGAAAAGCAGCTGAACTTCTTAAACTTCAGCTGAGCTGAACTTCAGCTGAGCTGAGCTTCTTCAGCTGTAGCTGAGCTTTTTAGCTGAGCTGAACTTCAGCTGAGTTGAGCTTTCTCAACTCCAGCTGAACTTCAACTTCAACTGGGGTCCAGGCAGGTTCAACCGGGGTCCAGGGCAAGTTCAACCGGGGTCTAGAGAGGTTCAACCGGTTTCCAGGGAAAGTTCAGCCGAGGTTTTTTCCTCGGACCTCACTGGTCAAAACCGGTTGAACCGTTCCTAGGGGAGGTTCAACCGGTGTCAGGGTCACCTGACTGGTCTGACCTCCCGACTGGCAGACTGACTGCCAGTGTGACCCCCCAGGCGGTTGAACCGGTCCTAGGGCGGTTCAACCGGTGTCAGGACCTGTTTTTTTGCAGTCTGACCTGCAGTCTGCCAGTCTGACTGGCAGACTGTCTGTCAGCCTGCCCCAGGCGGTTGAACCAGTCTTAGGGGCGGTTCAACCTGTCTTGGTCAACTTGACCAGTCTGCAGGCCAGTCTGCCAGTCAGTCTGACAGTCAGACTGGCAGACAGTCTGCCTGACCTGCCAGGGGCGGTTCAACCGCCCTAGGGGGCGGTTCAACCGGTCTCAGACAGAAAAATCTGCCCAACGGCTAGTTTTGAGCTCCACCTATATATACTCACTCCTATCTCTCACCCCACAGTAGTGAGCACGATTTGAACTCCATTTCTAACCCAAGAAACACCTCCCTCTCTCACACACATCTCTTGCCTCTCCCATTTCAAATCTTTGGAGAGAAATCTTTGAGTGAGCTTGAGAACTGCGGTTTTGTGCTTCATCTCTAAATCTCTCTTGCTCTTCTTCTTGATTCAAGCTTTGGTACTACATCGAGTTCTTTGTGGATTCATTACTCTTGGAGCTTCTAGCTCCTAGACGACTAGGTGTCTCTTGTGAGTCTCCAAATCTTGTGGAAGACCACAAGAAAGTTTGTATTACCCGCTCGTTTGAGCAAAGATTATTGTGTGGGCTTGACCTTTGTGGTCGGCAAAGGGAGGATTAGGGTTGAAAGAGACCCGGCCCTTTGTGGGCGCCTCAACGAGGAAGTAGGGCACCTTTTGTGGTGTGACCGAACCTCGGGATAAATCTTGTGTTCTTGTTCATTGTGCTTATTCATGTTATTCGTTCTCTCACCATTCCATGAAAGATTTGTTTATATCTTTTTGGTGTGTGGATTTTGAGAAGTGCCCTTCTCAGATCTACTACTTTGAACCCTGTGGATCATTTAGAACATCTCATTTCCAAAGTTAACTGGGTGAATTTCGAGATCAATTCAGTTTTACCCAGTTTGCTTCTAGTTTTTGTTGAAAAAGATTTAACTTGCCTATTCACCCCCCTCTAGGCAACTTTCAATTGGTATCGGAGCCTAATCCTCGTTCTAACGCTTAACCGTGTGAGGAAAGATCATGTCGGGGGGACTAAGAAACGAAAGTGCTTCTAAGCTTGAAAAAGTTGAGGTTGCCTCGACTTCATCTTTTGTTGCAGATGTTGATCCTAGGGCAATAGATCTTGCCATGAGAATCGCCGAAAGGATGTTCCTCAAAATGAAGGAAGATGAGGCGAAGAACAAATTTGAAGAAGAAAATGATCGATGGAGACCAAACGACGAATCCACCTCTTCACAAGGTTCGTCTTTCAAATCCACTTCTCATATGTGCTTTATTGCTAATGGGAGTGACAGTGAAAGCGAAAGTGAGGATGAGGAGGAGCAAGAAAGTGATAGTGAAGATGAGGACGATCTTCAACAATTCTTCGCTCAACTAAGCAAGAAACATCGGATGAGCTTGCTCAAACTCATGAAAAGAGCAGAAGAACAAAAAGAAATGCTTCATAAGCAAGAAGACTTCCTCATCAGAAAAATCGAAGACTTAGAGAAGTTGACCAAAGAGCATGAGAAGCTAAAGTGCTCTCATGATGATTTGGTCCAAAGGTATGAAGACATTTCAATTGAGCAAATTAAAGCTGTTAATCATTCATCATATATTGCTCAATTAGAAAATAAAAATGCTATGTTCAAGAACACGATAGAAAGGCTAAATATTGAAAATCTAGCTTTGCAAGAAAAACATGATATGCTTGTGTGCTCTCATAATAAATTTATGGATTCACATATCATGTTAGAAATGGCTCATGAGGTTGTGTTAACTAATTTTAAATCATACCAACCTCACATATGCACATGTACTCAAGTAGAAACTATATTATCATGTGCTAACAAATGTTGCTCTCAAGAAAGCCAATCTTCCATTGAGCTAGAAATTTTAGGAATTAGTGATATTTCTATCACACAAGAAAATAAAGAGCTCAAGGAAGAAGTTGGAAGGCTAAGAAGGATCTTAACTATTTTGAAGGGAAAGTGTCATGCTCAACCTTCTCAAGATAACCGTGATAATATGATGAAAAAGCTTGAGAAGGGGACAACCGTAGCATGCACAAAACCCCTTCAAAAGAATACCAAGCTTTCCAAGAAGGACATGAGCAAGACTCAAGGTGAGAAAATTAATGCTCATATTATTTGCTCTAACAATGTACCAATGTGCTTCAACAAAGAAAGATCAAAGAGAAGCGATAGGAGGTGCTATGGATGCAAGGAGAAGGGTCATAAAATTGGTTCATGCCCCCGCATGAAGAACCAAGACCTTGCACGATCAAGAAAGATGACCATCAAGAAGGATGAAAGCAAAAGGCAAATGCATTGCAAGGACAAGCATCACATTTGCTACAATTGCCGTGAAAGAGGTCATCTATTCAAGGTTTGTCCAAAGGGTAAAACACCTAAGCCTAACATGTCAATACATTCAAATATACTTAGGAGACCCAAATTTGACTCTTGTGCTAGAAAGGTGATGAGTTCACCACATTCTAGGACCAAGGCTATTTGGGTGCCTAAGTCCTTATTGACTAACCTTGATGGACCCATCATGAGATGGGTACCAAAATATACTTAATAAGATTTTGCAGGTACCTAGAGATGATATGAAGCTTTGGGGTGCTTAAGCAGTTTAACTCAATCCTTATCTCAAGCTATCAGTCTTACATTGTTTATCCTTTAAGATTGACCCAAAGATGAATTTAGTTGTTATATCACTAACTTCATATTCATCTCTAGCAAGAACTTGTGTTGTAGGGAATAAGGATTAACCTTTGTCAAGCAAAATGCCTACAACTAAGGGATATCCAAAGGATGGTAAAAATTAAATCTTAGGTGCACATTGCTTTTAATTATTATATTCCTTTGTGTCTTTTGTAGCCATATAAGAAAAATGAAGCACTTGAGAATGAACTTAAAATATTTTACCTTGTTTTGGAAAAATTCTAATTATATGGTAGATTGCAAGTTCATAGTTTTATATTGTGACAATCTACATGCTTTAATTGATTGTATGTATCTTGTGGCATATTTCAAGTTAATCATCATATTATTGCCATGACCTAGACATAAAGAGTATTATCCCATGTTCTTAAATGAATAGAGTGCTAAGTAAGAAATTCAAATTCTTAAAGCACTTATCAAAAGGGGAATTCTCTATATGACTAAAGTTGTGAGACTAATGTTCTTATCTGAGTGATTTATGTAGTTTCACAACATGAGAATGTGTTTCTAAAATAGACTGTGTCATTCAATCTATGCGTACATTTTAAAATTTGAAATGAGGTTTATTGTGGAAAATTATTTTAAAATTTTCATTCCAAGCTCAACTGGTCTGACCAGCTGAACTTTCTAGCCCAGCTGGGGAGACCAGCTGAACTTCTGAGTTGAACTTCAGTTCGGCTGGTATTCACCAGGAAACCCCCTGGCTGAAACCGGTTGAACCGGTGTCCAGGACCGGTTGAACCGGTCTGGCACAGTTTGACCGGCCAGTCTGACCATTTTTTCAGACTGCGTCAGCCCTTTTTCAGACGCCTTTTTCAGTCTGCAACAGCACCTTTTTCAGGCGTCAGATCAACTTTTACAGCACCTTTTCAGCAACTTTTGCAGCACCTTTTCAGCAACTTGTGCAGCACCTTTTCAGCAACTTTTGCAGCACTTTTTCATTCAACTTTTGCAGCACTTTTTCAGTCATTTTTTTGTCGCGTCAGGTCACCTTTTCAGAACGCGTCAATTGCTTTTTCACTTTTTCTGCAGTACCTTTTCAGCTTTATTTTTGCAGACTTTTACTGTTTCATTTGGTATGTGACCAATAATAGTTTTTTTCAAGTGGTATTCTTTCAATTGGTAATAATCTATTTTATGAAGAAAAAATGTCAATATGAAAGTTAAATTCTTTTTGGCTTAAATTTGTAAATTGGTGCATATTATTAATTCACTCATCCATGTGTATTAATTTAAAAGGAATTTAATTTATGCCTTTACACCTAATAAATGATGATTTGTTTGCCATTCATATATAGATATCATCATTCATTAAATACTTCCTTGTACTACTAATACCTCTTTTCAAAGTGTTTTATCGACTAGTTTTAAAAGGAAAAGAGATAACAAAGAAGGAAGTCTCCACAAATGATGAAAAGAAGAATGCTAAAGTGACACCACCACAGATAGTAAGATCTGTCAAATTGGTATAACAAATGGTACATTTATATGGTGGTAAGTATTCTTAGGCATAAGTTAATTCATTGCAAATTTGTCATGCCTTGACCATGATATGTAATATACTCCTCATGAGTCTCTTAAATGAATTGAAAGTGCATGTGGCAAGTCATTCAAATACTTGATGCACATATCTAGTGGGAGAACATTATATATCTTGTGTCATAGAGAATAAGTTTCACTTGAGTAAGCTATACTAAGACAATCCAAAATGGTAAATTTGTATTTCATTCATATGGATTGTAATCTTTGTTTTCTAAATAGCTACTCTTGATGCAGTTTAAAATTCCCTTTTCATTAATTCTAAAAGTGTATAAGAATCTTTTTGTTGATATTCATCACATACATATGCACTAATATGGATATGATTTTTAACTATAAAAGGTACAATTAGTGATCCATACTCTCTAAATTTTGGAAACCCATATTTTGATATCTTAGAAATATACTTCAATCGATATCCATATGCTTCACATTGAATTGGATCACTAAGTTGTAAATTCCATGCATAACTTGTCTTCATGATATGAATGCTTGTGCGACTAACCTTGATAAGCTAGGTGCAGCCAATGTCAAGCTAGGTTCATCATCAAGAAGGCAACACAATTATGTATAAAGAAAAGGAGAATATGCTCCTATTCTTAACTCTAGCTTTTATCTATGTGATTAAATATTGTCTTGAAACCATGTAAGATGGTTGTCAAGTATATGTGAGTGCCTACACAAAGAGAAAGGCCACAATAAGGATTGTGTGGGTTCTCAAGGCTCTTACTACTAATCTCAAAGGACCCAATTCATATTGGGTACCAAGATATGAAACTTAAACTTGTTTTGCAGGATCACTCCTTCAATGAATCAAGTTGGGTGCTTGATAATAAATGAATGAATCATATTTGGAGATAGTAGCAAGGGTGGTAACAACTGAATCTCAAGTGCATATTATTTCCAAATCTTATCTTTTTTGTGACTTGTGTAGCCACTAAGAAAAAAAGAAGCACTTGAGGATATACATCAGTTGTTGATTATGAAATAAAGGTCTAATTGGAAGATGAATGAATATTATCATATGGTGAACAATCCAAAATTATGTGACGTATTCTCTATCTAGTTAATTTGGATTTGATTCTTCTTTATTAGACACTCACCATAATATAGATTAAGTCAGCCCTTTAGACTTCATTGAATAACCATGCATATTATCAATATCATTCAAAATATATTGTTCTTAAGGGCTCAAGGGAAATTTAGTCCATATTATGAGATTTCTCTGTTTTTAGCAACACGCTTGTCTTTCGCATATAAAGGGTTGCTAAATAAGAAACTAGTGCTTGTGCTACTAATGCCATCTCTTGTGTTGAGTTTATCCATAGAAAATCTATGTTAAGAGATGGTGCTTGTTTTAAATTGGATAAATCACAAGCTTAAGGATACTATTCAACTAAAGTAAGATGAAGTTGATAAGAGGCCAAGGTATGAAAACTTCCTCTCCTTCAGTTGTTTTAGTATTCTATCCTTAGTGGGATGTACCATAATATAGATTAATTTCATTGCAATATAAAATGTTCAATAGTGCATATAACTTTGACATCAACCATATATGTGCACTAATTTAAAATAATTTAATCTACCCTTTTTGGTTCTAAGAATGATGATTCATTTGCCATCCGCATATAAGGATCATCATTTGTGAAACCCTCCTTTGTGTTTCTAATGCTCTCTTTTCTAAGTGTTTCAATAAGGTCCTTCCAAGCGCTTTCAAGATGGATTTAAAATCTATGGATATAAGAGTCTTGGTTGTTTCAATCATTGAGTTTTAATTGATCGAATCAAGAAAAGATGAAAGAAGTTCAAGATCACTTGGTTGGATGAAATCGTAAAGAGAAAAGAGATCACAGTGATTCAAGAAGGGAGTTATACTTTTTTATCAACCAAATAATGAAGATGTAGTGACATATTTATATGATATCCTTCATTATGAGGTTTTGAGGTTCATATTAGAATGCTTTACCCTTCAGGATTTCAATTGATATACTTTCAATTCTTAAACTTTCAATTGGTTTAATTTTCATCATCTATGTAAAGCATGTTATGTTAAACCAAGATATAGTGCAAACATCTCCTTTAACCTCGTATTGTTGATGTGCATAAGTGTACTTTGTGTACTCTTGCATGCACAAATTGAGGGAGAGTTTAGCCTATATCTTGTGAGACTAATGAATTCTTTCAAGTTCATGTTGTGTAGTCTCACACCTTGGAGAACATCAAATGAGGATGAATGGTTCCATAGAAATGAAGAATTTCTCTTGATTGTTTGAAGAGGATAAGTTTCTTTTTGAAATGTCAAGCCTATCAAAAGCTAAGATGGAAATTCATGATTATAATGGAGACCATGTGGCGTAGAACAAAGGACTTAATCCCCTAGCCTCACAAGTCGAAGTGCATAAGTTAAACAAGTATTCATCACTTGTATGCACACATTTAGGGGGAGAATAGTCTATGATTTGAATCTTTGAGACTAACTTCATTTTCAAGTCTATTATGTGTGTAGTCTCAAATTAGAAAGGAATCTTCAGGCAAAGACGATCGCTTCCACTGCAAATTTGATGGGTATCAAAGATTCTTTGCTCCAATAAATGTATCTTCTATACATTTCATAAGAGAATGAGTTTCTCTTGTATATGCTACTCCAACGTCATCTAACAATGGTAAATATGTATCACATCCTTTTGGATTGCAAATGTCTAAAGTAGCATAGCTTATAAATTCTCCTGTCTAGCACTTAATTTATTAAATAGTGCACATGTTCCTTATGTTGCATGATTATGTTCAATTGATACTCCTTTTATGCCAATGGTACTTTAAGTTGCAAATAAGTACTCTCAACAGATACCAATTGAATTCATATATATATGTGTGCACTAAAACTTGAGGAGAACTTAGTGTAATATGCTATTAGTGATCTGCTTATCTATCAAATTGTATCAATTGGTGTTTTTCAATTGATATTTTTCATACATGATCACTAGTTGCATAATCCATACTTGTGCAATTTTCATGTTGCCTCTTGTTGTGATAAGAAAATGCTAGGTGACATCTAGACTCCAGGTATCAAGATTTATCTTTTAGTTAGTATGACAATCTTCATTTGATATCTTGGACCTATGTCACAATTATGCCAACAAGAGCTTGCAAATGAATTCTAAATCCAACACAAGTCTGGAAACCCCTTGAAAAGGTAAAACGCAAAGGTACATCACTTATGACACTTATCCATTACCTTTGTGCCATCTAAGGATCCCTTTCATGATAGTGTGTTCACATCTCGCTTAATCATAATTTCTATCCTTTATATTCTTTGTATCCTTTTTGGAGATTTATGACAAAGGGGGAGAAATTGTGCATTAAAGCTTACCTTTAGTCTTATGTAACTAAGTGTTAGAAGACTTTTAAAAAGGGGAGAAATAATTAACAAAAAGGGGAAGTCATAAGAAAAACATAAGATGAAGAAAGTTGATAAGTGCATTCCATGTCATGAGCATCACGTTTATTTTATGACACACTGCACTCCATGAATAGTATGACATAAGTTATCTCCATACTTTGACCCAAATATGTGCTTTTGGTATTTGAGTACAAATCTGGTATTTTCTGAAATGCACATATTTAGGGGGAGGAAACTATATCATAGGATTCAAAATCTTATTTATCAAATCTTATGTAAGCTTTAAATGTGTTGTCATCAATCACCAAAAAGGGGGAGATTGAAAGTGCATTCATCCCTTTTGTGAGTTTTGGTGATTTGGATAACAACACATTTAAAGGTCTAACAAGTTTGCTAAGTGTTGAACAGGAAATTCAGTATGATGAACATACTTTAATAGTGTATAACGATCAGTGAACAAGGTTCAACACAAGGTCAAATAACCAGTGAGACAATGCAAATGGATATAATATGGTCTCTATATTGGTTTGAATATATGGACAAGTCCTGAGAAATCACTATGCATAAATATGATCAAAATAGAGGTTGAAGTGATTAAGAGGATTGGTCAAGCCAAAGTGAATAAGATATGAGGAATCGTGAATTGGCTAGACCATATTACTATTAGTCCATATATGAATATATGAGAATCAAACTAGAGCTTGATTGATCTTAGCAGTTATATCTAGATGACATTCAAGCAAGGTTCACAATATTGAAGAAATGATTCTCTCAATGGATGCTCAATATGATGTGACTCAAGAATGGCTTGATAGGGTGAAGATAGCAAGGAAAGGGCTTCGAGGAACTAAGCGAAGGTGAAGGCCAAGCGACGGCTTATGGACCGAGGTACCATGGCTAAGGTGAAGAAGAGAGTACTTGCACTAAGTCGATGAACTAATCAGCTATGAAGAGTTATAACATGTTGATGCATCAGTAAGATGACTTGAAGCCACGATTTGATCTCATATATGGTGATATGGTACAAGTCATAGGGTTTGATTTGTGTTTGCTTCAAAAGGTGAGACAAAGATGTTTGTGATCCTTATGAAGCAACTCCATGGAGAAATCACACATGAGACACCAATGACTCAAGGAGTTTACTTAATTAATTTTATTAATTTTGAGTATAGGAATCGTCGTACTATAAAGGGGGATCCAAAAGGAAGGTTGGTGTTTTGCCAAAGCTCAAGCCTCTATATTCAAAATCTATTTTTTGAAAACCAAAAATCTCTTTAAAATTCTATGGTTGACCGTGGTTAGGTTTGAGAAACCTAGAGTGTTCTTGTTGAAAAGCAGCTGAACTTCTTAAACTTCAGCTGAGCTGAACTTCAGCTGAGCTGAGCTTCTTCAGCTGTAGCTGAGCTTTTTAGCTGAGCTGAACTTCAGCTGAGTTGAGCTTTCTCAACTCCAGCTGAACTTCAACTTCAACTGGGGTCCAGGCAGGTTCAACCGGGGTCCAGGGCAAGTTCAACCGGGGTCTAGAGAGGTTCAACCGGTTTCCAGGGAAAGTTCAGCCGGGGTTTTTTCCTCGGACCTCACTGGTCAAAACCGGTTGAACCGGTCCGAGGGGAGGTTCAACCGGTGTCAGGGTCACCTGACTGGTCTGACCTCCTGACTAGCAGACTGACTGCCAGTGTGACCCCCCAGGCGGTTGAACCGGTCCTAGGGCGGTTCAACCGGTATCAAGACCTGTTTTTTGCAGTCTGACCTGCAGTCTGCCAGTCTGACTGGCAGACTGTCTGTCAGCCTGCCCCAGGCCGTTGAACCGGTCTTAGGGGCGGTTCAACCGGTCTTGGTCAACTTGACCAGTCTGCAGGCCAGTCTGCTAGTCAGTCTGACAGTCAGACTGGCAGACAGTCTGCCTGACCTGCCAGGGGCGGTTCAACCGCCCTAGGGGGCGGTTCAACCGGTCTCAGACAGAAAAATCTGCCCAACGGCTAGTTTTGAGCTCCACCTATATATACTCACTCCTATCTCTCACCCCACAGTAGTGAGCACGATTTGAACTCCATTTCTAACCCAAGAAACACCTCCCTCTCTCTCACACACATCTCTTGCCTCTCCCATTTCAAATCTTTGGAGAGAAATCTTTGAGTGAGCTTGAGAACTGCGGTTTTGTGCTTCATCTCTAAATCTCTCTTGCTCTTCTTCTTGATTCGAGCTTTGGTACTACATCGAGTTCTTTGTGGATTCATTACTCTTGGAGCTTCTAGCTCCTAGACGACTAGGTGTCTCTTGTGAGTCTCCAAATCTTGTGGAAGACCACAAGAAAGTTTGTATTACCCGCTCGTTTGAGCAAAGATTATTGTGTGGGCTTGACCTTTGTGGTCGGCAAAGGGAGGATTAGGGTTGAAAGAGACCCGGCTCTTTGTGGGTGCCTCAACGAGGAAGTAGGGCACCTTTTGTGGTGTGACCGAACCTCGGGATAAATCTTGTGTTCTTGTTCATTGTGCTTATTCATGTTATTCGTTCTCTCACCATTCCGTGAAAGATTTGTTTATATCTTTTTGGTGTGTGGATTTTGAGAAGTGCCCTTCTCAGATCTACTACTTTGAACCCTGTGGATCATTTAGAACATCTCATTTCCAAAGTTAACTGGGTGAATTTCGAGATCAATTCAGTTTTACCCAGTTTGCTTCTAGTTTTTGTTGAAAAAGATTTAACTTGCTTATTCACCCCCCCTCTAGGCAACTTTCACCGACGGACTAATAGACTGGCAGGCCGACATGATGTGCCTGGGCCATAGTTGTGGTTCGCGTGCGTTTGGCCCGTGCCGGGTTGCCGTTTGGTCATCTATAGACGTGCAGCAGATTAATTTGAAATAGCTGTGGGGGTTATTTGTAAAAAGATGACGCATGACGACCGTTGAAACTGGTGTTTTAAGTATATATATATATATCACCATTTTTACGGAAAAGATCAATGCATTATGAACTGATCACCACCAGAAGATCCCCACTAATCATACAATATCAACGCTACAATACCCTACACTAAGAATACTACTACCATACTGAACTATCTAAGATGGTGGCGCCCCACCACCAGCACGCACCGCCTACGCCATCGTCACCATTGCCTCTACCATAGCCGCCGCCCACGCCACCATCACCGTTGTCGCCACCATCGCCGCCACCCGCGCCATTGCCGTCGTCGTCGTCGCCACTACCCTCGCCTTTGCCACCCTTGCTGCCATCGCCAGGGCCATCGCTGCCACCATCGCCATCCTCGTCCTCCTCTTCCTCCTCCAACTCCTCGGATTAGCCTCCTCACTCTCGTCAGATTCATCTGAGCCAGCGAGACCGAGGCGTGCCACCGCAAATAAAGGACCGCTCCGCTGGGGTAAGTCCTAGAGAATCATCAGAGTACTCTGAGTCGCTGAAGGACTCTGATGGTGGGGTCAGAGGGCGCTTCCTCTTGGCACCCTTGCCCATGCCACCCTTCCCGCCATTGACCCTAGCACTCCTACCTTCAACCATCGATGATTTCCAGGAGAAGAAAAGCTTACAAAGAAATGGAAGCAAAGGCAAGTGAAGAAGCATGCAAAGGCTGGCCGAACTATTTAAAGAAACCGAAGGGTACCTCTTCGCTTCCTGCCCATACAAGTGAACAGTCGCAAGTAACCAAGGGCCATTCCGATTTCCAGGAAGAAGCATATCCCTGGCACAACGCGACGAACATGGCATCAAAGGTCAATAGATGAGTTGATCGATGGCTCACACGCATCATTACACTATGTCAACTCAGGGAACTGTTTTATAGAAGAGACAACAAAACCACACACCCATTGGGTGCCACGTCAGAAATTTCTGGAAATGACAGATTTTCCTAGAAAAAATTCACTTGAGCCTCTATCGATTGAATTTTACTTGGCAAACTCAGTAGTCTCTACTGATTACATTTCAGTCAATCAGATTTTAGTCAGTTGGGTATCAAATGGTCGGTCTTCTCTCAAACGTAAATGGGATGGCTAGATTTCAATTAGCCGTGCAACTAAGCATCAAGACAACAGGATGATCCACTAAAGTGAGGTTCTCTAGACCTTTAAGTCGATTGTTTCCCAAGGTTGCTCGAAGCTCAGGGGCTACAGCCATTGGGTGCACCTACGATGCATCCAATGGATTAGAATTTCAGAAGGAACCGAGGACTTGAGCCCTACTTGCAGCGGGTCCAGGGGTCAAGATGAAGGCACTGGAGCAGCACAAACAGGGGTCCGGACTCGCGGGCGTAGCTCCTGAGCATCTTCACCTTTGGGACACGTGGCGGCCCCAGACCTGACCCTGTGTGGGTCTGGGTCTAACATCACCTGTCCTGTCAATGGGGTCAAGACTCATGCGCACAATCCCGTCGATGGGGTCCGGACTTGTCGGGGACCATAATTAGGGGTACCCACAAGACTCCTAATCTCAGCTGTTAACCCCCATCAGCACAAAGCTGCAAAGGCCTGATGGGTGCGATTAAGGTCAAGGCTCAGTCCACTCAAGGGACACGATCTCGCCTCGCCCGAGCCCAGCCTCGGGCAAGGGCAGCCAACCCCGGAGGATTCACGCCTCGCCCGAGGGCCCCCTCAAGCAACGGACACACCTTCGGCTCGCCCGAGGCCCAGTCTTCGCCGAGAGGCAACCTTGGCCAGATCGCCACGTCGACCGACCGTATCGCAGGAGCATTTAATGCAAGGATCGCCTAACACCTTATCCTGAAGACGATGGACTCCGCCTCGCCCGACCCCAGGGCTCAGACTCAGCCTCGGCCCCGGAAGACGACGAACTCCGCCTCGCCCGACCACAGGGCTCGGACTCAGCCTCGGCTCCGAAAGACGACGAACTCCACCTCGCCCGACCCCAGGGCTCGGACTCAGCCTCGGCTCTGGAAGACGACGAACTCCGCCTCGCCCGAGCCCAGGGCTCGGACTCAGCCTTGGCCTCGGACGACGGTCTCCGCCTCGCCCGACCCGGGGCTCGGACTCGACCTCGACCTCGACCTCGGAAGACAGACTCTACCTCGACCTCGGAGGAGCCTCCGCCTCGTCCGACCCAGGGCTCGGATCGACCACGTCACAGGAGGGGCCATCATTACCCTACCCCTAGCTCGCTCAGGCTACGGGGGACAAGACCGGCGTCCCATCTGGCTCGCCCCGGTAAACAAATAATGATGGCGCCCCGCGTGCTCCATGACGACGGCGACTCTCAGCCCCTTACGGAAGCAAGGAGACGTCAGCAAGGACTCGACAGCCCCGATAGCTGTCCTTCCGCAAGGCTCCAGCGCTCCTCCGACGGCCACGACATCACATGAACAGGGTGCCAAAAACCTCTCCGGCTGCCACGACGGCATGTACTTAGGGCTCTAGCTCCTCTTTGCTAGACACGTTAGCACACTGCTACATCTCCCATTGTACACCTGGGCCCTCTCCTTACGCCTATAAAAGGAAGGTCCAGGGCTCTTGTATGGAAGGTTGGCCGCGCAGGAGAACGGGCCGGCGCGTATAAGCCTCTCGCTCTCTCTCTCTCCCACGCGGACACTTGTAACCCCCTACTGCAAGCGCACCCGACCTTGGCGCAGGACAACACGAAGGCCGCGAGTTTCTCCTTTTTTGCATGTCTCCTTTCTTCCCCCCTTCGTGCTCCGTCTCGCGCCGACCCATCTGGGCTGGGACACGCGGCGACAATTTACTCGTCGGTCCAGGGACCCCCCGGGGTCGAAACGCCGACAGTTGGCGCGCCAGGTAGGGGCCTGCTGCGTGTTGACGAACAGCTTCCCGTCAAGCTCCAGATGGGTAGTCTCTAGCAACCTCTCCAACCCGGGATGATTCTCTGTTTCGGGAGTCTTGAGTTCATGTCCCTCGACGGCGACTACGACATGATACTCCTTCCTCCACCGCGCGACAGCGACAATGACGACCGTCAGCCCGCCCGCCGGCGGCGGAATCGACGATGTCTTCCCCACGTGGCGGAAGAACAACATCCAGGTTTGTCCCGTCACCTCCCCCGCCGACGGAGGAGGAGGCAGGGCAACCATGGCTAAGCAGGAGGCGACACCTCGTCGGCTGTCGAGCGAGTCGACGACGCCGGCGCCCCAGCGGGGGACACATCGGGCTTTGACCTTGCGTCTGAGACGAAGACGAGCGCCGTTTCCCCGCAACACGCCAACTCCAAGCGAACGAACGACGCCAGCACGCTCGCGAGGGACTTGCTGGGTGTCACCCTCGTACCTAAGACGACGGTGACGTCCGCCCCTGACACGACTTCGTCACCATCCGTCGACCAGGAGGTACCGACCGATTCCCATCTCGTGCCTTTTAGATTCAGCCGCGACCCACCGAGCGACTCTGCTTCGGTGGACGCTTTCATAAAGGCACATACAAACCCTCTGGGGTATCACATGCGGTCACCCTGGGACTGGCTGACGGCCGTCTCGACCTACGGACCCTCGGGTTCCGAGGAAGATGACGAGCCCGACTTTTGTTGGGATTTCTCCGGGCTCGGTAACCCCAGTGCCATGCAGGACTTCATGGCCGCATGCGACTACTGCCTTTCCGATTGTTCCGACGGTAGCCGCAGCTTCGGCGACGAGGACTGCGGCCCAAGTCGTGAATGTTTCCACGTCGATCTAGGGGGTCCCGGCGAAGGCAACCATCTTGGTATGCCGGAAAACGGTGATCCCCTAGGCCTGCGCCTTGCGTTGATATCCTTCGGGAGCTAGCTGTGGTCCCAGTCCCTGCGAGGGGTCAGGACGCACAGCTCAAGCAAATCCGCGAGATGCAGGCCAGGCTCGACGAGGGAGCAGGAACA
The DNA here is from genome assembly GCF_902167145.1 of Zea mays. Lineage (NCBI taxonomy): Eukaryota > Viridiplantae > Streptophyta > Magnoliopsida > Poales > Poaceae > Zea > Zea mays. Next base: position 164,222,889 of record NC_050101.1, on the reverse strand, counting down.
CTTGAGCCGTTCCGGTGGATCATCGGGCAGGAATGGGCAGACCAAGCTCCAACTGGAGAAGCGCGTCATCTACCCAGGGCATCCAGTACCGCATTGCTGACGACGTCAGGGCAAGGCCGCCACCGGCTTCCAGTGGGGTCGGCCAGAACCTGGCTGCAGCAGCACTACTTCTCCGCGCGATGCCAGAACCATCGACCACCGAAGGTCGGCGTATCCAGGGAGAGCTCAAGACTCTCCTGGAGGATGCCGCGGTCCGACGGGCCGAAAGCTCTGCCTCCCGAAGGCAGGGGTACCCCTCGGAGCATCGCGCCGCGACTTCCCGATTCATGCAGGAAGCCTCGGTCCACACCGGGCGCACGCGCAACACGGCGCCTGCGGCCTCGGGTCGCCTCGGCAACGAGCACCACCACCGCAGCCATCGAGCCCACCTCGACGAGAGGGTGCTCCGAGGCTACCACCCCAGGCGCGGGGGACGCTACGACAGCGGGGAGGATCGGAGTCCTTCGCCCGAACCACCCAGTCCACAGGCCTTCAGCCGGGCCATACGACGAGCGCCGTTCCCGACCCGGTTCCGAACCCCGACTACTATCACAAAGTACTCAGGGGAGACGAGGCTGGAACTGTGGCTCGCGGACTACCGACTGGCCTACCAGCTGGGTGGAACGGACGATGACAACCTCATCATCCGCAACCTCCCCCTGTTCCTCTCCGACACCGCTCGAGCCTGGCTGGAGCACCTGCCTCCGGGGCAGATCTCCAACTAGGACGACCTGGTCCAAGCCTTCACCGGCAACTTCCAGGGCACGTACGTGCGCCCTGGGAACTCCTGGGATCTCCGCAGCTGCCGCCAGTAGCCGGGAGAGTCTCTCCGGGACTACATCCGGCGATTCTCGAAGCAGCGCACCGAGCTGCCCAACGTCACCGACTCGGACGTCATCGGCGCGTTCCTCGCCGGCACCACCTGCCGCGACCTGGTGAGCAAGCTGGGTCGCAAGACCCCCACCAGGGCGAGCGAGCTGATGGACATCGCCACCAAGTTCGCCTCTGGCCAGGAGGCGGTTGAGGCCATCTTCCGGAAGGACAAGCAGCCCCAGGCCCGCCAGCCGGAAGATGTCCCCAAGGCGTCCACTCAGCGCGACACCAAGAAGAAGGGCAAGAAGAAGTCGCAAGCGAAACGCGACGCCGCCGACGCGGACCTTGTCGCCGCCGCTGAGTACAAGAACCCTCGGAAACCTCCCGGAGGTGCCAATCTCTTCGACAAGATGCTCAAGGAGCCGTGCCCCTATCATCAGGGACCCGTCAAGCACACCCTTGAGGAGTGCGTCATGCTTCGGCGCCACTTTCACAAGGCCGGGCCACCTGCGGAAGGTGGTAGGGCCCACAACAACGACAAGAAGGAGGATCACTAGGCAGAGGAGTTCCCCGAGGTCCACGACTGCTTCATGATCTACGGTGGGCAAGTGGCGAACGCCTCGGCTCGGCACCGCAAGCAAGAGCGTCGGGAGGTCTGCTCGGTAAAGGTGGCGGCGCCAGTCTACCTAGACTGGTCTGACAAGCCCATCACCTTCGACCAAGGCGACCACCCCGACCGCGTGCCGAGCCCAGGGAAATATCCGCTCGTTGTCGACCCCGTCATCGGCAACGTCAGGCTCACCAAGGTCCTCATGAACGGAGACAGCAGCCTCAACATCATCTACGCCGAGACCCTCGGGCTCCTGCGGATCGATCTGTCCTCGGTCTAGGCAGGCGCGACGCCTTTTCACGGGATCATCCCTGGGAAACGCGTCCAGCCCCTCGGACAACTCGATCTGCCCATCTGCTTCGGGACTCCCTCCAACTTCCGAAGGGAAACCCTCATGTTTGAGGTGGTCGGATTCCGAGGAACCTACCACGCAGTGCTAGGGAGGACATGCTACGCCAAGTTCATGGTCGTCCCCAACTACACCTACCTCAAGCTCAGAATGTCGGGCCCCAACGGGGTCATCACCGTCGGCCCCACGTACCAACACGCGTACGAATGTGACGTGGAGTGCGTGGAGTACGCCGAGGCCCTCGCCGAATCCGATGCCCTCATCGCCGACCTGGAGAGCCTCTCCAAGGAGGCGCTAGACGTGAAGCACCATGCCGGCAACTTCGAGCCAGCAGAGACGGTTAAGTCCGTCCCTCTCGACCCCAGCAACGACGCCTCCAAGCAGATCCGGATTGGCTCCGAGCTCGACCCCAAATAGGAAGCAGTGCTCGTCGACTTTCTCCGCGCAAACGCCGAAGTTTTCGCGTGGAGTCCCTCGGACATGCCTGGCATACCGAGGGATGTCGCCGAGCACTCGCTGGATATCCGAGCTAGAGCCCGACCCGTGAAGCAGCCTCTGCGCCGATTCGATGAAGAAAAGCGTAGAGCCATAGGCGAGGAGATCCATAAGCTAATGGCCGCAGGGTTCATCAAAGAGGTATTCCATCCCGAATGGCTCGCCAACCCTATGCTTGTGAGAAAGAAAGGAGGGAAATGGCGGATGTGTGTAGACTACACTGGTCTAAACAAAACATGTCCGAAGGTTCCCTACCCTCTGCCTCGCATCGATCAAATCGTGGATTCCACTGCTGGGTGCGAAACCCTGTCTTTCCTCGATGCCTACTCAGGGTATCACCAAATCAGGATGAAGGAGTCCGACCAGCTCGCAGCTTGTCATCGACCAAGTCATGAAGAGCTCCCACTGCCGCGACCCGAAGATGGAAGCCTACTGCGACGAGGTTCGGCGCCTGGAAGACAAGTTCTATGGGCTCGAGCTCAACCACGTCGCCCGACGATACAACGAGACTGCAGACGAGCTGGCTAAGATAGCCTCGGGGCGGACAACCGTCCCTCCCGACGTCTTCTCCCGAGACCTACATCAACCTTCAGTCAAGACCGACGACACGCTCGAGCCCGAGAAGGCCTCGGCCCAGCCCGAGGCACCCTTGGCTCAGCCCGAGGCGCCCTCGGCTCAGCCCGAGGCACCCTCGGCCCCCGAGGGTGAGGCACTACGCGTCGAGGAAGAGCGGAATGGGGTCCCGCCTAATCAAGACTGGCGGACCCCATACCTGCAATATCTCCACCAAGGAGAGCTGCCCTCGGCTCAGCCCGTGGCGCGCCAAGTCGTTCGTCTTGCTGGGGGACGGGAAGGAGCTCTACCACCGCAGCCCATAAGGCATCCTCCAGCGATGCATAACCATCGCCGAAGGTCAGGAGCTATTACAGGAAATACACTCGGGGGCTTGCAGTCATCACGCAGCGCCTCGAGCCCTTGTTGGAAACGCTTTCCGACAAGGTTTCTACTGGCCGACCGCGGTGGCCGACGCCACTAGAATTGTCCGCACCTACCAAGGGTGTCAATTCTACGCAAGGCAGACCCACCTGCCCGCTCAAGTTCTACAGACAATACCCATCACCTGGCCGTTTGCTGTGTGGGGTCTGGACCTTGTCGGTCCCTTGCAGAAGGCACCCGGGGGCTACACGCACCTGCTGGTCGCCATCGACAAATTCTCCAAGTGGATCGAGGTCCGACCCCTAAACAGCACCAGGTCATAACAGGGGGTGGCGTTCTTCACCAACATCATCCATCGCTTCAGGGTCCCGAACTCCATCATCACCGACAACGGCACCCAGTTCACCGGCAGAAAGTTTCTGGACTTCTGCGAGGATCACCACATCCGGGTGGACTGGGCCGCCGTGGCTCACCCCATGACGAATGGGCAGGTAGAACGTGCCAACGACATGATTCTGCAAGGACTCAAGCCAAGGATCTACAACGACCTCAACAAATTCGGCAAGCGATGGATGAAGGAACTCCCCTCGGTGGTCTGGAGTCTGAGGACAACGCCGAGCCGAGCCACGGGCTTTACACCGTTCTTTCTAGTCTATGGGGCCGAGGCCATCTTGCCCACAGACTTAGAATACGGTTCCCCGAGGACGAGGGCGTACGATGACCAAAGCAATCGGACCAACCGAGAAGACTCACTGGACCAGCTGGAAGAGGCTCGAGACATGGCCTTACTACACTCGGCGTGGTATCAGCAGTCCCTGCAACGCTACCGCGCCCAAGGGGTTCGGTCCCGAGACCTCCAGGTGGGCGACTTGGTGCTTCGACTACGACAAGACGCCCGAGGGCGGCACAATCTCACGCCTCCCTAGGAAGGGACATTCATTATCGCCAAGATTCTGAAGCCCGAGACTTACAAGCTGGCCAACAGTCAAGGCGAGGTCTACAGCAACGCTTGGAACATCTGACAACTACGTCGCTTCTACCCTTAAGATGCTTTCAAGTTGTTCGTACACCTCGTTCACATGCAAAGTCTAACCATCAAGGAAGGGTCAGCCTTGCCTCGACAAAGCCCGACCCTCCCTCAGGGGCTAGAAGGGGGCACCCCCTCTGTGTCAAAATTTTCCTCGGAAAAAGTCTTTCTGCCAGAACGTCTTTCGTGCTTTTTGACTACTTCGAAAGTGGGATCCTGAAAACGACGGAGTACACGTAAGCAACCAAGGCCGACTGAGCCGAGGGACTCCTACGCCTCCGGGATACGGATATCTCACTCATTACCTTCTGCGATAAGTAACTCACGCTCGGATAAGCAATTCCGATGACCGAACAAGTCTTAATGCTCGGAAACTCTTCTGCCGAAACAATTTTTCGTGCCTTCTCGACTATATCGATAGCAGAATCCTACGGACGAGTAAGAGTACACGTAAGCGGCAAGGCCGACCGAGCCGAGGAACTCCTACGCCTCCGGGATACGGATACCTCACTCATCACCTTCCGTGAAAAGTAACTCTCACTCGGACAAACAATTTTGTTACCGACAAATAAGTCTAGATACTCGAAACAAGAGGAAAAGAAACGCAGCTTTACAACACAACGACAGTATGTTTGGGCCTCGGCGGCCGCAGAAAACATACGCACACTACAAGATAAACCGATCCTGCAGGCTCGGACCTTGACGGAGGGGGAGCAGCAGCACCCTCGACGTCAACACCACCTTCGGCGAAGTCCGACCGAGCCTCGGACGGCAACATGGGCGAAGGATCTCCGCTCTGAAGGACGACGTCAGGGCCACGCCCGGGCTATCGCCACCAGGGTCTCCTCCAGGAATCCGGCCTGAGCAGACGGCTTGGCCGGCCGCCCCGAAGCCTCAGCCAGTTGTCCCCCGAGGACATCAGCCCGGCTCATGGCCTCGGCAACTCGACTCCGACGCTGGTCCCGCCAGTGGACGACCCGGCCAGGCTCCGGCCGACGAAGTCTTCTTTTCGAGCCAACTCTGCCTCTGTCCACACTGACACCGCTGCCTCCGGCTCCGGCTCATCGAAGAGCGACCGAGGGTTCCTTTAACTAAGCAAGAAAAGCCTCGGGCGACAAGGCCGACCGAGCCGAGGGACTCCTACACCTCCGGGATACGGATACCTCACTCGTCACCTTCGCACGAGGCAACTCACACTTGGTGAAGCGGTTCAGTTAGTCGACAGGCGAGTCCTAATGCTCGAAATGAGGAAAAAACACGGCTTCATGCCAAAAATACATACATGTTCAGGCCCCGACAGCCACAATGAACAGTCACCGGCATTCAAGGTGCCATTACAAGCGGAACTCCGGTTCCACCTCCGCAGGTACGAACAACCCCCCACGTTGGAGGGTCTACGGAGCAACAGAACACCGACGGATGGCTCGCTGACGCCCGCTCCGGCAGCAGCGACAACGACGTCCGCCCCGGGTGGCCAAACAGCAGCAGCGATGACCTCAGGGCAAACGCTGCTGCGACAAGGCCCTCGCCCGCGTCCCTGCCCAAGGGGCGAGGACATGCAAAAGGCCATGGAGTTGGAGGTCAGTCCGCAGGTGGCGCTGGCTATCTCGTCGGCGGAGAAACCTCTTCCGGCTGCCTCGGTGGGAGGTGGCACCGGAAGCAGCGCCGAAGCCGCTCAGGCCGGAGAGCCGGACACGCGGCAGCTGCCAGCGCCACGAACGGCGAACGCCCTTCCCCCCAATCACTAAGGGAAGGAGCGGGCCGCTGCCCGCGCGGGGACCGGCCCCAACTCGGCGCACTCCCCTCCCCAGCACTGATGATGAACATCCTTGAAGCTGAGGGAGGGGCAGAGGCCACAGCCCGGCTTGCTTCTCCCCACCCTGCAACAGGTGGTCACCGTCTTGGGTGACCACCGGCGAGGGGATGCAGCCGGGCTGCCTGATGAAAATCCTTGAAGCCGAACGATGGCTGAAAGGTACTGACTTCCGCGAAGTTGCGCTCCTCCAACGACGACAAGGCGGAAGGACCGCGGGCGCTCCCCATCCGGGGGCTTAGAAGGTGGAAGGACGCGATGCATGAAGGGAGTGCGAAGACATGGTTGCCTTCCAAGGGGGTCACCCTCCTTTTAAAGGCAACTCTCCCCACTTGCGTCCTCAGCTGTCGCGGACCGAGTCTTCTCAACATGCTCCAAGGTCCTCCCCCTACGACACAGGGGCTGGGTCCCACGCGTCATGCAAGCTGGCCCAGGGCAGAAGAAGCCAAACCGCCGCGCGCGGTGCGCGTAACTGCCCAGCGGTTACAAGCGCTCCTCCACTTTCGCCCAAACCAGCGGGTGAAAGAGCGGACCGCCATGCAGGCGGCATGCAACCGCACCAAGGGGGCGCACCCTTTCGACTTCGACGCGTCCAGCATGGAGGCCCAGGCCCACACGTCATGTAACCGGCGCGCCGGTTACTACGTGCGAGAAACTGCACCGCCACTCGCGCTAGTGTCGCGCCTTCTCGACTGCAGAACCAGTGCCGCGACTCGAGGCGACCCTGCGCATGACCCGACAGTGCCAACCGAGCACATCGGTCACGGGTCAGTTAGCCGCGGGAGAAGGCGCGACGATCGATACGGCCAGAAGTGGGCCAGCAGTAATGGCGGTGGCAGGCGGGCGGAAGCAGCAGTCAAGTCGTCAGCAAGCTCACGTCCCCTCCTGGGACAGCGAGAGAACACTCTCCCACAGCGTGAAGACGACACGCCCGTGTTCCGTTCCTCGAACGGCTCGCGCACGCACAACGGACGCCCCGCGAACCACTCATCCCGTCGCATTAACTCTGCGGCAGGACAGGCGGCCCCTTTGGCAGGCGAAGCAGGCGACGCTTCACCTCCGCCATGATGACCGCGTCAAAAAAGGTGCGCCACGTCATTCGATTTCATATCCTTTTCCACTTCCTCTTTCTCTCTCTCGCTACAGGGACCGGGAAAGGGGATACTCCGAAAGGGATCCTTCTCCGCGAAGGAAGTGGGCCCCGAGCCCCCCTACTGATCAGAGGTTCGAAGGCTGGCCCCTCGGAAGGGTTCAACAGCCGCCTCAGAGCACTCGGGCTCCGCGCCCACTACTGGTCGGAGGTTCGAAGGCTGGCCCCTCGGAAGGGTTCAACGGCCGCCTCAGGCAACTCGGGCTCCGCGCCCACTACTGATCAGGGGTTCGTAGGCTGGCCCCCGAAGGGTTCGACAGCCGCCTCAGACGCAGAGCGAAGGATGACCCTGGGTACGTTCGATACATAACCAAGGCTCGGGCTACGCTCCTGAGGTACCCTAGGACATTTCCGAGACCGACGGGAATGATTTTGTAACAGAATCCCACCAGAGGGAGGCATCGAGCCCTCGGACCCCGTCAAAAGGGGACCGGGTCCGGCAAATCACCCGCAAGTACTTTTGGAGCGCGCCTCCGGGCCACTAGCCGACCCCTAACGAATGGGGCCCGGGCGTCCACTCGGATTACCCGTTAGCAACTCACTGGAGACACCATGTTCGGCGCAATCCGAGGGCAACATGGCGCTTCCCCCCTCCTCCTTGCGGAAAGGCGACGCAGGGGCGTATGTAAAAAGCCGAGTCTGTCCTTGACCGTCCTCTCGCTCTGTGCGGAGGCTCGGGGGCTGCTCTCGCAAACCCGGCTCCGGCCGAACCGTTGACAGCGTCAACATACCAGCCCGAGAACTTGGGACTCGACTGTGCACCCGGGCTACGGCCAGTTCGCATGAGGGAACAACCAGACCGGCCGAACCATCACAAAACACGCTAAGACCTCGAAGGAGTCAAACCACTCCTCTGAGGCCTCGAGGGCTACACCCGGCGGGTGCGCTCGCGCGCACCCACCGGAACGAAACGCAACTGAGAAAGGCCGGTCCCCTTGCAAAAAAGTGCGACAAAAGCCTCCAAGCGAGTATCAACACTCCCTTCGAGGCTCGGGGGCTACTGCCGAGGACCATAATTAGGGGTACCCCAAGACTCCTAATCTCAGCTGGTAACCCCCATCAGCACAAAGCTGCAAAGGCCTGATGGGTGCGATTAAGGTCAAGGCTCAGTCCACTCAAGGGACACGATCTCGCCTCGCCCGAGCCCAGCCTTGAGCAAGGGCAGCCGACCCCGGAGGATTCACGCCTCGCCCGAGGGCCCCCTCAAGCAATGGACACACCTTCGGCTCGCCCGAGGCCCAGTCTTCGCCGAGAAGCAACCTTGGCCACATCGCCACGCCGACCGACCGTATCGCAGGAGCATTTAATGCAAGGATCGCCTAACACCTTATCCTGACGAGCGCTCTTCAGTCGACAGAGCCGAAGTGACCGCAGTCACTTCGCCGCTCCACTGACCGACCTGACAAGAAGACAGCGCCGCCTGCGTCGCTCCGACTGCTGTGCCACTCGACAGAGTGAGGCTGACAGCAGCCAAGTCCGGCCTCGGGCGCCATAGGAAGCTCCGCCTCACCCGACCCCAGGGCTCGGCCCCCGTCTCGGCCTCAGACGATGGACTCCGCCTCGCCCGACCCCAGGGCTCGAACTCAGCCTCGGCCCCGGAAGACGATGGACTCCGCCTCGCCCGACCCCAGGGCTCGGACTCAGCCTCGGCCCCGGAAGACGACGAACTCTGCCTCGCCCGACCCCAGGGCTCGGACTCAGCCTCGGCTCCGGAAGACGACGAACTCTGCCTCGCCCGACCCCAGGGCTCGGACTCAGCCTCGGCTCTGGAAGACGACGAACTCTGCCTCGCCCGAGCCCAGGGCTCGGACTCAGCCTTGGCCTCTGACGACGGTCTCCGCCTCGCCCGACCCGGGGCTCGGACTTGAAAGGGAAATGTGCCTTTGGGCCATTTCTAAGTATTTTGGTGATTGAGTGCCAACACAAGTGCTTAAATGTGAATCTATACCCATGGATGGACAAAGTGAAAATCAAGAGTAAAGGTATGTTTCTAAGCCTTAGTACATTGTTTTGAAGACTAATGTATTGTGTCTAAGTGCTTGAAACAGGAGAAATCAAGTCAGAGAAAAGTTGGATGTGTACAGCCACAAGGCTGTTCGGTCTGGAGCACCGGACTGTCCGGTGGTGCACCGGACAGTGTCCGGTGCGCCAGGCTGCCTCGAGCGAAGTGGCCGCTCTCGGGAATTCGCCGACGGCGTACGCCTATAATTCACCGGACTGTCCGGTGTGCACCGGACTGTCCGGTGAGCCAACGGTCGGCCGGGCCAACGGTCGGCCGCGCGATCTGCGCGGGACACGTGGCCGAGCCAACGGCTAGAAGGGGGCACCGGACTGTCCGGTGTGCACCGGACATGTCCGGTGCGCCAACGGCTCCAAGTCTGCCAACGGTCGGCTTCGCTAATTAAGGAAGGAAATCGAGCACCGGACAGTGTCCGGTGTGCACCGGACTGTCCGGTGCGCCCGACGACAGAAGGCAAGGATGGCCTTCCAGATTTGTTCTCAACGGCTCCTAGCTGCCTTGGGGCTATAAAAGGGACCCCTAGGCGCATGGAGGAGCACACCAAGCAACCTTAGAGCATTCTTGATCATCCACACTCAGTCTTTGCGCATTCGTTTGTCATTCTCAGTAATTCGAGCTCCGTTCTAGTGAGAACTTTGAGATAGTCTTTTGAGCTCGAGTCTTGGCCGTGTGTGTGCGCATATTTGCTGTGGATTTGTGTGTGTTGCTTCCCTCCCTTACTCCGTATTTCTTTGTGAATCTCAAGTGTAAGGGCGAGAGACTCCAAGTTGTGGAGATTCCTCGCAAACGGGATATTGAAAGGAAAAGCATAACACTGTGGTATTCAAGTTGATCATTGGATCACTTGAGAGGAGTTGAGTGCAACTCTCGTCCGTTGGGACGCCACAACGTGGAGTAGGCAAGTTTTGTACTTGGCCGAACCACGGGATAAACCACCGTGTCTTCTCTGTGTTGATCTTTTGTGGTATTGTGTTTTGTTGAGACTCATCTCTAGCCACTTGGCGATTATTGTGCTAACACTTAACAAGTTTTTGTGGCTATAAGTTTAAGTTTCACAGGATCACCTATTCACCCCCCCTCTAGGTGCTCTCAATTGGTATCAAAGTCGTTCTCTTCAAGAAGGGACTAATCGCCCGAAGAGATGGATCCTAAGGGGAAGGGAATCGTGATCAACGACAAGGAGAAGGAGTCCTTCGTCAACGAGCCGAAGGATGACAAGCCTACTGACTCGGGCTCAGGCCACAAGCGTAAAGATGGGAAGAAGAAGAAGACAAGGCGCATCAAGGAGATCGTTTACTACGACGATAGCGATGAGTCTACTTCTTCCCAAAAGGACGACGACAACGACTACAGGAAGACGGTCAATTCGAACTTTTCATTTGATTATTCTCGTATTCCACATAGTTCAAATTTGCATTTGCTTTCCATTCCTCTTGGCAAACCTCCACACTTCGATGGGGAAGACTACGGATTTTGGAGTCACAAAATGCGTAGTCACTTATTCTCTCTCCATCCAAGCATATGGGAGATTGTAGAGAATGGAATGAAATTTGATAACTCGGATAGCCCTATGCTTATAAATGAACAAATCCATAAAAATGCACAAGCTACTACTGTTCTATTAGCATCTTTGTGTAGGGAAGAGTACAATAAGGTGAGCGGCTTGGACAACGCCAAGCAGATATGGGACACCCTCAAGATCTCTCACGAGGGGAACGACATCACCATCCTCACTAAAATGGAGTTGGTGGAGGGCGAGCTTGGACGATTCGCAATGATAAGGGGAGAGGAGCCAACCCAAACTTACAACCGGCTCAAGACCCTTATCAACAAAATAAGAAGCTACGGAAGCACGCGATGGACGGACCACGACGTCGTCCGCCTAATGCTAAGGTCCTTTACCGTTCTTGATCCTCATCTCGTAAACAATATTCGTGAGAATCCCAGGTACACGATGATGACGCCCGAGGAGGTACTCGGAAAATTCGTAAGCGGGCGGATGATGATCAAGGAGGCGAGATATGTCGACGACGCTCTAAACGGTCCAATCAATGAGCTCGAACCACCTCCTCCGGGACAAGTTGTGATCTTGGACCTATCTCCGCCCGGGTCCGGGTTCGATGTTGTCAGCCTCAAGGATCAAAATTCATGAAGAGAAAAAAAATCTTAGGCAACCCCTTAGCGAAAATACTTTCGACAGCCTCTGATTCCGTTTTTAGAGTCTTGAGCCAATTATATCAAAATTGGCTTGAGCTTTGGGGGCTTGTGAGGGATGGATATCCCCTAGGTCATCAAGACAATGACTCGCTTCATGGGCCGCCTAAAAGACCCCCGATGGCCCATCCTGGTGACACATCGTGGGCCTTGACCGGAGGTAACTGAAGTCGGTTCTGACTCCACGCGTCAGAACAATAAGGTTAATCGAATGCTGCAAGACTCGGTATGCGCACGCAGATAGGCGCGAGTTCCATTGTAAGGGCCACTGTGATACTAGAGGATCTGTCACACCCGGCTTTAAGGAACAAAGCCAGGTGCATCTCATACATGCGCCAAGAAGACAACATATATAATAACAGAGTGTATAGAGATAAATGTCATAAAACATCAGAGTATTTATTACATAGCGGAAGACTTATTACAAAATAAAAGAATAAACATAAAACGAACTAAGGATTGTTGGCGCCAATGTCAACTGAGAAACGCCACCTAGATCAGATCAAACTCCTCGCCTTGTGGCTCCTCCTGAACCACCTGCTCTTCTCCTATGGGGGGTGAGACAGCAAGGGTGAGCTCACACATGATCATCGCTCAACAAGTTGTGGGGAATAATGTGACATGAACTCACCAAAGGTGGGAGCTCATGGAGTGTAAGGCTTATCAAAGAGAATGGTTAAAGTTGAACATTGCTTTTAATGTTGGTCAAACTTTTATTAGCAATTACTAGATGTAAGTAAATACCAAACCTTAAATAAAGTAATAGAACAAATTAATAATAAACCCATGCATATGCAAATGACAAAATTGAATTTAGGTTCCATAAATTAATCATCAGAGAGTCCTGAGCTGCTCATGACCGTGAGCTTGGCTAGTATACCAGTTTTACACTCTGCAGAGGTTGAATCCTTTACCCACAAGTCATGTTACCCATCTGCCAAGGGGTCGCGACTCCCATACACCTCTACCTAGGAAGCGCGGCAGGGCAACACTACGAGGCCTTTACAAAGTTCCACTAGCTTCCGAAAACCCGCTATAGTTTATAGGAAGCTCCAATGCAGGGTTCTTGCCTGACCGACATCGCAGCAAAATCAACCAAGGACCTCCCTACACTGACCACTCCCCTACTGCCCTTGCCCCTTTTGGGTAAGGTAGTCTTCCACTAGCTTTCCTAATTAGTCAGCCAAGGGCATCCCATTAAACCCTTGTGGTGGCACGTGTTTCTCAAGTTAAGCTCTATGTTCCAATTAACATTAATGATCTTAACATGAACATAAATAGAATAACAAAAGAATTGGAACATAGATATGATAAATGATTATCCCCAAAACCATGTAAAGCAATAGCAAACTACCCAAGTGATTCAGGGGTAAACAAGGTAATGAGATAAACAATCTAGGGTAACCTATTGGGTCCCATCAAAATTAACCTATGCATGAATAAATGATATTAAAGAACATTATTGGGTAAAAAGTGGTCAAGGGCACAACATGCCTTCAATGAGCTCCTGCTCAGCTACTTCAACCTGCTGCTCACCAGGATCCTGAGCAACGGGTTCTTCTACTCACCACAATACAAACAAGCACAGTGTATATAGAGAAATTAACATCACACCAAACATGTAAACAAAATATACAGAAATATTCTACACATTAAAATAAAATCCTAGGAACATGAATCACAATTTTTGGAGTTATAGATTTTAAGTTATGAATTTTCAAAGGTTTCATGTGTTTTAAATAGGATTAAGTGAGAAATAAATTTTCTTACTGTTTTCATGACAAAACAGAGGCTCTAGGTGTTAGAGAATAAAATTACAAAATTTTAGGAACTGGAATGGAGTAATTTGGAGTTAGTATGAATTTTCTATGAATTTATAAAGTTCTAGTAATTATTTTCATGTTAGAAATCCATTTTTCTATTCATTTATTCGATTTAAACTATCTCTGGACTGGGCCTCATTTACCAGAAAGGTCAGGGGGCTCGGGGTAAGAATCCCCAGACACAGAGAACAGTCCACAACGGACGGCGGGTTGATTATAATAAAACAGAGGGTCTCTTTTGACTAATGTGCCCGCGAAGGGGTACGGTTTGATCCCGGCCGTTGGATCAAACTTGGGCGCGCCAGATTAGACTGCTGTATACGCGAATCGGTAAGCAATCTAAGCCACAGGATCCAACTCCGACGCCTACGATTTAATGAGACCAGGTTTAATCCGAGCCGTAGGATCGCAGATCTACGGTCACAGCGTGCCCGGCCAAAACGGTACGCAACACTTAATCTCAGTCGTTGGCTAGAATCGTACGGTTCCTGTTCTTTGCCCCAAATGCGACAGCTGAGGTTGGAGGCACCGCCGACCCTCACGGCGGCGAAAACCCCGGCGATGGCCACCCGGCCAAACACACGGTCGAACTCAAATTGGAACGATGCTAATCGCTATCCAGTGTACATAGAACATGTGAGACAGACTTGTACCGGAATGAATGGCGCGAAGCTCCCTGGCCGCGGCAGAGGGTGTCCCACGGCGGAGCAGGAGTTTCCGGTGAGCAATTGCCGGCAGACACACGGCGCTCACACACTACCGTAAGGTCCTACAGGTTCTAGGGGGGTAAAGGGAGTCAGCTGGAGGGGCACTTACCCAAGGTCGGCGCGTTGGTGGAGCTGCCCGCGTCACGCAGCGACCGCACGGTGGAACTCCAACCCCGGCGAGAAATGTCGCCCTCCCAGGTCACTCAGTCGCCCGGGCACGCCTTCTGCTATCCTCCTGGTGCCACGTGATGGCCACGAATCCCGCCCAGGTGCAGGACCACCCGCGCGACGTCCGAGCGAATCAAGCAACGACGGCGGCGCTTCTCCCAACCCTCTGATTTTGGAGCTTGCACGACAGCGGTGGTCTTCGGTTCCTAAGCGCGGAAGCTATGCAAGCGAGGCAGCTAGGTTTACGCCGCGAGGATCCGGCACCCTTATATGTGCGCAGGAGCCCAGTAACGCAGGTCTTCCATGCCGAAGAACTCGGCATCCGTTGCGCGAGGAAAGGGGAAGGTGCGCGCACGGCGTGCGGTTCGTTGAGGGAGGTGCTGACGTGTGGGTCCGGCGAAGCAGAGACGATGGCGCGTTCAAGTGGATTCCCAGGCGCGTGTGGTATGACTGGCCAGTGGGCCCGCCATGTCGGCACCAGCGTGGACGAGGGAGCCTGATGATGGGCCATGCGGTGGGAAAACGGAGGTTGGGCCGAAAAGGGGAGCCTGAGGCCCAGTTGGCTTCTTTTCTCTTTTTCTTTTATTTATATTTTCTGTTTTCCCCATTATTTCACCAATTGACAGATTTATACTTAGATTACATGGCGCCATAAAGAAGTTTCAAATTTGGAGATATATTTATATATTATTTATATTCTTATATCATTTCTCTCTTTCTTCCTCTTATTTTAAATTCTTGAATTTCCCTTTGATTCTTAAATTCTACTTTGGACTTGGGTATATTTCACATTATTCTATATTGTCACAAAATGCACACAAAATAAAATTCCAGCATGATGCATATTTTCGTGACTTTTATGTTATTAATTATTTGTTTTTGCATAGGGTGTTCACATGTGACGATGCATAAGGGTCAAACTCACATAAGGAGAAATTGTTTCTCTATTTATATTATTTCTAACAAATTACAAATTGGGTGTTACAAATCCTACCCCCCTTAAAAATAATCTCGTCCTCGAGATTTAAGAAGATCTAGGGAAAAGGTGGGGAAAATCTATGTGAAGCTCTTCTTCTCTCTCTCCTAGGTTGCTTCATCTTCACCGTGGTGACTCCATTGCACTTTGCACATCTTTATCACCTTGTTTCTTGTAACTCGAGTCAATGTATCCAAAATCTTGATAGGATACTCCGTGTAAGTCAAATCACCCTGAACACTGAGCTCTTCCATTGGTAACTGTTCCTCAGGGACACGGAGACACTTTTTAAGTTGAGACACATGAAATACATTGTGCACATCCGATAGACTTGCAGGTAACTCGAGTTGGTATGCCATCTCCCCAACTCGCCTAAAGATCAAGAATGGTCCAATATAATGAGGGGACAATTTGCCCTTAACTTTGAATCTCCTCATTCCACGAAGTGGTGACACCTTGAGATACACATAATCTCCTTCTTCAAATTCTAGTGGTCTCCTTCTATTATCAGCATAACTCTTTTGCCTGGTTTGAGCCACCCTCAAATTCTCTCGAATTATACGGACTTGTTCTTCTGCTTCTTGAATCAATTCAGGCCCAAAGAACTGTCTTTCTCCAGTTTGATCCCAATACAAAGGAGTTCTACATTTCCTCCCATATAAAGCTTCAAAAGGTGACATCTTCAAGCTGGCCTGGTAGCTATTATTATAAGAGAACTCAGCATAAGGTAGACTCTTATCCCAACTTCCTCCATGCTGAAGTGCACAAGCTCTCAACATATCTTCCAATACTTGATTAGTCCTTTCAGTCTGTCCATCAGTCTGAGGGTGATAAGCCGTGCTAAAATTCAACTTTGTACTCATGTTCTCATGAAAGCTTCTCCAAAATCTTGAGGTAAACTGTGAACCTCGATCAGACACGATCTTCTTCGGTACTCCATGCAAACACACAATCCGAGCCATATATAACTCTGCTAGATGAGAACCTTTATAAGTAGTCTTGACAGGAATAAAGTGAGCCACTTTAGTCAATCTATCCACAATCACCCATATAGCATCATATCCTTTCTGGGTGCGAGGCAATCCAGTAATAAAATTCATACCAATCTCTTCCCACTTCCACTCAGGTATCTTTAGTGGGTGCAGTAGTCCAACTGGCCTCTGGTGTTCAGCCTTAACTCTTTGACATACATCGCACATAACCACATGTGTAGCCACATCTCTCTTCAATCCATACCACCAATACTTCCGCTTCAATTCCTGATACATCTTGCTACTTCCAGAATGATTAGAATAATCCGAGTCATGGGCCCCCTTTAAAATAGTCTCACGAAGGCTTTCGATATCAGGAACACATATCTTGTTCTTGAACCACACAGTGAATTCCGGACCTCGACCTTTAGTAATCAGATCCCTAATCTCTTGTATCTTAGCATCACCAATTTGTCCTTCTGCGGATTTCTTGCTCCAAGGTAGGTTCCACATCAATAGTAACTCCTTCAGTGTGAGCAACTATCCCCAGGTTAAGTCTCCTAAAATCCTCAACAATCTCATCGAGTAGCTGGGCAACAACAGCTGAATGAACATGCTCCTTTTGACTCAAGGCATCTACAACCAAATTTGCCTTGCCCGGGTGATAGTGAATCTCCAAATCATAATCCTTAATAAGCTCCAACCAACGGCGTTGCCTAAGGTTGAGATCCTTCTGAGTGAATATATACTTCAAACTCTTATGATGTGTGTATACTTGACACTTGGTTCCCATAATATAATGTCTCCAAATCTTAAGCGCATGCACAACGGCTGCCAGTTCTAAGTCATGAGTGGGGTAGTTCAACTCATATTTCCGCAATTGACAATACGCGTAGGCAATCATATGTCCTTCTTGCATAAGCACACATCCAAAGCCTTAGCCACATGCATCACAATAAATGTCAAATCTCTTCTGTAGATCTGGCATAACCAACACTGGTGGTGACATCAACCTCTTCTTTAATTGATCAAAACTATCTTGGTACTTCTCGTCCCACTTGAACTCTCTTCCCTTCTCCAGAAGTGAAGTCATGGGCTTGGCAATCTTAAAGAATCCTTCAATAAATTTCTGATAATATCCTGCAAGTCCCAAGAAACTCCGAATCTCCGTAACTGTAGTGGGTATGCTCCACACCACTATCTCCTTGACTTTAGCACGATCCACTGATATCCTTCCATGATATGTTCAAGGACTGGCATCTCGTCAATCCAGAACTCGCATTTGCTAAACTTGGCGTAGAGTTGATTATCTCTTAGCTTCTGTAGCACCAATCTCAGGTGTTCCTCATGATCACTTTCACTCTTAGAATAGATAAGAATATCGTCGATAACTACTACGACGAACCTGTCCAAATACTCCATGAACACCTTATTCATCAAATTCATAAAATAAGTTGGTGCATTAGTTAATCCAAACAACATAACGGTGAACTCATATAATCCATATCGGGTTGAGAAAGTTGTCTTGGGAATATCCGATGGCCTAATCTTCATTTGGTGATAACCCGATCGGAGATCAATCTTCGAGAATACCCTTGCACCTCTCATCTGATCAAATAAATCTTCAATGCGGGGTTGGATACTTGTTCTTCATAGTGACACCATTAAGGGACCTTTAATCCACGCACATCCCTTGCAATCCATCTTTCTTTTGTACAAATAGAACCGGCGCTCCACAAGGTGAAGAATTCGAACGAATGTACCCAGCCTCTTGTAATTTCGTTAATTGCTTCTTAAGTTCCTTTAGTTCTTCTAAGGACATCCTGTATAGTCGTTTAGATATAGGAGCAGCCCAGGTAAGGGATCAATGACAAACTCAACTTCCCTATATGGTGGCATCCCTGATAACTCTTCTGTGAAGACATCCGGAAAATCTCTAACTGCATGGATGTTGTCACCCACAAACTTCTTATCTACTAAGAATGCCGCTAATCTGATGGTGGTAGTTACTGCAACTTCAACTTCAAATCTTTGTCCTTTGGAATTGGTGAGTTCTACGATTCCCTTAGCACAGTGTATATACCGCCTTTGCCTTTCTTAACCATGACATACCAAGGATCAAGTCTATAGTGCTCTCTTCTAACACTATAGGGGTAGCCCATCTGGGTTAGAAACACAGGATAAGAAAGGAAGAATTGTAGACAAGGTGAGTAATTACGAGGAATGTTGCTACGGGGGATTTATTAGCTAAGTAGATTAGTGTGTTATCCACTAAAGCTAATTCATTACCTTATGTTGGTACATGCTAAGATGTCCATATATAATATATCAATCAATCAAAGAAGCAAATCAGACATTTAACATCAGAACAATCAAACAACATTTTTAAAGAAAATAGTTTTAAATTTTGTCTTGGGTTCCCTATCTCTTAAAAAGATCATAGTGGTAGGATTCCAAGGTGTGAAATCCATCTTGTCTTAGAGTAGAAAAGATAAGATTAATCAAAGTAGAGTAGCAAAAGGTGAGACAAGATCAAGATGAGATGAGTATGGAATGAATCAAAGTAAGGTAAGTAGGAAAGGTTTGTCCATTTCTATCTAGGTTTCGTCCTACAGTCAACATTTCCTCTGATACCACTTCTGTCACACCCAGCTTTAAGGAACAAAGCCAGGTGCATCTCATACATGCGCCAAGAAGACAACATATATAATAACAGAGTGTATAGAGATAAATGTCATAAAACATCAGAGTATTTATTACATAGCGGAAGACTTATTACAAAATAAAAGAATAAACATAAAACGAACTAAGGATTGTTGGCGCCAATGTCAACTGAGAAACGCCACCTAGATCAGATCAAACTCCTCGCCTTGTGGCTCCTCCTGAACCACCTGCTCTTCTCCTGTGGGGGGGGGGGGTAAGACAGCAAGGGTGAGCTCACACATGATCATCGCTCAACAAGTTGTGGGGAATAATGTGACATGAACTCACCAAAGGTGGGAGCTCATGGAGTGTAAGGCTTATCAAAGAGAATGGTTAAAGCTGAGCATTGCTTTTAATGTTGGTCAAACTTTTATTAGCAATTACTAGATGTAAGTAAATACCAAACCTTAAATAAAGTAATAGAACAAATTAATAATAAACCCATGCATATGCAAATGACAAAATTGAATTTAGGTTCCATAAATTAATCATCAGAGAGTCCTGAGCTGCTCATGACCGTGAGCTCGGCTAGTATACCAGTTTTACACTCTGCAGAGGTTGTACCCTTTACCCACAAGTCATGTTACCCATCTGCCAAGGGGTCGCGACTCCCAAACACCTCTACCTAGGAAGCGCGGCAGGGCAACACTACGAGGCCTTTACAAAGTTCCACTAGCTTCCGAAAACCCGCTACAGTTTATAGGAAGCTCCAATGCAGGGTTCTTGCCTGACCGCCATCGCAGCAAAATCAACCAAGGACCTCCCTACACTGACCACTCCCCTACTGCCCTTGCCTCTTTCGGGTAAGGTAGTCTTCCACTAGCTTTCCTAATTAGTCAGCCAAGGGCGTCCCATTAAACCCTTGTGGTGGCACGTGTTTCTCAAGTTAAGCTCTATGTTCCAATTAACATTAATGATCTTAACATGAACATAAATAGAATAACAAAAGAATTGGAACATAGATATGATAAATGATTATCCCCAAAACCATGTAAAAAAATAGCAAACTACCCAAGTGATTCAGGGGTAAACAAGGTAATGAGATAAACAATCTAGGGTAACCTATTGGGTCCCATCAAAATTAACCTATGCATGAATAAATGATATTAAAGAACATTATTGGGTAAAAAGTGGTCAAGGGCACAACTTGCCTTCAATGAGCTCCTGCTCAGCTACTTCAACCTGCTGCTCACCAGGATCCTCAGCAACGGGTTCTTCTACTCGCCGCAATACAAACAAGCACAGTGTATATAGAGAAATTAACATCACATCAAACATGTAAACAAAATACACAGAAATATTCTACACATTAAAATAAAATCCTAGGAACAGGAATCACAATTTTTGGAGTTATAGATTTTAAGTTGTGAATTTTCAAAGGTTTCATGTGTTTTAAATAGGATTAAGTGAGAAATAAATTTTCTTACTGTTTTCATGACAAAACAGAGGCTCTAGGTGTTAGAGAATAAAATTACAAAATTTTAGGAACTGGAATGGAGTAATTTGGAGTTAGTATGAATTTTCTATGAATTTATAAAGTTCTAGTAATTATTTTCATGTTAGAAATCCATTTTTCTATTCATTTATTCGATTTAAACTATCTCTGGACTGGGCCTCATTTACCAGAAAGGTCAGGGGGCTCGGGGTAAGAATCCCCAGACACAGAGAACAGTCCACAACAGACGGTGGGTTGATTATAATAAAACAGAGGGTCTCTTTTGACTAATGTGCCCGCGAAGGGGTACGGTTGGATCCCGGCCGTTGGATCAGACTTGGGCGCGCCAGATTAGACTGCTGTATACGCGAATCGGTATGCAATCTAAGCCACAGGATCCAACTCCGACGCCTACGATTTAATGAGACCAGGTTTAATCCGAGACGTAGGATCGCAGATCTACGGTCACAGCGTGCCCGGCCAAAACGGTACGCAACACTTAATCTCAGTCGTTGGCTAGAATCGTACGGTTCCTGTTCTTTGCCCCAAACGCGACAGCTGAGGTTGGAGGCGCCGCCGACCCTCACGGCGGCGAAAACCCCGGCGATGGCCACCCGGCCAAACACACGGTCGAACTCAAATTGGAACGATGCTAATCGCTATCCAGTGTACATAGAACATGTGAGACAGACTTGTACCGGAATGAATGGCGCGAAGCTCCCTGGCCGCGGCAGAGGGTGTCCCACGGCGGAGCAGGAGTTTCCGGTGAGCAATTGCCGGCAGACACACGGCGCTCACACACTACCGTAAGGTCCTACAGGTTCTAGGGGGGTAAAGGGAGTCAGCTGGAGGGGCACTTACCCAAGGTCGGCGCGTTGGTGGAGCTGCCCGCGTCGCGCAGCGACCGCACGGCGGAACTCCAACCCCGGCGAGAAATCTCGCCCTCCCAGGTCACTCAGTCGCCCGGGCACGCCTTCTGCTATCCTCCTGGTGCCACGTGATGGCCACGAATCCCGCCCAGGTGTAGGACCACCCGCGCGACGTCCGAGCGAATCAAGCAACGACGGCGGCGCTTCTCCCAACCCTCTGATTTTGGAGCTTGCACGGCAGCGGTGGTCTTCGGTTCCTAAGCGCGGAAGCTATGCAAGCGAGGCAGCTAGGTTTACGCCGCGAGGATCCGGCACCCTTATATGTGCGCAGGAGCCCAGTAACGCAGGTCTTCCATGCCGAAGAACTCGGCATCCGTTGCGCGAGGAAAGGTGAAGGTGCGCGCACGGCGCGCGGTTCGTTGAGGGAGGTGCTGACGTGTGGGTCCGGCGAAGCAGAGACGATGGCGCGTTCAAGTGGATTCCCAGGCGCGTGCAGTATGACTGGCCAGTGGGCCCGCCATGTCGGCACCAGCGTGGACGAGGGAGCCTGGTGATGGGCCATGCGGTGGGAAAACGGAGGTTGGGCCAAAAAGGGGAGCCTGAGGCCCAGTTGGCTTCTTTTCTCTTTTTCTTTTATTTATATTTTCTGTTTTCCCCATTATTTCACCAATTCAAATTTAAATCCTAATTTAAATTCAAACTTGTGACAGATTTATACTTAGATTACATGGCGCCATAAAGAAGTTTCAAATTTGGAGATATATTTATATATTATTTATATTCTTATATCATTTCTCTCTTTCTTCCTCTTATTTTAAATTCTTGAATTTCCCTTTGATTCTTAAATTCTACTTTGGACTTGGGTATATTTCACATTATTCTATATTGTCACAAAATGCACACAAAATAAAATTCCAGCATGATGCATATTTTCGTGGCTTTTATGTTATTAATTATTTGTTTTTGCATAGGGTGTTCACATGTGACGATGCATAAGGGTCAAACTCACATAAGGAGAAATTGTTTCTCTATTTATATTATTTCTAACAAATTACAAATTGGGTGTTACAGGATCCAACACGATCGTAGCTGGTAGTGGGATAGGCTCGCATGAATGCTCTGATCTGTACAAGGATATCTCCTCAGTCAGCTATATAAGGCTTAAGGGGGAACCCCTACAAAAATGTTAGACTCCACTAGATCACGAGAGAACCTTCATCTTCTATCTTTAGCAATCACCTGTAATTCTTGAACCTAGAGCAATACAACCTCTAGAAATCCACAGGATGTAGGGTATTACACCTTACAGCAGTCTAAACCTGTATAATCCAATGTGTTCCATCGTGCACTGCATGAACCATTGAGCTAAGATCGATGTCGCCTTCCTACCAAAAGCACTGCGTGGTACGCCCTGTAGTGCATCGTTGGTACCAAACACCGACAGCAGCACTAGCACCTTCTTCATCCAGCCAGAGCTCCTTGAAGGACTCTTCTAACTCATTCTACACCACAACATGTTGTGCCCATTGTTGGCCTAGCTCCCAATCCTGGATGCAGACCAACATCTCCACTGTCTCTGCGCTCAAGTGCTATCATCGGTCCTCAAGAATCCTGCCAGACAGACAAAAAGTAGACTCCGAAGAAGTAGTTGAGGCAGGAATAGACATAATGTCTTTAGCCATAATTGAAAGAATTGGATAGGTTAGTTTATGCTCATGCCACCAATTTAAGATATCAAAATCACCCTCATAGGATGCCACATTGTCACTATCAAGGTAAACATTTAGCTCACAAAGACTAGGAAAAATAGTTTCATTTGAGTTCTTTAATTTTACATCATATAGATTAACCAAGTCTATAGAAGTTGTAAACCTAGATACTCTAACATATGTAGGGTTGTGAGCATGCTAAATGTAATCATCCCAATCATCTGTGTCGGCTTGAGGATCATATTCACAGTTTCTATAAGACCAATCGGGGTACAAAGCTGTTTCCTTTTGGTGCCTAAGCAAGTGTCTAGTGCTAGCATTAGAATTAGCACTCAACTGAGCCTTGCAAAATTTGCAAATACCAATAATGCACACCTTCTTACCATTATGGTTTTCTGTGACTTCAGTGAAGTCATCCCAAACAACAGATCAACGCTTACCAGTGCTGGAAGAAGCCAATGAATCAATTTCATGTTCATTAGAACCCACAACATCACAAACTGAAAGGGAAATGGCCTTAACCATTTTCTATAATTGATTTTGGTGCTTGACGACCATCACAAATCTTTTGGACTAACTAGCTTTCCTAGTTGATTAATTCTCAGGTGCATAAGTCCATCTATCTCAATTCTAAGTCGACTGTCTAGAATACCGTAGATTATTCCGGACAAGAGAAGCTTTTTGGAGAATTCACCTCTGCCTGGACCGTCCAAGCCCTTACGACGGACCGTCCGTGACACCAAGAGGTGGTTGGTGGCCATAAATACAACCCAAACCACCTCCATTCACTTCAATCAAGCATCCAATTCATTCACATTCAATACAAGAGCACTCACTTCATTCCAAGACACATTCAAAGCTCCCAAGCTCATCCAAGTGCCATAATTGTGACTAGTGACCATTAGTGATTAGTGCCTCGGAAAGTCTAGAGAAAGTGTGATCTTGTGTTCACTTGTTGCTCTTGTTGCTTGGTTTTTATTATTCATGTTTTTGAAAGGGAAATAGGGTCAAACCTTTTCCTAAATGATTTTGGTGGTGAAATGCCCAACACAAATAATTGGACTAACTAGTTTGCTCTAGATTATATGTTCTACAGGTGCCAAAGGTTCAGCACAAACCAATAAAAAGATTAAAGTTAGGGTTCAAAAGAAAGGAGAAAAAGAAACCGAAGTAAACCCTGGTCTGGCGCACCGGACTGTCCGGTGTGCCACCGGACAGTGTCCGGTGCACCAGGGTGGATCGACTTCAAACTCTTCACCTTCGGGTTTATGAGGCCATGCTCCGCTATAATTCACTGGACTGTCCGGTGTGCCAGCGGAGCAACGGCTCCCAAGCGCAACGGTCGCCTGACAACTGAACAGTGCGCGGACAGTTCGTGCAGAGTCAAAGCAGCGCCAGAAGGCACACCGGACAGTGAACAGCGATTGTCCGGTGCGGCATCGAACTGTCCGATGGCCCAAGCTGTTAGAGCTCCACGGTCAAAACCGTCAGAACCCTAACGGTTGGGTGACGTGGCTGGCGCACCGGATAGTGTCCGGTGCGCCCATCGACAGCAGCCCTCCCCAATGGCTGTTTTGGTGGTTGGGGCTATAAATACCCCCGAACCACCACTATTCAAGGCATCTAAGTTTTTCAGACTTCACATTCAATACAAGAGCTAGTGCAATCAATACAAGACACAATTCAATAGAATCAAATCCTCTCCAAGTCCCAAATCCACTCTAAGCAAATAGTGACTAGAGAGAGAGTTTTGCTCGTGTTCTTTGAGCTCTTGTTCTTGGATCGCTTTCTTCTTCCTCCATTCTTGTTCTCAAGACATTTGTAATCAAAGCAAGAGACACCAAGTTGTGGTGGTCCTTGTAAGGGTCTAAGTGACCCAGTTTGATTAAGGAGAAAGCTCACTCGGTCTAGGTGACCGTTTAAGAGAGGGAAAGGGTTGAAACAGACCCGGTCTTTGTGACCACCTCAATGGGGAGTAGGTTTACAAGAACCGAACGTCGGTAAAACAAATCATTGTGTCATCCGCTCTATTTCTTTGGTTGATTTGTTTTCGCCCTCTCTTTCAGACTCGGTTTTATTTCTAACGCTAACCCCGGCTTGTAGTTGTGCTTAAAGTTTGTAAATTTCAGATTTGCCTATTCACCCCCCTCTAGGCGACTTTCAATTGGTATCAAAGCCCAATACTTCATTAGAGTCTAACAACTCGAAGTGATGTCGGGAGGATCCGCCAAGAGGGAGATGGAAACGACCACAAGCCACGAGAAGGCTCCATCGAAGGAGTCCATCGCCAAAGGAAGGGAGGAGTCACCTCCCGCGTCAAGTCGCTTCAGAGTGGCAACAAGAAGAAGAAGATGAAGAAAGTGGTCTACTACGAGACTGACTCTTCGTCGCCTCCACCTCCGGCTCCGACGCTCCGTCCGTTACGTCTAAGCGCCATGAGCGTAAGAAGTTTAGTAAGATTCCCCTACACTATCCTCGCATTTCTAAACACACTCCTTTACTTTCCGTCCCATTAGGCAAACCACCGGTTTTTGACGGTGAAGATTATTGTATGTGGAGTGATAAAATGAGACATCATCTAACCTCACTCCACTCTAGCATTTGGGACATTGTTGAGTTTGGAGCGCAAGTACCATCCGTGGGGGATGAAGCATATGATTCGGACGAGCTCGCCCAAATCCGCATTTTGACTCCCAAGCCACCACTATACTCCTCGCCTCTCTATGTCGAGAGGAGTATAATAAGGTGCAAGGGTTGAAAAGTGCCAAAGAGATTTGGGACATACTCAAGACCGCGCACGAGGGAGATGAGGTGACCAAGATCACCAAACGGGAGACGATCGAGGGGGAGCTCGGTCGATTCATCCTCAACCAAGGAGAAGAGCCACAAGCAATGTACAATCGGTTCAAGACCTTGGTCAACCAAGTGCGCAACCTCGGGAGCACCAAATGGGATGACCATGAAATGGTCAAGGTTATTCTAAGATCACTCGTTTTTCGCAATCCTACGCAAGTTCAATTAATTCGTGGTGATCCTAGATATAAGCTAATGTCTCCCGAGGAGGTTATAGGAAAGTTGTGAGCTTTGAGTTGATGATCAAAGGCTCCAAACAAATCGTAGAGCAAGGCGGCACCTCCACACCCGAGGTGCAACCCATTGCATTCAAAGCGACGGAAGAAAAGAAAGAAGAGTCTACGTCAAGTAGGCTCCCCATTGACGCCTCCATGCTCAACAACGAGGAAATGGCGCTCATCATCAAGAGCTTCCGCCAAATCCTCAAGCAAAGGAGGGGGAAGGACTAGAAACCCCGCTCCAAGAAAGTGTGCTACAAGTGTGGTAAGCCCGGTCATTTCATTGCTAAATGTCCTATATCTAGTGATAGTGACAGGGGCAACGACAAGAAGGGAAGGAGGAAGGAAAAGAAGTACTACAAGAAGAAGGGCGGCGATGCCCACGTGTGTCGGGAATGGGACTCCGATGTGAGCTCCACCGACTCCTCCTTCGACGAGGATGCCGCCAACATCGTCGTCACCAAAGGCCTCCTCTTCCCCAACGTCGGCCACAAGTGTCTCATGGCAAAGGACGACAAGAAGAAGAAGGTAAAATCTAGAGCCTCCACTAAATATACAACATCTAGTGATGAGGGTAGCTCTAGCGATGATGAGGATAATTTGCTTGCTCGTTTTGCCAACCTAAACATGCAACAAAAATAAAAAATTGAATGAATTGATAGGTGCTATTCATGAGAAGGATGAACTCTTGGATACCCAAGAGGAATTTCTTATTAAGGAAAACAAAAAGCATGTTAAGATGAAAAATGCTTATGCTCAGGAATTAGAGAAATGTGAAAAATTAACTAGTGAGCTTAGCATTTGCCATGACATTATCTCCAACCTTAGAATTGAAAATGCTAATTTAATCACTAAGATTGAAAAGAAAAATGTTTGTGATGATTCAATTGCCAATCTTAAGAATGATAATGCTAGTTTAATTGCTAAGATTGACAAATTGAATGAATCAATTTCTAGCCTTAAAATTGAGAATGATAAATTAATTGCTAAGGATTTAAATGTTTGCAATGATTCTATTTTCTGTCTTAGAAATGAGAATGCTACTTTATCTGCTAAGATAGAGGAATTAAGATCTTGCAAACCCTCTACTTCTACTGTTGAACATAGGGATGGATCCGGATATTTATTCGGATGTCATTTTTTTTGGTCTTCTTTCTTCGATTGTGAACAACTAACATATAGAATTTGCTATGTAAATTTATATTCTTGTTTTTAGCATTAAGACTATTAATCTTCACAAAAAATAAACATTAAATTCATTCTATATCTTTTTAAATAATTCATATAAAATTCGGATGTCTATCCGAATACGGATTCAGATGTTTTTTCACCTTTTTGTTATAGAGAGAAAATAATGTACATAAAAAATTATACAAAAATTTATTTAAATACTTCGTAATATTCTTAATAACATTGCCAAAAATTAACTTTAAATTCTATGTATATCTATGCTAAAATATTAGATTTGTCATACAAGTCGGATGTTTTAGGAACATCCCTAGTTGAACATATTTCTATTTGCACTAGATGTAGAGATGTTAATGTTGATGCTATCCATGATCACTTAGCTTTAATTAAACAACAAAATGATCACATAGCACAACTAACTAGTAAAATCAATGAGCATGAGATAGAAAATAAAAAATTTAAATTTGCTAGGAGCATGCTCTATAATGGGAGACGCCCTAGCATTAAGGATGACATTGGCTTCCAACAGGGAGACAATGTCAAGCTTAATACCCCTAAGAGATTGTCCAATTTTGTTAAGGGCAAGGCTCCCATGGCTCAGGATAACGAGGGTTATATTTTATATCCTGCTGGTTATCCTGAGCACAAGATTAGGAGAATTCATGCTAGGAAGTCTCCATCTGTTTCCCATCATGCTTTTATGTATAAGAATGAGGCATCTAGGCCTAGGCATTCTACACATGTTAAAATGCCTAAAACGAAATCTCCTATTGTATCAAATGAGCCTAATGTTTCATTTAAGACTTTTGATGCTTCTTATGTTTTAACTAACAAATCAGGCAAAGTAGTTGCCAAATATGTTGGGGGCAAACACAAGGGCTCCAAGACTTGTGTTTGGGTACCCAAGGTGCTTGTTTCTAATGTGAAAGGACCCTAGACCGTTTGGGTACCTAAGAACAAGGCCTAAACTTGTTTTGTAGGTTTATGCATCCGGGGCTCAAGTTGGATAAATGATAGCGGGTGCACAAACCACATGATAGGGGAGAAAAGAATGTTCTCCTCCTACGAGAAAAACGAAGATCCCCAAAGAGCTATCACATTCGGGGATGGAAATCAAGGTTTGATCAAAGAACTTGGTAAAATTGCTATATCTCTTGACCATTCTTTTTCCAATGTTTTTCTTGTAGATTCTTTAGATTATAACTTGCTTTCAGTTTCTCAATTATGCAATATAGGTGTTACTGTCTTTAGAAGAAGTGATGATTCAATAGCATTTAAGGGAGTATTAGAGGGTGAACTATACTTGGTTGATTTTAATAGAGCTGAACTCGATGCTTGCTTAATTGCTAAGACTAATATGGGATGACTTTGGCATCGTCGACTAGCCCATGTTGGGATGAAGAATCTTCACAAGCTTCTAAAGGGAGAACACATTTTGGGACTAACCAATGTTCATTTTGAGAAAGACAGGATTTGTAGCGCATGTCAAGCAGGGAAGCAAGTTGGTACCCACCATCCACACAAGAACATCATGACGACTGACAGGCCGCTTGAGCTACTCCACATGGATTTATTCAGCCCGATAGCTTACATAAGCATCGGCGGGAGTAAGTATTGTCTTGTAATTGTGGATGATTATTCTCGCTTCACTTGGATATTCTTTTTGCAGGAAAAATCTCAAACCCAAGAGACCTTAAAGGGATTCTTGAGACAATCTCAAAATGATTTCGGATTAAGAATCAAGAAGATAAGAAGCGACAATGGGACAGAGTTCAAAAACTCTCAAATTGAAGGCTTTCTTGAGGAGGAGGGCATCAAGCATGAGTTCTCTTCTCCCTACACACCACAACAAAATGGTGTAGTGGAGAGGAAGAATAGAACTCTACTGGACATGGCAAGGACCATGCTTGATGAGTACAAGACTCCAGACCTGGTTTTGGGCGGAAGCAATCAACATTGCTTGCTACTCCATCAACCGGCTCTACCTTCACCGAATCCTCAAGAAGACATCATATGAACTCCTCACCGGTAAAAAGCCCAATGTTTCATATTTTAGAGTCTTTGGTAGCAAATGTTTTATTCTTGTTAAAAAAGGTAGAAAATCTAAATTTGCTCCTAAGGCTATAGAAGGCTTTTTACTTGGTTATGACTCAAACACAAGGGCATATAGAGTCTTCAACAAATCCACTGGATTAGTTGAGGTTTCTTGTGACATTGTGTTTGATGAGACTAATGGCTCTCAAGTAGAGCAAGTTGATCTTGCTGAGCTAGATGATGAAGAGGCTCCATGCGTCGCGCTAAGGAACATGTCCATTGGGGATGTGTGTCCTAAGGAATCCGAAGAGCCTCCACAAGCACAAGATCAACCATCATCTTCCATGCAAGCATCTCCACCAACCCAAGATGAGGATCAAGCTCAAGACAATGAAAAAGAAGATCAAGACAATGAGCCACCTCAAGAGGAGGATAATAATCAAGGGGGAGATGACAATGATAAAGACAAGGAAGACGAGCAAGAAGTTCAGGGTCAAAGACCGCCACACCCAAGAGTCCACCATGCGATACAACGAGATCACCCCGTGAACTCCATCCTCAGTGATATTCATAAGGGGGTAACCACTAGATCTTGTGTCACTCATTTTTGTGAACATTACTCTTTTGTGTCTTCTATTGAGCCACATAGGGTGGAAGATGCATTAAGAGATTCAGATTGGGTGTTGGCAATGCAAGAGGAACTCTACAACTTCATGAGAAATGAGGTATGGCATCTTGTTCCACATCCTAACCAAAATGTTGTAGGAACCAAGTGGGTTTTCCACAACAAGCAAGATGAGCATGGTGTGGTGACAAGGAACAAAGCCCTGAAAGGGAATTAGGCTTACACCTTTCTCCTAATTGATTTTGGTGGTTGAATTGCCCAACACAACTATTTGGACTAACTAGTTTGCTCTAGATTATGAGTTCTACAGGTGCCAAAGGTTCACAACAAACCAATAAAAAGACCGAAAAAGGATTCAAATATAACAGAGCAAAGTCAGCCGAAGTGTCCCCTGGTCTGGCGCACCGGACTGTCCGGTGCACCACCGGACAGTGTCCGGTGCACCAGGGACTCCAACTCTGAACTGCTCACCTTCAGGAATTCTGGGAGCCACTCCGCTATAATTCACCGGACTGTCCGGTGTAGCACCAGACAGTGTCCGGTGGCGCACCGGACTATCCGGTGTGCCAGCGGAGAAACGGCTACTTTAGCGCCAACGGTCACCTGCAACTGCATTCAATGCGCTACAGTGCGCGCAGAAGTCAGGCACGCGCCAGAAGGCGCACCGGACATTCTACAGGACCTGTCCGGTGCACCACCGGACTGTCCGGTGGCCCAGAAGACAGAAGCTCCAACGGTCAGAATCCAACGGCTGGGTGACGTGGCAGGCGCACCGGACAGTGTCCGGTGGCGCACCGGACTGTCCGGTGCGCCATGCGACAGCTGCCTTCACCAAACGGCTAGTTTGGTGGTTGGGGCTATAAATACCCCCAACCACCCACCATTTATTGCATCCAAGTTTTCACACTTCCTACACCTTACAAGAGCTATAGCATTCAATACAAGAGACACCAAAGAGATCAAATCCTCTTCCAAGTCCAAAGATCATTCCCAATCAAATAGTGACTAGTGAGAGAGTGACTTGTGTTCATTTGAGCTCTTGCGCTTGGATTGCTTCTTTTTCTCATTCTTTCTTGTGATCAACTCAATTGTAACCGAGGCAAGAGACACCAATCGTGTGGTGGTCCTTGCGTGGACTTTGTGTCCCGTTTGATTGAGAAGAGAAGCTCACTCGGTCTAAGTGACCGTTTGAGAGAGGGAAAGGGTTGAAAGAGACCCGGTCTTTGTGACCACCTCAACGGGGAGTAGGTTTGCAAGAACTGAACCTCGGTAAAACAAATCCTTGTGTCTCACTCTTTATTTGCTTGCAATTTGTTTTTCATCCTCTCTCTCGGACTCGTTCATATTTCTAACGCTAACCCAGCTTGTAGTTGTGCTTAAGTTTATAAATTTCAGATTCGCCCTATTCACCACCCCTCTAGGCGACTTTCAATTGGTATCAAAGCATGGTGCTTCATTAGAGCTTAACCGCTCGAAGTGATGTCGGGAGATCACGCCAAGAAGATGGTGATCGGTGGTGAGAAGACCGCTACAAGCCACGGGAAGGCTCCATCGAGGGATTCCGCCAACAAGAAGAAGGATGGATCCCCTTCACGCATTCGATCGCACAAGAGTGGCGAGAAGAAGAAGAAAATGAAGAAAGTGGTCTACTACGAGACCGACTCTTCCTCGCCCTCTACATCCGGATCCGACGCCGCGTCTGTCACTTCTAAGCGCCAAGAGCGTAAGAAGTATATTAAGATCCCCCTACGCTATCCTCGCATTCCTAAGCATACTCCATTACTTTCCGTCCCATTAGGCAAACCACCGACATTTGACCGTGAAGATTATTCTAGGTGGAGTGATATGACGAGATATCACCTAACCTCACTCCACAAAAGTATATGGGATGTTGTTGAGTTTGGTGTACAGGTACCATCCGTAGGGGATGAAGATTATGATGAGGACGAGGTGGCCCAAATCATGCACTTCAACTCCCAAGCCACCACTATACTCCCCACCTCTCTAAGTCGAGAGGAGTATAACAAGGTGCAAGGATTGAAGAGCGCCAAGAAAATTTGGGACGTACTCAAGACCGCGCACGAAGGAGACGAGATGACAAAAATCACCAAGCGGGAGACGATCGAGGGGGAGCTCGGTCGCTTCAGGCTTCGCCAAGGGGAGGAGCCACAAGAGATGTACAACCGGCTCAAGACTTTGGTGAACCAAGTGCGCAACCTCGCGAGCACCAAATGGGATGACCATGAAATGGTCAAGGTTATTCTTAGATCACTCATTTTTCTTAACCCTACGCAAGTTCAATTAATACGTGGTGATCCTAGATACACACTAATGTCTCCCGAGGAAGTAATAGGAAAATTTGTGAGCTTTGAATTGATGATCAAAGGCTCAAAGAAAATCATCGAGCAAGATGCCTCCTCCACGCCTGAAGCACAACCGGTCGCATTTAAGGCGACGGAGGAGAAGAAGGAAGAGTCTACATCAAGTAGACTCCCCATCGACGCCTCCAAGCTCGACAACGAGGAAATGACGCTCATCATCAAAAGCTTTCGCCAAATCCTCAAGCAAAGGAGGGGGAAGGACTACAAGCCCTGCTCCATGAAAGTTTGCTACAAGTGTGGTAAGCCCGATCATTTTATTGCAAAGTGTCCATTATCAAGTGATAGTGACAGGGGCGACGACAAGAAGGGAAAGAGGAGAGAAAAGAAGAGATACTACAAGAAGAAGGGCGGCGATGCCCATGTGTGCCGCGAGTGGAACTCCGACGACAGCTCCACTGACTCCTCCTCCGACAAGGACGCCGCCAACATCGCCATCACCAAGGGACTTCTCTTCCCCAATGTCGGCCACAGGTGCCTCATGGCAAAGGACGGTAAAAGGAAGAAGGTAAAATCTAGATCCTCCACTAAATATGCATCCTCTAGTGATGATGATAATTCTAGTGATGAGGAGGATAATTTGCGCACCCTTTTTGCCAACCTAAACATGCAACAAAAGGAAAAATTAAATGAATTAATTAGTGCTATTCATGAGAAGGATGAACTCTTGGACTCCCAAGAGGACTTCCTAATTAAGGAAAACAAGAAGCATGTTAAGGTTAAAAATGCTTATGCTCTAGAAATAGAAAAATGTGAAAAATTATCTAGTGAGCTAAGCACTTGCCATGATATCATTGCCAACCTTAGAAATGAGAATGGTAGATTAATTGCTAAGGTTGATTCAAATATATGTGATGATTCAATTTCCAATCTTAGAGATGATAATGCTAGTTTACTTGCTAAGATTGAAAAATTGAATTCTTCCCTTGCTAGCCTTAGGATTGAAAATGAAAAATTGATTGCTAAGGCTAAAGACTTAGATGTTTGCAATGATTCCATTTCCAATCTTAGAAGTGAAAATGACATTTTACATACTAAGATTGTTGAACTAAAATCTTGCAAACCCTCTACATCTACCGTTGAGCATGTTTCTATTTGCACTAGATGTAGAGACATTAATGTTGATGCTATTCATGATCACCTAGCTTTAATTAAGAAACAAAATGATCACATAGCTCAACTTAATGCCAAAATTAATGAGCATAACTTAGAAAATGAAAATTTTAAATTTGCTAGAAGCATGCTCTATAGTGGGAGACGCCCTGGCATCAAGGATGGCATTGGCTTCCAAAAGGGAAACGATGTCAAACTTAATGCCCCTCCTAAAAGATTGTCTAATTTTGTTAAGGGCAAGGCTCCCATGCCTCAGGATAACGAGGGTTACATTTTGTACCCTATCGGTTATCCCGAGTAGGGCTGGACGAAAAACTCGTAGCTCGTTAACTCGCTCGACTCGACTCGATAGTGGCTCGACTCGACTTG
Organism: Zea mays; assembly: GCF_902167145.1. NCBI lineage: Eukaryota > Viridiplantae > Streptophyta > Magnoliopsida > Poales > Poaceae > Zea > Zea mays. The sequence continues at coordinate 164,189,284 of NC_050101.1, read as the reverse complement.
ACTCGTTTATAATTTGTAACGAGTCGAGCTTGTATTTCAACTCGTTATGATAACGAGCCAACTCGAGCTGGCTCGTGAGCTGACTCGCGAGCTAAACGAGTTGGAGTAATTAGTCAAATCACAATAATCTCTGATCCAAAATAGTTAATCTTGTACTCTACTATAGTTAATCTTGTTCTTTGTTGAGTGTGGAATCTTAAGTTGCAAAGTCTATTCTTTTTTCTAAATAGATCACCTTCTTTTCTTTTGCTACATGTTTTTATATCCGTTCGTAGACACTAGACATGGTATTATCGCGTTGGCTCGCGAGCTAAACGAGCCAGCTCGAGTTAGCAAACGAGTCGAGCCGAGTTGGTTCTTTAGCTCGTTAACAAAACGAGTCGAGCCGAGCCAGCTCGTTATCTTAACGAGCCAGTTCGAGTCGAGCCGAGCCGAGCCGAGCCAACTCGATATCCACCCCTAATCCCGAGCACAAAATTAGGAGAATTCACTCTAGGAAGTCTCACTCTGGCCATAATCATGCTTTTATGTATAAGGGTGAGACATCTAGCTCTAGGCAATCAACCCGTGCTAAATTGCCTAAGAAGAAAACTCCTGTTGCATCAAATGATTCTAACATTTCATTTAAAACTTTTGATGCATCTTATGTTTTGACTAACAAATCTGGCAAAGTAGTTGCCAAGTATGTTGGGGGCAAACACAAGGGGTCAAAGACTTGTGTTTGGGTACCCAAAGTTCTTGTATCTAATGTCAAAGGACCCAAAACCGTTTGGGTACCTAAAATCAAGAACTAAATTTGTTTTGTAGGTTTATGCATCCGGGGGCTCAAGTTGGATCATCGATAGCAGGTGCACAAATCACATGACAGGGGAGAAGAAAATGTTCTCCTCCTACGAGAAAAACCAAAATCCCCAACGAGCTATCACATTCGGGGATGGAAATCAAGGTTTGGTCAAAGGATTGAGTAAAATTGCTATATCACCTGACCATTCCATTTCCAATGTTTTTCTTGTAGATTCTTTAGATTATAACTTGCTTTCAGTTTTGCAATTATGTAAAATGGGTTACAACTGTCTTTTTACGGATACAGGTGTTACTGTCTTTAGAAGAAGTAATGATTCAGTGGCATTTAAGGGAGTGTTAGAGGGTCAGCTATACTTAGTAGATTTTGATAGAGCTGAACTCGACACTTGCTTAATTGCTAAGACTAACATGGGCTGGCTCTGGCATCGCCGACTAGCACATGTTGGAATGAAGAATCTTCACAAGCTTCTAAAGGGAGAACACATTTTGGGACTAACAAATGTTCATTTTGAGAAAGACAGGGTTTGTAGCGCAGGTTAGGCAGGGAAGCAAGTTGGTGTTCATCATCCACACAAGAACACCATGACGACTGACAGGTCACTCGAGCTCCTACACATGGACCTTTTTGGCCCGATAGCTTACATAAGCATCGGCGGGAGTAAGTACTGTCTAGTTATTGTGGATGATTATTCTCGCTTCACTTGGGTATTCTTTCTGCAGGAAAAATCTCACACCCAAGAAACTTTGAAAGGATTCTTGAGACGGGCTCAAAATGAGTTCGGCTTGAGGATCAAGAAGATAAGAAGCGACAACGGGACAGAGTTCAAGAACTCACAAATCGAAGGCTTCCTTGAGGAGGAGGGCATCAAGCATGAGTTCTCTTCTCCCTACATGCCACAACAAAATGGTGTAGTGGAGAGGAAGAATCAAACTCTATTGGACATGGCAAGGACCATGCTTGATGAATACAAAACTTCAGATCGGTTTTGGGCGGAGGCGGTCAACACCGCATGCTACGCCATCAACCGGTTGTATCTACACCGAATCCTCAAGAAAACATCATACGAACTTCTAACCGGTAAAAAGCCCAATGTTTCATATTTTAGAGTCTTTGGTAGCAAATGCTTTATTCTTGTTAAGAGAGGTAGAAAATCCAAATTTGCTCCTAAGGCTGTAGAAGGCTTTTTACTAGGATATGATTCAAACACAAGGGCATATAGAGTCTTTAACAAGTCCACTGGACTAGTTGAAGTTTCTTGTGACATTGTGTTTGATGAGACTAACGGCTCTCAAGTAGAGCAAGTTGATCTTGATGAGCTAGATGATGAAGAGGCTCCATGCGTCGTGCTAAGGAACATGTCCATTGGGGATGTGTGTCCTAAGGAATCCGAAGAGTCTCCAAATGCACAAGATCAACCATCTTCCTCCATGCAAGCATCTCCACCAACTCAAGATAAGGATGAGGCTCAAGATGATGAAGGAGAAGGTCAAGAAGATGAGCCGCCTCAAGAGGAGAGCAATGATCAAGGGGGAGATGCCCATGATCAAGATAAGGAAGATGAACAAGTTCCAAAACCGCCACACCTAAGAGTCCACCAAGCAATCCAACGAGATCACCCCGTGAACACCATCCTCGGCGTTATTCAAAAGGGGTAACTACTCGATCTCGTGTTGCTCATTTATTTGAACATTACTCTTTTGTTTCCTCTATTGAGCCACACAAGGTAGAGGAAGCACTTCAAGATTCGGATTGGGTGGTGGCGATGCAAGAGGAGCTCAACAATTTCACAAGGAATGAGGTATGTCATTTAGTTCCACGTCCTAACCAAAATGTTGTAGGAACCAAGTGGGTTTTTCGCAACAAACAAGATGAGCATGGTGTGGTGACAAGGAACAAAGCCCGACTTGTGGCCAAGGGATATTCACAAGTCGAAGGTTTAGTTTTCGGTGAAACCTATGCACCCGTAGCTAGGCTAGAATCAATTCACATTTTACTTGCCTATGCTACTTACCATGGCTTCAAGCTTTACCAAATGGGCGTGAAGAGTGCCTTCCTCAATGGACCAATCAAGGAGGAGGTCTATGTTGAGCAACCTCCCGGCTTTGAAGATAGTGAGTATCCTAATCACGTTTATAAACTCTCTAAGGCGCTTTATGGGCTCAAGCAAGCCCCCAGAGCATGGTATGAATGCCTAAGAGATTTTCTTATCACTAATGGCTTCAAAGTCGGAAAGGCCGATCCTACTCTATTTACCAAAAAACTTGCAAATGATTTGTTTGTATGCCAAATTTATGTTGATGATATTATATTTGGGTATACTAACGAATCTACATGTGAAGAATTTAGTAGGATCATGACACAAAAATTCGAGATGTCTATGATGGGGGAGTTGAAGTACTTCTTAGGATTTCAAGTGAAGCAACTCCAAGATGGCACCTTCATTAGCCAAACGAAGTATATTCAAGACATTCTAAACAAGTTTGGGATGAAGGATGCCAAGCCCATCAAGACACCCATGGGAACCAATAGGGATCTCGACCTCGATACGGAAGGTAAATCCGTAGATCAAAAGGTATACCGGTCGATGATAGGTTCTTTACTCTATTTATGTGCTTCACGACCGAACATTATGCTTTCCGTATGCATGTGTGCAAGATTCCAAGCCGATCCTAAGGAAGCTCACCTTAGGGCCGTAAAACGAATCTTGAGATATTTAGTTTATACTCCAAAGTTTGGCCTTTGGTACCCTAGGGGATCCATATTTGATTTAATTGGTTATTCGGATGCTGATTGGGTGGGGTGTAAAATTAATAGAAAGAGCACATCGGGGACTTGCCAGTTCTTGGGAAGGTCTCTGGTATCTTGGGCTTCAAAGAAGCAAAATTCTGTAGCTCTTTCTACCGCCGAAGCCGAGTATATTGCCGCAGGCCATTGTTGCGCGCAATTGCTTTGGATGAGGCAAACCCTTAAGGACTATGGTTACAAATTAACCAAAGTTCCTCTTCTATGTGATAATGAGAGTGCAATCCGCATGGCGGATAATCCCGTTGAGCATAGCCACACTAAACACATAGCCATTCGGTATCATTTTCTAAGGGATCACCAACAAAAGGGGGATATCGAGATTGCATATATTAACACCAAAGAACAGTTAGCCGATATCTTTACCAAGCCACTAGATGAACAAACTTTTAACAAACTTAGGCATGAGCTAAATATTCTTGATTCTCGGAATTTCTTTTGATGTTTTGCACACATAGCTCAATAATATACCTTTGATCATATCTCTTTCATATGCTATGACTAATGTGTTTTCAAGTATATTTCATGCTAAGCCATAGATTGAAAGGGAAAAGGGGTCTTCGGCGAAGACAAAGGCTTCCACTCCACTCCATCAAATTACTCATCCTTCGCCGTCGCTCCGCGCCGCTCTCCAACTTTGGTATAATCTTCACTCATATGTTATTTACCATAGGGAGAGAAAGTACTAAGGGCTTATATTTCACTCAAGTATCCGTTTTTGGCGATTCATGCCTAGGGATGGCAGTGGGTAAGGTACCCAGTGGGCACACGAAGCCATACCCATACCCACTAGGAAAAAATTGACCCATACCCATACCCACTACCCATCATGGGTACAAAATTACGCCATACCCATACCCACCATGGGTAGCGGGTACCCATCGGGTACCCATACCCATTAACATTACGATAGACATGATCATTTGAATCGCAAAAATAAGTACCATCATAACAAATGTATCGAACCCAATATAATTTTATCACAGGTTCAACAATATTCAACATTAAATGGCAATATCATGCCTTCAAATCACACAAAACATAGCATTGATTCTACAAAACTGTGGACAAAACATAGCATTCATTTTATATGAGACATATAAATCCGGACCCACGTGTCATATATTAGCGGGTTCCCCATCGGGTAGCGGGTATGGGGCAACAGAGAACATACCCATGCCCACCATACCCGATGGGCATAACAAATGACCCAATAAAATACCCATGGGTATCAAAATCCGCCATACCCATGCCCTAATAGGGTTTTTACCCATCGGGTTTCGGGTTTCGGGTACCCATTGCCATCCCTATTCATGCCAAAGGGGGAGAAAGTATTAGCCCAAAGCAAAAGGACCGCACCACCACCAATTTTCAAAAATTTGAGTTAAGAAAAGATTTTTCAATTGGTGATCTTTCAATTTGGTATCTTATTTTTTATAGAATTTCAAATTGGTACAACCCTTTCAAAACTAGTATCTAAAACCCTCTTGAACACTAAGAGGAGGACTTTATTGAGGGGGAGTTTTGTCTAGTCAAAGGAAAAGCATTTGAAACAGGGGGAGAAAATTTCAAATCTCGAAAATGCTTCTCAAAATCTTATTCATTTACCTTTGACTATTTGCAAAAAGACTTTGAAAAGAGTTTACAAAAGAACTTGCAAAAATAAAACATATGGTGCAAGCGTGGTCCAAAATACTAAAAATGAAGAAACAATCCATGCATATCTTATGAGAATTTATTGGTTCAATTCTTAATAACCTTTGCACTTACATTATGCAAACTCGTTCAATTATGCACTTCTATATTCGCTTTGGTTTGTGTTGGCATCAATCACCAAAAAGGGGAAGATTGAAAGGGAATTAGGCTTACACCTTTCTCCTAATTGATTTTGGTGGTTGAATTGCCCAACACAACTAATTGGACTAACTAGTTTGCTCTAGATTATGAGTTCTACAGGTGCCAAAGGTTCACAACAAACCAATAAAAAGACCGAAAATGGATTCAAATATAAGAGAGCAAAGTCAGCCGAAGTGTCCCCTGGTCTGGCGCATCGGACTGTCCGGTGCACCAGGGACTCCAACTCCGAACTGCTCACCTTCGGGAATTCTGGGAGCCACTCCGCTATAATTCACCGGACTATCCGGTGTAGCACCAGACAGTGTCTGGTGGCGCACCAGACTGTCCGGTGTGCCAACGAAGCAACAGCTACTTCAGCGCCAACAGTCACCTGCAACTGCATTCAATGCGCTACAGTGCGCGCAGAAGTTAGGCACACACCAGAAGGCGCACCGGACAGTCTATAGGACCTGTCCGGTGCACCACCGGACTGTCCGGTGGCCCAGAAGACAGAAGCTCCAACGGTCAGAATCCAACGGCTGGGTGACGTGGCAGGCGCACCGGATAGTGTCCGGTGCACCATGCGACAGCAGCCTTCACCAAACGGCTAGTTTGGTGGTTGGGGCTATAAATACCCCCAACCACCCACCATTCATTGCATCCAAGTTTTCACACTTCCTACACCTTACAAGAGCTATAGAATTCAATACAAGACACACCAAAGAGATCAAATCCTCTCCCAAGTCCAAAGATCATTCCCAATCAAATAGTGACTAGTGAGAGAGTGACTTGTGTTCATTTGAGCTCTTGCGCTTGGATTGCTTATTTTTCTCATTCTTTCTTTTGATCAACTCAATTGTAACCGAGGCAAGAGACACCAATTATGTGGTGGTCCTTGCGGGGACTTTGTGTCCCGTTTGATTGAGAAGAGAAGCTCACTCGGTCTAAGTGACCGTTTGAGAGAGGGAAAGGGTTGAAAGAGACCCGGTATTTGTGACCACCTCAACGGGGAGTAGGTTTGCAAGAACTGAACCTCGGTAAAACAAATCCTTGTGCGTCACTCTTTATTTGCTTGCGATTTGTTTTTCACCCTCTCTCTCGGACTCATTCATATTTCTAATGCTAACCCGTCTTGTAGTTGTGCTTAAGTTTATAAATTTCAGATTCGCCCTATTCACCCCCCTCTAGGCGACTTTCAAGCCCGACTTGTAGCCAAAGGATATTAACAAGTCGAAGGTTTGGATTTCGGTGAAACCTATGCACCCGTAGCTAGGCTTGAATCAATTCGCATATTACTTGCCTATGCTACTTACCATGGCTTTAAGCTTTACCAAATGGACGTGAAAAGTGCCTTCCTCAATGGACTAATCAAGGAAGAGGTCTATGTTGAGCAACCTCCCGACTTTGAAGATAGTGAGTACCCTAATCATGTTTACAAACTCTCTAAGGTGCTTTATGGGCTCAAGCAAGCCCCAAGAGCATAGTATGAATGCCTAAGAGATTTTCTTATCACTAATGGCTTCAAAAGCGGAAAAGCTGATCCTACACTCTTTACTAAAACCATTGCAAATGATTTGTTTGTATGCCAAATTTATGTTGATGATATCATATTTGGGTCTACTAACAAATCTACATGTGAAGAGTTTAGTAGGATAATGATTCAAAAATTTGAGATGTCTATGATGGGGGAGTTGAAGTATTTCCTAGGGTTTCAAGTGAAGCAACTCCAAGAGGGCACCTTCATCAACCAAACCAAGTACATTCAAGATATACTTACCAAGTTTGGAATGAAGGATGCCAAGCCCATCAAGACACCCATGGGAACTAATGGGCATCTCGACCTCGACACGGGAGGTAAATCCGTATATCAAAAGGTATACCGGTCAATGATATGATCTCTACTCTATTTATGTGCATCTCGACCGGATATTATGCTTTCTGTATGCATGTGTGCAAGGTTCCAAGTCGATCCTAAGGAAGTTCACCTTAGGGCCGTGAAAAGAATCATGAGATATTTAGTTTATACACCTAAGTTTGGTCTTTGGTACCCCAAGGGATCCACCTTTGATTTAATAGGTTATTCTGATGCTGATTGGGTAGGGTGTAAAATTGATAGGAAGAGCACATCAGGGACTTGTCAGTTTTTGGGAAGATCCCTGGTGTCTTGGGCTTCAAAGAAACAAAACTCAGTAGCTCTTTCTACCGCCAAAGCCGAGTATATTGCCGTAGGTCATTGTTGCGCGCAGTTGCTTTGGATGAGGCAAACCCTTAGGGACTATGGCTACAAATTGAGCAAAGTCCCTCTCCTATGTGATAATGAGAGTGCAATCCGGATGGCGGATAATCCGTTGAACACAGCCACACTAAGCACATAGCCTTTTAGTATCACTTTTTGAGGGATCACCAACAAAGGAGGGATATTGAGATTGCTTATGTTAGCACCAAAGAACAATTAGCGGATATCTTTACCAAACCATTAGATGAGAAAACCTTTACCAAACTTAGGAATGAGCTAAACATTCTTGATTCTCGAAATTTTGATTGATACTTTGCACACATAGTTCATTTATATACCTTTGATCATATCTCTTTTATGTCTACGACTAATGTGTTTTCATGTGTATTCCTATGCTAAGTCGTAGATTGATAGGGAAATAGAGTCTTCGGCGAAGACAAGGCTTCCACTCCACTCTATCGGTATTATTTACCCTTCGCCGTCACTCCGCACCGCTCTCCACTTTGGTATAATCTTCACTCATATTTGTTTGTACCATTGGTGAGAAAGTAAAAAGGGCTCTCAAACGACTCCGTTTTTGGCGATTAATGCCAAAGGGGGAGATAATATAGCCCAAAGCAAAAGGACCGCACCACCACCAATTTCAAAGTTTAAAAAGAAGTTTTCAATTGGTATCTTATGATGAAATATTTAAAAGAGGATTTTTCAAATTGGTATCTAAAATATTTGGTCTTCCTTCAATTGGTAAAACCCTCGTGAACACTAAGAGGAGATTTTCATCCAGGGGGAGTTTTGTTTAAGTCAAAGGAAAAGCATTTGAAACAGGGGGGAAATTTTTCAAATCTTGAAAATGCTTCTTGCAATCTTATTCATACACCTTTGACTATCTGTAAAAGGACTTTGAAAAGATTCTCCAAAAGAATTTGCAAAAACAAAACAAGTGGTGCAAGCGTGGTCCAAAATGTTAAAAAGAAAGAAAGCAATCCATGCATATCTAATGGAAATATAAATTGGTTTAATTCCAAGCAATCTTTGCACTTACCTTATGCAAACTAGTTCAATTCTGCACTTATATATTTGCTTTGGTTTGTGTTGGCATCAATCACCAAAAAGGGGAGATTGAAAGGGAAATAGGGTCAAACCTTTTCCTAAATGATTTTGGTGGTTGAAATGCCCAACACAAATAATTGGACTAACTAGTTTGCTCTAGATTATATGTTCTACAGGTGCCAAAGGTTCAGCACAAACCAATAAAAAGATTAAAATTAGGGTTCAAAAGAAAGGAGCAAAAGAAACTGAAGTGAACCCTAGTCTGGCGCACCGGACTGTCCGGTGTGCCACCAGACAGTGTCCGGAGTGCCACGGGACTGTATCTGGTGCACCAGGGTGGATCGACTTCAAACTCTTCACCTTCGGGTTTCTGAGGCCGCGCTCCGCTATAATTCACCGGACTGTCCGGTGGGTCACCGGACTGTCTGGTGTGCCAGCGGAGCAACGACTCCCAAGCGCAACAGTCGCCTGACAACAGAACAGTGCGCGGACAGTTCGTGCAGAGTCAAAGCAGCGCCAGAAGGCGCACCGGACAGTGAACAGTGACTGTCCGGTGCGGCACCGGACTGTCCGGTAGCCCAAGCTGTCAGAGCTCCAACGGTCAAAACCGTTAGAACCCTAACGGTTGGGTGACGTGGCTGGCGCACCAGACAGTGTCCGGTGCACCCATCGACAGCAGCCCTCCCCAATGGCTGTTTTGGTGGTTGGGGCTATAAATACCCCCAACCACCACTATTCAAGGCATCCAAGTTTTTCAGACTTCACATTCAATACAAGAGCTAGTGCAATCAATACAAGACACAATTCAATAGAATCAAAGCCTCTCCAAGTCCCAAATCCACTCCAAGCAAGTAGTGACTAGAGAGAGAGTTTTGCTCGTGTTCTTTGAGCTCTTGTTCTTGGATCGATTTCTTCTTCCTCCATTCTTGTTCTCAAGACATTTGTAATCAAAGCAAGAGACACCAAGTTGTGGTGGTCCTTGTAAGGGTCTAAGTGACCCGATTTGATTAAGGAGAAAGCTCACTCGGTGTAGGTGACTGTTTGAGAGAGGGAAAGGGTTGAAAGAGACCCGGTCTTTGTGACCACCTCAACGAGGAGTAGGTTTGCAAGAACCGAACCTCGGTAAAAAAAATCACCGTGTCATCCGCTCTATTTCTTTGGTTGATTTGTTTTCGCCCTCTCTTTGAGACTCGGTTTTATTTCTAACGCTAACCCCGACTTGTAGTTTTGCTTAAAGTTTGTAAATTTCAGATTTGCCTATTCACCCCCTCTAGGCGACTTTCAGTTTTTCTCATCTCCTAAACTCTCAAGTGACTTGTAAAGCTAGCAAGAGACATCTAATTGTGTGGTGATCCTTGCGGGGTCTAAGCGACTTTCGAGATTAAGGAGAAGCACTCAACCGCCCCAAGGGATCGTTTGAGAGAGGAAAAGGGTTGAAAGAGACCCGACCTACGTCGCCTCCTCAACGGGAAGTAGGTTCTTTGAAACTGAACCTCAGGAAACAAATCGTTGTGTTCATCTTGTTGATCATTACCTTACGATTTGATTCTTCCTCTCCCCTCTCTCTAAGTTCTATTGCTTACAATCTTTTTGAGTTAGCTCCCAAAGTTATCTTCATCGATTGAGCAACTCATAGCAAGAAGAACTCTCTTTCACACTCTGATTTTGTTATTACTCATTTCTAATCCTAACCCCAGGTGAAGTTCGTGTTCAAAGTTTATAATTTTCAGGTTTCACCTATTCACCCTCTTTAGGTGACTTTCACTAACTGGCGCTGCCTCCTCCTAGTCGACAGGAACATCACTTCTACCGACACCGAACAAGACAACAACAACATCTTCCATGTCGTCAACGTCATCAGGAAGCTGCCCTAACTCAACGAGCTCATCGTTATGGTTCTAGGGTACTACACGTTGTCATCGTCGTCATCCATGCCCCCCTCTCGACAACGTACCTCAACGACCCGTGCGGCTCCAGCACGATGAAATCGACCAGCAACCTGCCAAAACCAAGCAGAAAGGATGAGGTAGAGGAAGCCAGAAAGTATGAGGTAGAGGAAGCCAAAACCAAGAAGAAAGGATGAGGTACATACCTGCCAAGCCGGAGCCTAGAGCCGGAGTGGCGGTGATGATGACACGCGACGGGCGACGGTAGCAACACCATAATAAACGATGAGACTAGTTCAACGAGGACCATTGACGATATAGCAGTGTCGACGACTATCGATATTTTGAACCTGCTCCGACAAGTCAATTTGTTTGTGCACGTTCCGTGGTCCAGATGGTGCGTAGAGTGGGCGCGAGATTTATATTAATTTGGGCATAACGTCCCTACATCCAGTCTTCGGTGGCTCACGCTACCAACATCTTTGTTGCTCAAGGATCGTAGTACAGGTTACAAGCGGGAAAGAGAGAGGAGCTCCCAAGTATCTTATGCATGGTTAGACCTAAGGACTACATACCTGGTGCTCTCTACTAAACCTTGGGCATCGTGGTGGTCCGCTCCTTGGCTTCGGCCTCCGTGGTCCTTTGGGTCTTTTTCTAGTGTGGTCGTTCGTCTGTGTCCGTCTTCATCTCCCTATGTGCGTCCGTGGTCGACCTGCCCTTTTTATAGGCCAAGGTGGCGGTTGACTATCAGCTGTTTTTCAAGGAAGGAGCTACGACGCTGGTAAACGAGGCGTTCTACCTCAGTAAAGTCGTGCTTGTATTTATATCCCAAAAGTGAGGGTAACACCTGAATTTTGAGGGTAGAGAAAAGAAAATTTATATCCCAAAATTCAAAGTTTTACAGCTTGTATGTTGCCTTACAGAGCGGAGGAAACAATGTTACGCTCTTCAAAATGATAAAGGAAAGTTTTTACAACAAGCCTAGCGAAATTGACTTCAAGTCGAAGCATATGTGGCGTGCTCTTTGCTATAAAGCAAAGTGGTACATGAGGCACAGTGATGACGACCCTAGCGATGAGAGCGAAAATTTTCATCTCAATTTGGATGGCGATTATAGCTCTGCATAACCAAACATTATCGACGAAACACACCCTATTGACCATGATAGGGCAAGAGCTCAACACAAAGGAAAAGGCCAACAACTAGTATCAACGAGTCCTATATTATTGAGAATAACATGTTGAACAAGCTGTATAAGATCGACCAAAAGACAACTCATTAAAAATTATTTGAGAAGTTCAACAAATTGCTGGATCACTCCATCGCCGACATGGATGATGGTATAAAAAGAATCCACAAAATTAGCCTTAAAAAGTTGACCAAACAATCTATACTACTATATTAAGGCTGCAAGGGGTAGGCTGCCACCTCCTTGTTCTGCCTTCTGTGAATCTACAACGTCCATATATGGTCATCAAATCAGGACCGTACATCCGTGCGCCTCGGCCCTCCACCCGCCTGATCCGCCAACAATCACCGTCCCCGTCTCCCAGCCCGAGCTGCTACCACTCCTTCCGACGCAACCGCCGACTCATCCGCCGCCAGCAGACTCATCCGGGATCCGTGAACAAACCCCCACCCCATCCGCCGCCAGCAGCCTCATCCGTCCATGAACAAACCGACCCCATCCGCCGCTAGCCGCGTAGGCCCATGGCGCCCGAAATCCTCATCTTGAAGCCACGAACAACCTCCCATCCGTGCGCCTCACGCTCTGCTCCATCACGTCGCCGCGCTCTGCAAAAGAAAGCTTCGCGATCTACTCCATCACGCCGCCACTCCACGCGCTCCCGCGAGCACGCCATGAGGCGTCGGACACTCGATGTTTTCACTCCTCCCTTCTCCCTCGCAATGGAACCGAGAGCCGAAAGCATCGATCGTCTCATAGCGTGCTTGCTGCCGTGGAGGTTGAGCCAGCACTCGAGCGGTTGTCTGGAGGCGAGTAGGCGACGCACACAACGGTAACAGATCCAGCCCAGGTCAAGGTGAGCCCCTCAACCCCTGATCCGACATGAAGCACAGAGCGTCTCATGGGCGTGCTCGCTGCCGCGGAGGTCGAGCCAGCACTCGAGCGACTGTCCAGAGTTGACGCGCGCGGCGGGAACAGATCCGGTACCGAGGGCGCCCACGCCGATGAGGTGCTGGTTCTTGACCGTGAAGGTGACCACCACGGCGGGGCAGGTGCAGTGCAAGCAGAACGATTGGTTCTAGGCCAGCGACTGTCCAGAGTTGACGCGCGCGGCGGGAACAGATCCGGTACCGAGGGCGCCCACGCCGATGAGGTGCTGGTTCTTGACCGTGAAGGTGACCACCACGGCGGGGCAGGTGCAGTGCAAGCAGAACGATTGGTTCTAGGCCAGGTTGGTGGGGCGAAAGTGGAACTCCACCTCCCGGGTGCGCGCCACCCACGCCGCGCCGACGTCGACATCTACGTAGAGTCGGCTGTGCTGAAGGCAGTGCACGCGCAGGGACTACTGAATCTTCTCCATGGCATGTCTGTCATCAATAGAACATGTGCCGCTATTAGTCACTGACTCATTATGCACAAGATCACAACACAAGGTTTCCAGTTCACTCTATTTTCTTTCGAAGTCTGGTCCTTTTCGCCATTTCATTAGATTATGTAGTACTAAAAAAACATTCTGATTTTTTTGCTTCTTTCGTTTTTATAACCGCATCTGCAAAGTAAGCGTTACTCCCCATGTATCCAGTGGTCGACCAGATCACTAGATCGGGCAGATTGCACGCTGGGATTCATGATCCGTCGTATGGTAGGCATGGGGGTGAGATCTGAGCGCGGAATGAATGAACGATTGGTGATTCTGCAGGTGCTGAAGGCGAGCACGGAGGAAGATGGGGCTCATGTTCGGGAAGCTCTTCAGCCGGCTCTTCACCAAGAAGGAGATGCGAATCCTCATGGTCGGTCTCAACGCCACCGGTAAAACCACCATCCTCTAGGGGAGATCATCACAACCATCCCCACCATCGGTGAGCCCTAGCCTTGCCTTTTCAACATTGTTTGATCATTTTGGAGTCGATTGTGAAGAATGCTCTGTTAAATGATGGATCTGTACGATGCACCATCTATCCATACCTGATTGGTTGGGGGTCTGCATATTCAGTTTGATGGAACAAAATGCAACTAATATCACCCTAGAGAACACAATTCATTGTCTTTTATTTTTAATGTTGATGTTTCATGGATTCTTTGAGGTCAGGAGGAAGGACACAGGTGGACGGCGTCAACCGTGGGTTCCGACGAACCTACAAGCTCGGCCTGCCATAAAACCGGAGATAAGATCCGCGAGAGGAAGCTGATCCTGGCGATATAGGGTTCAGGTCTGCATCCCTGCTCGTCTACGATCTTGTCAGTTTTTTTTTTCTCTCAGAGGCTGTGGGTGGCATTTTGGCGCATGTCTCGTCATATAAATGACCGCAAACTTTCTGTTTCATTTGTGGACCTGAGTAAAATTTCCACACTCCCCTATATGTTGCTAGCATGACTGCACAAGCACCATAGTACACATCATATAAATGATGGTTAGTATACTTGCTTGGTCTACAGCTAATCTGCATTTGTCTGTCTTCAGTATGTGTCTGCAAAGTTTCTTTTTCATGTTTGTTTTCTGCTTACCACAGAATGGGAAAATACAATGTTTGCATGTCATATTTACTTGATAGGAGACAATGGATATGAAAGGGGCTGTGGCGATAATAACTTGAGTTTGAATTACATCACATGATGATGCCTTGTATGGCTTTTTGAGCTTGCAGTTCACATTGCATACTTCATTCATGTTCATAACAATTACTCTATAGTACGACCTATGGATCTTTAAATGTGAGCTTCACATTTGTCAATGTCAGATGTATTCAAGGTGATCTTCCAGTTTTTTGCACTCCAGTCACACTCTACATGGATTTAATTATGACTTCATTTAGACAGCACTAAACTTTCAAAAGTAGGAATAAATAAAATAAGAAACATTCACGAGGGTGGGGGACTTGGTGTCAACACATGCTGTGTTTGATAGGACGCCGATCATGGATGCCATCTCTTGGAATCTCATGATCTCAGGGTATGCAGTAAGTGGCAATGTTGAGTCTGCATGGTCACTTTGATATTATGGATCGAAAGGATGTCATTTCCTAGACTGCTATGGTCTCTGCTAATGCAAAGATTGGGGATCTAGATTCAGCTAGAGTGTTGTTTGATCAGATGCCTGATAATAACTTTGTTTTGTGGAATGCAATGATTAGAGGGTACAACCACAACTCGAGGTATAATGAGGCATTGTGCACATTTCAGCAGATGATGCTTGAGGGAAGATTCATGCCTGATGAAGCAACATTAGTAAGTGTTGTCTCAGCCTGCACTCAGCTAGGCAGTGTTGAATACTGCAACTGGATCAGTTCTTACATTAGTAAAAGCAACACTCATATAACTGTTGCATTAGGAAATGCACTCGTAGTTTGCAAAATGTGGAGATGTAGGAAGACCGCGGTTAGTTTTTAATGAAATGAAGACAAGATATACCATTACATGGACAACAATGATATCTGGTTTTGCTTATGTGGCAGGAGGTTCCACTGTCCCTATTCTCTTGCATTTTTACAGGTGCCTTGTGCTCCGAGCATGTCAGCAGGTAGAGGTCCAGGATTAGTGGAAAACCTTGTTAATATTTTCTACAAGCATCTGTGTGGAGCTAATTTAGATAGTCAGGTATCATTCTATTTTTGATTCATCGAGTGACCTACAATCTTACACAAATATATGGTAAAAATAAAACTTGTTTTGACACAATATTTTACTAATGGTGCAGCATGTACATTGCTATGGACAAACTCACGAATATATCACACAACATTGTACATGCTACGGTTCCAATAGTGGATGTCGAAGTCAAATAGATTTTTTTTTAAAAATATTTATAAAAAATCATCCAATATTTTTTATATCGTAAAATGTGGTTTAATCTTAGATAAATACTAGCAGTTGCCCGTGCTTTGCTACGGTTGTTATATCTTTACTACTTATTAAGTTAGTAAGGGTAGTCTGTCATTTCCTATTTTGTCATTCTCATTCATTGTTCTGCCTTTTCATTCCCACCTCCCGCACAGCCCACGCCTATTTTCATTCTCATTCTCATTCCCCGCAGAGCCCACACCAGTTCTCATTCCCCCCTCCCCGCAATAGCCTACACCCATTCCCCTTCCCCCGCACAGGCCACAACCATTCTCATTCTCCCGCACAGTCCACGCCTAGCTAAAATAAAAAAAACATGGCCACAAGGGGATTTGAACCCACGCCCCTCAAGCCAATGCGAGCAGTAGCTACCGCTACACGACATGTGTATTTCTGTCTACATCTACGACAGGAAAAATATCTACTACAATTCTCTCCAAGCCCACCTGCTACCATTGCACAATGTGCAGTAGTAGATAAATCTCACTAAGATTCTTGAATTATATTTTTGGATAGAGAGAGTAGTATTTAAATAAGAGCCTTGTATATGTTTGAATAATGTTTTCAACTTAAATTCCTTTTTTGCATGCGTGGCATTTATTCTCCGTAATATTTTTCCACGGATCTAACTTGTGAGTCATTTTCATAAACCCGTGCCAAGGATGAACCCACGTTTATTATTTGGAAACCCCGAACAAAAACCATTAGCAGGAGGCGCTTGCGTTGGCGTCGCTCATCGACGACGAGAAGAAGCTTGGCGACTGTCATTTCGACCTCTGAAAGTAGTCCTACGTGGTCGCATGCGCCGCTATGGACGACAAGCTTCGGCACAGCCGTCGCTTGGACGCGGTACAGAGCGGCTGCACTGCGTTGTCCATCGTTAAGCAGGAGGACCTCATGGTCATCACCAATGTCGGTGACTCTCGGGTTGTTCTGGGCACCGCATCCGATGATGGCGCCATCACGACCGTCCAGCTCATCGTCCACCTGAAGCTCAACCTGCCACGTAAGTCGCTACTGATCGACCATGAATTCTTGTGCGCTGGGACGACGACTCTTGCTGATGTTGTGTGAGTGTCCTCGAATATGATGTATGCAGAGTAGTAGCGCGTCCGGTGGTGCAACGACCAGGTGTACTATCTCGCCGATGAGCCTGAGGTGCACTTCGTCTAGCAGCCCAACCAAGAGTCATCGGGACACGCCATGTTACACGCGTTCGACGACTACTATTTCAAGTAATGTGGCTTCATCTCGGCGCCAGAGGTGACGCAGAGGAGGACCGACAGCAATGACCAATTCATCATCCTCGCCACCGTCCGTCGGGGTAGCTTTTGTGCCGGCCTGCCTTTAATTCTCTTCGCAATCACATTCTCTTGCCTTTTTGTTTAAGCAATCGTGTATAGTGGTAATATACGAGTGAACTTCTTCTGACAGGTGTGAGACGTGCTCTACAACTACGAGACCATGCAGATTATGGCATATATAGAAGTCTGCATGGTACTGATGGTTGCAATGTAGTGATGAAACAACTAGATTAAAATAAGAAAATTTATGTACGGCCAGGATCACAAGTGGATTATAAAACTTTTATAACAGTATAATACACATTTTGTATATAAGTTATCATGGTATTATATGATCCCGTAGCAACGCACGGGTACTCACCTAGTTAAAATTAGATAAGAAGATGCATAAAAGGCGGAAGTGGAAAATTATGGATATTGTTATGTTTACAAACAATGTAATTTTTATACTTAAAAGTTTGTATTTTTATTTGTTTTTATGAATTATGTATTTTTTGCTCAATTACATACCCGGACGATTTTTTATTTTTTAAAACATTGTGTTTTATTTCATACAAGTCTATAAAAAATCACGAACATCTAAAATATCAATTTAGTTTTATTAAAATCTTATTGGAAATGTTGTCATTGTATTTATTTGAAAATTTGATGTTAATATTTTTTTATAAAAACTTAATCAAAGTTCCATAACCTGTGCATAGGATAAAGCTAAATTAAACTATGATTTGAATTGAAAGGAGTAATTCACAATTCGTGCACCTAAAGAGATGCTTTTGCCTAGGGATGTGCAAATAGTAGTGGTTTGGACACAGTGGCGGAGGACACACCAAATTTGAGGTACGTCGAATTTTATACGTAAGTACATACATAAGATCTATGTTTCCCTGTAGATTTTATATAGTCCTCCATTTCGCCGCAGTTTATAAATTAATTAATCTAAATACTAAATTAGCTAACTGATTAGACAAATAAAACTAGGGAAAAACAAGGTAATATTGAAGTAAATATCGTCATTGCACTATACACCAATAAACTAAATTTTAAAGAAGTAAAATTAAAGAACTAGGGAACAAGCAACTAGAGCTGCGGATGGCCCTCACCTGAGCGAGGGATTTTCTAGATCGTTCTAGGGCTTGGTTGTATGGGTTACAAGCACACATGATAGGCGATAGACAACATAAACATATTGTATTTTACCGCTGTGCGTGGCAGCATGGCAGTCTCGAGAACTAGGAGTGGAAAATCGACAGTATGATTGATTCATGTTCGATGTTCCATATCGCAGGATGATAGGGCCATCGATCGTCGATAAATTATAGGTCAGTATAGAGCATGTTGGTTATGTTATAAAAAACACATGGGCTATAGAGATAGTAACATGTACATTGACTGACCCAAACAAAAGCTTGATGAACGGTTTGGTTTAACTAGCCAGTGGTCAAGTTTTCTTATTTTTTTAGTTTAGACGCACACGGCGACACAGATTCTCTAATAAAAAACAACACTCGGTAACTCCATGTCTCCATGTGAGCCGAAATCAAGGTACGGCGAGTGCTATACCCTATACCTTCCCACACTGAGTTCTCGTTACTGTTTGGGTATGATGACAACTTTGTAGAAGAATATAATTTTTTTTCTCTAAAATACCCATGCACAGAAAAGACGAGTAAATTTTACTTGCAGAACCACACCTGGACACCGGCTTTCCCAAGGAATACGACCGCTTCCCGTTTGCAAAATTCCCCCGTCGGTACTCAACAACCATTGAGCAATGTCTAGAGTAATTTAAGTACGATTTAGAAGAACGAACTGACCAATCCAACAAGTGACTTGGCTTGGCCAAGGATCACTCCAATTGTATATTTAATGCATATAATTCTTTAGAGCGAAAGGAATTGATCAACTGAAGGCTGAACCCGCCCTTTCTCCGCAATCGACTTGCGTTTCTGCACACTTTCGTGTGCCGCGTGCGCCTCCAGCTCCATGTGACGTCGGATACCGCGTTCCGTTCCACTTCCCACCTGTATTTTACAACCCCCTAGTTCTTGCCTCTCCTTTTGTTGTCTGCTACTAGTAGAGTACTGGTACTGGTCGCGATTTTTCCGCTAAAGAAAAGCACCGGATCCATTTTCCTCTCGGGGGAGCGGATTGGGTAGTTGCCTGCTTATTGACTAGTTCTTGGCGTGGCGGCTAACTATTGTGAATTTTGTTTTAGTCTGTCCTGTTGGCTTCTTCCTTCCGCTTCTCCTTTCTGGCCGCCGAAGGCAAACCACGCGGCTTGTTCTTATTGAATCCATCAAGGACGCAGGAAAGATAGGATCTTCGGCTCCGATTCTCGGAGCAACAGCGCGACCGCAGCGGGTTTTGGTGCTTCCTTTCTTTAGGGTTGTGTCCTTGCAGAAGTTGCTCTGTGGAATGGGGACCTGTGGGAGGAGAGTTCTGGGGGTATGGTTTTTCTTCTGGTTCTTGTTGACACTTGAGCAGTGCACATCCCTGAATCGTGAAGGTATCTATCGTGTTGTGCTTTGAATCGCTTGCGTGGATGGTTGTTGCCCGACCTTTGTTTTTTACTCTGTTTAGGGTTGTTTCTTTGCTGAACTGCAGGTGCTGCTCTGCTGAGATTTAAGGCGGCGATCGAGGCAGACCCATATGGTGCTTTGTTGGACTGGAATCAAGAGAGTTTGAGCCCCTGTACTTGGTTTGGTGTGGAATGCTCCGATGATGGACTAGTCATGTCTCTGTAAGTTGTTCTGTTTTTTCACAGCAAAAATTAAGTACACAAGAAAACTCATTTGTTCATATATTAGTGAACTATATAAATCGATCTGTGATGTTGGGGCTGTGACCATAACTTAGTGCTTGTTTGGCTGCACTTGTATCCACCTCAATTCATATGTGTTAAGGGCTTGTTCGGTTAGGGAGGGGTGGATTGAGGAGGATTGGAGGGGATTAAATCCCTTCCTATTCGGTTTTCAATTGGGGCTTGTTCGGTTTGGGAGAGATTGAAGAGGATTGGAGAGGATTAAAAACCTTTCTAGTCAAAATTGAATAGAAGGGGATTTAAATCCCCCAATCCCCTCCGATCCCCGTGCAACCGAACAAGGCCTCAATCCCCTCCAATTCCCATGCAACTAAGCGGGGTGGTAATGGATCACGATCCAAATATTTCTTCACAATTTGTTTGAGCCCTTAAATAATTTTGGTTCAAAAATGAATAGAAATATAGCCCGATCCTAATCCGATCCGTCCCTTAAATTTTGTAGTGTAAAATCTAGAGCCCATTACCACCTCTACATGCAACCGAACAAGGACTAAGGTAGATTAGAATCTAGATCCACATGTGTTCGGGTGGATTATGGTGGAAATCAAACTTATACTCCAATCCGCTTCAACACACGCGGATTTAGCTGAATATGTGTGCATCCAAACAATCTTTAGTTGGTGGGAGGTATCAGTGTACACCGCATCCCTCAAATTAGACCTAGTTCCTATAATATGTAAAAGAGTAACCTCGAATTCACTAGTTTAAATGGCAAGTTACGTTTATGTAGAGGGAATAACTAAAACTGTCATTTTGTGGGTATCTAGTGCCGATCTGTTTTTGGATGGGCAATTTAATGACCATCCTGATAAGAAGGATCTTTCATAATTTCATCGGTCAAGTTTTGTTGATCCTTCACTTGCTTTCAGGGAGTATAATATTGGATCCGCATCATATCAAGCTTAACTGTTATTTCAAGAACTAGGAGTGCAACATGATTGGTTCTGCTGTAACATTATGTGTGCACGTGCTGTTAAGGATTGTACATAATCCTTATGCGTTCCTGTTTTCTATAGTGCAAAGTAGCAGTGATTGTTTTATTATTTTATAATTAGAGCATAACACCGTGTGTCTATTCTGATTGATCATTCCTATTCTGATGTGTTCTCCTAAATTTGAGTATGCAATTATGCAGGAGCTTAGCAAATCTTGGTCTAAAGGGCGTTTTGTCTCCAGAGCTTGGAAAGCTTATGCAAATGAAATCTCTGTAAGCACATTCTGTACTTTCTTCAGAAGTGCTTTGGTTTTCTTCATACACATTGACTTAGAAACTTTTAAAAGGCACGCCTTTTATTAGTTGTGAATTTTGATGTGCTCAAGACATTAAGCATGTTCAGTTATCAATTCAGGAATTTCATCTAGCATGTTGGTTTTGTTTCTGAGTATTTACTCAGATACAACACATACGTTTCTTTTGATGTGCTTACTGTAGTGAACTTAGAAGAGTTTAGTTGAGAACAGTGTTTTAAATTGCCAGCTAAGGGCTAGTTTGGTAGCCTCAAAACCGGAGAGGATTGGAGGTGAATAAGAAGGTGATTTTAGCCCCTCTAATCCCATCCGGTTTTTTGTCTCCCAAACTAGCCCTAAGACCTTTAGCGCTCTACCTCCAGAAATAGCAAATACCCAGCTATAGCGCGCTAATCGCCAGCTAAGACATTTAACGATCTACCTCCAGAAACAACAAATAGTCGGCTATAGCAGGCTATAGCTGCAGTTAACAGCTGAATTGTATATTGAAAAAATAGCTAAATCATCCTCAAACAGCTATAGCCGGAGATTTAGAACCTTTGTTAAAACTTAAGACAAATGGGAACCTTAAAATAGATTTGGGAAAAAAGGGGAAAATAAGCTGTTGCCATACGAAAAACCACTTACGAATCTTTTCGTTGATGACTTTTTTAAATAAAAAATCATGGCTATTCTTGCTCTTCACTGCACCAACTCTGATTTGCAAATTTGATGCTTAAAGAACTTCCTGTCATTAGCTGGTGTTCAAACTCTGTCTGATGAAAAGTGTTGAATCGAAAACATCTTATTTGTACAGATTTCTATCTGCAGTTTTGTATTTGCCTTAATTTTGTTGGAATATCCTGATTTTATTTTGTTTTTCCATACAGAATTTTGCACAACAACTCATTCTATGGTACCATACCTAGAGAAATAGGAGACCTGCAGGATCTAAAAATGTTGGATCTGGGATATAATAATTTCAGTGGATCAATTCCATCAGAGCTACAACACATATTATCGCTAGAATTTCTGTAAGTGAGATCTTCACCTGGAAAGTGTTTCTCTCAGATTAACTTTCATTACCTGACATTGATTTCGTTTTTGGAGGTGCAGATTTCTTGAAGGTAACAGACTTTCTGGGCGTTCACCAGTTGGAGTACACCAACTCACTAGGATATGTGAACATGAAAATCAAGTACCTACCACTACCACAAGGATTGTTACAATCAAAATCAGAAGACTGTTAATGAGCAAACAAAAAGATTTTAAAATGGTCAATATTACGGGGCATCCAATAAGATTTCCATTGAATTCTCCGGCAGCACCATCTCCTTCTGATCCCATTCCACCCCCTCCCGCACCACCATCTCCTTCTGAACCCATTCCACCCCCTTCTGCACCACCAAGCCAAGAGAACAAGAGCAAAAGTTCTGCAACACTATATGCATCGATTGGAGCAGTTATTGTTTTTTTTATGGTGGCCTCGTCAGCACTATGTTTCTTTTACTACTGCCGCAAGAAGACTAGCACTGTTGTACCTTTGTCTGCAAACAGTTCAAGCAGGCAATTGCAGACCACTACCATGGAAGGTTGCTTGATGTGCTAATATTTTGCTATGCATATTTGTTCAATGATTTTTTTTCCTGAAAACCTGGCACGAGCTCTGCCTCTCAATTAAGGAAGGAAAGAGGTTTATGTACAGGTTCGCCTGAAGGCCTGAAATGCCCCAAAGTGCTCACACAGAAAACAGGAAACACACAATCCCCTCCCTTTGGGGATTAGACTAAATAGCCAAATCGGGTTACTAAAGACCCTAGTTCGCACATTTGCTCAATGCTCACATTGCTGTAGTGCTTTGCATTCCTGTAGTTTGCATATGCTTTAGGTGTACGCTGCAATACTGCTTGCTTCAATGCACAAATAGAACCTGTGTTCCTCTTCTAACCCCTGTTTATGCAGGGATAACTTTATTCAGACGATCTGAGCTTGAAACAGCCTGTGAAGGTTTCAGCAACATAATTGACACACTACCTGGATTTACACTGTTTAAAGGAACTCTCCCATGTGGAGCAGAAATAGCTGTGGCGTCTACATCGGTGGCTTATGCAGGAGGTTGGTCCGCTATAGATGAAGCACATTACATGAATAAGGTATGTAGTTGGATTTTCTGTTCCATTTCTTTTCCAAACTGTAAGATATTGGGTTTTGAGCACGGTTATGCTTTTCATTTCTAGGTTGGAGCTTTGTCAAAGGTAAACCATAAGAATCTTTTGAACCTTGTGGGTTATTGTGAAGACGAAAAACCATTCATTCGGATGATGGTGTTCGAGTATGCTTCAAATGGATCACTATTTGAGCGCTTGCATGGTGAGTTTTAATTGTGGGTTGCCTTTCTTTTCAGGGGTATGTTGTGGGGTACTGCAAAGCTGCAAAAGCCTTGTTATCTGTTATTAGCAGTCTTCACACAAGGGCTCATGATGTTAGCAGTTGTGACAGGAAAATTCATATAAGCAGGTTTACAAATTCTAATTATCATCAAAACATTGTTGTTGCAGTTAAAGAAGCGGAGCATCTGAATTGGCAGTCACGCCTACGGATAGCTATGGGAGTACTGTACTGCCTGCAGTATATGCACCAGCAGAACACTCCTGTAACCCTAAAGAATCTAAACAGTTCATACATATACTTGACTGAGGACGATGCCGCAAAGGTTTCAGACATCAGCTTCAGCGTTGACAAGAGAGAAGATGATGAGTATGATGCTCCTGATGAGTATAGCACAGTGTATAAGTTTGCTTTGCTACTGCTTGAGACCATCTCCGGAAGGCGTCCATATTCTGAAGACGATGGCCTCCTTGTTCTATGGGCACGCAGATATCTCACCTGCGCTAGCCCGGTGATGGGTATGATTGATCCAACGCTAAATTCAGTCCCCGAGGAGCATGCCAGAGCATTATCAGAGCTGATTCGGTTGTGCCTAAGTGAGGACCGAAGGCAGAGGCCGACAATGGCAGAGGTCACCAAGAGGATGCAAGAGATCACTGGGATCACTCAAGATCAGGCGATTCCGAGGAACAGCGCACTTTGGTGGGCAGAACTTGAAATCATGACATCATGAAGCCTGTCGACTGTGCAACTGACTTGCCCCGACTCTACAGCTCAGTCCATCTTCTATGAGAACCGTAGGAAATTGTACAGTTTACCCTTTTTTAATACAAAGATACACAGCTCTTCTGTGTCGAGAAAAAAAAATGTGTACAGTTTAGTATTTTTAAGCGGGGCATAAGTTGTACAGCAGTACAGGTATACCCAGGGTCACAATTCTTCCGTTCTTTTTTTAACCAAATATTTATTTTGTTATTTGTTCCGGGGTCAATTCTTTCATTCTTTTTGTAGCCAAATATTTATTTCATTATTTGTTCTATGGAAAGCAAAACAATCTGAGAAAGCCTGCAAAGTATTTAGGCAGGGCATAAGTTGTACAGGTATGCCCGGGCACACAATTCTTTTGTTTTTTAACCAAGTATTTACTTCATTATTTGTTCTTGGAAAGCAAAGAAATCCAAGAAAGCCTGTGAAGTACAAGGATATGCCATTTGTGCTGTGAACAGAAAACAACTGGAACCTACTGTAGCTATTAACTGAAACAGTCGCAGCCACAGCAAGCTCAAACGACCAGCATTGCTGGATCCATTTTATTGAAATGGCAATCGCTGGTTTGTCTTTTTTTTTTCTTATATATAAACCCAACTGCGCTTATTATAACCACTGATTTGTTACTGAAGCCATAAGTGAAGTGGAAAAATCACTATCGAAAGATCCCTGTGCAAATGGGCTCTCACGTCGATCACAAGTGCCATCAAGCATTGCTCTGCCTCGCGCTGCTGAGCCACGACTGGACGGCGGCGGAAGCGGCCGCCGTTGAGCGCAGCATGGAGGCGTCCTGCTTGTGCTTGCTTCTTGTAACATCCCTGGTGAGGGTGTTACGATAACTAAAACCTTGTCATGTCATCATATGTACTTGCATTAACTGCTTGATACACCTATAATTCATTCACTAGGTTAAAAAGTTTCAATGAATATGGTGTTGTGTATTAGAGTATAGGGCTCAGATTAAGAACTTTGCTTAAGACATGGGAAGAGAAGTCAGTCTCTTGAGCAAGTAATAAGTTGGCTTGGAATTTAAAGTATTAAAGGTAAAACTTAGGACCTAGAGCAACTTTGCTTTCAAAGGAGGGTTAAGTGGAAGAATTAATTGAGGAACTGGATTAACCTTAAAAAACTTAAGTGAGATTTTAAAACCTTGCTTGGAAAAGTGAATAAATTTCTTATTTAGAGATTCCCAAGTTGTGTGGAAGATTTTGGAGTTAAGTACAAAAATTCAGTTTTGGGTTCATTTTGGAATTGCTGAAAATAATATAAACTAGTCAAATTTGAACCCTTGTAACTTATGATCTAAAACCATTTTGAAGATGATCATTATAACAAAGTTATAGAGCTACATGAGGAGTATAAGTTTGGTTAAGTCATATAGCTCTAAAACTATTTGGAACTTGGAGTAAAACTCGTCCAAAATAGAGCTGTCACATATTGTCAAATTCAGACTTGAGTAAATTCAGATTCTGAATTTCTGTGTTTGATGCAAATTTTGGGCTAGTGTGGTTTGGAATCCAGGAGGTTTTGGTTAATGATGACTATACCAAACATGTAAATCTATGATAGTAGAACAATTCTTATTAAGTGACATAATCCCAAAACTATATTCTATTGGTAGAAAAGATAGTTCAAAGGTTGATTGACAGATTTTCCAGTTTTCAGACTTAAAACAGTAGTCTGAACCTGAGTTTCAGTATTTTGAGCTGTTTTTGGAGCTCAATTGTGCCTAATCCATGAGGTTTTGGGCTGCAGAGTATATAGAGGAATTGAAGACCATAAGTTGGGGTACAAATGTCTTTAAGAGTGATGGATATGATCCTACACAATAAGTGTAGAAAATGTTGACTGAAAATGGGTTGTTGAGTTGCTGGTGACTGAAATCAATTCAGTTAACAAAAACTGAAATTCAGTAAATGGTGCCAAATTTGGATATCATTTGTGATCAATCCAAGTAGTTTTAGAGTAAAGTTTCTATAGCAACATTGGAGCCCATAGTACAGAGAACAAGTTTCATAAAGAGGGTTGGACTTGGTTTTACATAAACCATGGAGTAAAATGCACTCAAACTTCCTCTATCAGATTGGCTGTGGGCTGTTTCAGTTAGGCTGAAACTGCAGTTTTCGGTGCCTTGGGGCTCCAGTTTGGTGCCCATAACTTGTGTTCTTTGTAGTTGCAGCCTTGGGGTGTTGTACAAAGGTGATAGAGCTATAGTTGGAGTATAACTTTGGTTAAGAAAGGTTGGTTGGGTGTTGAGGGGAATTGTAAGATATCTGGGCCTGAGCAAAGAAGAAAGCAAAAGGGAGCAACAATGCTAATGAACTGGATTCAGTGTTTGTTGGCAAACTGAAGAAGAATCTCACTACCCTGCTGAACTCCACTTATGTGATTAAGTTGCCATATGAATAAATATTAGTAGGGACGTATTAGAGAATAGCCTGCTGCAAAACCCTCTGTCAGGCTTAGTGGGGTGCTGTATCAGATTCCAGAAACTGGGTTTTTGTGAGTTTTGCTCAACTTTGGGATGCTGTAACTCTTGCTCTGTGGGTCTTTAGTGTAGAAGTGTTATACCATGTTGGAAGACCTATGTGTAAGGAACATGTTTTATTAACCAAGTTTACCTTGCAGCCATATGGAATTGTGAGATAGCAGGGCTACAACAGGGAGGCCTAGAACTAAAATGGAGCAGTGAGCAGTGGCAGTTCAATAGGGATCAAAAATATCTGCAGTAAAGATCTGTATCCACTTTCGATTCCAGCTACTTCTATGTCAGTTATGGATAGGAAGAAGCTTTGCTGTGGGAGAGGAAGTAACATGGGATATGCCTTGCTTCCGTGGATAGAGATAAGGTTGTAGTTCAGGGTTAAGGATCTAGAGACTGCTCCACACTATAATATCTAATTTGGACTGTTTGGTGGGGGGTAAGCAGTAAAGTCTTGTTTGTTGGAATGAGCTGGACAGCAGAAAACCTTGTGACCTTACTCTTCTGAAATATCACACCGTGGATCCCTGTTGTGCTTAGCCACAGGTGGAGAATTCAGCCACTCTTTCTCCTGTCTTTGTTCACTAGACAAAAGAGGATATTTTGAGTTGTGGAGTCGACCAAGTTCATTATTTGGGCTGAGTTTGTAAACTTGGTTGGAGCTGTACTTGTAAGCCACGTGTGGTGGCCATGTGGTGCTGGCACCATAGAAAATACTCTCCACTACGTATGCGCTGAACTCAGAGTTGTCTGTCCTTATCAGTTGCACTAGGGCTTGGTTATGTGAAGTTTTTCCCTACCCTCAACCTCTAGCCAAAGTAGCTGCGTGTGCGTTGTAGTTCCTGTGTCCACGATAGTTTTAGCTCCCCTCCTCAGCCACTAGATCGATCTGCCCTTGTTCATCACAGCCAACTCCTGTGTCTGGTGACCACAACAGCAATCCTTCAACCTCACCATGGCCAGGGTTCGTGGAGATTGTCTTGGCCGTGTTGTGCCCGTTCTTTGTTCCTCACAGGTCAGTGAAGCTCACACCATTTACTGCTTGAACTCTACCACTATTGGTTGCCTGAAACTAGGTGTGAAATTTGCTCAAACATAGGCTGTCAGATTTCTGGATCCCAGACTTAGTGCAGTAGGCTGAAACTAGGTTTTAGTGTGTTGAGCTCAACTTTGGAGCTCTATTGTGCCCAGTCTATTTGGTTTTGGTCCAAAGTTTTGTAGCAAGTTTGAAGACCATAGTAAGATGAACAAAATTACTAAAGGGAGATGGGATTGGTGCTACACCAAATTGGGAGTAAAACATGTCCAAATCTTCTATGTCAGACATAATGAATGCTGATTCAGAACACAAAAAAATGGGGCTGCAGTGGTTTTGGCTCTACTTTGGTGCTTCATAAAAATTGTTCTGAATGTTTTCAACCTAGGGGTACTATACCAAAGTAGTAGAGCTATATCTAAGGAATAACTTTGGTAATGTGAACATGGTCTGTTGCTGTGTAAAAATTGGAGAAAAGGTTGGCTAAAGTTGGTCTGTCAGGCTGGACACATAACTTAATTTTTATTCAGTTCTGAGAACTGAATTGCAGCAGGATGCCTAGTTTGTAATTCATTTGTGACTGATTCATGGGGTTTTGGATTAAAGTTTCCATAGCAAAGCTGGAGACCATAGTAAAGAGAGTAAGTTTTGTAAAGTGAGGTGGACTTGGTTCCACATAAATTTGGGAATAAAAGTGGCCAAAAGGTGGACTGTCATGTGTTGGGATTCAGACTTGGAATAATATTTAAGTCTGAATTTGTGTGTTTTTATTCAATTTGGGCCCTTGTGGTAATTAATCCAAGAAGAATTGGGGTAGGAATTCTATAGCAAAGTGAAAGACCATGTTATAAGGAACAAATCCCTTTAAGCAAGTTAGGCTTGAATCCACATAAAGTACAAAATAACGGTTGTCCAAAATTGGACTGTCAGAGTGACTGTGACTGAATTTTATTCAGTTAGCTGAAATAGCATTTCAGTGTGGGTTAGTGCTTTGGAAAGGAGATAAGTTTATCTAGGGAAGAGATGAAGTTGCTTAAGAAGTTTTAAGCTTTTGGAGGAGATATAAGTTGGATTAATTCCCTGGTTTACCTAAGTGAATTCAAATTGGTCACTTTTATGAAGTACTAGGTTGTGTAGAAGTATGTGTATACTTGTCATGTACTTATTTAGGAGTATTTATGTTTCCCCACCTCTCCTTGTGAGAGTTTGCATTTCATATCATAACATAAGCATACATGTATTTGTAATTGACTTGTAGAACACCTAGAAGAAGTGGTGTTTGAAGGAGTCTACTCCAGTGCCTGCTCATCAAGTGGATAGAGCTATCTAACTAAAGATTGGGTAGAAGGATCTAGAGCCTCTTCTCTGCAACAAAGACAAGCCCCGGTGCATGCAACCCCTTCCTTGTGTTTTAAATGATTTTTACACACTTTAAGTCTAGTGATATGTGCACTAGGTTTATAGGAGTTGCTTGGAAACCATTTGCTGCATTGACTACCTTGATATCCATTCCTGTTATAGGTACTTCTTTGGAAGTATCAACTATTGTTTACAAAAATGCTTAGCTCTACTTAGATCTTGTGGATAGAGGTTGTCTTTTGCATTAATGCCTAGCTCAGGGGTTATCCTGAGGAAAGATGGCTTCTACCTGCAAGAATATTTTCATCGGGAGCATATGGTGGGATCTTACTGCAAAGTTCCCTATAATGCTCTTTTCATCCTAAGGAACACAAAACAATCCTAAGGGTGGAAGTACTTAACTCGAGACTTGGGCTAGGAACAGGTGATGTTCTACCCAGGTTAATTAAGGATTGGATGTGTATGTAGGCCTGTATGATCAAGGACTATCTTAACTAGCCACATGCCCTGGATATGGGACAGGGTAAGCTTGAACCCGTCTATTCCATACATGAAAAGACAATCGCGCACTGGGAGTGGAGAGATGGCGAGAGTGACACGTACCCTCCTAGCAACGGACCGCCTAAAAGGGGTGGTGTGCTCTCGGGTGGCGCGAACCTGTTCATGCAGTGGAGGATCCGTGGGAATGGTAGACATATGCAAGAGTTACGAGAAATATATGTCGTGTGGTTAGAGATCCTCAGCTGAGTAAATCGATTCGGATCGTCGTTATATCCTCGGAGAGTGGAGACTTGATCGCTGCCCTGCAACCTAAGTCAGGATGTGAACATTATGAATAAAAATGATGTTGTATTGATGAGATGGTGAAATTAGACTAGATGCAACCAGAGTCTATTAATATTTAATCTGGCGTTAAAATATTGAAAGTAAGGACTCACTTTAGTAAGCTATTTCTGCAAAAGTATCTACGTTGATTCTTGCTAAAGCCTTTTTCCTTGATTCCTATTTAACCAGCATATCCTTGAGAGTCTTTTTTCTTAGTCGGGTAAGACTTGCGAAAGTACACTCCGTACTCAGGGTTTTCGAACCCATATTGTTGTAGGTGATGAGGAGTATTCCAGGAGTTCCTTTGGCTGGAGGGTGTTTCCAGTTCTGGAGGAGGATTAGTTAGGCTTGTGTATAAGCTTTGTAGGGTTCCTACCTTCCTGCTATTGTAATGAGTTATGCACTTTGAGTATATCAGGACTTGTAATAAATATAACTCTTCCTATGTAATAACCTTCAGTTTTAGAAATAAAAAGAATGTTTTGTAAAGTCTTCCGCTCTTATCTCCGAAGTGTGTGTATCGAATGCGATTACTGTAATATGCATGTATGGTGGGAGATCCTTGGGATGATGAGTTCAAGTTGTTGAACTCGTGATAGCCTTGTTAAGTTACCTGGTACACGTGCATAGCCATCTGAGGCCATCAAGACAAGGATTGGTGCACGTGGGCCCGATAAGTTGGGAGGGCTGCCACACTTCTCCGTTCCCTGCCGATCCTTGGGCTGACTCAGCTGTCAGCTGTCCATTGCAGATCAAGTCAACCTGCTCAGTGCCTTCCTTGCGTCCGCGCAGTACCTCTTGCTCGTAGCAAGCTCCAAGCAGCGCCATGCCCCACCCTGGATTCGCCCACTCCTTGCCACTGCAGATTGAGATCCTCTGCAGTCGACTGCAGAGGCTTCCAGGCCCGCTCTTCTCGTCGTACCAATGCTACCCGCGTAGATGATCAAGATTACATTTAGAGACAACTTAAAGGGCAAAGTCAAATGGTTGGGAGAAATTGTAATGTTAAATGATCACTCAATTCTAAATGTGCTTCTAGTCGCTTCAACTTACTATCCATTAGATATAATTGTAGGATTTTGGCTTTCAATGTTTATTCACCAATAAAGTTGTGTGTAAAAAGGATAATGATAGGTTATATTCAAAAGGTTTAGATATAACAACCTATATCTAATAGATTTCACTTTCGAATATGCAAATTTGAAATCATGCATATTAACCAAGTCATCACTTGGGTGCTTATAGTATAAATGGCATGCTGAAGCTATCAAAGAAAAAAGATGGCTAGAGGTTTGATGTCAACGTCAATACCACTAGAGCTCCTACTAAAGATGTCAACGGGGCCGTTACACATTACCCGATGGGTAATTATTCCATTACGGGACATGTTTGGTCGTAATTTTATACTTGTGGGTCTGACGGGAGAAAAAGAGGACCTAGCGGGTAGAGCGGGTTTGGGTACGTACTCATTAAACCTATACCTGTGTACCCATATGGATATAAAATACCTAGAATATAATAAACAATTCTCTAAATTTTTAATTTTTAGCCTAGCTCAATAATTGGTCCTAGGCTCCTGTCTCCTAAGTACAACTAAACGCTACATGGTCCTTGAGCCACACGACAGCAGTAGGCAGATAGCCAACCAAAACTGTAAAGCACATCCAAGGCTTGAAGCGTGTGTGCTGTGACTCTTCGTTACTACGCAATCCAAGCGACCAACCACACCCACACCTAGAAGCCAGAAGGTCGAAAATTGTCGCTTGGCGCTCACTAGTCGCCCTAAACCAAGTTGGGCAGGCAAGCGCAGGCTCCACCACTTCTAGACAGGTATGTGTACCTGTTGGGTATTGAATACCTAATGAGTTCGGATATGGGTGAGGAATTGTACTCGCGCACGGGTACAAATATTGAAGCGAAGAATTTTTAGTCTAACAGGACTAGGGCTGGAGTAGCAAAACCCAGCGAGTCTTCACTCGTTGCCATCTTTAGCTCCTACATATGGATTTATTTGGACCTACATCATATGCAAGTGGGAGCCAACATGTGTTATCATGCTTATATATGTTCTTCCTTCTAGACAAGACTGAAGTTGTATCAACATTCAAGAAGTTTGTCAAAAAAGCACAAAATAAATTAAAGATAAGAAAATTAGAAGCGACAATGGGAAAAAGTTTAACAACACAAACATAGATCAATGTTGTGGTAAAGTTGAGATCAAGCGTGAAGTAGCTGCAACATACACCTCAACATAATGGTGTTGTGAAAAGAAAGAACCACATATTGACCACTCATATTAGAAGTCTAGAACAATGCTAGATGAGTAGAATACACTGGAGAGATTTTGGGACAAAGCTATTAACATAGCTTACTGTGACAGCCCTCCCAAGTTATCAGGCCCACATGCACCAATCCTTGCCTTACTGGCCTCAGATGGCTGTGCACGTGTACCGGGTAACTTAACAAGGCTATCGAGTTCGCTAACTGGAACTCATCATCCCAAGGATCTCCCACATAACAGGTATATTACAGTAATCACATTTGATACACACATATTGGAGATAGAGCGGAAGACTTTTACAAAGTACACTTTACATTCCAGAACTCAAGTTTTACATGGTAGAAAGAGATGTATTTATTACAAGTCCTGATAGTACTCGAAGTGCATAACTTATTACAATAATTGGAAGGGTGAAGCCTTTCCATAAGATATATACATAAACATTCTAAGCTTCAAGTCGTCCACATGAAGTAACTAACCCAAAGATAAGGGAATAAAACTTCTCCTACAAAAACAACAAGGGATAAAACCCTGAGTACGCAATTACTCAGCAAGACTTACCCGACTAAAGAAAAGACTCTCAAGGGTATGCTGGCTTTCGGGAATCAAGGTAAAGCTCATCAAAGTTCAAGGACTCATTTTGCACAAAAGCTTACTAGAAGTGGGTCCTTAAGCCAAGTTTTATTTCACAAGTTAGTTTATTACCTGAATCTTCTAGCCTGAATCTAGCAATTTCCTAATCTAGACCATTCACTTGACCTACACTAGGTTGCTTTTAAAATCCAAATTTTTGTTTCACTTGTTATCTACGATGAAGGGCAGCGATCCAGTCTTCATATCCGAGAAGTAACGGCGATCCGAATCGATTAATACCCAGCTGGGGATCTCCAACCACACGACATATGTAGCACTTAACCCTTGCATATGTCAACCATTCCCACGGATCCTCCACTACATGAACTGGTCCGCGCTACCCGGGAGCACATTACCCTACCATCCAGCCTCTTGCCAGGAGGATAACTGCTACTCCCACCATCTCCCACGCCCAGTGCGCGGTTGTCATTTCACGTATGGAATAGCCGGGTTCAGGCTTACCCATGACGAGGTATGTGGCCAGCTAAAAGGTCCTAGATCAACAGGCCTACAATCGGTACGGTCCTTAATCGACACAGACGAAGACACTACAGCCAGACTCCGTTCTGGTGCAAGTCAACCGCCCGGCCTCAAGTTTACTTATACTATTTCTCAAAACATTTGGCGCCTGACAGAGGGGCCATGCCTGGATAATGAATTTATCACTGCAGATGATGCCTTCATTATCCCAAGCAAATTTTCTTTTGGAAAATTGAGTCATAGATCAAAAACATTTTTTAATCTATCCGCAGATTAAGCATCTCTAGCTTTTATAAAACAGGTGACAAGGTATGGTAATCAATTCTTTCAAGGAATGGTAATGCATCAAGTGTTTAATCAATCAACTCCTATCACCTAATGCATCATATAAGTGATAAAAATTTTATAAATACAAGGAAGGTGGTAAATGCACCGGGGCTTGCCTTATTGCAGGAGAAGATCTAAAACCTTTCTACTCTGGTAAGCAGTTAGATGAAACTCCACCACTGGATCAGCAGGCACTGAAGTGAACTCTTTCTTCAGACACCACTTCTTCTAGGTGCTCTACAAGTCAATTAGAAGTATATGAATGCTCATGTAATGCGATGCTATGCAAACTCTTACAAGGGAGATGTGGAATGCCAATTACTCTTAAGTAAACATATATAGTTATTATACCCATAGTTTTAGGTTACCTAATATCGGCTTAAAGTGGTCAGGCTAAATTTACTTCAAAGTAGCAGATAACATATACTCTAGACTCAACACCATGCCATAAGCATCCTAGACTCAACAATAATTATGCAGGAACTCTTACTACTATTTTATGTGACACGGGTATTTGCACCGAGGTCCTTTCCCTTTAGTTTATTTATAACTCCGGTCCAAAACTGCATGCAGGCGACAAACCCATGTCCAAACCTGAACCGCGCGCAAAAACCAATGGTCGATGAACTTTCCCAGCGAAGGTAGGCTTCGTGAACCAATTCCTTAATGGATCGGTCAGACCTAGTTCCGAAATCGTATTGATATCGTGCCTAATCTACCCTGCCCGAGACATCCAGAGCTTTATTATTACCAACGGAATACATAACAGGTGATTATATATATTAATAGCATCACGCTTGACCGATTATGATAATAGAAGGTATCAGCGGCATGCTCACCAATTTCGCAGGACACGACCTTTATCCAGCGGTCTCAGGCCGAGCGGCTCGCAGGTGCTCACTAGCTGAGTTGTAGACGAAGCAGCCTGAAATGTCTGTTTTTATGGGGCGCCCCAGCGATACGGCTGGACTTCAGATAATGGTGCACGCGGCTCACCCTTTCCTATCCACGTACAACTAGCTACAGTGAGGGAAAGTCTATAGAGTATGCTGAGATTTTGACAGAGGCACACGGTTACGGCTGAGTCACTGGTTTGGGGAGATTTTCCTTTTCTGCTTTTGACGCCACTGTCTTCAGAGTGTGCACCGCTCAGCATTAGAAACTCCTAGGCCCCTTTCTAATTCATGTCTAGCCATATCCAACCCCATCCGAAACTGGACAACTCAGTGGAATACAGTAGGGAGGAAAAGAAAATCCTTTCTGGAGTTTAGATCTGTCAAGACTGAATCTGTATTCCAGCATCCACCTGACGACTCATGTTTATGCCTTTTTACTTCGTTATTTTATATGGCCACCAGATAATGTTCCTTAACCAAAATCATTTACTAATGTATGATCTACAACTTTACTATGAAGACCACGGGTCACAACCGCATGGACCTAACACAACAGGACTCTAAAGTTGGGTGGTTAACACTAACTCGGTTTTTAGAACCCGCCCAGACTGACACACCTTTCTAGAGGCAACTGTTTCTACTACATTATTATAGCACCAAATAAAAACCACTTAAAGAGATTTGTTCCTCAACACAGGGTCTCCCATCTTGCTACACGGTTCCCACTCGAATCACCCTAGAGTTGTTAATACAAATGCTTAAATATGGCTAACTCCTGCTGCAGTTTAGCACTTAACTATTGGGTTAAGTCTGAACCTAAAACCTGATAATCCCCTTCTAGAGAGCTTTTCCTTCACGTTGGGACGTGGGATCAACTCAAGCCCCTAGAAGGAACCTTGTACTCCTATATATGGTCTACCAATTCCCTGAAGGTTGCCTGGTCCAAAATCGTATGAATTTGCCACAAGAACTCTCTGAAGTTGAGGCAATTTACTGAAATTCAGACTAGTACACTATTCCCCAACTGAAAACCTTAGAAGTCTGACAGCCTATCTTTTAGCATTATTTACTCCAGTTTTTATGGAGTACCAAGTCCATCTCCTTTAAACAAAGTTGCACATTGATAGACCCTCTACCATTTTGATATAATGGTCCTAAGCTAAAACCCAATGGACTGAATAATAAAAGGGCTTCAAAGTTGGCTTAGGTATAAAAGTTCAGAACCCAGAATTATCACTAAGTCTGAATTCAGATTTAGCACATTGAATCTTTGAACTACTGTTACTGTCTGTTCCAACTAGTTTTAGTGGCATTACCCTTAATCAAACTTGCACACCAAAGTATGGGCTTCCACTTTGGTACAGCACTCATAGCCCAGAACTACATAGATCAGCCCTTAAGGAGTATCCCAAATCTGCTTCAGACTGAAACATCAGCAGGATTGAATTTTTATCTTAAGTCTGATTTTCTAAACTGAACACTGCATCTTTAGGCTCCTTTTTCTACCAGTTCCATTTAGATTTAGGGCTTCAACACTCAATAAAAGTTGTTCCCCTATAGTTACTGTACAAGTTTACTATAGCAACCTTTTGCCAAAAGCCCACAGATCAAAAGATACATGGGCCCAAAATCAGGCAAACCAAACTATTTTCAGCTGCACTAAAACTGTACCAAATCTGAAATCTGCAAATTACTCCAAATTTCTCTCAAAAACTTGAAAAATCTTCACACATGAAAGTTGTTTAGTTTGAAACACTCTACAACTTTGGTATATGGTCTCCTAGCAAATTCTTTCTAGATTTAAAATTCCTCTTTTGGGCTACTTTAGTGTTTCATTTGAGATTGCTTTTCTCCAGTCAAGTCTCTCATCTTTTGTCCATCACTTAAAAGTAAGGTTGCCCTTTAACTCAAGGCCCAACTTTGATACATAGTTCCCATGGCCAAAGCATTTTTAGCTTAGGGGCGGTTTACTTGCACTTGATCTCTCATTAACTCTGAAACTTCTCTAGGTCTCAACAAGACAACACACTATCTTTGTTTCGAAGTTTTTAGACCTAGTAGATGCAGTCTAGGTGTATCAAGCAAGATGATGATGATGCATATGATGTCATGTCAATGTTTTAGTTCTCGTAACACCAGGGGTGTTACAGCCTTCCCCCCTAAAAAGGAATCTCGTCCCGAGATTAAAACTCTGGGCTCAGTAATGAAAAAGGAAATGCGTCACGATCTTATTCCATATTTGTCCTTACAAGACAGTGGGTGTACCCATGTTGGTCTACATCAAAGACAAAATACACAGGGCCTACGATTTACAGGAATCTAAAAACTGAGGAAAATGCTCCATTAGATAGTCTTCTGATTCCCAAGTAGCCTCATCCACGGAGTGTTGGTTCCATTGTACTTTGTAGAACTTGATAATCCTTCTTCGTGTGATTCGATCTTTCTGATCCAGAATCTGAATAGGATATTCAGAGTAAGTTAGATCAGGTTCAAGGTTGACATCTGAAACTTCAACCACTCTTTCAGGGACTCGGAGACATTTCTTCAACTGAGATACGTGAAACACATTGTGCACTGCTGAAAGATTCTCTGGTAATTGTACCTTATAAGCCACTAGTCCACATCGTTCAAGCACTTGAAATGGACCAACATAGCGGGGCGCAAGCTTTCCTTTGACACCAAATCGAGCCACACCCTTCATTGGTGACACTTTTAAATACACATGATCACCAACGTGGAAAATCAAGGATCGACGTCTCCTATCAGCATAACTCTTTTGACGAGATTGTGCCACTTGTAAATTTCGTTGGATCACTTGAACTTTTTCTTCCGCTTCTTTTACTAGATCAGGCCCAAAGAAGTATTTCTCTCCTGGTTCTGACCAATTTAACGGTGTCCTACACCTTCGACCATAAAGAGCCTCAAAAGGTGCCATCTTTATGCTTTCCTGATAACTATTATTATATGAAAACTCAGCCAAAGGCAAACATTCATCCCATTTAACCGAATAAGCAAGCACACAAGCTCTTAACATATCTTCCAAGATTTGATTCACCCGCTCAGTTTGACCACTAGTCTGCGGATGATAAGCTGAACTGTGAATTAACTTGGTACCCAATGATTTGTGCAACTCTGTCCAAAACTTGGCAACAAACTGTGGACCCCGGTCCGACACGATGGTCTTGGGTACACCGTGTAGACTTAAAATGCGAGCAATATACAACTTAGCATATGCAAGCACCGAGTTGCTTTTGTTCACAGGCAGGAAATGAGCTAATTTGGTGAGACGATCCACAATCACTCAGATAGAATCATACCCTCGTGAGGTTTTGGGTAAACCAACAATGAAGTCCATACTGATATCTTCCCACTTCCAGGTCGGAATGGGTAAAGGTTGTAATGGCCCGGTAGATTTCAAATGGACGGCTTTCACTCGTTGACAAATGTCACACTTAGCTACATACCGAGCAATTTCTATTTTCATCTTAGTCCACCAAAACCTTTGCTTCAGATCTTGATACATCTTATTGCTTCCTGGGTGAATGGAATACCGAGACAAATGAGCTTCGTCCAGTATTTGTTGACGCAATTCAGGTACCTTTGGAACTACCAAACGGTTTTGGAACCAAAGAACACCATCTTCATCAATTCTAAAACATGTAGCTTTTCCTGCTTTGACTCGTTCCCTGATATGAGCTATTCCCTCATTCATCTTTTGAGCATCAATAATTTGGCTTTGGATAGTTGATTCAAGAACAAGATTAGCTAAGGTTCCATGCTGAATTATCCCCAAATTCAACCTTTCCATTTCCTGACACAAGGTCATAGTTAAAGGCTTCACCGAAAGACAATTACATTGGGACTTCCGGCTGAGAGCATCTGCCACGACATTAGCCTTGCCAGGATGGTAATGGACTTCTAAATCATAGTCCTTGATCAACTCAAGCCATCTCCTTTGCCTCATATTTAGCTCAGACTGGGTAAATATGTATTTCAGACTTTTATGATCAGTATATATGTGACATGTATTACCCAGCAGATAATGGCGCCAAATCTTAAGTGCATGAACAACAGCAGCCAATTCAAGATCGTGGGTTGGGTAATGCTCTTCATGACGCTTGAGTTGTCGTGATGCATAAGCAATCACACGACCTTCTTGCATAAGTACACACCCTATGCCAATGCCTGAAGCATCACAATAAACATCAAAGGATTTCTCAATATCAGGCTGCGCCAATACTGGTGCGGTAGTCAACAACTTTTTTAGTTCTTCAAAAGCTTTGTTGCACTCAGATGACCACACAAATTTGATATGATTCTTGAGCAACTCAGTAATAGGCTTAGCTATCTTGGAGAAATCTGGAATAAAACGACGGTAATATCCCGCCATTCCAAGGAAACTTCGAACTTGGTGTACTGTAGTGGGTGGTTTCCATTCCAAAATGTCCTTGACTTTATTTGGGTCGACCGCAACACCTTCGGCAGACAAGATATGACCCAAGAATGGAATTGTGTCCAACCAGAATTCACATTTGCTGAACTTGGCATATAGTTGGTGTTCCCTTAGCCGTGTCAAAACGACACGCAAGTGCTCTGCATGTTCTTCTTTGGTCTTGGAGTATATCAAGATGTCATCAATAAATACCACCACGAACTTGTCAAGTTCGGGCATGAACACTGAGTTCATCAAGTACATGAAATGAGCTGGAGCATTGGTCAAACCAAAAGACATCACCAAATATTCATAGAGACCATATCGAGTAGTGAAAGCAGTCTTAGGAATATCTTCAGGTCGAATTCTTATCTGGTGATAACCTGATCTAAGATCAATCTTAGAGAACACTTTAGCTCCAGAAAGTTGATCAAACAACAAATCAATACGAGGGAGAGGATATTTGTTCTTAATGGTCACCTCGTTAAGTGGTCGGTAATCAACACATAACCGGAGGGTTTGATCCTTCTTTTTCACAAAAATAGCAGGACAACCCCAAGGTGATGAACTTGGGCGAATGAACCCTTTGTTGAGCAAGTCCTGCAATTGAGTCTTTAGTTCTGCTAATTCCTTAGGTGGCATTCTGTATGACCTTCTAGATATAGGTGCAGT
This sequence comes from Zea mays, assembly GCF_902167145.1. Taxonomy (NCBI): domain Eukaryota; kingdom Viridiplantae; phylum Streptophyta; class Magnoliopsida; order Poales; family Poaceae; genus Zea; species Zea mays. The sequence continues at coordinate 164,149,715 of NC_050101.1, read as the reverse complement.
ACCTGGCTGCAATTCGATCACAAATTCTACATCCCTTTCTGGAGGCAAACCAGGCAAATCTTCGGGGAATACATCTGGAAACTCCCTAACAACAGGTATATCCTTCACCTCTTTAACAGTGATAGCACACACTTGTTCAACTGCTCTTTTCCAAGTTAGCAACTGGATTAGCAACTTAGAATTGCCATCAGGTGAATCCAATTGCACTGTTCGTTGCAACGTATCAATAACAACTCTATGTTGACGTAACCAATTCATACCAAGGATGACATCAATGTCCTGATTCTTAAGGACGATTAAGTTAGTAGGGAAAATATATCCCTCCAAACTTATGGGTATTCTCTCCACCATTTCCTTACTATAGATACGACCTCCAGGGGATTGTATACAAAAAGTATCTTTTCCAATTTCCAATGGTAGCTGATGTTTGACAACAAAAGCTCGGTTGATGAAGGTATGGGACGCGCCTGAATCGAATAGAGTCACCGCAGGATGGTTGGCAACAGGAAATACACTCATCATAACTGGAGCACCCTCCGGAATAGCATGGGCATGAGTAAGATTAACCTGTCCCCACCTAGGTACAACTCTGCTCCTCTTTCTAGTATCTTGTCGGTTACACCGAGATAACTTGATCAGCGATTGCAGCTTAGCCACTGATTTAGGGAAACGACAGTCTTGAGTAGAGTGTCCTGACTTTGCACAATTCTCGCATGAGTTAGTGTTGTCTAAGATAGATTTAGATCGAATGTCTGGGACATCCGGCTCAGGTGGAATGAAAGGACTGACAATATGTTTTTCACATAACTGAGGTGAGCTAGTCAGCTGGGGTGGAGAAAAACGAGGACAATAAACTTGTTGATAAACAACCCTCCGACACTGTTTGATTTTAACAGATGATTCCTCTGCAAACTTCTTTCTTTTAGACTCCTGATGAAGCCGAATCTTGTTATCACCCAAAACAGCCTGACTGACCACTTCATTATATCTTTCAGCCGAACTGGTTGCCATCAAGCACTGAAGTTTCTTGTTGAGGCCACGCAGAAAGTAGAACTTTTTCTTTTCATTGGTATTTACAAAATCCAAGACGTACTGGGATAGGCGAGTGAACCTTTCAAAATATTCCATTACACTCTCTTCTTCGCCTTGCTTCAAATCTAAGAACTCATTGAATTTGATTTCCATTAGGGCTTTCGGAATATAATGCGCTCGAAATACCTCACGGAACTCAGCCCAAGAAATTTGATGTCCCTCTGGCTGCAGCGCAAGGTATTCTGCCCACCAGGCCCCAGCTTGGCCCTGGAGTTGTTGTGCTGCACACTGAGTTTTCTGAACATCATCACAACAGATGAGTCCCAACTTCTGCTCAACGGTACGAAGCCAATCTTCTGCCTCCAACGGATCTTCTGCTCTAGAGAACACTGGCGGTTGCGTGCTAAGAAACTCTTTATAGAGGATAGCAGCATTAGAATCATGACGATTATACTGAGTTGGTGTTGTAGGCTGGGCTATTTGCTGAAGAACAACGCTCACATTCACAAGCTGAGCCATAATATCATCCAAAGTTGATGTCGGAGATGGATTGGGTGCATCGATATTCCTTTGGGAAGTACCAGCACCATGATCCTTTCCAGAACGAGTCCTCATTCTACCAATTAAAAAGGCAACTTAGCTTTTAGTCTTCACGAATAGGAAAGAGCAAGATAGAAAAGTGAAGATAGGCAGCATGAACAAGGTGGACAAAACTCGCACTAAACGATTACCCAGGGGGTTTAACTTAAAGTTGTATGTCATGATGCATGCTCGGCCTACTCGTCCTCACAATTCTTGCCAACTCAGTGGCTATCACGTTCTATAGCGGTGGCATACCTACTCACTCCGTCATTGATCACTAGTCGCACTTTCCTAGTGTTTAGTTAGTGTACCTGCAAAAAAAATTCTCCGAGGTTGTGGGTTAGTGGTTAGTATTTTAAACTAGGCCACCTTATAGTCCTTAATTTCAACCACATACTATTTGCACTTCAACTATCAGGCTTTGCTTATATATTCTTAAGTTTTCCAAAATTATTTGGACTCAAAATCACTTTGAAGTGTGCCAAAGGATTACTTTAATATCCATACTAATGGGGGATCGCTCCGATACCACGCTGTGACAGCCCTCCCAAGTTATCAGGCCCACATGCACCAATCCTTGCCTTACTGGCCTCAGATGGCTGTGCACGTGTACCGGGTAACTTAACAAGGCTATCGAGTTCGCTAACTGGAACTCATCATCCCAAGGATCTCCCACATAACAGGTATATTACAGTAATCACATTTGATACACACATATTGGAGATAGAGCGGAAGACTTTTACAAAGTACACTTTACATTCCAGAACTCAAGTTTTACATGGTAGAAAGAGATGTATTTATTACAAGTCCTGATAGTACTCGAAGTGCATAACTTATTACAATAATTGGAAGGGTGAAGCCTTTCCATAAGATATATACATAAACATTCTAAGCTTCAAGTCGTCCACATGAAGTAACTAACCCAAAGATAAGGGAATAAAACTTCTCCTACAAAAACAACAAGGGATAAAACCCTGAGTACGCAATTACTCAGCAAGACTTACCCGACTAAAGAAAAGACTCTCAAGGGTATGCTGGCTTTCGGGAATCAAGGTAAAGCTCATCAAAGTTCAAGGACTCATTTTGCACAAAAGCTTACTAGAAGTGGGTCCTTAAGCCAAGTTTTATTTCACAAGTTAGTTTATTACCTGAATCTTCTAGCCTGAATCTAGCAATTTCCTAATCTAAACCATTCACTTGACCTACACTAGGTTGCTTTTAAAATCCAAATTTTTGTTTCACTTGTTATCTACGATGAAGGGCAGCGATCCAGTCTTCATATCCGAGAAGTAACGGCGATCCGAATCGATTAATACCCAGCTGGGGATCTCCAACCACACGACATATGTAGCACTTAACCCTTGCATATGTCAACCATTCCCACGGATCCTCCACTACATGAACTGGTCCGCGCTACCCGGGAGCACATTACCCTACCATCCAGCCTCTTGCCAGGAGGATAACTGCTACTCCCACCATCTCCCACGCCCAGTGCGCGGTTGTCATTTCACGTATGGAATAGCCGGGTTCAGGCTTACCCATGACGAGGTATGTGGCCAGCTAAAAGGTCCTAGATCAACAGGCCTACAATCGGTACGGTCCTTAATCGACACAGACGAAGACACTACAGCCAGACTCCGTTCTGGTGCAAGTCAACCGCCCGGCCTCAAGTTTACTTATACTATTTCTCAAAACATTTGGCGCCTGACAGAGGGGCCATGCCTGGATAATGAATTTATCACTGCAGATGATGCCTTCATTATCCCAAGCAAATTTTCTTTTGGAAAATTGAGTCATAGATCAAAAACATTTTTTAATCTATCCGCAGATTAAGCATCTCTAGCTTTTATAAAACAGGTGACAAGGTATGGTAATCAATTCTTTCAAGGAATGGTAATGCATCAAGTGTTTAATCAATCAACTCCTATCACCTAATGCATCATATAAGTGATAAAAATTTTATAAATACAAGGAAGGTGGTAAATGCACCGGGGCTTGCCTTATTGCAGGAGAAGATCTAAAACCTTTCTACTCTGGTAAGCAGTTAGATGAAACTCCACCACTGGATCAGCAGGCACTGAAGTGAACTCTTTCTTCAGACACCACTTCTTCTAGGTGCTCTACAAGTCAATTAGAAGTATATGAATGCTCATGTAATGCGATGCTATGCAAACTCTTACAAGGGAGATGTGGAATGCCAATTACTCTTAAGTAAACATATATAGTTATTATACCCATAGTTTTAGGTTACCTAATATCGGCTTAAAGTGGTCAGGCTAAATTTACTTCAAAGTAGCAGATAACATATACTCTAGACTCAACACCATGCCATAAGCATCCTAGACTCAACAATAATTATGCAGGAACTCTTACTACTATTTTATGTGACACGGGTATTTGCACCGAGGTCCTTTCCCTTTAGTTTATTTATAACTCCGGTCCAAAACTGCATGCAGGCGACAAACCCATGTCCAAACCTGAACCGCGCGCAAAAACCAATGGTCGATGAACTTTCCCAGCGAAGGTAGGCTTCGTGAACCAATTCCTTAATGGATCGGTCAGACCTAGTTCCGAAATCGTATTGATATCGTGCCTAATCTACCCTGCCCGAGACATCCAGAGCTTTATTATTACCAACGGAATACATAACAGGTGATTATATATATTAATAGCATCACGCTTGACCGATTATGATAATAGAAGGTATCAGCGGCATGCTCACCAATTTCGCAGGACACGACCTTTATCCAGCGGTCTCAGGCCGAGCGGCTCGCAGGTGCTCACTAGCTGAGTTGTAGACGAAGCAGCCTGAAATGTCTGTTTTTATGGGGCGCCCCAGCGATACGGCTGGACTTCAGATAATGGTGCACGCGGCTCACCCTTTCCTATCCACGTACAACTAGCTACAGTGAGGGAAAGTCTATAGAGTATGCTGAGATTTTGACAGAGGCACACGGTTACGGCTGAGTCACTGGTTTGGGGAGATTTTCCTTTTCTGCTTTTGACGCCACTGTCTTCAGAGTGTGCACCGCTCAGCATTAGAAACTCCTAGGCCCCTTTCTAATTCATGTCTAGCCATATCCAACCCCATCCGAAACTGGACAACTCAGTGGAATACAGTAGGGAGGAAAAGAAAATCCTTTCTGGAGTTTAGATCTGTCAAGACTGAATCTGTATTCCAGCATCCACCTGACGACTCATGTTTATGCCTTTTTACTTCGTTATTTTATATGGCCACCAGATAATGTTCCTTAACCAAAATCATTTACTAATGTATGATCTACAACTTTACTATGAAGACCACGGGTCACAACCGCATGGACCTAACACAACAGGACTCTAAAGTTGGGTGGTTAACACTAACTCGGTTTTTAGAACCCGCCCAGACTGACACACCTTTCTAGAGGCAACTGTTTCTACTACATTATTATAGCACCAAATAAAAACCACTTAAAGAGATTTGTTCCTCAACACAGGGTCTCCCATCTTGCTACACGGTTCCCACTCGAATCACCCTAGAGTTGTTAATACAAATGCTTAAATATGGCTAACTCCTGCTGCAGTTTAGCACTTAACTATTGGGTTAAGTCTGAACCTAAAACCTGATAATCCCCTTCTAGAGAGCTTTTCCTTCACGTTGGGACGTGGGATCAACTCAAGCCCCTAGAAGGAACCTTGTACTCCTATATATGGTCTACCAATTCCCTGAAGGTTGCCTGGTCCAAAATCGTATGAATTTGCCACAAGAACTCTCTGAAGTTGAGGCAATTTACTGAAATTCAGACTAGTACACTATTCCCCAACTGAAAACCTTAGAAGTCTGACAGCCTATCTTTTAGCATTATTTACTCCAGTTTTTATGGAGTACCAAGTCCATCTCCTTTAAACAAAGTTGCACATTGATAGACCCTCTACCATTTTGATATAATGGTCCTAAGCTAAAACCCAATGGACTGAATAATAAAAGGGCTTCAAAGTTGGCTTAGGTATAAAAGTTCAGAACCCAGAATTATCACTAAGTCTGAATTCAGATTTAGCACATTGAATCTTTGAACTACTGTTACTGTCTGTTCCAACTAGTTTTAGTGGCATTACCCTTAATCAAACTTGCACACCAAAGTATGGGCTTCCACTTTGGTACAGCACTCATAGCCCAGAACTACATAGATCAGCCCTTAAGGAGTATCCCAAATCTGCTTCAGACTGAAACATCAGCAGGATTGAATTTTTATCTTAAGTCTGATTTTCTAAACTGAACACTGCATCTTTAGGCTCCTTTTTCTACCAGTTCCATTTAGATTTAGGGCTTCAACACTCAATAAAAGTTGTTCCCCTATAGTTACTGTACAAGTTTACTATAGCAACCTTTTGCCAAAAGCCCACAGATCAAAAGATACAGGGGCCCAAAATCAGGCAAACCAAACTATTTTCAGCTGCACTAAAACTGTACCAAATCTGAAATCTGCAAATTACTCCAAATTTCTCTCAAAAACTTGAAAAATCTTCACACATGAAAGTTGTTTAGTTTGAAACACTCTACAACTTTGGTATATGGTCTCCTAGCAAATTCTTTCTAGATTTAAAATTCCTCTTTTGGGCTACTTTAGTGTTTCATTTGAGATTGCTTTTCTCCAGTCAAGTCTCTCATCTTTTGTCCATCACTTAAAAGTAAGGTTGCCCTTTAACTCAAGGCCCAACTTTGATACATAGTTCCCATGGCCAAAGCATTTTTAGCTTAGGGGCGGTTTACTTGCACTTGATCTCTCATTAACTCTGAAACTTCTCTAGGTCTCAACAAGACAACACACTATCTTTGTTTCGAAGTTTTTAGACCTAGTAGATGCAGTCTAGGTGTATCAAGCAAGATGATGATGATGCATATGATGTCATGTTAATGTTTTAGTTCTCGTAACACCAGGGGTGTTACACTTACTATGCTTCCAACTGCTTATTTCCTCAGTGATTGCTTGAGAAGACCTCCTATGAGTTGCTCAATGGGAAGATGGATATCTCCTTCTAGGTGTTTGGTCACACTACATCTACAATAAGCATCAACAACATGAAAAGTTTCAAAGAAGATATGATGTCAACTTTTACATGGTTACTCATTAATGTCCAAAGCATATAGAGTATTCAACTATGCCATCGACTTGGTATAAGAAACATAAGATGTAGAGTTTGATGAAACTAACAACTTCCGAGGAGCACATAAGAATCTTGATGTAGATGATGAACCATTAATGGAGGCTATGAAAAACATACCAATTGGAGCTATCAAGTTTAAAAAGATAAAGATGATTTGCAAGTGATTGACATATCCTCTTCATTAAGTATGCCATAAGATGATGACGAAGATGGAAGACAACAAAATGAAGACACTTGTATCTCTAAAGATCAAATGTGGCACAAACTCAAGATGTTAATACTCCACAACCTCCTACTCAGCAGATGAAAGGAGTACACTACTTCTACAAGCTCACTTATAAGATTTCATCGTAGAGGGTCCACCAATGGCTCTAATGACTCGGTCTAAAAAATTGATTTATTTGTTGAGCACCACTCTTGTTTCTTGTATTGAGCCTATTTGCATAGATTAAACTCTCAAGGATCCGAATTGGGTGAATACCATAAATGAAGAACTAAACAACTTCACCCTTACTGAAGTATGGACACCTCAAGAGCGATTAAGATGTGACACTAATTGACATAAAGTGGGTATTTCAAAATAAGAAAGATTATCAAGGTATTATTGTGAGAAATAAAACGAGGCTACTAGCAAAGAGATTCTATCAGGTCGAAGGTTGGAATTTTGAAGAGACCTTTGCACCAGGTGCAAGACCTAAAGCTATTTGTATCCTCCTTGCATCTATATCCAATCATAACATAAAAATATTTCAAATGGATGTTAAAAGTGCAAGACTTGTTTATGTTGATCAACCTCTTATGTTTGAATACTCTAGGTATCCTAATCTTGTCTATATGTTATCCAAGGCGCTATATGAACTCAAGAAAGCTCCATGGGCATAGTACAAGTGCCTTTGTGATTTCCACAAGGAGAAGGGTTTTAAGATCAAGATGATCGACACCACACTGTTCACTAGGAATTTTTATGGTGATATCTTCATTTGTCAAGTATGTGTTGATGACATTATATTTGGCTCAACAAATAAGAATCTACTCAAGAAACGTATACCAAGGATCTACTCAAAAGATTCAAGATGGATGATATAAGGCAATCTAGACATCTCAAGTTCTCAACCTAGATAAGGAAGGTAAACCGATTAATCAAACTCTATCGTTTTATGGTTGACATTTTATAATTGGTAGCTTGTTATATTTAACCACATCTAGGACCGACAAAAAAACGTATGATTCATTGGACCAATAGCACATCGAGCTGTTGGGTCAATGATCAGTAGAATCAGAAGCACATACAATTTTTACCAAGTACATTTGTTATTTCTCAGCCAGAGACCAATTTCACCGAGTACAGATTTGCACATACAATTTACTATGAAGAAAAATACAGATCTGCACATACAATTTACTATGAAGGAAAATACAGATCTGGACATACAATCTACTATCAAGGAAAATTCATGATGACCACCGCCAGGTTTCCTCAGTATAACGATCACATAAATTGAACAGGTAGGAAAGAATTAAGGCAACCGACTAAGCTCTAGCTAGTAAACTAGTACGAGAGGAACTTCTTCATACCACATACAACAGATATTACCTACCAAAGAGGTAAAAAGGTTAAACTGAGGAGAGCACACCAATCAAATTAGAATATTGGTGCAACCTGCTAGCTTCATTTTAGTTGTCTTCAGCTTAGTTCAGCCGCCTTCTCTTATTCTGATGTAGGTCCCCACCATCCACATCCAAAGAACCTAAGGCATCACTTCCTCTTCTTCTCAGGGGTCTTGAAGACCCTGCATTACTAGGTTCTCCAGCACTTCCAGTAAAAGCTGCATCTTCCTGAATCACGGCCATGGTGCTCGAATTAGAAGCTTGATCTGCAGCCAGTGCCGTGGCAATTTGAGTTTCACCAAATGGCTCAGGATTTGGTGGGTTGGATGAAGTTGATGCCCCATAAGGGCTTGCCCTAGCAATTCGCCTAAGTTCACTGACAGCAGTCGCAAACCTTTCTGAGTCTTCAAGACCAGTGAAGGCAATGTGTCGCAATAAATCCATCCCTTCTGAGGGAAATGGATTTGAAGAGCGCCTTGGCAGATCGAACGTATTGTTTACAGGCTGCCCGCTATCTGGTGCAGATGAATCAATGGATGTAGGGTTTTCTGCTTCCCTTTGCCACCTCCTTGCTCTCAACCTAGTAGTCATTCGACCAAGACTGCTTGCATGCTGAGCAGTTTCTGAAACAGATGGTTCAGGAGGCCCTTCAAATCTACTCATGCTATTCGCTAAATGCCGATCAAGAATGCGCCTCCACGTAGACAAAAAACCATGTGCCTCACCAAGCCTTCTAGATATGGGTCGCAAATGGTGGAACTGCTGCCTGAAGCTCTCTAGCCGATTCCCATGTGGCCTTGGTGGAATCTTGGGGCCAGATGCCTTTCCATCCTCTGCAACCTTTTTCTCCATTTCCGAACCTGAATTCCCTCTCCCATAGATAGGAGTAATGTTCCCTTCAGTAACCTCTCCTTTGCAGACAGGGCACTCCTTGTGGCTGGAGTGGACATGCAACCACTGATATAAACAAGGCCAGCAGAAGAGATGGCCGCACGAGGTAACCACTGGTTCATCAGCCATTTCAAAACAGATATTACACTCGAACATTGGGGCACTCTTACCATGCTCTGTTCCATCATCCTCTGAGACACCCACAACTGCACCATGGGCAACCACCTTGTTCTCCTCCACGGTATCATGGACAGGCTCTTCCGGTTCAGGTGGTTGCACTGCAGCATCATTCTCCAGGCTAGGGAGCTCTGAGCTGAGAGGTGGAAGGTCGGACCGGAACCGTCTTGGCCGGAAGAACCGTGACCCGCCCAAGGACATCAAGTGGCGGTAGCGCTCGGCAAGATCCGGGCGGAAAGAAGAGGATGCCGTCGATGACGAAGGCCGGTCTAAACGCTCGACCAGACCAAGGTGCGCGTCAGAAAAACCAAACTCAAGCTCATCAGCGAGCACAGGTAAAGCCCCTGCAACCGGCAGTGGTGGCGGAGGCACGTAGGGCGGGTGCGCCTCGGGCGCGAACGGGTTGTAGGGCTCGTGCGCCGGGGTCGGCGGGCGCATCAGGTCGGCACGGGACGGCGAGTAGGGCGGGTGGAGCGGATCCGTCTCCAGCGGCGGCGCGTCCGCGGAGGCAGCCGAGGACGAGGGAGACGATGAAGAGAGCATCGGGGTGCCGAGCGCGAGGTCGAAGCCGAGATCGGGGCGGCGGGCGCGCGGGGCGCGGGGGAGGCCGAGGTAGAGGTTCAGATCCATCCGTCTGCTGCTCCGCGCCGCGTCATCAGCGGCCATCCGGCGGGCGAGGCGCCCACCTTAGTTTTCGAGCGCTCCCACACCTCTTCCTTCGCCGGCGCGGTGCGAAGCTCACGCCTTCCTAGCTCCACCCCACCATGCCAGGGCCCGGCGCGGGGAGCAGGCGGCAGGTGAGGGAAGCAGCTGAAGTTCGGCACATAGGGGGGCACCGGTCCTCGCGGTGGCCGCTGTCGGTGGCTATGACTTCGTTATGCCGTGAAGTTGGTGGCTGCCTGGCTGGCTGCGGGGGCGGCGGCGGCGGCGGCGAGGGTGGGGAATTGGGAACGGTGCGGGTGGACCGGTGGAGAGAGAGGCGAGGAGAAGGGGGAAGCACGCGGTCCGTGCGCGAGGTTTTGTTGTTGCGGGAACAAAGCGCCACGTCAATGCACCTGCTGACGAGGAGAAATTTGTTATTATGGAGATCCTCACGTGCGGCTTCGACGTTTTGTAGGCGTAGGCGAGGGATTAGCTGATATGGAAAAGCAGAGAATATGCCACTCGCTAAAACGAACAAGAACACTCTATTACTTGGTAACCTCTTTGATTAAAACCATGGATACTCACGTCGTCTACATCCGTTACCTCTCTCCTAGCAGCCGTCGTTCTTTTCTCCTCCTCTCTTCCTGCGCAAATTTCTCTGGAATGCAGCAGCTGTTTTCCTCATCCTTGCAACAGCCGCTAGCCCAAACTCCATAGCCGTCGTGCCTCCTCTGATGCTTCTTCTGCTATCCAGCGCGCCTATCTCCAATTCTCCATTTCCTACGTACTGCAGGCGCTCGGTCTCTGCTCCAGCGCGATTTTCTTCTTCCCTGCTGGGCGCACTGCTCCCTGGAGCTCACCGCGCCCAGCCGTTCCTCCCTGCGCGCGCGTCTGCTCCCTGGCCGTCGAGTTCCTCTGCTGTGTGTGCTTCACGGTGTTCACCTGAAATGGTAGCAGCCTAGGCCGTGCTTGACGCCGCCCTTGAACTCGCCGGCGTACGTGCTGCCGTCGGAGCAGGTCTGGGCGCCGATACCGTGACTCTGGCCGCCGGCCCACTCGCCAGCGTAGCCGTCGCCGCTGTAGAATCGGTAGACGCCGTGGCCGTGGCGAAGGCCCTGCCGGTACTGGCCGCGGTACCGGCTGCCGCGCGCCCAGCTCTCGACGTCGTGGCCGTCGTACTTGCCATCCACCCAATCGCCCTCGTACTTGCCCTTCCCGAAGAAGCTATACACGCCGCTGCCGCTGCAGCGGCCCCCGTGGAACTCCCCCTCGTAGCGGTCCCCGTTGCTGTAGAACTCGACGCCCTCCCGCACCTCCGCGCGGCGCCCCAGTCCCAGCCCCAGCCCGAGCCCCGCCCTCCGCTTCCAGTCCCGCTGCTCCTCGTCGTCATCTTCGCCGATGAACCACCGCACGGAGGCCTCGAGCGCCGGCGAGGGCGGGCAAGCGCCGCGGAGCCGCGCGACAGCGGCCGCGGCGGCGAGGGCGAACCCCGCCGCGGCCGCCAGGAGGGCGAGGTGGTGGCCGCCGTCGCCCCCGCGCATGAGCAGCGCGGCGAGCGCGAGGACCGGGAGGAGGAGGAGGAGCGCGGACTGGGCCGGGCCGGGGCAGAACCGGTGGTGGGCACGGCGGAGCAGCGCCCGAGGCTTGCCCAGTGGCGCCTGCGCCTTCTTGTCGTCGGGTTCCGGGTCGTCGAGCGCGTGGAACGATGCGGTGCCGGGACCCGCGCGCATGGTAGGCGACCGGAGTAGCGACGACGGCGTCCTCGTCAGCTTACCGGCTCCGCCGCCGTGCCCGTCCATGCCTCCCCGCCGTCTCGCCCCCGCCGCCGCGTCAGCTCCTCTCCTGCTCTGCTTCCCCCGCGACGAACCGTGCTCTAACTCTCTTTCGTTTCTGAACCGTGCTCTGCTTCCCCCCGCCGTTTCTGAAGCGAGGAGAAGGAGAGAAGAGAGAGAAGGGACAAGACGAGAAAGCAGGTAGCACTCACGGCGCTGGGACGGCGGCTGTCTCAACGGGCTTAATCGTCGTTCACTACTGGTAATGTCGTGGTCATGTCCATTTTGAAGTGTGGGTCGTCCTCTAGTTTTTCATAATAGAGAATCCCTCGCCTACGCCTCCAAATCGTCGAAGCCGCATATGAGAACATCCATAATGGCAAATTTCTCGCTGACGAGGGGTCCGCTCCGTCTGTCTCGCAAGCCGCAGCCGCTGAGGGTCTGTTTGGTTTTCCTACTACAATTTGACTAGCAACCTTATTTTTATTTTTAAGAAACTGGGAATCTAAGGTACAAACTATATGTTGGAATTACCTCAATTTCTACAATTGTAAAAAATTAACATTCAATACATAAAAATAACTTCTATTGAATATAATAAAATTCTTTAATGTTATAAAGCAATAAATGTAAATTATAGTCATAAACACTTATTTGCACTTGATATCAAGCTGAAAATTTTCTACTGATATTTTGTGATACAAAGTCAGTGATAATACTATTGGTCTATTGGTATTAATCTCATCTAATAACATATTATAGTTGCTAAATGATTTAACCTTTCTTGAGTTATGGCTGATCTCAAATAGTTTTTCCCAATATTTTTAGTTTTGAAAAGCTTCTCTTGACAGGCAACAATCACACGCATTGTAAATAAGGTTCGACATGCAATGGAGACATTAAGATAATAACCCACCTCTATGATATGCTCAAAAAAATTTTAAAACACACAATACTGTATCTAAAGATATCTTACCTTGGTATTTTTAATCACTTGGTGCAGGGGTAAGATAAGAATTTGGAACAAAAATCCAGACCTTTAAACCCTATATGGATATAATATATCAGTGAACAATCTTTAGTTAGGTGAGATTGAAAAATACACACATATAATAGAAGGACTAGTACACTAAGCACTATGACTATGGGTATCTAACAAACAATATGAGGCTAGAGGGGTTGTGTGAATCACCTGATGTGTGATGTCATTCATGATCACGCTGTCTCTAAAGATTGAAGAACTCAATTATGAGTTGTAGGAGCAGTGCTAGCATCAGTGAGATTGGGCAGCAAGGCCACAATGGCATCGACAAACTTAGCATGTCATCGTGACATGTTAGTAGTCTATGAAGATTTGTTTTGATTCAGTGTGTCGCCGTGTCGCATTAGGAGTACAAGACGATTTGTTTCCTCTACACCTGCAACAGGCTCATCAATTTGTTTCTCATATTTCTAATATGCTGCAACTAGCGAAGTGACTACCAAATGGTGACTAGGCTAAGACCAATTACTAAAAATTCATAGCATATATCATATACTTGATGGATACTTAGGGGCCCATAGTTTTAGGGACCAGGGCGACTGCCCATCCTGCACCTCCTTATGACCGACCCATGCCACCCATGCCACGCGACCGACTATACTCGGTAAAATTAAGTAAAAATTATGTATAAATAAAAATTTGAACCATAGTTGTTGGCTCTAAACACACATTCACACTCACTTAGCTAATAGAACACACATGTTTTTTGTGTTTTATACTCTATACTCAAGCATAATCACTACATGGTTGAGTTTTAACGACCCTTATTAAGTACCAATTATTGGGTGCTAAATGTTGGTGATTGATGGTTGGTCGCTAAAGACGTTTGTAGCCATGGTAAGTTGGTCGTTGAAACTATATAACTTGAACAACTTATTTGTGTTGTTGTCTGGTGACCGGGGGCTCACCGGACTGTCCGGTCGGGCATCGGACCGTCTGATCCAAGGACTTAGACTCATTCAAAAACGGACCAGCGCACCGGGGGTTTACCAGACCGTCCGGTGGCGCACCCAACTGTCCGACATGAATTATAGTGAACAGGCTAACTTCAGAAAAAATTGGAGCAGGGGGCACCGGACCATCCGGTGACGCACCGAACATCTGACATGGACCAACGACTATCTGCAACAGTCAGAACGGTAACCTGCCAATGCACTGTTCATGGTCTGGTGGCGCATGGTCCGTGCACCACCTGACTGTGCAGCTTTTGCAGCTTTTCTCCAACAACTCTTTTGGTCGTTGGGAGCTATAAATACCCCACAACCAACACATTGAAGAAACAAGACCCCTTCCAACCTACTACACATTAAGTGCAATATATCCAAGCATTCAAAGCCATTCCCGCATCGCATTTGATCGATTCGTGTTTGAGAGACATATAGTCTAACACATTTGAGGATCGGAAGGTCTTGTGATTATTTGAGCTTTGGTTGTTTCTCATTCTCTTCCCCATTCTCTTTGTTGTAACTGTGAAGCAAGAGGCTCCAATTCTTTGTGTGGAGGTCCTTGCGTGACTTGGTGTCCCCCAAGATTGAGAAGAAAGCTCAACGGGTCTAAGTGGCTGTTTGAGAGAGGGAAAGATTAAAAGAGACACGTCCTCAGTGGACTCCTCAATAGGAAGTAGGTTCCTTGGAACCAAACCTCGAGAAACAAATCGACATGTCTTGGCATTTGATTACTTCTTACGATTTGCTTCTTCCTCTCCTCTTTCTCTGTAGTTCTCTTGCTCGATCATTTTTGAGTTGGCTCCCAAAATTATCCGTATTGATTGAGCAACTCATTGCAAGAAGAACTTCTCTTCAGCGCTCCGATTTTATTAATACTCGTTCTAACACTAACCTCAGGAAAAGTTTGTGTTCAAAGTTTGTAATTTTTAGGTTTCATCTATTCACCTCCTCTAGATGACTTTCACATGGCATCAACACAAAGGTCCCATATGGTAGTAGGGGGAGAGATGAGAGTGGTACATAACTCTAGTGTTCTTGTTTCATGCCATCATGCCATTAGTGCACCATTCATATGAATTAACTTAAAGTTTTGATGATTTCTATCTAACGTGACACGATTAGTGACTTTAGAGATCTATTTGTACATTTTAAAAGTTTAGGCATCTAAATAACATCATAAGACAGTTTGGTTCCAAGGAGAATCTGGATATAAAGAATCTCATAATCGTAAGGCTATCTCTAGCAAACGCCCCAAACGGCTACACATACTTATTTTCTGCGCTCGCATTTAGCTGATCACCCTTCTAGAAGAGTGCAGATAATGGCGTGGAAAATGAGTCCTCAACCTCCCTGTACTTCAAATATATGGTTTCTCTATCCTCCACGGTCTATTTGTGTATCCGTATGCGAGCTTCGAGCTCTATTAGAACCCACCTCTCATTTGCTCGCTCGCATTCACACTTCGTCTGATTGGTTCGGTGGATGGTGAGCACATAGCTGGAGCGATCATGCACCGCGGGATACACAGGCCTCTTCTAGCGTCCCTGCTCATGCAGCAAATGACCCTCATGCAGTCCCATGCCGCCTCCGGCGCGCAGGAAACCAATCATGGGCTGAGACAGAGTCAACACATGTGATGGTTCAATATCTACGTGATTGGTTGCCGATGTCTGGAGCGCGTGGCTCGCGTGAGCCTGAACCGGTAGAAACGTGCCTCACTAGCATCTCCGCACATGCAGGCAGATGCATGGAAAAATACCTCCGCTGTCTCTCCTCGTGCAGGCTAGAATCATTTCATACAGGTTACCAATCATCACATGCTGGAGCACAGTCAACGCTCGCGGCCGCTCTGGATGTGGACAGCCTGCCAACCAATCATACGGTATGAGACGGCACACAACCAATCAGATAGACTGTTATTTCGTATTGTCCACATGCACATGCGGCATAGCCTAAGATCTCATCCTAGCTTGATTACTAGGAGTTTTTTTCGAATCTAGATAAAGAGAATTTCTGAGTCCTGAAACCTCATCCTACTACATGATAGATTCTATTGAACTTTTACGCAAAGACACATATTCCAAAGAAACAAGCTAGTTTTTTTATCTAGGTTCTAAAAAGTATAATCACAAGGATCTATTATGCAAAGACACATATTCCAAAGACACATATACAAGATAACAAGGAACATTATATCTAATTTAAGATTGATGGCCATTATTATTAAATATAAGTACCATGTGCCAAATATGTTTCGGAAAAATATAATCACAAGACAACACTCTCTGGGCAGAATTATGAAATCCATTTCACTCATGGGAAAGACATGAATACACAATGAACTATCCAATTTGAAATTCCGACCTATCCATGTCTGCAATCAAATTAACCAGATGACCGAAAGGACGTGATCACAAGTATAGCAACAGAATGTTAGAACTACTGTGTGCAAATAAATAATAGTACATCAGCCCACACATCTAAAAATTGGTCAGCCAATCAAATAATATAATCTTAACGATCCTGCATTGTGAACCTAGCGTAGATTGAGACATTGAGTCATGTGGATAAAATTCAGCACTAACTTATGTATTTATTTGCTAACAAATCATAAAGAAGCTAAAATAATATACATCTGCATTAGTTCATGCATATGTAATCTTCAATGATATTTCCCATAAGAGTTGCACAGAGTACAGAACCGAATTTTTTGTATTTTAGCCCTTAAACAGAAATAAATTCACGTTTAGACCTAAAAAAATTTTAAATGCAGTTTTGGACCCTTAGCTCGGCGCCATAGGCTGTGGCGCCGAGCTAACACAGCTCGGCGCCACAGCCTATGGCGCCGAGCTGTGACGTGGCCGCAACGGCTAGCTGCGTCCAAGGCTGACCTGGCGCTGACGTGGCGGCGGCGCGGCCTCGTAGCTCGGCGCCACAGATCTTGGCGCCGAGCTACGAATTCCTATAAAAACGCCCGCGCGGCTGGCCGAGAGCAGCTCATTTCATCCCATTTCCAAACTTCGTAAAAATTTCCTGGATTCAAAGATTTGAGTTGGTTCACTTCGTAGACCAAGGTATGATTTCGAACTGATTCGTTTTGTATATTAGGTTTTTAGTTTAATAATTTGTATACACCTATTATATTATCATTTCGATTATTAGTTTGTGTAAACTTATTATAAAGCATATTAGGTATAAGTGATAATTATAATCGTTTATTAGATGAAAGACATGTACCGAGAGGCGTTGTGGCAGAAGAGAGGTCGTCCTCGGGAGTTATATCCGGACGTATCTAGTAAGGATGCTCCTGTTCCTCCTGAACTCCCCGTGCCTAACTGTGACTGTGGCAGACTGGCTTGGGTACATCAATCACAACATCCAGACACGGCTGCTCGCTGCTGCTACCTTTGTGGCACTTTGGACGTACGTAGCTTATGACTTATCACTTAATTTTGTTCGCATTCATTTTTTTGTAGATATGTAATAGTGCATCTTTCCATTATTTTAGGGACATGAGAGGTGTTTCTTTTTCCAGTGGATCGATGGTCCTGATAAATTTGACCCTCGATATCTTCTTTTCGTTAATTGGTTGAGTGGAAAGACCAGTCATGAGCGTTTTAAGCGTTGGGTACCTCCTCCCCCGAATCCTCCACCAATGACGGATGAGAAGGAGGTAGCAACAGAAAGACGGATGGACTCACCGTCTCGATGCGATTGTGGAGACCGTGCTGTCATCGACGAAGACTATGACAAGCAGTTCTGTTGTCCGAACATTGATTATGTGAGCCCATTGATACGCTAAATGTATAAACTAGTTTTTATTTACAATAAATTACTAATTTTTTCTCTTGCAGCCATACGGGTGGCGTAAGTGTCGTTTCAGAGAGTGGTTGTATGGTCCTTTGTCCCATTGGCCAGAGCCAGAGGTAAAGGAAAAGAGATACATGGCGTGGGCGGCAGAAGAGGTCAAATTTGATCCAGTACTCTGCAAATGTGGTATTGAAGCTAAGTATGGATTAGTTCCTTCGGAGCTTGGTGTTGGATATTTTTGTGGACATATGGTCGATTACGATGAGGTTGGTATTTTTTTGCACCAGATGTAATGTTATAGCGGTACTTACTATTTTTTTGTAGGAGACGAGGAAATGCAGTTGGGAGAGTTACGACGACAAAGGAGAGGTGATGCGCACAATAGAGTCCAAGAGAATAATGGGACAGAAGATGCGTTGTGGATCTCGACTCGTTGATTCGTACATTAACGATCGCATACACGACATGCGTAGGGAAGCAAAATCTGCCTTTTATGATAGCCCGAAGCGTGCAGAGTATAGGAGGTTGAAGGCGGCAGATGAGAAGAGAGCATAGGATGCAAGGGAATGGGAAGCGGCTCAAGCCGAGAAACAGATGTTGGATAATCTTGCTGATCGCCTCAAGGGAAGTAAGTGAGATAAATGATATTATAATTATGTTAGTACAATTTATTTATCCTGACTTTGCTAACTTAATTTTCTCATTATATTTGCAGAGATTGGAAGCGGCGTAAACTATTTGGCCGATGAGGCGCATGCGAGATATGTTCAGGATAAAATGGCAACGGTTGAGTGAGCTCATCGCACTAGCTGAGGCAAGATTACGTGCTCAAGAGGAAGAGGATGAGTTTATGTCACAGGCCGCCGCAGAGGTAGAGGCAGCTTATTACAAGAAGAAGGCTGATGAGGCTGAGGCTGAGGATGAGCTATTCTCCCAAGCTGCAGATGAAGCATAAGCCAATTATTAAAAAAAACTGGTGAGAAGTGTGATGCAGGACAATGCAGCAAGTGGAATGAGGTTGTTGTTGAGGATTGCGCGACGGATGACTCCGAAGATGAGTTACTCATAGATTGTGATTCAGACTGAAGAATTGTAGCCTATTATGTAGTATTTACGTATCAAAAATAATTTAGAACTCTAAAGATGCGTTACTTATTGCTTATTATGTTTTTTAAAGTTCACAAAAAAATTTTGCAAGAGTTCCCCTTGTTTTATTAACAACCACAGTTCAAATAATCACATATTATAAGACATATAAGCATTTCAACATATAATACATCACAAAATAACATCGAATATAAAAACATCCACAGAACATAGTTCTTCATACAATGTCCACAAACAAAGTCCAAAATACAAGTTCCACAACACATAGTCCAAAACACATAATATGGGACAACTGTTCCATGTGTAATATGGGACAACAAACCCTGCATTGATATTCTAGGGTCGTTTATGTCCCACCTAATCTCCTCACAAGCTCGAGCCAAAAGCTTGTCAAAAGATGGTCTTTCAACGAACAACATGGTCACGATCTTTATACCATCAAAAGTAACACTCCCATAAGCATCTATCTCCACCCTTCCTCCATGGTATAGTGTTACTAGGCTGTCCATCTATTGCAAAAATGGATTACTAACTCAATAATGGCTATATACTTAAGCCTACTAACGTACTAAGTAATAAATATATATTAACTAATAACTATACAGTAAATATTAAATGAACACATCAAACGAAATTACATAATCTATAAATAATGTACGAAAACAATGTATACCTGAACGCGTACGAGTCCAGCTAACGGTGGAGAAGGTTAAGTCGGACAAACACCTACGTACAAAAAAAACCAATTGTCAGTAAAAAATTTGGCAGCACCTCCCCTGTAAAGTGATGTTTATAGAACCTGCGAATAAACGACAACACGATGGTTGCCAACACAGAAAACATGTAATATCAATGCGCTAACTATTTTAATAAAATCACTACGAATTTACTAAACACTAACAATATGCTAAGCACTAACAAGAAACTAGCTAACTATTTTAATAAACACTAACAACAAAATTACTAACTATTTACTAAACAATAAACAGTTTACTAACTATTTACTAACTTTTTACTAACTATTTACTAACAATTAACATTAACAACAAAATTACTAACTATTTACTAAACAATAAACAGTTTACTAACTAAGAAATTAAAAAAAAATTACCGGCGGCAATGGGCGGGCTGGGGCGGTGGCGAGCAGGGCGGGCGGCGGCGAGCAGGGCGGTGGCGAGCAGGGCGGGCGGGCAGGCCGGGCGGGCGGCGGGCAGGCCGGGCTGCCGGCGGCGGAGCTCGGAGCTGGGCCCGCCCCCGCCTGAAATCGCGCCCGCCCCCGCCTGAAATCGCCGCCGCCGCCCGCCCGGCCTGCCCGCCCGCCCAGCTCCGGCGAGGGGGCCCAGCTCCGAGCTCCGCCGCCGGCAGCCCGGCCTGCCCGCCGCCCGCCCGGCCTGCCCGCCCGCCCTGCTCGCCACCGACGGCCGCCGCGCCCCTGCTCGCCACCGCCCTGCTCGCCGCCGCCCGCCCTGCTCGCCACCGCCCCAGCCCGCCCCTTGCCGCCGGTAATTTTTTTTTTAATTTCTTAGTTAGTAAACTGTTTATTGTTTAGTAAATAGTTAGTAAATAGTTAGTAATTTTGTTGTTAATGTTAATTGTTAGTAAATAGTTAGTAAAAAGTTAGTAAATAGTTAGTAAACTGTTTATTGTTTAGTAAATAGTTAGTAATTTTGTTGTTAGTGTTTATTAAAATAGTTAGCTAGTTTCTTGTTAGTGCTTAGCATATTGTTAGTGTTTAGTAAATTGGTAGTGATTTTATTAAAATAGTTAGCGCATTGATATTACATGTTTTCTGTGTTGGCAACCGTCGTGTTGTCGTTTATTCGCAGGTTCTATAAACATCACTTTACAGGGGAGGTGCTGCCAAATTTTTTACTGACAATTGGTTTTTTTGTACGTAGGTGTTTGTCCGACTTAACCTTCTCCACCGTTAGCTGGACTCGTACGCGTTCAGGTATACATTGTTTTCGTACATTATTTATAGATTATGTAATTTCGTTTGATGTGTTCATTTAATATTTACTGTATAGTTATTAGTTAATATATATTTATTACTTAGTACGTTAGTAGGCTTAAGTATATAGCCATTATTGAGTTAGTAATCCATTTTTGTAATAGATGGACAGCCTAGTAACACTATACCATGGAGGAAGGGTGGAGATAGATGCTTATGGGAGTGTTACTTTTGATGGTATGAAGATCGTGACCATGTTGTTCGTTGAAAGACCATCTTTTGACAAGCTTTTGGCTCGAGCTTGTGAGGAGATTAGGTGGGACATAAACGACCCTAGAATATCAATGCAGGGTTTGTTGTCCCATATTACACATGGAACAGTTGTCCCATATTATGTGTTTTGGACTATGTGTTGTGGAACTTGTATTTTGGACTTTGTTTGTGGACATTGTATGAAGAACTATGTTCTATGGATGTTTTTATATTCGATGTTATTTTGTGATGTATTATATGTTGAAATGCTTATATGTCTTATAATATGTGATTATTTGAACTGTGGTTGTTAATAAAACAAGGGGAACTCTTGCAAAATTTTTTTGTGAACTTTAAAAAACATAATAAGCAATAAGTAACGCATCTTTAGAGTTCTAAATTATTTTTGATACGTAAATACTACATAATAGGCTACAATTCTTCAGTCTGAATCACAATCTATGAGTAACTCATCTTCGGAGTCATCCGTCGCGCAATCCTCAACAACAACCTCATTCCACTTGCTGCATTGTCCTGCATCACACTTCTCACCAGTTTTTTTTGTAATAATTGGCTTCTGCTTCATCTGCAGCTTGGGAGAATAGCTCATCCTCAGCCTCAGCCTCATCAGCCTTCTTCTTGTATTAAGCTGCCTCTACCTCTGCGGCGGCCTGTGACATAAACTCATCCTCTTCCTCTTGAGCACGTAATCCTGCCTCAGCTAGTGCGATGAGCTCACTCAACCGTTGCCATTTTATCCTGAACATATCTCGCATGCGCCTCATCGGCCAAATCTTTGAATCCAGGAAATTTTTACGAAGTTTGGAAATAAGATGAAATGAGCTGCTCTCGGCCAGCCGCGCGGGCGTTTTTATAGGAATTCGTAGCTCGGCGCCAAGATCTGTGGCGCCGAGCTACGAGGCCGCGCCGCCGCCACGTCAGCGCCAGGTCAGCCCTGGACGCAGCTAGCCGTTGCGGCCACGTCACAGCTCGGCGCCATAGGCTGTGGCGCCGAGCTGTGTTAGCTCGGCGCCACAGCCTATGGCGCCGAGCTAAGGGTCCAAAACTGCATTTAAAATTTTTTTAGGTCTAAACGTGAATTTATTTCTGTTTAAGGGCTAAAATACAAAAAATTCGGCAAACAGAACACATCTGGGTCTTAGGTATGCATACAATTTCAGCTACTGTTTCGCTGTTTAGCCGAACCAACAGTTACCGCGCGCAAGAGGAACAGACCTGCCTGCCGTCTCAAGGGAGAAGCCAAACCGGAGGAGAGTTGTGCGAAGGAACCCGCTCCGGGAAGTAGAATTCGACGTGGGAAGGCAGCAGCCCTTCCGGCGGCGACCACCTGCCGATGTCGTTGCAAGGGTACTGCCTCTCACTGACTCCACCGAACATCATCTCGGCGTCGTAGAAGCTCTGATCATCCAAGAAGAAGATGCCGTCCTTGAACCCCGGGTACTGACTCACCTCGTAGGACCTGGAGCATCCTCGCCCCACGAACAGCATCCGGTCCAACAATACTGCTTCCACCTCGTACCAGGTCCAGCTCCTCTCATCAGCCTCCTCGTTATCATCGTCTGGCTCGATGATATCGAAAGGCTGCATGTCGAACACCTTGAACCACGACGTCGGCGCGTGATGATGGGCAGCGAGCCTGACGACCATATGCAGTAGCCCGCGGGATTCCACAAGGTAGCAAGCGCGGATGACCGTACTAGCAGGATATTCCCATTCCCATACGCAGTCACGGAAGTTCCGTTCCAGGAAGGGCATTAACTTCCACGGCACTACCAGGATATTCCCACCATCATCATTTTCATATATCGGGGTGCACACGACGATATGCCCAGCATGGGTGAGGAAAAGGAAGTTGCGCCGGTAGTACACGACGTCCTCCGGTTCCCAACCCGCCCCAACTGCAACTGGCGCGCCGGGCAAAACGTTGCAGACGGCCACCGCATCCCCTTGGCTCCAGAACGCGAAGTGGCGTCGGCGCGGCGCGTCGAGGTCCGGCTGATAGGTGACGATGCCCGCGGCGTCGTACAAGTCATCAGGCGTGGACGAGATGGCGGCGGCGAGGATGACCATGCTGTGTGTTTCGTGAGCGGCTTGATCCAGGACCATGTCGGGTAGCGCGTGGGAGTCTCCGGTGCGGATGTTGAGCAGCCGGTGCCCGCGAGTCTGGCCGTAGGCGAGGAAGAACCAGCCGCCGTCGTATGAGCCGAAGTAGCGGGGCCCGGGCAAGGGCAACATGCTGTGCTCGCGGCAACCGCTGAGGTAGCAGTAGACGCCAGTCACGTCCGCGGGTGGGAGGAAGAGCGACGGGAGCTGAAATGTCAGATCCTCTGCCCGCGCGATCCCCGCGAGCCACGCCTGGCAGACGGCGGCCATCCGCGCGCGGTCGATTGCGCACGGGATGCGGTTCATGATCTCCGTCACCAGGTCGATGTTGAGGTTCGCCCACCGCGGAGGCACAGCCATGGGAAACAGGGATGGAGGTGCGAGGGCTCGGGAGGCTCGGTGTGGTGGATGGCGGTTAGCGGTTATTAGCGGGATGATGCCGAAGAGAAGACTACAAGACCTCTGGGGAATGCAAGCCTTGCGGTGTCGGGACTCGGGATCCTTTTTATTCTCGAAGAAGAGCCGTGGCCAAAGAGCGCAGATCCGTTGCAAGTTGCAACTTCCGAGATGCAAGGCGAAGCTCCGTTTCAACAATGAATCGCGCAGTCTTTTGGGCTAAATTTATTTAGGTCGACTAGAATGCTACAAGTCTGAGGCCTTGTTATAGAGTTTGTTCTAGATTGCATCTAGAAATCGTTTAGCCGATGAATACTCCCTCCGTTTTTTAGTTGTCGCTGGATAGTTCAATTTTGCACTATCCAGCGACAACTAAAACGAAACGGAGGAGTACTTATATAGGAGGTTTGGAATGGGTTACAACTCTAGTGTGGAGCTATATTTTATAATATCAATTTAAATAATTTTAGAAAAAAAATAATTTAAATAATATCTACCCCTTAAACCCATCAATTTAAACTAAATTAAGTACACTTTACGAACCATCCCACACACTCATGTCTCTTCTAAAGCCACACACCATTTTAACCCTAGACAAATCCCACTATACAAAAACAACAGTACAATTTATTTAATCTGTCTACTCTCTCTTTCTCGATTTCATCCAGACGGTCATTCTTTAATGGATCATCCCTCAACGCTACTCATCAATCACGAACGAGCATAGGGCCGACAACCACCCTCGCCTCTACCACGAGCACCCTGCACCCACCATCCCCTCCCTGACCCGCGTTTGTCTCACCATGATCAACGCCAGTGGCAGACCCAAATTAAGAAATGAGTGAGTGCCTTATATATAATTTATACCCACCAATATTACAGACTATCAAAACTATACACATGTAAAAGTAAAACTAGTTATTTTTTCTCATAGAGGCAAGAGATAGAAGGGCATTCAACTTACAATTGATTTCAATTCTCAGCCCCACAACGACCTTGCATCTTGTGGAAACGATCGACAATTGTTTCATTAGAAACAGTGTCCAGATGTTCCTTTTCAACATAGCAAATGAGACCAACGCTCAAATATTCATCACCAATTTTGTTACGTTATGCACTTTTCACAATCTTCATAGCAGAAAAACTTCTCTCAACAGTTGTTGTGGCGATAGGGAGAGTTAGTGCTAGCTTTAGAAGCCGATACACTAAAGGATAACAAAGGTGTTTTCTTGTGTCCACCATCAATTTAGCTAAATCACTTATGCTTCACAAATCAGCAAACCTCATGCAAGACATTATCAATGTATAGGCCAAGTTGGCACTCAAGAGTTGCTATATCATTGTGATCAAATTCATCTGGATAGAATTTTGCTAGGACAATCAATTTTTCCTTATCAAAATGAGAGAACAAATCACATGGGCTTAGAGCAGACATACACAGGAGCAACTCAGAATTTACCTCATTGAATCTGTTATTAAACTCTTCTCCTAATAGGTCAAGGACAACAAAGAAACAACCGACTCGATAATGATGCTCATTGTTTATACCAGTCCTTTGTATTGACTTCTTTGGATTAACATAGTCATTTTCCATGTTCATCACTCAAATATCATGCTTATGACAGAAACAATTTACCTTGCTCAAAAGAGATTCCCATCCTTCTTGGCCTCTAATTTTTCTTGCATCTAGAAATCGTTTCAGCTGATCAATACTTATATAAGAGGGTGTTTAGAATAGCTCCAGGTTACAACTCCGGTGTGGAGCTGTATTTTATATCAATTTGAATAGTTTTAATTTTTTAAATTTAAATAATCTCTACTACCCCTTAAACCCACAAATTTAAACTAAACTAAGTACACCAAACAAACCATCCCACACACTCATGTCCCTTCTAAAGCCCACGCCCCGCCTATGGACATACCCTTGTCAACTCTTAATAGGAGTAGAGATTTAAGACTCATAATTGTCATTTAAACATTTAATATGAGAGAGACTAAACTTTAGTTTGGTGAAACCAAACACCCCCTAAGGCCTTGTTCGGTTGCATCTGTATCAAAGGGAATCGAGGGGGAAATACCCTTCTATTAAATTTTGACTATGGAGAGATTTAATCCCCTTAAGGACTGGTTTGGTGGATAGAGAAATAGAGATGATCTAGGGGAAAGAATCTCCCCGCTATTCAAAATTGAATATCGAGGGGATTCCTCCCCATGGATCCCCTCCATTTCACTGTCCACCAAACCAGCCTTTTTGACTGATTTGGTGACCAGAGAAGTGGAGGGGGTCCATATGCAAAGAATCTCTTGCTATTCAATTTTGAATAGCAAGAGATTTTCTTCCCAAAGATCCACTCCATTTCCTTAAGGACTTGTTTGAGAGCAAGGATCCTGGAGAGGGTTGGAGGAACTAAAATCCCTTGTTATTTAAATTGAATAACAAGAGGATTTTAGCCCCTCCAAATGTCCCGTTATTCTTGCCCTAAGGGTTTGTTCGGTTAGGGACGGATTGAGGGGATTGGAGGGGATCAAATCGCTTCCTATTCAATTTTGAATAGAAAGAGATTTAATCCCCCTCTAATCCTCTTGCAACTAAACAAGGCCTAAATCCTTTTCGATCTAGACGCAATCGAACAAACCCTAAAGATTCTGCATTTCTGCTTAGAGCGTCAACGTTAAGAACAGAGATACTCATCTGCATTAGTTTCTTGTTACAGAGGCTATTCCCCGTTAATTCCTGCATTGTGAACCTAGCACATATATGTATGTAAACTGATAAGAGTTACATACATTTTCAGCTACTGTTTCACTGTCAACAGAAACAACCGTTACCTACCGTCGTCTCAATGGATTTCGTAGCTACAAACCTACCGTCGTCTCAATGGAGAAGCCAAGCCGGAGGAGAATTGTAAGATGGAACCCGCTCCGGGAAGTAGAGTTCGACGTGGGAAGGCAGCGGCCCTTCCGGCGGCGACCACCTGCCGATGTCGCTACAGGGGTACTGCCTCTCATTGACTCTGCCGAACATCATCTCGGCGTCGTAGAAGCTCCGATCATCCAAGAAGAAGATGCCGTCCTTCAACCCAGGGTACTCACGTACCTCGTAGGACTTGGAGCATCCTCGCCCCACGAACAGCATCCGGCCCCCCCATGCATTTTCCCCGAACCAGTTCCAGGTCCTAAGGTACTCATCAGCCTCCTCGTCGTCATCGCCTGGCTCGATGATATCGATAGGGTCCATGTAGAACACCTTGAACGACGACGTCGGCGCGTGATGATGGGCAGCGAGCCTGACGACCATATCCAGTGACGCGCGGGATTCCACAAGGTAGCAAGCGCGGACGACCGCACTACCAGGATATTCCCACATGCAATCACGGAAGAAGCTCCATTCCGGGAAGGGCATTAACTTCCACGGCACTAGCAGGATATTCCCACTATCATCATTTTCATATAACGGGTTGCACACGAGGATATGCCCACCTTGGGTGAGGAAAAGGAAGTTGCGCCGGTAGTACACGACGTCCTCCGGTTCCCAGCCCGGCCCAACTGGCGCGCCGGGCAAAACGTTGCAGACGGCCACCTCATCCCCTTGGCGCCAGAACGCCAAGTGGCGTCGGCGCGGCGCGTCGAGCTCCGGCTGGTAGCTGACGATGCCCGCGGCGCATGGCGCGAACTCAGGCGGGCACGAGATGGCGGCGGCGAGGATGACCATGCTGTGTATTTCGTGAGCGACGTGATCCACGAGGATGTCGGGTAGCGCGTGGGAATCTCCGGTGCGGATGTTGAGCAGCCGATGCCCGCAAGTGTGGCCGTAGGCGACGAAGAACCAGCCGTCGTCGTACGATCCGAAGTAGCGGGGCCCGGCCAACATGTTGTGTTCGCGGCAACCGCTGAGGTAGCAGTAGACGTCATTCGCGTCCGCGGGCGGGAAGAGGAGCGACGGGAGCTGAAATGTCAGACGCTCTGCCCGCGCGACCGCCGCGAGCCACGCCTGACAGACGGCGGCCATCCGCGTGCGGTCGATTGCGCACGGGACGCGGTTCATGATCTCCGTCACCAGGTCGATGTTGAGGTTCGCCCACCGCGGAGGCACAGCCATGGCAGCAGGGATGGCGATGCGATGGATTGGGAGTTAGTGGGCTCGGGGCTCGGTGTGGTGGTCTGGTGGATCGGATGGCGGTTAGCGGGAGGCCGAAGAGAAGACTCCAATGACTGTGGGGAATGGATGCCTTCCGTATCGGGACTCGGGACACCTTTTTGTTCTGGAAGAAGACCCGTGCAAGGCGAAGCTCCATTTCCACGAGAGTTATTTGTTATTATAGTACTGATTTCAATAGGCTTCTCTCTTTTAGTACTCTCATTTTAGTCATCTCTGTAATAGTATCTACAAGTTGATTCATCCTTCAAAATAGTATTCTAACCATTTTCAATCATTTTTATTTTCATTTTTAATTTCTCAGAACATAAGTTGACTCTATCATTCAGGGCCGGGCCAGAGAAATTTGAGGCTCTGTACCAAATCTAAAGCAGTAATATATATTTTTATTAAAAACCAGTAATAATAATCTGCAAGTTACAGTAATATATATTGCAATAGAATATCTAAAAAAACATTTCTATTTTATTTGAATAACATCGTTCTTTTGGTGAGTTTTAAAGAAAATTTATATAATATGCTTATATTCGATCTTCTCCAAAGCTTCACTCTCAAGTGCTATTGTGGCTAAATAATACGTTTTTATCATAGTAGAACACAAATATGAATTTAGTAGCTTTAATTTAGAGAACTTCATTCACGCGGACAGATATGTTAAGATTCTATGAAGATTTATTCTTTAGTGGAGCGCTTGATAGTTTCGCTTCAGCGCAGCGGTATGGTAGGGAGAAAAATATGTGCTATATATTAACATGTGTAGAAGATTATAAAACTAGAATATATATATCTACTAATTTTTGAGGCCCTCAAGTTTTGGAGGCCCTGTGCGAGCGCACAGCTCGCACATCCCTTTGCCCGGCCCTGCTATCATTACCCTCGCAGCTATACAAATAACAGAAACACAAATAATCCAGGCAGAGACGCTGGAGTGCAAGACGGTGAGCAACACTGCTATCTTCTGTCTGGTGGTTCAGACCGTAGCAAGGGGTGGCAGTTGGCCGCACGGTCACCATCCAGCAGCGTCGGCGTGCTGCTGCAATGTTTTTTTTTGCCGTCGGTGCGATGCTGTACGTGAGAAGAGAGAGGAGTCGAGCCGGCGATGGGGAGCAAGGAGAGAAGAAAATAGAGAGACGCAATATGGTCAATGGTGAGAAATAAAAAAGAAAATGATTAAAAGAGGTTGGAGTACTATTTTGAAGGATGAATCAACTTATAAATACTATTACAGAGAAGATCAAATTGAGAGTACTAAAGGAGAGAAGCCCCCAAAATCAATATTATAATAGCAAAAAACTCTTTCCACGATAGATCACGCTGAGTCTTTTGGCTAGATTTATTTATGAGCAATACCCCTAATTTGGATGTGATTTTTTTAGACTTTGCGTGTTTGTTCCTAATTTTACAAAACAAAACTGGTATGTGTCTCTACTCTCCATTAGTTACTAGGTCAGTACCCGTGCGTTGCAACGGGAACATATAATACCATGATAACTTATATACAAAATGTGTCTTATATTGTTATAAGAAAATATTTCATAATCCATTTGTGATCCTAGCCATACATAAATTTTGTTATTTTAATTTAGTTGTTTCACTACTACATTGCAACCATCAGTATCATGCAGACTTCGATATATGTCATGATTTGCATTGTCTCATTATTGGAGAGCACGTGCCACACCTGCCGGTAGAAGTTCCGTCGTACATCGTTAGTCATCAGGCACGCACCACCATACACGCTTGCTTAAACAAAAAATGCAAGTGTGTGTTTGCGAAGAGAATTAAAGGCAGGCCGGCACAAAAGGTACCCCGACGATGGCGAGTGGTCATTGTTGTCGGTCCACCTCTACTCACCTCCGGTGTCGAGATGACGCCACAATCCTTGATATAATAGTCGTCGAACGCGCGCGATATGGTGAGTACCGATCACTCTTGGCTGGGCTGCCAAATGAAGTGCACCCCGGGCTCATCAGCGAGGTAGTACACCTGGTTGTTGCACCACCGGATGTGCTACTCCTCTACATACATCTTGTTCGAGGACACTCACACAACAACAACAATGGTCGTCATTCCAGCGCACAAGAATTCATGGTCGGTCAGTAGCGACTTACGTGGCAGGTTAGGCTTCAGGTGGATGATGAGCTAGACGGCGTGATGGCGTCGTCGTAGGTTGCGATGCCCAGAACAACCCGAGAGTCGTCGACATTGGCGACGACCATGAGGTCCCCATGTTTGACGATGAACAGCGCGGTGCAGCCGCTCTGGACCACGTCCAAGCGGCGGCTGCGCCGGAGCTTGCCGTACACAGCGGCGCATGGGCCATGTAGGACTGCTTCCAGAGGTCGAACTGGCAGTCGCCAAGTTTCTTCTCGTCGTCGGTGAGCGACGCCAACGCGAGCGCCTCGTGCTAGTGGTGTTTGTTCGGGTTTCCAAGTAAGAAACATGGATTCATCTTTGACATTGGTTTATGAAAATGATTTATAAGTTAGATCCATGGAAAAATATTACGGAAAATAAATGTTACACATGCAAAAAAAATATTTAAGTTGAAAACATTATTCAAACAAAAGAAATTGCATGCAAGACTCTTCTTTAAATACTACTCCATCAATCCAAAAATATAATTTAATAATCTCAGTGATACTTATCTACTACTACACATTGTGCAAGGGTAGCAGGTGAGCTTCGGGAGAGATGTATTATATGTTTTTACTATAATAGATGTAGACATAAACACACATGTGGTGTAGTAGTAGCTACAAACACATTTATTTGAGAGGTCGCGGGTTCGAATCCACTTGGAGCCTGTTTTTTAATTTAATTTTAGCTAGGCGTGGGATGCACGTGGGAATGGGAATATGCTTTGTGGGAGGGGGAATGAGAAAGACACGTGATAGCCGGGAATGGAAATGTGAATGGGCTTTGCAGGGAGGGGCCGGGAATGAGAAAGACAGGCAGCTGGGAATGGGAATTGAATGGGCTTTGCAGGGAGGGGGAATGAGAAAGACAGGCAGCTGGGAATGAGAATGGGCTTTGCAGTGAGGACGGAATGGAAATGGCAGAACACGGAATGGGGCAGCCTACCCCTTACCGTCTTAATAGGCTTTGCAGTGAGGACGGAATGGAAATGGCAGAACACGGAATGGGGCAGCCTACCCCTTACCGTCTTAATAGGTAGTAGAGATATTTGATGGTGTTAGATGGGATAAAAAGATAAGTGACAATTGTACTAGCGCCTCTGTTTTAGGGTGTAATTGTAGATTTACTTTTATTTTTTATATTTTGCGTATTTATCTATATTATATTAAGAATATAATATCAAACTATTATGGTTAATATGATGTGAGTGTTACGTTGTTAATATGTTCAAAAAGATACTTAAATCACCACTGATTTTTTAATTTTGAAAATATTTCAAATTATTGCTAAATAATTTGAATTATTGTGAAAATAATTTAATTTTTTACTGTAAATATAGCCTAATTGTTATTTAAATGGTGAAGTGTATAGTTGTCTCTTTTTTTATCAAGACTTAACATTGTTAAATATAACTAACGCAGTAAGCTAGGATAAACAATAGCTTCCTTTTGAAAACAATATAGACAAACATGTAATGCCTAAAAAACATAGGTAAATCTGTAGTTACACTCTAAAATACGGACACTGGTGTAATTATCTCATTTATTTAGGTCGACTGGAACGCTAATTTTAAATCTCTACTACTCTATAAAACTACAGTATAGGAGTCCACAACTTGTGCACCATGGTTCTGCCTACGACACCCTCTCGCCCACGCTCCGTTGGTCCCGCGGTCCTCGCCCCAGCCTTCGTCAACCACACCAGCATGTTGGTCGGGGTGCACGTTGCCTGCCTCCCCAGCCCCTGCCCCGCTGCGATAGACGTCGCGCTGCCTACCTCCCTAGCTCCCGCGCGTTGCCCGACCCCCCTGCCTTGCCGCGACGGACGTCCCCCTCTCCTTGGAACGAGATCGTCTGAAGTCACGCGATTCAAATTGCCTTTGCAGTCACTTCTTCTGTGCCCCCATCTCCAGACTTCTGTCGCCGCCAAGCCTCCAGACACGGCACCTCGGGCGTGCCTCTCCCGAGCCCAAACCTAAGACCATCCCACCGTGGATCACCGCGCGAGGAGGGGCGCACCCGCCGGACCCCGGCGGGCCAGATGGTGTCCGGCGCCGTAAGGGGCGAGTAGCGCGGTCGGCGTCCGCGAACGGAATCGGCGGCGGCGCAGCGAGGTGGCGGTCGGGGCGGGGCCACCATGTCTGCGGTAGTGTGCAGCAAGAGGTCCTCCTCGATCTTCGGCGACGATCTTGTACCTGCCACCACCCCGCCAAGAGGGCCCGCTGCTCCCTGACCCGCTGGAGCGAGGTTCTGCTTCGACGACGGAGGCTGCTCCTGCCACGATGACGACTGTTCCGGCAACAACAGCCCCTCTAGAGAGCGTCGAAGGCTTCGAGCAGCCTCCGTGCCACAGTTCCGGTTGAGGTCGGCCGTCTTTTGAATCTGCTGGGGCTTGACAAAGGTCGATTCAGGTTTCCGGGGCGTTCTGTCGTCGTCGTTGTCGTCGTTAGGACAATCTTTCAAAGAATCGAACTGCGCTCCACAGAACTCCGGATTGTTCTCGTACAGAAACCCCTCGTTCAGCTTCTTCAGACCTACATCATTAGGCACAAACATTTTTTTAGATAACAAAGGAAGTGAGCTGTGAGCAGTTGCATCAAGAAAGAAAGAAACCATAGCTGAACTGGATCCTAATAGTTACAAGATGGAACACTTCCTGAAAGTGTGTTGTTCCGGAGGTCTAGCGTTGCAAGACGAGGGATCTCAGCGAGCTTGGAGGGGATTGAGCCGAAGAGTTGGTTGGAGCTCAAGTCTAGCCGTGCCAGCGCCGACAAGTCCCCGAGGGATGCCGGGATCGCGTCGCTGAGCTGGTTGAACTGAAGGGCGAGAATAGTGAGCTTGTTTAGGTGGCCCAGCTGGGTTGGAATGCTCCATGTGAGCTGGTTGTAGCCGAGCTGCAGCACTGCAAAAGGGGAAACAAGCTTGTTAATCAATCTGCTGTTAGAGAAGGACAAGCTAGGACAATTATGGCTGCAAACTGACATTCGGTTTGTTGGTCTACTGAGCTTTGAGCAGGCTAGCTTAATCCTAAAGTAGACAGACGGGTAATGGCAATTATGGCTGCGAGCAACATGAATGAAACCATACTAATTCCTTGAGCAGAAAGGAGAGAGGTGACATTGAGGTCGATGACAAGTGTTCATTACCACGAAATCGTTGTGCACTATCGATTTATGGAATATTTTTTGTGCCATCGCAACGCATAGGCAATTAACTAGTATATATGAACTGTTTCAGCAAGAGAAGTCTGGATACAGTCTAGATGAAAGTTTGGGTCTGAGAAGAAATCCAAATGTTGCAGCTCTTTTATGGAGTGTCCGCCACAGAAAGACAAGTCAACGGCGTGAGAGCATCAAACTCGAACGTTCTAAATGATTTTTAGCACTAACAATTACAATTTACAACAAACACCGTCATTCGTCAATTCTTTAATGTTAATCACTTTTGAAACCTTCTCATGGCTGACGCCTTGTCCCACCTCTGTCATATGAAAGAAAGTGCATCATAGTCTCATACTCTCATAGATCCAGACCACATACTCTATATATAGCCAATAATGAAGACGCGATAGATATATATAGAAAACTTATTCACTCTTTTGTACAAACATAGATAGACATGACATTATCTGAATCCAGCTCTTTGCTGAGTGCTCATCGCTTTGCCGAGTGTTTTTTATCGGACACTCGGCAAAGACTTCTTTATCGAGTGCCGCACTCAGCAAAGTCCTACTCTCGGTAACGACCACATTTACCAAGAGCAGGACTCTAGGCACAGGAAGATACTCGGCAAAGACCGCTTTGCCGAGTGCCAAACACTCGGCGAACGTCTTAATTTGAACTAACTCTTAATTTGGAACAAGTTTGTGTTATTTTGAACTAACTCTTAATTTGGAACAAGTTTGTGTTATTTTGAACTAACTCTTAATTTGGAACAAGTTTGTGTTTGAAGTTGCGTTTTCCAGGCATCACCTATAAGTGACTCTCAATTGGTATTAAAGTCGGTCTCTTGATTTTGGGTCTACAACCCGAAGAGATGGCAGGAATAGATCCTAAAGGGAATGGGAAGGTGGCCGATGGACACGACGAGAAGGAAAGGATCCCTATTGACGACAAGCCCAAATGCGAAAAGCCTGTCAACTCGGGATCAAAGAGGAACAAGGAGGGAAAGAAGAAAAAGCACATCAAGAAGACCGTCAACTACGAGAGCAACACATCTGCATCTTCGCCGACTTTGCGAAAGGACTATTCTTCTTCTTCCAAGCAAAAGACGGTCAAAAATACTTTCAACTGCACTCTTCTAAATTATTCATGTTTTTCTCGTTCCTCCAATGCAACAATTGCTTTCGATTCCTCTAGCCAAGCCTCCTCACTTTGATGGGGAGGATTATTTGTGGTGGAGCCACAAAATGCGTTGCCATCTTTTTTTGCTCCACCTTGCATTTGGGATATTGTTGAAAATGGAATACATATACCTAATGTAGATGATGAAAACTATAATGATGACCAGGAAGAGGAGAAGAAGGGAAGAAGGTCGAGAAGAAGAAGTTCTATAAGAAATAGAAGGGTGAGGTACATATTGGCAAGGAGTGGAATTCCAGTTGCTCATCGTCTGACTCCGATGACATAGGCCTAGCCACCACCTCCTTTGACAAGTTCTCCTTCTTCCCCATGAGTGTCATACTTGCCTAATGGCAAAAGAAAGGAATGTATTATCTAGATCCACTCCCAAGTACACTTCCTCTAGTGATGAATATTCTATCAATGATGAAGTAGATTATATCAGTCCGTTTAAGGGCTTGGATAGATCTAAAATTGCTAAAATTAGTGAATTAATTGATGCCCTTAATGAAAAGGATAGACTCCTAGAAAAGCAAGAGGATTTACTTTGTGATGAGCATGATAAGGTTGTTAATGTAGAAAAGATCTTACTTTAGAACTTTGTCTAAGGAGTTGTCTAATTATTTTTTTATAACGAAAGAATCTCGTACACAGAAACACACACCAACCCTACTAGGGATTACAGTTTTAGGGTTAATTTGGAAACTCCATTTTCTAAAGAGATTCCTATTTTCCCAAAGGAAAAT
This sequence comes from Zea mays, assembly GCF_902167145.1. Classification (NCBI taxonomy): domain Eukaryota; kingdom Viridiplantae; phylum Streptophyta; class Magnoliopsida; order Poales; family Poaceae; genus Zea; species Zea mays. Next base: position 164,114,854 of record NC_050101.1, on the reverse strand, counting down.
GAACTAGTTTCCCTTGGAAAAATGAAAATCCCTTGGGAAGATGTGGTTTCCAAACTAGCCTTTACAGGGATACGCCACGGACTGAGAAACGAGCATCAAGGACATAATTAAACTGGTTCAAAATATACCAACAAAACCAGAACAGTCTGCTGCCAAAGTCTCGCCTCCTCTCTCAAACGACACACTAACTGCAAGCAGACTGATAAATCGGCCCATTCATATTACCATAACGTCAGATCATTCCCCCACCGATGGCTGAAAATTCTACATATAGCTTTTCGTCAACTCCAAAATCTCCTCCAGCTTGATTTGATCTTCTGGCCTAAGAACCACACTCCAGCTCTACAGAAAAGACATAGCATCATACATAATCACAGAGGTACTACTAGGGAACTTCTTTTAAAATGTGCTTCAGTTATCGCAGCTCTAGCTATTTCCTCAGACTTAAAAACATCTATCTGTTCATCATATTGGTTTATTACTATCCATATATCCCTCATGTCCTCACCTAAATTTGCATTCTTTTCTTATTCAAAACAGTAAAATGATTTGAAGAAGAAGTACCTTTTGGGATATCTTTCTCTTGCGCTCTCTTCATAGCTTTTTCTAGGATAGGGACTCCGTCCTAAACAGTTCTCGAGCTCGCTCTAGTCGCTCTCACTAGACCCTTTACTCTATTCTTTTTCTTCCCTTTTCCGTCAGACACCGCAACCCAATCTTGCTCTCCATCTTCTGATGTAATCTCATTAACTATTTTAGCTAATTCTTCTAGCAGACTCCCATCCCTGTCATCTTTTGAGTCAATATCAAATTTATCCCCATCCTCTATCGTCGTAAGCTCGCAGCTTAGATCACCATGCTCTTGAGAGACTAAAGACTCATATTGTTCCACCATTTTTTGCTTATTAGCCCTGCTGAAACCTCCTTTACCCAAGCTGTTTTTTCTTTTTTCCATGCTAGCTCATTTCCTTTTCTAACCCCACACATCTAGCTTCATAACATCCAGAATTTTCCGCTGCAGCTTTCCATTCACACTCATCAGTTATTCCCTTTTTTTCTGAAAAGACATTTGATCCATCCTCCATATCCATCACTTCTGAATGCTGGCTGCCCACGGGAATTCTTTCAAAGTTCTCTCTGTCCTGAGATTCTATCTTTTCCATCACAACTAAGATTCCTTTCTGGATAGTAGGCAACCCATGAGAATTGCTTTGAGTTTTTCATTCGCTATTTGGCGAGGCAGTGGGGTTAGGCCACTTAGTTTCTCCGTTTTGGTGCTTAATGCCAAAGGGAAAGAAATTAGAGTCCAAAGCAACTGGATCGTCCGCCACTTGAGTTTTAAAATGTTTTGTATTTTAAACTTGTCTTTTAATTAAAAACCCTCTTGATAACAAAGAAGAGCCCTCTAATTGTGAAAACTGAAGTTCTCTTGGGAGAAATTATTCTTGTAAGAAAAAAGGGGGAGAAATTAGTGTTTGATCAAAACAAGTTCTTTCATACTGGTTTGATTTGACCCAGCCTCCCTTGTCAAGTTCCCCACGCCTGACCTCGGGCTCGGTGTCGCGGGGTTCGACTGGGGGTGGTCCTTCTAGGGTTGACGCACCTGCCTCTCCCGACCGACTAATGGGCCCCAGCAATCAGGGGCTCTTTCATCAGCGTGCTGACTAATCGACGGGTCCCAAGGATCATTTCCCTGACAGCTGGTTTCGCCGAGTTTGGCCTCAAAACTAGGCGGTATGGTTCCGACAAGAATCAGAGGCAATATATGGCATTTTCGTGAAGGGTGTGTCAAGGCGAAGCAACTTTGTGATGATCGTTAGATAAAAAACTCAGGAGTTGGTCCATTTCACCCCCGGTTAAGTGGATAAGCTCTATGTATCTAGGGGTAGTTGAGACTAGTGGAATAACCCCTATAAATAGATGGGAGGGCTGTTGTTACACCTATCTCTTTGGGTATTATTTCTTTGGCTTAGTTGTTTAGGCTTTCACATTCTAGTGCTCACTCTTTTTTCTCTAGTTTGCTATAGTCCTTACCTTAGAGATCCGCAGGTGTTTTCTAAATCCACATCCATGTTCCTTTGATTTTGAGAGGAAGTGTGGTTGTACCCATATGTGGTTTAAGGTTGTTCAAATCATTTGTTCAATTTGTTTTTGCTGAAGTTTTTTATTCGTTTTGTATCCTCTTTTGATCCCTCCATTCTCTTTTGATTCTAGCAAGAATCTTTGTTTCCTTGAGTTGTGGTTTTGTTGGAGATTGCCTTGGGGTGGGACTCAGTCTTTAGATCATCACAAACACCATGTTTGAGCATTTTGTAGTCATGACCTGAGCTCACTTCATTTTGAGTTCGTTTGAGAAAACCTTAACAAAACCCCATTCTAGTTGGGATTTTGAATCCGCTAGTGAGATGTTGATTTAATCTAGTTGAACCTTCACAAAACATCTCCTTTCCATCTGCGCTTACTGCCTGTGAAATTTGAGAGGATTATATGTAGATTTTGAGGTGTGGCACTATCGCTCACATGCGCGGCAATACTGCGGCCCGACAGTGCTAGCAATCAGAGCGACATTGTCGCTTGCCCTTATCAACAACTTTGCTTATGGTTTTTGAAAGGGAATTAGGCTTACACCTATTTCCTAGTTAATTTTGGTGGTTGAATTGCCCAACACAAATAATTGGACTAACTAGTTTGCTCTAGTCTATAAGTTTTACAGGTGTCAAAGGTTCACAAAAAGCCAATAAAAAGACCAAGTAAAGGGTTCAACAAAGAGAGCAAAGGGATAACCGAAGGCACCCTGGTCTGGCGCACCGGACTGTCCGGTACACCACCGGACAGTGTCCGGTGCACCAGAGGACTTCAAGCTGAACTCCTCACCTTCGGGAATTTCCAGAGGTGCTCCGCTATAATTCACCGGACTGTCCGGTGCACCACCGGACAGTGTCCGGTGCCCCAAGGGAGAGCGACTCTGAACTCGCCAGCTTCGGGAATCCGCTCCGCTATAATTCACCGGACATGTCCGGTGCACACCGGACTGTCCGGTGAGCCAGCGGAGCAACGGCTACTTCGCGCGCAACGGTCGACTGCAACGCATTAAATGCGCGCCTGCGCGCGCAGAGGACAGAGCACGCGCAGGTGGCACACCGGACAGTCTACAGGACTTGTCCGGTGCGCCACCGGACAGCCAGGCGGGCCCACAAGTCAGAGCTCCAACGGTCGGAACCCAACGGCCTGGTGACGTGGCTGGCGCACCGGACAGTGTCCGGTGGCGCACCGGACTGTCCGGTGCGCCATGCGACAGCAGCCTCCACCAAACGGCTAGTTTGGTGGTTGGGGCTATAAATACCCCAACCACCCCCAAATTCAAGTCATCCAAGTTTTCCATCTTCCAACTACATACAAGAACTCTAGCATTCAATTCTAGACACACCCAAGTGATCAAATCCTCTCCCAATTCCACACAAAGTTTTAGTGATTAGTGAGAGAGATTTGCTTGTGTTCTTTCGAGCTCTTGCGCTTGGATTGCTTCTTTCTTTCGTTCTTTCTTGCGAACGACTCAATTGTAACCGAGGCAAGAGACACCAATTGTGTGGTGGTCCTTGCGGGGAAGTTTTGTTCCCGTTTGATTGAGAAGAAGAAGCTCACTCGGTCCGAGGGACCGTTTGAGAGAGGGAAAGGGTTGAAAGAGACCCGGTCTTTGTGACCACCTCAATGGGGAGTAGGTTTGCGAGAACTGAACCTCGGTAAAACAAATCCGCGTGTCACACTCTCTATTCGCTTGCGATTTGTTTTGCACCCTCTCTCTCGGACTCAATTATATTTCTAACGCTAACCCGGCTTGTAGTTGTGATTAAGTGTGTAAATTTCAGATTCGCCTTATTCACCCCCCTCTAGGCGACTTTCAATTGGTATCAAAGCATGGTGCTTCATTAGAGCCTAACCGCTCGAAGTGATGTCGGGAGATCACGCCAAGAAGGATATGGTGACCGGCGAGAAGCCCGCTACAAGCCATGGGAAGGCTCCATCAGGAGAGTCCTACAACAAAGGGAAGGGGAAGGAAAAGCAATCCTCTTCACACAAGTCACGTCGGAGCGGTGACAAGAAGAAGAAAATGAGGAAGGTGGTCTACTACGAGACCGACACCTCATCACCATCTACCTCCGGCTCCGACGCGCCATCCGTCACTTCTAAGCGCCATGAGCGCAAGAAGTTTAGTAAGATCCCCCTACGCTACTCTCGCATTTCAAAACATACACCTTTACTTTTCGTCCCATTAGGCAAACCACCAACATTTGATGGTGAAGATTATGCTAGGTGGAGTGATTTGATGCGATTTCATCTAACCTCACTCCACAAAAGTATATGGGATGTTGTTGAGTTTGGTGCACAGGTACCATCTGTAGGGGATGAAGACTATGATGAGGACGAAGTGGCCCAAATCCAACACTTCAACTCCCAAGCCTCAACTATACTCCTCGCCTCTCTAAGTCGAGAGGAGTATAATAAGGTGCAAGGATTGAAAAATGCTAAGGAGATTTGGGACACGCTAAAGACCGCGCACGAAGGAAATGAGGTGACCAAAATCACCAAGCGGGAAACGATCGAGGGGGAGCTCGGTCGCTTCCGGCTTCGCCAAGGGGAGGAGCCACAAGACATGTACAACCGGCTCAAAACCTTGGTGAACCAAGTGCGCAACCTCGGGAGCAAGAAATGGGATGACCATGAAATGGTCAAGGTTATTCTAAGATCCCTCGTTTTTCTTAACCCTACACAAGTTCAATTAATTCGAGGAAATCCTAGATATACACTAATGTCTCCCGAGGAGGTTATAGGACATTTTGTGAGCTTTGAATTGATGATCAAAGGCTCAAAGAAGATCAACGAGCTTGATGGTCCCTCCACGTCCGAAGCACAACCGGTCGCATTCAAGGCGACAAAGGAGAAGGAGGAGGAGTCTACACCGAGTAGAACACCCATCGACGCCTCCAAGCTCGACAACGAGGAAATGGCGCTCGTCATCAAGAGCTTCCGTCAAATCCTCAAACAAAGGAGGGGGAAAGATTACAATCCCCGCTCCAAGAAAGTTTGCTACAAATGTGGTAAGCCCAATCACTTTATTGCTAAATGTCCACTATCTAGTGACAGTGACAGGGGCGATGACAAGAAGGGGAGAAGAAAGGAGAAGAAGAGATACTACAAGAAGAAGGGCGGTGATGCCCATGTTTGCCGGGAGTGGGACTCCGACGAGAGCTCCACCGACTCCTCCTCCGACGAGGACGCCGCAAACATTGCCGTCACCAAGGGACTTCTATTCCCCAACGTCGGCCACAAGTGCCTCATGGCAAAGGACGGCAAAAGAAAGAAGGTAAAATCAAGATCCTCCACTAAATATGAAACCTCTAGTGATGAGGATAATGCTAGCCATGAGGAGGATAACTTGCGCATTCTTTTTGCCAACCTAAACATACAACAAAAGGAAAAATTGAATGAATTGATTAGTGCTATCCATGAGAAGGATGATCTCTTGGACACCCAAGAGGACTTCCTTATTAAAGAAAATAAGAAGCATGTTAAGGTTAAAAATGCTTACGCTCTAGAAGTAGAAAAATGTGAAAAACTTTCTAGTGAGCTAAGCACTTGCCATGAGACTATTGACAACCTTAGAAATGAGAATGCAAATTTGTTAACTAAGGTTGATTCAAATGTTTGTAATGTTTCAATTCCAAATCTTAGAGATGATAATGTTGATTTGCTTGCTAAGATAGAAGAATTGAACATTTCTCTTGCTAGCCTTAGGAATGAAAATGAGAAATTAATTGCTAAGGCTAAAGAGCTAGATGTTTGCAATGTTACAATTTCCGACCTTAGAAGTAAGAATGATATATTGCATGCTAAGGTTGTAGAATTAAAATCTTGCAAACACTCTACTTCTACCGTTGAACATACTTCTATTTGCACTAGATGTAGAGATGTTGATGTTAATGCTATACATGATCACCTTTCCATGATTAAACAAAAAAAATGATCATATAGCTAAATTAGATGCTAAAATTGCCGAGCATGAACTAGAGAATGAAAAGTTTAAGTTTGCTCGTAGTATGCTCTATAAAGGGAGACACCCTGGCATCAAGGATGGCATTGGCTTCCAACAGGGAGGCAATGTCAAACTTAATGCCCCTCCTAAGAAATTGTCCAACTTTGTTAAGGGCAAGGCAACCATGCCTCAGGATAACGAGGGTTACATTTTATACCCTGCCGTTTATCCCGAGAGCAAAATTAGGAGAATTCATTCTAGGAAGTCTCACTCTGGTCCTAATCACGCTTTTATGTATAAGGGTGAGACATCTAGTTCTAGGCAATCAACCCATGCTAAATTGCCTAACAAGAAAACTCCTAAGGCATCAAATGACCATAGCATTTCATTTAAAACTTTTGATGCCTCTTATGTTTTAACTAACAAATCCGGCAAGGTAGTTGCCAAATATGTTGGGGGCAAGCACAAGGGGTCAAAGACTTGTGTTTGGGTACCCAAAGTTCTTGTGTCTAATGCCAAAGGACCCAAAACCATTTGGGTACCTAAAGTCAAGAACTAAAATTGTTTTGTAGGTTTATGCATCCGGGGGCTCAAGTTGGATCATTGATAGCGGGTGCACAAACCACATGACATGGGAGAAGAAGATGTTCTCCTCCTACGAGAAAAACCAAGATCCCTAACGAGCTATCACATTCGGGGATGGAAATCAAGGTTTGGTCAAAGGATTGGGTAAAATTGCTATATCTCCTGACCATTCTATTTCCAAAGTTTTTCTTGTAGATTCTTTAGATTACAATTTGCTTTCCGTTTCTCAATTATGCAAAATGGGCTACAACTGTCTATTTACTGATGTAGGTGTCACTGTCTTTAGAAGAAGTGATGATTCAGTAGCATTTAAGGGAGTGTTAGAGGGTCAGCTATACTTGGTAGATTTTGATAGAGCTGAACTCGACACTTGCTTAATTGCTAAGACTAACATGGGTTGGCTCTGGCACCGCCAACTAGCCCATGTTGGGATGAAGAATCTTCATAAGCTTCTAAAGGGAGAGCACATTTTAGGATTAACAAATGTTCATTTTGAGAAAGACAGGATTTGTAGCGCATGCCAAGCAGGGAAGCAAGTTGGCACTCATCATCCGCATAAGAACATCATGACAACTGACAGGCCACTGGAGCTCCTACACATGGACCTATTCGGCCCGATTGCTTACATAAGCATCGGAGGGAGTAAGTACTGTCTAGTTATTGTGGATGATTATTCTTGCTTCACTTGGGTGTTCTTTTTGCACGAAAAATCACATACCCAAGAGACCTTAAAAGGATTCTTGAGACGGGCTCAAAATGAGTTCGACTTGAGGATCAAGAAAATTAGAAGCGACAACAGGACGGAATTCAAGAACTCTCAAATTGAAGGCTTCCTTGAGGAGGAGGGCATCAAGCATGAGTTCTCTTCTCCCTACACGCCACAACAAAATGGTGTAGTGGAGAGGAAGAATAGAACTCTATTGGACATGGCAAGAACCATGCTTGATGAGTACAAGACTTCGGATCGGTTTTGGGCCGAGGCGGTCAACATCGCCTGCTACGCCATCAACCGGTTATATCTACACTGAATCCTCAAGAAGACATCATATGAACTCCTAACCGGTAAAAAGCCCAATATTTCATATTTTAGAGTTTTTGGTAGCAAATGCTCTATTCTTGTTAAAAGAGGTAGAAAATCTAAATTTGCTCCTAAGACTGTAGAAGGCTTTTTACTAGGATATGATTCAAACACAAGGGCATATAGAGTCTTTAACAAGTCCTCTGGACAAGTTGAAGTTTCTTGTGACGTTGTGTTTGATGAGACTAACGACTCTCAAGTAGAGCAAGTTGATCTTGATGAGATAGGTAATGAAGAGGCTCCGTGCATCGCGCTAAGGAACATGTCCATTAGGGATGTGTGTCCTAAGGAATCCGAAGAGCCTCCAAATGCACAAGATCAACCATCCTCCTCCACGCAAGCATCTCCACCAACTCAAAATGAGGATGAGACTCAAGTTGATGAAGGACAAGATCAAGAAGATGAGCCACCTCAAGATGACGACAATGATCAAGGGGGAGATGCAAATGATCAAGACAAGGAGGATGAAGATCCAAGGCCGCCACACCTAAGAGTCCACCAAGCAATTCAACGAGATCACCCCGTCGACACTATCCTCGGCGACATTCATAAGGGGGTAACCACTAGATCTCATGTTGCACATTTTTGTGAGCACTACTCTTTTGTTTCCTCTATTGAGCCACACAGGGTAGAGGAAGCACTACAAGATTCGGATTGGGTGGTGGCGATGCAAGAGGAGCTCAACAACTTCACTAGGAATGAGGTATGACATTTGGTTCCACGTCCTAATCAAAATGTTGTAGGAACCAAGTGGGTGTTCCGCAATAAGCAAGACGAGCATGGTGTGGTGACAAGGAACAAAGCCCGACTTGTGGCCAAGGGATATTCACAAGTTGAAGGTTTGGATTTCGGTGAAACCTATGCACCCGTAGCTAGGCTTGAGTCAATTCGAATATTATTAGCCTATGCTACTTACCATGGCTTTAAGCTTTATCAAATGGACGTGAAAAGTGCCTTCCTCAATCGACCAATCAAGGAAGAGGTCTATGTTGAGCAACCTCCCGGCTTTGAAGATAGTGAGTATCCTAACCATGTCTATAAGCTCTCTAAGGCGCTTTATGGGCTCAAGCAAGCCCCAAGAGCATGGTATGAATGCCTTAGAGATTTCCTTATCGCTAATGACTTTAAATTCGGAAAGGCCGATCCTACACTCTTTACCAAAACACTTGAAAATGATTTGTTTGTATGCCAAATTTATGTTGATGATATTATATTTGGGTCTACTAACGAATCTACATGTGAAGAGTTTAGTAGGATCATGACACAGAAATTCGAGATGTCGATGATGGGGGAGTTGAAGTACTTCTTGGGATTTCAAGTGAAGCAACTCCAAGAAGGCACCTTCATTAGCCAAACGAAGTATATTCAAGACATTCTAACCAAGTTTGGGATGAAGGATGCCAAACCCATCAAGACACCCATGGGAACCAATGGGCATCTCGACCTCGACGCGAGAGGTAAATCCGTCGATCAAAAGGTATACCGGTCGATGATAGGCTCTTTGCTATATTTATGTGCATCTCGACCGGATATAATGCTTTCCGTATGCATGTGTGCAAGATTCCAAGCCAACCCTAAGGAAGCTCACCTTACGACCGTAAAACGAATCTTGAGATATTTAGTTTATACTCCTAAGTTTGGGCTTTGGTATCCTAGGGGATCCACTTTTGATTTAATTGGTTATCCGGATGCCGATTGGGCGGGGTGTAAAATTAATAGAAAGAGCACATCGGGGACTTGTCAGTTCTTGGGAAGGTCCTTGGTGTCTTGGGCTTCAAAGAAGCAAAATTCTGTCGCTCTTTCTACCGCCGAAGCCGAGTACATTGCCGCAGGCCATTGTTGCGTGCAACTACTTTGGATGAGGCAAACCCTTAGGGACTACGGTAACAAATTAACCAAAGTTCCTCTTCTATGTGATAATGAGAGTGCAATTCACATGGCGGATAATCCCGTCGAACATAGCCGCACTAAGCACATAGCCATTCGGTATCACTTTCTAAGGGATCACCAACAAAAGGGAGATATCGAGATTGCTTATATTAACACCAAGGAACAATTAGCCGATATCTTTACCAAGCCACTTGATGAACAAACTTTTAACAAACTTAGGCATGAGTTAAATATTCTTGATTCTAGGAACTTCTTTTGATATTTTGCACACATAGCTCATAAGTATACCTTTGATCATGTCTCTTCTATATGCTATGACTAATGTGTTTTTCAAGTGAATTTCAAACCAAGTCATAGGTATATCGAAAGGGAATTAGAGTCTTCGGCGAAGACAAAGGCTTCCACTCCATAACTCATCCTTCGCCGTCGCTCCGAGCATCTCTCCATCTTTGGTATAATCTTCACTCATATGTTTTATTTGCCAAAGGGGAGAAAGTAGTTATAAAAGGGCTTACATTTCACTCATATCCGTTTTTGGCGATTCATGCCAAAGGGGGAGAAAGTATTAGCCCAAAGCAAAAGGACCGCACCACCACCCTATTTTCAAAAGAATTTTTAAAATTGGTATCTTATTGTGTTCAAAAGGGGGAGAAAGTAGTATTTTCAAAATTGATATCTTAAAACCCTCTTGAACACTAAGAGGAGAATTTATTGAGGGGGAGTTTTGTTTAGTCAAAGGAAAAGCATTTGAAACAGGGGGAGAAAAATTTCAAATCTTGAAAATGCTTCGCAAAATCTTATTCGTTTACCTTTGACTATTTGCAAAAAGACTTTAAAAGGATTTACAAAACGAATTTGCAAAAACAAAACATGTGGTGCAAGCGTGGTCCAAAATGTTAAAAATAAAGAAACAATCCATGCGTATCTTATAAGTATTTCTATTGGCTCAATTCTAAGTAACCTTTGCACTTACAATCTTGCAACTAGTTCAATTATACACTTCTATAGTTTCTTTGGTTTGTGTTGGCATCAATCACCAAAAAGGGGGAGATTGAAAGGGAATTAGGCTTACACCTATTTCCTAGTTAATTTTGGTGGTTGAATTGCCCAACACAAATAATTGGACTAACTAGTTTGCTCTAGTCTATAAGTTCTACAGGTGTCAAAGGTTCACAAAAAGCCAATAAAAAGACCAAGTAAAGAGTTCAACAAAGAGAGCAAAGGGATAACCGAAGGCACCCTGGTCTGGCGCACCGGACTGTCCGGTGCACCAGGGGACTTCAAGCTGAACTCCTCACCTTCAGGAAATTCCAGAGGCGCTCCGCTATAATTCACCGGACTGTCCGGTGCACCACCGGACAGTGTCCGGTGCACCAAGGGAGAGCGACTCTGAACTCGCCAGCTTCGGGAATCCGCTCCGCTATAATTCACCGGACATGTCCGGTGAGCCAGCGGAGCAACGGTTACTTCGCGCGCAACGGTCGATTGCAACGCATTAAATGCGTGCCTGCGCGCGCAGAGGACAGAGCACGCACGGGTGGCACACCGGACAGTCTACAGGACTTGTCCGGTGCACCACCGGACAGCCAGGTGGGCCCACAAGTCAGAGCTCCAACGGTCGGAACCCAACGGCCTGGTGATGTGGCTGGCGCACCGGACAGTATCCGGTGGCGCACCGGACTGTCCGGTGCGCCATGCGACAGCAGCCTCCACCAAACGGCTAGTTTGGTGGTTGGGGCTATAAATACCCCAACCACCCCCACATTCAAGTCATCCAAGTTTTCCATCTTCCAACTATATACAAGAGCTCTAGCATTCAATTCTAGACACACCCAAGTGATCAAATCCTCTCCCAATTCCACACAAAGTTTTAGTGATTAGTGAGAGAGATTTGCTTGTGTTCTTTCGAGCTCTTGCGCTTGGATTGCTTCTTTCTTTCGTTCTTTCTTGCGAACAACTCAATTGTAACCGAGGCAAGAGACACCAATTGTGTGGTGGTCCTTGCGGGGAAGTTTTGTTCCTGTTTGATTGAGAAGAAGAAGCTCACTCGGTCCGAGGGACCGTTTGAGAGAGGGAAAGGGTTGAAAGAGACCCGGTCTTTGTGACCACCTCAATGGGGAGTAGGTTTGCGAGAACCGAACCTCGGTAAAACAAATCCGCGTGTCACACTCTCTATTCGCTTGCGATTTGTTTTGCACCCTCTCTCTCGGACTCAATTATATTTCTAACGCTAACCCGGCTTGTAGTTGTGATTAAGTGTGTAAATTTCAGATTCGCCCTATTCACCCCCCCCTCTAGGCGACTTTCAGTTTTATGTGGACATTTGAGTTGGTTCTGGTCTAGCATTTTGGTTTAGTCAATCGACACTAGATTGATCTGCATAGTGCTACTCTGTTTTTGAGTCTCGAGGGGTTGGATTCAAGTTGGGAACAAGTCACGGTGTGCTCTCAAGTAGAGAATTTTTTTGTGGCTCTCATTCTCCCGTCTCGTCGCCTCATTAGTCCTTCATTATCGTCAAACGCTACGATCCATGAGCTCTAGCAGCAAGGCACGAAGCACCCTTAAGTGCTGGTAGCGACCGCCATCGTGGCCAACGAACATGTGGCCTACCCATTACTAAGGTAGGTCATACAAACACCTTGCCTCGACTCGATGAGCTAACCATTGTGCCAAGGTCCCAGGGGTGTGGTTGCCTCAACTAGACCGCTACCCCCATCGCCTTCAACATCTCCGACCGTCCTAGTTACGTTGGGCATATGTCCTCCTGCTCCTGGTCACTACCACCACATCGACACCATGACCTCCCATATCCTCATGGCTAGCATAGTAAGGGAGAATGTTCTATCAGTCCGTGCATTTTGGTGGCTACAGCTCCCATGCTACTGCTCGATTCTTGTCCCCTCCATGGGAGGTATCCCATGACATATCCACACACCATTGGGTAGGTAACACTTTCCATTACATTCAGTGTCAACAACAACCAACACACTAAATTCATCACTTGTGATGTGGCTAGGCTCCGCCTGCCCTATAACGCCATCCTAGGAGGCCCTGCCCTCCACATGTTCATGGCAGTGATCCATTACGGGTACCTGATTCTCAAGGTCCCTGGTCATCAACGTACCCTTAGACCAGCTAGCTACCAGGATGCATAACCATGCACTGTACACATGGGGTTTCTAGCACCTGGTATGCCTTGCCCTACGACACATCTCTAGGGCATTACCACTCATGTCTTGGCCCCATCGGCAGGATAGGAGGTGTCTACCTCTTCCTCCTCTGAGCGACAACCAGATGGCTTGGGGCACTCCATCAACCACCACACCTCATCTGGACAGACGTTCTAGGTGAGGGGGGTCCAATCAGAACATTAAGCGTCGGTCACCCTGGGAGGATGACCCAACCCAAGGAACCACCCTCTCAGGCCCACCCCATAGCGGGGTTGCAAAAAATATAAACAAATATGTACCTTATGGGTCCTCCAATGGATAAGCAGCTGGCCTCTAGAGATCCTTAAGGTAATATGGGTCTTACCCTTAACTAACATCGATGCTCCCCCGCGTAAAAATTTTTAGGTACAAGTAGGCTCTCTGGTACTACCACAAATGACATATGTAGCATGAGACTCTTCTGGTTGGGGATCTGGTGCTCTAACGCATCCTCTTCCATGTTGGACTGAACAAGCACTCCCCAAGCTGGGAAAGACCCTTCAGATTCATCGGGGCCCCAATACCTGGATGTGTACACCTTGCCATGGAAGGCGAGACCCCTCTCCCTATCCCATGGAATATTTAGCAGCTATGTAAGTTCTATCCATATGATTTTGTAAATGGTTAATGAAGGACCAGTGAAGCGACCAGAGGGTTAATGAGAGTCACAAAAAATTCTTTACTTGAGAGAGCACACGTGATTTGATCCCAACTTCAAACCAACCCCTCGGGACTCCAAAAAGTGCGTAGCACGACACATATCAATCCAGTATTGACTACACCAAACTGCTAGGAGAGATAAACCCCTTCAGAAAACTGCAGAACAGGGCAATGTTGCTCTGATGGCCGGCAATGCCAGGTAACGATAGTGCCGCGCGTAGGAGCGGTAGTGCCGCACGACCAAAACTGCACATAATATTCTCAAAGTTACATAGTAATAAGCACAAAGACAAAGAAGATGTTTCATGAAGTTTTAACATGAACAAATCAAGATTTCACGAACATGTCAGAAAAACTTGGTGTGAAGTACCAAACATAGCAGAATAATTGGCCTACGAGGCTGAGCTAATAATTACCTACTGTCCCATTCTATATCCGCTCGGTAGGTTTTGTTGGTGTCTCTTTCTCAATCACAAAAGATTAGAATGTAGGCATATGCAAGTTTGGAATAGGGGGGAGGGGGGAGCTAAAGCGACGTGGAAACCATCCTCCACTAAGAATCTGTTGTACTACTAGCCTCCGTTCTCGAATATTTGTCGGCCTCTAGTTCGTTTTTGAACTAAACTATAACAAATAAAAAAGAACGAAGGGAGTACATAATTCAGCTCCACTGCAAATGCATGACATGAAATAAATTCACATATCTAGATCTTTCAGAGAAAAATTCCGAATTAGAAAAATATGAGAACATATTTAGTACACATGGTGTACATATTAAGTCATGATCATTCATCCGAGATCTAACATCTCTTACTGTTCAATATATTTTACAAAGGACATCCTTTGAGTAGAATGGAAGTGGTGGATAGTAGTAGTGGAGGGTGTTCTTTGCAAAATATATAGGACAAGGGACATTAGATCTAAGATGGATGATCATGATCTATTATGTGTACCATGTGCAGTCAATATGTTTCAAAAAAATAAGCAAAAGCAAATGCTCTGTTTGCTGAATTATGAAATTGAGTCACATATTTCATGCTATTCCATTTCAATCTTGGGAAGGAAATGAATACACAATCTCTACTACTTATTAAGACGGTAAGGGTAGCCTGCCGTTCTGCCATTCTGCGATCTCAGCCGTCCATTCTATCCTGTAAATAATCTGAGTCGTCCACGTCCCACGACTTCTGTCGCCCGCATCCCGCCTGAGGACGCGCCCCGCATCCCGCGACCTTCTTCCTCTGCTGCCTCCTGCCCGCATCCCACCGGCGGACGCACCCCGCCCCGCATCCCGCAACCTTCTTCCTCTGCTGCCTCCACGGGAGCCTTCTCACCTCCACGCGTCGTTGTGTCAGATCCGTCTGCCGCTAGAGAAAACCCTACCCAATGACCACATGCATTCTTACTCGGGCGACGCCACTATTGGCGCAGAGGAGCAGATATGGCGCATCGGCATGTACTCCGTCGCTGCCCTCCTCGACTCCGCCTCTTTCTCCAATGCCACAGGCAAGGAGATGCCTGTCCACCGCCCCGGCACCCCCCGCCCTCGCCGCGCACACCCCCAAGCCCCGCGGATCACAATCGCCTCTACCCTAGCGGGAACCGCGCCCGCACCCACATTACCCGCACGATGGCAAGAGGCAGTGGCACAAGGCCACGGCGACTCCTCGAGCAGAGGAACCCGACCGAGCGCAGCAACGCAAATCTTCAATCTCAAATCCCTGCTGCGAGAAAAGGTATTTTTTCAAGATCTTTATGCTCAATAGTCAGTAGCTCACATCAATTTTGATTTTTGCCAGTGGCAAATTTTTTAATGAGAGCTTCCGCGTAGAGAGCTCCCACAAGTGGTATGGCTCGATAGAGGTAATTTGGATCTGTGATGCGATAGAAATTCATGGGTTTTTAGGATCTGTTGTGTACATGCATGGTTTAAAGATAGGGGTGACGAGCAGCCGCGGGTGGCTGAGCACTTGCTATCTTGCATCAGGGCTGAAGGCAGCTGCAGGGATTACGTGGCTATAAAGATGGATGGCTCGAGTATTCTGCGACTTCTTTAGAGTAAAGTGCTTTCGACAAGGAGAACTGCAGTGGGTTTGCTCATGGAACTGGTCTGCTTAAGAAGGTGCAGTTTCATTCAGAGTTTTTTTTCTTAAAAAATTATGACAAAGCATATGTATATGTGCTGCCATCTTAACTGCCGATCACCACCAACACTCTGATTTCGAACAGGAGAGAAATGGTTGAATTGCTCCTACAATCGAGAGCAGAGTCGTGGAGGCAATGGATGTGCTGCTGGAGTACCTCCGGAGCTTGCCCACAGAAGAACAAGCCCCAATCGCCGTTCTACTGATGTGTTTGGATGCATTGGTATACAGCTTTAAACCCAGAATCTCTTCTTGTTGTACGCTTACATTTCCACTTCCACGAAATTGTATTTCGTTTGCTACCCGCCTCAGACATCGCCTGGAATTTAATAGTCTGCAGAGAACTCTAACTAAAACGCGTTGCAGGTGGAGCCAAACAGAAACAGCACGTACAGAGAAGAGGCGATCAAGACCATCACACGTTCTCTGAGATGCTGCCTGTCAAAGGACACTGTCGTGCCCAGCACTCGGAGAGCTCTGCTGCTGCTTCTCAGGCGACCTTCACGTAGAGGACCGGATGCTGGAACATGCCGGCTTCGTCGACCACTCATGGGCCACCACTGCCACTTCTGATGCTGCTGTACACGTACAGTGCTGCACACCCGGTCACCTTTTACACACAGGAAGGCACAACACAGTATCGACGAGTAGTTTCTGAAGTTCTCTTTGCGGTGCCCAGGACAAGGAAGCGGCCAAAAACGATGCGTGGCTGAGACACGTGGCCGCGGCGCTACTCGGCAGCCGTAGCGGGATCAGGAGACCGTTCCTGGAGGCGTTGTCCAGGTGCCTGGGCTCCCCTGACGCCGGCCTAGTGGGGGCGTGCCTGACGATGGCCTGGTGGAGGTTATAAGTGAGAAAGTAGATATCTGGGTAAACCACCTCTTCAGCTATGATTTTGCACTCTGGTTTTATGCAAATGTTTCCTATCATATTATTGAATTGCAATTATTTTTTTGTACTGGTTAAATACTAATAGTGCCATGAGTTAACGTTAGTGTTTGTGATTTTTTACAGGCTCTTGGGTGTCTCTTGTATAGAATCTGCACAGAATATTAACTGTTAGTTATGATTATGGAAGGTCTTGTTTTCAGCTCATGAATATAGGTTTCAAATTTTAGTTGTTTTTTATTAGGATGGTCGAATATAAAAGTAACTGATTTTATTGTATGTACCTGATTAATCTAAAAGCATTGAAATAATTCTGCTCTTGGCTCGAGTATGTATCTGAAGTATATAGAGAAATGGAACGTGCTGGATGCGCTCCAGATAGAAAGGCTAGAGAAATGTTTCATATAAATTTTTTTACTACCGTCGCAACGCACGAGCACATACCTAGATGAGTCTGTCTGTTACTGTGAAAAGCTACATACAAATTATAATTGAGGGCACATTTTCATTACTAATAGTTTTTTTTGTTTTCCTTCTTTTTTACCTGAGGTTACAAAGGGTGCATGGTATTCTCCACGTCAGTGTGTCCAATGATCCTAAACAAGGCAATATGTATTTGCTCTTTATTATCAATTCATGTGAAAATCTGAAAGAACGTGGAACCTGAAACTATTGTCTGGTGAGCTGGTGGCTGATTTTCATTCCATTGGGCTGGTACACCTCTGTTTTGACTCCCATAAACCAAGGTATTTAGACACCCATATCCTCCTTTGAATCCTTATTGTCATGGTCATCTTGTGTCGTGTCTAGATCTGACGAATTGTGTATTGTTTAATGCACAGAATCGAGGCCGCCTGCATCCGTGGGAGTAAGACTCTCCGGCTTTGAAGGAGGAGACAAAGGCCGAAGGGCAGACACATTGCCTTCTGTTCATGCTGCTTGATGTTGAAACACCAACCACTCACCAGTCATTTACTCTCTCACTTGCTCATTGGATCATGTGCACCACCATAGTTAGAATCCTTTATGTCACAGTTAGCGCAATGCATTGAGATTTTTTTTGCTATGCACAGAATACGAAGGTTATATTATCTCTCTATATTTTGAATGGGAGTCATTGAAGCCTAGGCAAGGTACTTGTATTTGGATCTGGCATAATTACAATCATCCTGTCATCATCAGTTTCACTCCTCTGGCTGCTCCTTGTGTGTGTGTGTCCACTAATGCGTTCAGCATTGCAACTGCTGCTGCCAAATGCTGAGGTATGCCCTTTATTTTTCAACAAAAAGTGTCTTTGTGACTACAAAACAAGTTAACGTTCAGCGTTGCAGTAATGTAGCAAATTTTGTTCTGAATTTTTTTATCTTCAATGTCTGGTCCGTCCGTCCGTATAAAAAATGTCTGCATTCTTCTATCTTCAGGCAGCAGTATACATAGCTGGTTCAGTTTGTGCAGCATTCGTTGCCAACATAGATGGTCACTCTGATAAACTGTCACCTTCAATGGGAGGATGCTCAGGTCTGTCAACATCCTTCACATAAGTTCCTTGCACTTGTGTTGGGAAAGAAAGATTGACCACTAATATGATTCACAAGCCTATTTTGTCTATTTTTATTGGATTGTAATATTAAAACCCACGAATGAACATGAAAAATGCAATGACAATTAATATTAATATCATATTACTAATTAATGTAATAGTTGGAAAAAGTTAGATTCGCAGGTCATAATAATAAATCAAACTGTATGTTGTCATTTCCTTGAATTATACTAGAATAATCAGAAGCTCACAATGAGATTTATTGGTCTAAAGTGAATCAGAAGTTAGTTCACATAAAAAACTATGACCATGCAGTTACATGTGTTGCATAGCTCCAGAAGGTGGTAGCACAAATCCCATAGGCCCAGTAACCCATCCATAAATTTTTTTTGACTGATTGCTTGATTCCCTATTCTCACTTGTAGGTTTTGAGACCGAACCTATATGTACCACCAAAACAATATCCTAATTGCAAGTAAGCGCCAGTGCCAGTGCACAGCGGTCTGTCCTTGCATAGTTTTGTTGTGGGTACCTAATGGCCTCGTCTCGCTCTTCTTGGTTCGGTTGTGTTATGCTACTAGGGAAGGTGACCTTCCTCTCATCATCGCGATTGACTAGCAACCAATGACCCTGATAGGTGTTATGCAAGTGTAGGGCGACATCACTAATGCTCGGACAACGGATGTGGTGAGACGGACGCAAAAGAAGTATAGGTTTTTGTTGCTGCAGTTAGCTGGCTGTGACTAATTAGTATGGATTTGGTGTCATGTTATTAGGCATTTCGATGGATGCAAAGCAGACTTGGTTGTTTGCGATGGAGGCTTCGGATAGTAAGATATCATATGAGTGCAAGAGAACTACTCCCACCATTAACTATAACAAATTTTGTCACCAGTGAGGATTACATGATTACTGCTCTTTTGGGTGACTATAGTTACTGGCCACCCTGATATTTGATACAACTGATCTTTTTTATCTCATGCTAAAGAAATTTGGTGGCTGGTGGATCTGCTTAAGAATCAAAAGTCAGACAAGGTGGACATCACCATCCAACCGGAGGAGTAGGAAGCCATGAATGATGTTCTAGCAGCCAGGTGACGCCTGATGTCTTTGTTCAGTTGATATAGTTGTCTGATTTTTTTCCCTTCTTCTTCCAAGTTAGAACAGTCTTTCTTATACGTGTATTTCTACTTCTTGAACATGTGGAGGCTTATTAGGCTCACTTTATCATTTGATTTAATATGTGTGGAGTAATCCTTTTAAACTTTTGCCTTATCCGCATGTACTGTGGGCTACTAAGACTCATTTTGGTGTTTGAACATGCATGAAGCTAAAACCCATCAAAATCGGTTCAGTATTGGTTGTTGGTAAAGATTTTAGCGAGGTTGATGACAATATATATATATATATATATATTGTTCATTTTCATGTAATCATTGTGAATTAATATTTCATTGAATGATTTATATTCTATCGCAATGCACGACACTCTACTATCATATATAGAACTAATGATTGCAATGTGTGAAATAGTTAGATTAAAATAACAATATAACATACATTTATACATAATTTACCGTGGTATTATACTTGTGTAAACTGGAAAACGAGAAGTTTCTGAAGTAAATTAGCTTCAATGCCCGACTCTTCGTGCGAACTGGAAAGACGCTTTTGTCGTTTCGTTTTCTGAATTGTGACCTGTCAGATTCCAGGGCGACCATTGGCACGCACCAGGTATTTTAAGGGGTCACACTTGCTTGTTTCATGTACTAGCACAAGAAGAGACCGTACCACTTCCTTGAGCCAAATCGCCAGCAATCCACCATGGCTAAACCAGAGGGGCCGACCATTGGCGTGAAGCTGTCCGTGGACAAAGAGAAGAAGAAGGTGCTCTTTGCTGAGTCCAACAAGGAGTTCGTCGACGTGCTCTTCAGCTTCCTCACCGTTCTGCTCGACACCATCGTCCGCCTGCTGGACAAGCAGTCTCAGTTGGGTTGTCTCGACCAACTGTACAAGAGCGTGGAGGACCTCAACTTGGAGTACTTCCAAACCAGTGCTTGCAAGGCGATGCTTCTGAAACCGCTCAACGCGGCTTCCGGCCACTGCTGTCGCCTCAAGATCAACGTCGATGGAAGCGTTCCAAGGGTGGTCTATGTCTGCAAGGACACGCGGTGCAGCGCTCTTAGCGACAACGCGTTCAGTTCGTTCCCTGGCACGATCTGCAAATGTGGTAAGGTCATGGAGTCCATTGGACAGTGCCCAAAATACGATGGTGACACTGAAACCGCCGCCGCCACTTGTTCAGAGGATGGAGTTTTTGTGAAAGGTTGCTTGAAGTTTATCGTCACTGATGATCTCCAGGTTGCGCCAGCATCTACCTCTCTTATGATGTCTGTCTTCGAGAAATTTGGTGTGCTTGATCCAGCTGTCCTAGAGCAGCAGGTTCTGCAGTTCAGTTCAGAAAAGGTTCGTCTATCTGAACTTGTGTGTCGGGAAAAAATAAACAAACCCCACTGTGCTGTAATTACTATGAACTTACGTATTTAATGTTCCATTTCATCCAGATAACATGCTTGCTGAAGAGATTGTTGACGTCTAAGCAACCTCTCACTGATCATTATTTCGAAGCTCCTGTTCCACAAGATGATGCAAGCCTAGAAGCGCTTGTTCAGAACTTACATCCTAAACAAGAAAACGAGGACCAGGAAATGCCAGGAAACCTGAAGATCAGGGTTCTTCTGACGAAGGACAACTCCGCCCTGCTGTATGCTGAAGTTGGTGTCGATTTTGTGGACTCTCTCTTCGGCTTATTAAGCATTCCACTGGGATCCGCAATTAAGTTATATGGCCAGTGCTCGGCAAAAGGCTGCCTCGGTAATGTTTACATGAGCATAGATGGTAGTGTCCAAGTATTCGTCAGAGAGGAGTGCCAGAGTCTCCTTCTGGACCCAAAGTTGCCACCCTTCTTTGGTTGCTGCGCTTCTAAGATCCTTCAGGTTGACGAATTAGCTCCAAGAGAACTGACGATCAAAGCCTGCTTTGTTTGCTTCAAGAGTTTAGGGTTTTCAGGTTGTAGTCGTTGTCACGATATCCCTTACAAAAATTCTTTGCGACGCTATGAAGCTTTTTGCGCAAATACGGTGAAGTCCATTAAACTTTGTGAGGCGAATCCAAAAGAACCAAACGGTGGAAGCGAGAAAGGCGAAGTATATGTAAGTGGGAAGACGAATTTCCTGGTTACTGATGACCTGCGTGTTCTTCCACTCTCATTAACATCCACTGTTAAGATTGTTAGTGATTCCAAAATTCAGACGTCGAATCTTGTGGTCAAAGAAATTACACTAACAAAGTCCAAGGTATCTATATCTGCTACATAACTCACATTCTTTGCATTGTGCTAGACTAGCTATTCACTTGGTCTTGTGTAACTGAATCTTGGAACAGGTTATGGAGCTACAGAGGGTTGTCCTGCTGCTGAGTCGTACCACACTCAGCTCCGTGCTTCTACATCCTAAGAAGACCAAGAAGCTGCACCATTACCATCGCGTGTATTAAAGCCGTCGTTGTTGCTTTACTCTATGATTAGCCACAATAATAACTATGTATGTCTGTTTTCCTGCTAAATTTGTAAGTTTCATTTTCGCCACTGATATTTGGTAACTATTATAACAGTTCGAGCATATAATAAATATAAACATTTGATTCGAGGGTTGGTAGGGTCACACGAAAGCTTGCTCTTCTACTAAAAATTGAGACGTCCCTATATTTTGTTGCAAATACGACAATGTCTTAGAGCATCTCCAAGAGATTGCTAAAATTTTGTTTCCAAAAATCTCGTATTGGGGACTGCTGAAAAAAAAGATTCGTAAAAAAATATTAATCTCACAGCAGACTGCTAAATAAAAACACCCTAATATTTTTGAAACATCCTACATGGGCCATCACAGCTAAATGAGCCTGGTTTGCTGCCCTTTTATTTTCCTACTGTCCTTCTAGCTTAGTTCCATGTGCCTTGATTTATTTTTCCGGCGACAGGAGCCAAGAGGACAAGCGATTTGCATTAATAAATCACTATAGAAGTGATGTTGCTTCTACTCCACCAAGAGGGTATGCTTCTACTCCAGTAGGACAAAAGCAACGGACGTCGGGGTGCTCCTCCACCCTGGAACCACAATTTCACTACACCGGCAGGGGCATGGTCTGCAGCACCTCCCATCTGAAGAGACGGAGGCGACACCGCTCTGGATCTGCTTGTCCATGAACCGCGACACATTCATCGTGGCGACTTCGAGCTTGCTTCTCCCGCAATGGCTCTCAAGGTCGAAAAGAATGCGGCAAACAGGTGGGATGTGCGGGTGTGAGATGATTGGGGAGACTTTGCCTCATGCAAATATACGGGATGAATCGCCAGAGAAGCGTCACCGCGAAAAAATGGGAAGGATGCGGGTTCTATTGGAGGCGGAGAAAATGGAGTTTCCCTCAAATACGTTTTTTCAGGGCCTTTTAGCAATCTCTTGGAGATGCTCTTAGGCCACTTTGCAATTGACCCTTGCCTTTATCTGATTTGTATGATCTTTAGATGCTAAAAATCATTTTTTATGAGACTTCTAAATTTGTGTTACGATGACTCGTTTTGTTTCTATCAAATAGTAAAATCTATTACTAGCACGGCGAAATAAAACTAAGGACAGATTTAAAAAAACGAGACATAATGAAATTCCAAAGCCCACCTCATCACTAATGGGTCGGATCTTTGTGGAGGAACTGGTGTAAACGAGACATAATGACATAATTTCAAGTTTAAACAACCATGCATATTTTACTGATTGAACAGATGCAACACGTTATTGTGTACCATACTTTGTGTAAGTCGTCGACTTGGTTGACTTGTATGTGTGGTACGTAGCATGCTATTTGTAATACTTTGTCAACTGCTATGTCCTCATTTATGTCGGCGCTTGTTCCGTGAGTTTCATTCATGTGAGTTTTTATTTTGTCTAGACTCCCCTCATTTTCTTATGTGATTATGCATGTATTCAGATCTCATATACCCACATGGCCACATCATACCGAGGATAAAGTTCTCAAATGAAACTGTGTTAGTAATATTGATTCTATATCACCCCCATGCGTGAAAATGGCATTACAAACTTGGAACTAAGATATTCTAAACAACCATTAAACCCTGGTCATGTTTTCCAATTAGCATCTAAAAAGTACTTTAACAACTAGCTAAGAGTACTTCTATATTTGAAAGGATATAAAATAAAAATAAAAAAATGCATGGAACGCTCGCTCGCCACACGGTTGTGCTGGTCTACTCAGGCCACTCCTGAAAACCCAACTAATCCCAACCTTTCCCTATCTATTTCACTTACAAATGGACCCCGCATGTCGGTTTCTTCCTCTACACGTTCCCTTGTCGCATGCTCGCTGCTCAATGCGTGCCCTGCTTTCCTAGCCGCACTGCCACCCGCGTATCCTGCACACAGCCTGGTTCCATCATGCTTGTGATCCCCTTCCCTCCATCATGTGATCATTTCTCGTTTTCTTCTTTTCTATGCGTGTTTCCTTACCAGTTGTGTAGCCACTATTAACGACAAAGCAGAAATGGAAACTTCAGTCGAATCCCTAAATTATGGCCCCAAAGCATTTTAGCTCGAATCTAATTTGTGTCCGTGGCATTTATTAGGGTAAGTGTAGTACGTTCATTTCAGGTTCAAACATACATTCCGATTACATAATACAAATTTAACATTTTGTTCTCTACTGTCTTTGTGTGTAGGATGCAAATGTGATTAGTCTCTTAAATTATGAGGACAATTCGTACCGATATGTTATCTCTGCAAACATACAACATCGACTTATCGATATCGCTAAAAAGGATTAGATTAGTGTATGGTTGTTGACACATTTGTCTCTCATTACAAAATTCGAAATTGACTCTTTAGAAATAATTTGTGTGATATTGATAATGTTTACCATACGGATTTTGCATATCATAGTGATATTTGTCGTTCCGTTTCTATGTTTCATACAAATTTTTTTACTCCCGTCGCAACGCACGGGCACTCACCTAGTGAACTATTAAATTTGAAACTCCAACCTACCCATATCTCCAATACAATTAACCAGATGACCAAAAAGACGTTATCACAAGTATATATAGCAATAGAATGTTAGAACTACTATGCACAAATAAATAATAGTATATCAGTCCACACATCTAAAAATCGGTCAGCCAATTCAAATAATTTTAACGATCCTGCATTGTGAACCTAGTGCTAGATTGAGATATTGAGTCATGTGGATAAAATTCAGCACTAACTTATGTATTTCTTTGCTAACAAATCATAAAGAAGCTAAAATAATCTTCTTAAAATGATTAAAAAACATGTGTTGTACATTACCGAGAGTGCACAGAATATTCAGTGAGACTAAAGAAGCATGTCATGTAAGCCTAGCTAGCAGTCTGAAAGAATACCAAATAATTGTTACTCAGGCATCCTAGATTGTGCATTTCTGCTTAGAGCGTCAATGTTAAGAACACAGATGCTCATCTGGATCAGTTTCCATGCATGTCTATCCAGTTTCAAGACAAGGTGAAGGAACCATCACGCATCACAAAGTACAGAACAGTAGGAATGCTAGGCACAACAAACAGAACACATCTGGATAAGCATATATTTTCAGCTACTGTTTCACTGTTAAAAGAACCAACAATTACTGCAAGACGACGAACACACACACACGCACATCATTTATGGCTTTCAAACACAACAGATTTCGTAGGTATCTAAGGGAGAAGCCAAGCCGGAGGAGAGTTGTAAGAAGGAACCCGCTCTGGGAAGTAGAGGTCGACGTGGGGAGACGGCCTATCCGGCGACCACTTGCCGATGTCGCTGCAGGGGTACTGCCTCTCATTGACTCTGCGGAACATCATCTCGGCATCGTAGAAGCTCCGATCATCCAAGAAGAAGATGCCGTCCTTGAACCCCGGGTACTGACTCACCTCGTAGGACCTGGAGCATCCTCGTCCCACGAACAACATCCGGCCACACAATGCATCCTCCTCGAACCAGGTCCTAGGGTATAGGGTCATCCGGAACACCTTGAACGACGACGTCGGCGCGTGATGGTGGGCAGCGAGCCTGACGACCATCAATAGTTCCCCGCGGGATGATACGAGGTAGCGAGCGCGGACGAACTGCTCGTCACTGCACCCCCCTTCCTGGAACTGGAAGCGCGTTAACTTCGATAGCGCTCCCAGGATATCCCCCACACGATTATAGTACGGTCGGGACACGAGAATATGCCCATCTTGGGTGAGGAAATAGAAGGAGTCCCGGTAGTACACGACGTCCTCCGGTTCCAAACCCGGCCCAACTGACTCGTTGGGCACAACGTTGCAGACGGCCATCTTATCCCCTGGTCGCCAGAACGCGACGTGGCGTCGGCGCGGCGCGTCGAGGTCCGGCTGGTAGGTGACGATGCCCGCGGCGACGCATGCCAGGTGATCAGGCGGGAGCGAGAGGGTGGCGGCGAGGACGACCATGCTGTAGGTTCCGACAGTAGTGAAGAGATCCGCGACCACGTCGGGTAGCTCGTGGGAGCCTCCGGTGCGGATGTTGAACAGCCGGTGCCCGCGAGTCTGACCGTAGGCGAGGAAGAACCAGCCGCCGTCGTACGAACCGAAGTAGCGGGGCCCGGGCAACATGTTGTGGTCGCGGCAGCCGCTGAGGTAGCAGTAGACGCCAGACACGTTCGCGGGCGGGAGGAAGAGCGACGGGAGCTGATATGTCAGAGGCTTTGCCTGCACGACCGCCGCGAGCCACGCCTGGCAGACGGCGGCCATCCGTTCGCGGTCGATCGCGCACGGGACGCGGTTCACGATCTCGATCACCAGGTTGATGTTGAGGTTCGCCCACCGCAGAGGCACAGCCATGGGAGACAGGGATGGAGGTGCGAGGGATTGGTAGTTGGGGGCTGCTTGGGGTTGGGGCTCGGTGTGGTGGATGGCGGTTAACGGGACGCCGAAGAGAAGACGACAAGAACTCCGGGGAATGAAAGCCTTGCGGTGTCGGGACTCGGGACCCCTTTTTGTTCTGGAAGAAGAGCCGTGGCCATAGAGGCAGAGAGCGCAGGAGAGCCGTTGCAACTTGCAATGGATTGAGCTGGAAGAGTCTTTTGGACCAAAAACAATTTAGGCAACGTATTTACCAAGTTTTCGTGTAAGCTACATATAAATCAATTAACAAAAATCTTAAAAGTTTTTAAAAAATTATAGATATACTTCATTGCTCACTTTACCACTATACAAAATTTCAAAAATTCAAATCCGTCGTATGTTAAGAGATAAAAAAAGAAAATTATGAGAAACAAAAAGTGAAAATTATCTCAGAGTTTTCTCTTTTTTTTTGTAACTTCTAATATATAATGATTTTGAATTTGAAATTTTATACAGTAGTAGAATTTGCAATAAAGTACATCTATAATTTTTAAAGAATTTTTTTGTGACTTGTTAGTTAGTTTGCAGAGTTTGTATGAAAATTTAGCTTGCACCTGATATGTTGCTATTTTTTTAGGTCGACTAGAACGCGGCAAGTTTAAGTGCAAGCCAACTAACAAGATAAAGTTTTGTTGTGAGAAGACATTCGAAAGTTGCAGCTGGGTTTTTAGAGTCTCGGCCAAAGAAAGACCAGGCAATGGTGTGAGGGCAACTACTGCTATGTAAGCATTACCTATGTGTAAGTGTGTAAGCGAACCATCTGATCTGTTAAATCGTGATTCAACCATGTATTATATTTAACAGTTAAACCCTTCCATTACGAGCTCAAGTACCTCTATAGAAAGCCCCTAAGGCTCACTCCAACGGGAGGCATGCAAATTGGGCAGCCATCTGTACTTTTGGCTGGTGTCTGTAGTTTACCTGCCCAGCCATACGTTAGATCTTTCCAACAACACAGCTATCCATACGTTCAGCTGGAATGGAGTAGACGCTGGGGTCCAGTGGTCAGTCAAGAACGAAGAATTTAGCTGCTGGTCACAGTACCAGGCAATATGGCTTTTCTCTCTCCTACCTTCCATTTTACCTGACCCGTTTAGCTGCTCTGTTGGAAGAAGGATTGCACTGCTACAGTGGCTCCAGGACAACTATTTTAGCTTTGCCTGGCCGGATGGCGGCTCCATTGGAGTGAGCCTAACGGTTGTATCTATGGCTAGATTATAATCTAACAGGTTTTTGTGCGAAACATTTTCGGCCAGAGGTATTTTCGACTCTGGTCGCCGAAAATAAAATGTAATTTTCGGCGGCAACTAAGGCCGTCGAAAGTATAGGCTATTTTCGACGGCCAGCTGGACAAGCCGGCGAAAGTTTCGCGAGCCATGTGGACAAACCGTCGAAAATAAAGGTATTTTCGTCGGGCACCTGACGCGCCGCTGAAAATAAAAAAATAACCTACTCGTATGCTAGCCCGAGCCATTCGATTAGCTGAAGTTGTCGTCGCCGGTTCGAAGCCGCGATCGCCCAACTCCATTCCCACCGCCGCCCAACTCCATCTCCATCGTCGACCCCACCCTCGGCCCCTCCCTGACGCAGCTCCTCCCGGACGTCACTCCTCCCCAAGCTCTGGCCACCCTATTGGGCGCCCGCCCCCGACCCCGGTAGCGCTCAACGCCAGCCCTGCTGCCTGCGCCCCTCCATCTCCACCCTCGGCCGGCTCCGCCCGGCAACACGTACACGTGTTGTCCCTAGGGTTGAAAAAAAGCTCGAGGCTCGCGAGCCGGCTCGGGCTCGTTCAGGCTCGGAGAGGCTCACGAGCCAGAATGAGCCCGAGTCGAGCCTACTTTTATAGCTCGATCAAAAAGCGAGCCAAGCCATGCCGAGCCTTAGCGAGCCCGAGCCGACCAATTCATGTATTTCTATATTATGACACTATTACATTACTATGTTATTGATTTATTTTCTTATTTTTATGGACCTAATGCTAGATATAGTTTAAAATATGTTCCTCAATTTTTGATACATATTTTATTTTATATATAATGAAAATATACAATATATGCTTTAAATTAGACTTGTGTGCCGGCGAGCGAGCCTGAACGAACCTGAGTCGAGCCTGATCTCTGAGCTCGCAATGCGACCGAGCCGCACCGAGCGAGCCGAGCTCGGCTAGGCTAATTTCCAGCCCTAGTATGTTAATGTTGAATAGGTGCTAAGTGAAAAGACTAAGAAGTTCAACACATGGAGAAAAATGTGATGATCCACACAAGCTGAGATGATTATGGTCTGTGGACATCATAAGTAAAGTTGAAGGATGGGCAATGACTATGTGGAACTCGATATGCTTAACTTGGAGATAACTGATCGAACTGAGGGTGAACTTCGAGGGACCCAGTGCACGAGAGAAGGTCAAGAAGATCAAGGTACCTAAAGCTAGGGGTGAAGAAGATAACTTGCCATAAGTCAAGGTTGGTGTCACACCCAGGCTTTAAGGGACAAAGCCGGGTGCATCTCATACATGCGCCAAAGAAGACAACATATATAATAACAGAGTGTATAGAGATAAATGTCACAATAATCAGAGTATTTATTACATAGCGGAAGTCTTACAAAATAAAATATAAATATAAAAGGATCTAAAATCCATCATTGGCGCCAGAAAGTCAACTGGGAGACGCCACCTAGATCGAATCGAACTCCTCGATGTGCGGCTCCTCTTGAACCACATGTTCTTCTCCTGTGGGGGTGTGAGACAGCAAGGGTGAGCTCACATACGTTCATATCTCAACAAGTTGTGGAGAATAATGTGCATGAACTCACCAAAGGTGGGAGTTCATGTGAAGTGTAAGGCTGATTAACAAAATAGAGATTGAAGCTGAGCATTGCTTTTATAAGTTAGTCAAAATTTTATTAGCAATTACTAAGTATAAGTAAATACCAAACCTTAGTAATAATAAGTAAAAGTAATAATAAAATAATCCCAATGCGATGCAAATGACAAATTGAGTTTTAATTCCATAGATTAATCATGTGAGGGTCCGAGCTGCTCATGACCGTGAGCACGACTAGTATACCAGTTTTACAATCTGCAGAGGTTGCGCATCATTACACACAAGTCATGTTACCCTTCTGCCAAGGGGTCATGAATCCCATACACCTCTACCGAGGAGGCGAGGCAGGGTGACACTACGAGGCCTTTACAAAGTTCCACTAGCTTCAGAAAACCCGCTACAGTTTCTAGGAAGATAATGTAGGGATCCCTCGCCTGACCGCCATCGCAGCAAAATCAACCCAAGGACCTCCCTACACTGACCACTCCCCTGCTGCCCTTGCCCCATTCGGGTAAGGTAGTCATCCACTAGCTTTCCTAGTTAATCAGCCAAGGCCCAAGGGCATCCCATACTACCCTTGTGGTAGCACTGTTTTCCCGGATGGTCGCTCCATGTTCCCATTAACATAATGATCTTATCATGAACATAAATAACATAACAAAATAATAGAAACATGGATATAATGAAATATTAACCTGTGAAGCATTAGCATAACTACCTAATGATTCAGGGGTAAACAAGGTAAAAAGATAAAAAGTCTAGGGTGACCTATTGGGTCCCATCAAAATTAAACCTATGCATAAATAAGTGATAATAAAGAGCATTATTGGGTAACAAAAGTGGATCAAGGGCACAACTTGTCTAGCACTTGAGATTCCCGTTACCAGGGTGATTCTTCAGATCCTCGTGACCTCATGCTAGTCGTAGCAATACAAACAAACATGGTATAGATAAAATTAACATCACACCAAACATAAGTACAAACTTAATAATAATAATCTACGCGTCGCTATGAGATCGTGGGAACGAGAACCACTAAAATCGGAGTTACGGTTAAGGAGTTGTGATTCTATAGAAGATCTGTGTGATTAAAATATTAAACTATATTATAAATTGGTTAATATAAATCATATGAGAGATTATTCTATAAACAATTACCTCAACTTTAATCTAAGTTATAAATTGACCATAGATCATTTTCTATTACATTGATAAGCAGATTAACAAGACTAACCGACATAAGTTAAATAAATATCTAATTGTAAAAGAATGAGACATGGTATAATAAATGTTGTTATTGTATAGTAAATATTCGTACGAGACTAACACAACTTGAACGGACCAAATCAGAATCAAAGATTTTAAGTTATGAATTTCTAATGATTTTATTTGTTTTGTACAAGATTAAATAGGATATCAATTTTATTGTGACATTCATGTCAAAACAGTGGTACTAAATGATAAACAACATTATTACAAAATTATAGGAACTGGAATGGATTAATTTGGACTTCGTATGAATTTTCTAGGAATTTAACATGTTTCTGCAATTAATTTATACTGAAAAACATTTTCTAAATGAATTTCCTGATTTTAATAGGTGTCTGGACTGCGCGCTAAATAACCAGAAACATAGGGGCTAACTCGCAAGGATTCCCAAGACTTAGGCTCATGTATACTAGACGGCGGGTTGATTATGAAGAACCCCGAGGGCTCTTATGCAAGATGCGCTGGTTGAAGGGGTATCGGCCGCGATCAGCCGTCCGATCCGATCCAAACGGATCAGATTAGACTGAGCCCACCGCGAAGCGGTATGCGTTCCCGGTCGTCGGATCAATGGCGAGCGGTCCGGATTTTAAAGTATTGAAATTAATCCAGATCCATCCGATGCTAGATCAATGGTGTGCACCCCACATCCGAACCGGTATCCTTTAGATTTAATCGTGACCGTCCATCTCAGATTGAAGGGCCAGAAGGCCATCTTCTTCCTCCCCTGGTTGTCAACACGGTGGCGCCCTGCCACCGCACGGTGGAACAAATCACCGACGACAAAGTCAGCGGCCCCAGCGTTGCGACCTACGCAAGACACGCACTACCCCATGCGGAGGATCTAATGAGTGGAAAGGTTATCCAATACTGGCCTTAGGGGTAGAGGAAAGTCGGGCCACGGCGCGAGGTGATGTGGCGGCGGCGCAACAACACCCAGCGCGGTGGTGGCCATGGACACCGGTGGCGATTTCCATTCCCCGGCGAACTAAGCTCCGCGCAACGAGATCCTACGCCAAGCTGGCAATGCAGTTCAATCAGGAGCGACGTCTTATCGTCGAACGACCTGAAGGTGAACGCGCTTCTCCACGCCGTGCGGCACCTCCGCCTAGATGCGCCCCTTCCTGGAACCTCCCCGTAGCTCTGCCCGTGCGCACCTCCGCCTAGATGCCCGCACCGGACCACTACGCACTCCCCCCTTCTTCTCTCTCTCCCACGTCGTCGAGTTCTAATGGAGGCGAGGGCTTTTCTTCTGCTGGATGCAACTGGACCAACCAGGGGGATTAAGGCGGCGACATGGCTCGGTTGGGTTCGGTCCTATAGCTCGGGCGAGGGCACAACAACAGCGGCCGAATCGGTCGGGAGGTTGACGAGGTCTGGTTTGGTCCACAGAGCGAAACCCGCGCGAGGAAGACAATCCAGGGAGCGTGCGCGGGGTTAGTGGCCGAACCCTGGGACCCGTGCATCATTCACCCGCGGAGGAAACAAAGAGAAGAAAAAAACAAAGGGGTGGACTGGGCTGGCGCAAGGAGGAAAAGAAAAGGTGGGCAAAGGAAAGAATTCGGCCCATTAGGCTTCTTTCTCTTTACTTTTATTTTCTATTTTTTCTCATTTGAATTTCAGATTCAACATCTCCATTTAAATTCAAATTTGTGACTTATTTGTACTTAGATTAACTATTCCACTTGCTCATACCCAAAATATGAAGAGGTTCTTTATTCATATATTTATTTTGTTTTGTATGAGGTTTCTTCCTTTCTCTTTTCCCTTTTTTGGTTTTAATCCAAATCTTCATATCTTTGTTGTATTCCCTTATTATTCCTTCTTTTTTTTTGACCTTACAAAATTTCAATCCCAATCCTAGATATAGTTTAATAATTCAAATTTAATACCCACTACAATCACTCATGATTTAGAAGAATCTATTTATTCTAATTGATTTATTTGTTTGATAAATGTTTGAAATATGAGGCACACTCATATTGTTTCTTTCTTTTTAGAAAAATAGTATTTTGAAGGTGGGATAAGAAGTAAGAGTTACTTCAGGATTAAATATTCATGTAAATAAACGCTTATGGTGCATCATTTAATAATATGCATAATCATTTAGTTGATATAAAACTTTTCTATTACTTTTTTTTTCTAAAATAGTTCTTGGTTTTCAAAATTCAGTCCTCAAATTTCAACACTCAATTATAATTTGAGATATCTGAATTTGATATTTTATTTCTTCATATATTTATATTATTATTATTATATTTTGTATACACATTTTGGGCCTTACAGTTGGTCAATATGAGAAGAGTTCTAGTGCATCGAGGATTACAACATAAGGACATGACTTAAAATCATTCAGGGAATGAAGAAGTATCAAAGTCAGCACCTGGAAGGGACCCAAAGGAGCTAAGTATAATTTGCCTTTTATTTTGGAAATGTTCTTTGTGACCATTGCAGGGTGTTGGAGCTCAAAGATGTCAAATATTATCAAGTTATGTCAACTTGAGGATTTGGAGTCCAACCCCGAGCACAAACATGCCAAAAAGGGGAAAACAGTGAAAAAGGTTAAGATGGAAGGTTTGAGTATGTGAATATGTTGCATACACCTTACTCTACGCATTTGGCACTTTTGTTTGCTCTCTAACTTGGTTTATAGAGAAAGTGTCATTTGGGGCCCAATTTTTGAGAAGAAACAGAACTTGATTTATAGAAAAAGTGTCATTTGGGGCCCAATTTTTGAGAAGAAACAGAGAAGTTGAGGAGAGAATGAGAAAGAGGTAAGATTTTGTGACTTAGTCAATTGGGTCATACTCTAATTATGTGTGTCTAAGTCACAAGAAAATCCTCCAAAAAGTTCAACTCAAATGGGGAAAGAGATGGAGAAGAAAGGCCGACTGCAGCATGTCTTGGCACACCGGACTAGCTACAGTACTAGGTCTGTGCGCATCGGACCAGTTCTACAGAAGCCTCAACCTAAGGCTTCAGGTAGCTTGGTGCACCAAACCACCTATATGAAGGAACAAACATACTTCGGGAATTATTTTTAATAACTCATCGGACCATGAACAGTACGGGTCCAGTGGAGCACCGAACCGTCCTGTAACATCTACTTCACAGGCGCGCTAGCCACCCAATGGCTAGCTAATGTGGCACCCAGTCCCATGACCAGTTAGAGAAAGAAACAACCAATCAGATCGCATTTAGGCAGGTGGTCGTTGGAGGTCCGGTGTGCATCAGACTGGTCCGATGCCCTCCATATTTAGGCAAGTTTCCTAATTTTGTTATAACGGCTATGGAAGGTCTTGGGGCTATAAATAGGACCTCCCATGATCTCAACCAGTACACCCTTGCATCATACAAGCGTAGACACATTGTGGAATAGTTCTATATCCCTCTCTTGTGTATTTCTCTCTTGATCTAGTGTTGGCGCAGTTATAAGCCAAAAGAGAGAGGAGGAGTGCTGCTGGGAGATAGAGCGGAGATCTTGAGCAAGTGGCGGTACTGTTACTCTGCCGAAGAGCTGCCGACAGTTGTGATAGCCTAGGTTCTGTGTAACCAACATTAACATAGTGGAAGACTTGGTCCTTCACCTGATGGTGAATATGAGCAAACAGAGGAAGGAGTTGAAATAGATTGCAACCCAGGTTGGCTAACTCCAATGTGGATGTAGGAAAGCATTTTAGGTTTGGTCGTACAACAAGATAAATCTATGTGTCTCTGTCTCTCTGTTCTGTTTCTGTTTGTTTTATCATTAGCACTTCATTACTTATCCTTTAGTATAAGCTATTCTTGAAGTGCAAGATCTTTTGAGACAGAAATTGGTATCTCGTTGCGATCTACTCGATTCGACTACATTCCGTTGCATACACTGCTTTGAGTACAGTAAAAATTTCTAAGTTTTTAAATATAATTTTTATTCGCCTATTCACCCCCTCTAGGCGACATCCAGATCTGTGTTTCCCAAAAAGGGATCTTTCAAGACCACCCTGGAAAGAAACTCAATGTCATGTTACAACCCTTGATTGAAGGGTTGAAGGAGCTTTGGAAAAGAGTCGAAGCATATGATGTTTTCAAAAGGCAGAAATTCAACCTTTGAGCTGCATATTTGTGGTCGGTGCATGACTTCCTAGTGTTTCAGTTGGAGTACACATGGTAGATTGACATGTCCGTATTGCGGTTCAGATACATAATGCTTTCGTCTTGCTCATGGTTAGAAGATGACTTACTTCGATTGCCATCGATGTTGGTTGCCCAGAAAACACCCCTTTAGGAGTGATAAAAAACTATATAAGGAATACTGTGGTCACAAAAGGACCGACAAAACATCTGAATGGAGCAGAAATTTATGCTTAGGTGAACAAAGATTCAGAGTTGAGCACAACTAGACACATAAATGTGGTTTGTGGGAGCTCCCTTATATGGTGCCATTGATTATTATGCAAAACATTGATGCCATGCACCAAGAAAGTAAT
Organism: Zea mays; assembly: GCF_902167145.1. Classification (NCBI taxonomy): domain Eukaryota; kingdom Viridiplantae; phylum Streptophyta; class Magnoliopsida; order Poales; family Poaceae; genus Zea; species Zea mays. Next base: position 164,080,261 of record NC_050101.1, on the reverse strand, counting down.
GTTGCTGAAACCCTCATACACACCTGCATGCATTTTGAAAAAAAAAACAGAGAACAATCCAAAAGCACGAAGGGATGTAGTAGAGATTTATGACGACCAACACAAGTTCTAAATGACAACAGCAAACCACCACGTGCCTTGTTCTATCTTAAACCTAAGGACATGATCGTGGTGATGACATGGATGAAAAAACTAAAATTTCCTTATGGTTACGCTATGGGCTTGAAGCGAGCTGTGAATTTGACAATAGGAAAATTAACTGGGTTGAAGAGACATGACTTCCATATACTAATGGAGAGGATTGTCCTTGTCATATTTTGTGGTTACATGTCCAAAGCCATGTGGCAAACAATAGCTGAGCTAAGATATTTCTACAGGCACATCTTTGTAAAAAACCAGTAATAATATGATGGAGAAGTTGGAGAAAGAAACATCAATGTTACTATGCAAGCTAGAAAAAATATTTCCACGATGATTTTTCAACCCAATGCATCATCTACTTATTCACATTCCATATGAGGGAAAGGTTGGCGGCCTTGTATAATATTGGTGGATGTATCACATTGAAAGAGCACCCAAATACCTGCATGCCATGTTTAGAAATAAGCCAAAAATTGAATGATGCATCGACGAAGCTTTTTTGCTAAAGGAGGTTTCATACTTCAACGTGTGTATTTCATAGAGGAACACAGTATCTATGCTCCTACAACGTGTTACAATATCGACGAGGAACTTCCTGTCAGTAATCTTAAAATTTTCCAATGGGGAGGCACAACTTCTAGTAAGGGCACCTTTTACCACCATAGCATGGATGAACGAATGTCTACTTTGCTATACATGTTCTCGAATATGGAAAAGATGGAGACATATTTCATGTGTCTTTCTTTTGCCCCATAAATTCTCTGGCATTGCCTGAGCCTTTCTTTAATTATCGTACAATAAGTTCGACGAGAAAAGTGGACACATACCCATCAGCCTACAAGTAAACAGTTAGATATGATGTGACATCATGGGAGATATGGAAGATATGATGCAACAGTAGGGATCACCACAGACAGGTTAATCAAGTCTTATGTGACCTCTACCGTCTACAAAATCTAGGAATTGTTACCGACTTGAAAGGCATGGCAGTTCCTTGCACTAGCTGGTTGCACTTTGCACTAGCTCCACATGCTACATATGGAACACCTTAGGGTGCTGTCCAGCACGACTTTCGGGTAAGAGTATTATTTGATACTAATGTTTTATGAATTGTTTGAGACTAACAATATTTTCGATGTTGGACAGAGACACTATCTTGTGGAACCTGAGGCTCAGAAGCATGGATACCGAGTATTAGAAAAAAATGCGAAGAAGGTGTGCAAGGATGCATTTACTCGTCTATAGGTTGCGACCATGTACATGAAGCGTCGAGGTCATTCTATCAACAACTTTCGACAATATTCATATGTCTACTTGTGTATGGACCAGCACATGGAGGTAAAAATCTAATCTACCAGTTCATTCAGATGTGAATGTTATATGCTAACACTTGGGTGTATGTAACTCTTCCATGGGTGGAACAACGGCCACATGCTTATAGGGCTTTGTGTGAGATTTGGGCTTCACCGGAGTGGATTACAAAGTCAAACAAGAATCAACACAGGTAGAGCCATCAGTAGGACGAGGACAATGATGAGGTCGTAGTCAACCATACCTATGGGGCTGATGGACATATTCGATTGGCGAAACGAATGGTGAGTATGTCGTATTCTATTTTACTCAGAAAAGAAACTGGTTTAAACTCATACATTTGCAGGAGGCTCAATCTGGAGTTGTCCTGAGCCCAATCAATATTTACAGGAGAGGGCAAAGGGGAAACAATGAAAACCACAATAAGCTATACAGTCAGGCGACCATTGAGCGTCTAGTTAGTAGTTGTTAAGATTAATGTTTTCTTGCCATATAGCATTACATGTGTGATGAACCTTTGTATTGTATTGCATGAGACTTATGGGCAGGAGATGGTTAGGAAGCAGGGTGAAGACTATGATTGACGAGGAGCACCTACCATCGATGTTGAAGTTGTGCATTCTATCGGAGGAAGGGCCCACAGACTATATGAACTTATGATAATTTTTCAATAAGATTGAAATTATGATCGAATATCTAATTTTCTTATTTTTCAAGGTATTCTATGTTTACCGGTGTGATCGATTTGACAAAGTTGCGCTCTCATGGGGGCTCTTCATCGCAGACGGGTTGTGGTAGCAACATTGGTCGTTGCTGGAGTAGGGAGCAGACTTAGAGGGGTCGCGAAGAAAGGTTTTGTGAAGAGATGCGGGAGGAGCAAATGTCATTTATCCGACAACAATAAGAGTATATGGCTACTTACACTGCTCAGGCGCAACATGCACTTTGGTGAGTGTCTCATTTATTCTTGATATGGTCGTATATTTGTCCTATAACTAATATGCTATATTTGCAACACAGTCTTGGTTTCCAGAGCAGGCACATCAACAACATTTTGTTTATGGATTTTTGAAGTGAGTAGTCGAATTCTGTCCAAATCTGGACAGAATTTACGTTTAGCACTGATTGACCTTTCAAAATGTCGAATCATATTGTGATGATAATACAAAAGTTGTAGGGGATTTTATAAGCTTTCTAGAAAGCCTTAGTTCACTATTTTTGGATTAATATCTTGTGAGTTATGAGCAAAACAATTGACTGCTGAGTGCTGTCCAAAAAACATCTGCAATTGAGTGAATCTTTTGGTATTATACTTTAGCTAAGGAAGACATGGCCTATATATATAGTTTATTGTTGTTGAATGATTTAGTTAGGTCTGATTAACTGAAAGGTAATGATTTTTTGTAGAGTTAGAGGTATCTAGTGCCTGCACATATGATTTGTGATACCTTGTTTTAAGTGTTTAATTCTCTTTTATGTAGTATTATGTTAAAGTGTGCTATTCCTCTGTATGCTCATCCATATGCATTATGCGTATCATTTAGGTACGTTAATAGATCACATGATGTGTAGGACAAGAGTTGGATTAATCTCAAGGTGATGATGATGGACGAAGCTAAAGTGGATGAATCAAACAAGTGCCAGGATGGGAGATGCTCACCAAGTGATCGTCATCTAACCAACACTAACTTAGTGTTATCCCAGGCAAGCCCCGTAGCATTTGCCACCTCCTTATGTTTTTTAAAAATTTGTTTCACTTATATGATGCTTTAGGTGATAGAAGTTGTGTGAATAAACAATTGATGCATCACCATTTCTTGGAATTTGATTATCCTCCTTGCTACCTGTTTTATAAAGAGAACTAATGAGGCTTAGCCCTGCTTAGAAAAACTAAAAGTTGTTTCTTTTAAAAAGAATGATGTGCAACACTGGATATGGGTTTTACGAAAAAGGAACTTGTAATAATGAAGGCATCACTCGCGATGATGAATTCATTATTCAAGTATTGTACCTTTGTGAGGCACATAGTTTTGGGAGGTAAATAATAAGATAAGACCAGACATTGAGCAGGATAGGTCACCCGTCTGTGTCGTTTAAGGACCGCAACGATTGTTGGCCTGCTGATCTAGGACCCTTTAACTGGCCACATGCCTCATCATGGGTAATCTTAGCCTCGGCCGAACCAATACCAGAACAGCTCGCACGCACTGGGAGTGGAGAGATGGCAGAAGTAACGTGTGCCCACCTGGCAAGTGGCTGGATGGTGGGGTACTGTGCTCTCGGGTCGCGTGAACCCATTCTGGTCTTGAGAAAACCGGGTGCGAGTCATATGCAAGAGTTAAGTGCTACATATGTTGTGTGGTTGGAGATCCCCAGCTGGGTATTAATCGATTCAGATCGTCGTACTTCTCGGATATGAAGACCGGATCTTCGACCCTCATCGTAGATGACAAGTGAAACTAAAGCTGCTAAAATGAAGCTAGTGTAGGACAAGTGAATGCTCTAGATTAGGCAAATCTAGATTCAGGAAAAATACTGAAAGGGAAATGTGCCCTTGGGCCATTTCTATAATGTTTTGGTGATTAAGTGTCCAACACATAGTAAGTGAGTTGCTGTGTGCCAAACAAGCAAAAAGTGCAAATCATATAACAAGGTATGTTTCTAGACTTAGTAATTGGTTTTTGTATACTAATGTATTTGTCTAAGTGTTAGAAATAGAGCAGAGAAGAAAAGAAACGAATTGCAAAAGACTTGGCTGTGTGCAGCCGAAGTCTAGCTCGGCCTGGCACACCGGACTGTCCGGTGCGCTAGGCCGGTCTCCGGTGAAAATGCCGCTCTCGGGATTCGACGGCGGCGTACGGCTATAATTCACCGGACGGTCCAGTGGTGCACCAGACTGTCCGGTGAGTCATCCGCGGTGAACTCGTTGCCCTCGGGAAAAGCAAATGGGCGACATGGCTATAATTCACCGGACTGTTCGGTGGTGCACCAGACTGTCCGGTGAGCCAACAATCGCCAGCGCCAACGGTCGGTCGCGCAATCTTCGCGCAACGCGTGGCAGCTCCAACGGTCGACAGGGGGCACCGGATAGTGTCCAGTGCGCCAATGGGTCCGGAGCTGCAACGGTCGTCTGTGCCTGATTTGGAAGGAAATCGCGCACCAGACAGGCTACAGTAGCTGTCCGATGGCGCACCGGATTGTCCAGTGCACCACGCGACCGAAGGCAAGGATAGCTGTTGGGGACTTGTTCTCAAATGCTATGAATTAAGAACAAGGCAACATAAAATGTTAAATGTTAACGTCCTCCGTCCATGAAACATTATTCCCTTGAGGATAATGAGCCTTAGACGAAGGTTAACGAGAATATGATTACGAAGCTTAAATCTTCGTAATAAAATTTCAATAAATATTGTAAGATAACGTAGAATAAAGAGTATAAAAAGGGTGAATAATTCATAAATGAATTATATTATACTATGTTTATTTGATATGATGAATCATTGAATACAATAATACCTCTGCCTTGGTAAAGGTTGGATTCCGAAAGATTCGATTGCAATTATCAGAATCCCTAAACAGTAGAGGAATACTGTTCACTATTTATAGGCACAGGGCGTAGCCTGTGAGGAATTACAAGTATGCCCCTTATAAAAGTTTACAACATTGACTCAGACCTTTATGGACTAAAAGGTCATTCTATCTTTAGGTCGGTTTGTAATACCGAAGCTTTATGAAGAGGAACCTTCGGCCATCTTATACAAACGGCTTCAGCAGAAAGCCGCTTCTTCCTAGAAGACCTTCGGCGACGAAGCATAGGCCCAACAGTAGCCCCTTTCGCGGTGCTAGATCGTTTTTCGTAACGAGCTTGATCCGTGAAAAAAGTCTCTTAAGCTTCGGAGCGCCGAAGGTCTAAAAAACACCTTTCCTGAGCTCGTTGTTGAAAGGGAAATGTGCCCTTGGGCCATTTCTAAGTATTTTGGTGATTGAGTGTCAACACAAGTGTTTAAATGTGAATCTATGCCCATGGGTGAACAAAGTGCAAATCAAGAGCAAAGGTATGTTTCTAAGTCTTAGTACATTGGTTTTGTGTACTAATATATTTGTCTAAGTGTTAGAAACAGAAAGAAGAAGAAAAGAGACGAGTTGGCTGTGTACAGCCAAAAGGCTGTTTCGGTCTGGGGCACCGGACTGTCCGGTGGTGCACCGGACAGTGTCCGGTGCGCCAGGCTGCCTCGGCCGAAGAGGCCGCTCTCGGGAATTTGCTGACGGCATACGGCTAAAATTCACCGGACTGTCCGGTGTGCACCGGACTGTCCGGTGAGCCAACGGTTGGCCGAGCCAACGGTCGGCCGCGGATTCTGCGCGCGACACGTGGCCGAGCCAACGGTCGGAAGGGGGCACCGGACTGTCCGGTGTGCACCGGACATGTCCGGTGCGCCAACGGCTCCCGCATCTGCAACGGTCGACTGCGCTGTTTTAGGAAGGAGATCGGGCACCGGACAGTGTCCGGTGCGCCCGACGACAGAAGGCAAGATTGGCCTTCTGGATTTGTTCTCAACGGCTCCTAGCTGCCTTGGGGCTATAAAAGGGACCCCTAGGCGCATGGAGGAGTACACCAAGCATTCCTACAATATTCCTAAGCACCAAGACATCGATCTCACGCATTCGTTTCATTGTGATAGCATCTAGAGCTCTTGTTGAGTTGCAAACTCTTGGAGTTGTGTTGCGAGCTCTTGTTGCGACTTGTGTGCGTGTTGTTGCTCTGATCTTTTGAAGTCTTGTGTGCGTTGCTCATTCTCCCTTACTCCGTGCTTCTTTGTGAACTTTACGTGTAAGGGCGAGAGACTCCAATTTGTGGAGATTCCTCGCGAGTGGGATAAAGATAAGCAAGGCAAACCACCGTGGTATTCAAGTGGGTCTTTGGACCACTTGAGAGGGGTTGATTGCAACCCTCGTCCGTTGGGACGCCACAACGTGGAGTAGGCAAGTTTTGTACTTGGCCGAACCACGGGATAAATCACTGTGTCTTCTCTGTGTTGAATTCTTTGTGATTGTCATATTGTGCAAGATCTCCTCTTTAGCCACTTGGCAATTATTGTGCTAACCCTTAACAAGTTTTTGTGGCTATAAGTTTAAGTTTTCACAGGATCACCTATTCACCCCCCCTCTAGGTGCTCTCAATTGGTATCAGAGCCGTTCTCTTCAAGAAAGGGACTAACCGCCCGAAGAGATGGATCCTAAGGGGAAGGGAATCGTGATCAACGACAAGGAAAAGGAGTCCTTCGTCAACGAGCCAAAAGATGACAAATCCAACGACTCTGGCTCGGGCCACAGACGTAAAGATGGGAAGAAGAAAAAGACAAGACGTATCAAGGAGATCGTCTACTACGACAGCGACGAGTCTACTTCTTCCCACAAGGACGACGACTACGACAAACAAAAGACGGTTAACTCAAACTTCTCTTTTGATTATTCGCGCATTCCGCACAGCTCAAATGCTCATTTGCTCCCCATTCCACTTGGCAAGCCTCCTCACTTTGATGGAGAGGACTACGGATTTTGGAGTCACAAAATGCGTACACACCTATTTTCTCTCCATCCAAGCATTTGGGAGATTGTGGAAAGTGGAATGAAATTTGATAGCTCGGATAGTCCTTCATTTATTAATGAACAGATCCATAAAAATGCACAAGCTACTACTGTGTTGCTAGCCTCTTTGTGCAGGGACGAGTATCACAAGGTGAGCGGCTTGGACAATGCCAAGCAGATTTGGGACACCCTCAAGATCTCTCATGAGGGGAATGATGTCACCTTGCTCACCAAGATGGAGTTGGTGGAAGGCGAGCTCGGACGATTCGCGATGATAAGGGGCGAGGAGCCGACACAGACATACAACCGGCTCAAGATCCTTATCAACAAAATAAGGAGCTACGGGAGCACGCGATGGACGGATCACGACGTCGTCCGCCTAATGCTAAGGTCATTTACCGTTCTTGATCCTCATCTCGTGAACAATATTCGTGAGAATCCCAGGTACACGAAGATGATGCCCGAGGAGGTACTCGGAAAATTCGTAAGCGGGCGGATGATGATCAAGGAGGCAAGATACGTCGACGACGCCTTGAATGGTCCAATCAACGAGCCTCAACCCATTGCTCTCAAGGCAACAAGGAGCAAGGAGGCGCTACCCAGCAAGGTGGCACAAATTGAGGCTGCCGGTCTTAATGATGAAGAGATGGCCCTCATCATTAAAAGATTCAAGACGGCGCTAAAAGGTCGAAAGGGACAGCCAAGCAAGGCTAAGACCAAGGGAAAGCGATCATGCTTCAAATGCGGTAAGCTTGGTCATTTTATTGCTAACTGTCCCGACAATGATAGTGATCAGGATCAAGGGAACAAGAGGGAAAAGAAGAAGAACTATAAGAAGGCAAAGGGCGAGGCGCATCTAGGCAAGGAGTGGGATTCGGACTGCTCCTCTTCCGACTCCGACAATGAAGGACTTGCCGCCACCGCCTTCAACAAGTCATCCCTCTTCCCCAACGAGCGTCACACTTGCCTCATGGCAAGAGAGAAGAAGGTAATCACTCGTAATGATGTCACTTATGATTCTTCTAGTGACGATGAATCTAGTGATGATGAAATAGATTATTCTAGTTTGTTCAAGGGATTGGATAGAAATAAAATTAATAAAATCAATGAATTGATTGATGCCTTGAATGAAAAGGATAGGCTTTTAGAAAAGCAAGAGGATTTGTTGTATGATGAGCATGATAAGTTTGTAGAGGCACAAAAATCCTATGCTTTAGAAGTTAAAAGAAATGAAGTACTTTCTAGTGAATTATCTTCTTGTCATGAAAACATTGCTACTTTAAAGAGTGTTAATGATGATTTAAATGCTAAGCTAGAAAAATCTAGTAAATCAACATCTTGTGTAGAACATGTTGTGATTTGCACTAGGTGTAAAGATTTTGACATTGATGCGTGTAGTGAACATCTAGCTTCAATTTCTAAATTGAATGATGAAATGTCTAGTCTTAATGCCCAACTTAAGACTAGCAAAAGCGAATTTGATAAATTGAAATTTGCAAGGGATGCCTATACGATTGGTAGACATCCCTCAATTAAGGATGGACTTGGCTACAAAAGGGAAGCCAAGAACTTAACAAGCCATAAGGCTCCCATTCCCGCTAAGGAGAAAGGGAAGGCCCCTATGGCTACTAGTGCTAAAAGGAACCATGCCTTTTTGTATCATGATAGGAAAAATTCTAGAAATGTTTTTAGAAGTTATGATGCCTTTGATTCACATGCTTATGATTCTTATGCTATGACTGCCTCTAGTTCTCACGTTGTGCATGATAGAAAGGTTTGTAGAAGAAATGTTATTCACAATATGCCTAGGAGAAATGTTGCTCATAGGAAAGTTCATGGACCTTCTACAATTTATCATGCCCTAAATGCTTCCTTTGCTATTTGTAGAAAGGATAGGAAAATAGTTGCTAAGAAGTTAGGGGCAAAATGCAAGGGAGACAAAACTTGCATTTGGGTCCCTAAGGAAATTTGCACTAACCTTGTAGGACCCAACAAGAGTTGGGTACCTAAGTCCCAAGCCTAAATTTGCCTTGCAGGTTTATGCATCCGGGGGTTCAAGCTGGATTATCGACAGCGGATGCACAAACCATATGACGGGGGAGAAGAAGATGTTCACTTCCTACGTCAAGAATAAGGATTCCCAAGATTCAATTATATTCGGTGATGGGAATCAAGGCAAGGTAAAAGGGTTAGGTAAAATTGCAATTTCTAATGAGCATTCTATCTCTAATGTATTTTTAGTAGAGAGTCTTGGATATAATTTGCTATCTGTTAGTCAATTATGTCATATGGGATATAACTGTCTATTTACAAATGTAGATGTGTCTGTCTTTAGAAGAAGCGATGGTTCATTAGCTTTTAAGGGTGTATTAGACGGCAAACTTTATTTAGTTGATTTTGCAAAAGTAGAGGCCGGTCTAGATGCATGCTTAATAGCTAAGACTAGCATGGGCTGACTGTGGCATCGCCGCTTAGCACATGTGGGGATGAAGAACCTTCACAAGCTTCTAAAGGGAGAACACGTGATAGGTTTGACTAACGTGCATCTCGAAAAAGATAGACCTTGTGCAGCTTGTCAAGCAGGTAAACAAGTGGGAGGAGCGCATCACAGCAAGAATGTGATGACCACTTCAAGACCCCTGGAGCTGCTGCATATGGACCTCTTCGGACCCGTCGCCTATCTGAGCATAGGAGGGAGTAAGTATGGTTTAGTTATTGTTGATGACTTTTCCCGCTTCACTTGGGTATTCTTTTTGCAGGATAAGTCTGAAACCCAAGGGACCCTCAAGCGCTTCCTCAGGAGAGCTCAAAATGAGTTTGAGCTCAAAGTGAAGAAGATAAGGAGCGACAATGGGTCCGAGTTCAAGAATCTTCAAGTGGAGGAGTTCCTTGAGGAGGAAGGGATCAAGCACGAGTTCTCCGCTCCCTACACACCACAGCAAAATGGTGTGGTAGAGAGGAAGAACATGACGCTAATCGATATGGCAAGGACGATGCTTGGAGAATTCAAGACCCCCGAGTGTTTCTGGTCGGAAGCCGTGAACACGGCTTGCCACGCCATCAATAGGGTCTACCTTCATCGCCTCCTCAAGAAGACTTCGTATGAGCTACTAACCGGTAACAAACCCAATGTATCTTACTTTCGTGTATTTGGGAGCAAGTGCTACATTCTAGTGAAGAAAGGTAGAAATTCTAAGTTTGCTCCCAAAGCTGTAGAAGGGTTTTTGTTAGGTTATGACTCAAATACAAAGGCGTATAGAGTCTTCAACAAATCATCGGGTTTGGTTGAAGTCTCTAGCGACGTTGTATTTGATGAGACTAATGGCTCTCCAAGAGAGCAAGTTGTTGATTGTGATGATGTAGATGAAGAAGATGTTCCGACGGCCGCTATACGAACCATGGCGATTGGAGAAGTGCGGCCACAGGAACAAGATGAACGAGATCAACCTTCTTCCTCAACTATGGTGCATCCCCCAACTAAAGATGACGTACAGGTACCTCAAGTGGAGGCGCTTGAACAAGGGGGAGCACAAGATGATCATGTGATGGAGGAAGAAGCGCAACCGGCACCTCCAACCCAAGTTCGAGCGATGATTCAAAGGGATCATCCCGTCGACCAAATTCTGGGTGACATTAGCAAGGGAGTAACTACTCGATCTCGATTAGTTAATTTTTGTGAGCATTACTCCTTTGTCTCTTCTATTGAGCCTTTCAGGGTAGAGGAGGCCTTGCTAGATCCGGACTGGGTGTTGGCCATGCAGGAGGAGCTCAACAACTTCAAGCGTAATGAAGTTTGGACACTGGTGCCTCGTCCGAAGCAAAATGTTGTGGGAACCAAGTGGGTGTTCCACAACAAACAGGACGAGCACGGGGTGGTGACGAGGAACAAGGCTCGACTTGTGGCAAAAGGTTATGCCCAAGTCGCAGGTTTGGACTTTGAGGAGACGTTTACTCCTGTGGCTAGGCTAGAATCAATTCGTATCTTGCTAGCATATGCCGCTCACCATTCTTTCAGGTTGTACCAAATGGATGTGAAGAGCGCTTTCCTCAACGGGCCAATCAAGGAGGAGGTATACGTGGAGCAACCCCCTGGCTTCGAGGATCAACGGTACCCCGACCACGTGTGTAAGCTCTCTAAGGCGCTCTATGGACTTAAGCAAGCCCCAAGAGCATGGTATGAATGCCTTAGAGACTTCTTAATTGCTAATGCTTTCAAGGTTGGGAAAGCCGATCCAACTCTTTTTACAAAGACATGTGATGGTGACTTGTTTGTGTGCCAAATTTATGTCGATGACATAATATTTGGTTCTACTAACCAAAAGTCTTGTGAAGAGTTTAGCAGGGTGATGACGCAGAAATTCGAGATGTCGATGATGGGAGAGTTGAACTACTTCCTTGGGTTCCAAGTGAAGCAACTCAAGGACGGCACCTTCATCTCCCAAACAAAGTACACGCAAGATCTGCTAAAGAGGTTTGGGATGAAGGACGCCAAGCCCGCAAAGACTCCGATGGGGACCGACGGACACACCGACCTCAACGAAGGAGGTAAGTCCGTTGATCAAAAAGCATACCGGTCAATGATAGGTTCTTTGCTTTACTTATGTGCTAGTAGACCGGATATTATGCTTAGCGTATGCATGTGTGCTAGATTTCAATCCGATCCTAAGGATTGTCACTTAGTGGCGGTGAAGCGAATTCTTAGATATTTGGTTGCTACGCCTTGCTTCGGGCTCTGGTATCCAAAGGGGTCTACCTTTGACTTAGTTGGATACTCAGACTCCGACTATGCTGGATGTAAGGTCGATAGGAAGAGTACATCGGGGACGTGCCAATTCTTAGGAAGGTCCCTGGTGTCATGGAACTCTAAGAAACAAACCTCCGTTGCCCTATCCACCGCTGAGGCCGAGTATGTTGCCGCAGGTCAATGTTGCGCGCAACTACTTTGGATGAGGCAAACCCTCCGGGACTTTGGCTACAATCTGAGCAAAGTCCCACTCCTATGTGACAATGAGAGTGCTATCCGCATGGCGGAGAATCCTGTTGAGCACAGCCGCACAAAGCACATAGACATCCGGCATCACTTTTTGAGAGACCACCAGCAAAAGGGAGATATCGAAGTGTTTCATGTTAGCACCGAGAACCAGCTAGCCGATATCTTCACTAAGCCTCTAGATGAGAAGACCTTTTGCAGGTTGCGTAGTGAGCTAAATGTCTTAGATTCGCGGAACCTGGATTGAATTGTAGCATACATGTATTTATGCTTTTGATCATGTTCCTTTTTGCATTTTGTTGCTTATTATGGTGCTCAAGTTGTACAAACACTCCCTGGACCTCACAAGTCCGTTGCAAAGTGATGCACATGTTTAGGGGGAGATGTGTTACAACTTGACCCTTTGAGACTAACCATGTGCTTGAGTTTGATGATTTAGTCTCGAAGGAGGGTTGAAAGGGAAACGGTGGACTTGGACCATGAAAGACTTCCACTGCACTCCGATGAGAGGGTAACTTATTCCAAGTTCATCTTTAGACTCTTATTACCTTTGTATTCTTATTGGAGATTTTGGTGAGGCAATGGGGTTAAAAGGGCCAAGATTGCTCCCGTTTTGGTGCTTGATGCCAAAGGGGGAGAAAATAAAGGCCAAAGCGATAAATGGATCAGCTACCACTTGAGAGATTTTGAAAATAGTAGAATAGAGTTTTTGTTTTGTCAAATGCTTCTATTGTCTCTCTTGTCAAAAGTTGGCTTCTTGTGGGGAGAAGTGTTGATTATGGGAAATAGGGGGAGTTTTTTTTGAAATCTTTGATCAATCTCTTTTGGAATGACTCTCTTTATGCTTCAACATGTGTGTTTGACTTAGAGATAGAGATTTGAGTTTGATTTGCAAAAACAAACCAAGTGGTGGCAAAGGATGATCCATATATGCCAAAATTGAATCAAAATCAATTTGAGTTTTATTTGAAGTGATTTTGCACTTGTTCTAGTTGCTTTATGTTGTGTTGGCATAAATCACCAAAAAGGGGGAGATTGAAAGGGAAATGTGCCCTTGGGCCATTTCTAAGTATTTTGGTGATTGAGTGTCAACACAAGTGTTTAAATGTGAATCTATGCCCATGGGTGAACAAAGTGCAAATCAAGAGCAAAGGTATGTTTCTAAGTCTTAGTACATTGGTTTTGTGTACTAATATATTTGTCTAAGTGTTAGAAACAGAAAGAAGAAGAAAAGAGACGAGTTGGCTGTGTACAGCCAAAAGGCTGTTTCGGTCTGGGGCACCGGACTGTCCGGTGGTGCACCGGACAGTGTCCGGTGCGCCAGGCTGCCTCGGCCGAAGAGGCCGCTCTCGGGAATTTGCTGACGGCGTACGGCTAAAATTCACCGGACTGTCCGTGTGCACCGGACTGTCCGGTGAGCCAACGGTTGGCCGAGCCAACGGTCGGCCGCGGATTCTGCGCGCGACACGTGGCCGAGCCAACGGTCGGAAGGGGGCACCGGACTGTCCGGTGTGCACCGGACATGTCCGGTGCGCCAACGGCTCCCGCATCTGCAACGGTCGACTGCGCTGTTTTAGGAAGGAGATCGGGCACCGGATAGTGTCCGGTGTGCACCGGACTGTCCGGTGCGCCCGACGACAGAAGGCAAGATTGGCCTTCTGGATTTGTTCTCAACGGCTCCTAGCTGCCTTGGGGCTATAAAAGGGACCCCTAGGCGCATGGAGGAGTACACCAAGCATTCCTACAATATTCCTAAGCACCAAGACATCGATCTCACGCATTCGTTTCGTTGTGATAGCATCTAGAGCTCTTGTTGAGTTGCAAACTCTTGGAGTTGTGTTGCGAGCTCTTGTTGCGACTTGTGTGCGTGTTGTTGCTCTGATCTTTTGAAGTCTTGTGTGCGTTGCTCATTCTCCCTTACTCCGTGCTTCTTTGTGAACTTTACGTGTAAGGGCGAGAGACTCCAATTTGTGGAGATTCCTCGCGAGTGGGATAAAGATAAGCAAGGCAAAACACCGTGGTATTCAAGTGGGTCTTTGGACCACTTGAGAGGGGTTGATTGCAACCCTCGTCCGTTGGGACGCCACAACGTGGAGTAGGCAAGTTTTGTACTTGGCCGAACCACGGGATAAATCACTGTGTCTTCTCTGTGTTGAATTCTTTGTGATTGTCATATTGTGCAAGATCTCCTCTTTAGCCACTTGGCAATTATTGTGCTAACCCTTAACAAGTTTTTGTGGCTATAAGTTTAAGTTTTCACAGGATCACCTATTCACCCCCCCCCCTCTAGGTGCTCTCAGTTGTCGAGAAACGATTCAATTTCCCAGCGTGTAGCGGCCCCGCCTTTCAGAGTTACTGTTCGGTCTCTGCGGTCCACCACGCAGCGAGTGCGAGCGGGTGTCCGCCTGGTGTAAAAATCCTGGCGCTTCGCCTTCTTACCTGCAACACTATATAATCAGACGAGTAGGTGTGAAGTTACCACAGCATTCATTGCTATTTGCACTGTTTTGCTGCCAAAATTTTTAACCGTCGCCGAAGCTTGTCTGTCGGAATCGAACGAAGCTCCAGTTTGAAACCTGCTTCGGAGGAAGAAAGTATTAAAGTTCCACAAGTTCATAATTAAATGGCCAGAGTGCGTTCTACCGCCAGGGTTGAGCGTGAGGGGGACGAGACTGAAGCTTCGGAGACTGTTCCCATCTCCGAAGCTATGCAACGATCCGGGCTGGTGACTTCGGAAAAGATCCCTAATGATGATGCAGAACAAGCAGAACAAGCAATCGCTGAAGCAGAAGAAGAAGATATTGAGGAAACTGATCCTGAAGATGATTATCGTATTGCCATGCCAAGCAAGCCCAGCCACTTGGACTTTGGGAAATCTACTGTTTCGAAGGCTGATCTGTCCAAGATGGTAAAGTCAGGCTTTTTTACTGAAAATCAGAAGAAGCTATTACGCTTCGGAGGAGAAGAAACTACCCCAAAGCCGGAGAAGGATGAAATTGTTATTTTCAAGAGATTCCTAAAGGCTGGATTAAGATTTCCCTTACATGGGATTATTGCAGAGGTGCTGAAGAGGTTCGGTATCTATTTTCACCAGCTGACCCCTAACGCTATCGTTAGGCTTAGTGTTTATATCTGGGCACTCCGAAGCCAAGCGGTGGAACCATTTGCGGATAGCTTTTGCCGGGTTCACGAGTTGCATTATCAAACGAAGGCTAGAAAGGATGGATTGCACGACAATTTTGGTTGCTATAACTTCGCCTATCGGAAATCTACAAAGTTTCCTGTAATTAGCTACCGAAGCAAATGGGCAGCAGGCTGGAAATCAGAGTGGTTCTATGTCAAGGTTGATGACGACAAGGAAAAGCTTGTACAAAGTCCACTCGAATTAATCTTCGGAGAAACCCGACCTCGCTGCAATATGACACCCGAAGGTCCAACACAACAAGCAATGAATGAATTCAGAATTATTGCAGAGCATATCAGCACAAGGGACCTGGTTCAGGAGTTTTTGGCTTTCAAAGTTTTTCCTAGTGTAAAGGAGTGGGAAATGCCGAAGCTGAAGGGGGAGAAGAAAGAAGGTGAACTCGTGCGCTTACCTTACTACTTCAAGTTTAAGAAATACTTCAAAACACCTTGCCAAGAGTGGCTGGATACAATTGAAGTGATGTGCAATGAGATACTTGGCAATTATTCTAAAAAAGAAGATCAGTTGATGACTGCAGCCTTCGGCACCCGTCCGAAGCGAAGACTAAACCGAGTGCTGGACGCCCTCGGTTTCGAATACCCTGATTACGAAAATCTGAACAAAGGTGCCGGAGGCCAAAAAAGGAAAAGGATAACTGAAGCCTTAAATGAAGATGAAAAAGAACTACCAAAGAAGAAAATTCCGAAGAGGAAGAGAGCGTCTTCTCCGAAGCGTAAAATATCCGACGAAGAAGAAACCCCCGCATCACCCTCTGCCGCTGACATTGAGGAAATTCTGAAGGTAATGACTGAATCCTTACCTACGAAGCTGAGTCAACTGGGGCCCCAACTGACAAAGTTTTTTCAGAAGGACAAGGAGCCCGAAAAATCGAAGAAAATAATCAAAGCAAAGAAACAAAGAATTATTACTGTGACAGAAGTAATTGACAAGACACCGCCAAGAGCTTCAGCTCAGAAAACACCAGCGGCTGCGAAAGGGACAGATATTGAAATTACACCTTCGGAGATCACAGCTGCCGAAGCTGCCTCGACTGAAGATTTGAACCTGGAGAGCACAATCGAACACATTGACAAAATACTGCTAGACATGGCTGCAGAAGAAGCTACCACCGCTGCCAAAGAGGCCGCGACCGCAGCGTCGGAGAAAGGGAAAGAAATTGCTGATGAAGCTTCAGAAAACGAAGCCTTCATGTTCCAGAATTTAGTTGGAGAAAAACTGTCAAAAGCTGAAAGAGAAGAGCTTAGAGAATATGCAAAATCCTGCGGATACAAACCTGGAGCACTCCTCTTCGGAGGCGTTGATGATGAAAAATTAGACTGTATTCGAAATCAAACCGGAGCCAAAGTTATCGGTACTCTGTCCAAGAGTATCGGCTTTCCGAAGCTAGAAACAGACATCAGCCGCTACCGACGACAACATATCGTCGGTAGTTTATTTTATTCCAACTTCAAGGTGAACTACTTTTGCCTTAACTTTTATTGTTTCTAATAATGAAAACATGTCTGACGAAGGTCGTTCTCGTGCAGAGTATGCTGTTGAGCAAAGCCTTGCAAATGCAGCAACATTTTGAAGATAGGAAGCACGAAGTTATAATTGAAAATTTGGAAAGCAAAATAAAGGAGCAATCAGATGCTTTCGAGAAAAAGAACTTTGAGCTCCAGGCAACCGAAGGTTTATTGGCGGAAGCTGAAGCAAAAATAACAGAACTGAACACGAAGCTTCTCCGCCAGTCTGAACAGTTCGAACGAGAAAAGCAAGATCTTAGTGCAAAACTTGAAGCCGAAGCTCAACAAAATTCAGATTTGAGAAAACTATTGACAAGCCTTCAAGAAAAATGTTTGGAATTTAGCAACAAATGCATTCAACGATTAAGAAAGATTTTTCACTCAGTTGGGGCCAGCAGTGAAAAATTCACCCCCTCAGCTAAAGATCTACCGAAAACCTTCGAACATATTAAGGGTGAGATTGACGAGCTCGACGAAGTCATAGCTGGGCACGGTGACTTCTGTGCCTGGGTGGCTTCTCGGGGCACTGCTGCAGCTTTCCTGAAAGCTGGCTGCGATCATGGAAAGATTGTCAATAGGCCAAATTTCACTTTAACACCATCAATCCTAGATGACATTCCTGATCTCGCCCGAAGTATCTCTAATAGATTTGTAAAAATGATATGGACAAAAGGTGGGCGAGAAAAGGCTGGAGACGAAGCTCGTAGCCACCTTGAACCAGTAAGAAACCATACCTTGTGCTTACCTTTTCCTGCAAGGTCGATTCTGACTTACAACGACCTTATTCATGTAGGATGACGAAGCCGAAGCCGATGATTAAAAATGACGCCGAAGCCGAAGCTCCTTGGAGATTAGATAGTAGACTGTAGACAGTACTTGAGAAACTTTTGAGATAACTTTTGTAAATGTAACTAAAACTTGTCTTTAATGAATTCTGTTCGTACCTTGTGATATATCCTTATCCTTCCATTGATGTATAAGAAATGCTTTGATGTGGACGAAATTTTCTTTTTTGAGCCGAAGGCGAAAAAAAACACCTTCCCTTCTTTTCGTACGCAGCGAAGCATAGAAAACAACATTTTTCTTTTTTTCGAAGCTCTCCTTTTTGTACACGAAGCTCTTTCTTCCCCTTCTTTTTTTTCTTTTTGCCGAAGCAACCACTTATGCCATGAAGATGATTATCCTACACATGCCTGGATGAATGTTTATGAATGCAAATGCTATGATGTAATGTGATGTGCAGATGAATGGCCAAACACGTATCCGAAGCCATACTCATAGCCATTATTTTCTTAAAAACAATCACACCTCAGCTCTGCATTCCCTTAGGAACGACTTTGGAGCTTCTTCGCCTTTACTTTTGGCGGAATCAGCGTTGACTTTTCGCTGTAAGCTCTGCATTCCCTTAGGAACGACTTTGGAGCTTCTTCGCCTTTACTTTTCGGCACTCGATGGTGCGTTCTCAGCTTTTACATTTACATTCCTTGGGGGATTTTGCTCTTATAGAACTAAAAAAGGAAATTACATGTGATGGCCCCATTAAAAACCTTTCTCCCCCTTCGGAAAGGAAAAGGGTGCCATGAAAGAAAAATAAAAAATATGAAAAATTACATCGAGTTATACATAGTATCGCCGAAGCTCATCCGCATTCCAAGATCTAGGAATGTCGTTGCCGTCCATATCCTTCAATCTGTATGAACCGGGTCTTGACGAAGATGCTATTAAGAAAGGTCCATCCCATTTCAACTGCAACTTGCCCACTGTTTCTGGATTGGCCACTCTCCGAAGCACCAAGTGTCCTGGCTCAATATTCTTTAGCCGAACCTTTCTATCTCGCCATTTAATTGTTTTGGCTTGATATTTATTGATATTTTCCATGGCTTGCAGCCTGATCCCTTCTAAAGCATCTTTTTCCACAGAATAAGCAGCTTCGGAACCTGATTCTGCCGAAGCTACTACCCTTATTGATCCGGCTTTAGCTTCTTCCGGAGTTATTGCTTCGTCACCGAATAATAACTTGAATGGAGTAAAGCCTGTAGACCTTGATGTTGTTGTATTGTGGCTCCACACCACTTTGGTTAACTGATCTGGCCACTTTCCCTTGGGTTGATTGAAGATTAACTTCATTATTCCTGTCATTATGATGCCATTGGCTCTTTCAACGAGTCCATTTGACTCCGGATGTCTGACTGATGCAAAATGGATCTTCGTACCAATTTGATCACAGAAATCCCTAAAAGCTTCGGAGTCAAACTGTGTTCCATTATCCACAGTGATAGCCTTTGGTACCCCGAAACGACAAACAATATTCTGCCAGAAAAACTTTTGGACGGTGGCCGAAGTTATTGTGGCTAAAGGCTTTGCCTCAATCCATTTAGAAAAATATTCCACCGCCACTACAACATATCTTAGGTTCCCTTGGGCCGGTGGTAACGGACCTAACAAGTCAAGGCCCCACCTTTGCAATGGCCAAATGGGTTGTATGAGCTGTGTTAAAGACGAAGGTTGTTTTTGATCTCGTGCAGATTTCTGACAACCTTCGCACTTTTGGACTAATTCCGCTGCATCCGAAGCTGCCTTCGGCCAATAAAATCCTTGGCGGAAAATTTTTCCAAGTAACGGCCTAGATCCAATGTGAGATCCACACAAGCCTGCATGTATTTCTTTCATCAACTCTATACCTTCGGTTCTGGATAAACACTTGAGTAGCGGAGCACAAACTCCATACTTGTACAACTCTCCTTCTATCATGACATATGGACGAGCTCTTGCCTTTATCCTCCTGTTATAAGCTTCGTCATCTGAAAGGAATTTACCCTGAAGATAAGAGATGATCTCAGTTCTCCAATCTTCGCTATAAACAGGAGATATATTGAGGACTGCTCTTTCAAGAAGTTCGACCGAAGGTGCTTTTATTGTTTCAAAGAACACATCCGAAGGTAAGGGCAGCCCCTGTGCTGCTGACTTAGCTAGCAAATCAGCATGCTCATTTTGTCCTCGAGGGATATTTTTGACAGAAAATCCCTCGAAGGAAGCTTCAACTCTTCGAACGATATCCAGATACTTTTCAAGCTTCGGATCTTTAGCCTTGCAACTCTTGTCAATATGACCCGAAACAACTTGGGAATCAGTTTTAAGAACAGCCCTTCTGATTCCCATTGCTTTTAGCTTCCGAAGACCCAGAAGCAGGGCTTCGTACTCGGCAATGTTGTTTGTGCAACTAAAATCAAGCTTTGCCGCATAACAAGTTTTAACTTTGGAAGGTGAAACCAACACAGCAGCCGCTCCCGCTCCGAAGGTTCCCCAGGACCCATCGCAAAACACTGTCCATGCTTCGGCGTCTTTATTTGTTTCTTCCTCCTGAGCCCCTGGCGTCCAGTCAACAATGAAGTCTGCTAACGCCTGGGACTGAATCGAAGATCTATGAACATATTCAATACAAAATTCATTGAGCTCTGCAGCCCATTTTCCAATCCTTCCAGTAGCTTCTCGGTTCTTCATAATATCCTTCAGAGGTTGTGAAGAAGGAACAATTATGTTGTAAGCTTGAAAATAGTGCCGAAGCTTCCTGGATGCCATCAAAACAGCATATAACACCTTCTCTAATTCTGTGTAGTTTTTCTTTGATATACTAAGAACTTCAGATACGAAATATACTGGGACCTGCTTCCTGGCTTGGCCATCAAGCTTCTCCTGGACAAGTGCTGCACTTACCACTGAGTGCGAAGCTGCCACATATAATAATAAAGGAGCCCCTGGCATAGGTGAAGTTAGTGCTGTTAGATCTATCAAATACTGCTTCAGCTCTTCGAAGGCCTTCTGCTGGATTGGTCCCCATTGAAAGACTTCGACTGACTTCAGCACTTCGAAGAATGGTAAGTTTCTCTCTGCTGATCTGGATATGAATCTATTGAGAGATGTCAACCTTCCTGTCAATCTTTGAGCCCCCTTTTTTGTAGTTGGTGGCTCCATCCGAAGTATAGCTTCAATCTTACTTGGATTAGCTTCAATTCCCTTTGTTGAAACCAAGCATCCTAGAAATTTCCCCTTCTTTACTCCGAAGACGCATTTTTCTGGATTCAACTTTAAGCCAGCTTGTCTGAAACTGGCGAAGGTCTCCTGCAGGTCAGCAATATGATTCTCCTGCTTCGTGCTTTTTACAATGATGTCATCAACATAAGTTAGCACATTTCTGCCTATCTGAGACTGGAGAACCTTCGCAGTCATTCTGCTGAAACTTCCTCCAGCGTTTTTGAGCCCCTCAGGCATCCGAAGATAACAATATGTGCCACTTGGAGTTATGAAGCTAGTCTTCGGCTCATCTTCCTTCTTCATCCAGATTTGATGATAGCCTGAATAGCAGTCTAACAGACTCATGAGCTCTGAAGAAGCTGCTGCATCAACTAAAGAGTCTATCCTTGGCAATGGGAATTCATCCTTCGGACAAGCCTTGTTAAGATCTGTAAAATCGATACACATTCGCCACTTGCCATTGGCCTTTTTTACCATAACAGTGTTAGCTAGCCATTCTGGGTACTTTACTTCTCTGATAACTCCTGCACTGAGGAGTCTTTTGACTTCGTTGCGAGCACCTTCGGCCTTATCATCTGACATTTTCCGAAGCCTTTGCTTTCTGGGTCTGAAGGATGGATCGACATTGAGCGAGTGCTCAATAACATCCCTATTAACTCCGCAGAGATCATTGGCTGACCATGCAAAAACATCTTTGTTGTTGAACAAAAACCTTATCAAGGTTTTCTCTTGTTCTTCGGATAACTGAGAGCCCAACAGCACCTTCTGCTCTGCTATATCCTCACATAAGAGCATGGGCTTCGGCTGATCTGCTGAAGCTGCTTTCTCCCTTCTGAATTTGTATTGTTCACAAGCTTCAGCTCCATCTATGTTATGGATTGCTTTTGAATCAGTCCAGTTTCCTTCGGCCCTTCTGGCAGCTTCCTGGCTTCCATGAATAGCGATGGGTCCTTGATCCGAAGGTATCTTCATGCAAAGATAGGCAGGGTGAAGAATTGCTTCAAAAGCATTGAGGGTGCCACGACCAATAATTGCATTGTAAGGGTATTCCATGTCAACGATGTCAAACACAACTTGCTCAGTTCTAGTGTTGTTGATGAACCCGAAGGTCACTGACATGGTAATCTTGCCCAATGCTACAACTTGTCTCCCTCCGAAGCCACAGAGAGGATGTGTAGCATCATGAATCTTATCTTCTGGCTCTTGCATTTGTCTGAAGGCCTTAGCAAATATGATGTCAGCTGCACTGCCTGTGTCAACCAAGACATTGTGGACCAGAAATTCTTTGATAACACAAGAAATAACCATGGCATCATTGTGTGGGTAATCCTTGAGCTGAAGGTCCTCTTGGGAGAAGGTAATAGGAATGTGAGACCATCTTGACTTGATGAAGGGTCCTTGCACCCCAACATGTTGTACCCTTCTCTGTGCTTCCTTCTTTTGTTTCTTGTTAGCTGGCTCTGAGGACGAGCCACCTGTGATCGGGAGCACCAGCTTCGGGTCCGAAGCAGCTCCAGCTTGATCGTTGAACGAAGCCATCAGCTCAAAAAAGTGGAAGTGAGTTCACCGGAGGTGGGCGCCAATGTTGGGGACTTGTTCTCAAATGCTATGAATTAAGAACAAGGCAACATAAAATGTTAAATGTTAACGTCCTCCGTCCATGAAACATTATTCCCTTGAGGATAATGAGCCTTAGACGAAGGTTAACGAGAATATGATTACGAAGCTTAAATCTTCGTAATAAAATTTCAATAAATATTGTAAGATAACGTAGAATAAAGAGTATAAAAAGGGTGAATAATTCATAAATGAATTATATTATACTATGTTTATTTGATATGATGAATCATTGAATACAATAATACCTCTGCCTTGGTAAAGGTTGGATTCCGAAAGATTCGATTGCAATTATCAGAATCCCTAAACAGTAGAGGAATACTGTTCACTATTTATAGGCACAGGGCGCAGCCTGTGAGGAATTACAAGTATGCCCCTTATAAAAGTTTACAACATTGACTCAGACCTTTATGGACTAAAAGGTCATTCTATCTTTAGGTCGGTTTGTAATACCGAAGCTTTATGAAGAGGAACCTTCGACCATCTTATACAAACAGCTTCAGCAGAAAGCCGCTTCTTCCTAGAAGACCTTCGGCGACGAAGCATAGGCCCAACAATAGCCTTCCTTGTTGGTCTTCAACGGCTCCTAGCTACCTTGGGGCTATAAAAGGGACCCCTAGGCGCATGGAGGAGAAATCCAAGCATTCACTAAGTATTCTAAGGCATCCAGACTCTGCTCCCGCGCATTCGCTTTGCTGTGTTAGAGAATTGAGCTCCATTCGAGTCGCGAACTCACTGTGTTGTCATTTGAGCTCGAGTCTTCACTTGTGTGCGTGGGTGTGCTGCGTATTTGAGTCTTGCGTGTGTTGCTTCTCCCAACCTTACTCCGTGCTTTCATTGTGATCCTTGTTGTAAGGGCGAGAGACTCCAAGTTGTGGAGATTCCTCGCAAACAGGAAAATACTCTAAGGAAAATACCGTGGTATTCAAGTTGATCATCAGATCACTTGAAAGGGGTTGAGTGCAACCTTCGTCCATTGGGACGCCACAACGTGGAAGTAGAAAGTGTTGCTTGGCCGAACCACGGGATAAAAATCGTGTGTCTTGTGTTGATGTCTCTATGATTGTTTGTGTTCACAAGAACTCGCTTCAAGCTACTTAACCGTACTAACACTCATAACAAAGTTTTGTGGCTATTAGTGTTTGATTTTTATAGGATCACCTATTCACCCCCCCTCTAGGTGCTCTCAATTGGTATCAGAGCCGTACTCTTCATCTAAGGGACTAACCGCCCGAAGAGATGGATCCTACGGGAAAGGGGATGGTGGTCAACGACAAGGAAAATGAGTCCTTCCTCAACGAGCCTAGAGACGACAAGCCAACCGACTCAGGCTCGAGTTACAAGAAAAGAGACAGGAAGAAGAAGAGGCGCATCAAGAAGATCATCTACTGCGATAGTGATGCCTCGTCTTCTTCACCACACGACGACGACGATGACTCCTCGTCAAAGAAAAAACCGGTTAATCAAAACTATTCATTTGATTACTCTCGTATTCCATACAATTCTAGTGCTCATTTGCTATCAATTCCTCTTGGAAAACCTCCCCACTTTGATGGAGAAGACTATTCTTTCTGGAGTCATAAAATGCGTAGTCATTTATTTTCTCTCCATCCTAGTATCTGGGAGATTGTTGAAAACGGAATGCACTTTGATAGCACTGACAATGTCGTGTTTATTAATGAGCAAGTTCATAAAAATGCCCAAGCCACTACTGTTTTGCTAGCATCTCTATGCAGGGATGAATACAACAAGGTTAGCGGCTTGGACAATGCAAAGCAGATCTGGGACACCCTCAAGATATCTCATGAGGGAAATGACGCCACCATGATCACCAAAATAGAGTTGGTGGAAGGCGAGCTGGGGAATTTGCGATGATCAGGGGAGAGGAGCCAACTCAAACCTACAACAGGCTCAAGACCCTGGTCAACAAGATACGAAGCTATGGAAGCACAAAATGGATGGATCATGATGTCGTCAAACTCATGCTAAGGTCATTTACTGTAATTGACCCCCACCTTGTCGATCTTATTCGTGAAAACCCCAGGTACACCAAGATGACGCCCGAGGGGATCCTTGGAAAATTCATGAGCGGGCGCATGATGGTAAAGGAGGTACGATACGTAGATGACGCCTTGAACGGTCCACTACCTATCTACGAGCCGCAGCCCGTTGCTCTCAAAGCAACGAGCAGCAAGGAGGCGCTACCAAGCAAGGTAGCTCAAGTGGAGGCTGCCGGACTCAATGATGATGAGATGGCGCTCATCATCAAACGTTTCAAGACCGCACTCAAGGGACGCAAAGAATACCCCAACAAGAATAAAACAAGGGGAAAGCGCTCCTGCTTCAAATGCGGTAAGACTGGTCACTTTACTGCTCAATGCCCCAATAATGATAACGACCAGGAATAAGAAAAGTACGGGAAGAGGGAGAAGAAGAAAGTTTACAAGAAGGTGAAAGGCGAGGTGCACCTTGGAAAAGAATGGGATTCGGACTGCTCTTCATCCGACTTCGGCGATGAAGGACTGGCAGCCTCGGCCTTCGACAAGTCTTCTCTCTTCCCCCAGTGAATGCCACACGTGCCTCATGGCCAAGGAGAAGAAGGTACGTAGTCGAGATTCTCCTAAGTACTCTACTTCTAGTGATGAGGAATCCTTCGATGATGAAGTAGATTACTCTAGCTTATTTAAAGGTTTAGATAGAGCCAAAGTAGAGAAAATTAATGAATTAATTGATGCTCTAAATGAAAAAGATAGATTGCTAGAGAAGCAAGAGGACATTTTATATGAGGAACATGACAAATTTGTTAGTGTACAAAAGTCTCTTGCTTTAGAAACTAAGAGAAATGAAATGCTATCTTCTGAGTTATCTGCTTGCCATGAATCTATCTCTAGTTTAAAGATTTAAATGCTAAGCTAGAGGAAGTTAATAAATCTAGCTCATGTGTAGAGCATGTTGTTATTTGCAATAGATGCAAGGACTTTGATGTTAATTCTTGTGATGAACACCTTATTTATATTGCTAAACTAAATGATGAGGTGGCAAGTCTTAATGCTCAACTTAAGACTTGCAAAAATGATTTTGATAAATTAAAGTTTTCTAGGGATGCCTACACTATTGGTAGACACCCCTCAATTAAGGATGGACTTGGTTTTCGAAAGGAAACCAAGAACTTAACAAGCCAAAAGGCTCCCATTCTCAACAAGGAGAAAGGGAAGGCCCCTATGGCTAGTAGTTCCCAAAAGAGTCATGCCTACATTTATGATAGAAAATTTTCTAGGAATGCTCATTATAATAGGAGGTATGGTCATGATGCTTTTAATTCACATGCTATGTTTGCCTCTAGTTCTACCTTTGTTCATGGTAGAAGTAGGCCTAGGAGAAATCATATTGTGCATCAAGTGCCTAGGAAAATGTGCAATGAATCTAATACTGTTTTCCATGCTTGCAACACATCTTTTATTCTTTCATGCAAGAATGCAAAAGTAGTGGCTAGGAAATTGGGATCCAAATGCCAGGGAGACAAAACTTGCATATGGGTTCCAAAAACTATTGTGACTAACAAGAGTTGGGTACCTAAAACCCAAGCTTAAATTCCTTGCAGGTTTATGCATCCTGGGGCTCAAGCTGGATTATCGACAGCGGATGCACAAACCACATGACGGGGGAGAAGAAGATGTTCACCTCCTACATCAAGAACAAGGATTCTCAGGATACGATTATCTTTGGAGATGGGAACCAAGGCAAGGTCAAAGGCTTGGGCAAGATAGCCATCACCAACGAGCACTCCATATCAAATGTATTTCTAGTAGAGTCACTTGGTTACAACCTTCTATCTGTAAGTCAATTGTGTCACATGGGTTACAATTGTCTTTTTACAAATGTTGATGTATCTGTCTTTAGAAGGAGTGATGGTTCATTAGCTTTTAAGGGTGTATTAGACGGCAAACTCTACTTAGTTGATTTTTCGAAAGAGGAGGCCGATCTAGATGTATGCTTAATAGCTAAGACTAGTATGGGCTGGCTGTGGCATCGCCGTCTAGCACATGTTGGGATGAAGAACCTTCATAAACTTCTAAAGGAAGAATATGTGTTAGGACTAACCAATGTTTGTTTCAAGAAAGATAGACCTTGTGCAGCTTGTCAGGCAGGGAAACAGGTGGGAAGCACTCATCACGCACTGGGAGTGGAGAGATGGCAGAAGTAACGTGTGCCCACCTCGCAAGTGGCTAGATGGTGGGGTACTGTGCTCTCGGGTCGCGTGAACCCATTCTGGTCTTGAGAAAACCGGGTGCGAGTCATATGCAAGAGTTAAGTGCTACATATGTTGTGTGGTTGGAGATCCCCAGCTGGGTATTAATCGATTCAGATCATCGTACTTCTCGAATATCAAGACCGGATCTTCGACCCTCATCGTAGATGACAAGTGAAACTAAAGCTGCTAAAGTGAAGCTAGTATAGGACAAGTGAATGCTCTAGATTAGGCAAATCTAGATTCAGGAAAAATACTGAAAGAGAAATGTGCCCTTTGGCCATTTCTATAATATTTTGGTGATTAAGTGTCCAACACATAGTAAGTGAGTTGCTATGTGCCAAACAAGCAAAAAGTGCAAATCATATAACAAGGTATGTTTCTAGACTTAGTAATTGGTTTTTGTATACTAATGTATTTGTCTAAGTGTTAGAAATAGAGCAGAGAAGAAAAGAAACGAATTGCAAAAGACTTGTGTAACGCCCTGAATTTGGGGGTAGAATTTTTTCTTCTTTTCTCTCACCAAATTCGGGCGTTACTCTCTTTTCTCTTTCCCCGTTTTGCTCATTCTTCCCAATTTCAAACCAGTATAGTGACATGTGTTCGTGTCATGTATAAACCAAAACCTAAGTGTCATGGGTGTTGCATCATGCCGAAGCACGTTTCTTGGTCTGATGTTGAGTGTTCGTCTCGTTCCGTTCCGGATTTCGATTTGCGATTTAATTCCGTTTAGTGGTCCGCGCGCGTCGTGGGTTTTCGATCCGCGAAGTGGCCCAGCCCAGCCCTGCCCGGCCCGGTCCGGCCCGGCCCTGCGCGCCCCTGGCGCCCAAACCCCCCATGCGCCCCCCCTTCTCCCTCTCTCTCTCATTTGGATCTCCCGCGCAACAACCTCTCCTCTCCCTCTTCCACCTCTCTCTCCCCGTGGTGCCCTAGGATTTGGAGACAGCAATCACCGGATTTTGGACCCCGAGGTGAGCTCCCCTCCCCTTCCCTTCTCCCTCTCCCTCTCCCTCCTCTTCTTCCCCCCGCGCGCGCCCTCCCTCTCCCCCTGCCCGCGCGCGTCCCCGCCCTTCCCCCTGCGCGCGGCGGCGCGGCCCCCGCTCGGCCTCCTCGGCGCGGCGGCGCGGCCCCCCACCCCGGCCCGCGGCGGCGCCCCTGCCCGCCCCTCCCCGGTCCCGCGCGGCGGCGCTCGGCCCCGGCCTCCCCGGCGGTGCTCGGCCCCCCGCTCGGCCCCTCCCCCTCCCTCCCCGGCGGCGCTCGGCCCCGCCCGGCCTCCCCTCGCGGCGGCGCGGCCCCGCCCCTGCCCCGGCCCCTGCGCGTGGCGCTCGCCCGCCCCGCCCCTCGGCTCAGCCGGCCGTGGTGGCCCGGCGCCCTCCCGCGGCGCGGCGAGCCCCGCTCGCCCGCGCGCGCCCGCCCCCGGCTCGGCCGCCCGCCTCCCGGCGAGCTCGGCCGCCCCTGGCCGGTTCAACCGCCCCCCCTGGCCGGTTCAACCGCCCCGGCCCCGGCCCGGTCGCCCCGCCCCGTCCCGGCCTCGCCCGACCGTGTCCCCGCTCGCTCGCGCTCGCGGTGATTATTTGTTAATTAGCGTGCTGCGTCGCGCGCTTCGCCGCGCGACGGATTTGTCTAATTTCAGATTCTATCTGTGTGTTGCGGCGTGCGCTTCGTCGCGCGACGATCCATTTTAATTTCAGGTTGTTTAAGGTGTAACGCCGCGTGTGTATTCACGCGACGTTCCACTTTGGACTCAGTTTAGTCGACGTATGCCGTCGTGCGTTTCGTCGCGCGACGCTTAACGTCTCCTCATAACTAAGGCGAAGTGTCTCGTTGCGTGCTCGGTCGCGCGACGAGTCGTTAACTTCTTAATTTGTTTTAGAGTGCTATGTCGCGCGTCTCGCCGCGCGACCATCCTTTTTATTTATCTCCACCTGCTTATAATGATTAGACATGAAACATGACTTTACTTTACGCTAAACATAGTGTCTACATTAAATTTCCTTCTATTAAGCGAGTGGTTAATTTATAATCATGTAACGTGATCGTTTCTCGACTGTCTTTTCCTCTTTCTCTCTTAACCGTACTCGCGAGCCCGCGTGGAACGTCTGTTTACTTATTGCATTCTATTGAATGGTGTACTGTTCTTTTGTATTAAATATGTGGATGTATGTATGTTTGCGCTCGCATAGAGAACGATCCGGTCGGAGAACCCGAAGAACCCGCAGGAGAAGCCCCTGAGCAGCAGTCGGTTGGTGGAGGCAAGTGTCCTTTGACCTATCTCTGTCCTATTCATTATTTAATTCACCTCCCGCTTTACATATTTATACCTAAGGTTTGACTAGCTTTTGTTATCCATGTCCTTGTTTACCTATCTGGGTTGGATTATTATTGTTTAGCTTTATGCTATTGCTTAACTCTAATCAATGAACATGATGAGATTATCTATGATACGCTGTTTTCCCTTCTCTTATTATGACGTTGTACTTGTGGCTTTAAGGGGGCTCGAGCGGTTTCTCGAGTGCCTCTCCGTAAGGACCTGTTCTATGGATGACCGCCCGGGAAAACAGTGCAACCATGAGGGTGGAATGGGGTGCCCTTAGCTGAATAATTAGAGGATCTGGGGTGTAGTTCGCTTCGTCGTCGTGCCGTCAATGGGGCTCGGTGTATGCGGCTCGCTCTACCAAGGTTGATTTGTCCCTTGGGGAGGAGTGCGGTACATTTAGGAAACCTAACGGGCGGCTACAGCCCCGGGGAATCTTTGTAAAGGCTACGTAGTGAGACCCTGCCTATTCACCTTGGTAGTGTTTAAGGGTTTGATCGGCCCGAGGCAAGAGGGAATCACGGCTTGTGGGTAAAGTGCACAACCTCTGCAGAGTGTTTGAAACTGATATATCAGCCGTGCTCGCGGTTATGAGCGGCCAAGGGAGCTCCAGTGATTAGTGGTACTTGATCAGAGACATTATGGTACAGGTGGCTATGAGATCGATGGCTTTGGTTATGACTATGGTGCTGGTAAGTGGTACTCTTTCCGTTTGGAAAGGAGTACGTTTGGGTTAATAACGTGGGTTAAATCTAAAACTTGGCTTTCTCTACTAGAAATAATAATCTGACCAACTAAAAGCAACTGCTTGACTTATCCCCACATAAAGCTAGTCCACTACAGCCAAACAGGATACTTGCTGAGTATGTTGATGTGTACTCACCCTTGCTCTACACACCAAACCCCCCATCCCCAGGTTGTCAGCATTGCAACCACTGCTCAGGAGAAGATGAAGCTGTGGAAGGAGACTTCCAGGAGTTCCAAGACTACGACGAGTTCTAGGCGTGGGTTAGCGGCAACCCCCAGTCGGCTGCCTGTGAAGGTCGCGATTATCTACGTTTCGTTTTCGCACTTTGATTTATTGTAAGAACTATATGGACGTCTCAGACGTATGATGTAATCGACTATTATTTCCCCTTTTAATACTATTTTGAGCACTGTGTGATGATGTCCATGTTATGTAACTGCTGTGTACGTGAATAACTGATCCTGGCACGTACATGGTTCGCATTCGGTTTGCCTTCTAAAAACAGGGTGTGACATAAGTGGTATCAAAGCCGTGCTGACTGTAGGACCGCTAACCTAGAGTAGAATGGTCGTTCTAAGGACTATAGACCTCTGTTCCTGCCTTGACTTTGATATCCCTTCAAAAGTTGGTCATACCGACCAAACCTATGTTCTACTATATAATATACCTTGCTGAAAATTGTGTTTTATTCTAATCCTTCATTTATTTATGATTCATTACTTGCTGGTCATATTGATTCTGTTCTCACCCTTTTGCTTGCGATGTCTTTTGTAGATGGCTCGACTTAGACACACTGCACGAAAGTCCGTCATCCCCTTCTTACCCTCCTGCCTTGCTGAGCGTCCGCTTTGCCGTCCCGTGGCCGGACAGTCCAGCCACTTGGAGAGACTGCACCACCGCCTGCATGAGGAGCAGGAACGTCGACGACAGGAGCAGCAGGGCTCTTCTTTCTTGCTCCAACAGGAGATAGAGTCTGTGAGGAGCTGCTCCCCCGTGCTTCCTCTGGAGGCGCCCCCTGCACCACCACTGGGCGCCCCAGCTTCTGGAGTAGCTGCTGGAGGAGACCCAGATGACGGAGGCGGCGACGACAGCTCGAGCCACGACACCGACTTCCCTGCTAACCCTGAGCCGGAAGGATGGGTTGCTCGACCCATCACTCGCGACGCTGCTCGCGGGTGTCACTTCCACGATGCGCTCGACACCCTGCTACGTCGGGCACTTAACCGGCGTACTTGGTCCATCGAGTATCGCTGTGTGGTCTACCAGCATAGTCGTGGGGTCTACCCGGACCGCTGGGAGGCAACCTGCTTGGTGCGCCGCCCGGAGAATAGTCTCCAGGGTGCGGAGGCCTGCTCAGAGCACTATTCTATCTCTGAACGGGACTCAGCTGAGGCAGCCATGCAAGATGCTGCACGGCGTGCGCTTTCGCACTACTGCTCGGTTTTCGGTGGGGTAGCTGACGGTCTTGACCTGAAGTATTACCCCCGCCGTCCATCTGGCAGCACAGGAGGCGTGATTGTCTCACCTGTTGGTGAGGGCAATCCTAGGTTGAGCAGCACAGTCAACCTAGCCGCCGTGCTAAACACGGAGCTGGACCATGCATTAGACGAGCTGAGTAGGGCTCGTGCTGAGCTCGCCCTGCTGCGGGCTGAGCGCGCGGAACGTCGTCACCTGGACGATGGTTCCCCCGCTCCCGTTGGGACTCAGCACCCGTACCGCTCACCTCGGCGTGGACACCAGTCTTATGGCAACCCCGACTGCAAGACCAAGATAAATCTAGAACCATAGCTCGTTAGAGTTGGATCTTGTAATTAATACGATATATATATATACGTAGAAGCTTCAGTCTTAGCGTTAGTCTCGGTCTTAGTTAGTCTTAGTTAGACAGGGTAGTTTGCTATATCCTGTGCATTTATGTTTGTCATGATGAACTATGTTTGGTTTGGATCTTTGTAATGATTGTCACCAGAGTGTGGGTATCCCCTGCATTTTGGTTTACCTATTATGTTAATGGAGTTAGTTATATAGTTGGGAAACCTTTTATTCCACTTTCCTCTTTATCTGAGAAGCTGTGTGGTCTGTGTTGGAGATCAGTGAAGATGCTCATCTGTTCAGTGCTGTTGAAGAATTCTATACTCTTTTCTTATGCTGCAAGATTTGCCAGATCAGTTCTGATGTGTGGTTGCATTCTGCAGATGTCAGAGAACAGGCGCAGAGGAGGAAGGCGTGCTCAGCAGGAGCGAGCCGCTCAACAGGAGGAGGTGCCTCAGCAGCAGCACCTGCCACCCCCGCCCCCGATGTCCATCGAGCAGATGTTTCTGATGCAGACTCAGGCAGTTCAAGCCATCGGTCAGACTTTGGCCGCCATTCAGCAGCAGCAGCAGCAGCAGGCCCCACCTCAGCCTCAGATGCCTCAGATGCCCAGAGACAAGCGTGCTGAATTCATGAGAGGTCATCCACCAACGTTCGCTCACTCTGCTGACCCCATGGATGCTGAAGACTGGCTGCGCACTATGGAGCGGGAGTTGCATACCGCTCAGTGCGATGACAGGGAGAAAGTCCTGTATGGTCCCCGTCTGTTGAGAGGAGCAGCCCAGTCATGGTGGGAGTCTTACCTCGCCACCCATGCCCACCCTGACGCCATCACCTGGGAAGAGTTCAGAGGTAGCTTTCGTCAGTACCATGTTCGTGCAGGTCTGATGACAGTGAAGAAGGAGGAGTTCCTGGCCCTGAAGCAAGGGTCATCGTCTGTCAGTGAGTACCGGGACAGGTTTCTGCAGTTGTCTCGCTATGCTCCTGAAGATGTCAACACCGACGCCAAGCGA
Organism: Zea mays; assembly: GCF_902167145.1. NCBI lineage: Eukaryota > Viridiplantae > Streptophyta > Magnoliopsida > Poales > Poaceae > Zea > Zea mays. Next base: position 164,047,735 of record NC_050101.1, on the reverse strand, counting down.
CAGTACCGTTTCCTGAGAGGCTTGGTTGACCCTCTGCAGTATCAACTGATGAATCACACCTTCCCGACATTCCAGCACCTGATTGACAGAGCAATCATGATAGAGAGGAAGCGTAAGGAGATGGAGGATCGTAAGCGCAAGATCAGTGGACCCCGGCCTGGAAGCAGCAGCTGTCCTCGTTTCTCAGGCAATCAACCTCAGCAGTTCAGGCAGAACCAGCGTCTACCTCAGCAGTATCAGCAGTTCCAAAGGCAGTATCCTCAGCATCAGTACCAGAACCGTCAGAGCAATCAGTCAGGAGGTCAGTTTCAGAGGCAGAATCAGCAGGCACCTCGTCTTCCTGCCCCAGCAGCCCAGCAGAGCAGTCAGGCAGCGCCAGCTCAGGTTGGAAACAGAGCATGTTTCCACTGTGGAGAGCAAGGCCATTGGGTGATGCAATGTCCAAAGAAGGCAGCCCAGCAGCAGTCAGGCCCCAATGCCCCAGCGAGGCAGAATGTGCCTCAGTCTGGAGCAGGCAATCGCTCTCAGCCGCGTTACAATCATGGAAGGCTGAATCACTTGGAGGCTGAAGCAGTTCAGGAGACCCCCGGCATGATAGTAGGTATGTTCCCAGTCGACTCCCATATTGCAGAAGTGTTATTTGATACTGGAGCAACGCATTCTTTCATTACTGCATCATGGGTAGAAGCACATAATCTTCCAATTACTACCATGTCAACCCCTATTCAAATTGACTCAGCCGGTGGTAGAATTCGAGCCGATAGCATTTGTTTGAATATAAGTGTGGAAATAAGGGGGATAGTGTTTCATGCCAACCTTATAGTAATGGGTACTCAGGGAATAGATGTCATCCTAGGGATGAATTGGCTAGATAAGTATCAGGCAGTTATCAGTTGTGATAAGAGGACAATCAAGTTAATGTCCCCACTTGGAGAGGAAGTGGTGACGGAGTTAGTCCCGCCTGAGCCAAAGAAAGGAAGTTGTTATCAGATGGCTGTCGACAGTAGTGAAGCAGACCCAATTGAGAGTATCAAGGTTGTGTCCGAGTTCCCGGATGTGTTTCCAAAGGACTTACCGGGTATGCCACCAGAGCGGAAAGTTGAGTTTGCTATAGAGCTTCTTCCTGGAACTGCCCCTATCTTTAAGAGAGCTTACAGAATATCGGGACCAGAGTTGGTTGAGCTTAAGGAGCAGATCGATGAGCTGTCAGAGAAAGGTTACATTCGGCCAAGCACCTCGCCTTGGGCCGCTCCTGTCTTGTTCGTGGAAAAGAAAGATGGCACCAAGAGGATGTGTATCGATTATCGATCTTTGAATGAGGTCACGATCAAGAACAAGTATCCCTTGCCCAGAATAGATCTGTTCGACCAGTTGAGAGGAGCCAGTGTGTTCTCCAAGATTGATCTGAGGTCAGGTTATCATCAGCTCAGGATCCGACCTTCGGATATTCCGAAGACAGCATTCATTACCAAGTATGGGTTGTATGAGTTCACAGTGATGTCTTTTGGTTTGACCAATGCGCCAGCGTTCTTTATGAACTTGATGAATAGTGTGTTCATGGATTACCTTGATAAGTTTGTGGTGGTATTCATTGATGACATTCTGGTTTATTCTCAAAGCGAAGAGGAGCATGCAAGTCATTTGAGGATGGTATTGCAGAGATTGCGAGAGCACCAGTTGTATGCAAAGTTGAGCAAATGTGAGTTCTGGATCAATGAAGTCCTGTTCTTGGGTCACATAATCAACAAAGAAGGGTTGGCTGTGGATCCGAAGAAAGTGGCAGACATTCTGAACTAGAAAGCGCCAACAGATGCTCGAGGAATCAAGAGTTTCATTGGAATGGCCGGATATTATCGGCGATTCATTGAAGGGTTTTCGAAGATTGCGAAACCAATGACAGCGTTGCTAGGCAACAAAGTTGAGTTCAAGTGGACCCAGAAATACCAAGAGGCCTTTGAAGCGCTGAAAGAGAAGTTGACTACAGCGCCTGTCCTAGTCTTGCGTGATGTGCACAAGCCCTTCTCTGTGTACTGTGATGCTTGTTACATAGGTTTGGGATGCGTATTGATGCAAGAGGGAAGAGTTGTGGCTTACTCGTCCCGACAGCTGAAGGTTCATGAGAAGAACTACCCAATCCATGATCTAGAGTTGGCAGCAGTGGTTCACGCACTGAAGACATGGAGGCACTATCTGTATGGACAGAAATGCGATGTTTACACAGATCACAAGAGTCTGAAGTACATATTCACTCAGTCAGAGTTGAACATGAGGCAATGAAGATGGTTAGAGTTGATCAAAGATTATGAGTTGGAGATTCATTACCATCCAGGCAAAGCAAACGTAGTGGCAGATGCTTTGAGCAGAAAGAGTCAAGTCAATCTGATGGTCGCTCGTCCGATGCCTTATGAATTGGCCAAGGAGTTCGACAGGTTGAGTCTCGGATTTCTGAACAATTCGCGAGGAGTCACAGTTGAGTTGGAACCTACCTTAGAGCGCGAAATCAAAGAAGCGCAGAAGAATGATGAGAAGATCAGTGAGATCCGGCGACTGATTCTAGATGGCAGAGGCAAAGATTTTCGAGAAGATGCAGAAGGCGTGATATGGTTCAAAGACCGCTTATGTGTTCCCAATGTCCAGTCCATTCGGGAGTTGATCCTCAAGGAAGCTCATGAGACAGCCTATTCGATTCACCCTGGCAGTGAGAAGATGTATCAGGATCTGAAGAAGAAATTCTGGTGGTACGGAATGAAGAGGGAAATCGCAGAGCATGTGGCTATGTGTGATAGTTGTCGAAGAATTAAGGCAGAGCACCAGAGACCAGCTGGATTGTTGCAACCGTTGCAGATCCCTCAGTGGAAATGGGACGAAATCGGTATGGATTTCATAGTCGGATTGCCTCGCACTCGAGCCGGCTACGATTCCATTTGGGTAGTAGTGGACCGCTTGACCAAGTCAGCCCACTTCATACCTGTCAAGACCAACTACAGCAGTGCAGTATTGGCAGAGTTGTATATGTCTCGGATCGTTTGTCTTCATGGTGTGCCAAAGAAGATAGTGTCAGACAGAGGAACGCAGTTCACCTCCCATTTTTGGCAGCAGTTGCATGAAGCCTTGGGCACGCATCTGAATTTCAGTTCAGCATATCATCCGCAGACAGATGGCCAGACCGAAAGAACCAATCAAATTCTTGAAGACATGTTGAGAGCTTGTGCGTTGCAAGATCAGTCCGGATGGGACAAGCGATTGCCTTATGCAGAATTTTCCTATAACAACAGTTACCAGTCCAGTTTGAAGATGTCACCATTTCAGGCGCTCTATGGAAGGAGTTGCAGAACTCCGTTGCAATGGGATCAGCCTAGAGAGAAGCAAGTGTTTGGGCCAGACATTCTGCTTGAAGCCGAAGAGAACATCAAGATGGTCCGAGAGAATCTGAAGATAGCGCAATCAAGACAGCAAAGCTATGCAGACACAAGAAGAAGAGAGCTGAGTTTCGAAGTCGGAGACTTTGTCTATCTGAAAGTGTCACCGATCAGAGGAGTCAGAAGGTTCGGAGTGAAAGGCAAGTTAGCACCCCGCTACATTGGTCCGTATCAGATTCTTGCAAGACGAGGAGAAGTGGCCTATCAGCTCAGTTTGCCAGAGAATTTGTCTGCTGTGCACGATGTCTTTCATGTGTCTCAGTTGAAGAAGTGCTTGTGTGTGCCCGAAGAGCAGTTGCCAGTGGAAGGTCTTGAAGTCCAGGAGGACTTGACCTACGTCGAGAAGCCAGTGCAAATCCTTGAGGTTGCAGACAGAGCCACCCGAAGGAAGACCATCAGAATGTGCAAAGTCAAATGGAATCACCACTCTGAGGAAGAAGCAACCTGGGAGCGTGAAGATGATCTGATGGCTAAATACCCTGAGCTCTTTGCTAGCCAACCCTGAATCTCGAGGGCGAGATTCTTTTAAGGGGGATAGGTTTGTAACGCCCTGAATTTGGGGGTAGAATTTTTTCTTCTTTTCTCTCACCAAATTCGGGCGTTACTCTCTTTTCTCTTTCCCCGTTTTGCTCATTCTTCCCAATTTCAAACCAGTATAGTGACATGTGTTCGTGTCATGTATAAACCAAAACCTAAGTGTCATGGGTGTTGCATCATGCCGAAGCACGTTTCTTGGTCTGATGTTGAGTGTTCGTCTCGTTCCGTTCCAGATTTCGATTTGCGATTTAATTCCGTTTAGTGGTCCGCGCGCGTCATGGGTTTTCGATCCGCGAAGTGGCCCAGCCCAGCCCTGCCCGGCCCGGTCCGGCCCGGCCCTGCGCGCCCCTGGCGCCCAAACCCCCCATGCGCCCCCCTTCTCCCTCTCTCTCTCTCATTTGGATCTCCCGCGCAACAACCTCTCCTCTCCCTCTTCCACCTCTCTCTCCTCGTGGTGCCCTAGGATTTGGAGACGGCGATCACCGGATTTTGGACCCCGAGGTGAGCTCCCCTCCCCTTCCCTTCTCCCTCTCCCTCTCCCTCCTCTTCTTCCCCCCGCGCGTGCCCTCCCTCTCCCCCTGCCCGCGCGCGTCCCCGCCCTTCCCCCTGCGCGCGGCGGCGCGGCCCCCGCTCGACCTCCTCGGCGCGGCGGCGCGGCCCCCCACCCCGGCCCGCGGCGGCGCCCCTGCCCGCCCCTCCCCGGTCCCGCGCGGCGGCGCTCGGCCCCGGCCTCCCCCGCGGCGCTCGGCCCCCCGCTCGGCCCCGCCCCGGCCTCCCCGGCGGCGCTCGGCCCCCGCTCGGCCCCTCCCCCTCCCTCCCCGGCGGCGCTCGGCCCCGCCCGGCCTCCCCTCGCGGCGGCGCGGCCCCGCCCCTGCCCCGACCCCTGCGCGTGGCGCTCGCCCGCCCCGCCCCTCGGCTCGGCCGGCCGTGGTGGCCCGGTGCCCTCCCGCGGCGCGGCGAGCCCCGCTCGCCCGCGCGCGCCCGCCCCCGGCTCGGCCGCCCCTGGCCGGTTCAACCGCCCCGGCCCCGGCCCGGTCGCCCCGCCCCGTCCCGGCCTCGCCCGACCGTGTCCCCGCTCGCTCGCGCTCGCGGTGATTATTTGTTAATTAGCGTGCTGCGTCGTGCGCTTCGCCGCGCGACAGATTTGTCTAATTTCAGATTCTATCTGTGTGTTGCGTCGTGCGCTTCGTCGCGCGACGATCCATTTTAATTTCAGGTTGTTTAAGGTGTAACGCCGCGTGTGTATTCACGCGACGTTCCACTTTGGACTCAGTTTAGTCGACGTATGCCGTCGTGCGTTTCGTCGCGCGACGCTTAACGTCTCCTCATAACTAAGGCGAAGTGTCTCGTTGCGTGCTCGGTCGCGCGACGAGTCGTTAACTTCTTAATTTGTTTTAGAGTGCTATGTCGCGCGTCTCGCCGCGCGACCATCCTTTTTATTTATCTCCACCTGCTTATAATGATTAGACATGAAACATGACTTTACTTTACGCTAAACATAGTGTCTACATTAAATTTCCTTCCATTAAGCGAGTGGTTAATTTATAATCATGTAACATGATCGTTTCTCGACTGTCTTTTCCTCTTTCTCTCTTAACCGTACTCGCGAGCCCGCGTGGAACGTCTGTTTACTTATTGCATTCTATTGAATGGTGTACTGTTCTTTTGTATTAAATATGTGGATGTATCTATGTTTGCGCTCGCATAGAGAACGATCCGGTCGGAGAACCCGAAGAACCCGCAGGAGAAGCCCCTGAGCAGCAGTCGGTTGGTGGAGGCAAGTGTCCTTTGACCTATCTCTTTCCTATTCATTATTTAATTCACCTCCCGCTTTACATATTTATACCTAAGGTTTGACTAGCTTTTGTTATCCATGTCCTTGTTTACCTATCTGGGTTGGATTATTATTGTTTAGCTTTATGCTATTGCTTAACTCTAATCAATGAACATGATGAGATTATCTATGATACGCTGTTTTCCCTTCTCTTATTATGACGTTGTACTTGTGGCTTTAAGGGGGCTCGAGCGGTTTCTCGAGTGCCTCTCCGTAAGGACCTGTTCTATGGATGACCACCCGGGAAAACAGTGCAACCATGAGGGTGGAATGGGGTGCCCTTAGCTGAATAATTAGAGGATCTGGGGTGTAGTTCGCTTCGCCGTCGTGCCGTCAATGGGGCTCGGTGTATGCGGCTCGCTCTGCCAAGGTTGATTTGTCCCTTGGGGAGGAGTGCGGTACATTTAGGAAACTTAACGGGCGGCTACAGCCCCGGGGAATCTTTGTAAAGGCTACGTAGTGAGACCCTGCCTATTCACCTTGGTAGTGTTTAAGGGTTTGATCGGCCCGAGGCAAGAGGGAATCACGGCTTGTGGGTAAAGTGCACAACCTCTGCAGAGTGTTTGAAAACTGTTATATCAGCCGTGCTCGCGGTTATGAGCGGCCAAGGGAGCTCCAGTGATTAGTGGTACTTGATCAGAGACATTATGGTACAAGTGGCTATGAGATCGATGGCTTTGGTTATGACTATGGTGCTGGTAAGTGGTACTCTTTCCGTTTGGAAAGGAGTACGTTTGGGTTAATAACGTGGGTTAAATCTAAAACTTGGCTTTCTCTACTAGAAATAATAATCTGACCAACTAAAAGCAACTGCTTGACTTATCCCCACATAAAGCTAGTCCACTACAGCCAAACAGGATACTTGCTGAGTATGTTGATGTGTACTCACCCTTGCTCTACACACCAAACCCCCCCATCCCCAGGTTGTCAGCATTGCAACCACTGCTCAGGGGAAGATGAAGCTGTGGAAGGAGACTTCCAGGAGTTCCAAGACTACGACGAGTTCTAGGCGTGGGTTAGCGGCAACCCCCAGTCGGCTGCCTGTGAAGGTCGCGATTATCTACGTTTCGTTTTCGTACTTTGATTTATTGTAAGAACTATATGGACGTCTCAGACGTATGATGTAATCGACTATTATTTCCCCTTTTAATACTATTTTGAGCACTGTGTGATGATGTCCATGTTATGTAACTGCTGTGTACGTGAATAACTGATCCTGGCACGTACATGGTTCGCATTCGGTTTGCCTTCTAAAAACCGGGTGTGACAACTTGGCTGTGTGCAGCCGAAGTCTAGCTCGGCCTGGCACACCGGACTGTCCGGTGGTGCACCGGACAGTGTCCGGTGCGCCAGGCTGGTCTCCAGTGAAAATGCCGCTCTCGGGATTCGACGGCGGTGTACGGCTATAATTCACCGGATGGTCCGGTGGTGCACCGGACTGTCCGGTGAGTCATCCGCGGCGAACTCGTCGCCCTCAGGAAAAGCAAAGGGGCGACGTGGCTATAATTCACCGGACTGTCCGGTGGTGCACCGGACTGTCCGGTGAGCCAACGATCGCCAGCGCCAACGGTCGACCGCGCAATCTTCGCGCGACGCGTGACAGCTCCAACGGTCGGCAGGGGGCACCGGACTGTCCGGTGCGCCAATGGGTCCGGAGCTGCAACGGTCGTCTGTGCCCAATTTGGAAGGAAGTCGCGCACCGGACAGGCTACAGTAGCTATCCGGTGGCGCACCAGACAATCCGGTGCGCCACGCGACAGAAGGCAAGGATAGCCTTCCTTGTTGGTCTTCAACAGCTCCTAGCTACCTTGGGGCTATAAAAGGGACCCCTAGGCGCATGGAGGAGAAACCCAAACATTCACTAAGTATTCTAAGGCATCCAGACTCTGCTCCCGCGCATTTGCTTTGCTGTGTTAGAGAATTGAGCTCCATTCGAGTCGCGAACTCACTGTGTTGTCCTTTGAGCTCGAGTCTTCACTTGTGTGCGTGGGTGTGCTGCGTATTTGAGTCTTGCGTGTGTTGCTTCTCCCAACCTTACTTCGTGCTTTTATTGTGATCCTTGTTGTAAGGGCGAGAGACTCCAAGTTGTGGAGATTCCTCGCAAATGGGAAAATACTCTAAGGAAAATACCGTGGTATTCAAGTTGATCATCGGATCACTTGAAAGGGGTTGAGTGCAACCCTCGTCCATTTGGACGCCACAACGTGGAAGTAGGCAAGTGTTGCTTGGCCGAACCACGGGATAAAAATCGCGTGTCTTGTGTTGATCTCTCTGTGATTGTTTGTGTTCACAAGAACTCGCTTCAAGCTACTTAGTCGTACTAACACTCATAACTAAGTTTTGTGTCTATTAGTGTTTGATTTTTACAGGATCACCTATTCACCCCCCCTCTAGGTGCTCTCAAGTACTTAACATGTGAAGTAAAAGTTTGGCATAAAGATCCACTACTAGTAAGATTTTCTGCAAAAATGAGTCTTTGAAATTTGATAAGCTTTACCTTGATTCCCAACAAACCAGCATACCCTTGAGTCTTTTCGTTAGTCGGGTAAGTCTTGCTGAGTAATTGTGTACTCAGGATTTTATTCCATGTTGTTTTTCAGGTTATAATTTTGTTCTATTGTGGATGGTGCTAAGTGCCGGTGGGCTCGACCTTCTTATATAAGTACATCCCACTATAGCTTCTTTATTGAGGATTATCACTTAAGCTAGCATGTATTTTAAAACTTATAAATGTTTTATACATTTCAATGTGTAATTCTTTTGAATCACTTTCTTTTGTAATCACTCCGATATTTGTATAATGTAAACTTATTGTAACATGTAATCATTTTGCAATAAAGAACTTATTTCCACTGCAAATGTTGGTGTGTGATTTGTGTTTACTTAATCTTGCTACCTTGGCGATAAGCGGTTTATCCGAGATCCTTGGGACACTCGGAGAGATCCTGTTAAGTTGTTTGGTACACATGCATAGCCGTCTGAGGTCCTTGGGACAAAGACAGGTGCATGCGGGTCCGATAACTTGGGAGGTTCTGTGACAAACTCGGAATCGGAAACTGTTTGGGTCTCTTCCGACCGTTTCTCGGAAATTACCGTTTTTATTTGGTATTTTACTGTCGCTAATAAATCCTGTATTTTTCAAAAAAATATTAAATTTGAACTGATCTTTATAAATTCATAATAAATTCATCTTAGCTTAGAAAAATATGAAACTAATTTTATTATTTTCCTAAAATCAAGATATATCTAATGGTATATAGCTTAGAATGGTTTGAAACTTTTATAAATGTTATTTATGTTTTCTTACATATTATTATTCTTGATACATATATTCATAATTTGGACGAAAACTTAAGAAGGATCAAGAGGACACATCTTGAATTCTACTTTATTTAAATATATAATAATGATTTTATTATTTTATGACTTCTTACTTTATATATTTACTGTGACCTTCTGCCTTATATAATATTACTAATTCTATATGAATGTATGACTTGCGTGAATTTTTTAAGTCAACTGAAGGTACATATTACAATTTCTACAGATCGAATTTTAGATTCCGATCGTAACTGACGTAATTTTCGTACAGAACTTTTGTTTCCGATGTTTCCGAATTACCGATGTCGTTTTCATTTCCGGAGTTACCATTTTCGATCTCGTTTCCAAAGAAAATATGGAAACGAAAATGATTTTAGTGTTTACCGATCATTTCCGACCGTTTTCACCCCTAAACAGAACCATTGGCCTACGAGACTGAGCTCATAAGTTGACCTACTAGCCTATTCTAGCCACCCGATAGGTTTTCCGGTGTCTCTTACTCATTCACAAAACATTTGAATACAGATATATACAAGTTCAGAATAGGGTGAGCTAAAGCAAAGTGCAAACCATCCTCCTCCACTATATGCATCGTTGTACTACTAGCTGACAACAAATTGTAAGGGAGTTACAGAATTATCTTTGAATACAAATACATGACATGAAATAAATTCAATGATCTAGACCTTTTAGGGATTGTTTGGTTGCATAGGGATTGAGGGGTATATAATCTCTTGCTATTTAATTTTGACTAGCAAATGATTATATGACGCTCAATCTCTTCCAATCCCCATGGAACCGAACAAATCCTTAGAGAACTATTATGAATTAGAAAAATATGGGAACATATCTAGAGCACATCACTTTGGTGAACTCTAGGTGCTCTCAAGTACTTAACATGTGAAGTAAAAGTTTGGCATAAAGATCCACTACTAGTAAGCTTTTCTGCAAAAATGAGTCTTTGAAATTTGATAAGCTTTACCTTGATTCCCAACAAACCAGCATATTCACCCCCCCCTCTAGGTGCTCTCAAGTACTTAACATGTGAAGTAAAAGTTTGGCATAAAGATCCACTACTAGTAAGCTTTTCTGCAAAAATGAGTCTTTGAAATTTGATAAGCTTTACCTTGATTCCCAACAAACCAGCATACCCTTGAGAGTCTTTTCGTTAGTCGGGTAAGTCTTGCTGAGTAATTGTGTACTCAGGATTTTATTCCATGTTGTTTTTCAGGTTATAATTTTGTTCTATTGTGGATGGTGCTAAGTGCCGATGGGCTCGACCTTCTTATATAAGTACATCCCACTATAGCTTCTTTATTGAGGATTATCACTTAAGCTAGCATGTATTTTAAAACTTATAAATGTTTTATACATTTCAATGTGTAATTCTTTTGAATCACTTTCTTTTGTAATCACTCCGATATTTGTATAATGTAAACTTATTGTAACATGTAATCATTTTGCAATAAAGAACTTATTTCCACTGCAAATGTTGGTGTGTGATTTGTGTTTACTTAATCTTGCTACCTTGGCGATAAGCGGTTTATCCGAGATCCTTGGGACACTCGGAGAGATCCTATTAAGTTGTTTGGTACACATGCATAGTCGTATGAGGTCCTTGGGACAAAGACAGGTGCATGCGGGTCCGATAACTTGGGAGGTTCTGTGACAAACTCGGAATCGGAAACTGTTTGGGTCTCTTCCGACCGTTTCTCGGAAATTACCGTTTTTATTTGGTATTTTACTGTCGCTAATAAATTCTGTATTTTTCAAAAAAATATTAAATTTGAACTGATCTTTATAAATTCATAATAAATTCATCTTAGCTTAGAAAAATATGAAACTAATTTTATTATTTTCCTAAAATCAAGATCTATCTAATGGTATATAGCTTAGAATGGTTTGAAACTTTTATAAATCTTATTTATGTTTTCTTACATATTATTATTCTTGATACATATATTCATAATTTGGACGAAAACTTAAGAAGGATCAAGAGGACACATCTTGAATTCTACTTTATTTAAATATATAATAATGATTTTATTATTTTATGACTTCTTACTTTATATATTTACTGTGACCTTCTGCCTTATATAATATTACTAATTCTATATGAATGTATGACTTGCGTGAATTTTTTAAGTCAACTGAAGGTACATATTACAATTTCTACAGATCGAATTTTAGATTCCGATCGTAACTGACGTAATTTTCGTACAGAACTTTTGTTTCCGATGTTTCCGAATTACCGATGTCGTTTTCATTTTCGGAGTTACCATTTTCGATCTCGTTTCCAAGGAAAATATGGAAACGAAAATGATTTTAGTGTTTACCGATCATTTCCGACCGTTTTCATCCCTAAACAGAACCATTGGCCTACGAGACTGAGCTCATAAGTTGACCTACTAGCCTATTCTAGCCACCCGATAGGTTTTCCAGTGTCTCTTACTCATTCACAAAACATTTGAATACAGATATATACAAGTTCAGAATAGGGTGAGCTAAAGCAAAGTGCAAACCATCCTCCTCCACTATATGCATCGTTGTACTACTAGCTGACAACAAATTGTAAGGGAGTTACAGAATTATCTTTGAATACAAACACACGACATGAAATAAATTCAATGATCTAGACCTTTTAGGGATTGTTTGGTTGCATAGGGATTGAGGGGTATATAATCTCTTGCTATTTAATTTTGACTAGCAAATGATTATATGACGCTCAATCTCTTCCAATCCCCATGGAACCGAACAAATCCTTAGAGAACTATTATGAATTAGAAAAATATGGGAACATATCTAGAGCACATCACTTTGGTGAACATGGTGCACATATTAGGTCATGACCATTCATTCCATATTTAAAATCTCTTACTATTCTATATATTTTACAAAGAACATACTTCGAGCAGGGGTTAGAGAGTAATAGTGGAAGGTGCTCTTTGCAAAACATATAGAACAAGGGACATTAGATTTAAGATGGATAGTCATGACTTAATACGTGTACCAAGTGCCATGCGCACTAGATATGTTTCTGAAAAATATAAGCACAAGCAAACCCTCTCTTTGCTAAATTATGAAATCGAGTCACATATTTCATGTTATTCCATTTCACTCATGGGAAAGACATGAATACACAATGAACTATCCAATCTCTCCAGCCTAACCATATCTCTCCAATAAAATTAACCAGATGACCAAAATGACAAGATCACAAGTATAGCAATAGAATGTTAGAACTACTATTCAGTGTAAAAAACCCAATAATAATAATAATAATAATAATAATAATAATAATAATAATAATAATAATAATAATAATAATAATACATCAGTCCACACATCTAAAAAACGGTCATCCAGTTCAGATAATCTTAACGATCCTGCATTGTGAACCTAGTGCTAGATGGAGACATTGAGCCATGCGGATTTCAGCACTAACTTATGTATTTCTTTGCTAACAAATCATAAAGAAGCTAAAATAATCTTCCTACAAATGATAAAAAAAACTTGTGCCGAGAGTGCACAGAATATTCAGTGAGACTAAAGAAGCATGTCATGTAAACCTAACAGTTAGAAAGACTACCAAATAATTGTGGGTGTTTTAAGCTGGTGGCCTCAGTTTTGATGTTGTGCTTATTTATACCCTTAGTCGTGTTTTTTTCTCAGTTTTGCCCTTTTGTTCTATAGCACTGGAAGGACAAAACTGAGAAAAAAACACAATTAAGGGTATAACTGAAAACTGTGGGCACCAGCTTAAAAAACCCAATAATTGTTACTCAGCCATCCTAGATTCTGCATTTATGCTTAGAGCGTCAACGTTAAGATGGTAAATGGATTGGAGGGTACTTCCTCAAAAAAATGAATTGAAGGATACTAATTCAAAATTAGTTCAGTTTCAAGACAAGGTGAATCAGAAGGAACCATTACGCATCAAAATAAAAAAGAAACCGGATTCCCCGTTAATTCACACAAAGATGTCATAAACTGGCAACCTTTTCTGCACATTTCACATAGAGTAGCACAAAGTACAGAATAGTTGGAATGCTAGACGCAACAAACAGAACACATCTGGGTGCCGTTTGGTTCAAATATGCGAACCAAACAGTGCATACATTTTCAGTTACTATCTCAAGGGAGAAGCCAAGCTGGAGGAGAGTTGTAAGAAGGAACCCGCTCCGGGAAGTAGAATTCGACGTGGGAAGGCAGCAGCCCTTCCGGCGACCACCTACCGATGTCGTTGCAAGGGTACTGCCTCTCATTGACTCCGCCGAACATCATCTCGGCGTCGTCGTAGAAGCTCCTATCGTCCAAGAAGAAGATGCTGTCCTTGAACCCCGGGTACTGACTCACCTCGTATGACCTGGAGCATCCTCGCCCCAAGAACAGCATCCGGCCACACAATGCAACCTCCTCGAACCGGCAGGTCTTAGACTTTAGAATCACCCGGAATACTTTGAACGACGAAGTCGGCGCGTGATGGTGGGCAGCGAGCCTGACGACCACCAGCAGCTCCCCGCGGGATACCACGAGGTAGCGAGCGCGGACGAACTGCTCGTCAGTGCACCACGCTTCCTGGAAGCGCATTAACTCTAAAAGCGCTCCTGGGATATGCCCCTCACCATCAAAGATCGGACTGCACACGAGGATATGCCCACCTTGTGTGAGGAAATGGAAGGAGTCCCGGTAGTACACGACGTCCTCCGGTTCCAAACCCGGCTCAATTGGCACGGCGGGCACAACGTCGCAGACGGCCATCCTATCCCCTGGGCGCCAGAACGCGAAGTGGCGTTGGCGCGGCGCGTCGAGGTCCGGCTGGTAGGTGACGATGCCTGCGGCGGCGCATCCCGGGTGATGAGGCGGGAACGAGAGGGTGGCGGCGAGGACGACCATGCTGTGGATATCGTTAGTGAAGATATCCGCGAGCCCGTCGGGTAGCTCGTAGGATTCTCCGGTGCGGATGTTGAACAGCCGGTGCCCGCGAGTCTGGCCGTAGGCGAGGAAGAACCAGCCGCCGTCGTACGAGCCGAAGTAGCGGGGCCCGGGAAACATGTTGTGGTCGCGGAAGCCGCTGAGGTAGCAGTAGACGCCAGTCACGTCCGCGGGCGGGAGGAGGAGCGACGGGAGCTGAAATGTCAGAGGCTCTGCCCGCGCGACCGCCTCGAGCCACGCCTGGCAGACGGCGGCCATTCGCGCGCGGTCGATTACGCACGGGGCGCGGTTCATGATCTCCGTCACCAGGTCGATGTCGAGGTTCGCCCACCGCGGAGGCACAGGCCGCACAGCCATGGGAAACAGGGATGGAGGTCCGAGGGCTCGGGAGTTGGGGGGCTTGGGGCTCGGTGTGGTGGATGGCGGTTAGCGGGAGGCCGAGAAGACTAAGAACTCTGGGGAACGGAAGCCTTGCGGTGTCGGGACCCCTTTTTATTCTGGAAGAAGAGCCGTAGGCAGAGAGCGCAGGAGGTCCGTTACAACTTGCAAGATGGGCGAAGCTCGGTTTCGACGATGGATCGCGCTGTGAGTCTTTTGGACTAAAGTTATTTAGGTCGACTGTAATAAGACAATGAGAAGATACATTCTCTCTCTATATTATTGTTGATATCGATCTGGATGTCAAACACTGGTACGAACTACCTGACGAACGATCCGCGGCCTAGACGTAGGAGCGGCCCCTCCTCCGCATACCTCCGGAGGTCCACGCATGGAGCTTGGACGGTCTGTGATAGCGCAGTGAGTCATCTTCTTCGCACCAAACCTAGATCTGGCCTACCGGACGGGACCTCGTCACGGAGGAGAGATCTTAGGGTGTCCTGGTGTCGGCAGGCCATCCAAGACGTCTTTAGTCGACGTAGAGCTAAATAGATGTAAAGATTTGAGGTAGAGTGAGGCTAAACTAGAGTTACTACTAATGCATAAGGTAAAAACAATAATTAGAGTTGATTTGATCGATTTGTGGGGGTTCAATCGACCATAACCCTTCATCTATGTAAAGGGGAGGTCTGGATCTATTATAAGTCGGTTCTCGAGTTAATCCAGCAGGTTTAGCTAATAAATCCACAAGAAATCCTGAAACCTTACTGATTCTGCGCATACGCGGACGGTCTGCGCTGCCACTGTGGAGGTCCGGACCGTCCGCCTGGACAATTTTGGCATTCAACATATGCCCCATGTATTTTGGTGAAGGTTGACAAACCAAAAGCATAGACAGTAAGCCTGATGTAAGTCATCGGCTTTTCAATTCAATAGGGTGATCATTCAATAGAGCTCTAGTGCATAAAGGGTCGTTTCAGATTGCATCTTTCTCGGCCATGACCATCTCATCAAAGGATCAAAAGGTATAAAATGGATGTGCCCCCCAGCATGAATAGGCAAATGGACTATGTATGTACCACAAGTTCATCATCGTATCATTCCACATTTGAATAGGACAATTGACCGATGATGAGTAGGCGGGTGCGAAGTATCCTTGCATCACTAGATGAATAGGTGATGCTTGTTGCGTCGCCTTTCAGACCATTTTTTTTAGCAGGTGATCGTGATTTCTATTTTGGCCGATCGCGTAGAACAGCTTTCTTGCTAACGTATTTAGAGAGCAATCGATCAAAAGTAGGGTCGACTTTGACCAGCCGACCATGTATGTTATATGTGCTTTGCTCGTGTGTCTTCTTTTTCGCTTTGTGTGGAGGCTGACACCTCTGACCATGGGCATTATGTCCGCCTGAGTCAGCCGGACCGTCCGCATGTAGGTGATGGACAGTCCGGGATGCTTGAGTCAGGGAGCCATGCTCGGCTGCTCAATTGAGTCTACCCCCAAGTGCTTCCGGACTTGTTAGTCTTTTTGTCTGGAGCCTTTCGAGCAATCTTTCCTTGTGATATGTTTGACGTGCAAGGATCATCAATGATGATGCTTTAGCATTTGCCTTTATCGGCTATTTCCGACCGAACCAAGACTTTTTTGCTTGTGGGTTCTAACGTATTGACAGAAAATTGTTATGTGTCCACTTGCATCTCCCGAAAAACCAATCGACCCTCATTTATGACCTATTGTATCTATCGACGAAAAACATTACAATCGTTGGTGGCATGGAAAAAAGAATTATGTCACTTGCAATAAGCATGTCTCTTTAATTCATCCATAGGAGAAATAGTATGTGTTAATTTAATGTTGCCATTTTTACTAGCTCGTCAAATATTCTATCACATTTTGCAACATTAAAAGTAAATTTAACTTCTTCTTGCTAATTATTTTGAACCGGCTGCAAAGAAGAACATGCAAAAGGTTTGGCCTTCGTTGGCCGAACAAGCTCAACAGTATATACATCTGCGAATTCATCATCTGAATTATCATGCTCTACTAGATGTATAGTATGGGCGGCCGATTTTGATGTCTCTTTACATCGGCTTTCATAGGCTAAAGCCCGCTAATGTAGCTGAGTTATTGAAAAGAACTTAGTGCCATCTAATTTGTCTCTTAAGTAGGATAGCAACCCATTAAAAGATAGCCTGCTAGCTCTTTTGTCTGTGACATGGATTCGAAAGCATCGATTTCTAGTGTCTTGAAACCTCCGAATATAATCATTAACCGATTCTTTGCGTCCCTATTAGACTGAGGCTAAATTAGCCAACCCTAATTCATATTCCTCGAAAAAGAAATGATCATGAAATTTACTCTCTAAATCATTATAGGAATTAATGAAATTAGGAGGTAGGGCAAAGTACCATGCATAAGTAGTACCAGTAAGAGATAAAGAAAATAAACGAACATGAAAGGCTTCCCCATCGGCCATTTCGCCTAGATGTGCTAGAAACTGGCATACATGTTTGTGTGTGCTTCTACCACTTTAACCAGAAAACTTCGAAAACTCTAGTATCCTTGCCCCTTACGGGTACGGGATAGTGTCAAACCGGTGACCATATGGATTTTGATATGACTACCCTACTCTGGTTACACTAACTCCGAGCATATCTCAAAATAGTTCAGTCATCTCTTCCCTAATTTTCTCCATTGCGCCTGGTGGCAGACCACCGGACCCTGGGCTGTGGGGCTCATTCGGTCGGGCGTTGTTATACCGACCTTCTTATCGTGACCGATCAGTAATGTTGATCAGCCTGTAATTATATGGTGCATTGTGGTTTAAATATGTAGGGGCGGAACATACTACTGGTGTTGTGTGTAATAAATTGGCGCATAGTGTGCAACAGTAGGTTCTGCGTATGCGCATCCGAATGGTCTGGCCCAAGCAGTCAGACTGTTCGACGCGATGAAGGACTGTCCGACGTAGTGTCGGACTATTCGGTTGTGTTCGCTACTATTGGGGCGCCACGTGGTGGTCCCAGACTATCCGACAGGCAAAGCCAGACGGTCCGTGTAAGGGCTGGACTATTCGGTCAAAAGCTCAGACGGTCCAACTGTGTCTAGGGGGCGTCGATTTGCGAAGCAGGGACGACAATGATGGTATTTGCCCGGGATATAAATTCATCGACATACCATATAATGGTTGGGGCTGTGAATCCCCATTTGTTGCCAATGTATTAGGCATAGATATCCTATTACTAGTTTCATATGATGGAAAACTAGGAGCTACAGATTTCTCCAACAAACGCGTTAATTTTCTAATTGATTTTTCTAACCCTCCAAACTATTGTTTCATTTGATTCTGCTGCTGATCTACATAATGTTTAATAGATTGGATGTCGTCGGGTTTACTTACGTTGGGGATTTGAAGCGAAGATAGAAGAGATGCAACATCGGTCTGTCCATGTTTGACAACCTTCTGGTCGCGATCCACCGTGTATTGTGACAAGAATTTATCCTTCGCTTGACGCATGTAGTCTTCATATTGGTGTTGCTCATCGACCGTTAGAATTTCAATGGCCGATTCAGGATATTTTCCGGGGAGATATCGGTGTGATCTTTAGAACCGGCCATTTGAGTGCCTAATTTTTAGTAGATCTAAACACCTCAGTTCCAGCGGAGTCAATAAAAAGTGTGTTGACTCTAGAACGAACCACCTAGTGATGCTCTCGGCGGAGGCGCAGATGGTCCGTGGCACAGGCCCAGACGGTCCGTGACCTGGGCGAAGGTGTGGCTCCTCCTCTATGTACCTCCTGACGGTCCGTGCCTAGGGCTTGCACAGCCCGCGATGGCGCAGAGGTTAGCTCGTGGGATTCTCCGATGTGGATGTTAAGCAGCCGGTGCCCACGAGTCTGGCCATAGGCGAGGAAGAACCAACAGCCATCGTACGAGCCAAAGTAGCGGGGCCCGGGAAACATGTTGTGTTCACGGAAGCTGTTGATGTAGCAGTAGACGCCAGTCACGTCCGCGAGTGGGAGGAGGAGCGACGGGAGCTGAAATGTCAGGCTCTGCCCGCTCGACCGCCTCGAGCCATGCCTAGCAAACGACAGCCATTCACACGCGGTCGGTTGCGCATGGGACACAGTTCATGATATCTATCACCAGGTCGATGTTGAGGTTCGCCACCACAGAGGCAAAGCCATGGGAGGCAGGGATGAAGGTGCGAGGGCTCAGGAGTTGGGGGCTTGGGGCTCAGTGTGGTCGATGGCGGTTAGCGAGAGGCCGAAGACAAGACTCCAAGAACTCCGGGGAATGGAAGCCTTGCAGTGTCGGGACCCCTTTTATTCTAGAAGAAGAGCCATGGGCAGAGAGCGTAGGAGATCTGTTACAAATTGCAAGATGAAGGCGAAGCTCCGTTTTGACAATGAATCGCTTTGTGAGTCTTTCGGGCTAAAGTTATTTAGGTCAACTGTAATGAGACAAGGAGAAGGTACATTCTCTCTCTATACTATTGTTGGCGTCAATCTGGGCGCCAAACACTAAAACGAACCATATGGTGGTGCTCTCTACGTAGGCGCGGATGGTCCACGACATAGGGAGACAGACGGTCCGTGACCTGGGCGTAGGAGTGGCTCCTCCTCTGCATACCTCTAGATGGTCCGCGCCTAGGGCTCGGACGGTTCACGATGGTATAGAGGGTCATATTCTTCGAAGCAGACCTAGATCTCACCTCCCGGGAGGACCCCATCGGGGACGAGAGATCCTAGGGTGTGTCTTGGTATCGACAGGCCACCCAAGATGCATCTAGTCAACGTAGACCCGAAGAGAGGTGAAGATTCGCGGTAGAGGGGGCTAAACTAGAGATAAACTAGAGCCACTCCTAATGCATAAGGTAAAAACGATAAGTAGAGTTGATTGGATCGATTGTGGGGGTTCAATCGGTCACATCCCTTCATCTATATAATGGGGGAGGTCTAGACCCGTTACAAGTCGGTTCTCGAGTTAATCCCGCAGGTTTAGCTAACAAATTCCACAAGAAATTCTGAACCCTAAGTGATTTTGCGCACGCGTGGACGGTCTGCGCTGCTACCGCGGACAGTCCAGACCGCGGACCGTCCGGCCTCAGACCGGATAGTCCGTCAGGACATTTTTGGTGTTCAACAACTATATAACACATCCTAATACTACGATCTCAAAGAGAGGTCGACAACGATGACGACACAAGTGAGGGGATGAGGGAGAGGACATTGAAGTCGCAGGATGAGAGTAAGGGAGGGGCTAGTGGTGGCGATGGGGTGAGGGAGGATCAACAACGGCGAGGTTGAGGGAGAGGTGGAAGGTAGGGAGTGGTGGGTCACGGGGGAGGGATGAATAATTAGGGATGATCGAAATAATATTGACTATCATATTTGAGTAAGGGAAAATGTGTTATCCAGCTATTTGAACCGTTGATGTTGAAGGTGTGTTAAATCTGGGTGCAATTTGTTTGGTGGATTTTGCAAGTTTAAACTGGTGGATTATACAATGTTGTTTGTGTATATACTCTATTCGACACCTAGGGTGATGGACCCAACGGTCCATCACCTGTACCACCCTGGCGTGCCCACCTACCCGCCTGTCGGGTACCGTAATTAGGGGTACCCCCAACACTCCTAAACACGGTTGGTAACCACCATCAGCACAAGCTACAAAGACTGATGGACACGATTCAGGTCAAGGCTTCATCTGCTCAAGGGACGCGATCCCGCCTCGACCGAGCCCAGCCTCGGGCGGGAACAGTAGTCCCAGGCGAATCCACGCCTCGCCCGAGGGCCTCCTCAAGCAACGGGCGCAACCTCGACTCGCTCGAAGCCCAGCTCAGGCAGGCTTCGTTGTGAAGCAACCTTGGCCAAATCGCCTCACCAACCGACCATATCGCAGGCACATTCAATGCGAGGACCGCCTGACGCCTTATCCTGACACACGTGCCTCAGTCGGCAAGGTCGAAGTGACCGCAGTCACTTCGCTCGTCCACTGACCGACCTGACAGGAAAAACAGCGACGCTCGCCCCTCTCCGACTGCTGTGCCACCCGCCAGGGTGAGGCTAACAGCAGCTAAGTCCAACCTTAGGCGCAACAGGAAGCTCCGCCTCGCCCGACCTTGGGCCTCGGCCTCAGGAGGAGATCTCCGCCTCGCCTGACCCTAGGGCTCGGCCTCACCCTCGGCATCGGAAGGTGGTCTCCGCCTCGCCCGACCCTAGGGCTCAGCCTCAACCTCGACCTCGGGAGGAATCGCGTCCTCGCTCGACCCCGGCCTCGGCCTCAGGAGGAGTCTCCGCCTCGCCCGACCTTTGGCTCGGACCAACCGCACCGCGGGGGATACATCATTACCCTACCCCTAGCTAGCTCAGGCTACGAGGGAACAAGACCGGCGTCCCATCCAGGCTCACCCCGGTAACAAATAATGATGGCTCCCCGCGTGCGTCCATGACGACGGTGGTTCTCAGCCCCTTACGGAAGCAAGGAAACATCAGCAAGGTCCCAGCAGCCCCGACAGCTATTCTTCTACAGGGCTCAAGCGCTCCTCCAACGGCCACGACACCACGTACACAGGGCTCTAGCACCTCTCCGACAGCCACGTTGGCATGTACACAGGGCTCAGGCACCTCTCTACTGGACACGTTAGCGCATAGCTACACCCCCATTGTACACCTGGACCCTCTCCTTGCACCTATAAAAGGAAGGTCCACGGCCCTCATGCGGGGAGGGTCGCGCAGGAGGACGGGTTGACGAACAGGCTGTCGGGGCTTGTAACACCTACTGCAAGCGCATCCCTCGGGCGCAGGATAACACGAGCCGCGTTTTCCCCCCTTGTGTTCCATCTTGCGCCAACCCATCTGGGCTGGGACACGCAGCGACAATTTTACTTGTCGGTCCAGGGACCCCTGGGGTCGAAACGCCGACAGTTGGCGCGCCAGGTAGGGGCCTGCTGCGTGTTGACGAACAACTTCTCGTTGAGTTCCAGATGGGTAGTCTCCAGCAACCTCTTCAGCCCAGGACGTTGCTCCGCTTCGGGAGCCTCGAGTTCATGCCCCTCGATGGCAGCTACGACATGGTACTCCTTCCCCCGCAACGCGACAGCGACAACGACGGCCATCAGCCCGCCCAGCGGCGGCGGACTCGACGACGTCTTCCCCCCGTGGCGGAAGAGCAGCATCCGGGTTTGTCCCACTGCCTTCCTTGCAGCAGGAGGAGGAGACGGGGCAACCGTGGCCAGGCAGGAGGCGACATCTCGTCGGCTGTCGAGCGGGTCGACGACGCCGGCACCCCAGCGGGGGACATGTCGGGTGTTGGCCTCGCGCCTGAGACGATGGCGAGTGTCGTTTCCCGCAACATGCCAGCCCCAAGCGGACAGATGAGGCCAGCACTCTTGCGGAGGACTTGCTGGGCGTTAGCCTCGTACCTGAGATAACGGTGCAGTCCGTCCCCGACGTGACTTCATCACCGTCCATCGATCGAGAGGTACCGTCCATTTTCCACCCTGTGCCTTTTAGATTCAGCTTCGATCCACCAAGCGACCCCGCTTCGGTGAGCGCTTTCATAAAGGCATATCCTAACCTTCCGGGGTACCATATGTGGTCAACCTGGGACCGACTGACGGTCGTCTCGACCTACGGGCCCCCAGGTTCCGAGGAAGAAGACGAGCCCGACTCTGGTTGGGATTTCTCCGGGCTCGGTAATCCCAGTGCCATGCGATACTTCATGACCGCATGTGACTACTTCCTCTCCGATTGCTCCGATGATGGCCACAGCCTTGACGACGAGGGTTGTGGCCCAAGTCGTGAATGTTTCCACGTCGATCTAGAGGGTCACGACGAAGGCAACCACCTTGGTATGCCAGAGGATGACGATCCCCCTGGGCCTGCGCCTCGCATTGACATCCTGCAGGAGCTAGCTGTGGTCCCAGTCCCTGCGGGGGGTCAGGACACACAGCTCGAGCAAATCCGCGAGATGCAGGCCAAGCTCGACGAGGAAGCAGGACAACTTGTGCAGCTCCGGCAAAACATCGAGCAGGAGTGGGCAGGCCGAGCACTGGCCGGAGAAGTGCGTCATCAGACCCGAGACGTCCAGCACCGTATCGCTGATGATGCCAGGGCAAGGCTGCCCTCGGCCTCCAACGGGGTCGGCCAGAATCTGGCTGCAGCGACAATACTACTCCGAGCGATGCCAGAGCCGTCCACCACCGAGGGGCAGCGTATCCAAGGAGAGCTCTGCCTCCCGAAGGCAAGGGTACCCCCCGGAGCATTGTGCAGCAACTTCCCGACTCATGCGGGAGGCCCCGGTCCACAACGGGTGCATGCGGGACGCGACGCCTGCAGCCCGGGTCGCCTCGGCAACGAGCACCACCGCCGTGACCGTCGAGCCCGCCTCGACGAGAAGGTGCACCGAGGCTACCACCCCAGACGTGGGGGACGCTACGACAGCGAGGAGGATCGGAGCCCCTCGCCCGAACCACCTGGTCTGCAAGCCTTCAGTCGGGCCATACGACGGGCGCCGTTCCCGACCCGGTTCCGAGCCCCGACTACCATCACCAAGTACTCGGGGGAAACGAGGCCGGAACTGTGGCTTGCGGACTACCGGCTGGCCTGCCAGCTAGGTGGAACGGACGATGACAACCTCATCATCCGCAACCTCCCCCTGTTCCTCTCTGACGCCGCCCGAGCCTGGCTGGAGCATCTGCCTCCTGCGCAGATCTCCAACTGGGACGACCTGGTCAAAGCCTTCGCTGGAAACTTCTAGGGCACGTGTGTGCGCCCTGGGAACCCCTGGGATCTCCGAAGTTGTCACCAGCAACCAGGGGAATCCCTGCGAGAGTACATCCGGCGGTTTTCGAAGCAGCGCACCGAGCTGCCCAACATCACCGACTCGGATGTCATCGGGGCGTTCCTCGCCGGCACCATTTGCCGCGACCTGGTGAGCAAACTGGGCCACAAGACTCCCACCAAGGCGAGCGAGTTGATGGACATCGCCACCAAGTTCGCCTCTGGTCAGGAGGCGGTTGAGGCCATCTTCCGGAAGGACAAGCAGCCTCAAGGGCACCAGCAGGAAGACGTCCCTGAGGCGTCCGCCCAGCGTGGCGCAAAGAAGAAGGTGAAAGAGAAGTCGCAAGTGAAACGCGACGCCGCCGACGCAGATCTTGTCGCTGTTGCCGAACACAGGAACCCTCGGAAGCCTCCCGAAGGTGCCAACCTGTTCGACAAGATGCTCAAGGAGTCGTGCCCCTACCACCAGGGTCCCGTCAAGCACACCCTTGAGGAATGTGTCATGCTTCGGCGCTACTTCCATAAGACCAGGCCCCCGGCGGAAGGTGGCAAGGGCCATGACAACGACAAGAAGGAGGGCGACAAGGCAGAGGAGTTCCCCGAGGTCCACGACTGTTTCATGATCTACGGTGGGCAAGTGGTGAACGCCTCGGCTCGGCACCGCAAGCAGGAGCGCCAGGAGGTCTGCTCGGTGAAGGTGGCGGCACCAGTCTACCTAGACTGGTCCGACAAGCCCATCACCTTCGACCAGGGCAACCACCCCGACTGTGTGTCAAGCCCAGGAAAGTACCCGCTCGTTGTCGACCCCGTTAACGGCAACACCAGGCTCACCAAGGTCCTCATGGACGGAGGCAGCAGCCTCAACATCATCTATGCTGAGACCCTCGGGCTCTTGGAAATCGATTTGTCCATGATCCGGGCCGGTGCGGCGCCCTTTCACGGGATCATCCCCGGGAAGCGCGTCCAGCCCCTTGGACAACTCGATCTGCCCGTCTGCTTCGGAACTCCCTCCAACTTTCGCAGGGAAACCCTCACGTTTGAGGTGGTCGGTTTCCGAGAAACATACCATGCGGTGCTGGGGAGACCGTGCTACGCCAAGTTCATGGCCATCCCCAACTACACCTACCTCAAGCTCAAGATGTCGGGGCCCAACGGGGTCATCACTGTCGGATCCACGTACCGACACGCGTACAAATGCGACGTGGAGTGCGTGGAGTACGCTGAGGCCCTCGCCGAGTCCGAGGCCCTCATCGCTGACCTGGAGTGCCTCTCCAAGGAGGTGCCAGATGCGAAGCGCCACGTCGGCAACTTTGAACCAGCTGAGGCGGTTAAGTCCGTCCCTCTCGACCCCAGCAATGATGCCTGCAAGCAAGTTCGGATCGGCTCCAAGCTTGACCCCAAATAGGAAGCAGTGCTCGTCGACTTTCTCCGTGCGAACGTCGAGGTGTTTGCATGGAGTCCCTCGGACATGCCTGGCATACCGAGGGATGTCGCCGAGCACTCACTGGATATCCGAGCCGGTGCCCGACCCGGGAAGCAGCCTCTGCGCCGTTTCGACGAAGAAAAGCGCAGAGCCATAGGCGAGGAAATCCACAAGCTTATGGCTGCAGGGTTTATCAAAGAGGTATTCCATCCTGAATGGTTAGCCAACCTTGTGCTTGTGAAAAAGAAAGGTGGAAAATGGAGGATGTGTGTAGACTACACTGGTCTAAACAAAGCATGTCCGAAGGTTCCCTACCCTCTGCCTCGCATCGATCAAATTGTGGACTCTACTCCTGGGTGCGAAACCCTATCATTCCTCGACGCCTACTCAGGGTATCACCAAATCAAGATGAAAGAGTCCGACCAGCTCGCGACTTCCTTCATCATACCCTTTGGCATGTACTGCTATACTACTATGCCATTTGGCTTGAGGAATGCAGGTGCAACATAAAAAAGGTGCATGAACCACGTGTTCGGAGAGCACATTGGCCGAACGGTCGAGGCTTACGTCGATGACATCGTAGTCAAGACGAGGAAAGCCTCTGACCACCTCTCTGACCTTGAAACGACATTCAAGTGTTTGAGAGCGAAGGGCGTGAAACTCAATCCCGAGAAGTGTGTCTTCGGAGTCCCCCGAGGCATGCTCCTGGGGTTCATTGTCTCCGAGCGAGGCATCGAGGCAAACCCAGAGAAAATCGCGGCCATCACCAACATGGGGCCTATCAAAGATTTGAAAGGAGTACAGAGGGTCATGGGATGCCTTGCAGCTCTGAGCCGCTTCATCTCGCGCCTCGGCGAAAAAGGCCTACCCTTGTACCTCCTCTTAAGGAAGACCGAGCACTTCACTTGGACCCCTGAGGCGGAGGAAGCCCTCGGAAACTTAAAGGCGCTCCTTACAAACGCGCCCATCTTGGTGCCCCCCGCTGCGGGAGAAGCCCTCTTGATCTACGTAGCCGCAACCACTCAGTTGGTCAGTGCCGCGATCATAGTCGAGAGACAAGAAGAAGGGCATGCACTGCTCGTCCAGAGGCCGGTCTACTTCATCAGTGAAGTGCTATCCGAGACCAGGATCCGCTACCCACAAATTCAGAAGCTACTGTACGCAGTAATTCTGACGCGGCGAATGTTGCGACACTACTTTGAGTCTCATCCGGTGACTATGGTGTCATCCTTCCCCCTGGGGGAGATCATCCAGTGCCGAGAGGCCTCGGGTAGGATAGCAAAGTGGGCGGTGGAGATCATGGGCGAGACAATCTCGTTCGCTCCTCGGAAGGCAATAAAGTCCCAAGTCTTGGCAGACTTCGTGGCTGAATGGGTCGACACCCAGCTGCCAATAGCTCCGATCCAACCGGAACTCTGGACCATGTACTTCGATGGGTCGCTGATGAAAACAGGAGTCGACGCGGGCCTGCTCTTCATCTCACCCCTCGGGAAGCACCTCCGCTACGTGCTGCGCCTCCATTTCCCGGCGTCAAACAATGTGGCCGAGTACGAGGCTCTGGTTAATGGGTTGCGCATCGCCATCGAGCTAGGGGTTCGGCGCCTCAACGCTTGTGGCGACTCGCAGCTCGTCATTGACCAAGTCATGAAGAACTCCCACTGCCGCGACCGGAAGATGGAGGCCTACTGCGACGAGGTTCGGCGCCTGAAAGACAAGTTCTACGGGCTCGAGCTCAACCACATCGCTCGACGGTACAACAAGGCTGCAGATGAGCTGGCTAAAATAGCCTCGGGGCAGACAACGGTTCCCCCGGACGTCTTCTCCAGAGACATACATCAACCCTCCGTCAAGACCGATGACACGCCTGACCCTGAGGAGGCCTCGGCCCAGCCCGAGGTATCCTCGGCCGCCGAGGGTGAAGCATTGCGCATCGAGGGAGAGCGGAATGGGGTCACACCTAATCGAAACTGGCAGACCTCGTACCTGCAATATCTCCATCGAGGAGAGCTACCCCTCGACAAGGCCGAAGCTCGGCGACTGGCGCGGCGCGCCAAGTCGTTCGTCTTACTAGGTGATGAAAAGGAGCTCTACCACCGCAGCCCCTCAGGCATTCTCCAACGATGCATATTCGTCGTCGAAGGACAGGAGCTATTGCAAGAAATACACTCGGGGGCTTGCGGTCACCATGCAGCACCTCGAGCCCTCGTTGGGAACGCCTTCTGACAAGGCTTCTACTGGCCGACCGCGGTGGCCGACGCCACTAGGATTGTACGCTCTTGCCAAGGGTGTCAATTCTACGCGAAACAGATGCACCTGCCCGCTCAAGCCCTGTAGACAATACCCATCACCTGGTCCTTTGCTGTGTGGGGTTTGGACCTCGTCGGTCCCTTGCAGAAGGCACCCAGGGGCTTCTCGCACCTGCTGATCGCCATCGACAAATTCTCCAAGTGGATCGAGGTCCGACCCCTAACCAGCATCAGGTCCGAGCAGGCGGTGGCGTTCTTCACCAACATCATCCACCGCTTTGGGGTCCCGAACTCCATCATCATCGACAATGGCACCCAGTTCACTAGGAAGAAGCTCCTGGACTTCTGCGAGGACCACCACATCCGTGTGGACTGGGCCGCTATAGCTCACCCCATGACGAATGGGCAGGTGGAGCGCGCCAATGGCATGATTCTGCAAGGACTTAAACCGAGGATCTACAACGACCTCGACAAGTTCGGAAACCGATGGATGAAGGAGCTACCCTCGATGGTCTGGAGTCTGAGGACGACGCTAAGCCGAGCCACGGGTTTCTCGCCGTTCTTTCTAGTCTATGGGGCCGAGGCTATCTTGCCCACAGACTTAGAATACGGTTCCCCGAGGACAAAGGCGTACAACGACCAAAGCAACCAGACCAGCCAAGAAGACTCACTGGACCAGCTCGAAGAGGCTCGGGACATGGCCTTACTACACTCGGCACGGTATCAGCAGTCTCTGCGACGCTACCACGCCCGAGGGGTTCGGCCCCGAGACTTCCAGGTGGGAGACTTGGTACTTCGGCTGCGGCAGGACGCCCGAGGGCGCCACAAGCTTACTCCTCCCTGGGAAGGGCCGTTCATCATCGCCAAGATTTTGAAGCCCGGAACATACAAGTTGGCCAACGATCAGGGCGAGGTCTACAACAACGCTTGGAACATCCGACAGCTACGTCGCTTTTACCCTTAAGATGTTTTCAAGTCGTTCATATACCTCGTTTTCTATACATACAAAAATAAAGTCTAACCGTCAAGGAAGGGTCAGCCATGCCTCGACAAAGCCCGACCCTCCCTCGGGGGCTAGAAGGAGGGAACCCCCTCTGCGTCAAAATTTTCCTCGGAAAAAGTCTTTTGCCAGAACATCTTTCGCGCTTTTCGACTGCTTCGATAGCGGGGTCCTGAAAACGACGGAGTACACGTAAGCGGCAAGGCCGACCGAGCCGAGGGACTCCTACGCCTCCAGGATATGGATACCTCACTCATCACCTTCCGCGATAAGTAACTCATGCTCGGATAAGCGATTCTGCTACCGAACAAGTCCTAACGCTCGAAAACTTTTCTGCCAGAACGATTTTCGTGCCTTCTCGACTATATCGATAACAGAATCCTGCGGACGATTAAGAGTACACGTAAGCGGCAAGGCCGACCGAGCCGAGGGACTCCTACGCCTCCAGGATACAGATACCTCACTCATCACCTTCTGCGAAAAGTAACTCTCGCTCGAAAAAGTGATTCTGCTACCGACGAACAAGTCTTGATACTCGAAACAAGAGGAAAGGAAACGCAACTTTATAACACGACAATGATATGTTTGGGCCTCGACGGTCGCAACAAGCATACGCATACTACAGACAAACTGTTCCTGCAAGTTCAGACATCGACAGAGGGAGCAGCAACATCCTCGGCGTTGTTTCCACCTTCGGCGGAATCTGGCCTGGCCTCGGACGACGACACGGGCGGAAGGATCTCCACCTCGAAGGAGGACGCCAGCACTGCGCTTGGGCCATCGTAGCCAGGGTCTCCGCAAGGGTCCCATCCCGAGCAGACACCTCGACCGGCCGCTCCGTAGCCTCAGCCAGCTGTCCCCCGAGGACATCAGCCCGGCTCATGGCCTCGGCAGCATGACTCCGGGGTTGGTCCCGCTAGCGGACGACCTGGCCAAGCTCCAGCTGTCGCTGCTGCACCTCCTCGACCTGGGAAGCCGCCTGCTCCTGGGCCGACGAAGCCTCTTTTCGAGCCGACTCTGCCTCTGTCCATGCCGACACCGTTGCCTCCGGCTCCAGCTCATCGCAGAGCGGCCGAAGTTTCTAGAACTGAGCAAGAGAAGCCTTGAGTGGCAAGGCCGACCGAGCCGAGGGACTCCTACGCCTCCGGGATACGGATACCTCACTCGTCACCTTCCGCCCAAGGCAACTCACACTCGGTTAAGCGGTTCAGCTAGCCGACAGGCGAGTCCTGGTGCTCGAAATGAGGAAGAAGCGCGGCTTCACGCCAAAATACCTAGATGTTCAGGCCCCGACAGCCACAATGAACATACACCGGTACTCAAGGTGCCATTACGAACAGAACTCCGGTTCCACTCCCGCGGGTATGAACAACCTCCACATCGAAGGGCCTGCGGGACGACAAACTCCGGGTGGCTCGCCGGCGACCGCTGCACCCACAGCACAGCAACGACCTCCGTCTCGGACGGCAAGACAGCAGCAGCGATGGCCCCAGGGCGAACGCTACTGCTGGAAGGCCCTCGTTCGCGTCCCCTCACGGGGGACGAGAACCAGCTATTAAAGCCAAAGAGCCAGAGGCCCGGAGCGCAGGTGGCACTAACATTGTCGTCGGTGGAGAAACCTTCTCCGGCTGCCACCACCTCAGCACCGACGACAGCGGCCACCTGCCCACCAACACCGCACCAGCGAGCGCTGGCCGCCCCAAAGCGCACCGGCAGGTCCTCACTCCCGTTCTCGCCACAAGAACAAGAACGGTACCGTCCCAGAACACGAGTACCACCCTCGCGACGTACGACGTGTTGTGCGACCCACCGGTGCAGCCGGCCCCAGTCGCCCGGACGGAGGACGGAATGCTGCACCCTGGCCAGGCAGCTGCAGTTCGCCTTCCCCCGCATGGCTGGAGGACGCCTCCTCCGCAGAGCTGGAGGATGTCTTCCTCCCCCGGATGCCAGAGGAAGAAGCGGGTCGCCGGCCCACGCAGAGGCAGGCCCCGATTTGCCCCGCCCTCCTCCCCAACAAGGATGATGAAGATCCTTGAAGCTGAGGGCGGGGCAGAGGCCGTAGCCCGGCTTGCTTCTCCCCACCATCGAACTGGTGGTCACCATCTTGGGTGACCATTGGTGAGGGAATGCAGCCGGGCTGCCTGATGAAAATCCTTGAAGCCAAGCGATGGCTGAAGGGTGCCAACCTCCGTGAGGTTGCGCTCCTCCAACAACAAAACGAAGGCAATGCGGGCGCTCCCCATCCGGGGGCATGGAAGGTGGAAGGGCGTGATGCATGAGGGGAGTGTGAAGACATGGCTACCGCCCGGGGGATCAACCCCTTTTTAAAGGCGGCTCTCCCCACTCGCGTCCTCAGGCGTCACGGACAAAGTCTTCACCAACGTACTCCAGGGCCCTCCCCCTACGACACGAGGGCTGGGTCCCACACGTCATGCAAGCTGGCCCAGAACGGAAGAAGCCAAACCGCCGCACGCGGAGCATGTAACCGCCCCGCGGTTACAAGCACTCCTCCATCCTCGCTGAAACCAGCGGTTGAAAGGGCGGACCGCCATGCAGGTGGTGTGCAACCGTACCGCGAGGGCGCACCCCCTCGGCTTCGTCCCATCCAGCATGGAGGCCCAGGCCCACACGTCATGTAACCTGCGCGCTGGTTACTACGTGCAAGCAACCGCACCGCCACTCGCGCCAATGTCGCGCCTCCTCGACTGCGGAACCGGTACCGCGACTCGAGGCAACTCTACGCATGGCCCAACAGTGCCAATCGAGCACATCTATCACGGGTCAGTCAGCCGCGGGAGGAGGCGCGACGGTTGATATGGCCAAAAGTGGACCGGCAGTAATGGCGGCAGCAGACGAGCGGAGCGGTCAAATCGTCTGCAGGCTCACATCCCCTCCTTGAGCAGCAGGGGAGCCTTCTCCCACGGCGTGAAGACGATGCGCCCGTGTTCCGTTCCTCGAACGGCTCGCGCACGCGACCGCCCCGCGAACCACCCATCCTGTCGCATTAACTCCGCGGCAGGGCAAGCGACACCTTTGGCAGGCGAAGCGGGCGTCGTTTCACCTCCGCCATGATGACCGCGTCAAAAAAGGTGCGCCACACCGTTTAAATTCATATCCTTTTCCTCTTCCCCTTTCTCTCTCTTGCTACAGGGACCGGGAAAGGGGAAATTTCGAAAGGGATCCTTCTCCGCGAAGGAAGCGGGCCCCAAGCCCTCCTACTGATCAGGGGTTCGAGGGCTGGCCCCTCGGAAGGGTTCGACAGCCGCCCCAGAGCACTCGGGCTTCAGGCTCATTACTGATCAGAGGTTCGAAGGCTGGCCCCTCGGAAGGGTTCGACAGCCGCCTCAGAGCACTCGGGCTCCGCGCCCACTACTGATCAGGGGTTCGAAGGCTGGCCCCTCGGAAGGGTTCGACAGCCGCCCCAGAGCACGCAGAGCGAGGGATGACTCTGGGTACGTCCGATACATGGCCGAGGCTCGGGCTACGCTCCCGAGGTACCCTAGGACATTTCCAAGACCAGCAGGAGCGATTTTGTAACGGAATCCCACCAGAGGGAGGCATCAAGCCCTCGGACCCTATCGAACGGGACCGGGTCCGGATCACCTGCAGGTACTTTTGGAGCGCGCCTCTAGGCCACTAGCCGACCCTTATCGAACGAGGCACGGGCGTCCACTCGGATCACCCGTTAGCAACTCACTGGAGACACCATGTTCGGCACCCTCTGAGGGCAACATGGCGCTTTCCCCCCTTCCTCCTTGCGGAAAGGCGATGAAGGGGCGTATGATAAAAGTTGAGACAGTCCTTGATCGTCCTCTTGCTCCGTGCAGAGGCTCGAGGGCTGCTTTCGCAAACCCGGCTACGGCCAAACCGTTGACAGCGTCAACAAACCAGCCTGAAAACTCGGAACCTGACCACGCAACCTGGCTACAATCAGGTCGCATGAGGGAACAACCAGACCGGCCGAGGCATCACGAAAGGCACTAAGACCTCAGAGGAGTCAAACCACTCCTCCGAGGCCTCGGGGGCTACACCGAGCGGGTGCGCTCGTGCGCACCCACCGGAACAAAGTGTAACCGAGAAAGGCCGGTCCCCTCGCAAAAAAGTGTGACAAAGCCTCCAAGCGAGTACCAACACTCCCTTTGAGGCTCGGGGGCTACTGTCGGGTACCGTAATTAGGGGTACCCCCAACACTCCTAAACACGGCTGGTAACCACCATCAGCACAAGTTGCAGAGACTGATGGACACGATTCAGGTCAAGGCTTCGTCTGCTCAAGGGACATGATCCCGCCTCGCCCGAGCCCAGCCTCGGGCGGGAACAGTAGTCCCATGCGATTCCACGCCTCGCCCGAGGGCCTCCTCAAGCAACGGGCGCACCCTCGACTCGCCCAAAGCCTAGCTCGGGCAGGATTCGTTGTGAAGCAACCTTGGCCAAATCGCCTCACCAACCGACCATATCACAGGCGCATTCAATGCGAGGACCGCCTGACGCCTTATCCTGACACACGTGCCTTAGTCGGCAAGGTCGAAGTGACCGCAGTCACTTCGCCCGTCCACTGACCGACCTGACAGGAAAACAGCGCCGCTCGCCCCTCTTCGACTGCTGTGCCACCCGCTAGGGTGAGGCTGACAGCAGCTAAATCCAACCTCAGGCGCAACAGGAAGCTTTGCCTCGCCCGACCTTGGGCCTCGGCCTCAGGAGGAGGTCTCCGCCTCGCCCGACCCTAGGGCTCGGCCTCACCCTCGGCCTCGGAAGGTGGTCTCCGCCTCGCCCGACCCTAGGGCTCGGCCTCCACCTCAACCTCGGGAGGAATCGCGTCCTCGCCCGACCCCGGCCTCGGCCTCAGGAGGAGTCTCTGCCTCGCCCGACCTTGGGCTTGGACCGACCGCGCCGCGGGGGATACATCATTACCCTACCCCTAGCTAGCTCAGGCTACGAGGGAACAAGACCGGCGTCCCATCCAGGCTCGCCCCAGTAACAAATAATGATGGCTCCCCGCGTGCGTCCATGACGACGGTGGTTCTCAGCCCCTTACGGAAGCAAGGAGACGTCAGCAAGGTCTCAGCAGCCCCGACAGCTGTGCTTCTACAGGGCTCAAGCGCTCCTCCGACGGCCACGACACCGCGTACACAAGGCTCTAGCACCTCTCCGACAACCACGTTGGCATGTACACAAGGCTCAGGCACCTCTCTGTCGGACACGTTAGCGCATAGCTACACCCCCATTGTACACCTGGACCCTCTCTTTGCACCTATAAAAGGAAGGTCCTGGGCCCTCATGCGGGGAGGGTCGCGCGGGAGGACGGGCTGACGAACAGGCTCTCTCTCTCCCTCGCGAACGCTTGTAACCCCTACTGCAAGCGCATCCCCCGGGCGCAGGATAACACGAGCTGCGTTTCCCCCCCTTGTGTTCCATCTTGCGCCAACCCATCTGGGCTAGGACACGCAGCGATAATTTTACTCGTCGGTCTAGGGACCCCCCGGGGTCGAAACGCCGACACCGCCCAACCGCGCCCCTCCCCAACGCGCGGCTCCGCACCCGCGCGTTTCCTAGCCACACGTCGGCTCCTCCCCAACACGCGGATCCCTATGTACCACGCGTCGGCTCCATAGGCGCGCATCTATTAATTTATTTTTCTTCTGTTTAAGACATTCCATCGTACATTTAGTCATTCTGTCATTTTTATGCATTTCAAATATTCCTTATTATTGATTGAGACATTTTATGCAATATTAAATTATTTTAACGTTTAGACAACATTAAATCAATTCAGAGTCCAAGCAAAGTCGTTCATGCATTGAGACAACATTAAGTCATTCAAATGAATATTAAGTTATTATAGTAAATACTAGTTAAGTGCACGTGCGTTATAACGACACATAATCATATAACGATAGTTGGATAAAATCAAACCCCTTATTAATGAACGATATCCCAATTTTGTTTCATGGGATAGGGATATTGTAACATTTTTTATCTGATACGGTCCTATATGAATAGACATCGAGTTGCACAATACCTTAATGATTATAATTTTGTTGTAAATTTGTTCGATTTTTTTTTAAAAAATCGATTTGATGTTTAAGAAAAGATGCACTGCTGATAGTTGTGGACTTGTGGCCTGTGGTAGTGTCGCGCTGTCATGTGTCTGGTTACCGCCACATGCTGTGTACGTCGTCACTTCCGGCAGCCTCAAGCAGAGGACAAGCACCTCAAGACCGCTTGCTGTCTCTAGGCACCGAAGGCGGCACCATGGTTGTGTTGCAGGTCAGGTCTCTCGTGAACTAAATATTATGACACATCTAAACTATGCTCATCCTAGAGAAAGGGATTAAAAACAGTTTTGCATGTATTATATGACAGGCAAAAATGAATTGGAAGATGATAGGGCCCTTTTGCAGTATTGGGAATGGTATTTGCTATTGATCAGGAAGTCCCAAGCTTTACTTGGCAAAGTGAGTGATTTAGTTGACAAAGTTTGTACATACTTTGTACGAACTCTTTTAATTTCACGACTAAAAAATTCCCATTCTGACCTGAGAGCTTGAATATAGGTAGGCAGCATCACTACCCAAAAAAGAAAAACGAACTGATTGTAAAAGCAGCTTTGCAAACCCTCTGCCATTGCAGTTATGCAGTCACTTACCAAAGAAGAGGAAGGATTTTTGCGCAATGAACATCTGGAAAGGAGTAAATGGACAAAATTGCAATAAGATCAACCGAGGGATACATATCAAAGAAGTCTAAAATTGTAAATTACAGTGAGAAAAGGAACACAGTTGAAAAGAACGTTTAAATTTAAGTTTTTGTAGAGTTAAGCAAAATAGCTTTCTTGATTAATATTTTCAGAATATATCACATAGGAAAGTTATGATTAATCTGGATAGGATAATAGATTAGTTAATGAACAACATGCAAAAAATATATAACCAATCAATAGCATTTTTCCTATTTGTTATTTAATTTGACTATAAACCATAAAATAATCAAAAATTAACACAACAAACACAGAGCCGATGCAGAACAAAGGATCAAAACACAACCCAACATATCACACTCTTTGTAAACGACATAGTTGTCAAAACGAAAGGAACAAAGACAGTTATAAACCAATAATATGTGGAGTAAACCAGGACACATAAGGACAAAGTAC
Organism: Zea mays; assembly: GCF_902167145.1. NCBI lineage: Eukaryota > Viridiplantae > Streptophyta > Magnoliopsida > Poales > Poaceae > Zea > Zea mays. The sequence goes on along the minus strand of NC_050101.1, from coordinate 164,012,703 downwards.
ATGAACATCCTACCAAGTCATTACTGTATGTCACATTTATACGGCCTTCAACAGCATCAACTATGCTTGTGATCTTCAGATCAGAGTAAATATCTGAATTTAGCTCATGATTTGAAAAGAAACCATTTCCCAAGTCATTAGGGAGAATATATCTGCAGTGGCACTGCTTCCCAGACTGCATTTGACATAAAATGAACCAGTGATTACTAATTTACATTTTGCAAAGAGAAAGACGAAAGTTTAATAATACAACCAGAATTTGCTAGTGATGTCCTTTTTAGATAAAATCTACACTGGAACTGTCAGGGAACTTTATAAAAAAGCAATCAAAAGGCATACTATTCAATAACCAAACAATCAGGTGTGAAATAAGGATCTTTTTTTACAGTATTCAAAATGCAGTTTGTACAGCTTTTTAATATCAATAGAGTAGATGCCACTCAACTCAGCTGGACTTGATAAAGGCATAAAGCCATAAGCCAAGGAAGAGGCTCTGATCACAGATTCCTTGAGGCCTTGTTCGGTTATTTTCAATCCATATGGATTGTAGGGGATTGATACGGACTGAGAGAGATTTTGACTTATTAGGGATTAAAACCCCCTCAATCCATATGGATTGGGGTAGAACCGAACAAGCCCTGAATAGGGAAACTTTAGATATGTTTCTTGTTAAAAGAAATCAATGTGACTGCTGCCTTCTATATAGATCAGCCCTAACAATCTTTAATAATTAGCATAGAAGCATATCGTCATGCCCATGCCTCCTGGGTAATTGGGGCCATGGTTTCCTTCTACGTGAGAAGGTGCAACCCACACCGAATTTTTTGTATTTTGGTCCTTTATCGAAAAATATTCATGTTTAGACCCTAGAAAATTTTAATGTCATTTTTGGACCCTTTACTCGGCGTCGTAGCCTATGGCGCCGAGGTAACACATCTCGGCGCCATAGGCTATGGCGCCGAGGTACGTGCTGCGTTGGCACAAACGGACGTCGTGGCGCTGACGTGGTACCGAGCTCGGCGCCATAGATTTTGGCACCGAGCTCTATTCTGTATAGAAAGCTTGTCTAGCTCAGTTGGTAAAATACAAGGCTCTTAATCTTGTGGTCGTGGGTTTGAGCCCCACATTGGACGTTTTTTTAATATTTTTTGTTTTTGTCACTTATTTGTTTATTTTGTTGTCCATATTTTTCGCTTATGTCGCTGATTTGTCCGTCCAGATTTATTTTTCATCCAGTTTTTTATGTGACTGATTTGTTTATTCGTCCAGATTTTTTTTATTCAGCGAGCACAGCGGCTGTGTGCCATAGTGCTCACAAGCCGTCAACTTCTCCCCTTGTTTGCTCAGCTAACCACAATAAAAATCAAATGAGAACACTCTTACTTCAATCGTGATCAAATAAAAATATTATATTTTCATTGAGTTCTTTTGAATATAAATTCTAAATACATAATAACAATAAAAAACAAATCAGTGACAAAGACAAAAAAATATTGAACGCACGGACAAATCAGCGACATAAACGAAAAAATCTGGACAATAAAAAAACAAATCAGTGACAAAGACAAAAAAATATTAAACGCTCACGATAGGGCTCGAACCCACAACCTTAAGGTTAAGAGCCTTGCACTATACCAACTAAGCTAGACAAACTTTGTGGTTACACATTCGAGCTCGGCGCTATAGATCTTGGCGCCGAGCTACCTGCCGCGCTGTCGTCTACGACGCGAGCTCGGCGCCAAGATCTATGGCGCCGAGTTTACATAGCTCATGGCGTTGAGAAATGGGTCCAAAATTGCATTTAAGTTTTCTGGGGTTCTAATTGGAAATTATTGACACAAAAAGGACTCAAAAACAAAAAATTCGGCAACCCACAATGGTATTTCACATTTCCACAAGACATGTAATTATTTACTCTTCAAAATTCACTTTAGATTGGGAGAGTAAGCTCCAAAAGAATTACAATATCTAAGGGTACTAATGTTTTAACTCTAAAAACTGTTTGAATTCATAATTAATGCAATAGAAATTAATTATATCGATTTCTAGTCAAATAAAGGAATGAACAACTGGGGTCTTCCATGTGACAAATAGTAGTGCTGGGTCTTCAAGACCAAATTACAAAAACAGTGCGAACTTGACTTCATGATCATATCTACATAACAAAATATATAGAAATGACATAGTTTGAACAGGGAACCTACATAGAGAAGTGGATCATTGTCTGAACTCAGAACAAGGATGTCTGTAAAGGGAAGAACTCCAACCTGTACTCTGCAAATAACATAGAAACATTAGCGTAGTAGATATGGATCCAAAACAATGTGCTTAGGCAATCACCTTGGACGAGTCACAACAACTGACACAGCAACAAATGCAGGAATATTCCAGCTCATGTGAGGCTTAATATCACCAAACGCTTCTTCAGTACCTCCAAGACTGTGTTGTCCCTAGGCTCCGACGGGAGCACCACGGTTGTGCTGCAGGCCGGGTCGTTCCATATAAAAGCACACTGGGACTACCTGGTCTCATGCATAGCGGGCAAGAACCAACACTGAAGTCAATAACATATTAATATACCATCGAAATTCATCCTTGAATTTCTTTATCAGTTTCTTGGATGACAAATTTCCAACCTTGGGTTGCATCTGAAACAGAGCCATCTATTTGCATATGCATGTACACAAGTCGTGTGTTTGGTTGTGGGCACGTCGGTAGCCTGGCTGGTCGTATGCGTTGACTAAGTGTTCGGATATGTTTGGTTGACCGCATTAGATGATTAGAATTGCATGCGCGGGTGCAATTTACGTTTTTGGCGGAGGCTTTTATCTGCATCTGTGGATACGTGTGAAAGTTGCGTATTTGTTTGGCCAGGCTCCAGCGAACGGTGCTGCACATATACAGCTATCCAATCACACGGAAGTTGAAGCAATCCAAGCAAAGCTACAAAAACACGACTGAGCAATTTCTTCGCATATGGAAGGAGCTAGAAGACGAATCAAGAATGAATAAGACGAGGACAGGGAATGGAAACAACTGTTGGATCCTGTGTGTCCATGCTCTGCATTTCTCGATTGCCATGGTCGATGTTGGCACTAGAGTTGTGGATTCAGCTTTTCAAGCTCCACCAATGACACGTAATGCTTTGCACAAATAAATAAATTCAGGGTTCGGGAAACAAGTTTTGCGCACAAATATGTCAGCTTGGTTATATTTTATGGCAGTAAAAACTCGCAAGGATAGCTTTCGATGTCTTCCACTTCCTAAAGAGAATATTGGCCAGATTACCCAGATTAAGACTATTACACAAACTAAATTAATATTAGAAAGAACAGTAGTTTCCAATTCGTGCTGACCTTCTCAACTTCAATCATGAAATAATCATCCATGGAGTGTATCCTAGGCGCATTTGCACCATTCTCAACTTCAAGATCGTGCAATGCCTTTGCCAGATGAGACCGTATCTTGTGCGCAAGGAGCGCTGGTGCTCCCATGAGCAAAATCAATCCAGACCACACCCTCCACATCCAACGGTGCTGCGTCAGGGGGTTTTATAAAATGTTATTTGCAACTCTGTACATTTTATAAAAACCCCCCTGACACAGCACCGTTGGATGTAGAGGGTGTGATCTGGATTGATTTTGCTCATGAGAGCAGCAGGGCTCCTTGCTCATAAGATACTATGTCTTGCCAGATATACTGGAGCTAGATCGACCATCTGTGGCGCAAATGCCAATATGCCATTGCAACAGAGTACGGATCTTTCGTAGCAATTTCAGACAATAATGACAATGCATGCCTGACTGCAACTGGGTCAGAAAATTCAATCCTGCAGTTATATCAAGTCAAATGAGAAGATCACTGGATCAAGATATTAAGAATGGAATCTGAATGATAAGTAGAAAAGTAACGCCCAATTTACCCAAATGAATGCTCACAAACATTGCCAAAAATCAGAATGCACACACCCATGTTAGATTGATGATGGAAGGATAGGCCCAGAAGTATTGACACGAAGAAATTAAAAGTTTATACTGAAAACATGCAGTACCTCTCAAATTATGATTCACACAGCTCTTGTCAAACATGGAGAACGCAGCTGAGTTACATGTTGCCTTTCTCTAAGGACTAAACGATAAGATAAATATTTGTTAATTATAGATTAATTAGGTTTAATAATTTTTCTCGCTATTTAGCCTTCATCTATGTAATTAGTTTTATAATTATACTATATTTAATACTCGTAATCTCTACTCATTTAAAGCACGAGTTTCGTGTGTCTCATGGAGCGTGTAGATCTGTTTTCTCCCGCGTTTCTCACCTATGAGTGGATCATTACTGCACACATGGGCTATGAGAAACCACCAAACCCAACACGAGCGTGTCCTCTCCTTCGCATCTCGCGCTACCAGTGGGTCGTTATCCCATAGATGGGCTATAAGAAATCACCGATCCCAATACGACAGGAAGCCACACACAACACAATGCTCACACATATTACTACCTCGCTAGCTGAAAGAGGACGAGTGACTGAGCGAACTAAGCTATGAAAAAGGACTCATGCTCTTTTCAACTTATATCTTTTTTGATCTTTTAACTTAGATAAAATATAATATTTGTTCTTATTACTTTAATACTTCTTCTATCCCAAAATAGAATTCGTTTTAGACTAAACTTATATTCATTAATTAACATATGAATATAGTTTATATGTATGTCTACATTTATTATCATACATTCAAATATGGATGAAAAAAGAGGGCTACAAAGAATTATATTTTGGTACGGAGGGAGTATCTGGTATTTGGACCATGTGTTCACTTTCATATTATATTTATTTATTATGGGTTTTCTGTGAGGATGATACACCACACTAGTTTACTGGACCCTTGTATGTCACTCAACCATTGCACTACTGGTAAGACCTAACCTATCCCACTCAACATCATCAAATATGATTATATGTCATCGCAACACATGAATATTATATTATCTATTAATATTTAAACATATGATTTAACATAAACTAACTTAGTAGTCTTAGTATCTGGAGCCAAACACCATGCCAGCCCATCTTCCCGTCCTCGACAAGAAATACAAAACCGGTACAAACTGTCGCTTTATTGAGAGGTTTATCGAAACCGCCGCGCCAGCGGTACCGATTAACCATCGGGATTTTTCAAAATTTACTCTAAATTTAAAAATTTTGAAAAAAAAATGAAAACCACCGATAAACGACCCTATTGACTCAGTAAACCGCCCTATTGGCTCGGTAAACCGCCATTTTTTGCCGGGAAATGCTAAGATTTAGTTCCAGATTAGGCATTTAGTGGCCAGTTTAGGCATATTAGTTTGTTCACTATTATATACTATATGTGAAGATGTTGTATGCTATATGTGAAGATGATTTATTGTTAGATGCTATTTTTTGCCCAGTTTAAGTGCTAGTTTAGTGCCTAGACATTGTTAGTGTTTAACTGTTCATACATGACATGTTTTATATTTTAGTTACATGTTTTATGTCAACTATATATTGTTCTTGTAAGAGACATGTCTGTCATAGTCTAGGAGCATGGAGAGAAGGTTGGCACGGGTTTCAAGTGTAAGTATTGTAGAGAAACGAAGAGCGGAGGTGGTGGTACCTATTTGAAGGAGCATCTCACACATAGAAGTGCAAGTATTTCAGATGCATGCACATGTAACTATAAGCATACAAGTATATTATTTTTGCTTTGTCGATAAGTATTTATTTGTCGTTCTTGTTTTCTCGCTGGTGTCTCATGTCTTTTGTATAGGACTATCACTATCACTATGATGGACTGGAACCATATCAGGATCCTTCCAATATGCCTGAGTACCATCAATATGATATGAGCTGAATACGTGAGTATTGTGAAACAAATCGACCTTTGTGTCGCTGGAGAACTGTAAATTGTATTTGAGTATTGCGGAGTTCTCTGGTTGTTTGTTGTACGAGCGAGAATTGTAGTTTGTGGTAATATATGTTTGGTGCATGACATTTCGGTGAAACATAGATCAATTTATATTTACTGTGCAACATGAATTAAGCAATACAAATGAATCCTGTCATTTTTTTTATTTTTTCTATAGTGAGCATAAAAAATTCAGGGTTTTGACCAGTTTACCGATGATTTTTTTCATCCATAAACGGACACTAAAAATTTTGAATTTGTCCTAGCAAACCGGCCGATCGATATATACCAGCGATGGGCGGGTTTCGATAACAAAACGGTTAGGGCTTGTTCGTTTTGGTGATAATCCACATGTATCGGGTGGTATTGAGCCGGTTTAAATCCATAACAAGTCAAAATACATCACAATCCCACTCAATACACTCCAATACACATGTAATATCAATAACCGAACAAGCCCTTAGGTGAATGGTTCTCGACGCAGCACGCGGTCCGTGGCAATCTCGTGTACTCGTGTGCGGTGTCGCTGCTCGATCCATCCGTCGTATCGTGAGTTGGTGACGAGCGGCGATAACCCCATCCTGTTCTCTGTTTTTTTTTTCAAATCCACGCGCATGACATCCAGGCTGAATTTAAATACTGCACGCTAGTGCACTGTGGGGGCAGACAAGGAGCAGAACAGAAACAACATCAGTTCTGATATATCTTTCACCTTTTTCGCCGGAGAGTATCTTCGACCGATCGACTCGCTACCTGCTAGTTCGTTCGCCTGTAGTTTGCTCGTCGAGCTTCATCATCTTTCCGGATCAGAACGAATGTCCCAGCTGGGGGAAAGCGGGAGACCGCATGATGGACAGCGGGATGGGGTTAGTTGCATGCGTGAAAAACTAATCAAGCCGAGACCATAAAAAAAAGAAGAATTGGTCAAGTGCTGGGTGCTGCTCTGTGGCGCCCCCTGTTCCTGATAACTCCCAAGGATCCAGCCAGTATATATACTCCGTATATGCAGAACATCTGGAACTCCATCCAGAATCCAAGTTGCTTCGGGAACCTGCAAGTGGTACTGCTGCCCAATAAAGTTGCTTCACGCCTTCGTGTGCAGATGTGCACGTACCTTGTGCCTGTGCTGCGACAGCCCGAGAAGATGCTGTAGCTCACTTGATCCTTGAACAACATATTATTATTCCATGAAAGCTTTCGGCAATTGATTTTTTTTCACAATTTGTCTCTGCAACCTTATCTGTTATTACCCCGTAGTACTAGTTGCTACCAGTTCAAAAGTTACAGTTTTTTTAAAAGAAAAACAATCAAACATCATGGCCATTATATATATACTATAAAGCTAATATACATCCCGTCATCCTCTCGTTTATTTTTTTCAGCCTTAGCCAAACCCAGCAGAACCGATGGGCCGCCGTCTTACTCCAAGGACCCATGCCCATTTTAGAACGTAAGTGGAGGACAGAAAGGTAGCTTCAATTGCAACTAAGGCTATTCACAATGGGGATTTCATGTCACTGTTTCCAAAAATGACACATCAGATTTATGGATGAATGAAATACCCTCTCTCAATAGAGAGTTTCATCTCACTATTTCATATGTCAACATACTTCTTAAATGCTGCATATGAATAACCAATAGGATTTACTCAATTATATGAAGATGAAACAAAACACTCTCAGTGGAGGTTTCACACAGTTTCCAAGATCTTGGAAACGAGTTAACATGGTTTTATCCCTATGAAACTCCATGAAACTCTTCCTTCTTAAATGATGTGACATGTCATCAAAATAGCTGATGTGGCAGACTAATTAATACATGAAACACCCCATGAAACCTCCATTGTGAATAGCCTAAGCGCTAGCCTCCTGTTTCACTTTGTTGTAGGCAAAACAATTTTGTCAAAATCAATAACCTCGAAATTCTTCTAAAATCTTATACTAGAATAGGAGGGGGGGGAAAAGTACAGCAGTGGAGAAGATGCTGATGGCAAATCTCTAACTTTTAAAATATGCGTAGACGCGAGGTTTGCATTGGTGGCTTCAGATATATGTTTATGATGGCATATTGAAATACTAGTATGTACAAACCATGTTGATATTGGTGGCACGCTTCATCAAAGATACCATTGATTGGAATCGGATTACAATAGGAGCTCCTCCCAGTGGAAAGCGTACTTGAGTCGTTCTCAAATTGGCGCTCATGCCTACCTTTTTCAGGTTTTCCTCTCTCTGACCCTGAAGAGTGTTTGAAGAAGAACAGTTCCAAGGCCAGTTTGTTTCCAGGGTGCCGCAATCTCCGACGTCCATTGTGCGCTGCGCTGCTAGTAGTTTGCCGAGTTGTGGCCTTTAGATTTTATTTCGCTTGTGTTGTTTGTGGCCTTCCAGTTATGCTCTTCTTTAGACTTTACCCAGCTGTGCTTTTGTCGGAAAAGAAAGAAAGAAAAAGAAAACATCTCAATCAAACAACTTACTCAATTGTGTCCAGACCTCTGGCTAGCTTGAGATATTTTTTGAATTAGGAATACACAACTAAAAAAAAATGTAGTAGCTGTAGTACCCCCTAAACCTTGACCTAAATAAAGAAGAACAGCACCATCGATAGTACGAAATCTTGATGCTAGTGTATTTTTTTTTCTAGAACATGTTCATCCCTCCACCTCGCTAGACCATAATTAGATGTACTACTAATATGACTTTAACAATAGGAACAATATATTTAGTTCATGTAGGGCAGAGATATTTGCAAATGCCACTTCTACGGAAGTGCTGTGCTCTGTGGAATCGAAAATAAACACATGGGCATAACATAATCATCGTGTAGTAGTAGTAATACACCGGTACTAGAGAACTTTACGCTAAAACATAGTAGTAGATTCGACCTGAAGCACCACATCGTACCTTAAAATTCTCTCTGGTTATAAATACTCAAAAGCTATGTACAGCTTACACCACTTTTCTCTTGCACTGGTGAGTGGAGAGCCTTGCGCCACAGAGAAACCCCCCGCCCGGCTGATTTGGTCAGGTGACCGACCCCACGCCTGCCTCCAAACAACTCGTCGGACTCGGAGGGCAGCGGCACGCCACGCCACGCCATTGGTGATCAGGCCCTAATAAACCAAGGCTTCTTTAGTCTTTACAAACGCACTCACAACGAGTAGATCTGACGCGGTCTTGGCGGCCGCTATCATTAACTAGTGCGCTGATTTAAAAGCCCGCGGGTGTCGAGGGACGCTGGTAGCTGGGCCCGCTTGTCATGCGACGATCGAAGCGCCTGGCGTTGGCACTCAGACGGCGTCCTTGGCGGCGGCGGCGGCGAGGAGGCACCGGCAGAGCGGGCAGCTGGGCTGGGACCGGAGCCAGGCGTCGACGCAGTCCGGGTGGAAGCAGTGGCCGCACGGCGGGAGCACCTTCACCTTCTCGCCGGCCAGCAGCGCGCTGATGCAGATGGAGCACAGCGCCGCCGCCGGGTCGTCGTCGCCGGCCTCCCCTCGGAGGCGCGGCGACGCGGGCGGGCGGTACAGCGTCACGGGCAGCCCTCGGATGGCGTCGGCGTCGAGGCCGGGGAGCGACGGCGCTGCGGCCGACGACGGGGAGCTGGCGTCCGCCTCCGGGTCGTCGGGCGCGTGGCGGCGGTGGCACCTCCAGCGGAGGTACAGGCACAGCGCGACGAAGAAGACGACGGCGCACAGCAGCCCCACCAGCAGCGGCACCGCGCGCCCGTGCACCGCGAAGTTGCTGTCGCCCACGTCCCCGTACCGCCACCGCATCACCACCTGCGGGCTCCCGCCGCCTGCTGCGGCCTCCTGCGCTGCCATTGTTCGGCACACACCGCTGCCGCTCGCTCACAATATGTGGCAGAGGTGCATGGGACGACGACGACGACGGGGAGAAGCAGAAGGAGCGTCGTCGATCGGTAGCTACTCGCTCGCTCGTGTGTGGTCAAGCTAGGCGGGCGGTGGCGTGTGGTTCGCCGAGGCTGGCGACCGGGCGCGGCCTGAGCGATCACGGTCGCGGGGGTGGCAAGTGCGATGGGGGTGTGGTTATAAAATTTGAAAGCGCCCGGTCCGGTCACTTTTAGGGCTTGTTCGGTTAGCTCCCAATCCACATGGATTGAGTGGGATTGGATGGGTTTAAATCCCAACTAAGTCAAACTCTTTCTTAATTTTTTCCAATCCCATACAATCCATGGGTAACGGGATTAACCGAACAAGGCCTTAAGGTTGGCGAGAGGGCGGAGGCTACCGCGCGCGCCAGAGCCGTCAGCCAGTGGGGTAATGAACCAACAAAAGCCTCGATCCAAACTGACGGCCAAATTGCAAAGTGGCAACAGCGAATGAGCGCTAAATTAAATGGACGGTAAGAATCTCTGGAACTTGATTTGAATTTGAGCGGGGAATAACAGAGATTAATTAAAACTTTGGCTCCAACAATATTGTATCCATGCCGACTGCAGTCATCAGTCCGGCAGTCGGCGTGCCGACGGAACGGGACGGTCGGGTCTCTGTCTGGCTCGTTGGACTGTATCCGGCATGGTTCGTGCGTGGCTTCGTTCTCAGCATGTAGCTCCAAAGATTCGGTCGCTGGTTAGGCTAGAGTTTGGATCTGTAACAGTCACGGTAGACTTGTAGGCGTAAAACTGTACTAGCATGTAGGACTGTTCCGCCGTGGCCGGACCACGGTCAATGCATTCAGGCGAACAATTCCGACCTCCATGGCTCCACCTCCGCTGACTCGACCAGCTGTGAATCGGCACAGGTAGGCATGTGTACATGTACATGTACACGTGGACGGGCGTTTGATCGAGGTCGCTGTCCGTTGTGCCTACAAAACGGGTCTAATACGACAAGGCAACGAATGCAATACACCGCCGCCGAACAGGGCCACGCCTTGCCTTGCCTGGGCCCCCACTTCCTAGGGGCCGTCCCAGTGCATATAGGACCTAGTCTAGCGATAGCTAATAGACAACCAAGTAACGAACGTAAATACGCTAGGGCACGCCGCATTCGCAGTTCCACACACACACACGCGCGATCATCAGAATTCAGGCATCAGACGTTTTGCGCCACAACAAATGCTAGAGCTCAGCGTAGTAGGCAGCAGGCTGTCAAACAAGGCAAACAACATCACCACATGTCACAGGGCTGTAGGGGCACAACATATTATTTATTTCTTAAATATTAATCCATGAATGATAAACCAATACTAGCATGTGTATAACAACTGACATATAACTTATATACATGCATTCTTTTCAATTTCTCTAACAGGTAATTACGCTTAACAAATTACATAAATCAATTTATTTTATTGAAGCCATCATCGATGGTTTTGCATCTAGACAACATTTTCTAAAGCGATCTCTACAATATATTTGGGGTAATAATTTCTCCTATTTTTTAAACCACTCCATTTTTTATTATGATACATAATAATAAAAAATAGCTTTTATGGTATTAGGGTCTTCATTAATAAATCTCACTCTGGACCCCTCAATAAACCACCCTGCCGCCGAATGCAGATAGATAGACGTGGTCCGTCGTCATGGTCTTCCGATCCGTGCATATATGGTTCCCGGCCCCCGAACGTCTACCGTGGCGCGCACACACACCAACACCACCAAATTAAACAAAGGAAAGCTCTTCAAGTTCCGTGCTGATGCAAACTGTGCGTGCAATGCATGCATGCGTGGTTGTCTGTCGATCTGTGCGTTCCAGTAGTTGACGCACACGCATTTTTTTGGGCAAAGGCTTTCCACGGCAGGCCGGATCGACATCGACTGCTGGAAAACAAAGGCTGCAGGAGCTACGGAGAACCCACCGCGTATGGTACGCGCCTGGTACGTGCCTGAGACATGCGACGCTGCGTGCAAAAGAAAAAAAAAAGTGCAACCCACCGCGCGCGGTGTGCATGGTCTGGCGACGCAGGTGCAGGGCCGTTCCTGACTTTTGAGGGGCCCGGGACAAGATTATAAACGTAGGCCCCAACACCATAAAAACTATTTTTTACTATTATATATACTCCCCCGTTTCGTTTTAGTTATCGCTGGATAGTACAAAATTGAACTATCCAGCGACAACTAAAAAGAAACGGAGGGAGTATCAACTAATTATACTTGATGTACCACAGAAAGACTTTAGCAGTAAAAAATATAAGTAAGATTATTACCTTAAATATATTTTAGAGATCAATTTAAAAATGTCTTCTAACATTTCTAGATGCAAAATCATCAATGATGGCTTCAATATTTACATCATCTAATAATTTCTTCTCAATACATAAAGTTGCTAGCCCGTCTAACCTTTCTTGAGACATTGCAAACCTTAAATAATTCTTCAATAACGTAAGCTTTGAGAAGCTCCTTTCAGCTGATGCCACAGTTATTGGTATAGTAAATAATATTCGATAAGCAACAAATATATTGTGATAGCAATCCATTCTCCTAACAAACTCAAAAATATATTGATATAGTAAATAATATCCGTTTCTATCCTATATTCTTATTGGACTTTGTGTGCTGTGGGGCCCCTGTGAGATGGGGCCCAGGTCGGCCGCCCCTCCCGCCCTACCTCAGGCACGGCCCTGCGCAGGTGGAAGCGAACGCTGGCATATAGCTAGCTCGCGCTCACAGAGATGATAAGGCTGAAGGCACAGAGAAAAATATAGATCGCGCCATGGGACCCCTTCCTGCCCAGGCCTGAGTGCGGGTCATCCATATCAACTAGCGGCAGAAATCACCATATCTTTTTGCCAACGCCACCCACGGGATCAATCCTATCCCGTCAATAAATTATTCACGCTAACAACGACAGGGGCACGCCGCTGCGAAAGGACTAATAGTATAGCCCAGGCACCGTGACTTGCGAAAATATCCTGCAGCGGCATGGCAAGATGGGACGCCGCTTTCCGTGCTTTTTATGGTCGTGTAGTGCAGTAGCGCCGGACACTGCCGGTGGTGAGAGCCTTGCCTGTGTAGTAGTGTATAGAGGACTGCAGGCTGTCGATCGGGTGGTCGTTCGTGCGCGAGGGCGAGGCGCACGCGGCCCTGCCGATGCCGCATCCGGCAAGCGGCCATGCATGCGGTGCGGCGGATGAAAGCTCAAAGCGGCGCTCGTTCCAGCAGGGCATGCATGCAAAAGCGCCCGTGTCCTGGGCAGCATCGCACCACTACCCACTACCCAGCCATCCCAGTTGATGTACGTGCAGGCAGGCAGGTAGTACGTACCTTCTATCTCCTGCAAAAGCACACATGCGTGCACATTGCCACACCACACCACACTGGGCAATCGACGGATCGTTGTGCGATCCGGCGGTGGATCCGTCGTCCTTTTGTTGGGCGGCTGCTGCTGCTGCCTTGTGCCCTGCTGCTAGCTGACCGCCCAGCTAGCGGCCGGCCATCCATGATGGCTGATGAGATGAGGATTGGGAGGGCGGATGCGGATTGCGGGTTTGCGGCCCACTGGATCTCTGCTCCCAGTCCCAGCACACAGTGCACAGCTGACGAGGAGATGGACGACGAGACGCGTTGATCTTGCCTTTCAGATCCAAAGATGTGACGGTGAGTGCATGTCCGATGTGAAAGCTATAGCGTCTGGCCACTGCTGCACGATGATGGCCCCCCGTTGAGTAGAGTAGCCCGGTGGATGGCCTGACGGGTCGCGTCAGTGCGTGCCGGGAGGATGCATGGCAACGGCAGGTGATTGATGAGATCATATGGACCAAGACCAACGCAACGCCTCATCTATCGGCTATCGCTGGTACAGGATACAACTTGTTCATCCACAGGAGGGCAAAAGCCGAAAGTGGCCAGACAGGGTCATTTCACCTTTTAATACTTGCTCAGTTAGGGATGGATTGATAAAGATTAGAAGAGATTAAATTCCCTTCTATCTAAATTTGAATAAGATGAGATCCCTCTAATCTCTCTCAATTCACTTTAATCCGAACAAGCCCTTAGTACGAAGCAGCATTGGATCTGCTCCGGCTTGCCTTGGATTGAGATGATGGACCCCTTAGGCTGGTCAGGTTTTTCGTTCATCCTAGACGATCCTACAGAGAGGCAGGATGTGCAGGCACTTAACGAGCTACTTACTGATCGAAGTGGGGAGGCGACTCCAGGCGGTGCTCACCGAAGCCTAGGTCGGTTTATCCAAGTTCTGTGTGTTAGAAATATGACCTAGAGATAATCATAGAGATGAGCATATTTCTTTGTATCCATGATATATATATTGCTTAATTGAATATCCATGGAAGGCACCTTGTATTGATTAGCAATTATGTGAATTGTTTGTGAGATTCTTTACTTATATGGTTATTCTAAATGATGTCCCTAGTCAGAGTCGATGACTAGCACATGTATTAGTTGATAACTACATTTCACAAGTCATGAACATGGAGATGTTAAATTAATAATGTGGGCGCATGTATGACATGAGACTGGACCGACCCAACGTGAGATATTGTAATATAGTTCTCTTCTTGCAACATGAATACTGTATCCTTAGACCTGAGATTGTCGCATGTTCTCAAGATGTGAATTGACTTACTTAGGGACTATCAAACGCTATCCCGTAACTGGGTAGTTATAAAGGTAGTTTTGGGTTTGTCAGGAAGCATGCTATGAGGCATGGTCAGTCAAGATGGAATTTGTCCCTCTCTTTTTGAGAGAGATATCTCTGGGCCCCTCGAGTGACTGGATCAAGAAATGCATGGCCGTGCTAGGGTTAAGAGTTAACCATTGAAAGGATTCCAATTCACAGTATCGAGAAAGAGAGGTCAGCTTAGAGTCAGACCAAATATCGTGAGACAAAGGGAACAGCATGTACTTAATGTCGCAATGGTTCGTCTGATATGATCTTTACGTACACATAGGAGTTGACATGTCTTGCTAGAGGCCGCTGTCAATTATTGGGCCAAGTAAGAGTACTCGGGCTATGTCTATTTGTACGTGAACCTATAGGGTCACACACTTAAGGGGAAGGAAGCCTAATTCGGATTAGATCCGAAATTAGACTGGGCTTTAGGGTTAATGATGGGCCTCGGCGTCAGAAGCCCACCATAACGCCTATATAATGAGGGGCGGGGGCGCGGTTAAGAGATAACCTAATTCGCCACCAGCGAACTAACAGCCTCCGCCCACCTCTCGCCCTCGCCAAGCCGCCGTCGCGAACCTAGCAGTTCGGTACGCGGCGCTTCCTCCCTGTACGTGTGGATACCTCGGAGGTGCTGCATCTGGAGCACTTGGACGGACCGTGCGAGGACGTGAAGGACGCCGACGACTGCACGGCACTGCTCGACGCGTTCGTCTACATCGAGACGTCTTCCGCTGCTCTGCGCGTCTAGTGGTAATTCCATGACCTATAACCGCAGTAGTTCTTGGTATTATAGGGTTAAAAATTTTGTTTTGCGCTAGTGTAGCCTCCCCGTAATCCTACAGTGGTATCAGAGCCAGGTTCTGCGTAGTTTTAGGTCTGGATCTAGGTTCATGAGATGGATCTACTTGATACACGGTTTGATTAGATCAATTGGTAAGATAGGGTTGAAGTAGATTACATCGGATATGACTGGAGAGATCAGTTCGTCCTTCTCTGTTGTATGCGCGACTTGCCCCTACCGGCTGGTATCACCATCGGGGCTAACAGCGTACACAACTAGTAGATTGACGTAACAGATCAACGTCATGAGTGTAATCTTCTTCGGGTCGAAAGTCTCGGATTTGGGTTGATTTGATCAACCGCATGAGATTTCCAGTGGAATTTCCATACATATGATGCATGGAATCCTGTGAGGTTTTCAGGGCGCTGCCCTGAGACCCGCGGGGGGCGGCTCCCCCCTCGACCCCCCGCCCGCGCCGTGGCTATCTGATGTAGTGGCGAACGTATAGAAACGTGTTTGTCTAACCTGTTTTTGCAGGACATGTGATCAGTATGGCTATTATGTGTATATGATGCATGTTAATAAATTATTCATGACCTGCGTGTCGTGACCAGGGCAATACGGCTGGAGCCACATGTATTGTCCAAATTTAATGTAATGACCTGCGTGTCAACATGTGATGATCCAAAGCGTATATGTAATTTGTTTACCAGCATACGTTAGATAGGTCTTGAAGGACTCATCACCTGGAGGATGGCATACCTATATCATGGAGATGGAGATCATCGTGATGAACAGATTTTTGGAGATGGGGATCACCATGTGAAAACAAGCCATACCGAATCACAACTGTTGTGTGAATGCCATTCTTATTGTTCTACTTGTTTATATTGCATATAATTCCTTGCGTGCGATGTTATAAGTAGGACGATCCCTCATAAATGTTTAAGCTTTAATGCCTCTCCAAACCTTGCACTATCATAAGTCTTGTACAATTGGTGGTGGGTCTATGAAATTAGGGTGCCACCAGTTTTCCTTGACTAGATAGGTTTGTATCGGATACGAACTGCAGAAAGGGTTGGTTAACTTAAACAAAGTCAGCTTAATGGTTAAGGACTTTGAGGCATAAGGTTGGGAGCCGAGACATAGAGATGTCACCCAACAACAGGAGTCATATATATGATATGATTAGCAAGGAGTTGCTTACCGATCTACCTTGTCTTCTAGCGGTGATGCTAAAGCTCACTAGTAGACTTGTTAGTTGTGGGTTCTGAATCACTAAGTATCAATCGAGGGATATTGATTTTAGTGGGAGTAGACTATTAAATGTTTAATATGATTTACTCTGTCATGGATATTTTTGTCTTAGTATTTTGCATTATTTTGTTGTAGATAAATGGCACCTAGCACACCAACATTTACTTTGCGATCAATTCTTGAAAAGGATAAGTTAAATGGAACAAACTATACGGATTGGATCCGTAACCTGAGAATTGTTCTCAGGGCTGAAAAAAAGGAAGACGTTCTAGACACCCCACTGCCAGAGGATCCTGGTGAAAATGCAACTGCTGCAGCTAAAACCGCTTACAAGAAAGCAATGGATGCTAATCTTGAAGTAAGTTGCCTAATGCTTGCTTGCATGGAGCCTGAGCTCTAGATGCAGTTTGAGACAAACCATGAGGTGCACGATATGATCGTGGCGCTCAAGGATATGTTCCAGACTCAGGCTAGGACTGAAAGGTTCAATGTGTCCAAAGCCTTTCTGGAATGCAAGCTAGCAGAAGGCGCAGCAGTTGGGCCACACGTAATCAAAATGGTTGGTTACAGTCAGAGGTTGGAGAAGCTAGGCTTCCCAATAAGCCAAGAGTTGGCCACTGACTTTATTTTGGCATCTCTTCCGCCCAGCTATGGAAACTTCATCACGAACTACCATATGCATGGGGCGGAGAGGGGCCTCAATGAACTGTGTGGCATGCTGAAAACAGCAGAAGGGGACATAAAGAAAAGCGCTGGCAGCAGCGGCCATGTGATGGCGGTCCAAAACAAACCCAACTTTAAGAAGAAGGGTAAGTCTCAAAAGAAGAAGGGCAAGGAAAAGGATACAGTATCCAAGCCAAATCAAAAGCCCAAGGCTGGACCAGCTGCAGATGCAGAGTGCTTTTATTGCAAAGAACTTGGTCACTGGAAAAGGAATTGCAAGCAGTACTTGGCCTCTATTAAGGATCGCGGCGGTAAGGGTACAGCCGCAGCAGGTACACTTGCTATTCACATTACAGAAATTTTTCTTGCTGATTCTTATATTAATTCTTGGGTATTTGATACCGGATCGGTTGCCCATATTTGCAATTCGATGCAGGGAATGATAAGAAGTAGAAGCGTGAAAAGAGGAGAAGTTGATTTTCGGGTAGGCAATAATGCAAGAGTTGCTGCGTTGACCGTCGGGACGATGCAACTCCACCTCCCATCAGGATTTATTTTGGAGTTAAATAATTGTTATCTAGTTCCTAGTATGAGTCGAAACATTATGTCTCCTTCATGTTTGATGAAGGATGGTTATTCATTTGCGAGTGAAAACAATGGTTGTGTGATCTCTAAGAATGGCATGTTTGTGGCTTTTGCATCCATTATGAATGGGTTATTCATTTTAAATCTTGATGATGCACCTATCTGTAATTGTCGGCGTTTCGAGACAGGGGGGTCCCTAAGCCGACGAGTGAGTGTGCTGCGTGCCCCAGCCCAGATGGGTCGAGCGCGTGGGTGAGCGCGAAGGGGGGAGAGGCGAGGTGGCCGGAGTCGAGCGTGAGAGAGGTGGAAGTCCCGCGGCCTTCGTGTTCGTCCCGCGCCCAGGTCAGGTGCGCTTGCAGTAGGGGGGTTACAAGCGTCCACGCGGGTGAGGGAAGCGAGCGGCCCCAAGAGAGCGCCTGTCCCGTCCTCGGTCCCGCGCGGCCAACCTTCTCTAAGAAGGCCCTGGTCCTCCCTTTTATAGTCGTAAGGAGAGGATCCAGGTGTACAATGGGGGGTGTAGCAGAGTGCTACGTGTCTAGCGGAGAGAGAGCTAGCGCCCTAGGTACATGCCAATGTGGCAGCCGGAGAGGTCTTGGCACCTTGCTGGCGTGATGTCGTGGCTGTCGGAGGTGCGACGGAGCCTGGCGGAGGGACAGCTGTTGGAGCGGTCGAGTCCCTGCTGACGTCGCCCTGCTTTCGTAAGAGAGCTGGGGGCCGCCGTCGTCACAGAGCTTGTGGAGCGCCATCATTGCCCATCCGGCGGAGCTGGCCGGATGGGACGCCGGTCTTGTTCTCCGTGACCCGAGTCGATTCGGGGTAGGATGATGATGGCGCTTCCTGTTGACGTGGCGGGTCTGTGCCCTAGGCAGGGTGACGTGGGGGCTCCTCCGAAGCCGAGGTTGAGTCTGTCCTCTGTTGCCGAGGCCGAGCCCGAGCCATGGGGTCGGGCGAGGCGGAAGTCGTTCGGCCGAGGCCAGGGCGGAGTCCGAGCCCTGGGGTCGGGCGAGGCGGAGTTTCGTCGTCTTCCGGGTCTTAGCCCGAGTCCGAGCCCTGGGGTCGGGCGAGGCGGAGTTTCGTCGTCTTCCGGGTCTTAGCCCGAGTCCGAGCTCTGGGGTCGGGCGAGGCGGAGTTTCGTCGTCTTCCGGGTCTTAGCCCGAGTCCGAGCCCTGGGGTCGGGCGGAGCGGAGTTCGCCGTCTTCCGGGTCTCAGCCCGAGTCCGAGCCCTAGGGTCGGGCGGAGCGGAGTTCGCCGTCTTCCGGGTCTTAGCCCGAGTCCGAGCCCTGGGGTCGGGCGGAGCGGAGTTCGCCGTCTTCCGGGTCTTAGCCCGAGTCCGAGCCCTGGGGTCGGGCGGAGCGGAGTTCGCCGTCTTCCGGGTCTTAGCCCGAGTCCGAGCCCTGGGGTCGGGCGGAGCGGAGTTCGCCGTCTTCCGGGTCTTAGCCCGAGTCCGAGCCCTGGGGTCGGGCGGAGCGGAGTTCGCCGTCTTCCGGGTCTTAGCCCGAGTCCGAGCCCTGGGGTCGGGCGGAGCGGAGTTCACCGTGGCGCCTTTGGCAAGGCCTGACTGCCTGTCAGACTCACTCTGTCGAGTGGCACCGCAGTCGGAGTGGCGCAGGCGGCGCTGTCCTTCTGTCAGACTGGTCAGAGGAGCGGTGGAGTGACGGCAGTCATTTCGGCTCTGCCGGGGGGGGGGGGCGTCAGGATAAAGGTGTCAGGCCACCTTTGCGTTAAATGCTCCTGCAATTTGGTCAGTCGGTGTGGCGATTTAGTCAGGGTTGCTTCTGAGCGAAGCCAAGGCCTCGGGCGAGCCGGTGATGTGTTCGCCGTAAAAAAGGGGGGCCTCGGGCGAGACGGAAGTCTCTCGAGGTCGGCTGCCCTTGGCCGAGGCTAGGCTCGGGTGGAGCGTGATCGAGTCACTCGTGTGGACTGATCCCTGACTTAATCGTACCCATCAGGCCTTTGCAGCTTTATGCTGATGGGGGTTACCAGCTGAGAATTAGGCGTCTTGAGGGTACCCCTAATTATGGTCCCCGACAGTAGCCCCCGAGCCTCGAAGGGAGTGTTAGCACTCGCTTGGAGGCTTTCGTCGCACTTTTTTGCAAGGGGACCAGCCTTTCTCGGTTGCATTTCGTTGTGGTGGGTGCGCGCGAGCGCACCCGCCGGGTGTAGCCCTCGAGGCCTCGGAGGAGTGGTTACACTCCTTCGAGGTCTTAATACCTCACGTAACGCTTCGGCTGGTCTGGTCGTTCCCTCATGCGAACTGGCCGTAGCCCGGGTGCACGGTCGGGGCCCAAGCTCTCGGGCTGGTATGTTGACGCTGTCAACGGTTCGGCCGGAGCCGGTTTTTGCGAGAGCAGCCCCCGAGCCTCTGCATAGGGCGAGAGGACGATCAGGGACAGACTCGGCTTTTTACATACGCCCCTACGTCGCCTTTCCGCAAGGAGGAGGGGGGGAGTGCGCCATGTTACCCTCGATGGGCACCGAACATGGTGTCTCCGGTGAGCTGCAAGCGGGTAATCCGAGTGGACGTCCGTGCCCCATTCGTTGGGGGTCGGCTAGGGGCCCAGAGGCACGCCCAAAAGTACCTGCGGGTGATTTGCCGGACCCGGTCCCCTAGCGACGGGGTCCGAGGGCTCGATGCCTCCCTCCGATGGGATTCCGTTACAAGATCGTTCCCGCTGGTCTCGGAAATGTCCTAGGGTACCTCGGGAGCGCAGCCCGAGCCTCGGTTATGTATCGAACGTACCCCTGGTCATCCCTCGCTCGGTGTCTGAGGCGACTGTGAACCCTTCGGGGGCCAGCCTTCGAACCCCTGATCAGTAATGGGCGCGGAGCCCGAGTAGCCTGAGGCGGCCATGGAACCCTTCGGGGGGCTGGCCTTCGAACCCCTGACCAGTAGTGGGTGTCGGGCCCACGCGATCTGAGGCGACTGTTGAACCCTTCGGAGGGCCAGTCTTCGAACCCCTGATCAGTAGGGGGGGCTCAGAGCCCGGTTCCTTCGTGGAGAAGGGTCCTTTTCGGGGTATCCCCCTTTCCCGGTCCCTGTTGCAAGAGATAGAGAAAGAGGAAAAAGGAAAAGGATACGAAATCGAACGACGTGGCGTACCTCTTTTTGACGCGGTTATTACGGCGAAGGCGAGGCGTCGCGCGCTTCTCCCGCCAGAGGCGCCGCGTGTCCCGCCGCGGAGTTAATGCGACGGGGCGAGTGGTTGGCGGGGTGGCCGTTACGCGTGCGCGAACCGTTTGAGGAACGGCTGTACCGCTTCGCGCCTTTTGAATCCCGCGTCCGGTCCAGGCGGTGTGCTGGAAACGGTTTCGCCCTGGCCTTCATATACTTGAGAGGGGGTCCGGTGACGGTTCTTCGCTCTGCTCCCTTCTTTTCCCTTTAGGTTTTCACAACCCGGGAAACTTTAGTCGGTGAAGAGAGAAACCGCTCTCCCTGCCCCCCGCGCCGCCATCTTCTCCATTTTGGTGATGGCGGATCGAGTGACCATAATCCCCCCGCGCGACCCGTGGCCCTTCTCCACGGTGACGGCGAGTGATCTGGAGGAGCTGGTCGGCGAAGGTTTGCTCCGCCCCCTCACCGACAAGCAGTGGCCAGAGTGGATTCCTCCCGTGGGCGGAGTCGCCCCGTCCCCACCGCCGGGGTATGTCGTGAGCTTTGTCTCTTTCCATGAGCGGGGATTTGGAGTTACCCCTGTCTCGGCCTTGTTGTCTGGGGCTCCTCTAGCTTAGTTAAAGAGACCCCTCGGCCGCCCTTCGATGGACCGAGGCCAGGGGTAGCGATATCAGTATGAACAGAGGCGGAGTTGGCTCGAGAATGGGAACCTGGTTGGCCGGAGCCTAGTCGTGTTGTCCGTCAGCGGAGCCGACACCAAAGTCGATCAGCCGAGGCCTCGGGTCGGGCTGGCGCCCTTGGAAGCCGGTTGGCCGAGGCCCCAGGGGTAACCGGCCGAGCCGCCTGCTCGGGCCGGATTCCCGGAGGAGTCCCTAGAGCGCGTCGCCGTCCGAGGCTGGGTCGGACTTTGCTGAAGACGCTGTCGATGCCGAGGGTGCTACGGCTCCCTTCAGCGTGAAGACCCGAGCCTGCAGGATCAGATCGTCTTGTAGCGTGTGCCTTCTGCGGCCGCCGAGGCCAGAAAACACACCCTCGACGTGCTTGCGAAGCTGCGTCTTTTTTCCTCTCGTTTCGAGCATCTGGACTCTCTGTCGGTAACAGGGATGTTTGTGCGAGCGAGAGTTGCTTCTCGCGGAAGGGACGAGTGAGGTATCCGTATCCCAGAGGCGTGGGAATCCCTCGGCTCGGTCGGCCTTGCCGCTTACGCGTACTTTCACCCGTCCATGAGGCCCTGTCGCCGACTTAGTCGAGAAAGCTCGAAGGACTGCTTCGGCAGGAGAGCTTCCGAACGTGAAGACTTGTTCGGTCTACGGAGTCGCTTTATCCGAGCGCGAGTTACTTATCGCAGAAGGTGATGAGTGAGGTATCCGTATCCCAGAGGCGTAGGAGTCCCTCGGCTCGGTCAGCCTTGGCTGCTTACGTGTACTCCGTCGTTTCCAGGATCCGCTTTCCGAAGTAGTCAAGAGGCACGAAAGAAACCCTGCTAAAAAGAGATCCTTTTTCGAGGAAAAATTCGACGCAGAGGGGGTCTCCCCCCTTTTAGCCCCCGAGGGAGGGTCGGGCTTTGCCGAGGCTAGGCCGACCCTTCCTTGACGACTAAACTTTGCGTAGGTGCGAGGTATATGAACAACTTGGAAACATCTTAAGGGTAGAAGCGACGTAGCTGTTTGATGTTCCAAGCGTTGCCGTAGATCTCGCCTTGATTGTTGGCCAGCTTGTATGTTCCGGGCTTCAGAACTTTGGCGATGACGAATGGCCCTTCCCAGGGGGGCGTGAGCTTGTGCCTCCCTCGGACGTCTTGCCGCAGTCGAAGCACCAGATCGCCCACCTGGAGGTCTCGGGACCGGACCCCTCGAGCGTGGTAGCGTCGCAGGGACTGCTGGTACCGCACCGAGTGTAGTAAGGCCCTGTCCCGAGCCTCCTCCAGCTGGTCCAGCGATTCTTCTCGGGTAGCTTGGTTGCTTTGATCGGTGTAGGCCCTCGTCCTCGGGGAGCCGTATTCCAGGTCAGTGGGCAAGATAGCTTCGGCCCCGTAGACCAGGAAAAACGGCGTGAAACCCGTGGCACGACTCGGCGTCGTCCTTAGGCTCCGGACCACCGAGGGGAGTTCCTTCATCCACCGCTTGCCGAACGTATTGAGGTCGTTGTAGATCCGAGGCTTGAGCCCTTATAGAATCATGCCGTTGGCACGCTCTACTTGCCCATTCGACATGGGATGAGCCACGGCGGCCCAGTCCACCCGGATATGGTGATCCTCGCAAAAATCCAAGAATTTTTTGCCGGTGAACTGGGTACCGTTGTCGGTGATGATAGAGTTCGGGACCCCGAAGCGATGGATGATGTTGGTGAAGAACGCCACCGCCTGCTCGGACCTGATGCTGTTCAGAGGTCGGACCTCGATCCACTTGGAGAATTTGTCGATGGCGACCAGCAGGTGCGTGTAGCCCCCGGGCGCCTTCTGCAAGGGACCGACGAGGTCCAGACCCCATACAGCGAAGGGCCAGGTGATGGGTATTGTCTGTAGAGCCTGAGCGGGCAGGTGGGTCTGCTTCGCATAGAATTGGCACCCTTCGCAGGTGCGGACAATTCTAGTGGCGTCAGCCACCGCCGTTGGCCAGTAGAAGCCTTGTCGGAAAGCATTCCCGACAAGGGCTCGGGGTGCTGCGTGATGGCCGCAAGCCCCCGAGTGTATTTCTTGCAGTAGTTCCCGACCTTCGGCGATGGGGATGCATCGCTGGAGGATGCCCGAGGGGCTGCGATGGTAGAGCTCCTCTTCATCGCCCAGCAAGACGAATGACTTGGCGCGTCGCGTTACCCGCCGAGCCTCGACTTGGTCGGGGGGTAGCTCTCCTCGGCGAAGATACTGCAGGTACGGGGCCTGCCAATCTCGATCTGGCGTGGCCCCGCTCTGCTCTTCCTCGACGTCCAGTGCCTCGCCCTCGGGGGCCGAGGGTACCTCGGGCTGTGCCGAGGGTGCCTCGGGCTGAGCCGAGGGTACCTCGGGCTGAGCCGAGGGTACCTCGGGCTCGGGCGCGTCGTCGATCTTGACAGAGGGTTGATGCAGATCCCGGGAGAAGACGTCCGGGGGGACCGTCGTTCGCCCCGAGGCTATTTTAGCCAGCTCGTCTGCGGTTTTGTTGTAGCGCCGAGCGATGTGGTTGAGCTCGAGCCCGAAGAACTTGTCTTCCAGGCGCCGAACCTCGTCGCAGTAGGCCTCCATCTTCGGGTCGCGGCAGTGGGAGTTCTTCATGACTTGGTCGATGACGAGCTGCGAATCACCGCGGGCGTCGAGGCGTCTGACCCCTAGCTCGATGGCGATCCGCAACCCGTTGACCAGAGCTTCGTACTCGGCCACATTGTTGGACGCCGGGAAATGGAGGCGCAGCACGTAGCGCAAGTGCTTCCCGAGGGGCGAGATGAAGAGCAGGCCCGCACCGGCTCCTGTCTTCATCAGCGACCCGTCGAAAAACATGGTCCAGAGCTCCGGTTGGATCGGAGCCGTCGGCAACTGGGTGTCGACCCATTCGGCCATGAAGTCCGCCAACACCTGGGACTTGATGGCCTTCCGAGGGGCGAACGAGATCGTTTCGCCCATGATTTCCACCGCCCACTTTGCGATCCTGCCCGAGGCTTCTCGGCACTGGATGATCTCCCCCAGGGGGAAGGATGACACCACAGTTACCGGGTGAGACTCGAAGTAGTGTCGCAGCTTCCGCCTTGTCAGGATCACAGCATACAGCAGCTTTTGAACTTGTGGGTAGCGGATCTTGGTCTCGGACAGCACTTCGCTGACGAAGTAGACCGGCCTCTGAACGGGCAATGCATGCCCTTCCTCTTGCTTCTCGACCACGATCGCGGCGCTAACCACCTGAGTGGTCGCGGCGACGTAGACCAAGAGGGCTTCTCCATCCGCCGGGGGCACCAAGACAGGCGCCTTCGTAAGGAGCGCCTTCAGGTTGCCGAGGGCTTCCTCGGCCTCAGGGGTCCAAGCGAAACACTCGGCCTTCCTTAAGAGGCGGTACAGAGGCAGACCTCTTTCGCCGAGGCGCGAGATGAAGCGGCTCAGGGCCGCGAGGCATCCCATGACCCTCTGTACACCTTTTAAGTCCTTGATGGGTCCCATGCTGGTGATGGCCGCGATCTTCTCCGGGTTGGCTTCGATGCCTCGCTCGGAGACGATGAACCCTAGGAGCATGCCTCGGGGCACCCCGAAGACACACTTCTCAGGATTGAGCTTGACTCCTTTCGCCTTGAGACATCGAAATGTCACTTCAAGGTCGGAGAGGAGGTCGGAAGCCTTCCTTGTCTTGACTACGATGTCATCGACGTAGGCCTCGACTGTGCGACCGATGTGTTCGCCGAACACATGGTTGATGCACCGCTGGTACGTCGCGCCCGCATTCCTCAAACCGAACGACATGGTGACGTAGCAGTACATGCCGAACGGCGTGATGAAGGAAGTCGCAAGCTGGTCGGACTCCTTCATCCGGATCTGGTGATACCCTGAGTAGGCATCGAGGAAGGACAGGGTTTCGCACCCAGCGGTGGAATCCACGATTTGATCGATGCGAGGCAGAGGGTAGGGAACCTTCGGACATGCTTTGTTGAGACCGGTGTAGTCTACACACATCCGCCATTTCCCCCCTTTCTTCCTCACAAGCACATGGTTGGCAAGCCATTCGGGATGGAATACCTCTTTGATGAACCCTGCTGCCATTAGCTTGTGGATCTCTTCGCCAATCACTCTGCGCTTCTCCTCGTCGAATCGGCGCAGAGGCTGCCTGACGGGTCGGGCTCCGGCCCGAATATCCAGCGAGTGCTCGGCGACATCCCTCGGTATGCCGGGCATGTCCGAGGGACTCCACGCAAAGACGTCGGCGTTTGCGCGGAGAAAGTCGACGAGCACTGCTTCCTATTTGGGGTCGAGCCCAGAACCGATCCGGATCTGCTTGGTGGTGTCGCCACCGGGGTCAAGAGGGACGGCCTTGACCGTCTCCGCTGGCTCGAAGTTGCCGGCATGGCGCTTCACGTCTGGCACCTCCTTGGAGAGGTTCTCCAGGTCGGCGATGAGGGCCTCGGACTCGGCGAGGGCCTCGGCGTACTCCACGCACTCCACGTCGCATTCGAACGCGTGTTTGTACGTGGGGCCGACGGTGATGACCCCGTTGGGGCCCGACATCTTGAGCTTCAGGTAGGTGTAGTTGGGGACGGCCATGAACTTCGCATAGCATGGCCTCCCTAGTACGGCATGGTAGGTTCCTCGGAACCCGACCACCTCGAACGTCAGGGTCTCCCTTCGGAAGTTGGAGGGCGTCCCGAAGCAGACAGGGAGGTCGAGTCGCCCGAGGGGCTGGACGCGCTTCCCAGGGATGATCCCGTGGAAGGGCGCAGCGCCTGCTCGGACGGAGGATAGATCGACGCGCAGGAGCTTGAGGGTCTCGGCGTAGATGATATTGAGGCAGCTGCCCCCATCCATCAGGACCTTGGTGAGCCTGACATTGCCGACAACAGGGTCGACGACGAGCGGGTATTTCCCCGGGCTCGGCACATGGTCGGGGTGGTCGGCCTGGTCGAAGGTGATGGGCTTGTCGGACCAGTCTAGGTAGACTGACGCCGCCACCTTCACCGAGCAGACCTCCCGGCGCTCTTGCTTGCGATGCCGAGCCGAGGCATTCGCCGCATGCCCTCCATAGATCATGAAGTAGTCGCGGACCTCGGGGAACTCTCCTGCTTGGTGATCTTCGTTCTTGTCGTCGTCGCGGGCCCTGCCACCCTCGGCGGGTGGCCCGGCCCTGTGGAAGTGACGCCGAAGCATAACGCACTCCTCGAGGGTGTGCTTGACGGGCCCCTGATGGTAAGGGCACGGCTCCTTGAGCATCTTGTCGAAGAGGTTTGCACCTCCAGAGGGCTTCCGAGGGTTCTTGTACTCGGCGGCGGCGACAAGATCCGCGTCAGCGGCGTCGCGTTTCGATTGCGACTTCTTCTTGCCTTTCTTCTTGGCGCCGCGCGGAGCAGACGCCTCGGGAGCCTCTTCCGATGGGCGGCCCTGGGGCTGCTTGTCCTTTCAGAAGATAGCCTCGACCGCCTCCTGGCCAGAGGCGAACTTGGTGGCGATGTCCATCAGCTCGCTCGCCCTGATGGGGGTCTTGCGACCCAGCTTGCTCACCAGGTCGCGGCAAGTGGTGCCGGCGAGGAACGTGCCGATGACATCCGAGTCGGTGATGTTGGGCAGCTCGGTGCGCTGCTTCGAGAATCGCCGGATGTAGTCCCGGAGTGACTCCCCCGGCTGTTGCCGGCAGCTTCGAAGGTCCCAGGAATTCCCGGGGCGCACGTATGTGCCCTGGAAATTGCCAGCGAAGGCTTGGACCAAGTCGTCCCAGTTGGAGATCTGCCCCGGAGGCAGGTGCTCCAACCAGGCGCGAGCAGTGTCGGAGAGGAACAGGGGGAGGTTACGGATGATGAGGTTGTCGTCGTCCGTCCCACCCAGTTGGCAGGCAAGGCGGTAGTCCGCGAGCCACAGTTCCGGTCTCGTTTCCCCCGAGTACTTCGTGATAGTAGTCGGGGGTCGGAACCTGGTCGGGAATGGCGCCCGTCGGATGGCCCGACTGAAGGCCTGCGGACCGGGTGGTTCGGGCGAGGGACTCCGATCCTCCCCGCTGTCGTAGCGCCCCCCACGCCTGGGGTGGTAGCCTCGGCGCACCCTTTCGTCGAGGTGGGCCCGACGGTCGCGTCGATGGTGCTCGTTGCCGAGATGGCCCGGGGCCGCAGGCGTGGTGTTGCGCGTGCGCCCGGTGTAGACCGAGGCTTCCCGCATGAATCGGGAAGTCGCGGCATGAGGTTCCGAGGGATATCCCTGCCTTCGGGAGGCAGTGCTTTCGGCCCGTCGGGCCGCAGCGCCTTCAAGGAGATTCTTGAGCTCTCCCTGGATTCGCCGACCCTCGGTGGTTGATGGCTCCGGCATCGCGCGGAGGAGCATCGCTGCGGCTGCCAGGTTCTGACCAACCCCGCTGGATGCGGGCGGCGGCCTGACCCTGACATCGTTGGCGACGCGGTGCTGGAGACCTTGGGGCAGGTGACGCATTTCTCCGGCTAGGGGTTGGCCCGCCCATGCCTGTCCGACGTCCCGACGGATCGGCTCAAGCGCTCCTGTTCCCTCGTTGAGCCTGGCCTGCGCCTCGCGGACTTGCTCGAGTTGTGGGTCGTAACCCCCCGCCGGAGCGGGGACCACAGCTAGCTCCCGTGGGATGTCGGCGCGAGGCACCGGCCTAGGAAGATCACCGTCCTCCGGCATGCTGAGATGGTTGCCTTCGGAGGGATCCCCTAGCTCGATGTGGAAACATTCGCGGCTTGGGCCGCAGCTCTCGTCGCCAAGGCTGCGGCTTCCGTCGGAATAGTCGGAGAGGCAGTAGTCACATGCGGTCATGAAGTCCCGCATGGCACTGGGGTTGCCAAGTCCGGAGAAATCCCAACAGATGCTGGGATCGTCATCTTCCTCGGACCCAGAGGGCCCATAGGTCGAGACGTCCGTCAGCCGGTCCCAAGGCGACCGCATACGAAACCCCAGTGGGGTTGCACTCACCTCAATGAGAGCGCCCGCCAAAACGAGGTCGTTTGGCGGGTTGAGGCCGAGTCGAAATGACGCAAGATGGGAGTTAGTTGGTACCTTTTGGTCGACGGGGAGCGACGTAGTCACATCGGGGACTGGTTGCACCGTCATCTCAGGTACGAGGGCGACGTTCTGCAGGCTTTCCGCGAGCGCACCGGCGTCGTCTTCTTGTTCGGGGTCGGCGTGTCGCGGGGGGACGGCGCTTGCCTCCGTCTTGCACGCGAGGTCGACGTCCGGCGTGCCTTCCGTCAGGGCGTCGGGGGCGTCGATTCGCTCGACGGCCAACGAAGCGCGGTCTCCCGCCTGGCCTTGACGGCCCCGCCTCCTCCTCCGTTGGAGGGGGAGAGAACGGAGCGAGCTCGAATGTTGCTCTTCCACCACGCGGGGAAGATGTCGTCGATTCCGTCGCCGGCGGGTGGGTTGTCGGCCGCCATTGTCGTCGTCGCGCGGCGGTGGAAGAAGTATCATGCCGTAGCTGCCGTCGAAGGACATGAACTCAAGAGTCCCGAAACGAAGCACCGCCCCGGGCCGGAGAGGTTGCTGGAGACTGCCCATCTGGAGCTTGACGGGGAGCTGTTTGTCAGCACGCAGCAGGCCCCTACCTGGCGTGCCAACTGTCGGTGTTTCTAGACAAGGGGGTCCCTAAGCCGATGAGTGAGTGTGCTGCGTGCCCCAGCCCAGATGGGTCGAGCGCGTGGGCGAGCGCGAAGGGGGGAGAGGCGAGGTGGCCGGAGTCGAGCGTGAGAGAGGTGGAAGTCCCGCGGCCTTCGTGTTCGTCCCGCGCCCAGGTCAGGTGCGCTTGCAGTAGGGGGGTTACAAGCGTCCACGCGGGTGAGGGAAGCGAGCGGCCCCAAGAGAGCGCCTGTCCCGTCCTCGGTCCCGCGCGGCCAACCTTCTCTAAGAAGGCCCTGGTCCTCCCTTTTATAGTCGTAAGGAGAGGATCCAGGTGTACAATGGGGGGTGTAGCAGAGTGCTACGTGTCTAGCGGAGAGAGAGCTAGCGCCCTAGGTACATGCCAATGTGGCAGCCGGAGAGGTCTTAGCACCTTGCTGGCGTGATGTCGTGGCTGTCGGAGGTGCGACGGAGCCTGGCGGAGGGACAGCTGTTGGAGCGGTCGAGTCCCTGCTGACGTCGCCCTGCTTTCGTAAGAGAGCTGGGGGCCGCCGTCGTCACAGAGCTTGTGGAGCGCCATCATTGCCCATCCGGCGGAGCTGGCCGGATGGGACGCCGGTCTTGTTCTCCGTGACCCGAGTCGATTCGGGGTAGGATGATAATGGCGCTTCCTGTTGACGTGGCGGGTCTGTGCCCTAGGCAGGGTGACGTGGGGGCTCCTCCGAAGCCGAGGTTGAGTCTATCCTCTGTTGCCGAGGCCGAGCCCGAGCCATGGGGTCGGGCGAGGCGGAAGTCGTTCGGCCGAGGCCAGGGCGGAGTCCGAGCCCTGGGGTCGGGCGAGGCGGAGTTTCGTCGTCTTCCGGGTCTTAGCCCGAGTCCGAGCCCTGGGGTTGGGCGAGGCGGAGTTTCGTCGTCTTCCGGGTCTTAGCCCGAGTCCGAGCTCTGGGGTCGGGCGAGGCGGAGTTTCGTCGTCTTCCGGGTCTTAGCCCGAGTCCGAGCCCTGGGGTCGGGCGGAGCGGAGTTCGCCGTCTTCCGGGTCTCAGCCCGAGTCCGAGCCCTGGGGTCGGGCGGAGCGGAGTTCGCCGTCTTCCGGGTCTTAGCCTGAGTCCGAGCCCTGGGGTCGGGCGGAGCGGAGTTCGCCGTCTTCCGGGTCTTAGCCCGAGTCCGAGCCCTGGGGTCGGGCGGAGCGGAGTTCGCCGTCTTCCGGGTCTTAGCCCGAGTCCGAGCCCTGGGGTCGGGCAAAGCGGAGTTCACCGTCTTCCGGGTCTTAGCCCGAGTCCGAGCCCTGGGGTCGGGCGGAGCGGAGTTCGCCGTCTTCCGGGTCTTAGCCCGAGTCCGAGCCCTGGGGTCGGGCGGAGCGGAGTTCGCCGTGGCGCCTTTGGCAAGGCCTGACTGCCTGTCAGACTCACTCTGTCGAGTGGCACCGCAGTCGGAGTGGCGCAGGCGGCGCTGTCCTTCTGTCAGACTGGTCAGAGGAGCGGTGGAGTGACGGCAGTCATTTCGGCTCTGCCGGGGGGGGGGGGGGCGTCAGGATAAAGGTGTCAGGCCACCTTTGCGTTAAATGCTCCTGCAATTTGGTCAGTCGGTGTGGCGATTTAGTCAGGGTTGCTTCTGAGCGAAGCCAAGGCCTCGGGCGAGCCGGTGATGTGCCCGCCGTAAAAAAGGGGGCCTCGGGCGAGACGGAAGTCTCTCGAGGTCGGCTGCCCTTGGCCGAGGCTAGGCTCGGGTGGAGCGTGATCGAGTCACTCGTGTGGACTGATCCCTCACTTAATCGTACCCATCAGGCCTTTGCAGCTTTATGCTGATGGGGGTTACCAGCTGAGAATTAGGCGTCTTGAGGGTACCCCTAATTATGGTCCCCGACAGTAATATTAGTGCTAAAAGGCCTCGGCCTAATGATTTAAGTCCTACCTACATGTGGCACTGTCGTTTGGGTCATATAAGTGAGAATCGCATGAAGAAGCTTCATTCTGATGGGCTTTTAACTTCGTTTGATTTTGAATCATATGAGACATGTGAAGCTTGCTTACTTGGTAAGATGACCAAGGCGCCCTTCACGGGTTTACCAGAGAGGACGTTAGATTTATTGGAACTCATACATACCGATGTGTGCGGACCAATGAGTACGACAGCTAGGGGAGGATTCCAATACTTCATAACCTTCACTGATGATTTTAGTAGATATGGGTATGTCTACTTAATGAAACACAAGTCTGAATCCTTAGAAAAGTTCAAAGAGTTTCAGAATGAAGTAGAAAATCAGCGTGACAAGAAAATTAAAGCACTGCGATCAGATCGTGGTGGTGAATATTTGATTTATGAGTTTAGCAATCATCTAAAGAGTTGTGGAATTGTTCCACAGCTTACGCCGCCTGGAACGCCTCAGAGGAATGGCGTGTCTGAGCGACGTAATCGGACTTTATTGGATATGGTTCGATCAATGATGAGCCAGTCGGACCTACCTTTGTCGTTTTGGGGATACGCTCTAGAAACAGCAGCTTTCACACTAAATAGGGTACCGTCTAAATCCGTAGTTAAGACACCATATGAGATGTGGACTGGGAAGACTCCCAGCTTGTCTTTTCTGAAGATTTGGGGTTGTGAGGTTTACGTCAAGCGACTACAGTCGGATAAACTCACTCCAAAATCGGACAAGTGCATGTTCGTGGGATATCCAAAGGAAACTTTAGGATATTACTTTTACCACCGGTCAGAGGGCAAAGTGTTTGTCGCCCGGAACAGTGTGTTCTTAGAGAAAGAGTTTCTCAAAAGAGAGAAAAGTAAACAAAAGGTGTATCTTGAAGAAGTTCAGGATGAGCCAGTGGGACAAGATTCAACAAGTGATGCTAATGTAGCAGAACAAGTTGAGACGTCTATGGCAAGAGAATCACCACCACAACCACGAAGGTCAGCAAGGCTTCGCGAGGCACGAGGAGAAGTGCTATTGTTGGGCAATGGGGAAGTGTTGTTGTTAGACAACGACGAACCTGCAACATATTCAGAAGCGATGATGGACCCAGATTCCGAGAAATGGCATGTCGCCATGAGATCCGAGATAGATTCCATGGGAGAAAATCAAGTTTGGAACTTGGTTGACCCGCCTGATGGTGTTAGACCTATAGAATGCAAATGGATCTATAAGAAGAAGAAAGACATGGATGGAAATGTTCACATCTATAAGGCTCGACTTGTTGCAAAGGGTTTTCGACAAGTTCAAGGAGTTGACTATGACGAGACATTCTCGCCAGTAGCGATGCTTAAATCTATTCGGATCATTCTAGCTATTGCCGCATATTTCGATTATGAGATTTGGCAGATGGATGTCAAAACAGCTTTCCTAAATGGAAACCTAGATGAGGACGTGTATATGATACAGCCCGAGGGTTTTGTCGATCCGATCAATGCTGGAAAGATATGCAAACTTCAGAAATCCATTTATGGGTTGAAGCAAGCATCTCGGAGTTGGAACATTCGTTTTGATGAAGTGATCAAAGGGCTTGGTTTTCATCAGAATGAAGAAGAAGCTTGTGTTTACAAGAAGGAAAGTGGGAGCGCTGTTGTTTTTCTGATCTTATATGTGGATGACATATTATTGATTGGGAATGACATTCCTATGCTGGAGTCCGTCAAGGCTTCACTGAAAAAGAGTTTTTCTATGAAGGACTTAGGGGAAGCAGCATATATTTTGGGCATAAGGATCTATAGAGATAGGTCGAAGAGGCTTATAGGATTAAGTCAAGATACGTACATTGACAAGGTTTTGAAACGGTTCAACATGGAACAGTCCAAGAAAGGGTTCATACCTATGTCACATGGTAAACACCTTAGCCAGATGCAATGTCCTGCAACGGCTAATGAGCGGGAGCGCATGTGTAAGGTACCATACGCCTCAGCAATTGGTTCAATCATGTATGCCATGATAAGTACACGCCCAGATGTTTCATACGCTATAAGTGCTACGAGTAGATACCAGGCTGATCCAGGTGAGGATCACTGGACAGCGGTAAAAGGCATTCTTAAGTACTTAAGAAGGACTAAAGAAATGTTCCTGGTATATGGGGGTAAGGAGGAGCTCGTTGTAACTGGTTACACCGATGCTAGCTTCCAAACTGACCCAGACGAGTTAAAATCGCAATCAGGTTTTGTGTTCACAATAAATGGTGGTGCTGTTAGTTGGAAGAGTTCCAAACAGGAGACTGTGACTGATTCTACAACAGAAGCCGAGTACATTGCAGCTTCTGAATCTGCGAAGGAAGGTGTTTGGATAAGGAAGTTCCTCATCGAGCTTGGTGTGTTTCCTAATGCATCTAGCCCATTGAACCTCTACTGTGACAACAATGGGGCTATTGCGCAAGCTAAGGAGCCAAGGAACCACCAGAAAAACAAACACGTACTGCGGAAGTTTCACCTCATACGGGAATTCATTAGGCGGGGTGAGATAAAGATATGCAAAATACATACCGATTTGAATGTTGCTGATCCTTTGACAAAACCTCTTCCACAACCTAAGCATGAGGCACACGTGAGATCTATGGGTATTAGATATCTTCTAGATTAACTCTAGTGCAAGTGGGAGACTGTTAGAAATATGCCCTAGAGATAATCATAGAGATGAGCATATTTCTTTGTATCCATGATATATATATTGCTTAATTGAATATCCATGGAAGGCACCTTGTATTGATTAGCAATTATGTGAATTGTTTGTGAGATTCTTTACTTATATGGTTATTCTAAATGATGTCCCTAGTCAGAGTCGATGACTAGCACATGTATTAGTTGATGACTACATTTCACAAGTCATGAACATGGAGATGTTAAATTAATAATGTGGGCGCATGTATGACATGAGGCTGGACCGACCCAACGTGAGATATTGTAATATAGTTCTCTTCTTGCAACATGAATACTGTATCCTTAGACCTGAGATTGTCGCATGTTCTCAAGATGTGAATTGACTTACTTAGGGACTATCAAACGCTATCCCGTAACTGGGTAGTTATAAAGGTAGTTTTGGGTTTGTCAGGAAGCATGCTATGAGGCATGGTCAGTCAAGATGGAATTTGTCCCTCTCTTTGTGAGAGAGATATCTCTGGGCCCCTCGAGTGATTGGATCAAGAAATGCATGGCCGTGCTAGGGTTAAGAGTTAACCATTGAAAGGATTCCAATTCACAGTATCGAGAAAGAGAGGTCAGCTTAGAGCCAGACCAAATATCGTGAGACAAAGGGAACAACATGTACTTAATGTCGCAATGGTTCGTCTGATATGATCTTTACGTACACATAGGAGTTGACATGTCTTGCTAGAGGCCGCTGTCAATTATTGGGCCAAGTAAGAGTACTCGGGCTATGTCTATTTGTACGTGAACCTATAGGGTCACACACTTAAGGGGAAGGAAGCCTAATTCGGATTAGATCCGAAATTAGACTGGGCTTTAGGGTTAATGATGGGCCTCGGCGTCAGAAGCCCACCATAACGCCTATATAATGAGGGGCGGGGGCGCGGTTAAGAGATAACCTAATTCGCCACCAGCGAACTAACAGCCGCCGCCCACCTCTCACCCTCGCCAAGCCGCCGTCGCGAACCTAGCAGTTCGGTACGCGGCGCTTCCTCCCTGTACGTGTGGATACCTCGGAGGTGCTGCATCTAGAGCACTTGGACGGACCGTGCGAGGACGTGAAGGACGCCGGCAACTGCACGGCACTGCTCGACGCGTTCGTCTACATCGAGACGTCTTCCGCTGCTCTGCGCGTCTAGTGGTAATTCCATGACCTATAACCGCAGTAGTTCTTGGTATTATGGGGTTGAAAATTTTGTTTTGCGCTAGTGTAGCCTCCCCGTAATCCTACACTGTGAAGCCGGTGGCCCGTTTGGAGTGAGTTTTGTTTATTTTTTTGATAGCTCATGTTCCTCTTCCTTGTCCTCTAATGTTCACACCTTTTCGCTAGTTCAGTCACTCGTGGAGAGGAATGTCGAGAAATCCATGTTCCTTCACCAGCAGAAGCAGACTTGGGAGCAGCTCAGCCGGGAGCTCGAGGCCAAGGAAGATAGGGTCGCTGCGATCGTCAAGGAGGCCTTTCGCAACCTCACCACCAGGGCGAAGGAAGACCAGGCGCGGGACCAAGGCTGCCGAGAAGGCAGTCGCCGCAGCCCTGGCTCAAGCGGAGGTTGTGGAAACACAGGCTGAGGTGGAGCAAAAGCCAAAAGGCAAAGGATGAGGGCACTGCCTCGTCGGCACTGTTGTTGGCTGGCCTTGGATAGGCCAGTGCCTAGGTCCAAACTTTGGAGGCCGAAGTTGTGCGTCGGGGCAACGTGGAGGACCTGCTAAGGGCTTCAGTTGATGGTAACCCCCTATTTATCACCCCGACTCATCCTCTATGTCTGTTTTTGATGGAGCTCCAGACCATTGTTTTGTCGAACAGAGCTCTCGGACAGCTTGCCTCGATGGAGGGCGATTTTTCCATGGTCAAGAGCCACATGGAGGTGCTCAATGCTTAGCACATTAGTCTGTATAGGGCCATTGATGCCGCCTACGACCAGCTTTAGGGCTTGTTCGTTTAGCCCATTCCCTGCCGGGGTCGTGGGCGGATCCACGTGGAACAACCTTGCTTGGATTTAATCCTAGCCTGGAACAAAAGTTGTGTTCGGTTAGCCCACGCATGGTTTTGAGCACCATCCATCCCAACAAAAACCTATCGCCCCGACCCGGGAAATGAACCCGGCCCCGATGGCGTGGGAGATTTCCCCACGAACGCACGTCCGTCAGCCTCCGCCGCCCTTTTCTCACTAGTAGTTGATGTTGTTCTCACCAATATTCTTCTTCAATCCCTTTTGCTTATGTTGTATCTAGGGCATTTAGGGTTCTTGGTTTTGTTCTTGCTTCTCTTCTTGGATCCAGAGTATCTGGAGCGGCAGCCGATGGTCCAGCCACACAAAGCCATTGCCAGTGCCAGCCCCATGTCTCACGTCCCTGTCGTGCCCAGGACACACCGGCACGACGACAAGAAAGGGTGGCAGCAGGAGGAGGAGCAGCAGCGAAAGGCTGTCGTTGTCGGAAACGCCGGTGGCTTCGTCAGCCCGGCTGGCTCGTCCCGCTACTTGCTGACCGGCCGCTTCGCCGCCACCGAGGAGATCCAGGAGGTGGAGTCTGCCCCGGCCGTCGACAGCAAGCCCAAGCGGGAGGAAGCAGGTGAAGCTGCTGATGCGAAGAGCGCGCAGGCGCAAGAGCAGGTGAAGTTACTGAATACTCACTAGTACGAGTTATGACTAGCGTGCAGTACTTGTGTGATTCCTTTTATTATTGTTATTTTTAACTTTTGGCCCTACTCTTCTTGATTAGAAAATGATAAGAGAAATCAAAAGTGAGATGATGTGATCAGTGACAACAATCATATCAGCGTGGGGGCTTTGAGATTATGTGATAGAAAAATCGTAGCTTTATGGATTACAGGATCGTTATCAGAACTTGATAAGCATAGCACCTCTGATTTTTTTTAAACAATAACATGTAAACAAAGGCGCATCTTAGGTTTCAAGCCTGCGGATTCGTCTCGTTTAGTTCAGTAGTACCTGTGAAGCAAACATATGGCTCCTGCTAGATTCGCCTAAGAAAAGCATGCATTGGCATCTTAGCAGGTGGTTGTGCTCAAGGTATCCATGCACTGCAAAGCATGCGCCAGGAAAGTCAAGAAGCACCTCTCCAAGATGGAAGGTGAGCCTAGCAGCTACTACTGTATTTCTTCAGGATCTGAAACTTATGTTCGGAGTTCATAGATCACCACTAACCATTGGCCTGTGGATGCAAGCAGGTGTAACGTCGTTCAACATCGACTTCTGTTTAAGGGAGGATGATAATTTTACATTTTACTGCAAGTTGCCAAAACTACACTCATTTTTGTAGTCGATTACTTGTTGAGATCCCTTGTCCCTTCAACCACCTAGCATGGCCAAGCAAGTAACCGAACCAAGGACCAGTCCAATGTACTTGTGCATAAGGCATGAAAAAAATCAATAAAATACAACATGTAATGTTCTTGAGTTTCTAATATGTGCTTCTGCATCCCAAAAAACTCTCGATTGATTCAGATAATATGTTTTCTTGATAATATGTGTTGGGTGCATAGCATATTGGCATTGTTGCACTACTAAAGCTTGCAGTAATTTAGGACGATTTCTCTGGCAGGATTATCCACAAATGAGTGTAGCAAATTGTTCATTAACCTACTCATGATTTTTCTTCATTTTTCTACTACTACTTGTACACTCGAAAAATAGCTATATGTCCATTATATTATAGGACCATTCATTATTGTATTATTGCCTCATACACTTTTTTTGTTGCAATCTACTTTGGTTTATTGTACATATTCATGCACTCGTTTCATGGTGTTATAGGGAGGAGAAAGCAATCAGAGAAAGAGGAAATAAATTCACAACCTGCCAGTTGATGCATCTTTATGCTTGATGTTTGTAGCACTTGATGTTACACATGCCGGTTGATACACATTATGTGTTGTTCTAGCATATCTAATCTTTGCTGAATGTTGAACATTTTCGATTTCAGATTTTTTATTTGGCAATCTGTGTATAATTAGAACAAAGATTGATCATATGTATTGGGAATTGTATGGCTGTTATGTTTATTTTTTGGAGAGAATATAGTGATATGTTTTATGTTTAAACTTGAGTAACCATAGGGTTGCAATCCCTGCATTAACCGAACACATGTTTCCAAGAGAGGGATTAGAGAGGGAGAGGGATTAAACCCCCAAAGGGATTAAATGTCATGGGAGGGATCCACTCAATCCCTCCCTAGATAAGATACCCTTGGGGATTTAACCCCTGTCATCCGAACAAAGCCTTAGGTGGTGCAGTCGGATGATATGGCTACACCGACCACTCGGGTAGCCCGCATCCCTGGCCATGTCCATGAGCTAGAGGCTTCGTTGTGGCTCAATCACATTATGAGGACTCGATCGAGTTGGACTAGGTGAGCCTCAGGTAGCCCTCGATTGGTAGGACAAGCTGGAGGACCTAGAGGTGGCGGTTGACCCCTACACTCAGTGTCTTGTTTACATTTTTATCGACCTGCATGGTGTTCCCTAGGAGAAATTAAAAAGTTTAGTTTTCTTTGAACAATTTTAGGAAGAATTAATGCTCGAAATGACTTGGACAATAACGCAATGTGTTTTTTTTGTTGGCCATACTCTGTTTTCTTCTCACCATTGAGCCTTAGGGACAAACGCCAACGACTTTAAGGGTCTAATTTCATTAGTGATCGATGCCTTAGCCACTAGGGCGTGGGCGTTCACAGTCTAACCAACTTCCTCGGGAAAATCCTTCATTCGCATTGTATTATCCAACCTGCAGATGTCAGGTTGGCCTGCTTACTTTGTCGTTGCCCGATTGCTATGATATTTATCTAAGGAAAAACAATGGACGCGCATCCAGGGATGGAACCGATTGCTCGGCTTACTTGTGGCGATAGGGTCAGAACCACAAGACATGCTTTATCGGAGTCATTATGACCAACATATTTTGTCTACCCCCATCCTTCTCCATCTAGAAATACGGAGCAGGCTAACCACTCGGGGAGGTACACTCCCTTGGTGACCTTGGGCTCCAAACAATTTCCCAATCCTTTCCCCAGTGGCCCTCTGTTCTTCGTTGTTGTCGGAAGGATGCCATAGATCAAATCCCTAACATGGTCGGCCCCCATCCTTCTCCATCCTTCTCCATCTAGAAATCCCTAACATTATGACCAACATATTTTGTCTGCCCCCATCCTTCTCCATCTAGAAATCTGACAAAAGGATGCCATAGATCAAATCCCTAACATGGTCGGCCATCCCTACAAATTTGATGTCATCGGGTGTGGGCATGTGGCCCTTGGCCACGAGAGCGCAAATCGTTCCTGCAGCATTGTGGAGGCCTAGCAGGAACGCAGTCGAAATGTCCCTAGCGAGTGGCCAGAGTGTCCGTAGAGATTGGCCTTCCTTCTGCGAGCTATGTCATCATGTTGACAAAGCAGAAAAAAGGTTCACGGGTCATAATAGGACAAATTAGGTCCCATGTAGATCGTGAACTCGCGCCCCAACTCTTCGAAGCCGGAGAGGGGACATGGATCCTGCTCCGGAACATGGCCCCATAGTGGGTCAAGCCATAGGTCTGCAAGCACCTCCGTGATGGTATCGAGGTTGTTGACCATGGGAGACTGAGGGGCCAGGGCCCTAACCTCTCCTCCCTCGGTAGTGACAACAAATTCATGGCTTCCAAAGTGTATGATCACCCTAGGGACCCAGTCGATGTTGCGTCTATCCATTTGGTACCTGATGACGATGATGATGAAAAATGTGCAAGGCCCCTACTTGGCACTAAAATTATAGGTGTTTCATGTTAGCTCTTGCAAGTAAATTTGTAATGCACGTTCAAGGCCTAGATGGTGTGCGTGGTGGACGCAAGAGTTGTAATGGTTTAGGACAAATGTCCCTACTCCAGTCTTCAGTGGCTTGGATAGGATATTAAAGGTATCATTAAGAGGTTTGTGACACCTAACTTTGGCATAAAGAGACCATTGTGTGCTATGAGTGATGAAGCTCAAGCTGCTCTAGTGGCCTTCAACATTGTGTGCAGTTATATTGGTACAAGGGATCTTATTCAAGAGCACCTGGCCTTCAATGTTTGGCCACTTTGAGTTGAGTGGGAAATGCCAGAGCCGCGGGAAGGGAGCCCAATGAGGGGAGAGGCTAAGAAAGGGGGCCTTATAAGGTTAAAATATAATTATAAATTTAGGAAGCAGTTCAAAGAACCAAATGATGATTGGTTGTATGGGATTGAAGCGAAGTGCAACAAAGTACTAGGTTACTTTATGAAGAAAGAAGATGGGGCACTGGCAACCTTTGGAGCCCAGGGGAAGAGAAGGCTAACTCGGGTGTTCGATGCTAGCTGTAGGCTTCGTTTACCTAGATTATCCCCGCCTAGCGCAATGTGGGATAAAGAAGAAAAAGGATGCTTCAAAAGCACCAACAAATACCCCAAAGCAAAAGAAAGTAAAAATTACAACGAAGCGCTAAAAGGTTAACTTCGAGGAAAGGGCAGCTATAATCGAGCCTAGATTGCATATGAAGGCTGCTTCTATTGAGGAGGTCGTTGCTAAGATGCAACTGATCGATGAACTGAAGGTCGATTCCTCTGATACAACAAAGGTGACAACACTTAGCACCTCTTTGCTAAGAAATAGTAGTTTTATTCTTTGAGGGTTGTGTCGGGGACCATAATTAGGGCTACCCCAAGACTCCTAATCTCAGCTGGTAACCCACATCAGCACAAAGCTGCAAAGGACTGATGGGTGCGATTAAGTCAAGGCTCGGTCCACTCAAGGGACATGATCTCGCCTCACCCGAGCCCAGCCTCGGGCAAGGGCATCCGACCCCGGAGGATTCACGTCTCGCCCGAGGGCCCCCTCAAGCAACGGACACACCTTCGGCTCGCCCGAGGCCCAGTCTTTGCCAAGAAGCAACCTTGGCCAGATCGCCACACCAACCGACCGTATCGCAGAAGCATTTAATGCAAGGATGGTCTGACACCTTATCCTGACGCGCGCCCCCCAGTCGATAGAGCCGAAGTGACCGCAGTCACTTTGCCACTCCACTGACCGGCCTGACAAGAGGACAGCGCCGCCTGCGTCGCTTTGCTGCTGTGTCGCTCGACAGAGTGAGGCTGACAGCAGCCAAGTCCGGCCTCGGGCGCCATAGGAAGCTCCGACCCAAGTGGGTCCGGACACGCAACTTGGCCACCCGGACTAAAACATGTGAGTCCCGAGCATGTATCAAAGGACAACCAATCTCAGACAGAGAACCCTATGAGATGTACTACTAATGCTTCCTAGCTAAAAGTTGTGTACAGATCCAGATCCCGGCGAGTTTGCCTCCCGAGGATTGTTGACAACCTTTCCAAAAACGCTCGTATCCAACCTCAACACATCAAGCCTGCATCCTAGGCGGGGGGCCAGGTACCAAGGAGGAGTCAACAATATCGCACACAACAGGAACAAGTTGAAAATAGATAAGTGCTAATACTGCTTAACAAATAGTACTCTTGAATACCTTACAAAAAGCGAAAGTATTACATCTGTTTTCAAGTGGAGCCCTAGTTCTATTTCTACTCTGCAGGTATGAACTACCTCCACACTAGTAAGGGTCGTGAGATAGCTGGCTCCGAGCGGCTCGCTAGCGGAGGCGACCACATCAGCACCGACGGTGGCGGCCACCTCTGCATCGATGACTCGCCAAGCAGCGGCGATCATCTCAACATGTACGCCTCTGCGAAAGGGTCCTCACCCCCATGTTCATACGGGGGGCGACAACGAGGCCATTAAAGCCAAAGAGCCGGAGGTCCAACGGCAGGAGGCGCTGACGGTCTCGCCAGCGGAGGCAACCACCTCTACAATGGGTAGCCTCACCAGCGGCGGCGACCACATCAGCCCCACCAGTGGCAGCGACCACCTCTGCACCGATGGGCGGCGGCTACCCCAGCACGCACGAAGAGGTCCTCGCTCCTGTCCTCACTACGCGAGTGAGGACAAGACCATCCAAGAACGCCGTCGCCGCCCCCGCGGCGTACGACATCTTATACGACCCCCTGGGATGGCCGGCGGTGTGGGAGAAGCCATGGATGTGGCCGACCCGCGCACGGCGCAACCGTCGCCCGTGCGGTGGACGGGCAGCCACGCTCTGCCCAAACGGCAAGAGGCAGCGCCGGAGGCGACACCAGAGCCACCCAGGCCGGGGAGCCAGACACGCGGTAGCTGACGGCGCCCCAGACGACTGGCCCCGCGTACCCGGAGTTCGCCTCCTCCGCAAGGCTGGCGAACGCCCTTCTCCCCCGAAAGCTGGAGGAAGAAGCGGACCGCCAGCCCACGCGGAAGGCGAAGCTCCCACTCGGCTCGCCCTCCTCCCCAGCGCGGATGATGAACATCCTTGAAGCTGAGGGCAGGGGGGAGGCTGCAGCCCGGCTCGCTTCTCTCCACCACAAGGCTGGTAGTCATCCTTGTGAATGACCACCGACCGGAGGTTGCGACTAGGCTGCATGATGAAAATCCTTGAAGCCGAATGATGGTAGAAGAGCGCCAACCTCCATGAGGTTGCACTCCTCCAACAGCAGCAAGAAAAAGACAAGATCGGCGACACCACCACGAGCGCGAGCTCTCCGGCGGTGGGGTCGTCGGAAGGGACGACCTTGACGCGGATCCCTCTAGGGAACACTAGCGCACCCCATCTGGAGGCCCGGAAAGTGGAAGGGCGCG
Source organism: Zea mays (assembly GCF_902167145.1). NCBI lineage: Eukaryota > Viridiplantae > Streptophyta > Magnoliopsida > Poales > Poaceae > Zea > Zea mays. The sequence continues at coordinate 163,970,256 of NC_050101.1, read as the reverse complement.
ACGGTCGCAAGAGGAGCGAGGCATGTCTATTGCCCGGGAGATCGACCCGTTTTTAAAGGCAGATCTCCCCACTCGCGCCCCCGAAGCGTCATGTGCAAAGTCTCCCCCAACGTGCACCAAGGTTCCCACCTTATGACATGGGGGCCAAGCCCCACATGTCATACAGACTGACACGAAGAAGGAGCGTGCAACTGCCCCGCGGTTACGCGCCCCTTCATTTTCGGGGCAACCAGCGGTCAGGAAGGCGAACCGCCGCGCAAGGGGCATGCAACCGCCCCACGGTTAAGCGCCCCTTCATCTTCGCCGTAACCAGCGGTCAAAGAGGCGAACCGCCACGCAAGAAGCGTACAACTGTCCCGAGGTTGTGTGCCCCCTCAGCTTCGTTGCAACCAGCGGTCCATCATGGGGGCCCAGGCCCACATGTCATGCAACCGGCGCGCCGGATATCGGGTGCGAAAAAACCGCACCGCCGCTTGCGCCAATGCCACGTCTTCTCGGGGCCGTCACAGGAGTCTGAAAATGTAAATTTTTCAGAACCCGTGCAGCGACTCGAGGCACCCCCGCGCATGGCCCAATAGTGACATTAAGTACGATGGTCATGGGTCAGTCAGCCGTGGGAATAGGCGTAGCAGTCGGCATGACCATAGGCGGACCGACAGTAATTGCATCAACAGGCGCGCAGGAGCAGCGGTCCACCGCTAATCAGACTCTGGTCCCACCTGCAAGCTCGCATCCTCCCCTGAGGCGGGCCCGGGGGCCACTGTCGGTACCCTGAATCAGGGGTGCCCTCTTCTACGGTATGAAGGAGCTGCACATGTACCACACCTCCAGGTCATACGGAGAGCGGCACCCGACCCACTACATGGGCAGGACTAGGGGCACCACGTGGCAAGAAAAGATAATACATCCCGAGGTGCATCGATGGGTCCAGGCCTCCGAGGGACACCGGACCCCTATACGAACGGGTCCGGAGCTCCCAAGAGGGCATGCCGGGTCCCTCGAATAAGCTCCAGGCTCCTCCGAGTAAGGTCCGGGCCTTGGCAAGGTCCCGGGGCGAGGAGGATCCCGACAAGAGTAGGGGTCCGGTGCCGGCACGTGTCCAGGCCTTGCCCTACGCTTCCCGCTCAGGCGGAGGTCCACTGCTGCCGCGTGGCTTGTGGCCCGTGACATAAGCCAACGGGCCGAGCCTAACGCAAGGTCCATACAGCCATGCAACCTTTGTGTTTATTGCGGAGAAGACGCGCCACCTGCCACCACGCTGACAGGCGACGTGCCCTCTCGGCATTTAATGCGCCCTGTCCAATCCACTGGCAGACAGTGTCAGGGTCATCCAGCAGACGGCGCATCTGTCCAGTCTACTGGCAAACAGTGCGCCCGTGCCAAACGGCGCACTGTACTCATCTTCCCTTCTACCAGAAGCTTCCCCTGCACACCGAGGATACGCAGATCTCAGGCGACAGGACACAAGAAGATTGCCCCAGCAGCGAACACTTGTGGCTCCAATGCTATTTTCTTTATGTCTCTGGGCCCACATGTCGGGGCCCAGTACCTTTGTGCATGCCCCCCTTCAGCTATAAAAGGGGAGGCATGCGACGTTACACACACGCACGCAATCTGAGGCTCAGTCTTTTAGACCACACCTTAGACTCGCAAGCTCATACAAGCTCACAAGCAATACATCTCACAGTGGAGTAGGGTATTACGCTTCGGCAGCCCGAACCACTCTAAATCCTTGTGTGTTCTTGAGTTCTTCCCGTTCATTCCAACTGTCAAGCAGAACACCTAAGCCCCTCCTCATCTTAGGATTTAGGGCGGGTGCACTCCGCCACCCGGCCGGAGATTTACTCTCCGACAGGCGTGATGAAGCTTGTTTTGGCCTTGTCTTCCTCTTTCATGTAGATTTGATGATATCCCTAAAAGCAATCCTGCAGAGACATCACTTCGCATCCGGCCGCGGAATCGATGATTTTGTCGATTCTTGACAAAGGGAAATTGTCCTTTGGACATGCTTTGTTGAGATTAGTGAAGTCGATGCACATTCTCCATTTTCCATTTTTCTTTTGCACCATGGCTACATTGGCAAGTCAGGTGGGGTAAGCAATCAGTTTAATGAATTTTGCTTCTAGTAAGCAGTGGACTTCTGCCTTCGTGGCTTCTGTTTTTTCATTAGACATTTTCCGCAGCTTTTGTTTCTTGGGGCGCACTGTGGGATCAATGCCCAAGCTGTGTTCAATGATGGTGCGACTGACGCCGACGAGGTCTAGGGCAGACCATGCGAAGCGTCCTTGTTGCGGTTGAGACAAGAGAGAAGTCTTTCTTCTTCTGCTGGCAGGAGGTCTTTGCTGACTAGAACCGTTTGCTTGGGGGTCACAGGGTCGACGGGTACTGTTTTGATTCCCTTATTTCTCTGTAGTTGTGCATTAATCTTTTTGCCTTTGTTTGTGTGAGGGCTGCTGGTGTCTTCGCATTCTGTTGTGAGGCAATGTACATTATGCTGGCCGGGGACGAAGTCTCTTTCTATGTTCATGGCTGCCTGTTGATCTCCATATACGGTGATTGCGCCCTGAGGGCCTGGGATTTTCATGCACAAGTACAACTCATGTATTGCTGCCTCGAACTTGTTGATGGATCATCGGCCCATGATGGTGTTGTAGGGATAGACCATGTCGACTATGTTGAAGGTGACTTGCTCACTTCACGCGTTCGGCACAGTGCCGAATGACAGTGGTAGCTCTATTTTGCCAATTAGGAAGGTTCCTTTTCCTCTGAAGCCATAGAGAGGGTTATCTGCTGGCTTGAGTAGGCTGTGGCTTATGCCCATGCGATCGAAGGCATGCAAGAAAATGATGTCGGCCTGACTGCCATTGTCGATAAGTACTTTGTGTAGATCCCATCCTGCTACTCAGTAGTTGATCACCATGGCATCGGCGTGGGGTGCGCTGCGGAGATCAACGTCTCTTGCGGCGAAGGTAAATGGTATATGGGACCACTTTGTTTGAACGACTGGCACGATGAGGGCTACGTGGTTGACCCTTCGATAGTGTTCTTTCTGCTACCGTTTTGTGTCGAACTCGGAGCTTGATCCTCCGGTGATCATATGAATGACCCGTTGAAAGGGCTGATCGGCAAAGTCCTCTTGTTTCGGTGCTGGTGGAGGAGGCTGTTGATTTTGGTGTTGTGGTGGTGGTGGAGGCAGTAGAGCTAGGATTTCTTGGTGTTGCTAGTATATGTTGTGATTTTGTTGGTGGGGATGGTACTACTCATCGCGGAATTGGTGTTGGTTGTATTGTTGGGGATGGTAGGTGTGGGCGACAACTCTTTGGTTGTCAGCCGGCTGGTTTCTAGCCATTCTGTCCTTTGTGGCCTTGATTTTAGGGTAGTCCCTAGTGGGATGTGCCGAGTCTTTGCCATGGAAAAAGCAATAGAACCTCCGCTGTTATGGGCTCGGCCTCTGCCCCAGCCTCTGGTGTTGTCGTTGCGGCCCTGCTGTGCGGGGTATTCGTGACGACGAGCGGTGTCTCCAGTTTGCTACCGATTGGATATGTTGTGCACTTGGGACTGGATACGGTTTTGCCAGCCTGAGTTTGATTGCGCAGGCCTGACCCATGTCCTGCTGGACTACGAAGTGTCCTTGGGCTTTCGTTGTGACTCGATTTTTCTTCGGTGGAGCTCTTCGGACCGGGCGTACTTTTCGAATAGCTGATATAACTCTTGCAAGTTTTTGGGTGGGTCTCTTACGCAGTGACAATATAAAATGCCGGCGCGAAGACCATTGATTTCATAGTGGATAGCTATGTGGTCGTCGATTGAAGGTAGTTGTGACTTTAGGAGGAGGAATTTTTTGTAGTACTCCCGAATGGTCTCTTATTCCTACTGCATGCAGAGTGATAATTCTGCCTGGGCATTTGTGTCTGGCCTGTACCCTTGAAAATTTAACAAGAACTTGTCACAGAGTGTTTTCCACGAGTCGATCGATAATGGCGGCAATCTTGTGTACCATGTGAAGGCTGGGCCTTCGAGGGCTATAATGAATAATTTGGTCATGGTGGTGGCATCCCTCCGGATGATGCGACCGCAACTTGGTAGCTCATGATGTATTGTGTTGGATCGGTGCTGCTATTGTACTTGGGATAGGTACTCGCCCTAAAATTGCTAGTCCAAGGTGAGGCTTGGAGCTACGGTGTGAGAGGGCTTCGCTCGTCAAGGTAGTTTAGTATTTGGAAAGTAGCTGGGGTCATGACTGGTATGTGGAGAGGGTTCTATTGCAACTGGTGGTGTCCTTCGCCTTGCATGTCTGCGATTTGTTGTTCTAGCTCTTTGGCCTTCTGTTCCTCATCTAGTATCATCTGCCTGACCTTGGCCTATATGGTGATGCGCTGGCGCTTGGCTGCAAGAATTTCTTTTTGCTTTTGTAAGTGATTGTTCTTGATGCAAAGAGCTCGCAACTTGAGCCGGTCTTCGGCTGAGATGTCTAGGACTTCGCCGTCTCAATGATGTCATCAGCCTCTAGGGGGTGAAACCTGGTGGAGGTGCCCGAGGTAATCCCTCAGAGCTGCATGTGCGAAGGGTGCCCTCTGGGGTGGGTGGATTCTCTTAGCGATGTCGCATGTTGTTGACTACCTCATCCTCAAGGGCCTCATGAGGGATGTCGTCAACGATGGTTGCCTTGCCCTTCTTCTCAGTGAGAAGGGCTGCCTTCAATGCGTTGTCCATGGGAGTGGTATCCTTCGAAGTCTCTTTCTTGGGAGCTATCGCGGGAATGGTTTTTCGAAGCACGAACGGTGGCCGCCAAATGTTGGAACTTGCTGACATGTGGTCGAGCTAATCCAAACAGTGGGGAAACGAGGATGATTTGATGCTTGTCAAAAAAGTGTATTAGAGCGACAATGTTTTTCAGCCTCTTGCAACAGGATACAGTGCGAGGGTATTTATAGGTAACCAGGGGACGATCTCACCTTGGCAAATACAATTATGCCCCGGTGAACTATGTTATCCCTGGAATATTCCCCTCTCAAGGGTTATTACAGGTCATTATAGTGTGATTAGGGACAACACGGACGGTCATACCAATAACTCTACCCACATAGCGGCTTACAAGTGGGACCAGGCGGCCCAGGGCGGTTATAAATGGGCCCGCCGTTTCGACAACGCGTGGGTGGCGACAGAAGCCTTCGTGCTCCGTGTGCCAGGTCTTTGGTAGTCGGTGAGGCCTTCGCTGTTCCTGGCTCCGGCGGGAACCAGCAAAGCCTTGCCTGCTTCAAACGCTCCCTCCGTCTTAGGGCCTTCGCTCCATCAGTCTTCACATTCCTTTACTTTTCCTCCGTCATGATTTATCGTTGTTATGAATCAACCGAGCAAGGGGGGCGGTGCGCCTTCGCTCCAACAAGAAGCAAAGCGAATTCGTTTATTTGTATATTCTAAACTGTGTCTCTAACTAACCTTTTAATTATAGAGGGTGTCACGTCACCTTCGTCATGCTGCGGCTCGTTGTGGATGTAGGTCCTAGCAAGCGTGGACGTGCAGCTTCCTGTGCCTTCTATGCAGCCGCACGTTCAAATTCCCGCTCCCGCGGTTAGACCTTCTGCAGCTGGACAGAGGTCCTCGCGTTCGACGTGGGATATGTTTGCAGACGTGGACGATGACGATGATGATGATGGTGACGACGAGGATGATGACGAGGGGGAGGATAACGTCATGGCCGCACGTCACGACGTCATTGGACCGTCCCAGCTGCAGGACGCTCCCACAACTCAATATACATAACAAACGAATCAGTGAGACACCATACCTTGGTCTACAAAGTTTTCCAACTCGAATACGAAGATTTGAGCAACTCTAGTTGGTTTGGAAGAAGATTGAAATGGCTGGGCACAACTCGGCCAGGAAACGACCGATTTATAGCCCCCTTGCTCGACGCCAAGATCTGCATTGCCTAGCTCGGCACCAAGATATGTGGCGCCGAGGTAGGAGGACACGTCGGCGACACGGCAGCTCTGGCCGCCGCTGCCACGTCAGAGCTCGGCATCATAGGCTATGACGACGAGTAAAGGGTACAACACAGGAAATAAATCGTTCAAGGGTCTAAACGTGATTTTTTTTTTGGAAAAATGACTAAAATACAAAAAATAATCGGGGTACATTGGCAGGTGCGTTTGGTTGCGGGACAGTTAGGACAGGGACTTCCCCTGGCGTCCTCTCTCGCCCCTCCAATTTTGAGGGACAACACTAGAATAGTCATGTCCTAACCTATGACCCAGAATCAAATAATCTAATTTGAGGGATCGTCTCGTCTCATCCTATCTCGTCCTGTCATTGCAACCAAACGCACACTAAATTATTGTTACTCAGCCATCATAGGTTTAGCAGTTCTGCTTAGAGCGGCAATATTATAATAACAGAGATACTGACCTATATCAGTTCCTTGTTACAGAGCCCAACGTAAATGAATGAAGAATACTGATTCAAAATTAGTTCAGTTTTCATGCATATCTGTCCAGACATCCAGTTCCAAGACGAGGTGAAATCAGAAAGAACCATCACGGAAACGGATTTCCCATTAATTCGCACAAAGATTTCATAAGCTGGCAACAATTTATGCACAATTCCCATCAAAAACTATTTCTGCACATATGTCTGTAAACTGATAAGAGTAGCACAAAGTACAGTACAGTTGGAACACTAGACAAAGCAGACAGAACACATCTGAATCTTAGTTGCAATACAATTTCAGCTACTGTCTCACTGTTAACAGAACCAACACCCATCGCAAGACGAACACACACATGATTTATCCCACTAAAACACAACGGATTTCGTAACCCTAAACCTGCGATCTCAAGGGAGAAGCCAAGCCGGAGGAGAGTTGTACGAAGGAACCCGCTCCGGGAAGTAGAGTTCGACGTGGGAAGGCAGCGGCCCTTCCGGCGGCGACCACCTGCCGATGTCGTTGCAAGGGTACCGCGGCCTCTCATTGACTCCGCCGAACGTCATCTCGGCATCGTAGAAGCTCCGATCATCCAAGAAGAAGATGCCTTCCTTGAACCCCGGGTATTCACGCACCTCGTAGGACCTGGAGCATCCTCGCCCCACGAACAGCATGCGGCCACCCAACGCACTCAGCTCGATCCAGGTCCTAAGGCTAGTTTGGTGCCGCGGCGGTCGAATCGGCCGCCACACCTGGTGCGGTAAAACTGTGGTGCGGCGTGGTGGCTTAGTCGTGCTACCAAACAGCCCCCTAATCTTATCGTCTGCCTCGGTGATATACATCCGGAACACCTTGAACGACGACGTCGGCGCGTGACGGTGGGCAGCGAGCCTGACGACCATCAGCAGTTCCCCGCGGGATACCACGAGGTAGCGAGCGCGGACGAACTGCTCGTCACTGCACTCGGCTTCGATCTGACAGCACGTTAACGCCAACAGCGCTACCTGAATAACCTCACCATTATCATCATAGGCCCCTCCGCATACGAGGATATGCCCATCTTTGGTGAGGAAATGGAAGGAGTCCCGGTAACACGCGACGTCCTCCAGTTCCCAACCTGGCCCAACTAGCGCGGCGGGCAAAACGTCGCAGTCGAGGGCCACCTTATCCCCTGCGCGCCAGAACGCGAAGTGGCGCCGGTGCGGCCCGTTGAGGTCCGGTTGGTAGGTGACGATGGCCGCGGCGATCCAATGCTGGTGATCAGGCGGGGAGGAGAGGGTGGCGGCGAGGATGACCATGCTGTGGACTTTGTGATCGGCGTGACGCTCCAACACGTCGGGTAGCGCGCGGCAGTCTCCGGTGCGGATGTTGAGCAGCCGGTGCGCGCAACTATGGTAGCAGGCGAGGAAGAACCAGCCGCCGTCGTACGAGCCGAAGTAGCGGGGCCCGTGCAAGGGCAAGGGCAAGGGCAACATGTTGTGTTCGCGGCAACCGCTGAGGTAGCAGTAGACGCCAGTCACGTCCGCGGGCGGGAGGAGGAGCGACGGGAGCTGAAATGTCGAAGGCTCTGCCTGCGCGACCGCCGCGAGCCACGCCTGGCAAACGGCGGCCATCCGCGCGCGGTCGATTGGGCATGGGACGCGGTTCATGATCTCCGTCACCAATTTGATGTCGAGGTTCGCCCACCGCCGAGGCACAGCCATGGGAGGCAGGGATGGAGGTGCGAGGGATTGGGAGTTTGGGGGATGCTTGGGGTTGGGGCTCGGTGTTGGTGGATGGCTGTTAGCGGGAGGTCGTTGAAGAGAAGACTCCAAGAACTTCGGGGAATGGAAGCCTTGCGTTGTCGGGACTCCTTTTTGTTCTGGAAGAAGAGCCGTGGGTCGTGGCCAGACCGCCAGACAGCGCAGGAGAGCCGTTGCAAATTGCAAGATGGGAAAAAAATTACGTACATACCCGATGTAAACATATTTTTTATAGCCCCTCATATCTATCACTTGAAGACCTATAAAGACATATCAAAATTTACAAAATAACTCTTTATTAATTTATTTTTTCTTCTATTTATATAAAACATCAGTTAATGTATGTAAGGTGCTGTAAAAGAGATTCTTTACATCTTAAATATAAAGAATTTTTTTCTCAAAAAAGGGCTAAAACTTTCGAGTGTCTTCTCACAGCCAAACTTTTATATCGACCTATGTTTTTTAGTCGTTGGATCGATTTTAGTCACCAATCGTGCAAGTTGGACCATTAATCGATAGTAAGTCGTCCGTCTAATCGTCTATGCTTCAATAAAACGATACAACACGACTTGTCCTATTTTTCTATATAAAAATATATTGCTTACTAAAAAAACTAATCATAAAGAAGAAAGTGATTTACAGTTAAAAACTCATGAGAAAGTGACTTATTTGAAATGGCGCTCATAAACCCGTCACACTACCTTTTGATTATTTGTTCATGCTTTTTTTATTTAAGTGGTCCACAACTCAAAACTGCGACTATTTGTTTGAGTCGGTCGATTAGTCGTACACCTCGATATTAAGTCGCCAAGTCATGTCGACAGCAAAAAAAACCGATATCGACTTAAAATCACCGATGGACCGTATCATAATCCTCTTGATGAACCAGTTCAAATGTACTTTAACTTGTCGCGTTCCAATGGACCTAAATAAATTTAGCCCAAAAGTCTCACATCTCCATCTATTGTCGAAACGGAGCTTCACCTTGCATCTTGCAAAAAAAAATTATTTACATACGGGATGTAAAGAATCTTTTTTACAGTCCCTCACATACACCAACTATTGGTATATATAAATAAAAGGAAAACAAATTGCTAAAGAGTTATTTTGTAAATTTTGATCTGTCTTTGTGGGAAAAAATTCTTTACATCGGGAATGTAAAGAATCTCTTTTACGGTCACTCATATACACCCGCTACTGGTCTATATAAATAGAAGAAAAAAACAAATTACTAAAGGGTTATTTTGTAAATTTTGATCTGTATTTGTGGGTCTTCAAGTGGTGGATGTGAGAGGCTGTAAAAGATGGTATTTACATCCGATATGTACAGAATTTTTTTCCTTTTTTTTTAAAAAATTCTTTATATTTGGATGTAAAGAATCTCTTTTACAGTCTCTCACATACACCAGCTGCTGGTCTATATAAATAGAAGAAAAACAGATTACTAAAGGGTTATTTTGCAAATTTTGATTTGTCTTTGTAGGCCTCCAAGTGGTGTATGTGAGAGGCTGTAAAATATGATGTTTACATCCGGTATGTACACAAAAAAATTAGGAAAAAAACTCTTTACATCAAGGATGTAAAGAATCTCTTTTACAGTCCCTCACATACACCAGCTGCTGGTCTATATAAATAGAAGAAAAACATATTACTAAAGTATTATTTTGTAAATTTTGATATGTCTTTGTGGGCCTCCAAGTGATGAATGTGAGGGGCTGTAAAAGATGGTGTTTACATCCGGTATGTATATATTTTTTTCGTTTTTTGAAAAAGAATTCTTTACATCTAGAATGTAAAGAATCTCTTTTACTATTCCTCACATACACCAGCGGCTGATCTACATAAATAGAAGAAAAACAAATGAATAAAAAGTTATTTTGTAAATTTTGATCTGTTTTTGTGGGTCTCCAAGTGATAGATGTGAGGGCTGTAAAAGATGGTGTTTATATCCGGTACCTACAAAATTTTGTTCTGTCTCCGCTTTCAGAGTCAACGGTGCGAGCGTCAAACTCGAACACTGTAGGATTCTTTTTAGCACTTATAATTACAATTTAAAACAAATAGCAGTTTTCTATCGCTAATCACTTCTCAAACCTTCTCATGACAGGTGCCTCTCCCACTTCTATCATCCCTCTGTCATCCGAAAAACGATGGATCTTAAATCACAAACTATATCATCATCAATAAAAATGTTTCTTGTTTTCTTTCTATGGCGGCACAAAATAGAGAGACATGAGATAAATCTATACTACCTATTAAGGCTCTAAGGGATAGGCTGCCTCTCTGCCTTCCGACGATCTCAACCGTCCAATACACTTTAGCGTCTCTCAGCCGTCCGATGCGTCCGATGCGCGCAGTCTCACCCCCACGCATCGCCCCGCCCCCATCGTCCAACCGTGCGAGCACCCCATCGTCCCGCCGCCTCCTGCCCCCCTCCTCCGCACGAGCCGCAGCCGGCCCCCGCAGACCGCGTGCGTGCTCTCTCTCCCCTCCTCCCCCTCCCCCTCTCCGTGCGATGACTGGGTGGGCTACCGCCGCCCTACGCAAGGTGCCGAGAACTTCGCCGATATCTGCGCCGGAGAAGAGCGCCCACCAGATCAGGTATTCCCACCCCTCGTCCCGTACTCTAACCTCAAGCTATTTGGCTATCTGATGCCTACGAACTTCGAACTAACTGCTCACAACCAAAACCTTATCTCAAACAAACAGGCGCTTGGAAGGCGCGCTGGCCGGTGGATGACGATGGCGGGTGGCGGGGGACTGAACCGGTCTTCATCGAGGGGGCAGCTGCCGCCGCAAGAGCTGCTTGACGATCTCTGCAGGTATTTCCCTAAGCCCTAGACCCCTCTGAAGTTCTTATTGGATTTGCTTAAATAAATCTGAGTTGAGTCACCTCTGCAGCCGGTTCCTTCTGAATGTGCCCAAGGAGGAGCTGGAGTCGTTCGAGCGGATCCTGTTCCTGCTGGAGCAGGCGCACTGGTTCTACGAGGACAACTCCGTTGAGCACAACCCCAACCTCAAGTCCCTCTCCTTCAAGGACTTCACTTCCCTCAGTAAGCCCGCCTGTGCATGGATGCATATGAGATTATGGTTGGATTGGTCACCGACTCCAGTTCCGTTGCGTTGATATGGTGTATTGGATCGATGGTGTGTGCAGTGTTCAAGAGCTGCACTGCTCTCCGGCCCTACATCGCGCACCTGGATGATATCTACAAGGACTTCAACAACTACAAGTTTCGTGTGCCTGTGTCCGGCGCCATCATCCTAGACGACACTTATGAGAGGGTAATTTACTGATATTTTTTTTGCCCCAACATATTGCATTTTAGAGTTCCATGTCGATTGTAGGTTGAACAATATCATTTTCCTTACATTTAAAATCAGTAGATAGGACCAGCTATAACTCTAAAATCAGTAGGCATACAATTTCACACGTTGTTCTGCAATAAAATTAGACACATACATGAACTCTAGATTTTTTACTCTTTTGAGCTCAATTTTTGTATGGGTGGGGTGGGGCTTGGGGTTGTGTTTCTTTTCAAGACCAATTATCTTTTCCCCCCTTCTCTGCAGTGCTTGCTTGTTAAAGGATGGAAGGCTGGGGCCAGCTGGAGCTTTCCTCGTGGAAAGAGGAATAAAGATGAGGAAGACCACACATGTGCTGTTAGAGAAGTAAACTTCTGCCTGTATCATGTTCATGCCTGCAGTTTATTTTCCTTTTTGAGTGCACCCTACAATTTCTTTGAAGCATATTATACTTGCAGCAATGAAATATATTATGAATATATTCTTTGATACCATTCAACACCATTCGCTACTTTTATATGATCATAGTCCCTGCTTGGTTAGAGTTGAGTTTACAAATTGCATTTTTCATATCTCTAGATCTTCTAATACTTTTATCTCTTCTTCACGGCAAATGTCTGTTTGGTTAAACATGTATACATTTCATATCTATACTACCTATTAAGGCTCTAAGGGGTAGGCTGCCTCTGCTTGTTCTGCCTTCCGACGATCTCAACCGTCCAATACACTTTAGCGTCTCTCAGCCGTCCGATGCGTCCGATGCGCGCAGTCTCACCCCCACGCATCGCCCCGCCCCCATCGTCCAACCGTGCGAGCACCCCATCGTCCCGCCGCCTCCTGCCCCCTCCTCCGCACATCGTCCCGCCGCCTCCATATATACAACAAGGATCCGCGAGAACGCCCTTTTGTGAGAAAGAACTTGTTTAAAAAACTTGCATTTTTCTATCGTGGCTTCTACATATGACCTTAAAGAACTTGTTTCAAAGTTCATTCCATAAACTTATCTAGAATATTTATAATTAGATTGGTTGTAATGTAGTGGTGAAACAGTTAGATTAAAATAACAAAATTTGTGTATGCCTAGGATCATAAATGAATTATGAAATCTTTTTTATAATAATATAACACACATTTGTACATAAGTTATTGTGGTATTATATGGTCCCGTTGCAACGCACGGGCACTCACCTAGTGAGACAATATGTAGTATCTCTTCTTTCTCTACTATAAAACACTGTTTGTCTCTTCGGTTTATCTCTCCCTGCTGCCTGATATTTAAATGGTAAAAGCTAAGAATACACACAAATAAGAATTTAAACTATAATTGTTGGCTCCAAACCTATATTCATACTCACCTAAACACCAATGAGAATTCTTGAAATATAATATCATTTCACATGTTTGTAAAAAGTAGCTAGGAATATTTCACGCCTTCTTCCCTACAAAACCTTCAAAAAGGATAAGGATTTTTTTAATCTAATTGTATTGCCCTATTGTTTGTTCTTTTCAAAATTTCGACAAGTACCCAATAGATTCCTAGGAGTTTTTTTTAGAATCTAGGCAAAGAGAATTTTAGAATTCTAAAGTCTCGTCTAAACATAATAAATTCTATTGGATATTTACACAAAGATACATAATCCAATGAAACAAATTAGTATTTTATCTAGTTTTTTAAATCCCTAAGAACCAAACTTCACCTAAATCAAGTGTCTGTTTGGATCATTAGCGCTAAAAACCAGAAGATAAAAATAATAACAGTAGACGTAACAAATCTACTAATTAATACCTAAAGATCTGCTAGTATTGTGTTGTACAATTCCCGGAGTGCACTAAATATTCTGTAAGACTAGAGAAGCATGTCATGTTAGCCTAACAGTTGGCAAGACTACCAAATGATTGTTACTCAGCCATCCTAGGTTTAGCATTTATGTTTAGAGCGACAATATTAATGTAAGCGGAAGCTATTTTACGCAATGATGTGTATTGTCCTTCAGGCATCAATATATAGGAGAGGTACAACCATAGAGAGGAAAGCAGATATTACAATTGATCCTCTAATCTAGTCATACCTAAATTGACCTAGCTAACCAAATACAGAGAGCGGCTACCAAATACAGGGTTGTGGCATACACGGTGGTGACAGATCTTGTGTCTAACAGCCTTCCGTATAGATTGTCGTAGGAAGACCTTTGGTGAAGATGTCGGCATACTGTGATGTTGTCGATACATGGAGTACGCATATCTGACCGAAGGCAACATACTCATGAACAAAGTGTAAATCGATCTCCACATGTTTGCCCCATTGATGCTAGACTGGATTGGTGGCACACTTAAGTGGAGAGTGAAGTTCCATCAGAAGTTGATGGAGCCAGGATGCTTCGACAACTCCATTTGCGACAGCTCGATATTTAGCCTCAGCACTAGAACGAGACATAGTGGGTTTACTTAAAGTTCCCTTTACTTGGGAACAGGATCCAGATGTCGCCTAGAGGGAGGTGAATAGGTGAATAAAAATTAACACCAAAAACATAGAACTTCCTACTTTACACGAAGTCTGGATCGCAGTGGAATGAAGATCACGTCGAGTAGGTCGCAACCAAATTAAAGTCCTTGTCTCTATATAGCCTGCACTTCAAGAACAACGTATACCAAATATAAGTAGTGAAGTGCAAATAGTAAAGTAATAAAAACAGAGAGACAAAGAACACCACAAAGCAAAGCACACAACAGACACTTGGATTTATCCGGTGGTTCGGCCAAGCCTGAAATGCTTGCCTACATCCACATTGGAGTTAGCCAAACCTCGGTTTGGAGTATCTCACTCCGTCATTCGGTTGCTCAGATCTGTCGAGTTACACAGAGTTGAGGTTGTCACAGACATTTGTAATACCCAAAATTGTATAAAAGGAATATATAGTGATTTCCTTATTTTATGTGCCATATTTGCATCATGAAAAGAGCATACATAAAATTAAGAGGGATTAATTAAAACAAATGATACTAAAATAAAATAAAGTGCATCTTGTTGGAGTTTTATATGTTTGTGCATTAAATAAAAATAATAAGTATAATAATAATAAGATAATAATTCTAACGGTTGGATTAAACCCTAAATTAAAATTGGGGTTTTGGAAATGAGAAGAAGAGAAATGATATGAAAATATAAATAATATATATATAAATAAATATATCCAGAATTAATACCCCTAATTTCATAAATATAAGTTGTAGTGATGAGCCATAGCAGTTTGAATTCAAATTTAATTTTGGAAATAGAGAAGAGAGAAAAGAATAAAGAAAAAAGGGGGGAGGGCGCAATGGGCCTAAACCCTAGAATCTGGCCCACCCTCCTTTTCCAGGTGCGGCCCATTCAGTGCGCGCGCGGCCCAACCTAATCTCCCGCTCTGTGACGCCGACACCGCGAGCCCCACGCGTCAGACCCACGACTCACTTAGGCACAACTGCTTCTTCCGCGCGCGATGGGAGCTCTCTCTGGGCACTGGGCCTGAACTGCCAGTCAATCGTGACCCTTTTCCCAGTTGGCGTGTCGGTATCACTAAACCGTGGCCCCACTTGGCAGGCTCATCCCCTCCACCGGATTGCTCCCATGCATGGCGCACCTGCCGCCTGAAATCCAGCTCAGTTCGGTGGGAGTGGGGGACATGGTCAGGGTATAAACCGACCTCGGGTACCCTCGCCTCTAGTTAAACCATGCCAATTGACCCGGAAACCACCACCTACGGAAAGCGTGCGCGCGGCGAATAAAGATTGCCGCCGTGAACCGTCGTCGACGATCCCAAATTCCGTCGCCGCGTTGACCTCGGTGCTGATCTGAGGCGCGGCAGTGGTGGACGAAGAACTAGAGTGGAGGAAAGGCTTGCAATGATCCCAGAATTTCACACTGGATCTTTGAGAGCACCTAGAGGGGGAGTGAATAGGTGATCCTGTAAAATTCAACAACTAATAGCCACAAAACTTGGTTATAAAGATGTTAGTGCTCAAAAGAAGCAAGTGGCTATAGAGTGACCTCCTGCGAATCACAATAATCACAAAGAAAGACAACACAAGAGACAACGGTTTATCCCGTGGTTCGGTCAAGTATAACACTTGCCTACCTCCACGTTGTGGCGTCCCAGTGGACGAGGGTTGCACTCAACCCCTTTCAAGTGATCCAATGATCAACTTGAATACCACAGTATTCTTCCTTATATATTTTTCCCGTTTGCGAGGTATCTCCACAATTTGGAGCCTCTCGCCCTTACAACAAAGATCACAATGAAAACACAAGAGTAAGGTTGGGAGCAACACACACAAATCCGCAGCACACACACACACACACAAGCCAAGACTTGAGCTCAAATGAAGCACATAGAGTTCACAGCTAGAACGGAGCTCAAATCACTAACACGATCGATCAAGCGCGTGGAGACGGAGTGTGGAGACTTAGAATTTCTTAGTGAATGCTTGGGTGACTCCTTCATGCGCCTAGGGGTCCTTTTTATAACCCCAAGGAAGCTAGGAGCTGTTGGAGACCAACAAGGAAGGCAATTCTTGCCTTCTGTCGGGTGGCGCACCGGACAGTCCGGTGCACTACCGGACAGTCACTGTAGCATGTCCGGTGCAGACCTCCTTCCTAATTTGGCGCAGCCGACCGTTGCAACTCCGGGCTGGTTGGCGGACCGGACAGTCCGTTGCCCCCTGCCGACCGTTGGCGCGGGCCACGCGTCGCCCGTGGATTGCGCGGCCGACTGTTGCGCTGGCGGCCGTTGGCTCACCAGACAGTCCGGTGCACCACTGGACAGTCCGGTGAATTATAGCCGTACGCCGCCAAGTTCTCCCGAGAGCGGCCAGTTCGCCGGAAGCCAGCCTGGCGCACCGGACACTGTCCGGTGCACCACTGGACAGTCCGGTGTGCCAGACCGAGCTGAGTCTTGGCTGCTTCGAGCCAAGTCCTTTTCTTCTTCTCTTTTCTCTGATTCTAGCACTTAGACAAATATATTAGTACACATAAACCAATGTAGTAAGTCTAGAACCATACCTTTGCTTTGATCATCACTTCTCTCTTTATTTAGCACATGAGAGCTTATTTAATTGTGTTGGGCACATAATCACCAAAACATAATAGAAATTGCCCAAAGGCACATTTCCCTTTCAATCTCCCCCTTTTTGGTGATTTATGCCAACACATCCAAAAGCAATGCAAAACATGCACCATCGATTCAAATTGAAGACCAAAGTTTTTTTAATTCTAATTTGGCATATTTGGATCATTCTTTGCCACCACTTGGTTTGTTTTTGCAAATCAAAATTGTTTTCCTATCTCTAAGTCAAACACACATGTTTAGGCATAAAGAGAGATATTCCAATTGAAAAATTGATCGAGTACCAAAAACTCCCCCTTTTCTCATAATCATAAATTCTCCCCACAAGAGACCAAATTTTGACAATAAGAGTATTTTGACAAATCAAAAGTTCTAACTCTACTATTTTCAAAATTCTCAAGTGGTAGCTGATCCATTTGCTTTGGCCTTAATTTCTCCCCCTTTGGCATTAAGCACCAAAACGGGATCATTATTGGCCCTTTAACCCCATTGCCTCACCAAAAATGTCAATTAAGAGCAAAAAGGCAATAGGAGGTTAAGAATGAACTTGTAGGTGAGTACACTAATACCGGAGTGCAGTGGAAGTCTTTGCATGGTCCAAGTTCACCTTTCCCTTTCAATTCACCTTTGAGACTACATCAAGTAAACTCAAACACAAAGGTTAGTCTCAAAGGGTCAAGTTGTAGCACTTCTCCCCCTAAATATGTGCATCATTCACACATGGACTTGTGAGGTCCGGGGATCCCTTGCACAACTTGAGCACCATACATAAACAACAAATCTCATAAATGCATAAAGTAACTTGATCAAAGGCATAAAACACATGTATGCTATAAATCAATCCAAGTTACGCGAATCTAAGTCATTTAGCTCACTACGCAACCTGCAAAAGGTTTTCTCATCTAAAGGCTTGGTAAAGATATCGGCTAGTTGGTTCTTGGTGCTAATATAGAACACTTTGATATCTCCCTTTTGCTGGTGGTCTCTCAAAAAGTGATGCCAGATGTCAATGTGCTTAGTGCGACTGTGTTCAACAGGATTATCCGCCATGCGGATTGCACTCTCATTGTCACATAGGAGTGGGACTTTGCTCAGATTGTAGCCAAAGTCCTGGAGGGTTTGCCTCATCCAAAGTAGTTGCGCGCAACACTGTCCTGTGGCAACGTACTCGGCCTCAGCGGTGGATAGGGCAACAGAGGTTTGTTTCTTAGAACTCCAAGACACCAGGGACCTTCCTAAGAATTGGCACGTCCCTGATGTACTCTTCCTATCAACCTTGCATCCAGCATAATCAGAGTCTGAATATCCAATCAAGTCAAAAGTAGACCTGAGAGCACCTAGAGGGGGGGGGTGAATAGGTGATCCTGTAAAACTTAAACTTATAGCCACAAAACTTTGATTAAGCGTTAGCACAGTTAATGCCAAGTGGCTAGAGAGGAGTCAAAACACAATAACCACAAGAATTCAATCACAGAGATGACACGGTGGTTATCCCGTGGTTCGGCCAAGTACAAAACTTGCCTACTCCACGTTGTGGCGTCCCAACGGACGAGAATTGCACTCAACTCCTCTCAAGTGATCCAATGATCAACTTGAATACCACGGTGTTCTTGCTTTTCTTTTCTCAATCCCGTTTGCGAGGAATCTCCACAGCTTGGAGCCTCTCGCCCTTACAAAAAGATGTTCACAGAGAATCACGGAGTAAGGGAGGGATTAGCAACTCACACACGACACAAAGATCACAGCGAATACGCACACACAAGACCCAGACTTGAGCTCAAGAGACTAGCACACTAGAACGGAGCTCAAATCACTAGAATGTCGAACAAGTGCGCAAGATTGATGTGTGAGTGATCAAGAGTGCTCAAGGAATTCTTAGTTTTTTCCTCCATGCGCCTAGGGGTCCCTTTTATAGCCCCAAGGCAGCTAGGAGCCGTTGAGAACAAATCTGGAAGGCCATCCTTGCCTTCTGTCGTCGGGCGCACCGGACAGTCCGGTGCACACCGGACACTGTCCGGTGCCCGATTTCTTTCCTTAAACAGCCCAGTCGACCGTTGCCGACCGTTGCAGATCTGGCGCACCGGACATGTCCGGTGCACACCGGACAGTCCGGTGCCCCCTCCCGACCGTTGGCTCGGCCACGTGTCTCGCGCAGATCGCGCGGCCGACCGTTGGCCCGGCCGACCGTTGGCTCACCGGACAGTCCGGTGCACACCGGACAGTCCGGTGAATTATAGCCGTACGCCGTCGGCAATTTCCCGAGAGCGGCCTGTTCGCCCGAGGCAGCCTGGCGCACCGGACACTGTCCGGTGCACCACCGGACAGTCCGGTGCCCCAGACCGAACTGAGTCTTGGCTGTACACAGCCAAGTCTTTGCACCTTTCTTCTTTTCTTTTTCTTTCTGTTTCTAACACTTAGACAAGTATATTAGTACACAAAACCAATGTACTAAGGCTTAGAAACATACCTTTACTTGTGATTTGCACTTTGTTCATCCATGGGCATAGATTCACATTTAAGCACTTGTGTTTGCACTCAATCACCAAAATACTTAGAAATGGCCCAAAGGCACATTTCCCTTTCAATCTCCCCCTTTTTGGTGATTTATGCCAACACAACATAAAGCAACTAGAACGAGTGCAAAATCACTTCAAATGAAATAAATTCGATTTGGCATATATGGATCATCCTTTGCCACCACTTGGTTTGTTTTTGCAAATCAAACTCAAATCTCTCTCTCTAAGTCAAACACACATGTTGAAGCATAAAGAGAGTCATTCCAAAAGAGATTGATCAAAGATTTCAAAAACTCCCCCTTTTTCCCATAATCACCATTTCTCCCCACAAGAAACCAACTTTTGATAAGAGAGACAATACAAGAGTTTTGACAAACCAAAAGCTCTATTCTACTATTTTCAAAATTTCTCAAGTGGTAGCTGATCCATCTATTGCTTTGGCATTTATTTTCTCCCCCTTTGGCATCAAGCACCAAAACGGGATCAATCTTGGCCCTTTAACCCCATTGCCTCACCAAAATCTTCAATTAAGAGCAAATGGCAATAAGAGTTCATGAGATGAACTTGGAATAAGTTACCCTCTCATCGGAGTGCAGTGGAAGTCTTTCATGGTCCAAGTCCACCTTTTCCCTTTCAATTCTCCTTCGAGACTAAATTAAGCAAACTCAAGCATATGGTTAGTCTCAAAGGGTCAAGTTGTAACACATCTCCCCCTAAGCATGTGCATCACTTTGCAACGGACTTGTGAGGTCCAGGGAGTGTCTGTACAACTTGAGCACCATAATAAGCAACAAAATGCAGAATGAACATGATCAAAGGCATAAACACATGTATGCTACAATTCAATCCAAGTTCTACGAATCTAAGACATTTAGCTCACTACGCAGCCTGCAAAAGGTCTTCTCATCTAGAGGCTTGGTAAAGATATCGGCTAGCTGGTTCTCGGTGCTAACATGAAACACTTCGATATCTCCCTTTTGCTGGTGGTCTCTCAGAAAGTGATGCCGGATGTCTATGTGCTTTGTGCGGCTGTGCTCAACAGGATTTTCCGCCATGCGGATAGCACTCTCATTATCACATAGGAGTGGGACTTTGCTCAGATTGTAGCCAAAGTCCCTGAGGGTTTGCCTCATCCAAAGTAGTTGCGCGCAACACTGTCCTGCGGCAACATACTCGGCCTCAGCGGTGGATAGGGCAACAGAGGTTTGTTTCTTAGAGTTCCATGACACCAGGGACCTTCCTAAGAATTGGCACGTCCCCGATGTACTCTTCCTATCGACCTTACATCCAGCATAGTCGGAGTCTGAATATCCAATCAAGTCAAAGGTAGACCCCTTTGGATACTAGAGCCCGAAGCAAGGCGTAGCAACTAAATATCTAAGGATTCGCTTCACCGCCACTAAGTGACATTCCTTAGGATCGGATTGAAATCTAGCACACATGCATACGCTAAGCATAATATCCGGTCTACTAGCACATAAGTAAAGTAATGACCCTATCATTGACCGGTATGCTTTTTGATCAACGGACTTACCTCCTTTGTTGAGGTCGGTGTGTCCGTCGGTTCCCATCGGTGTCTTTGCGGGCTTGGCGTCCTTCATCCCAAACCACTTCAGCAGATCTTGCGTGTACTTCGTTTGAGAGATGAAGGTGCCGTCCTTGAGTTGCTTCACTTGGAACCCAAGGAAGTAGTTCAACTCGCCCATCATCGACATCTCGAATTTCTGCGTCATCACCCTGCTAAACTCTTCACAAGACTTTTTATTAGTAGAACCAAATATTATGTCATCGACATAAATTTGGCACACAAACAAATCACCATCACATGTCTTAGTGAAAAGAGTTGGATCGGCTTTCCCAACCTTGAAAGCATTAGCAATTAAGAAATCTCTAAGGCATTCATACCATGCTCTTAGGGCTTGCTTAAGTCCATAGAGCGCCTTAGAGAGCTTACACACGTGGTCGGGGTACCGTTCATCCTCGAAGCCAGGGGGTTGCTCTACGTACACCTCCTCCTTTATTGGCCCGTTGAGGAAAGCGCTCTTCACATCCATTTGGAACAACCTGAAAGAATGGTGAGCGGCATATGCTAGCAAGATACGAATGGACTCTAGTCTAGCCACAGGAGCAAAAGTCTCCTCAAAGTCCAAACCTGCGACTTGGGCATAACCTTTTGCCACAAGTCGAGCCTTGTTCCTCGTCACCACCCCGTGCTCGTCCTGTTTGTTGCGGAACACCCACTTGGTTCCCACAACATTTTGCTTAGGACGAGGCACCAGCGTCCAAACTTCATTCCTCTTGAAGTTGTTGAGCTCCTCTTGCATGGCCAATACCCAGTCCGGATCTAGCAAGGCCTCTTCTACCCTGAAAGGCTCAATAGAAGAGACAAAGGAGTAATGTTCACAAAAATTAACTAATCGAGACCGAGTAGTTACTCCCTTACTAATGTCACCCAGAATTTGGTCGACGGGATGATCCCTTTGAATCATCGCTCGAACTTGGGTTGGAGGTGCCGGTTCCGCTTCTTCCTCCATTACATGATCATCTTGTGCTCCCCCTTGATCACACGCCTCCTGTAGATGAACCTGTTCATCGTCTTGAGTTGGGGGATGCACCATAGTTGAGGAAGAAGGTTGATCTCGTTCATCTTGTTCCTGTGGCCGAACTTCTCCAATCACCATGGTTCGTATAGCGGCCGTCGGAACATCTTCTTCATCTACATCATCACAATCAACAACTTGCTCTCTTGGAGAGCCATTAGTTTCATCAAATACAACGTCGCTAGAGACTTCAACCAAACCCGATGATTTGTTGAAGACTCTATACGCCTTTGTATTTGAGTCATAACCTAACAAAAACCCTTCTACAGCTTTGGGAGCAAACTTAGAATTTCTACCTTTCTTTACTAGAATGTAGCACTTGCTCCCAAATACACGAAAGTAAGATACATTGGGTTTGTTACCGGTTAGTAGCTCATACGACGTCTTCTTGAGGAGTCGATGAAGGTAGACCCTGTTGATGGCGTGGCAAGCCGTGTTCACGTCTTCCGTCCAAAAGCACTCGGGGGTCTTGAACTCTCCTAGCATCGTCCTCGCCATATCGATGAGCGTCCTGTTCTTCCTCTCTACCACACCATTTTGCTGTGGTGTGTAGGGAGCGGAGAACTCGTGCTTGATCCCTTCTTCTTCAAGGAACTCTTCCACTTGAAGGTTCTTGAACTCGGACCCGTTGTCGCTCCTTATCTTCTTTACCTTGAGCTCAAACTCATTTTGAGCTCTCCTAAGGAAGCGCTTGAGGGTCCCTTGGGTTTCAGACTTATCCTTGCCTTGATTCCCATCACCGAATATGATTGAATCTTGGGAATCCTTATTCTTGACGTAGGAGGTGAACATCTTCTTCTCCCCCGTCATATGATTTGTGCATCCGCTGTCAATAATCCAGCTTGAACCTTCGGATGCATAAACCTGCAAGGCAAATTTAGGCTTGGGTCTTAGGTACCCAACTCATGTTGGGTCCTACAAGGTTAGTACAAATATCCTTAGGGACCCAAATGCAAGTTTTGTCTTCCTTGCATTTTGCCCCTAACTTTCTAGCAACTATTTTCCTATCCTTTCTACAAATAGCAAAGGAAGCATTTAAAGCGTAATAAATTGTAGAAGGTTCATTCACTACTTTCCTAGGAGCATGAATAATATTCTTTCTAGACACATGATGAATAGCATTTCTCCTAGACATATTTCTACCATGCATATAGGAAGAACTAGAAGCAACCATGGCATGAGAAAAATCATCGTACGCATTAAAACTTCTATAAGTATTTCTAGTTTGTCTCCTATCATGATACAAAAAGGCATGGTTCTTTTTAGCACTAGTGGCCATAGGGGCCTTCCCTTTCTCCTTAGCGGGAATGGGAGCCTTATGGCTTGTTAAGTTCTTGGCTTCCCTCTTGAAGCCAAGTCCATCCTTAATTGAGGGGTGCCTACCGATCGTGTAGGCATCCCTTGCAAATTTTAGTTTATCGAAATCATTCTTACTAGTCTTAAGTTGGGCATTAAGACTAGCCAATTCCTCAGTTAATTTGGAAATTGAAACTAAATGATTACAACAAGCATCAACATCAAAATCTTTACACCTAGTGCAAATCTCAACATGTTCTACACAAGAATTAGATTTACTAGCTACTTCTAGTTTAGCATTTAAGTCATCATTAACACTCTTTAAAGTAGCAATAGTTTCATGACAAGAAGATAATTCACAAGAAAGCATTTCATTTCTTTTAACTTCTAGAGCATGAGATCTTTGAGCTTCTACAAATTTATCATGCTCTTCATACAATAAATCCTCTTGTTTCTCTAAGAGTCTATCCTTCTCATTCAAGGCATCAATCAGTTCATTGATTTTATCAACCTTATTTCTATCCATTCCCTTGAACAAGCTAGAATAATCTATTTCCTCATCGCTAGACTCATCATCACTAGAAGAAGCATAAGTAGTGTCTCGAGTACTCACCTTCTTCTCCCTTGCCATAAGGCATGTGTGACGCTCGTTTGGGAAGAGGGATGACTTGTTGAAGGCGGTGGCGGCGAGTCCTTCATTGTCGGAGTCGGAGGAGGAGCAGTCCGAGTCCCACTCCTTCCCGATATGTGCCTCGCCCTTGGCCTTCTTGTAATGCTTCTTCTTCTCCCTTTTGTTCCCTTGGTCCTGATCACTATCATTTTCGGGACAGTTAGCAATAAAATGACCAAGCTTACCGCATTTGAAGCATGAGCGCTTCCCCTTTGTCTTGGTCTTGCTTGGCTGCCCCTTGTGACCCTTTAGCACCGACTTGAAGCGTTTGATGATGAGAGCCATCTCTTCATCATTAAGTCCGGCCGCCTCAATTTGTGCCACCTTGCTAGGTAGCGCCTCCTTGCTTCTTGTTGCTTTGAGAGCAAGAGGTTGCGGCTCGTTGATCGGTCCATTCAAGGCGTCGTCCACGTACCTTGCTTCCTTAATCATCATTCGCCCACTGACGAATTTTCCTAGGACTTCTTCGGGCGACATTTTGGTGTACCTGGGATTCTCACGAATATTATTCACCAAATGAGGATCAAGAATGGTAAAGGACCTTAGTAATAGTCGAACGACGTCATGGTCCGTCCATCGCGTGCTTCCATAGCTCCTTATTTTGTTGATAAGGGTCTTGAGCCGGTTGTATGTTTGAGTTGGTTCCTCGCCCCTTATCATCGCAAACCGTCCAAGCTCGCCCTCCACCAACTCCGTCTTGGTAAGCAAGGTAACGTCATTTCCCTCATGAGAAATCTTGAGGGTGTCCCATATCTGCTTGGCATTGTCCAAGCCGCTCACCTTGTTGTACTCGTCCCTGCACAAAGAGGCTAGCAACACAGTAGTAGCTTGTGCATTTTTATGAATCTGTTCATTAATAAACATAGGGCTATCCGAGCTATCAAATTTCATTCCATTCTCTACAATTTCCCATATGCTTGGATGGAGAGAGAATAAGTGACTATGCATTTTGTGACTCCAAAATCCATAGTCCTCCCCATCAAAGTGTGGAGGTTTGCCAAGAGGAATGGAAAGTAAATGCGAATTCGAACTATGTGGAATACGAGAATAATCAAATGAAAAGTTTGAATTGACCGTCTTCCTGTAGTCGTTGTCGTTGTCCTTTTGGGAAGAAGAGGATTCGTCGCTGTCGTAGTAGACGATCTCCTTGATGCGCCTTGTCTTCTTCTTCTTCCCATCTTTGCGCTTGTGGCTTGAGCCCAAGTCGGTAGACTTGTCATTCTTCGGCTCGTTGAAGATAGACTCCTTCTCGTTGTTGTCGACCACCATCCCCTTTCCCTTAGGATCCATCTCTTCTGGCGATTAGTCCCTTCTTGAAGAGAACGGCTCCGATACCAATTGAGAGCACCTAGAGGGGGGGGGGGTGAATAGGTGATCCTGTAAAACTTAAACTTATAGCCACAAAACTTTGATTAAGCGTTAGCACAGTTAATGCCAAGTGGCTAGAGAGGAGTCAAAACACAATAACCACAAGAATTCAATCATAGAGATGACACGGTGGTTATCCCGTGGTTCGGCCAAGTACAAAACTTGCCTACTCCACGTTGTGGCGTCCCAACGGACGAGAGTTGCACTCAACTCCTCTCAAGTGATCCAATGATCAACTTGAATACCATGGTGTTCTTGCTTTTCTTTTCTCAATCCCGTTTGCGAGGAATCTCCACAGCTTGGAGCCTCTCGCCCTTACAAAAAGATGTTCACAGAGAATCACGGAGTAAGGGAGGGATTAGCAACTCACAGACGACACAAAGATCACAGCGAATACGCACACACAAGACCCATACTTGAGCTCAAGAGACTAGCACACTAGAACGGAGCTCAAATCACTAGAATGTCGAACAAGTGCGCAAGATTGATGTGTGAGTGATCAAGAGTGCTCAAGGAATTCTTAGTTTTTTCCTCCATGCGCCTAGGGGTCCCTTTTATAGCCCCAAGGCAGCTAGGAGCCGTTGAGAACAAATCTGGAAGGCCATCCTTGCCTTCTGTCGTCGGGCGCACCGGACAGTCCGGTGCACACCGGACACTGTCCGGTGCCCGATTTCTTTCCTTAAACAGCCCAGTCGACCGTTGCCGACCGTTGCAGATCTGGCGCACCGGACATGTCCGGTGCACACCGGACAGTCCGGTGCCCCCTCCCGACCGTTGGCTCGGCCACGTGTCTCGCGCAGATCGCGCGGCCGACCGTTGGCTCACCGGACAGTCCGGTGAATTATAGCCGTACGCCGTCGGCAATTTCCCGAGAGCGGCCTCTTCGCCCGAGGCAGCCTGGCGCACCGGACACTGTCCGGTGCACCACCGGACAGTCCGGTGCCCCAGACCGAACTGAGTCTTGGCTGTACACAGCCAAGTCTTTGCACCTTTCTTCTTTTCTTTTTCTTTCTGTTTCTAACACTTAGACAAGTATATTAGTACACAAAACCAATGTACTAAGGCTTAGAAACATACCTTTACTTGTGATTTGCACTTTGTTCATCCATGGGCATAGATTCACATTTAAGCACTTGTGTTTGCACTCAATCACCAAAATACTTAGAAATGGCCCAAAGGCACATTTCCCTTTCAAGACCCCTTTGGATACCAGATCCCGAAGCAAGGCGTAGCAACTAAATATATAAGAATCCGCTTAACGACCACAAGGTGACATTCCCTTGGGTCGGATTGAAATTTAGCACACATGCATACGCTAAGCATAATATCATGTCTACTAGCACATAAATAAAGCAAAGAACCTATCATAGACCGGTATGCCTTTTGATCAACGGACTTACCTCCTTTATTGAGGTCGACATGCCCGTCGGTTCCCATCGGCGTCTTCGCGGGCTTGGCGTCCTTCATCCCAAACCTCTTGAGAAGATCTTGAGTGTACTTCGTTTGGGAGAGGAAGGTGCCGTCCTTGAGTTGTCTCACTTGGAACCCAAGAAAGTATGTCAACTCGCCCATCATTGACATCTCAAATTTCTGTGTCATCACCCTACTAAACTCCTCACAAGACTTTTGATTAGTAGAACCAAATATTATGTCATCGACATAAATTTGGCACACAAAAAGGTCACCGTCAGAAGTCTTAGTGAAACGAGTGGGATCGGCTTTCCCAACCTTGAAAGCATTAGCAATTAAGAAATCTCTAAGGCATTCATACCATGCTCTTGGGGCTTGCTTAAGTCCATAGAGCGCCTTAGAGAGCTTAAAAATGTGGTCGGGATACCTGTCATCCTCAAAGCCAGGGGGTTGTTCCACGTACACCTCCTCCTTTATTGGCCCGTTAAGGAAAGCGCTCTTCACATCCATTTGAAACAACCTGAAAGAGTCGTGAGCGGCATAGGCTAATAATATTCTAATGGATTCTAGCCTAGCCACAGGAGCAAAGGTCTCCTCGAAATCCAAACCTGCGACTTGGGCATAACCTTTTGCCACAAGTCGAGCCTTGTTTCTTATCACCACCCCGTGCTCGTCTTGCTTGTTGCGGAACACCCACTTGGTTCCCACAACGTTTTGCTTTGGACGTGGCACCAGGCTCCAAACTTCATTTCGCTTGAAGTTGTTGAGCTCCTTCTGCATGGCCAACACCCAGTCCGGATCTTGCAAGGCCTCTTCTACCCTGAAAGGCTCAATAGAAGAGACAAACGAGTAATGCTCACAAAAATTAGCTAATCGTGAGCGAGTAGTTACTCCCTTGCTTATTTCACCCAGAATTTGATCGACGGGGTGATTCCTTTGAATTATCGCTCGGACTTGAGTTGGAGGGGCCAGTGGTACTTCTTCCTCTATCACTTGTTCTTCTTGTGCTCCCTCTTGATCACACGCCTCTTCTTGATGAACATGTCCGTCATCTTGAGTTGGGGGATGCACCATTGTTGAGGAAGAAGGTTGATCTTGCTCTTGTTGTTCATGTGGTCGCACATCTCCAATCACCATGGTGCGTATTGCGGCCATTGGAACATCATCTTCATCTACATCATCAAGATCAACTTGCTCTCTTGGAGAGCCATTAGTCTCATCAAATACAACGTCGCTAGAAACTTCAACCAAACCCGATGATTTGTTGAAGACTCTATACGCCTTTGTATTTGAGTCATAACCTAGTAAAAACCCTTCTACAGCTTTGGGAGCAAATTTAGAATTTCTACCTTTCTTCACTAGAATGTAACATTTGCTCCCAAATACACAAAAGTATGAGACGTTGGGTTTGTTACCGGTAAGAAGTTCATACTAGGTCTTCTTAAGGAGGCGATGAAGGTAGAGCCGGTTTATGGCGTGGCAAGTTGTGTTCATAGCTTCCAACCAAAACCGCTCAGGCGTCTTGAACTCTCCAAGCATCGTCCTCGCCATGTCGATAAGCGTCCTGTTCTTCCTCTCTACCACCATTTTGCTGTGGTGTGTAGGGAGCGGAGAACTCGTGCTTGATGCCTTCCTCCTCAAGGTACTCCTCCACTTGCAGATTCTTGAACTCGGACCTGTTGTCACTTCTTATCTTTTTCACCTTGAGCTCAAATTCGTTTTGAGCCCGCCTTAGAAAGCGCTTAAGGGTCCCTTGGGTTTCTGATTTATCCTGCAAAAAGAATACCCAAGTGAAGCGGGAAAATCATCAACAATAACAAGACCATACTTACTTCCCCCGATGCTAAGGTAGGCAACGGGTCCGAAAAGGTCCATATGTAGTAGCTCCAGTGGTCTTGATGTTGTCATCACATTCTTGTTGTGATGAGTGCTTCCCACCTGTTTCCCTGCCTGACAAGCTGCACAAGGTCTATCTTTTTCGAAACATACATTGGTTAGTCCTAACACATGCTCTCCCTTTAGAAGTTTGTGAAGGTTTTTTATCCCAACATGTGCTAGACGGCGATGCCACAGCCAGCCCATACTAGTCTTAGCGATTAAGCATGCATCTAGATCGGCCTCCTCTTTCGAAAAATCAACTAAGTAGAGTTTGCCATCTAGTACACCCTTAAACGCCAATGAACCATCACTCCTTCTAAAGACAAATACATCAACATTTGTAAACAAACAATTGTAGCCCATGTGGCACAATTGACTAACAGACAGGAGATTATAGCCTAGCGACTCTACTAAAAATACATTAGAAATAGAGTGCTCATTTGTAATGGCTATCTTGCCCAAGCCTTTGACCTTGCCTTGGTTCCCATCTCCAAAGATAATCATATCCTGGGAATCCTTGTTCTTGACGTAGGAGGTGAACATCTTCTTCTCCCCCATCATGTGGTTTGTGCATCCGCTGTCGATAATCCAGCTTGAGCCCCCGGATGCATAAACCTGCAAGACAATTTACGCTTGGGTTTTAGGTACCCAACTCTTGTTGGGTCCTATAAGGTTAGTTACAATAGCTTTTGGTACCCAAAGGCAAGCCTTGTCTCCTTTGCATTTGGGTCCCAATTTTTTAGCAACCACTTTTTCATTTTTACATGAAAGTACAAACTTAGTGTTGCAAGCATGAAAGACAGTAGTAGGTTTATTACACATTTTCCTAGGAGCATGAGACACAAAATTTCTCCTAGGCCTACCATTAGAACTTGAAGCGAACATAGCATGTGAATCATAAGCATCATAATCATATCTCCTATAATGACTAACAATTTTCCTATTATACATGAAAGCATGCTTCTTTTGAACGCTATTAGCCATAGGGGCCTTCCCTTTCTCCTTGTTGGAAATGGGAGCCCTTTGGCTTGTTAAGTTCTTGGCTTCCTTTCAAAAGCCAAGTCCATCCTTAATTGAGGGGTGTCTACCAATAGTGTAGGCATCCCTAGCAAATTTTAGTTTATCAAAATAAACCTTGCAAGTCTTAAGTTGAGTATTAAGACTTGCCACCTCATCATTTAATTTAGCAATAGAAGCAAGATGTTCATCACAAGCATTGATATCAAAATCCTTGCATCGATTGCAAATTAGAACATGTTCAACACATGAACTTGATCTATTAGCTACCTTTAGCTTAGCACTTAAATCATCATTCAAAGTCTTTAAACTAGAGATAGATTCATTGCAAGTAGATAACTCAGAAGATAGTAATTCATTTCTCTTAATTTCTAAGGCAAGAGACTTTTGAACACTAACAAATTTGTCATGTTCCTCATACAAAATATCCTCTTGCCTCTCTAGTAGTCTATCTTTTTCATTTAAAGCATCAATCAATTCATTGATATTTTCTACCTTTGCTCTATCTAAGCCTTTGAATAAGCTAGAATAATCTACTTCATCATCACTAGAATCATCATCGCTTGAAGTAGTATACTTAGGGGTTTCTCGAACGCTTACCTTTTTCTCCTTTGCCATGAGGCAAGTGTGGCGTTCGTTGGGGAAGAGAGAGGACTTGTTGAAGGCTAAGGCAGCAAGTCCTTCATCGTCGGAGTCGGAAGAAGAGCATTCTGAATACCATTCTTTGCCAAGGTGCGCCTCGCCCTTCGCCTTCTTGTAGGCCTTCTTCTTCTCCCTCTTCTCATGTCTTTCTTCTCCCTGGTCATTTTCATTATCGGGACATTGAGCAATAAAATGACCTGTCTTACCACATTTGAAGCAGGAGCGCTTTCCCCTTGCTTTACTCTTGTCGGGGTACTCCGTGCGTCCTTTTGATGCAGTCTTGAAGCGCTTGATGATGAGAGCCATCTCATCTTCGTTTAGCCCGGCCGCCTCAACTTGTGCCACCTTGCTTGGTAGCGCCTCCCTGCTACTTGTTGCTTTGAGAGCAACGGGTTGAGGCTCGTAGACAGGTAATGGACCATTAAGCGCATCGTCTATATATCGGGCTTCTTTTACCATCATGCGCCTGCTCACAAACTTTCCGAGTATCTCCTCGGGCGTCATCTTTGTGTACCTGGGATTTTCACGGATGAGGTTCACAAGATGAGGGTCAATAACAGTAAAAGACCTGAGCATAAGTCGAATGACGTCGTGGTCCATCCATCTCGTGCTCCCATAGCTCCTAATCTTGTTGACCAGGGTCTTGAGCCTGTTGTACGTCTGTGTTGGCTCCTCTCCCCTGATCATAGCGGACCTTCCCAGCTCGCCTTCCACCAACTCCATTTTGGTGATCATGGTGGCATCGTTTCCCTCATGAGATATTTTGAGGGTGTCCCAGATTTGCTTGGTGTTGTCCAAGCCGCTCACCTTGTTGTACTCATCCCTGCACAAAGATGCTAGCAAAACAGTGGTAGCTTGTGCATTTTTATGGATTTGCTCGTTAATAAACACAGGGTTATCCGTAGTATCAAATTGCATTCCATTTTCGACTATCTCCCAAATACTAGGATGGAGAGAGAATAGATGACTACATATTTTGTGACTCCAAAAAGAGTAGTCCTCTCCATCAAAGTGTGGAGGTTTACCAAGAGGAATTGAAAGCAAATGAGCATTGGAGTTAAAAGGAATACAAGAATAATCAAATGAATAATTTGAATTAACCGATTTCTTTTTCTCGTCGTCGTCGTCTCTTGGTGAAGAAGAAGATTCGTCATTGTCATAGTACACTATCTTCTTGATGTGCCTCTTCTTCTTCCCGTCCTTCTTCTTGTGACTCGAGCTAGAGTCAGTGGGCTTGTCATCTCTAGGCTCGTTGAGGAAGGACTCCTTCTCCTTGTCGTTGACCACCATCCCCTTTCCCTTAGGATCCATCTCTTCGGGTGATTAGTCCCTTACATGAAGAGAACGGCTCTGATACCAATTGAGAGCACCTAGAGGGGGGGTGAATAGGTGATCCTATAAAATTCAACAACTAATAGCCACAAAACTTCGTTATAAAGATGTTAGTGCTCAAAAGAAACAAGTGGCTATAGAGTGAGCTCTTGCGAATCACAATAATCACAAAGAAAGACAACACAAGAGACACAGTGGTTTATCCTGTGGTTCGGTCAAGCATAACACTTGCCTACCTCCACGTTGTGGCGTCCCAATGGACAAGGGTTGCACTCAACCCCTTTCAAGTGATCCAATGATCAATTTGAATACCACGATATTCTTCCTTATATGTTTTTCCCGTTTGCGAGGTATCTCCACAATTTGGAGCCTCTCGTCCTTACAACAAAGATCACAATGAAAACACAAAAGTAAGGTTGGGAGCAACACACACAAATCCGCAGCACACACACGCACACAAGCCAAGACTTGAGCTCAAATGAAGCACATAGAGTTCACAGCTAGAACGGAGCTCAAATCACTAACACGATCGATCAAGCGTGTGGAGACGGAGTGTGGAGACTTAGAATTGCTTAGTGAATGCTTGGGTGACTCCTCCATGCGCCTAGGGGTCCTTTTTATAGCCCCAAGGCAGCTAGGAGCCGTTGGAGACCAACAAGGAAGGCAATCCTTGCCTTCTGTCGGGTGGCACATCGGACAGTCCGGTACACCACCGGACAGTCACTGTAGCATGTTTGGTGCAGATCTCCTTCCTAATTTGGCGCAACCGACCATTGCAATTCCGGGCTGGTTGGCGCACCGGACAGTCCGGTGCCCCCTGCCGACCGTTGGCGCGGGCCACGCGTCGCCTGCGGATTGCGTGGCCGACCGTTGCGCTGGCGGCCGTTGGCTCACCGGACAGTCTGGTGCACCACTGGACAGTCCGCTGAATTATAGTCGTACGCCGCCAAGTTCTCCCGAGAGTGGCCAGTTCGTCGGAAGCCAGCCTGGCGCACCGGACACTGTCCGGTGCACCACCGGATAGTCCGCTGTGCCAGACCGAGCTGAGTCTTGGCTGCTCCAAGCCAAGTCCTTTTCTTCTTCTCTTTTCTCTGATTCTAGCACTTAGACAAATATATTAGTACACAAAAACCAATGTACTAAGTCTAGAACCATACCTTTGCTTTGATCATCACTTCTCTCTTTATTTAGCACATGAGAGCTTATTTAATTGTGTTGGGCACTTAATCACCAAAACATAATAGAAATTGCCCAAAGGCACATTTCTCTTTCAATCTCGGCGTCCGCCGCTGCTCGTGGGCGGCCTCGATTATGCCACCGTCACCGGTAAGAACTCCCTTGACGAATTCGCACTGCACTCCTCGTTATTTCCATGCCTTTGGGAGAGTCTAGGAGGGCCGGGGCGCTAGGTCACTGTGTCGCCGTTGTGGTGCCGCCGCGGCTGGCTCGCGCGGATGCGCTCAGACATCGGTGGGAAGAAGATAACCACTCCGCCGTCGATCTGTTGATAGAGGGCGGTGATTAGACGATAGCGTACCTATTCGCGTGATCGAATCAGGAGCGTAGATCTGTGATCCCATGGCTCGGATTAGATCTGACTCCATTAAACCATGACCGTGCATTCCTGATCCAGTGGCCTGCGCAGCGTACCACTTCGCCACTGTGGGTGATTTAATCTGGGCGCCTCGTTTCAGATCCGACGGTCCAGATCCACGAATAACCCTTCGGCCTCGGCTTTTTATTAAAGAACCCCTGGGTTTCTTGAGATTCAACCCACAGTTCATGTAGTTGTAATCTGTGTCTTGGGGAAAACTCTGGTTTAGCCCCTGATCTTTCTAAAAATAGACGCCCAGTCCAGAACTTATTTAAAAGGAATGAATGAAATAGTAAATGCATTTTAATACAAAAAAAATTGCTAGAACTTGTAAAATTCATAGAAAATTTATTTTTAGTCCAAATTGATCCATTCCAATTTATATAATTTTATAATATTATTGTTCCTCCATTAGTGCCACTGTTTTGACATGAAAGACACATTAAAATTTATCTCTCACTTAACCTTGTATTAAACACATAATACCTTTGGAAATTCATATCTCAAAAGCCATAACTCCAAAATTAATGATTCCTGTTCCTAGGTTCTTATTTTAATATGTAGATTTTTATCATGTACTTTATTTACATGTTTGGTGTGATGTTAATTTTGCTATACTATGTATGTATTGTGTTGATGCGAGTAGACGAGCAAGCCACTGTTGTCGGTGTTTTGGGTCCGACCGCACACCCGGGGTTGCCCCTCAAGGTGTTTTTAGGAGTAGGACGGTGTCGACAACTGTAGCAAAATGGTTCATGTCGATTGCACGAGGGACAGTGGACAAGGTTTACAGGTTCGGGCCGCTTAGAGATGCGTAACACCCTACGTCCTGGTGAGTATGCTTGGTGAATGTGGTTACAAGAGAGCTCTCTGGATTGAGAATACAGAGAGTTGACGTGGGTGACTAAGTAATAGGGTCGATCGTTCCGAAGGGGTGCCCCCTAGGCCTTATATACTCGACCGTGGGGCAATACATGTGGATATGATAACAACGAGTCGCTAAAAGATAGTGAACCTCTTGAGTTTATCTCCGCGTAACCCTCACCGACTTATCCTCGCATGGCTTCGTTGCATGGGGGCTCCAGCGCGGGAAAGTCGGATCTCTGTTGTGGTCACTCGCTCGACGTCGTGGATCGTCCGGGTTTACATCAATCCGGCCTCATGTCGATCTGCTCTGCTGGTTGTCTCTCCCCAGGCCCACGAAAGAATGACCTTATGATTTATTGGGCCCTTGGGTCTTTCGTGAGGTCTTTTACTCTTTAGTGGACCCGGGGGATATTGTCACACCCGGTTTTAGAAGGCAAACCGAATGCGAACCATGTACGTGCCAGGATCAGTTATTCACGTACACAGCAGTTACATAATATGGACATCATCACACAGTGCTCAAAATAGTATTAATAAGGGAAATAGTCGATTACATCATACGTCTGAGACGTCCATATGGTTCTTACAATAAATCAAAGTGCGGAAAAGAAACGTAGATAACGCGGCCTTCACAGGCAGCCGACTGGGGGTTGCCGCTAACCCA
The DNA here is from genome assembly GCF_902167145.1 of Zea mays. Taxonomy (NCBI): domain Eukaryota; kingdom Viridiplantae; phylum Streptophyta; class Magnoliopsida; order Poales; family Poaceae; genus Zea; species Zea mays. The sequence goes on along the minus strand of NC_050101.1, from coordinate 163,935,828 downwards.
CACCTAGAACTCGTCGTAATCTTGGAACTCCTGGAAGTCTCCTTCCACAGCTTCATCTTCGCCTGAGCAGTGGTTGCAATGCTGACAACCTGGGGGGGGGGTTTGGTGTGTAGAGCAAGGGTGAGTACACATCAACATACTCAGCAAGTATCCTGTTTGGCTGTAGTGGACTAGCTTTATGTGGGGATAAGTCAAGCAGTTGCTTTTAGTTGGTCAGATTATTATTTACTAGTAGAATGCCAAGTTTTAGCATTACCCAAGTTATTAACCCGATGTACCCTTTCCAAACGGAAAGAATACCACTTACCAGCACCATAGTCATAACCAGAACCATCAATCGCATAACCACCTGTACCACAATGTCTCTGATCAAGTACCACTAATCACTGGAGCTCCCTTGGCCGCTCATAACCGCGAGCACGGCTGATATATCAGTTTCATAACACTCTGCAGAGGTTGTGCACTTTACCCACAAGCCGTGATTCCCTCTCTGGCCCGGGCTTGCAAGACCCTTATTCACTCCCGAGGTGAATGGCCAGGGATTCACTACGAAGCCTTTACAAAGATTCCCCGGGGCTGTAGCCACCCGTTAGGTTTCCTAAATGCACCGCACTCCTCCCCAAGGGGCGAACCCAAACTTGGCAGAGCGAGCCGCATACACCGAGCCCCATTGACGGCACGACGGCTAAGTGAACTACACCCCGGATCCTCTAATTATTCAGCTAAGGGCACCCCATTCCACCCTCATGGTTGCACTGTTTTCCCGGGCGGTCATCCATAGAACAGGTCCTTACGGAGAGGCACTCGAGAAACCGCTCGAGCCCCCTTGAATACCACAAGTACAACATTATAATAAGGGAAGGGAAAACAGCGTATCATAGATAATCACATCATGTTCATTGATTAGAGTTGAGCAATAGCATCAGACTAAGTAGTAATAATCCGACCCAAATAGGTAAACAAGGACATGGATAACAAAAGCTAGTCAATCCTTAGGTATAAATGTGTATTGCGGGAGGTGAATTAAAGAATGAATAGGACATAGATAGGTCAAAGGACACTTGCCTCCACCAACCGACTGCTGCTCAGGGGCTTCTCCTGCGAATTCCTCGGGCTCTTCGACCGGATCGTTCTCTATGCGAGCGCAAACATACATACATACATCCACATATTTAATACAAAAGAACAGTACACCATACAAGATAACAAATAAAGCGAATATGCATCAAGTATGACATTCGATAACGCATTTGTTATGGTTAGAAAGAAACGGGAAAGGTCTCGCAGGGGGTTAAATCTTATGCACTAATGACACAATTGGTTTTTAACAAAATAATTCTGTTATATATATTTATATATACTAATGGAAACCTAATCACTTTTAGTTGATCAACATTGCACAGGGTAAACAATTAACTACGTGAATCAATAGCATAACGGAATTTTAAATTAAACTTCCTATTTTCCCATAGCATGAACAGTGATTAGCCTACTTAAAATACGGTAATTATGATCACAGAAAGTAAATAAAATAAAATAAAAAAATAAAAAAAACAGAGGGGGGGGGGGCGGCTGGGCCTATTGGGCCCAAGGGGGGGGCGCCAGGGGGCGGCTGGGCCGGCCGGGGTCGGCCCAGGGCGCGGGAGAGAGAGAGAGGGGAGAGAGAAAGAGAGAGAGAAAAGAGAAAGAAAGATCTTCTTCTCATTTTCGAAATCCGATCTTTCTACATGAATGCATTTGCACTTTCAAAGCAATCAAAAGAAATGCAAGGTTCGGCATGGTGCATCAAGCAACATAAAGCATTTAGGGTTTTTATACGTACGGGAATTCCAAACCGAATCCCGCTAGAACTTTGGAAAAGGTCAAGGTTTAGCGAGGGGAAAAGAAAAAGAAAAGGTAACGCCCGAATTTTGGCGAGTAAAGAAAAGAAAAAATTCAACTGCAAAATTCGGGGCGTTACAAACCTATCCCCCTTAAAAGAATCTCGCCCTCGAGATTCAGGGCTGGCTAGCAAAGAGCTCCGGGTACTTGGCCATCAGATCATCTTCACGCTCCCAGGTTGCTTCTTCCTCAGAGTGGTGACTCCATCTGACTTTGCACATTCTGACGGTCTTCCTTCGGGTGACTCTATCTGCAATCTCAAGGATCTGAGCTGGCTTCTCAACATAGGTCAAGTCCTCCTGGACCTCAAGACCTTCCACTGGCAACTGCTCTTCTGGCACACGCAAACACTTCTTCAATTGAGACACATGAAAGACATCATGCACAGTAGACAAATTCTCTGGCAAACTGAGCTGATAGGCCACTTCTCCACGTCTTGCAAGAATCTGATACGGACCAATGTAGCGGGGTGCTAGCTTGCCTTTCACTCCGAACCTTCTGACTCCTCTGATCGGTGACACTTTCAGATAGACAAAGTCTCCGACTTCGAAACTCAGCTCTCTTCTTCTTGTGTCTGCATAGCTTCGCTGCCTTGATTGCGCTATCTTCAGATTCTCTCGGACCATCTTGATGTTCTCTTCGGCTTCAAGCAGAATGTCTGGCCCAAACACTTGCTTCTCTCCAGGCTGATCCCATTGCAACGGAGTTCTGCAACTCCTTCCATAAAGCGCCTGAAATGGTGACATCTTCAAACTGGCCTGATAACTGTTGTTATAGGAAAACTCCGCATAAGGCAATCGCTTGTCCCATCCGGACTGATCTTGCAACGCACAGGCTCTCAACATATCTTCAAGAATTTGATTGGTTCTTTCAGTCTGACCATCTGTCTGCGGGTGATAAGCTGAACTGAAATTCAGATGCGTGCCCAAGGCTTCATGCAACTGCTGCCAGAAATGAGAGGTGAACTGCGTTCCTCTGTCTGACACTATCTTCTTTGGCACACCATGAAGACAAACGATCCGAGACATGTACAATTCTGCCAATACTGCACTGTTGTAGTTGGTCTTGACAGGTATGAAGTGGGCTGACTTGGTCAAGCGGTCCACTACTACCCAAATGGAATCGTAGCCGGCTCGAGTGCGAGGCAATCCGACTATGAAATCCATACCAATTTCATCCCATTTCCACTGAGGGATCTGCAACGGTTGCAACAATCCAGCTGGTCTCTGGTGTTCTGCCTTAATTCTTCGACAACTATCGCACATAGCCACATGCTCTGCGATTTCTCTTTTCATTCCGTACCACCAGAATTTCTTCTTCAGATCCTGATACATCTTCTCACTGCCAGGGTGAATCGAATAAGCTGTCTCATGAGCTTCCTTAAGAATCAACTCCCGAATAGACTGGACATTGGGAACACACAAGCGGTCTTTGAACCATACCACACCTTCTGCATCTTCTCGAAAGTCTTTGCCTTTGCCATCTAGAATCAATCGCCGAATCTCACTGATCTTCTCATCATTCTTCTGCGCTTCTTTGATTTCGCGCTCCAAGGTAGGTTCCAACTCAACTGTAATTCCTCGCGAATTGTTCAGAAATCCGAGACTCAACCTGTCAAACTCCTTGGCCAACTCATAAGGCATCGGACGAGCGACCATCAGATTGACTTGACTCTTTCTGCTCAAAGCATCTGCCACTACGTTTGCTTTGCCTGGATGGTAATGAATCTCCAACTCATAGTCTTTAATCAACTCTAACCATCTTCGTTGCCTCATGTTCAACTCTGACTGAGTGAATATGTACTTCAGACTCTTGTGATCTGTGTAAACATCGCATTTCTGTCCATACAGATAGTGCCTCCATGTCTTTAGTGCGTGAACCACTGCTGCCAACTCTAGATCATGGATTGGGTAATTCTTCTCATGAACCTTCAGCTGTCGGGACGAGTAAGCCACAACTCTTCCCTCTTGCATCAACACACATCCCAAACCTGTGTAACAAGCATCGCAATACACCGAGAAGGGCTTGTGCACATTAGGCAAGACTAGGACATGCGCTGTTGTCAACTTCTCTTTCAGCGCTTCAAAGGCCTCTTGACATTTCTGGGTCCACTTGAACTCAACCTTGTTGCCTAGCAACGCTGTCATTGGCTTCGCAATCTTCGAAAACCCTTCAATGAATCGCCGATAATATCCGGCCATTCCAATGAAGCTCTTGATTCCTCTAGCATCTGTTGGCGCTTTCCAGTTTAGAATGTCTGCCACTTTCTTCGGATCCACAGCCAATCCTTCTTTGTTGATTATGTGACCCAAGAACAGGACTTCACTGATCCAAAACTCACACTTGCTCAACTTTGCATACAACTGGTGCTCTCGCAATCTCTGCAATACCATCCTCAAATGATCTGCATGCTCTTCTTCACTTTGAGAATAAACCAGAATATCATCAATGAATACCACCACGAACTTATCAAGATAATCCATGAATACACTGTTCATCAAGTTCATAAAGAACGCTGGTGCATTGGTCAAACCAAAAGACATCACTGTGAACTCATATAAACCATACTTGGTAATGAATGCCGTCTTCGGAATGTCCGAAGGTCGGATCCTGAGCTGATGATAACCTGACCTCAGATCAATCTTGGAGAACACACTGGCTCCTCTCAACTGGTCGAACAGATCTTCTATTCTGGGCAAGGGATACTTGTTCTTGATCGTGACCTCATTCAAAGCTCGGTAGTCAATACACATCCTTTTGGTGCCATCTTTCTTCTCCACGAACAAGACAGGAGCGGCCCAAGGCGAGGTGCTTGGCCGAATGTAACCTTTCTCTGACAGCTCATCAATTTGCTTCTTAAGTTCATCCAACTCTGGTCCAGATATTCTGTAAGCTCTCTTGAAGATGGGGGCGGTTCCAGGAAGAAGCTCTATAGCAAATTCAACTTTCCGCTCTGGTGGCATACCCGGTAAATCCTTTGGAAACACATCCGGGAATTCAGACACAACCTTGATACTCTCAATTGGATCTGCTTCACTGCTATCGACAGCCATCTGATAACAACTTCCTTTCTTCGGCTCAGGTGGGACTAACTCGGTCACCACTTCCTCTCCTAGTGGAGACACCAACTTGATTGTCCTTTTATCACAACTGATAACTGCCTGATACTTATCTAGCCAATTCATCCCTAGGATGACATCTATTCCCTGAGTACCCATTACTATAAGGTTGGCGGGAAACGCTATCCCCCTTATTTCCACACTTACATTTAAACAAATGCTATCAGCTCGAATTCTATCACCGGCTGAGTCAATTTGAATGGGGGTTGACATGGTAGTAGTTGGAAGATTATGTGCTTCTACCCATGATGCAGCGATGAAAGAATGCGTTGCTCCAGTATCAAATAACACTTCTGCAATATGGGAGTCGACTGGGAACATACCTACTATCATGTCGGGGGTCTCCTGAACTGCTTCAGCCTCCAAGTGATTCAGTCTTCCATGATTATAGCGCTGCTGAGAGCGGTTGCCTGCTCCAGACTGAGACACATTCTGCTTTGCTGGGGCATTGGGGCCTGACTGCTGCTGGGCTGCCTTCTTCGGACATTGCATCACCCAATGGCCTTGCTCTCCACAGTGGAAACATGCCCTGTTTCCAACTTGAGCTGGTGCTGCCTGACTGTTCTGCTGATTTGCTGGGGCAGGAAGACGAGGTGCCTGCTGATTCTGCCTCGGAAACTGACCTTCTGACTGGTTGCTCTGACGGTTCTGGTACTGGTGCTGAGGATACTGCCTTTGGAACTGCTGATGCTGAGGTGGACGCTGGTTCTGCCTATACTGCTGAGGTTGATTGCCTGAGAAACGAGGACGGCTGCTGCTTCCAGGCTGGGGTCCACTGATCTTGCGCTTACGATCTTCCATCTCCTTGCGCTTCCTTTCTGTCATGATTGCTCTGTCAATCAGGTGCTGGAATGTCGGGAAGGTGTGATTCATCAGCTGATACTGCAGAGGGTCAACCAAGCCTCTCAGGAAACGGTACTGTCGCTTGGCGTCGGTGTTGACATCTTCAGGAGCATAGCGAGACAACTGCAGAAACCTGTCCCGATACTCACTGACAGACGATGACCCTTGCTTGAGGGCCAGGAATTCCTCCTTCTTCACTGTCATCAGACCTGCAGGGACATGGTACTGACGAAAGCTACCTCTGAATTCTTCCCAGGTGATAGTGTCGGGGTTGGCATGGGTGGCGAGGTAAGACTCCCACCATGACTGGGCTGCCCCTCTCAACAGACGGGGACCATACAAGACTTTCTCCCGGTCATCGCACTGAGCGGTATGCAACTCCCGCTCCACAGTGCGCAGCCAATCTTCAGCATCCATGGGGTCAGAAGAGTGAGCGAACGTTGGTGGATGACCTCTCATGAATTCAGCACGCTTATCTCTAGGCATCTGAGGCATCTGAGGCTGGGGTGGTGCTTGCTGCTGTTGCTGCTGCTGCTGCTGCTGAATGGCGGCCAGAGTCTGACCGATGGCTTGAACTGCCTGAGTCTGCATCAGAAACATCTGCTCGATCGACATCGGGGGCGGGGGCGGCAGGTGCTGCTGCTGGGGCACCTCATCCTGCGGAGCGGCTCGCTCCTGCTGAGCACGCCTTCCTCCTCTACGCCTGTTCTCTGACATCTGCAGAACGCAACCACACATCAGAACTGATCTGGCAAAGCTTGCAGCATAAGAAAAGAGTAGAGAATTCTCCAACAGCACTGAACAGATGAGCATCTTCACTGATCTCCAACACAGACCACACAGCTTCTCAGATAAAGAGGAAAGGAGAATAATGGGTTTCCCAACTATATAACTAACTTTATTAACATACCAGGTAAACCAAAATGCAGGGGATACCCACACTCTGGTGACAATCATTACAAAGATCCAAACCAAACATAGTTCATCATGACAAACATAAATGCACAGGATATAGCAAACTACCCTGTCTAACTAAAACTAACTAAGACCGAGACTAACGCTAAGACTGAAGCTTCCATGTATATATTTATTTCGTATTAATTACAAGATCCAACTCTAACGATCTATGGTTCTAGGTTGATCTTGGTCTTGCAGGCGGGATTGCCATAAGACTGGTGTCCACGCTGAGGTGAGCGGTACGGGTGCTGAGTCCCAACGGGAGCGGGGGAACCACCGTCCAGAAAACGACGTTCCGCGCGCTCAGCCCGCAGCAGGGCGATCTCAGCACGAGCCCTACTCAGCTCGTCTAGTGCATGGTCCAGCTCCGTGTTTAGCACGGCGGCTAGGTTGACTGTGCTGCTCAACCTAGGATTGCCCTCACCGACAGGTGAGACAATCACGCCTCCTGTGCTGCCAGATGAACGGCGGGGGTAATACTTCAGGTCAAGACCGTCAGCTGCCCCACCGAAAACCGAGCAGTAGTGCGAAAGCGCACGCCGTGCAGCATCTTGCATGGCTGCCTCAGCTGAGTCCCGCTCAGAGATAGAATAGTGCTCTGAACAGGCCTCTGCACCCTGGAGACTGTCCTCCGGGCAGCGCACCAAGCAAGTTGCCTCCCAGCGGTCCGGGTAGACCCCGCGACTATGCTGGTAGACCACACAGCGATACTCGACGGACCAAGTATGCCGGTCAAATGCCCGACGTAGCAGGGTGTCGAGCGCATCATGGAAGTGACACCCGCGAGCAGCGTCGCGAGTGATGGGTCGAGCAACCCATCCTTCCGGCTCAGGGTTAGCAGAGAAGTCGGTGTCATGGCTCGAGCTGTCATCGCCATCTCCGTCGTCTGGGTCTCCTCCAGCAGCTACTCCAGAAGCTGGGGCGCCCAGTGGTGGTGCAGGGGGCGGCTCCAGAGGAAGCACAGGGGAGCAGCTCCTCACAGACTCTATCTCCTGGTGGAGCGAGAAGGAAGAGCTCTGCTGCTCCTGTCGTCGACGTTCCTGCTCCTCACGCAGGCGGTGGTGTAGTCTCTCCAAGTGGCTGGACTGTCCGGCCACGGGACGGCGAAGCGGACGCTCAGCAAGGCGGGAAGGTAAGAAGGGGATGACTGACTTTCGTGCAGTGTGTCTAAGTCGAGCCATCTACAAAAGACATCGCAAGCAAAAGGGTGAGAACAGAATTAATATGACCAGCAAGTAATGAATCATAAGTAAATGAAGGATCAGAATAAAACATAATTTTCAGCAAGGTATAATATGTAGTAGAACATAGGTTTGGTCAGTAGGACCAACTTTTGAAGGGATATCAAAGTCAAGGAAGAGACAGAGGTCTATAATCCTTAGAACGACCATTCTACTCTAGGTTAGCGGTCCTACAGTCAGCACGGCTTTGATACCACTTATGTCACACCCGGTTTTATAAGGCAAACCGAATGCGAACCATGTACGTGCCAGGATCAGTTATTCACGTACACAGCAGTTACATAATATGGACATCATCACACAGTGCTCAAAATAGTATTAATAAGGGAAATAGTCGATTACATCATACGTCTGAGACGTCCATATGGTTCTTACAATAAATCAAAGTGCGGAAAAGAAACGTAGATAACGCGGCCTTCACAGGCAGCCGACTGGGGGTTGCCGCTAACCCACACCTAGAACTCGTCGTAATCTTGGAACTCCTGGAAGTCTCCTTCCACAGCTTCATCTTCGCCTGAGCAGTGGTTGCAATGCTGACAACCTGGGGGGGGTTTGGTGTGTAGAGCAAGGGTGAGTACACATCAACATACTCAGCAAGTATCCTGTTTGGCTGTAGTGGACTAGCTTTATGTGGGGATAAGTCAAGCAGTTGCTTTTAGTTGGTCAGATTATTATTTACTAGTAGAATGCCAAGTTTTAGCATTACCCAAGTTATTAACCCGATGTACCCTTTCCAAACGGAAAGAATACCACTTACCAGCACCATAGTCATAACCAGAACCATCAATCGCATAACCACCTGTACCACAATGTCTCTGATCAAGTACCACTAATCACTGGAGCTCCCTTGGCCGCTCATAACCGCGAGCACGGCTGATATATCAGTTTCATAACACTCTGCAGAGGTTGTGCACTTTACCCACAAGCCGTGATTCCCTCTCTGGCCCGGGCTTGCAAGACCCTTATTCACTCCCGAGGTGAATGGCCAGGGATTCACTACGAAGCCTTTACAAAGATTCCCCGGGGCTGTAGCCACCCGTTAGGTTTCCTAAATGCACCGCACTCCTCCCCAAGGGGCGAACCCAAACTTGGCAGAGCGAGCCGCATACACCGAGCCCCATTGACGGCACGACGGCTAAGTGAACTACACCCCGGATCCTCTAATTATTCAGCTAAGGGCACCCCATTCCACCCTCATGGTTGCACTGTTTTCCCGGGCGGTCATCCATAGAACAGGTCCTTACGGAGAGGCACTCGAGAAACCGCTCGAGCCCCCTTGAATACCACAAGTACAACATTATAATAAGGGAAGGGAAAACAACGTATCATAGATAATCACATCATGTTCATTGATTAGAGTTGAGCAATAGCATCAGACTAAGTAGTAATAATCCGACCCAAATAGGTAAACAAGGACATGGATAACAAAAGCTAGTCAATCCTTAGGTATAAATGTGTATTGCGGGAGGTGAATTAAAGAATGAATAGGACATAGATAGGTCAAAGGACACTTGCCTCCACCAACCGACTGCTGCTCAGGGGCTTCTCCTGCGAATTCCTCGGGCTCTTCGACCGGATCGTTCTCTATGCGAGCGCAAACATACATACATACATCCACATATTTAATACAAAAGAACAGTACACCATACAAGATAACAAATAAAGCGAATATGCATCAAGTATGACATTCGATAACGCATTTGTTATGGTTAGAAAGAAACGGGAAAGGTCTCGCAGGGGGTTAAATCTTATGCACTAATGACACAATTGGTTTTTAACAAAATAATTCTGTTATATATATTTATATATACTAATGGAAACCTAATCACTTTTAGTTGATCAACATTGCACAGGGTAAACAATTAACTACGTGAATCAATAGCATAACGGAATTTTAAATTAAACTTCCTATTTTCCCATAGCATGAACAGTGATTAGCCTACTTAAAATACGGTAATTATGATCACAGAAAGTAAATAAAATAAAATAAAAAAATAAAAAAAACAGAGGGGGGGGGGCGGCTGGGCCTATTGGGCCCAAGGGGGGGGCGCCAGGGGGCGGCTGGGCCGGCCGGGGTCGGCCCAGGGCGCGGGAGAGAGAGAGAGGGGAGAGAGAAAGAGAGAGAGAAAAGAGAAAGAAAGATCTTCTTCTCATTTTCGAAATCCGATCTTTCTACATGAATGCATTTGCACTTTCAAAGCAATCAAAAGAAATGCAAGGTTCGGCATGGTGCATCAAGCAACATAAAGCATTTAGGGTTTTTATACGTACGGGAATTCCAAACCGAATCCCGCTAGAACTTTGGAAAAGGTCAAGGTTTAGCGAGGGGAAAAGAAAAAGAAAAGGTAACGCCCGAATTTTGGCGAGTAAAGAAAAGAAAAAATTCAACTGCAAAATTCGGGGCGTTACAGATATCCATCCCCCACAGGCCCCAATCTTTGGGTTAATTTAGAGGTAATCAGCCCAAAGATCCCAGGTCCAGCTCGCAGGTGATTTGAAGAAAATGACTTCCTATTGTCTTCTCCTACTTCGATCACTCGTTGACCGAGGCTTAGTTTTGTGCTTGTGCCTTAGAGGTCGGCATTTCAATTTGTAGGATTCTGAACTTCATTGGGTGCACCGGAGGTGCACCCAATGGGTGTAGCCCCCGAGCTTCGAGTAGATTTTAGAAAATAATCTACTCGAATGTCTTCCCCAGAAATTATTTCCATTTGTGCTCCTGCGTTTTGGTTGAGGGCTGGCCTTTTAATCTTGTCCCACGCCTTAGAAGTCGGCACTATCTTGGCTTGGAATGATAATCCATGGGGTGCACCGGAGGTGCACCCAATGGGTGTAGCCCCCGACCTTCAAATGGATTTTTAAGGATAATCCATTCGAAGGTCTTCCTTTCGTGCCTCTTTGCTGAAAATTATCCTTTTCGCTTGTAGAAATTGGCATGAAGCTATTTGCATTATGCTTTGGAGGTCAGCATTATGTCATCAATATTTTGCTTCGGAGGTCAGCATATATTTTGTCTTTAGCAGCCGAGTTCGCAATCCATCCATATCTTGCTGGGTAGTGCAATTTATTTGCACTGCGACTGATTGGACATCTGATGGACGTTCTCTGTCTAGTCTTCATGTCGCTTCTGTCGGCCATATTTTGTACTTCGCTGGCTATATTTGGCTTTCCTCTGATCCTTACTGATATCTCATTTTTGTCTTGAGGTATTCACTGCATGCCCTGCACAGATGTGACCGTTTTGAAAAATATACTGATAATTCCTGGGCGTCCCCCCCAATGGGTGTGGTCAAGGGACGGCTTGGTACACTGAGTGTTTTAGCCGGCTGCTTCTGAGTAGTAATGTGATGTGACGGCGAGTGTAATCATATCCTCCGCGCTGTTGACTGAAGTCCCAATGGGTGTAGTATTGCGTGAAACGGCGTCAGCCGCCTGACGCGTCTTCAGACGAGTTGAAGTGCTTATTGAATGCTTTGCGACTGTTCAGTGACCGCGGTTGGAGGTGAGCGGTTGCCTTCTCCTTCTATAAATAACGCCGTTGTCCCTTTGGCTTTTCCACATCCTTCGCTGTTCTCTGCTGCTTCCCTCTCTTCTTTCCCTTCTGCTTCCACCATGGGCAAGAACAACAAGCGCAAACGTGAGCCAACTCCTCCATCGGAGGAGTTTGGTGACTCGGAGTACTCAGAGGAGGAGTTCTCCTCTGAGTCTGAGGGGTCTCCGGCTGCCGTCCCCCTGTGTGAGTCGTCTGACGACTCAGACGACTCCCAGGGGCTTGCGGCGGAGGTCTGGACGTACATCCGGGCCGTCGAGCGCTCCAGGCTCGAGGGCTCAGATGAGTCGGAGTACTCCTCGGATGAGGAGGACTCGGACGGCGGCGGCGAGGACGAGGATGACGATGACGACGACGGCGACGACGACGACGATGGCGACGGTGACGGTGACGGCAGCGGCAGCGGTAGGGGCAGCGGCGGCGGCAGCAAGGACGGTGACGGCGGTGGCAGCAGCAGGGGCAGCAACCGGGGCGGCAGCAGCAGGGGCAGCACCAGGGGCGGCGGCGGCGGTGGCAGCAACAGGGCCAGTGGATAGATGCCACTGGTCTTTTAGATATTAGTATAGTATAGTTAGAATAATGTAGTAGTAATGTAGAGTAGTATAGCGTAGTGTAGTAGTAGTAATGTAATGTAGTAATAGTAGGGAAGTATCAACTCGTAAAGAGTTGATTTGTAAGTTTGTTATCTTCCCTTTTAATGAAAGAATGACGTTGGCTTCTCCTTGATAACTCGTCTTGCTTGTTTGTAAAACTGATTCCTTTGAGACAGTAGATAAATAACTTGGGGATCAAACTGATGCTTCCAGAAATAGCTGCCGAGTAACTTGTAGACGGTGTCGGTGTTTTAGAGGTAACACCGAGCAACTGAAGACTGTATCAGCATTTTAGAAGCAACGCCGAGTGATTGGGAAGCAATGTCGGCATTTTAGAGGTAATGCCGAGCGACTTGAGACAATGTCAGAGGGCGACGTCAGCGTTTTAGAGGTAACACCGAGCGACTGAGAGGTGACATCGGCATTTTAGAGGCAACGCCGAGCGACTGAACGCTGTATCAGCGTTTTAGAGGCAACGCCGAGTGATTGGGAAGCGACGTCGGCATTTTAGAGGTAATGCCGAGCGACTTGACGCTGTATCAGCATTTTAGAGGCAACGCCGAGTGATTGGGAAGCGACGTCGGCATTTTAGAGGTAATGCCGAGCGACTTGAGACGATGTCAGAGGGCGACGTCAGCGTTTTAGAGGTAACACCGAGCGACTGAAAGGTGACGTCGGCATTTTAGAGGCAACGCCGAGCGACTGAACGCTGTATCAGTGTTTTAGAGGCAACGCCGAGTGATTGGGAAGCGACGTTAGCATTTTAGAAGTAATGCCGAGCGATTGAACGCGATATCAGCGTTGTAGAGGCAACACCGAGTGATAGCGGGCCGCGCGAGCCACCTTGAGGATGATAGCAGAGTGATGAGGTGGCGCATCGGTTTTTTGGAAGTTACTGCCGGATGACCACGTGGTACGCTGAGTGCTGACTGGGCACTTTTTGAAACGGTATCTGGCTCGTGAATATCCCATAAGAGCTGCGCTTTTAGCCGCCTTTGCTTTCTGTGCCCTAGTTCTTGCTTTCCCGCTTCCGAATCCTCTCTGCCACTCGCCTCCCACTCTGCTCGCTGGTAGAATCGAGATGGCACCCAAGAGGAAGACCGCGAGCTCGTCTGCTGTGGTGATTCCTCCAATCGACCCCAACAGCCAGTTGCCTTTCGCAGGTAACCACATGTCCATCATTTCTGAAACTGAACTTCTCCACCTCGTATCCATCGGGGTTCTTCCTCCGCGGGAACTCTGTTCTTGGCGGATTTGCCATGGGTTTACTGTTCCGATAGAGGATACCCATGAGTCCATTGTTTACGCCCCTTTCCTTCTCCGCGGCCTTGGCCTTCCCATCTCTCCCTTTTTCCGCGGCCTCCTTGATTTCTATCATATTAACTTGACCCATCTGAACCCCAATTCAATTCTACAAATCTCCATTTTCGTTCATTTATGCGAGGCCTTTCTTGGCGTGCTGCCACATTTCGGTTTATGGAAATACTTGTATCATTGTCGGCCTGGGATGGCCGGGGGACAACATCAGTTGGTCGGGGGTGCCAGCTTGGAGATGCGCCGCGGGAGGAAAACTGAATATCTCGAGATCCCCCTCAAGGACAGCATTAAGGGATGGCGCCTAGAGTGGTTCATAGTTGAGAATTATGGGAATTCTCTCCCCTCCCGGTCGGGAAGACAGCCGGACGTTCGCACCCCAAGCTGGACCGAGTCTCCCACAGATCAGGAGGTAGCTGAGGCAGGTGTGTTGCTAGCTGAAGTTGGACTGCTGAAAGAGAGGGGTCTGACTGCTGAAGCTATGGTTACTGACTTTGTTTTCAAGAATATTCAGCCACTGAAAGACAGGGCCTATCCAGCTTATCTGTATCGAGGGCTAGCTGACTCAACTCGGGTTACCAACAGGAGAATTCCTTCTGCAGACTTGGTGAGCCGACTTGAAATGATACTCAGGGGCAAGGTGTCAAATGTTGGTGCTCCAGTGGCGTACTCGGCCTGGAACTTGCCTCCTCCCAAAGCCTTCACCCTTTTCGTGTCGAATCCACCCATTACTGATGGCAGTTTGGGCCTTAGAGTGCGACCCTCTGCTGAAGAAGTTAGTGCTTTGGTTGCCTCGCTTGGGGAGATTGCTGATGACGAATGGCAGGTTCATTTTGAGGTGCCCCTGAACCCTAGTGATGCAGATATAAGCGCTATGCTTGATTTGCTAGCTGAGGATTCATCTGATGCTGCTCCTGCTGGGACGTTGGTAGTGGCGCCCCTCCCAGATGCTGATACGACTTTGGATGTTCAGAAGCCTGTCAGTGCTCGCCCGAGGCGCCCTTGCCGAACCAATCAGCCTGATCCTTCTGTTGATGAGCATAAGAAGAAAAGAAGATGCCTCCGGCGAGTGTCCACTTTTGATCAGGACGCTGGTACCTCAGTTCCTGCTATTGAAGAAGTGCCTGTGACTAGATTTACTGACGCTGACCCCAATGGGTGTACCCAATCCGCTGTTGATCCCATAGTGGGTGCCCCATCTGTTGCTGATCCCAATGGGGGTGCTGCTTGTGTTGCCAATGTGGATGATGAGGAAGAGGAAAATGAGATTCCTTTGACTCGGAAAAATAGTCGGCAGTTCATCGCCAGTGGTGAAAGTAGTGGAGTTCCCTCTCCTGCTTTGTCTGCCCTCATTGGTCTGCAAGAACTGTCCCTGGCCAACTTTGATCAGACTCTGGAGGATATGGTCCCAGAGGACTTGTTATCGGAGCCAGTGGATGATGGTGCAATGGAAGCTCACGTTGACGTGCCCGACGCTGGGTTGAGGTCATCCCGTGCCTCGTCGACCTTAGAGCGCGATCTCGAGGGCCGGGAGACTGACTTGGATCGTCCTGGTCCTATGGAAGTAGCTGAGGGCCCGTCAACCTTAGAGGTGGTTACTGCAGAGAGCTTGGACCTCAAGAATGGTGCTGACACATGCCCAGCCCCCGAGGGTGTCGCCGGGGATGACTTAGCTCGGGTGAAGAGTGTAAGCCACTGCCCAGCCCCCGAGGGTGCTGCCGGGGATGATCCGGCTCAAGCGGGCAGTGCAAACTATGACCCAGCCCCCGAGGGTGCCCGAGCAGGGTCTCCTTCCTGTACTTCCATGAACGTTCATGCAGGATCTCCTCCACACTCTGGCTGTATGGTGGTAGCTCAAACCTTGGACCAGGGAGTCGCTTTAGAGGGCAGCGTCCCCGCTGATCAGGTGTTTGGCTCTGTTGAAGGCACCGAGCTGATTCCTACTGGTTCGGTGCAAGCTGCTTCGGGTGGTGGTCTTACGCCTGGTTATCAACTGATCTCTCCTGATTTGGGGATCTCTTCGTTCTTTTCCAACCTCCAGGTACTGTGATGTATTTTAGCTTGATTTTTACATTGCCTGAACTGCTGTTATTACACTCATCTATTCTCCTCATCAGGCTTTGGTGGATGGGATGGCCAGCCAGCTGAGATTGCAGGGTGCTTCCGTCCCAGAAGTGGTTTCGTCTCTTGCGTGTTGGAATCCAGTGTCACTTCAACATCGTGTCTCTGAATTGGAGGCAACCAACGATGGTTAGTGCTTTTTTGCTTCTCTTTGCCTTCGCTGTGGACTGCTTTACCTTCTGACCCCGTTTTGTTTGATTATCTCTTGCTAGGAATGACTCGACATATTTCAATTTTTGAGGAAAAACATTCCCGAGATCAGGCTGAATTGGTTCAGCGGTGTGCTGACTTCGAGGAGAAGTACTCTCAGAGCCAAACTGAACTGGGTCAAGTCTCTGCTGCCTTGGATGACGCCAATGCACTGAGTTCTTCTCTTCATGCTCAGCTCGATTCTGAAAAGGTAATTTACAAAACTGTGCTTTGCCTTGCTGCGTTCCTATTACTTGCTTGGTTTTTGAAGGAGTTGATTTTTGCTCGCAGAAAGAAAAGCGCATCCTTGCTGCTTCTCGTGACAATCTTGATAGATTGTATGGTGATTCTAGCAACTCGCTGACCATCTTGGAGAGGAGTCACCGCTTTACAATGGAGGAATTGGACAATCAACGTTGTAAGCTGCAGGAATCCGCGGACGAAGTGACCCGCCTCAAGCAGCTGATATCAGCAAAGGATGCCACCATCAAGGAACTCCGAGCTTCCAAGAAATCCATTGTCCAGGAGTTAGAGACTGCCCGACTGGCTGCTAAAGTTGCCGAAGAAACTTCTGTTACTCTTAAAGCCTAGCGCGACAGAGCCATGGACAAGGCTATTCGGGCGGGACGAATCTTGATGAGGAGACCTGGCGTGGTTGTTCCTGAAGACATAAGGGCTGATGTGAATGCTGCCCCTGATTCCTCGAGTCGCCCTTCTTCGTCGGTTGCTCCTGAGAAAGACATTGCGAAATAGAGAAACATTTTGCGTGCTTTGAGCGCGCGGTTAGCATGATCGAGTATTTGTTAGAGGACATCAGTTTAGCATTCGAATGATATAATTACTCTCTTATTGTATCAGAATTCATCAGTTCGTAAATCTGCAGTAATGAAATGACGCACGATGATTATGAAATTTGTTTGCGGGATATAAAAGTCATCCCCTGAATTGCATAGGCATGAGCATGTTGCACCGGCTTAAGTCGCCACTGACTTTAGCCGATTGCTCCATTAGTAGGGCATAGTGGTCACCCCGAGTTAAGTAAGCGTGAGCATGTTGCACCGCCTTAAGTCGTTGCTGACTTAAGTCGATTGCTCCGTTAGTAGGGCATAGTGGTCACCCCGAGTTAAGTAAGCGTGAGCATGTTGCACCGCCTTAAGTCGTTGCCGACTTAAGTCGATTGCTCCATTAGTAGGGCATAGTGGTCACCCCGAGTTAAGTAAGCGTGAGCATGTTGCACCGCCTTAAGTCGTTGCCGACTTAAGTCGATTGCTCCGTTAGTAGGGCATAGTGGTCACCCCGAGCTAAGTAAGCGTGAGCATGTTGCACCGCCTTAAGTCGTTGCCGACTTAAGTCGATTGCTCCGTTAGTAGGGCATAGTGGTCACCCCGAGTTAAGTAAGAATGCAAGTCAATCGTAAATGAACTGAGTATCTTTGAAACCTCTTTTTATTGATGATATATTTCCACTTTACAGAGTACATCATCGTCCCAGCAGTTTTGAAATACAGCTAGGGATAAAACTTTCTGAGGTGTTCTATGTTCCAGGAGTTCCCAACTTCTGTGCCATCCATCTGAGTGAGACTATGATCCGGGCCGAGTGACTTCTGCTACCATGAAGGGTCCTTCCCATAAGGGTGATAACTTGTGCCGTCCCTCCCCTGTTAGAATTCGGCGGAGGACGAGATCTCCTACTGAGAAGAATCGTTGTCGCACAGCCTTGTCGTGATAGCGCCTTAGAGTCTGCTGGTACCGTGCTGATTGGATTACTGCGTTAAGCTGTTCTTCTTCAAGTACATCAATGTCCTCTAGCCTGGTGGCCTCAGCTTCCGCTATGCTTTCAAAGATCAACCTTGGTGCCCCAAACTTGAGATCGGCGGGTAGCACTGCCTCCGACCCATAGACCATGAAGAAAGGAGTGTTTCCATGCAGGGCTCGGCTAGGTTGGGTTCTTAGGCTCCAAACGACATAGGGCAATTCCCTTATCCACTTTCCTGCGAATTTTTCATTCTTGTCGAAGACCTTTTTCCTGAGTGCCTCCAGTATCATCCCGTTGGCTCGTTCAACCTGCCCGTTGGCCCGTGGATGTGCTACCGATGCATACTTGATCTGAATGCTCCTTTGCTCGCAGAAGTCGAAGAATTCTAAACTTGTGAAGTTGGATCCTAAGTCAGTTATGATGCTGTTTGGTATCCCGAATCTGAATATTATGTCTTGTATGAATTCCACGGCCTTAGCAGAGGTTAAAGAAGCAATGGGCTTGAACTCTATCCATTTAGTGAATTTGTCGATCACCACCAATATATGAGTGTATCCCCCTTGAGCATTCTTGAAAGGTCCAATCATATCCAGTCCCCAGCATGCGAAAGGCCAAGTTACCGGTATGGTCTGCAGTTGCTGTGCTGGCATGTGTTGTTGCTTTGATAAGTATTGGCAAGCTTCGCACCTCTGAACTAACTCGGCTGCATCGTTCTTTGCTGTTGGCCAATAGAATCCTGACCTAAAGACCTTCCCTACTAGTGTTCTGGAGGCTGCATGTATTCCACATTGCCCAGCATGGACCTCCTCCAGAAGTTGCTTCCTAGTGGACGGGAGAACGCACTTCATGAGGATGCCTGATGCACCCCTTCTGTATAACATCTCCCCAATGAGTGTATAGTGAGCCGACTGTCTGGCAATGCATTCTGCCGAGTTCTTGTCGTCTGGTTCTTCTTCATTCTTTATATACTTAATGATCGGCCTTCTCCAGTCATCAGAGTCTGACTCGGGTTGATCTATGATGTTGCACTCTTCTGTTTGATCCATTGAGATACTCGGCTGTAGAATTTCTTGCACAAAGACTCCGGGTGGGACCTGAGTTCGACTGGACCCTAGCTTGGACAGTACATCGGCTGCTGTGTTCCGATCTCTTTCTACATGATGAAATTCCAGACCCTCGAATTTATCTTCCAGCTTTCGGACGGCAGCGCAGTATTTTCCCATTGAATCGCTTGAACAATCCCACTCCTTGTTTATCTGGCTGATGACTACCAGAGAGTCTCCGTATACCATCAATCTCTTGACGCCCAATGATATGGCGATGTTCAATCCATGGATCAAAGCTTCATACTCGGCTGCATTGTTGGAGGCCGGGAATAGCAACTGGAGGGCGTACTTGAGGTGTTCGCCTCCAGGTGCGGTGAAGAGAATCCCTGCTCCTGCTCCCTGCAGCTTCAGCGAGCCATCAAAATACATTCGCCATACTTCTGCAGTCTCTGGGTTATCTGGTACCTGCTGTTCAGTCCACTTTGATACGAAATCAACCAGTGCTTGAGTTTTGATGGCAGTGCGAGGTCGGAACTCGATGTCATGAGATCCCAGCTCGCAAGCCCACTTGGCTATTCGGCCAATGGCTTCCTTGTTGTGAAGAATATCCCTTATTGGAAAACCAGTAACTACTATGACTTTGTGGTCATCAAAGTAGTGACGTAGCTTGCGGGCAGTTAGAAGTACTGCGTATAATAGCTTCTGAACTTGAGGATACTTTTTCTTTGAGGGGCCTAGAACTTCACTGATGAAGTAAACAGGATGTTGTACTGCATAGGCATGTCCTTCTTCTACTCGCTCGACTACCAACGCGGTGCTTACCACGTGAGTCGTGCAAGAGATATACAGTAGCAAATCTTCAGCTGGTTGAGTTGACGTAGCTCGCCGGGGTGGTTTCAGTACTGGTGGTGTTGTCAAGAATTTTTTCAGTGCATCTAGAGCTTCTTGTGCTTCTGAAGTCCATTGAAACTTATCCACCTTCTTGAGTAGCTTGTAAAATGGCAAACCTTTTTCTCCCAGCCTGGATATAAATCTGCTCAGAGCTGCCATACATCCAGTAAGTCGTTGAACCTTCTTTTGTGATCGAGGAGCTTCCATCTTCATGATAGCTTCAATCTTATCCGGATTAGCCTCAATTCCTCGGTGGCTGACGATAAACCCGAGCAACTTTCCTGCTGGTACCCCGAAAACACATTTTTCGGGATTAAGCTTCCATCTATATCGTCTCAGGCTGTTGAAAACCAGTTGTAAGTCTTCGATGAAGTTTTCCGAATTCTCCGTTTTGATTACCACATCATCTACGTAGGCCTCCACACGCTTGCCCCAGTGATCGGCTAAGCATGTTTGAATGGCTCTCTGATAAGTCGCTCCAGCGTTTTTGAGGCCGAACGGCATGGAGGTATAACAGAAAGCACCAAACGGAGTGATGAACGTTGTTTTTTCCTCGTCTTCCTTCGCCAAACTAATCTGATGATACCCGGAATAGCAATCTAAGAAAGACAGCACGGAACATCCAGCGGTGGAGTCCACCACTTGATCTATCCTTGGGAGCCCGAAGGGATCCTTCGGACAGTGTTTGTTGAGATCAGTATAGTCGACGCACATGCGCCAATCCACTTTATTCTTTTTGAGTACAAGAACAGGGTTGGCTAACCACTCAGGGTGTAATACTTCTCTAATAAATCCAGCCGCGACCAAGCGAGCTAACTCGGCGCGAATGGCCTCTCTCTTGTCGGGCGTGAAACGATGTAGCTTTTGCCGAATCAGCCTCGCCTGGGGATAGACCTTCAGTTTGTGCTCGGCCAGTTCTCTTGGGACTCCTGGCATATCCGCAGGTTGCCATGCGAATACATCTCGGTTATCTTGCAGAAACTGGACGAGCGCGCTTTCCTATTTGTCGTCCAAGCTGGAGCTGATGATAGCCGTCTTGTGCTCATCAGCGAACCCCAGGTTGATTCTCTTGGTTTCTTCAGTCGGCCGCATAGAGGTCACGGCCTGAGCTTCGTTTGCCGGTACTACGAGGTCCTCCTCAGGCTTAGAGTTCGCCAGTGTAGAAGGAACCGTCGACGGCTTGGTGGTGAGGGCTGCTTGGATGGCCACTTGGAAACACTCTGCGGCGCCTTGGAAGTCGGCGCACACAGTTATGATTCCTTGCGGTCCTGGCATCTTCCGTATCATGTATGTGTAATGCGGAATGGCCATGAATTTGGCCAATCCTGGTCTTCCGATGATGGTGTTGTACCCGCAGTCAAAGTTTGCCACTTCAAACCTCAGGAACTCGGTTCTGTAGTTCTCCAGAGTTCCGAAGGTGACAGGCATGTAGATGTGGCCCAGCGGGTATTCCCCTTCAGTCGGCACGATGCCGAAGAAGGGAGTGTCCGACTCGTGGAGCTCTTTGAGGTGAACTCCCAAGCCTTTGAGTGTCCGGGGGAAGGTGACGTTGATGCTGCTCCCCCCGTCCACTAGCACCTTCTTCACCCGGCTCTCTCGGATCACCGGATCGACGAGGAGCGGGTATTTGCCTGGATGGTCGAAGTTGAGCCATTGATCCTCCCGAGCGAAAGTGATCGGGTGCTCCGACCACCGGTATGGGGCGGGAGGACCGGTGGTCGCCACCAGTATCTGGCGGTCGTTGAGCTTTTGTTGTCGTTTGTTCTCCTGCGTTCCATGTCCACCGAAGATGACGTTGACCTCTCTGTCCACGCGCGGGAAAGCTCCTCCTCCCTCCTCCTGCTGATGGGGTTGTCGTGGTTCATCTGGTCCTCCCCTCGGCGAAGGAGGAAGTAGAGGTTGGAAGGGTCGGCCGTGCCCGATGGAGTGCTTGAAGTCCCGGCAGTTACGAAGAGTGTGGCACATGTCTTTGTGGTACGGGCACTGGGTGTCGAGGATGTCGTCCAGCGTGCGTTCGCCTCCGTGAGGTCCTCCTCGGGCGCGAGAGGCAGGTGGTCCGGCGGCGTGTACTTCTTCGCGAGGCCTCTTCTCCCATCGTTTGTCGGGTTGCTTGTTCGCATCGCGTCGTGGTGCTGCCGGTGCGGGCTTCGTTCCTCCGATGAGGTCCTGGGCCCGCTCGTCGGCGGTGATGTAGAGGTCGGCTTCCCGGAACAGCTCCTCGGAGGTAGTCGGCGCCTTCTGTAGTATGGCTCGGACGAAAGCCGAGTCGTTGGATCCTCTGTAGAAGTCCTCGATCACGGCCGCCTCCGTGACCTCGGGTATACGATTTCTCATGGTCTGGAACCTTTTGAGGTACGACCGGAGAGTCTCATCCCCCCGACGTTTGATGGATTTGAGGTCCCACAGTTGCGCCGTCTTGTCGAAGAGGGACTGGAAGTTGGCGGTGAAGCATCGACTGAAGTCCCCCCAGTCGTCGATGCAGTGTCGGGGTAGATGTCGCAGCCACTGCAGCGCGTCTTGCCCAAGGACGATGGGTAAATACGCGGTCATCACGTCCTCGGATGCCCCGGCAGCTCGAGCAGCGGTGGTGTAGACGGCTAGCCAACCCCCTAGATCCTGCTTAGGTTCATATTTGTCGACATTGGATACCTTGAAGTTGGGAGGCCATTGGATGGCCCTAAGGCGCGGAGTAAGAGCGGACACTCCGCACGTGTCCTCCTGTCGTCGGGGACGATGTCTGTCCCGGGGAGGGGAGTTGTGGTTGTGGTTCCTCGACCGTCCCCGGGTGGTACCGCCAGTAGAGGCCGTTGCCGACTCAGTTCTGGTGGCCTAGCTCTGAGCCGGGATGCCATGATCCCTGTCGTACTCCTCCCGGCGGCGAATCTCGTTCTCATGCCGCCGTTCGCGCGAAGCATTGATGGAGCTTCGCGCGTCTCGGCGACTGTTGATGGTGTGTCGTAGATCGTTCGGCGGGTGAGCAAGCGGTAGAAGATGGTTGGCCGCCTGAGTGAACAGTCGTCGGTAGCCCTCAGCGTCAGGAGTCCGAGGAAGTCCATCAGCTATCCGAGCTAGTACCCCTCCGACTTCGCTCGGCGTGTTCATAGCTCGGGCGAAGTCGGGATTCAGGTTGCGCCCGAAGAATGGATTCTCCCGGCGTTGCCTTGCATCTTGCTCGGCTTGTTCCTGAGCCCGTCGGCGATCTCGTCGTCGGGAGTTCCTTCGTTCTCTGAAGACGTGTTCTTCCGGAGTTTCTCCTATCTCCGAGACCTCGTCTCGCGAAACAGGCTGCTCCGGATCCCGTTCCCCGGCCGCGTGATGTCGTCGAACGTTCCTGCGCCGATTCCTCCGTCGGCGGGATTCTCGTTGAGGCGGTTCTTCTCCGGGTGCGGTCGGCTCGTTGTCGGAGACGGTAGGCGACTCCACTCTCCCGATGAAGAGGACGTCGGGGTAGAATGGTGCTGCTGTCGTGGCGACCTTCTTTCCGTTCTCCTTTGAGGCCGGAGGAACGGAAAGAACAACTTGCTTCTCTTTGGTTTCCTTCTTCCTCGCGATCTGTGTCCATTCTTTTATCAGAGAAGTAGACAGTGGAGTTTTCCGGGTCAGCGAGCCCTCGGCCCCCGACTTTCCGGAGACGATCTTTTTCCGGAGAGCTGGAGGTTGCGCTTCTCCGGCATTTTCGGAGTTCGTTGGGGGAGACTTCTTTTCCGGCGGATCCGCGATACGGTGTAGAATTCCCTCTTCATCCGCTACAGATGAGATTGTTCCGAAGCAGAATACGGATCCGGGACGCAGGGTGATCTGGCTGTAGAAGGTAACGACCATTGAGCTAGCTTGGATCGTCGACACACCCCCTACCTGGCGCGCCAGCTGTCGGTGTTTTGGGTCCGACCGCACACCCGGGGTTGCCCCTCAAGGTGTTTTTAGGAGTAGGACGGTGTCGACAACTGTAGCAAAATGGTTCGTGCCGATTGCACGAGGGACAGTGGACAAGGTTTACAGGTTCGGGCCGCTTAGAGATGCGTAACACCCTACGTCCTGGTGAGTATGCTTGGTGAATGTGGTTACAAGAGAGCTCTCTGGATTGAGAATACAGAGAGTTGACGTGGGTGACTAAGTAATAGGGTCGATCGTTCCAAAGGGGTGCCCCCTAGGCCTTATATACTCGACCGTGGGGCAATACATGTGGATATGATAACAACGAGTCGCTAAAAGATAGTGAACCTCTTGAGTTTATCTCCGCGTAACCCTCGCCGACTTATCCTCGCATGGCTCCGTTGCATGGGGGCTCCAGCGCGGGAAAGTCGGATCTCTGTTGTGGTCACTCGCTCGACGTCGTGGATCGTCCGGGTTTACATCAATCCGGCCTCATGTCGATCTGCTCTGCTGGTTGTCTCTCCCCAGGCCCACGAAAGAATGACCTTATGATTTATTGGGCCCTTGGGCCTTTCGTGAGGTCTTTTACTCTTTAGTGGACCCAGGGGATATCCATCCCCCACAACTGTGGATCCTGAGATTCAGCAGGTAGAAGTTGCTGAGCAGGAGCTCATTGAAGGCAAGTTGTGCCCTTGTTCACTTACTTTTTCCTAGCCATGTTCTTATTAATTATAATGATCTGCATAGGATAATTTTGATGGGATCCAATAGGTTACTCCAGTTTTGGCTATCTTTATACCTTGCTTATTATGGGTAGTACTTGCTATTGCTTATTGTGGTTTTGGGTATGAAAATACACTATTCATGATTTCGTCTTTATTATCTGTTTATTATTACTGTTCATGTTAAGATCATTATGTTAATGGGAACATGGAGCGACCACCCAAGAAAACAGTGCTACCACAAGGGTTTAATGGGACGCCCTTGGCTGATTAACTAGGAAAGCTAGTGGATGAATTCCTTACCCGAAAGGGGCAAGGGCAGTAGGGGAGTGGTCAGTGTAGGGAGGTCCTTGGGTTGATTTTGCTGCGATGGCGGTCAGGCGATGGATTCCTGCACTGGAGCTTCCTATAAACTGTAGCGGGATTTCTGAAGCTAGTGGAACTTTGTAAAGTCCTCGTAGTGTTACCCTGCCTCGCCTCCTCGGTAGAGGTGTATGGGATTGGCCGTCTCTTGGCAGATGGGTAACATGACTTGTGGGTAAAGATGCGCAACCTCTGCAGAGTGTAAAACTGGTATACTAAATGTGCTCACGGTCATGAGCAACTCGGACCCTCACATGATTAATCTATGGAATTAAAACTCAATTTGACATTGCATCGCATTTGAGATTATTTTATTATTACTTTTATTTATTACTAAGTGTTGGGGACTTGTTCTCAAATGCTATGAATCAAGAACAAGACAACATAAAATGTTAAATAATAATGACCTTCGCCCGCTGAAGCATTATCTCCCCAAGGATTTAATGAACTTCGGACGAAGGCCACGAGCAGGATGTCACGAAGGTCATACCTTCGTGACCAAACATAAAATAATCCGAAATAAAATATTAAACATTAGAGAAAGATCTATTGGAAACAAATGACATTATTTGCATATATTATAATATGAACCTAAATATTAAAACATAATATTCAGGTACGTTTATACCTTCACCTTGATAGAAAGTAATAATTCCAGCATAATGCGTTAGCGATTACAGGATTGCGTGAACAGTGCCGGAGTACTGTTCATCTATTTATAGGCACAGGGTGCAGCCTGCGTAAATTACATTTATGTCCTTTACAATCGACTACAATAATGACACAAAACATCATGGGTCTTTAAGTCAATCCATCTTTAAGTCGGTTCGGCTCTTCGTCGTGAGATCTGTCATTGTGCCGAAGCTCTATAGGTAATAGCTTCGGCCCTTGCTCCTGAGAAGATCTTCCGAAGGTGTTCTCTTTCTTTAGGATCTTCGGCTATGAAGCATACTCCCAACAGTAGCCCCTTCGCGATGCTAGATCGTTTTTCGTAACGAGCTTGATCCGTGAAAAGTCTTCTAGGCTTCGGGACGCCGAAGATCCAAAAAACACCTTCCCTGAGCTCGTTGGCGAGAAACGATTAAAATAATCGTCGTACGCGCGGTGGCCCCATCTTGCAGCAATTACGCGCGCCCCAGCGATTCACCTTCTCGGACCCTGTGGCCCACCGTTCAGCGAGTGCGGGTGACTATTTGTTCGGTGCGGGAGACCTTGACGATTTACCTTCCCACCTGCGGCACTATATAAATAGACAGGTAGGTGTGAAGTTACCACAGCATTCATTGCTATTGCATTGTTTTGCTGCCAAAATTTTAGTCATAGCCAAACCTTAATCATCATGTTCAGACGAAACTTCGCTTTTGATTCTGCTTCGTCACAAGAGGAAGAGCTTCGAGAATCAGAAAAGTCAATCAACAAAAATTTCAAGAAAGTCATAATCAAATGGCCAGAGTTCGCTCCACTGCTAGGGTTGATCGTGAGGGAGATGAGACCGAAGCTACTGAGATTATTCCGATTTCGAAAGCAATGAAGCGCTCTGGGCTGGTAACACCGGAGGACGTCCCTGCCACTGAAGCAGAGCAAGCTGATGTTGAAGAGACCGATTCTGAAGATGATTATAGTAGCGTGGTGCCGAGCAAACCCAGTCATCTGGATTTTGGAAAATCCACGATCTCCGATGGTGACCTACCTAAGATGTTTAAATTGGGCTATTTTAATGAAGAAAAGAAAGAGCTGGTTCGCTTTGGTGGAGAGGAAACTACTCCGAAGCCAGGAAAAGACGAAGTAGTAGTTTTTAAGAGCTTCTTCAAAGCTGGTTTGAGATTCCCTTTGAATAAGATGATTGCTGATGTGCTGAAGAAGTTTGAGATCTACTTTCATCCGCTAACTCCTAACGCTATCGTTAGGCTTAGCGTTTACATTTGGGCTCTCCGAAGCCAAGGGGTGGAACCGTTTGTCGAAGGTTTCTGCCGAGTGCATGAGCTGCACTACCAAACCAAGGCCAGAAGAGATGGGTTACATGAAAACTTCGGGTGCTACAATTTTGCCTACCGCAAAACTACAAAATTTCCCGTAATCAGTTACCAAAGCAAGTGGCCGGTTGGTTGGAAATCGGAATGGTTCTACGTCAAAGTTGACGATGATAAGGAGAAGCTGGTCCAAAGTCCATTAGAGCTGATCTTCGGAGAGACTAGACCCCGTGCAATATGACACCAGAGGGTCCAACCCAAATTGCATTGGCTGAATTTAGGGTTATCGCAGAGCACATTGGCACCAGGGACTTAGTGCAGGAATTTTTTGCTTTCAAAGTGTTCCCAACTATGAAAGAGTGGGCCATGCCGAAGCTTGAAGGAAAAAAGAAAGGAGAACTTATCCGACTACCCTGCCATTACAAATTCAAAAAACATTTCAAAGTGCCCTGCCAAGAATGGCTGGATACAATCGAAGTAATGTGCAACGAGATACTTGGAAATTATTCTAAAAAATAAGATCAATTGATGACTGCGGCCTTCGGCACCCGTCCGAAACCAAGGCTAAACCGAGTGATGGATGTTGTAGGTTTTGAATATTCTGACTACGAGCGGCTGGACAAGGGTGCCGAAGGCCAAAAAAGGAAAAGAGTGGCTAGTGCTCTGAATAAGGACGATGAAGATCAACCAAAGAAGAAAAAACAAGAGTTTGAAGCGAAAATAGTTGCTCTGAAGAAAAGAAAGGCTTCAACTCCGAAGCAAAAATCAATTGATGAAAAAGAAAGGACTTCTGCGACATCCTCTGCTACTGAAATAGAGGAAATCTTAAAGATAATGACTGAAACTTTGCCTGTCAAACTAAGTCCACTGGGGCTACATCTGACGAAGCTTTTTCAGAAGGAAAAGGAGCCCACAAAAATGAAGGCACCTAGGCCAAAGAGGCAAAGAATCGTTACTGTGACAGAAGTCATTGAAGCAACGCCACCAGGGGCTTCAGCTCCGAAGGTGCCAGCTATTGAAAGCTTGACAGCTACTGAAGCTGTACCTTCGGAAGTTGCCGCAGCAGAAGCCAGAGCCGAAGATGCCAAATCCGAAGATATTAATTTAGAAAGCATAGCTGCTGATATAGACAAAATGCTGCTAAACATGGCCGCGGAAGAAGCTGGCGCAGCCACCGAAGAGACTACGGCCGCAAAACCCGAGAAGGAAGAGATGACCGAAGATACTTAAGAAGATGAGGCTTTTGACTTTCAAAACTTAGTTGGCCAAGAGCTAACAAAAGCTGAAAAAGAAGAACTAAAAGAATATGCTATATCTTGCGGGTATCGGCCGGGAGCGCTTCTCTTCGGTGGCATTGATGATGAAAGGTTAGGTTGCATACGAGATCAGACCGGTGCGAAAGTTATCGGTACTCTATCAAAGAGTATCGGTTTCCCGAAGCTCAAAGCAGATATCAGCCGCTACCGACGACAACACATTGTCGGTAGTTTGTTCTATTCCAATTTTAAGGTAAACAACTAGTGTCTAACCTTTATTATTTGTAATAACATAAATATTTTCTAACGAAGGTTATTTGTCCACAGAGTATGCTTTTGAGCAAGGCTTTAAAAATGCAGCAAGACTTAGAGGATAAAAGGCACGAAGTTATAATTGAGAACTTAGAGAACAAGATAAAAGAGCAATCAGCTGCCATCGAAAAGAAAGACTTCGAGCTTCAAACAACCGAAGGCTTATTAGCGGATGCTGAA
The DNA here is from genome assembly GCF_902167145.1 of Zea mays. Classification (NCBI taxonomy): domain Eukaryota; kingdom Viridiplantae; phylum Streptophyta; class Magnoliopsida; order Poales; family Poaceae; genus Zea; species Zea mays. The sequence continues at coordinate 163,907,652 of NC_050101.1, read as the reverse complement.
GCCAAAATAACAGAATTAAATTCGAAGCTTCTTGCTCAATCAGAAAATTTCGAACAAGAAAAGCTGAAACTTGATGCAAAGCTTGAGGCCGAAGTCCAAAAAAGTTCGGAGCTGAAAGAATCTTTGACAAGTCTTCAGAATAAGTGCTTGGAGTTCAGCAATCGATGCATTCAACAGCTGAAGAAGGTGTTCCATTTTGTTGGAGCCAGTAGTGAGGAGTTCACTCCTTCTGCTGAAGACCTGTCTGGTGCCTTCGAGCATATTGAAGGTGAAATTAATGATTTTGACGAAGTTATAGCTAGGCATGGTGACTTCTGTGCCCTGGCAGCTTCTCGGGGCACAACTGTTGCCTTTCTGAAGTCTGGTTGTGAACACGGAAAAATTGTTAATAGACCCAACTTCAGCTTATCACCAGCAGACTTAGATAACATTCCCAACTTGGCCCGAAGTATTGCGAATAGATTTATAAAATTAGTATGGACAAAGGGTGGATGGAGCAAAGCTGGTGACGAAGCTCGAAGCCACCTTAAGCTGGTTACAAAATCATACCTTATGCTTACCTTTTCCTTTGAATTTTGAATTTAGCTTATAATACTTACATACAGGTTGACCAAGCCGAAGCTGAAGCTACAGAGTAAAAAGACGAAGCTCCATGAATGCTGACGAAGCTCGAGTAGTCTGTAGAAATAGTTCAAAAAACTCCTGTGATAACTTGTATAAAGTATGATGTAATTAAATTTCACTTTGTGGACTTTATCCATAGCTTGTAATATAATCTTACTTTTCCGTCAATGTATGAAATGCTTTGGTGTGGACGAAATTAATATTTTTGAGCCGAAGGAGAAAAACACCTTCCCTTCTTTGTGTACACAACGAAGCATAAAATTGCCTCTTTTCCCTTTTTTCCGAAGTCTTCTCTTTTAAAACCGAAGCGAGTGTGTATGTTGTGATGATGATGATACTACGTATGTCTAAGTGAATGTTTATGAATGCAAATGTATGATGTAATGTATCGCGCAAATGAATGTTCAAAAACACATGCAAAACCATAATCACAACTCTTATTCCCTTAAAAATAACAAATCTTTGTTGTTTATTTTTCGGCTTCACCGCTTATTTTTCGGTGTATCAGCGCTGACTTTTCGCTGTAAGCCTCCCTTAGGAGCTTCTTCGCCTTTTACTTCGGCGGTATTCGCGTTGACTTTTCGCACTTCGCCTTATATTTCGGCGTAATCAGCGTTGACTTTTCGCTGTAAGCTCTGCATTCCCCTAGGAACGACTTTTGAGCAGAAAACTTACGCTGCGCTCCCTTAGGAACGACTTTTTATAGCTTCGTCGTGCTCTGCATCCCCTTAGGGACGTATTTCGAGCTTCTCCCTGTTTTTCCTTTTTTCTTTGCACTCGATGGTGCATGCTCAGTTTTTACATTTACATCTTCGGGGGATAGTGCTCTTGTAGAGCTAATATGAGAAAAAGAGAAATCACATGCTATGGCCCCATTAAAAACCTTTCTCCCCCTTTTGAAAGGAAAAGGGTGCCATAGGAAAGAATAAAAAATATTACATTAGGCTACACATAATACCGCCGAAGCTCATCCGCATTCCAAGATCTAGGAATGTCGTTGCCGTCCATATCCTTTAACCTGTAGGAACCGGGTCTTGACGAAAATACTACCAGAAAAGGTCTTTCCCACTTCAACTGTAGCTTGCCTACTGTATCTGGGTTGGCAACTCTCCGAAGTACCAAGTGTCCTGGCTTAATATTTTTTAACCAAACTTTTCTGTCACGCCAATTTATTGTTTCGGCTTGATATTTATTGATATTCTCCACAGCCTGAAGCCTGATCCCTTCTATAGCATCCTTTGCCACAGAATAATCAGCTTTGTCCTCTGCCGAAGCCACTATTCTTATTGATCCTACCTTAGCTTCTTCTGGGGTTATTGCTTCGTCACCAAACAACAATTTGAATGGTGTAAAACCTGTTGACCTTGACATTGTTGTGTTGTGGCTCCACACCACTTTGACTAATTCGTCTGGCCACTTCCCCCTGGGTTGATTGAAGATTAACTTCATTATTCCTGTCATTATAATTCCATTAGCTCTTTCAACAAGTCCATTTGACTCCGGATGCCGAACTGATGCAAAATGGATCTTCGTGCCAATTTGTTCACAAAACTCTTTGAAAGCTTAGGCATCAAACTATGTTTCGTTATCCACGGTGATAGCTTTCGGCACTCCGAAGCGACACACAATATTTTGCCAGAAAAACTTTTGAACAGTAACCGAAGTTATTGTGGCTAAGGGCTTCGCCTCAATCCACTTAGAAAAATATTCTACTGCCACCACAACATATCTTAAATTCCCTTGTGCTGGTGGAAGTGGGCCTAGCAAATCAAGGCCCCACCTTTGCAATGGCCAAGTGGACTGTGTTAACTGGGTTAGAGACGAAGGTTGTCTCTGATCTCTTGCACATTTTTGACAACCTTCTCATTTTTGGACTAGTTCTGCTGCATCCGAAGCTGCCTTCGGCCAATAAAATCCTTGGCGAAAAACTTTACCCAGCAAAGGGCCTAGATCCGATGTGAGATCCACACAACCCTGCATGTATTTCTTTCATCAGCTCTATACCTTCAGCTCTGGATAAACATTTGAGTAATGGAGAATAGACTCCATGCTTGTATAACTCCCCTTCTATTATTACATATGGGCGGGCTCTTGCCGCTATTCTCTTTTGATAAGCTTCGTCATCTGAAAGGAAATTGCCCTGGAGAAAAGACATGATCTCAGTTCTCCAATCTTTGCTATAAACAGGAGATATATTGAGCACTGCTCTTTCAAGAAGGTCAACCGAAGGTGCTTTTATTGTTTCGAAGAATACTTCCGAAGGTAAAGGCAGCCCCTGTGCTGCTGACTTGGCTAGCAGATCAGCATGCTCATTTTCTCCTCGTGGAATATTCTTGATGGAAAATCCTTCGAAGGAAGCTTCAAGCCTTCAAACTGTATCCAAATATTTCTCAAGCTTCGGATCTCTTGCTTTGCAACTTTTGTCAACATGTCCAGAAATAACTTGGGAATCGGTTTTGAGAACCGCCCTTCTTATCCCCATTGCCTTCAACTTCCGAAGCCCCAAAAGCAAAGCTTCGTATTCAGCAATATTATTTGTGCAGCTGAAATCAAGTTTTACTGCATAGCATGTTCTAACTTTGGAAGGTGCAATTAAAACGGCACCTGCCCCGAAGGTTCCCCAAGAGCCATCGCAAAAAACTGTCCAAGCTTCAGCATCTTTACTTGCTTCTTCCTCCTGAGCCCCTGGCGTCCAGTCAGTGATGAAGTCTGTTAGCGCCTGGGACTGAATCGAAGATCTATGCACATAATCAATGCTGAACTCGTTGAGTTCCACAGCCCACTTTCCAATCCTTCTAGTAGCTTCTCTGTTTCTCATAATATCCTTCAAAGGCTATGATGAGGGAACAATTATATGGTATGCTTGAAATAATGTCGAAGCTTCCTGGAGGCCATTAAGACGGCATATAGCACCTTCTCCAATTCTGTATAGTTTTTCTTTGATAAACTGAGAACTTCGGTGACGAAGTATACTGGAGCCTGCTTTTTCAATTATCCTTCAAGCTTGTCCTGAACAAGCGCCGCACTTACTACAGAGTGCGAAGCTGCCACATACATCAGCAGAGGAGCCCTTGGCGCTGGTGGAGTTAGGGTTGTTAAATCTATCAGATACTGCTTCAGCTCTTCGAAGGCTCTTTGCTGAGCTGATCCCCATTGAAAAACTTCGGCTGACTTCAGCACTTCAAAGAATGGTAAATTTCTTTCTGCTGATTTGGATATAAATCGATTCAAAGATGCCAATCTTCCTGTTAGCCGCTGACCCCCTTTCTTTGTGCTTGGCGGCTCCATCCGAAGGATAGCTTCGATTTTATTTGGATTAGCTTCGATCCCTTTTGTTGAAACCAAACAACCTAGGAATTTCCCCTTCTTTACTCCGAAGACACATTTTTCTGGATTCAGCTTCAGACCAGCTTGCCTAAAATTAGCGAATGTCTCCTGCAGATCAGTAATGTGATTTTCTTGCTTCGTGCTTTTTATTATGATATCATCAACATATGTTAGCATGTTTCTGCCTATCTGAGAATTAAGGACCTTTGTTGTCATTCTGCTGAAGCTTCCTCCAGCATTCTTGAGCCCCTCAGGCATCCGAAGGTAAAAATATGTACCATTGGGGGTGATGAAGCTGGTTTTTGGCTCATCTTCCTTCTTCATCCAGATTTGATGATAGCTTGAATAACAATCTAGTAGACTCATGAGCTCTGACGAAGCTGCTGCATCTACCAGAGAATCTATCCTTGGTAATGGAAATTCATCCTTCGGACAAGCCTTGTTAAGATCAGTAAAATCAATGCGCATTCTCCATTTACCATTGGCCTTCTTCACCATAACAGTGTTAGCTAGCCATTCTAGGTATTTTACTTCTCTGATGACTCCAGCGCTGAGGAGTCTTTTCACTTCATTCCGAGCACCTTCGGCTTTGTCATCAGACATCTTCCGAAGCCTCTGCTTTCTGGGTCTGAAGGATGGATCAACATTGAGCGAGTGTTCAATAACATCCCTGTTGACACCACAGAGATCATTAGCTGACTATGCGAAGACATCTTTGTTGTTGAACAGAAACCTTATTAGGGTTTTCTCCTGCTCCTGAGACAATTGAGATCCCAATAGCACCTTCTGCTCTGCTATATCGTCAAATAAAAGCATGGGCTTCGGCGGATCAGCCGAAGCAGCTTTCTCCCTTATGTACTTGTATTGCTCACAAGCTTCGGCTCCATCTATGTTATGGATTGCTTTTGAATCTGTTCAGTTTCCTTCGGCCTTTCTGGCAGCTTCCTGACTTCCATGAATAGCAATAGGCCCTTGATCCAAAGGTATCTTCATGCAAAGATATGCTGGATGAAGAATTGCTTTGAAAGCATTGAGTGTCCCACGACCAATGATTGCGTTGTAAGGGTATTCCATGTCAACAATATCAAACACAACTTGTTCAGTCCTTGTATTGTTAATAAATCCAAAAGTCACTGGCATCGTGATCTTGCCAAGTGCTAGAATCTGCCTTCCTCCGAAGCCACAAAGGGGATGTGTAGCATCATGGATCTTATCTTCGGGCTCTTGCATCTGTCTGAAGGCCTTAGCAAATATAATATCCGCTGCACTGCCTGTGTCAACCAAAACATTGTGGACCAGAAATCCTTTGATAACACAAGAAATAACCATAGCATCGTTGTGAGGGTAATCCTTGAGCTGAAGGTCCTCTTGGGAGAAGGTAATTGGGATGTGGGACCATCTTGACTTGATGAAGGGTCCTTGCACCCCAACATGTTGTACCCTTCTCTGTGCCTCCTTCTTCTGCTTCTTGTTGGCCGGTTCTGAGCATGAACCGCCTGTTATCGGGAGTACGAGCTTTGGAGCTGAAGCAGCTCCAGCTTGGTTGTTGAACGAAGCCATCAGCTCAGAGAGTGGAAGTGAGTTCACCGGAGGTGGGCGCCAATGTTGGGTACTTGTTCTCCAATGCTATGAATCAAGAACAAGGCAACATAAAATGTTAAATAATAATGACCTTCGCCCGCTGAAGCATTATCTCCCGAAGGATTTAATGAACTTTGGACGAAGGCCACGAGCAGGATGTCACGAAGGTCATACCTTCGTGACCAAACATAAAATAATCCGAAATAAAATATTAAACATTAGAGAAAGATCTATTGGAAACAAATGACATTATTTGCATATATTATAATATGAACCTAAATATTAAAACATAATATTCAGGTACGTTTATACCTTCGCCTTGATAGAAAGTAATAATTCTAGCATAATGCGTTAGCGATTACAGGATTGCGTGAACAGTACCGGAGTACTGTTCATCTATTTATAGGCACAGGGTGCAACCTGCGTAAATTACATTTATGTCCTTTACAATCGACTACAATAATGACACAAAACATCATGGATCTTTAAGTCAATCCATCTTTAAGTCGGTTCGGCCCTTCGTCGTGAGATCTGTCATTGTGTCGAAGCTCTATAGGTAATAGCTTCGGCCCTTGCTCCTCAGAAGATCTTCCGAAGGTGTTCTCTTTCTTTAGGATCTTCGGCTACGAAGCATACTCCCAACACTAAGGTTCGGTATTTACTTACACTTAGTAACTGCTAATAAAAGTTTGACCAACATATAAAAGCAATGCTCAGCTTCAGCCTTTACTTTGTTGATGAGCCTTACACTTCACATGAACCCCCAGCTTTGGTGAGTTCATGCACATTATTCCCCACAACTTGTTGAGCTATGATCGTATGTGGGCTCACTCTTGCTGTCTCACACCACCCCACAGGAGAAGAACAGGTGGTCGAAGAGGAGCCACCTAACACTGAGGCTTTCGACTTGATCTAGGTGGCGTCTCCCAGTCAGCTTTGTGGCGCTAGGGAATAATATTTAGTTTGCTTATTTTATCATTTATTTTTGTAAGACTTCCGCTATGTAATAAGTACATTTATGATATTTATGACATTTATCTCTATGCACTCTGTTATTATATGTGTTGTCTTCTTTGGCGCATATATGAGATGCACCCGGCTTTGTTCCTTAAAATCGGGTGTGACAGAAGTGGTATGAGAGGAAATGTTGACTGTAGGACGAAACCTAGATAGAAATGGACAAAACCCTTCCCTACTTACCTTCTTCTGATTCATTCTATACTCACCTTAATCTGATTCTCTCTATACTTTTCTTGATCCTGTCTCACCTTTTACTGTTCTACTCTGATTATTCTTATCTTTTCTATTCTAAGACTAGATGGATTTCACACCTTGGAATCCTACATTTATGACCTTTTTAAAGAGATAGGAGACCTAAGACAAAAATTAAAATTATTTTCTCTATTAAAAATTGTCGGTACCCTAAATCAGGGGTACCCTCTTCTACAGCATGAAGACGCCGCACCCATGCGACGTCTCCTAGCCACACGGGGGACGGCGCCTGACCCCACCGCATGGGGAGGCCAAAGGGCGCCACGTGGCAAGGAGAGACAACACATCCCAGTAAGTCCGGAGCCCCCGGGTAGGTCCGAACCCCAGCAGGGTCCCGGAACGAGGAGGACCCTGGTATGAGCAGGGGTCCGGTGCTTACACGTGTCCGGGCCATGCCCTCCACTTCCCACTCAGGCGGAGGCCCGCTGCTTGTGGCCCATGACATAAGCTATCGGGTCGAGCCTGACGTGAAGTCGTGCAGCCCCTGCATTTATTGAGGAAAGGACGCGCCGCCTGCCACTGCACTAACGGGCGACGTGCCCTCTCAGCATTTAATGTGTCCCATCCCATCCGCTGGCAGGCGGCATCAAGGTCATCCAGCAGGCGGCGCGCCTGCTAGGCCTGCTGGCGAACAGTGCGCCCGTGCCGAGCGGCGCGCTATACTCATCCTCCCTTCTACAAGAAGCTACCCCTGCACGCCGAGGATACGCAGATCTCGGGTGTCAGGGCACAAGAAGATTGTCTCGGCAACAGACATTAGTAGACTCCAAGCGCTATATTCTTTATGTCCCTGGGCCCACATGTCGGGGCCTAGCGCCTTTGTGCAGCCCCCCTTCAGTTATAAAAGGGGAGGTATGCGATGTTACACGACACACGCAATCTTAGACTCGCTAGCTCATACAAGCTCTCAAACAATACAACTCACAGTGGAGTAGGGTATTACGCTCCGGCGGCCCGAACCACTCTAAATCCTTGTGTGCTCCTAAGTTCTTCTCGTTCATTCCAATGATCAAGCAAAATGCCTAAGCCCCTCCTCATCTTAGGATTTAGGGCGGGTGCACTCCGCCACCCCGCCGGAGATTTTCTCTCCGACATTTGGCGCGCCAGGTAGGGGGCTAGGCATTAGGTTTTTGCTTGATCCCTTGACCAAGCATGATGGTGCAGATCATTGAGCACCGCGCCGAGACTTCGGTTGACTTTGCTGTGGAAGGAGAAACTGCTTCTTCCACACCGCAGGTTCCCAGTCGCCCAGCATCAGTCACTCCTGTTGTGCACGCCGCACGGCAGCACATGGCAGCGCAAACGTCCCGAACTCCATCAAGGGCATCTCCGGGGGCGTTGTCAGCAGCCAGTGAGTTGTTGCGACACCCTCCAAGCTCCACGGCTTCACCAGGGGCCATGAAGCAATGGCGGGACGACGTCGACTGACTGCTCGGTATGGCGCATTCTAACTCGACCAGATCGAAGACGCGGTCATCCCGACGCCAACATGAGGCGCCAGCATATGTGCGCTCGCCCTCAGTAAGGGGCACGCAGACCAATGACCTCTGGGCAGAGCTCAACCGCAGGCGTGCGGGAGAGGATGCCCGGGTCTCCTTGGAAAGGGCCCACGAGCGCCGCCAGAACATCGATGGTCGTGACATCGATCAAGACTTCGCTGCGGTTGCATCGCATACACCAATGGGCACCCGGTCCCAAATGGGTGTCCCTTTGGCCGGTGTGGGCTGCACCGCTCTTGCGGATCATCTCCGCGCGGCGTCCTGGCCACCCAATTTCTGGTCGCACCTGCCAGAAAAGTACGACGGAACGTCGAATCCGTCGGAATTCCTGCAGGTGTACGTTACCGCCATCACGACAGCAGGTGGAAACACCATTGTGATGGCAACGTATTTTCATGTGGCCTTGTCTGGGCCTGCCCGGACCTGGCTCATGAACCTCACCCTGGGGTCAGTCTACTCCTGGGAGGAGCTCTACGCGCGGTTCGTTGCGAACTTCGCCAGTGCTTACCAGCAACACGGTGTGGAGACCCACCTCCATGTGGTGAGGCAGGAACCCGGGGAGACCCTCCGGAAGTTCATCTCCCGCTTCACCAAGGTGCGAGGTACGATACCTCGTATTTCTGATGCTTCTATCATCACGGCCTTCTGATAGGGAGTACGTGATGAAAAAATGTTGGAGAAGTTGGCCACACATGACGTGGAAGCTGTCCCCACGCTCTTCGCTCTGGCCGACAAGTGCGCCAGAGCCGCCGAGGGCCGTGCATGGCACTCGGCCCCCCAAACTGGAGCTGCCCAGTCGGGCAACTCTGGGGCTGTCCTCCGGGACGGAAAGAAGAAAAAGAAGAAGGACCGCAACTACCAGAGGCCACGGTCCACCGCTCTGGTGGTCGCAACCGCGACCAGAGGCCAGGGCGACCGCAACAAACGCCCGCGGTCGCAGAAGGGTAGTATCGGTTCATGCCCTGTGCACCCGAACGGTCGCCACAGCGCCGCGGAGTGCCGCGAGATCATTGACCTCGCAAAATGCGTCAACGAGCGACGCGAGCAGTCTTCCAAAGACAGCTCCCCGCCTCGTCGCCGCCCCGGCAAGGAAAAGGTGGACGACGGCGAGGTGGTCGCGGTTGAGCGGGACCTCGGGTATCAGTCGCCCGAGGGGGACTTGAAGGATATCTTCGCCAGAGGCTTCTACTCCGGTGAAGACAACTAGACAGACCCCAGAGGCACCCCGGGTTCCCCGATCTACAAAACTGAAGCACGCCTTCCTCCGGAGGCCCTTCCGGATCCCCCGCGGGTCCGGGCTGTAGACAGGTACATGCAGAAGTAATCGCAGCCAGGGACGAGGGCTCCCGTGTTAAATGCAGGTGGGAACCCTGGGTCGGGACCTAGCCCCACGGCAAGTAGCATACCAAGGAGGGCTCCGCAACTCTCCCCCAGCTGGGAAGGACCCTTCGAAGTAGCGGGAGTGCACCGACCCAGGGGCAACCATCTAGCTACGACTGGAGGAGTACCTTACCCCGATGCCAAACATCTCTGTAAGTTCTATCCATAGAGCAAGACTAAGGGGTCGAGTCTGTTCCCCTTTTTGTAACTAGATAACGCATACGTGTATGACAACCCAGTGGGGTCTGCCCCCATGAACCCGGCCTATTGGTCTGCACACATGCACGACAAGTTATAAAAAGGAACTACCCCCCTCAGTTGTGCTCTTATGATAGTTCTATCTTGCTGCTCCATGGTCTTACCTTGTAGTCTTTCAGATAATACTTTTTAGCTAACCCTCCCGTACGGTTTCCATCTGTCTGACATGGCGACGTCCGAATTGAACAGCCAGGCTTGTAGTTTAGGGCCCCTGATACGAAAGAATGGAGGTCCGACAGCCTGAGGGCCGGCTCTAGAGAACGGGACCCCGTTCCATAGGGTGGTCCGGAGCCCATGTAGCCGCTCAGCCAGGTCCTGTATCGTGGGCCTACATGCTCCGCCACCCTGTGTCGGGAACATAGTATCTAGAGTTATAAGTTCTGTGGGTCCGACAACCTCGGGACCGAAGCTAGAGAACGGACATTAGTCTCCTGGGGTGGTCCGGAGCCCGTGCAGCCGCTCAGCCTGGTCCCGTACCGTGGGCCTGCACGCTCCACCGCCCTGCGATAAGTGTCCTAGTATCTAGAGCCGCGACCCAAGGGGGTTCGGACACGCAACTTGGCCACCCGGACTAAAACCTGCAGGTCCCGAGCATGTTTCAAAGGCCGACTAATGTCAGACGGAGAACCTATGAGGTGTACTCCTAATGCTTCATAGCTAAAAGTTGTGTACAAATCCAGATCCCGGCGAGTTTGCCTCCCGAGGATTGTTGACAACCTTTTTAGAAACGCTGGTATCCAACCTCAATACATCAAGCCTGCATCCCAGGCGGGGGGCTAGGTACAACGGAGGACTCAACAACATCGCACACAACAGTAACAGGCGTTACACAGATAAGTGTTAAACACTGCTTAGTAGACAATATTTATTTGTTTACAAAAATAGGGGAAGGCCTGGGGGCCGGTTCTAAAGAACGGATTCCCGTTCCATAGGGTGGTCTAGAGCCTTTGTGGCCAGTTAGCCTGGTTCCGTACCCAAAATCCTGCACACTCCACCACTCCGTGGCGGGTGTCCTAGTATTTAAAACTAAAGTCCTGTGCGTCTAACAACCTGGAGGTCTGGATCTGAAGAACGGGCACTTGTCTCCTGGGGGGTCCGGAAACCATGTGGCCGCTTAGCCTGGTCCCGTACCGTGAGCCTGCATACTCCACCACCCTGCGGCAGGTGTCTTAGTACTTGAAGCCACCATCCAGGGGGTTCAGACACACAACTTGGCTTCCCAGGCTAAAATCCTGCGTACATATGTTATTACATTTTCCTCTCAAGCAAATGTCATTACATTCCCTTACAAGCGGGATCCTAGCTCCATTTCTGCAGGAATGGACTACGTTGCACCAGCAAGAGTCACGCTGGAAGCTGGTTCCGGACAGCCTCACTAACGACGGCGTCCACCTCTACACCAGCAGCGACAACGACCTCTGCTCCGAGCGGCTCGCCAGCAGCAGCAGTCACCTCAGGGTGAGTGCTACTGCGAATAGGTCCTCGCCCCCGTCCTCCTACGGGGGGTGACAGCGAGGCCATTAAAACCAAAGAGCCGAAGGTCCGGTGGCAGGTGGCACTGATGGACTCGCCAGCGGAGGCAACCACCTCTACAGTGGGCAGCCTCACCAGCGGAGGCGACCACATCAGCCCCACCAGAGGCAGCGACCACCTCTGCACCAGCGCGCACGAAGAGGTCTTTGCTCCTGTCCTCACTACGGGAGTGAGGTCAAGACCATCCAAGAACACCGCCGCCACCCCCGCGGCGTACGACGTCTTGTACGACCTCCCGGTGCGACCGGTGGCGCGGGAGAAGCCATGGATGTGGCCAACCCGCGCAAGGTGCAACTGTTGCCCATGCGGTGGACAGGCAGCCATGCTCCACCCCAGCGGCAGGAGGCAGCGCCTAAGGCGGCACCAGAGCCACCCAGGCCGGGGAGCCAGACACGTGGCAGCTGACGGCGCTATAGACGGTCGGCCCCGCGTACCCGGAGTTCGCCTCCTCCACAAAGCCGGCGAACGCCCTTCTCCCCCGAATGCTGGAGGAAGAAGCGGACCGCCAGCCCACGCGGAAGGCGAAGCTCCCACTCGGCTCGCCCTCCTCCCTAGCATGGATGATGAACATCCTTGAAGCTGAGGGCAGGGGGGAGGCCGCAGTCCGGCTCGCTTCTCTCCACCACAAGGCTGGTAGTCATCCTTGCGGATGACCACCGGCCGGAGGTTGCGACCAGGCTACATGATGAAAATCCTTGAAGCCGAATGATGGTGGAAGGATGACAACTCCCATGGGGTTGCACCCCTCCAACAACAGCAAGAAGAAAACAAGTCCGGCGACACCACCACGAGTGCGCGCTCTCCAATGGTGAAGTCACCGAAAGGGACGACCTTGACGTGGATCTCTCCAGAGAATACCAGCGCACCCCATCTGGAGGCCCGGAAGGCGAAAGAGCGCGATGGTCGCAAGAGGAGCGAGGCATGCCTACTGCCTGGGAGATCGACCCCTTTTTAAAGGTAGATCCACCCACTCGCGCCCCTGAAGCGTCACGGGTGAAGTCTCTTCCGGTGTGCACCAAGGATCCCACCTTATGACACGGGGGCCAGGCCCCACATGTCATACGGACTAACCCTAAGAAGGAGCGTGCAGCTGCCCCACGGTTAAGGAGCGTGCAGCTGTCCCTTCGCTTTTGGGGTAACCAACGGTCACGAAGGCGAACCGCCGTGCAAGGGGCATGCAACCGCCCCACGGTTAAGCGCCCCTTCATCTTCGCCGTATCCAGCGGTCAAAGAGGCGAACCGCCACGCAAGAAGCGTACAACCGTCCCACGGTTGTGCGCCCCCTCAGCACCGCTACAACTAGCGGTCCAACTCGGGGGCCAGGCCCACATGTCATACAACCGGCGCGCCGGTTACCGTGTGCAAAAAATCCGCACCGCCGCTTGCGCCAATGCCACGTCTTCTTGGGGCCGTCACGGGAGTCTGAAAAGGTAAATTTTTCAGAACCAGTGCAGCGACTCGAGGCAGCCCCGCGCATGGCCCAACAGTGCATTAAGTACGATGGTCACGGGCCAGTCAGCCATGGGAATAGGCGCAACAGTTGGCAAGGCCATAGGCAAGCCGGCAGTAATTGCTGCAACGGGCGCGTGGGAGCAGCTGTCCAACCGCCAACCAGACTCTGGTCCCACCTGCAGGCTTGCATCCTCCCCTGAGGCAGGCCCGGGGGCCACTGTCGGTACCCTAAATCAGGGGTACCCTCTTCTACAGCATGAAGACGCCGCACCCATGCAACGTCTCCTAGCCACACGGGGGACGACGCCTGACCCCAGCACATGGGAAGGCCAAAGGGCACCACGTGGCAAGGAGAGACAACACATCCCAGTAAGTCCAGAGCCCCCGGGTAGGTCCAAACCCCAGCAGGGTCCCGGAATGAGGAGGACCCTGGTATGAGCAGGCGTCCGGTGCTGACACGTGTCCGGGCCATGCCCTCCACTTCCCACTCAGGCGGAGGCCCACTGCTTGTGGCCCATGACATAAGCTATCGGGTCGAGCCTGACGTGAAGTCGTGCAGCCCCTACATTTATTGAGGAAAGGACGCGCCACCTGCCACTGCACTGACGGGCGACGTGCCCTCTCAGCATTTAATGTGTCCCGTCCCATCCGCTGGTAGGCGACGTCAAGGTCATCCAACAGGCGGCGCGCCTGCTGGGCCTGCTGGCGAACAGTGCGCCCGTGCCGAGCGGCGCGCTATACTCATCCTCCCTTCTACAAGAAGCTACCCCTGCACGCCGAGGATACGCAGATCTCGGGTGTCAGGGCATAAGAAGATTGTCTTGGCAACAGACATTAGTAGACTCCAAGCGCTATATTCTTTATGTCCCTGGGCCCACATGTCGGGGCCCAGCGCCTTTGTGCATGCCCCCCTTCAGTTATAAAAGGGGAGGTATGCGATGTTACACGACACACGCAATTTTAGACTCGCTAGCTCATACAAGCTCTCAAACAATACAACTCACAGTGGAGTAGGGTATTACGCTCCGGCGGCCTGAACCACTCTAAATCCTTGTGTGCTCCTGAGTTCTTCCCGTTCATTCCAACGATTAAGCAAAACGCCTAAGCCCCTCCTCATCTTAGGATTTAGGGCGGGTGCACTCCGCCACCCGGCCGGAGATTTTCTCTCCGACAAAAATGTTGGTTGATTGTTCTGATGATCAATGCCTGATTTGCTTCTTTGATTGATTGAAATAGTATAGACGGGCATCTTAGCATGTACCACCATAAGGTAATGAATTAGCTTTAGTAGGCGACACACTTAGCTAATAAATTCCCCAAAGTAACATGATTCGTAATCACCTGCCTTATCTACTATCCTTTCTTTCGTACCCTGTGTTTCTAACCCAGATGGGCTACCCCTACAGTGTTAGAAGAGAGCACTATAGAAGTGATCCTTGGTATGTCATGGTTAAGAAAGGTTTATACACTATGCTAAAGGAACCATTGAACTCACCAGTTCCAAAGGAGAAAGATTTGAAGATGGAATTGCAACAACTACCACCATCAGACTAGCGACATTCTTAGTAGATGAGAAGTTTGTTGGTGGCAACATCCGTGCGGTTAGAGATTTTTCGGTTGTCTTTCCAGAGGAGTTACCAAGGAAGCCACCAGATAGGGAAGATGAGTTTGGCATTGATCTCTTACCTGAGACTGCTCCTATTCCTAAACAGCCATACAGGATGTCCATAGAAGAACTAAAGGAACTTAAGAAGCAATTAAGGGAATTACAAGAGGCTGGGTACATTCGTCCGAGTTCCTCACCTTGGGGAGCGCCAATTCTATTTGTACAGAAGAAAGATGGATCGCAAGGGATGTGTGTGGATTATAGGACCCTTAATGATGTCACTGTGAAGAACAAGTATCCATTACCCTGCATTGAGGATTTATTTGATCAGATGAGAGGTGCAAGGGCATTCTCGAAGATTGATCTCCGATCGGGCTACCATCAAATGAAGATTAGGCCATCGAATATTCCCAAGACGGAATTCTTGACTCGATATGGTTTATATGAGTTCACCGTTATGCCATTTGGACTAACTAATGCACCAGCCTATTTTATGGATCTGAAGAATAAGGTGTTCATGATCTGGACAGATTCGTCGTGGTTTTCATCAACGATATTTTTTTAATTCCAAGAGTGACAGTGATAATGAGGAACATCTGAGATTGGTGCTACAGAAGCTATGAGATAATCAACTCTATGCCAAGTACAGTAAATACGAGATTCTGGATTGATGAGGTGTCATTCCTTGGACATATCATTTCTAATGGAGGGATATCAGTGGATCATGCTAAAATCAAGGAGATAGTGGCGTGGAGCATACCCACTATAGTTACGGGGATTCGGAGTTTCTTGGGACTTGCAGGATAGTATCAGAGATTTATTGAAGGATTTTCTAAGATTGTGAAGCATATGACCTCACTTCTAGAGAAGGAAAGAGAGTTTAAGTGGGACCAGAAGTGCCAAGATAGTTTTAACCAGCTAAAGTTGAGATTGATGTCACCCCCAGTATTGGTTATGCCAGATCTACAGAAGGGATTTGACATATATTGATGCATGTGACCAAGGCATGGGATGAGTACTTATTCGAGAAGGACATGTGATTGCCTATGCGTCTCGTCAGTTGCGGAGACATGAGTTGAACTACCCCACTCAAGACTTAGAACTGGCAGTCGTACTGCATGCGCTAAGGATATGGAGGCATTATATCACGGGAACCAAGTGCTAAGTGTACGCGGATCATAAGAGTTTGTAGTACATATTCACTCAGAAGGATCTCAATCTTAGGCAACGCCGATGGTTTGAGCTTATTAAGGATTACGATTTAGAAATTCACTATCACCCGGGCAAGGTGAATTTGGTTGCAGATGCCTTGAGTCAAAAGGAGCACGTTCATTTAGTTATTGTTGCCCAGCTACCCAGTGAGATTGTTGAGGATTTCATGAGACTTAACCTGGGGATAGTTACTCACACTGAAGGAGTTACTATTGATGTGGAACCTACCTTGGAACAAGAAATCCGCAAAGGACAAATTGGTGATGCTAGGATACAAGAGATCAAGGATCTTATTACAGAAGGTAGAGGTCCAGAGTTTACAGAGGATGAGCAAGACACCATATGGATCAAGGACATGATATGTGTTCCTGATATTGAAAGCCTTCGTGAGACTATTTTAAAGGAGACCCATGACTCGGATCATTCTATTCATCCTGGGAGTACCAAGATGTAACAGGATTTGAAGCAAAAATACTGGTGGTATGGATTGAAGAGAGATGTGGCTGCACATGTGGCTATGTGCGATGTGTGTCAAAGAGTTAAGGCTAAACACCAGAGGCCAGCTGGACTACTGCATCCACTAAAGATACCCGAGTGGAAGTGGGAAGAGATTGGTATGGACATCATTACTGGATTGCCTCGCACCTCGAAAGGTGAAAGTTGCCTAGAGGGGGGTGAATAGGCAAGTTAAAACGTTTTCAACAAAAACTAGAAGCAAACTGGGTAAAACTGAATTGATCTCGAAATTCACCCAGTTAACTTTGGAAATGAGATGTTCTAAATGATCCACAGGGTTAAAAATAGTAGATCTGAGAAGGGCACTTCTCAAAATCCACACACCAAAAAGATATAAACAAATCTTCCACGCAATGGTGAGAGAACGAAGAACACAAACAAACACAATGAGCAAGAACACAAGAGACACAAGATTTATCCCGAGGTTCGGTCACACCACCAAGGTGCCCTACTTCCTCGGTGAGGCGCCCACAAAGAGCCGGGTCTCTTTCAACCCTAATCCTCCCTTTGCCGACCACAAAGGTCAAGCCCGCATAATAATCTTTGCTCAAACGAGCGGGTAATACAAACTTTCTTGTGGTCTTCCACAAGATTTAGAGACTCACAAGACACACCTAGTCATCTAGGAGCTAGAAGCTCCAAGAGTAATGAATCCACAAAGAACTCGATGTAGTACCAAAGCTAGAATCAAGAAGAGCAAGAGAGATTTGGAGATGAAGCACAAAAACCGCATCTCTCAAACTCACTCAAAGATTTCTCTCCAAAGATTTGAAATGGGAGAGGCAAGAGGTGTTAAAAATGAAGAAACAATCCATGCGTATCTTATAAGCATTTATATTGGCTCAATTCTAAGTAACCTTTGCACTTACGTTATGCAAACTAGTTCAATTGTGTACTTCTATACTTGCTTTGGTTTGTGTTGGCATCAATCACCAAAAAGGGGGAGATTGAAAGGGAATTAGGCTTACACCTATTTTCCTAATTGATTTTGGTGGTTGAATTGCCCAACACAAATAATTGGACTAACCAGTTTGCTCTAGTCTATAAGTTATACAGGTGCCAAAGGTTCACAAAAAGCCAATAAAAAGACCAAGAAAAGGGTTCAACAAAAAGAGCAAGGGACAACCGAAGTGTGCCCTGGTCTGGCGCACCGGACAGTGTCCGGTGCACCACCGGACAATGTTCGGTGCACCAGGGGACTCCGAGCTAAACTTCACACCTTCGGGAATTCTCAGAGGCGCTTCGCTATAATTCACCGGACAGTGACCGCTGCTCCAGAGGAAAGCGACTCTGAACTCGCCAGCTTCGGGAATCCGCTCCGCTATAATTCACCGGACATGTCCGGTGAGCCAGCGGAGCAACGGCTACTTCACGCCAACGGTCGACTGCAGGCGCATTGAATGCGCGCCAGCACGCGCAGAAGTCAGAGCACGCGCGGGTGGCACACCGGACATCCTACAGGGCTTGTCCGGTGCACCACCGGACAGCCAGGCGGGCCCACAAGTCAGAGCTCCAACGGCCTGGTGACGTGGATGGCGCACCGGACAGTGTCCGGTGGCGCACCGGACAGTGTCCGGTGGCGCACCGGACTGTCCGGTGCGCCATGCGACAACTGCCTCCACCAAACGGCTAGTTTGGTGGTTGGGGCTATAAATACCCCCAACCACCCCACATTCAATCCATCCAAGTTTTCTACCTTCCAACTACTTACAGGAGCTCTAGCATTCAATTCTAGACACACCCAAGTGATCAAATCCTCTCCCAACTCCACACAAAGCTTTAGTGATTAGAGAGAGTGATTTGTCGTGTTCATTTGAGCACTTGCACTTGGATTGCTTCTTCTTTCTCATTCTTTCTTGAGATCAAACTCACTTGTAAATTGAGGCAAGAGACACCAATCATGTGGTAGTCCTTGCGGGAACTTCGTGTTCCAATTGATTGAGAAGATAAGCTCACTCGGTCTAAGTGACCGTTTGAGAGAGGGAAAGGGTTGAAAGAGACCCGGTCTTTGTGACCACCTCAACGGGGAGTAGGTTTGCAAGAACCGAACCTCGGTAAAACAAATCCGTGTGTCACACTCTTTATTCGCTTGCGATTTGTAGTTGTGATTAAGTTTGTAAATTTCAGATTCGCCCTATTCACCCCCCCTCTAGGCGACTTTCAATTGGTATCGGAGCCCGGTGCTTCATTAGAGCCTAACCGCTCAAAGTGATGTCGGGAGATCACGCCAAGAAGGAGATGGTGACCGGCGAGAAGCCCGCTACAAGCCATGGGAAAGCTTCATCGGAAGAGTCCCGCAACAAGGGGAAAGGGAAGGAGAAGAAATCCTCTTCCCACAAGTCGTATCAGAGTGGCGACAAGACAAAGAAGATGAGGAAGGTGGTCTACTATGAGACCGATACTTCATCACCTTCCACCTCCAGCTCCGACACGCCATCCATTACTTCTAAGCGCCATGAGCGCAAGAAGTTTAGTAAGATCCCCCTATGCTACCCTCGCATTCCTAGACATACTCCATTACTTTCCGTTCCATTAGGCAAACCGCCAACCTTTGACAGTGAAGATTATGCTAGGTGGAGTGATTTGATGAAATTTCACCTAACCTCACTCCACAAAAGTATATGGAATGTTGTTGAGTTTGGAGCACAGGTACCATCCGTAGGGGATGAGGATTATGATGAGGACGAGGTGGCCCAAATCGAGCACTTCAACTCCCAAGCCACAACTATACTCCTCGCCTCCCTAAGTCGAGAGGAGTATAACAAGGTGCAAGGATTAAAGAGCGCCAAAGAAGTTTGGGACGTGCTCAAGACCGCGCATGAAGGAGATGAGCTAACCAAGATCACCAAGCGGGAAACGATCGAGGGGGAGCTCGGTCGCTTCCGTCTTCGCAAGGGGAGGAGCCACAAGACATGTACAACCGGCTCAAAACCTTGGTGAATCAAGTGCGCAACCTCAGGAGCAAAAAATGGGATGACCACGAAATGGTTAAGGTTATTCTAAGATCACTTATTTTCCTTAACCCTACTCAAGTTCAATTGATTCGGGGCAATCCTAGATATACTCTAATGACTCCCGAGGAAGTGATTGGGAATTTTGTGAGCTTTGAGTTCATGATCAAAGGCTCAAGGAAGATCAACGAGCTTGATGGTCCCTCCACGTCCGAAGCACAACCGGTCGCATTTAAGGCGACGGAGGAAAAGAAGGAGGAGTCTACATCGAGTAGAACACCCATCGACGCCTCCAAGCTCGACAACGAGGAAATGGCGCTCGTCATCAAGAGCTTCCGCCAAATCCTCAAGCAAAGGAGGGGGAAAGATTACAAGCCCCGCTCCAAGAAAGTCTGCTACAAATGTGGTAAGCCCGGTCATTTTATTGCAAAATGTCCACTATCTAGTGACAGTGACAGGGGCGACGACAAGAAGGGGAGAAGAAAGGAGAAGAAGAGGTACTACAAGAAGTAGGGCGGCGATGCCCATGTTTGTCGCGAGTGGGACTCCGACGAAAGCTCTAGCAACTCCTCCTCCGACGAGGATGCCGCCAACATCGCTGTCACCAAGGGACTTCTCTTCCCCAACGTCGACCACAAGTGCCTCATGGCAAAGGACGGCAAAAAGAAGAAGGTTAAATCCAAATCCTCCACTAAATATGAGTCCTCTAGTGATGATAATGCTAGTGATGAGGAGGATAATTTACGTACCCTTTTTGCCAACCTAAACATGCAACAAAAAGAAAAATTAAATGAATTGATTAGTGCCATTCATGAGAAGGATGATCTCTTGGACACTCAAGAGGACTTCCTTATTAAAGAGAACAAAAAGCATGTTAAAGTGAAAAATGCTTATGCTCTAGAAGTTGAGAAATGTGAGAAATTAACTAGTGAGCTAAGCACATGCCATGAGACTATTAACAACCTTAGAAATGATAATGCTAATTTGTTAGCTAAGGTTGATTCAAATGTTTGTGATGTTTCAATTCCAAATCTTAGGAATGATAATGTTGATTTGCTTGCTAAGATTGAAGAATTGAACATTTCTCTTGCTAGCCTTAGAAATGAAAATGAAAAATTGCTTGCTAAGGCTAAAGAACTAGATGTTTGCAATATTACAATTTCCGATCTTAGAGATAAAAATGAAATATTGCGTGCTAAGATTGTTGAATTTAATTCTTGCAAACCCTCTACATCTACCACTGAGTGTGTCACTATTTGCACTAGATGTAGAGATGTTGATGTTAATGCTATACATGATCACATGGCTTTAATTAAACAACAAAATGATCATATAGCAAAATTAGATGCTAAAATTGCCGAGCATGACTTAGAAAACGAAAAATTTAAATTTGCTAGAAGCATGCTCTATAGAGGGAGACGCCCTGGCATTAAGGATGGCATTGGCTTCCAACAGGGAGGCAATGTCAAACTTAATGCCCCTCCTAAGAAATTGTCCAACTTTGTTAAGGGCAAGGCTCCCATGCCTCAAGATAACGAGGGTTACATTTTGTACCCTGTCGGTTATCCTGAAAGCAAAATTAGGAGAATTCATTCTAGGAAGTCTCACTCTAGCCCTAACCATGCTTTTATGTATAAGGGTGAGACATCTAGTTCTAGGCAACCAACCCATGCTAAGTTGCCTAAGAAGAAAACTCCTAGTGCATTAAATGATCATGACATTTCCTTTAAAACTTTTGATGCATCCTATGTTTTAACTAACAAATCCGGCAAGGTAGTTGCCAAGTATGTTGGGGGCAAACACAAGGGATCAAAGACTTGTGTTTGGGTACCCAAAGTTCTTGTGTCTAATGCCAAAGGACCCAAAACCATTTGGGTACCTAAAGTCAAGAACTAAACTTATTTTGTAGGTTTATGCATCCGGGGGCTCAAGTTGGATTATCGATAGCGGGTGCACAAACCACATGACAGGGGAGAAGAAGATGTTCTCCTCCTACGAGAAAAACCAAGATCCCCAACGAGCTATCACATTCGGGGATGGAAACCAAGGTTTGGTCAAAGGATTGGGTAAAATTGCTATATCACCTGACCATTCCATTTCCAATGTTTTTCTTGTAGATTCTTTAGATTACAACTTGCTTTCCGTTTCACAATTATGTCAAATGGGCTACAACTGTCTATTTACCGATGTAGGTGTCACTGTCTTTAGAAGAAGTGATGATTCAATAGCATTTAAGGGAGTGTTAGAGGGTCAGCTATACTTGGTAGATTTTGATAGAGCTGAACTCGACACTTGCTTAATTGCTAAGACTAACATGGGTTGGCTCTGGCACCGCCGACTAGCCCATGTTGGGATGAAGAATCTTCATAAGCTTCTAAAGGGAGAGCACATTTTAGGATTAACAAATGTTCATTTTGAGAAAGACAGGATTTGTAGCGCATGCCAAGCAGGGAAGCAAGTTGGTGCTCATCATCCACACAAGAACATCATGACGACTGACAGGCCACTGGAGCTCCTACACATGGATCTATTCGACCCGATAGCTTACATAAGCATCGGCGGGAGTAAGTACTGTCTAGTTATTGTGGATGATTATTCTCGCTTCACTTGGGTATTCTTTTTACAGGAAAAATCTCATACCCAAGAAACCTTAAAGGGATTCTTGAAATGGGCTCAAAATGAGTTCGGCTTAAGGATCAAGAAAATAAGAAGCGACGACGGGACGGAGTTCAAGAACTCTCAAATTGAAGGCTTCCTTGAGGAGGAGGGCATCAAGCATGAGTTCTCTTCTCCCTACACCCCATAACAAAATGGTGTAGTGGAGAGGAAGAATAGAACTCTATTGGACATGGCAAGAACCATGCTTGATGAGTACAAGACGTCGGATCGGTTTTGGGCCGAGGCAGTCAACACCGCCTGCTACGCCATCAACCGATTGTATCTACACCGAATCCTCAAGAAGACATCATACGAACTCCTAACCGGTAAAAAGGCCAATATTTCATATTTTAGAGTCTTTGGTAGCAAATGCTTTATTCTTGTTAAAAGAGGTAGAAAATCTAAATTTGCTCCTAAGACTGTAGAAAGCTTTTTACTAGGATATGATTCAAACACAAGGGCATATAGAGTCTTTAACAAGTCCTCAGGACTAGTTGAAGTTTCTTGTGACGTTGTGTTTGATGAGACTAATGGCTCTCAAGTAGAGCAAGTTGATCTTGATGAGATAGGTGATGAAGAGGCTCCATGCATCGCGCTAAGAAACATGTCCATTGGGGATGTGTGTCCTAAGGAATCCGAAGAGCCTCCAAATGCACAAGATCAACCATCCTCCTCCACACAAGCATCTCCACCAACTCAAAATGAGGATGAGGCTCAAGTTGATGAAGGAGAAGATCAAAGAGATGAGCCACCTCAAGATAACGGCAATGATCAAGGGGGAGATGCAAATGATCAAGACAAAGAGGATGATGAAGCAAGACCGCCACACCCAAGAGTCCACCAAGCAATCCAACAAGATCACCCCGTCGACACCATCCTCGGGGACATTCATAAGGGGGTAACCACTAGATCTCGTGTTGCATATTTTTGTGAACATTACTCCTTTGTTTCCTCTATTGAGCCACACAGGGTAGAGGAAGCACTACAAGATTCGGATTGGGTGGTGGCGATGCAAGAGGAGCTCAACAACTTCACTAGGAATGAGGTATGGCATTTGGTTCCACGTCCTAATCAAAATGTTGTAGGAACCAAGTGGGTTTTCCGCAACAAGCAAGATGAGCATGGTGTGGTGACAAGGAACAAAGCACGACTTGTGGCCAAAGGATACACCCAAGTCGAAGGTTTGGATTTCGGTGAAACCTATGCACCCGTAGCTAGGCTTGAGTCAATTCGTATATTATTGGCCTATGTTACTTACCATGGCTTCAAGCTCTATCAAATGGACGTGAAGAGTGCCTTCCTCAATGGACCGATCAAGGAAGAGGTCTATGTTGAGCAACCTCCCGGCTTTGAAGATAGTGAGTACCCTAACCATGTTTATAAACTCTCTAAGGCGCTTTATGGGCTCAAGCAAGCCCCAAGAGCATGGTATGAATGCCTTAGAGATTTCCTTATCACTAATTGATTCAAAGTCAGAAAGGCCGATCCTACACTCTTTACCAAAACACTTGAAAATGATTTGTTTGTATGCCAAATTTATGTTGATGATATTATATTTGGGTCTACTAACGAATCTACATGTGAAGAGTTTAGTAGGATCATGACACAAAAATTCGAGATGTCAATGATGGGGGAGTTGAAGTATTTCTTGGGATTTCAAGTAAAGCAACTCCAAGAGGGCACCTTCATTAGCCAAACGAAGTATATTCAAGACATTCTAAGCAAGTTTGGGATGAAGGATGCCAAGCCCATCAAGACACCCACGGGAACCAATGAGCATCTCAACCTCAACACGGAAGGTAAATCCGTCGATCAAAAGGTATACCGGTCGATGATAGGCTCTTTACTCTATTTATGTGCATCTCGACCGGATATTATGCTTTCCGTATGCATGTGTGCAAGATTCCAAGCCGATCCTAAGGAAGCTCACCTTACGGCCGTAAAACGAATCTTGAGATATTTAGTTTATACTCCTAAGTTTGGGCTTTGGTATCCTAGGGGATCCACATTTGATTTAATTGGTTATTCGGATGCCGATTGGGCGGGGTGTAAAATTAATAGAAAGAGCACATCAGGGACTTGCCAGTTCTTGGGAAGATCCTTGGTGTCTTGGGCTTCAAAGAAGCAAAATTCCGTAGCTCTTTCTACCGCCGAGGCCGAGTATATTGCCGCAGGACATTGTTGCGCGCAATTGCTTTGGATGAGGCAAACCCTTAGGGACTACAGTTACAAATTAACCAAAGTCCCTCTTCTATGTGATAATGAGAGTGCAATGCGCATGGCGGATAATCCCGTTGAGCATAGCCGTACTAAACACATAGCCATTCGGTATCATTTTCTAAGGGATCACCAACAAAAGGGAGATATCGAAATTGCATATATTAACACTAAAGATTAATTAGCCGATATCTTTTCCAAGCCACTAGATGAACAAAATTTTAACAAACTTAGGCATGAGCTAAATATTCTTGATTCTAGGAATTTCTTTTGATATCTTGCACACTTAGCTCATTAGTATACCTTTGATCATGTCTCTTTTATATGCTATGACAAATGTGTTCTCAAGTGAGTTTCAAACCAAGTCATAGGTGTATTGAAAGGGAATTGGAGTCTTCGGCGAAGTCAAAGGCTTCCACTCCACTCCATAACTCATCCTTCATCGTCGCTTCGAGCATCTCTCCGGCTTTGGTATAATCTTCACTCATGTTTTATTTTGCCAAAGGGGAGAAAGTACTTATAAAAGGGCTTATATTCCATTCAAAGTATTTGTTTTTGGTGATTCATGCCAAAGGGGGAGAAAGTATTAGCCCAAAGCAAAAGGACCGCACCACCACCTAATTTCAAAAACTAATGATTTTCAATTGGTAAATTTCAAATTGGTATCTTATTATGTTCAAAAGGGGGAGAAAGTAGTATTTTCAAAATCGATATCTTAAAACCCTCTTGAACACTAAGAGGAGATTTCATTGAGGGGGAGTTTTGTTTAGTCAACGGAAAAGCATTTGAAACAAGGGGAGAAAATTTCAAATCTTGAAAATGCTTCGCAAAATCTTATTCATTTACCTTTGACTATTTGCAAAAGGACCTTGAAAAGGATTTACAAAAGAATTTGCAAAAACAAAACAAGTGGTGCAAGCGTGGTCCAAAATGTTAAAAATGAAGAAACAATCCATGCGTATCTTATAAGCATTTATATTGGCTCAATTCTAAGTAACCTTTGCACTTACGTTATGCAAACTAGTTCAATTGTGTACTTCTATACTTGCTTTGGTTTGTGTTGGCATCAATCACCAAAAAGGGGGATATTGAAAGGGAATTAGGCTTACACCTATTTTCCTAATTGATTTTGGTGGTTGAATTGCCCAACACAAATAATTGGACTAACCAGTTTGCTCTAGTCTATAAGTTATACAGGTGTCAAAGGTTCACAAAAAGCCAATAAAAAGACCAAGAAAAGGGTTCAACAAAAAGAGCAAGGGACAACCGAAGTGTGCCCTGGTCTGGCGCACCGGACTGTCCGGTGCACCAGGGGACTCCGAGCTAAACTTCACACCTTCAGGAATTCTCAGAGGCGCTTCGCTATAATTCACCGGACTGTCTGGTGCACCACTGAACAGTGACTGGTGCTCCAGAGGAAAGCGACTCTGAACTGACCAGCTTTGGGAATCCGCTCCGCTATAATTCACCGGACATGTCCGGTGCACACCGAACATGTCCGGTGCACACCGGACTGTCCGATGAGCCAGCGGAGCAACGACTACTTCGCGCCAACGGTCGACTGCAGGCGCATTGAATGCGCGCCAGCACGCGCAGAAGTCAGAGCACGCGTGGGTGGCACACCAGACATCCTACAGGGCTTGTCCGGTGCACCACCAGACAGCCAGGCGGGCCCACAAGTCAGAGCTCCAATGGTCGAAACCCAACGGCCTGGTGACGTGGCTGGCGCACCGGACAGTTGCGACAGCAGCCTCCACCAAACATCTAGTTTGGTGGTTGGGGCTATAAATACCCCCAACCACCCCACATTCAATCCATCCAAGTTTTCCACCTTCCAACTACTTACAAGAGCTCTATCATTCAATTCTAGACACACCCAAGTGATCAAATCCTCTCCCAACTCCACACAAAGCTTTAGTGATTAGAGAGAGTGATTTGTCGTGTTCATTTGAGCTCTTGCACTTGGATTGCTTCTTCTTTCTCATTCTTTCTTGAGATCAAACTCACTTGTAAATTGAGGCAAGAGACACCAATCGTGTGGTGGTCCTTGCGGGAACTTCGTGTTCCAATTGATTGAGAAGAGAAGCTCACTCGGTCTAAGTGACCGTTTGAGAGAGGGAAAGGGTTGAAAGAGACCCGGTCTTTGTGACCACCTCAACAGGGAGTAGGTTTGCAAGAACCGAACCTCGGTAAAACAAATCCGCGTGTCACACTCTTTATTCGCTTGCGATTTGTTTTGCACCCTCTCTCTCGGACTCGTTGCGGTTTTGTGACCACCTCAGGCCTTGTTTGGATAAAGAGGGATTGAAGTGGCTTGAAGTGTAATTTAGGGATTGAAAGGGAAATTAGTTCATATTACACTTCAATACACCTTATACCACCTCAATCCACTCCAATCCAAGATTACCCAAACAAGCCCTCAACGGGGAGTAGGTCTTTGTTTTGCGTGTCCTACTTCCTCGTTGAGGCGCCCACAAAGAGCCGGGTCTCTTTCAACCCTAATCCTCCCTATACCGACCACAAAGGTCAAGCCCGCACAATAATCTTTGCTCAAACGAGCGGGTAATACAAACTTTCTTGTGGTCTTTCACAAGATTTGGAGTCTCACAAGAGACACCTAGTCGTCTAGGAGCTAGAAGCTCCAAGAGTAATGAATCCATAAAGAACTCGATGTAGTACCAAAGCTAGAATCAAGAAGAGCAAGAGAGATTTGGAGATGAAGCACAAAAACCGCATCTCTCAAACTCACTCAAAGATTTCTCTCCAAAGATTTGAAATGGGAGAGGTAAGAGGTGTGTGAGAGAGAGTGGGAGGTGTTTCTCAGGTTAGGAATGGAGTCCAAGTCATGCTCTACTGTGGGGAGAGAGGTAGGAGTGAGTATATATAGGTGGGGCTCCAAAACTA
The DNA here is from genome assembly GCF_902167145.1 of Zea mays. Taxonomy (NCBI): domain Eukaryota; kingdom Viridiplantae; phylum Streptophyta; class Magnoliopsida; order Poales; family Poaceae; genus Zea; species Zea mays. Next base: position 163,880,662 of record NC_050101.1, on the reverse strand, counting down.
GCCGTTTTTTACTTTTCTGCCCAAAAACCGGTTGAACCGGTCCCAAAACCGGTTGAACCGGTTTTGTGGCTGACACAACAGACTGGCAGAAAAAAGTGAACAGTGCAAAAACCGGTTGAACCTGTTTTAAAACCGGTTGAACGTGTTTCCACCAGACAAAAACCGGTTGAGTGTCCGGCTGAACCAGTATTTTCCAAAAAGGTGAACAGTGCAAAAACCGGTTGAACCTGTATTTTCCAAAAAGCAATTTTGGCCAAGATAGACTTAAAAAGGTTGTACTACATACTTTCACTAAGGATTAACAAGGGTAAAATGGAAGTTTTAGATCAAGGATTTTGAGCTTTAGTACCAACACCAACCTTCTTTATGGATCCCCCTTAATAGTACGACGATTCCTATACTCAAGTCAAATAAAATATAATTAAGTAAACTCCTTGAGTCATTGGTGTCTCAAGTGTGATTTCTCCGTGATGTTGCTTCATAAGGATCACAAACATCTTTGTCTCACCTTTTGAAGCAAACACAAATCGAGCTTGTGGCTTGTGCCATTTCACCATATATGAGTTCAAATCATGGCTTCAAGACACCTTACTGATGCATCAACATGTTATAACTCTTTATAGCTGATTAGTTCATCGACTTAGTGCAAGTACTCTCTTCTTCACCTTAGCCATGGTACCTCGGTCTACAAGCCGTCGCTTGGCCTTCACCATCGCTTAGTTCCTCGAAGCCCTTTCCTTGCTATCTTCACCCTATCAAGCCATTCTTGAGTCACATCCTATTGAGCATCCATTGAGAGAATCATTTCTTCAATATTGTGAACCTTGCTTGAATGTGATCTAGATATAACTGCTAAGATCAATCAAGCTCTAGTTTGATTCTCATATATTCATATATGGACTAATAGTAATATGGTCAAGCCAATTCACGATTCCTCATATCTTATTCACTTTGGCTTGACCAATCCTCTTAATCACTTCAACCTCTATTATGATCATATTTATGCATAGTGATTTCTCAGGACTTGTCCATATATTCAAACCAATATAGAGACCATATTATATCCATTTGCATTGTATAACTGGTTATTTGACCTTGTGTTGAACCTTGTTCACTGATCATTATACACTATTCAAGTATGTTCATCATACTGAATTTCCTGTTCAACACTTAGCAAACTTGTTAGACCTTTAAATGTGTTGTTATCCAAATCACCAAAACTCACAAAAGGGATGAATGCACTTTCAAAAGGATATGATTCTATATGGGTTATTTTGGATAGACTGACCAAAGTGGCTCATTTCATTCCAGTCAAGACTACTTATAAGGGATCTCAATTGGTGGAGTATATATGGCTCGGACTGTGTCTCTACACAGTGTACCGAAGAAGATCGTTTCAGATAGAGGATCACAGTTTACCTCCAGATTTTGGAAAAAAAATCCTTGAGAATGTGGATACGAAGTTGAAATTTAGTTCGGCCTAACATCCTCGGATTGATGGACATACTGAAAGGACTAATCAAGTATTGGAGGACATGTTGAGAGCTTGTGACCTTCAGCATGGTAGTAGTTGGGACAAGAGTCTACCTTATGCTGAGTTCTCATATAATAATAGTTACCAGGCCAGGCTGAAAATGTCACCATTCGAGGCTCTATATGGCAAGAAGTGTAGGACTCCTCTATATTAGGACCAGACTGGAGGAAGTCAGTTCTTTGAACCTGAACTTATTCAAGAGGCAGAAGAACAAGTCTGTGTAATCACGGAGAACTTGAGGGTAGCTCAGACCAGGCAAAAGAGCTACGCTGATAATAGAATAAGACCACTGGAGTTTGAGGAAGGTGATCATGTGTACCTCAAGATGTCACCACTTCGTGGAATGAGGATATTTAAAGTCAAGGGCAAATTGTCCCCTCGCGTTATTAGACCATTCAGAGTTTTTAGGCGAGTTGGAGAGGTGGCCAATCAACTCGAATTACCTTATCATCTGGCGGATGTACATGATGTTTTTCATGTATCACAGTTGAAGAAATGTCACAGGGTACCTGAGGAGCAGCTACCAATGGAGGACCTTACTATGCGTTTGGTTGCGGGACAGCCAGGACAGAGACGTCCCTTGGTGTCCTCTCTTGTCCTCCCAATTTTGAGGGATAACTGGGGATAACATTGGGATAGTCATGTCCTAACCCTTGTCCCTGAACCAAACAACCTTATTTGAGGGATGGTCCATCCCGTCCTGTCTTGTTATTGCAACCAAACACACCCTTAGTGTTCAAGATGATCTGACTTATGTTGAGTATCCCATCAAGATTCTTGATACACTGACTCGTGTCACGAGAAATAAAGTTATAAAGATGTGCAAAGTGCAATGGAGTCACCACGGAGAAGATGAAGCTACTTGGGAGAGAGAAGAAGAGCTTCGCATAGATTTTTCCCATCTTTTTCCTAGATCTTCTTAAATCTCGACGACGAGATTCCTTGTAAGGGGGGTAGGATTTGTAATACCCAAAATTGTATAAAAGGAATATATAGTGATTTCCTTATTTTATGTGCCATATTTGCATCATGAAAAGAGCATACATAAAATTAAGAGGGATTAATTAAAACAAATGATACTAAAATAAAATAAAGTGCATCTTGTTGGAGTTTTATATGTTTGTGCATTAAATAAAAATAATAAGTATAATAATAATAAGATAATAATTCTAACGGTTGGATTAAACCCTAAATTAAAATTAGGGTTTTGGAAATGAGAAGAAGAGAAATGCAATGAAAAATATAAATAATATATATAAATAAATATATCCAGAATTAATACCCTTAATTTCACAAATATAAGTTGTAGTGATGAGCCATAGCAGCTTGAATTTAAGTTTGAATTCAAATTTAATTTTGGAAATAGAGAAGAGAGAAAAGAATAAAGAAAAAAGGGGGGAGGGCGCAATGGGCCTAAACCCTGGAATCCGGTCCACCCTCCTTTTCCTGGTGCGGCCCATTCAGTGCGCGCGGCCCAACCTGCTCTCCCGCTCTGTGACGCCAACACCGCAGGCCCCGCGCGTCAGACCCACGACTCACTTGGGCACAACCGCTTCTTCCGCGCGCGATGGGAGCTCTCTCTGGGCACTGGGCCCGAACTGCCAGTCAATCGTGACCCTTTTCCTAGTTGGCGTGCCGGTATCACTGAACCGTGGCCCCACTTGGTAGGCTCATCCCCTCCACCGGATTGCTCTCGTGCATGGCGCACCTGCCGCCTGAAATCCAGCTCAGTTCGGTTGGAGTTGGGGACATGGTCAGGGTATAAACTGACCTCGGGTACCCTCGCCTCTAGTTAAACCATGCCAATTGACCCGGGAACCACCGCCTACGGAAAGCGTGCACGCGACGAATAAAGATTGCCGCCGTGAACCGCCGTCGACGATCCCCAATCCTGTCGCCACGTTAACATCGGTGCTGATCTGAGGCGCTTCTGCGTGCCTCAGCAGTGGTGGACGAAGAACTGGAGTGGAGGAAAGGCTTGCAACGATCTCGGAATTTCACACCGGATCTCGGCGTCCGCCGCTGCTCGTGGGCGGCCTCGATTACTCCACCGTCGCTGGTAAGAACTCCCTTGACAAATTTTCCCTGCAGTCCTCGTTATTTCCATGCCTTTGGGAGAGTCCAGAAGGGCCAGGGCGCCAGGTCACTGTGTCGCCGGTGTGGTGCCGCCGCGACTGGCTCGCGCGGATGCGCTCAGACATCGGTGGGAAGAAGATAACCACTCCGTCGTCGATCTATTGATAGAGGGCGGTGATTAGACGAGAGCGTACCTATTCGCGTGATCGAATCAGGAGCGTAGATCTGCGATCCCACGACTCAAATTAGATCCGACTCCATTAAACCGTGACTGTGCATTCCTGATCCAGTGGCCTGCGCAGCGTACCGCTTCGCCACTGTGGGTGATTTAATCTGTGCGCCTCGTTTCAGATCCGACGGTCCAGATCCACGAATACCCCTTCAGCCTCGGCTTTTTATTTAAGAACCCCTAGGTTTATTGAGATTCAACCCGCAGTCCACGTAGTTGTAATCCACGTAGCTTTTTATTTAAGAACCCCTAGGTTTATTGAGATTCATGATTTCATCTTTCTTATCTGTTTATTATTACTGTTCATGTTAAGATCATTATGTTAATGGGAACATGGAGCGACCACCCGGGAAAACAGTGCTACCATAAGGGTTTAATGGGATGCCCTTGGCTGATTAACTAGGAAAGCTAGTGGATGACTTCCTTACCCAAAAGGGGCAAGGGCAGTAGGGGAGTGGTCAGTGTAGGGAGGTCCTTGGGTTGATTTTGCTGCGATGGCGGTCAGGCGAGGGATTCCTGCACTAGAGCTTCCTATAAACTGTAGCGGGGTTTCTGAAGCTAGTGGAACTTTGTAAAGGCCTCGTAGTGTTACCCTGCCTCGCCTCCTCGGTAGAGGTGTATGGGATTGGCCGTCTCTTGGCAGATGGGTAACATGACTTGTGGGTAAAGATGTGCAACCTCTTCAGAGTGTAAAACTAGTATACTAGCCGTGCTCACGGTCATGAGCAGGTCGGACCCTCACATGATTAATCTATGAAATTAAAACTCAATTTGACATTGCATCGCATTTGGGATTATTTTATTATTACTTTTATTTATTACTAAGGTTCGGTATTTACTTACACTTAGCAACTGCTAATAAAATTTTGACCAACATATAAAAGCAATGCTCAGCTTCAGCCTTTACTTTGTTGATCAGCCTTACACTTCACATGAACTGCCACCTTTGGTGAGTTCATGCACATTATTCCCCACAACTTGTTGAGCTATGATCGTATATGAGCTCACTTTTGTTGTCTCACACCACCCCACAGGAGAAGAACAGGTGGTCGAAGAGGAGCCGCCTAACACTGAGGCTTTCGACTTGATCTAGGTAGCGTCTCCCAGTCAACTTTGTGGTGCCAGACAATAATATTTAGTTCGCTTATTTTATCATTTATTTTTGCAAGACTTCTGCTATGTAATAAGTACATTTATGATATTTATGACATTTATCTCTATGCACTATGTTATTATATGTGTTGTCTTCTCTGGCGCATATATGAGATGCACCCAACTTTGTTCCTTAAAATCAGGTTTGACACATTGGTAGCTCTCCGACAGAGTAACAGTATGCTCAAGATCTTGCTCTAACTTGCAGCAACACTCCGCTACTCTCTCTGGCTGATAACTGCACCAACACACAAACTAGAGAGAAGTACACACGAGAGGGAGGTAGAAATGATTTGAAATATGTCTACACTTGGTTGTTGCACTTGGGAGAATTGGGGCTTTGTATATGGACACCTAGGGGTCCTTTTATAGCCCTAAATGAGCCCCTAGCCATTGCCCCTTCATTGCAAAAAGATGTCAAATCCTGGTTGTCTGCGGGCGCACAGGACCAGTCCGGTGCACCACCAGATCGGGTCCATGTGCCCCAAGTCCAGGATCTGATTAGCCACCTTCCATAGTTGATGGGCACTAGACCGGTCCGGTGCACCACCGAACTGGGTGTCATGTTAGCATGTCGCTACGACACCTACGCCCGTTGGTGAGAGCTGTTGGAGGGCAGTCCAATGCGCCACTGAACCATGAACAGTGGAGCTCCGACGATTTTTATAAATGGAAACCTGATACTTAACTATTCACGTACGGGTGGTCCGTTGCACCACATACCTAGCCCGATGCACTAGGCAGCTCGAGCCCTTCTGCTGACCCCACTGCTCAGCTGGTCCGGTGCGCCACCAGACCACTCCTGTAGCTGGTCCCGTGCGCCTGGACAGGCTGCAGTGAGAGCTATTTTCTCCAATCGATTTCAACTGGACTAAGATGTTGCATGCATGATGATTGAGAGATAAACATCCTAATTCTTTCTTAGAGGGATTTGCACTAATATTAGCAGGCATAATACTTTTACTAAAGATCTATCTCAAATCGGGGTCAATACTCATGAAGGCATTAAGAATAGAGACAGACCAAGATTTGTAATTCGAACCATCATCAAGCAGAAGTTCTAATGTTACCTAGTGTGACGACATCGTCATCTCTGGACGGCTAAGCCCATAATGGAGAGTCCTAGCTCCGATACCAATTGAAAGTTGCCTTTACCCGAGAACAGGATCTTGATGTCGCCTAGATGGGGTGAATAGGCAAATATAAATTAACACAAAAACTTAGAACTTCTTACTCTACTCGAAGTCTGGATCGCAACAAAATGAAGATCACGTCGAGTAGGTCATAGCAGAATTGAAGTCTCTGTCTCAATATAGCTTGCACTTGAAGAACAACTTATACCAAAGATAAGTAGTGAAGTGCAAATAGTAAAGTAATAAAAACAAGGAGATAGAGAACACCATAGAGCAAAGCACATAACAAACACATGGATTTATCTCATGGTTCGGCCAAGTCTGAAATGCTTGTCTAGCTACATCTGTGTTGGAGTTTTCCAAACCTCAGCTTGGAGTATCTCACTCTGTCCTCCAGTTTATCAGATCTGTCAAGGTGACAGATATAACATTCCACTATGTCGATTTCGAAGTTACACATAGCTGAGGCTATCATAGACGTCGGTAGCTCTACAACAGATTAACAGTATGCTTTAGATCTTGCTCTAACTTGTAGCAGCACTCATGTACTCTCTCTTGGCTTATAACTACACCAACACACAAGCTAGAGAGAACTACACATGAGAGGGAGGTAGAAATGATTTGCAATGTTTGATAGCACCTAGAGGGGGGTTGAATAGGTGATCCTATAAAAATCAAGACTAACAACACAAACTTGGACTAATATTAGATTAGTGAAAGCTAAGACCAAGTTCGAAAGAGAAGTACAAGTGGAGTAAACTTCTTCACAAGATGCATATTAAACTTAGAGCAATTATGCAAGTGAAGTGAATGGAGGTAGAGAGAATCACATAAGAATAAAGACAAGTGACACAACGATTTTTGTCCCGTGGTTCGGTCAAGTAGAATACTTGCCTACTCCACGTTGTTGAAGTCGCTAGAGACTTCAACTAATCATGATGATTTGTTAAAGACCATATATGCCTTTGTATTTGAATCATAACCTAGTAAAAAAACTTCTACAACTTTGGGAGCATATTTCGAATGTCTACCTTTCTTTACCAAGATGTAGCATTTGCTCCCAAATACACGAAAGTAAGAAACATTGGGTTTGTTACCAGTTAGGAGCTTGTAAGATGTCTTCTTGAGGAGGCGATGAAGATAGACCGGTTTATGGCGTGGCAAGCTATATTTACAGCTTCCGACCAAAACCGTTCAGGCGTCTTGTATTCACCAAGCATTGTTCTCGCCATGTCGATGAGCGTCCTGTTCTTCCTCTCTACCACACCATTTTGTTGTGGTGTGTAGGGAGCAGAGAACTCATGTTTGATGCCTTCCTCCTCAAGATATTCTTCCACTTGAAGATTCTTGAATTCAGATCCATTATCGCTCCTTATTTTGTTCACCTTGAGCTCAAACTTATTTTGAGCTCTTCTTAGGAAGCGTTTTAAGGTACCTTGGGTTTCAGATTTATCCTACAAAAAGAATATCTAAGTGAAGCGGAAAAATCATCAACAATTACAAGACCATACTTACTTCCCCCGATGCTAAGATAAGCAACGGGCCCAAAGAGATCCATATGGAGTAGTTCCAGTGGTCTTGATGTTGTCATCACGTTCTTGCTTTGGTGAGTAGTTCCCACCTACTTTCCTGCCTGGCAAACTGCACAAGGTCTGTCTTTCTTAAAACAGACATCGGTTAGTCCTAATACATGTTCTCCCTTAGAAGCTTATGAAGATTCTTCATCCCAACATGTGCTAGATGGCGGTGCTAGAGCCAGCCAATATTAGTCTTAACTATTAAACATGCATCTAGATCAACATTCTTTTTTTAGAAATCAACTAAAAAGAGCTTGTCGTCTAATACACCTTTAAAAGCTAATGAACCATCACTTCTTCTAAAGACAGATACATCAATATTTGTGAATAAATAATTATATCCCATAAGACATAATTGACTTACAGAAAGCAAATTGTAACTGAGCGATTCTACTAGAAACACATTAGAAATTGAATGCTCAGCAGTGATGGCTATTTTACCCAGACCTTTGACCTTTCCATGATTCCCATCTCCAAAGATGATCGTGTCTTGGGAATCCTTGTTGTTGACGTAGGAGGTGAACATTTTCTTCTCCCCATCATGTGGTTTGTGCATTTTCTATCAATGATAAGTTTGTGTCCCCGGATGCATAAACCTGGAAGATAATTTAAGCTTGGGTTTTAGGTACCCAACTCTTGTTGGGTCCTACAAGGTTAGTCACATAAGACTTTGGAACCTAGATGCAAGTTTTGTCTCTCTTGCACTTAGGCCCTAAATTTCTAGCAACTACTTTATCATTTTTGCACAAAAGAACAAATGAAGCATCATAAGTTTGATAAAGAATGGTTGGTCCATTTGATGCATTACTAGGCGCATGAGAAGCAACACGATGAACATAGCGCCTAGGTCTATTCCTACCATGAGCATAAGAAGAGCTAGATGCAAACATGGCATGAGAATTAAAGGCAGCATCATGACAAGTAGGTAAAACAACATCATTATAATATATATTATGATGAACATTGTTAACATGAGCATAAAGATAGGCATGGTTCTTTTTGTCATGTGAGGAATGAGAGCTACTAGCCATAGGAGCCTTTCCTTTCTCCTTGTTGAGATTGGAGGTCCTTTGGCTTGTTAAGTTCTTGGTTCCCTATTGGAAACCAAGTCCATCCTTAATAGAGGGGTGTCTACCAATGGTGTAGGTGAAAGGGAAATAAGGTTAACCTTTTCCCAGTATTAATTTTGGTGGTTGAATGCCCAACACAAATATTGGACTAACTAGTTTGCTCTAGATTACATGTTCCATAGGTGCATAAAGGTTCAACACAAACCAATAAAAGATTGAAGATAGGGTTCAAAAACAAAGGAGCAAAGAAACCAAGAGTACCCTGGTCTGGCGCACCGGACTGTCAGGTGTGCCACCGGACAGTGTCCGGTGTGCCAGGACCGTACAGAGTCCAAACAACCACTCTCGGGTTTCAACCAGAGCGCTCCGCTATAATTCACCGGACTGTCCGGTGCACCAGCGGAGCAACGGCTACTTCGCGCAACGGTCGCCTGCAAAAGCTGGATATCAGAGCTACAGTGAAGAACAGTGCGCGCAGAGTCAGAGCCACCCGTCAGAGGCGCACCGGACACTGAACAGTGCCTGTCTGGTGTGGCACCGGACTATCCGGTGCCACTAGAGGACAAAGCCTCCAACGGTCAGAAGCTCCCGAACCCTAACGGTTGGGTGACGTGGCTCGCGCACCGGACAGTGTCCGGTGTGCCCATCGACAGCAGCCGCCCCCACCGGCCATGTGGTGGTTGAGGGCTATAAATACCCCCAACCACCACCACTCCAAGCATCCAAGTTTTCTGAGCTTCTCATTCAATACAAGAGCTAGTGCATTTACTCCTAGACACAATTCAATAGAATCAAAGCCTCTCCAAGCCCCAAATTCATTCCAACCACTTAAGTGACTTGAGAGAGAGTTTTGTTCGTGTTCTTTGTGCTCTTGTTGCTTAGACCGCTTTGTTCCTTCCTCATTCTTGTTCCCAAGTGAATTGTAATCAAAGCAAGAGACACCAAGCGTGTGGTGGTCCTTGTGGGGTCTAAGTGACCCAATTGATTAAGGAGAAAACTCACTCGGTCTAGGTGATCGTTTGAGAGAGAGAAAGGGTTGAAAGAGACCCGGTCTTTGTGACCATCTCAACGGGGACTAGGTTCTTTAGAACCGAACCTCGGTAAAACAAATCACTGTGTTCATCCGCTTTATTTCTTGGTTGATTTGTTTTCCCCTCTCTTTCGGACTCGAATTTAATTCTAATGCTAACCCCGGCTTGTAGTGTGTGCTTAAGTTTATAATTTTCAGATTCCGCCTATTCACCCCCTCTAGGCGACTTTCAATTGGTATCAAAGTCCGGTGCTTCATTAGAGTCTAACAACTCGAAGTATGTCGGGAGATCACGCCAAGAGGGAGATGGAAACCAGCGAGAAGGCCACAAGCCACAGGAAGGCTCCATTAAGGGAGTCCGGTGCCAAAGGCAAGGAGGAATCACCTCCATGTGTCAAGTCGCATCGGAGTGGTGACAAGAAGAAGAACATGAAGAAAGTGGTCTACTACGACACCGATTCTTCGTCGCCCTCCACATCCGGCTCCGACGCGACGTCTGTCACTTCTAAGCGCCATGAGCGCAAGAAGTATAGTAAGATGTCACTTCGTTATCCCCGTATTTCTAAGCGTGCTCCTTTACTTTCCATTCCATTAGGCAAACCACCGTATTCTGATGGTGAAGATTATTGTATGTGGAGTGATAAAATGAGGCATCACCTAACCTCACTCCACGCAAGCATATGAGACATTGTTGAATTTAGAGCGCAGGTACCTACTGTGGGGGACAAGGGCTACGACTCGGACGAGGTCGCCCAAATACGACACTTTAACTCCCAAGCCACTACTATACTCCTCGCCTCTCTATGTCGAGAGGAGTATAATAAGGTGCAAGGGTTAAAGAGTGCCAAGGAGATTTGGGACGTCCTAAAGACCACACACGAAGGAGATGAGGTGACCAAGATCACCAAGCGGGAGACGATCGAGGGGGAGCTCAGTCGATTCGTCCTCCACCAAGGAGAGGAGCCACAAGCAATGTACAACCGGTTCAAAACCTTGGTGAATCAAGTGTGCAACCTCGGGAGCAAAAAATGGGATGACCATGAGATGGTCAAGGTTATTCTAAGATCCCTTGTTTTTTGCAATCCTACTCAAGTACAATTAATTCGTGGGGATAATAGATACAAATTAATGTCTCCCGAGGAAGTGATAGGAAAGTTTGTGAGCTTTGAACTAATGATCAAAGGCTCCAAACACATCGTCGACTTGGAGCAAGGCGGCATCTCCACACCCGAGGTGCAACACGTCGCATTCAAAGCGACGTAAGAAAAGAAAGAAGAGTCTACATCAAGTAGGCTCCCCATCGACGCCTCCAAGCTCGACAACAAGGAGATGGCGCTCATCATCAAGAGTTTTTGCCAAATCCTCAAGCAAAGGAGGGGGAAAGACTACAAACCCCGCTCCAAGAGGGTGTGCTACAAATGTGGTAAGCCCGATCATTTTATTGCTAAATGTCCAATGTCTAGTGATAGTGATAGGGGCGACGACAAGAGGGGGAAGAAGAAGGAGAAGAAGAGGTACTACAAGAAGAAGGGTGGCAATGCCCATGTATGTCGGGAATGGGACTCCGATGAGAGCTCCACCGACTCCTCCTCCGACGAGGATGCCACCAACATCGTCGTCAACAAGGGCCTCCTCTTTCCCAACGTCAGCCACAAATGCTTCATGGCAAAGGATGGCAAAAAGAAGAAGGTACAAACTAGAACCACCCCCACGTATACTACATCTAGTGATGAGGGTAGTTCTAGTGAAGATGAAGATGATTTGCTTACTCTTTTTGCCAACCTTAACATGCAACAAAAGGAAAAATTAAATGAATTGATAGGAGCCATTCATGAGAAGGATGAACTCTTGGATAGCCAAGAGGAATTCCTTATTAAAGAAAACAAGAAGCGTGTTAAAATAAAAAAATGCTTATGCTCAGGAGGTTGAAAAATGTGAAAATTTGACTAAGGAGCTTAGCATGTGCCATGATTGTAACATCCCAAAAATCTCAACCCAAGGTTTGGAACCCTAATCTCCTAAACCCCCCTTTTTATTTTATTTTCTCCCTAAACTCCACCCTTAGGCCATCTCATCATATGCATACACTTGAATTGTTAGGAGCACCTCACATAGACTATTTTTCAACACTCAAGATTATTTAGCAAATTGTTGATTCAAAAGAAAAGGAAATAAAAAGAAACAAAAATAGAAAATGGAAAAAGGAAATAGAAAACAGAAAAAGAAAAAGGAAAAACCTTTCCCCCCCTCGGCTGGGCCAATTCTGGCCCAAGCCGCGCCGCGCCCGCTCTTTCCCCCTCTCCCCCCCGGCCGAAGCGGCCCAGCTGCGCGCGCCCGCGCCGCACCTGACAAACCGGCCCCACTGGTCAGCGACTCCACCTCTCTCCCTCTCACGCCGCTCTCCCACTGGCAGCCCAGGCCCGCCTGTCAGGACCGTCGTCCCGCCCATGCCATCACCGGCGCATTCGCCGCCGACTGCCTCACGCCCCGTCGCTTCGCCATTAATGCTCGCACCGCCCTCAGTGACCACCCCGCCACTGTACCCGAGCCGTCCCCTCACCCCTCGCCTGCCCGAGCCATCTCGTCGCCGTTTGCTCCATCCCCGGCATCATGCCAAGCTCGTCGGAGCTCGCCGTCCCCTCCCTTCCCTCCCCCTCCCGGGCGCCTATAAAAGGGACCGCCCGAGCTCCATTTCCTCCACACCAGCCCCAGCCATCTCCTCCACTCCTCCCCGAGCCCAATCGAGCTAGCGCCGCCGTGTTTCCTCGTCACTCCGGTGAGCTCCGTTCTCGCCTCTCTGGCAACTTTTGGTCGAATTACCTTGGTGTTTAAGCTCCACCACACACTCACGATCACAAGGCACCTCTCCCCACCCCCTATTGCGCTCGGCTGCCTCGCCGGCAACCTCACCGTCGCGAACACCCACCGCCGCGCCGTGGACCGGCAACCCTAGGTCCCCGCTGGTCAAATTGACCCCACCCCTGTGATCCCCTACCCCCGCCCGTGCCTCGCCACCGCTCCCCCGCCACAGAACCGGACCCACGACGGAGAACCGCTGTGGGATTTCACCGGCGGTCGAGCTCTGGTCGACCTCCCCCCCTCCATCGCTGCTCCGTGCCGTTAACCCCCCCTCCCCTCGCTGACGTGTGGGCCCGCGCCACGGCGCCGTCCCCTACCGTCTCCCTCGCTGATGGGCCGGCTGGGCCGCCTACCGTGCTCGTGCGCGCGCGCTCGCACCCGAGTGGGCCGAAATCCCCCCTCGGCCTAGCAAGCAGGAAAACCCTTTCCTTTTCCTTTTCCCATTTCTTTTTCCCATTTTCACATATATATTTATATGCTGATATTTTATGCACCAAAAATAGTTTAAATAAATTATAGGGCACAAAAATAATAAAGTATAAGAATTGGCACACCCCACTAAAGTCACCATGATTGATGTATTGTTCTTATCTGTGTTGTTAGCGGAAGAGGGATCTGATCCTCCGGAATTTGTAGCTTCGAAAGAAGAGCAGGAACCCGACCCCTCCGAGATAAATCTTTTGTGCCAGGAAAGCTTCGACGAAGGCAAGTCCATCCTTCCCTTGATGCATAATTTACCTATTTCTCTCTACCACTACCTAAGCCGGGATTAAGGGATGGAATCTAATTGCATGGTGAGCATGAGAGAGCCCGCATTAACTAATACCCTTTGATCACAAGATATGGGATAAGAAAAGGTGGTAAGCAATGATGTTTTCAAAAAGTGTGTGATGAAGGGTATTCACCCTCATCACCTGGTGAGTGGGATGATCAGGGACTCCCTGGTTTAGGGGAGGGCCTAAGGTGATGGCTCAGCTGGTTTAGGCGTGAGCAGAAGGATTGTCCTCTCATATAAGGACCAGTTTGTCATCCTTCACTACCTATACTCATGAAAAGTACAACCACTCGAGGCTGTGTGGGCAGTCACTCGATCTGAACTCGTACGGTCCAACCCCAGGGTTATGAAGGCTGGGGAGCACCGGGAGGATAAGGAGGGGGAATGTTTTGTCCGGTTTGGACATGGCGGTGGTCTGACTCCTTCCGGTATAACCGTTAAGGTTAGGACGTGCGAGGAAGGAAATAAATTCGGATTCGGATTTCATTGGCCATGAGATCGCAGAGCCGGACTAGTGGGTAAAGTGTACCCCTCTGCGCAGAGTTTAAACCTATTCGAATAGTCCGTGTCCACTGGTATGGACGAGTCTGGTGTGGTATGACAATTAGTGTTTCTACAACAACTAGGAATAGGGAAATATGTGTGTGTGTAAGTGTGTCTCTGGAAAAGAAAATGGTGCCACGGGAGCGGGAAGCTCAGTGGTGGTGTTATTTCTATTGTTTTGGGAAAACCCTAACAACAAGTACTGCCTTTTCTGAGAAAAAGAAGAGTAACTTCAACTCCACCATATGAAGCATGTATGATATAGGTCTCTTTCTCTTTACGGGGGCCGGGTGGGCTTGCAGAATACCTAGTGTATTCACCCAGATTTATTTATGTTTTTCAGCAGCTGAAGACTTCTTTTCTGCTATGCTTGATTGGGAGGGCTGTGTCTTCACCCAGTTCTGCCTGTGGCCTGGGCTAGTTTATCTTCCACTGCGTTTTATAATTCCAGTTCACTCTCGAGCTTGTACCCTAGTATTGTAATAACATTTACTCAGAATCTGTACTATTTGAAGTAAGGAATGTGGTTACTAGCCTTCTGGGACTAGTAATTGTATCACATTTGAGTCCCAAAGGATCGGGACGCTTCAATGATTCAATTACCAATCTTAGAAATGAAAATGCTAGTTTAAATGCTAAGATTGATAAATTGAATGAATCAATTTCTAGCCTTAGGACAAAAAATGCTAGTTTAATTTCCAAGGCTAAAGATTTAAATGTTTGCAATGATTCTATTTCCTGTCTTAGAAATGAGAATGCTATATTACATGTTAAGATAGATGAATTAAGTGTTTGCAAACCCTCTACATCTACTGTTGATCATGTTACTATTTGTACTAGATGTAGAGATGTTAATATTGATGCTATAACTGATCACCTTGCTCTAATTAAACAACAAAATGATCATATAGCTCAATTAATTGCCAAAATCAATGAGCATGAAATTGAAAATGAAAAGTATAAATTTGCTAGAAGCATGCTCTATAATGGGAGACACCCTGGCATTAAGGATGGCATTGGTTTCCAACAGGGAAGCAATGTCAAGCTTAATGCCCCTAAAAGATTGTCTAATTTTATTAAGGGCAAAGCTCCCATGGTTCAGGATAATGAGGGATATATTCTATATCCTGCAAATTATCTCGAACATAAAATTAGGAGAATTCATGCTAAGAAATCTCATTCTATTTCTCACCATGATTTTATGTATAAGAATGAGGCTTCTAGCTCTAGGAAATCAACCCATGTTAAATTGCCTAAAAAGAAAAATCCTATTGCATCAAATGATCATAATATTTCATTCAAAACTTTTGATGCTTCCTATGTGCTCACTAACAAATCAGGCAAAATAGTTGCCAAATATGTTGGGGGCAAACACAATGGGTCAAAGACTTGTGTTTGGGTACCCAAGGTGCTTGTTTCTAACATCAAAGGACCCAAGACTGTTTGGATACCTAAGAACAAGACCTAAATTGTTTTGCAGGTTTATGCATTCGGGGGCTCAAGTTGGATAATTGATAGCGGATGCACAAACCACATGACAGGGGAGAAAAGAATGTTCTCCTCCTATGAGAAAAACGACGATCCCCAAAGAGCTATCACATTCGGGGATGGAAATCAAGGTTTGGTCAAAGGACTTGGTAAAATCGCTATATCACCTGACCATTCTATTTCCAATGTTTTTCTTGTAGATGCTTTAGATTACAATTTGCTTTCAGTTTCTCAATTATGCAAAATGGGCTACAACTGTCTTTTTATAGATATAGGTGTTACTATCTTTAGAAGGAGTGATGATTCAGCAGCATTTAAGGGAGTGTTAGAGGGTCAGCTATATTTAGTTGATTTTAATGAGAACAGAGCTGAACTCAACACTTGTTTAATTCCTAAGACTAATATTGGTTGGCTCTGGCATCGTCGACTAGCCCATGTTGGGATGAAGAATCTTCACAAGCTTCTAAAGGGAGAACACATTTTGGGACTAACAAATGTTCATTTTGAGAAAGACAGGGTTTGTAGCGCATGCCAAGCAGGAAAGCAAGTTGGTGCTCACCATCCACACAAGAACATAATAACAACGGACAGGCCACTGGAACTACTCCACATGGATCTATTTGGCCCTGATAGCTTACATAAGCATCGGCGGGAGTAAGTACTATCTAGTAATTGTGGATGACTATTCTCGCTTCACTTGGGTATTCTTTTTACAGGTAAAATCTCAAACACAAGATACTTTAAAGGGATTCTTGAGACGGGCTCAAAATGAGTTCGCATTGAGAATCAAAAAGATAAGAAGCGACAACGGAATGGAGTTCAAGAACTCACAAATCGAAGGCTTTCTTGAGGACGAGGGCATCAAGCTTGAGTTTTCTTCTCCCTACACACCACAACAAAATGGTGTAGTGGAGAGGAAGAATAGAACTCTACTGGACATGGCGAGGACCATGCTTGATGAGTACAAGACTCCGAACCGGTTTTGGGCTGCGGCGATTAACACCGCCTGCTACTCCATCAACCGGCTCTACCTTCACCGAATCCTCAAGAAGACATCATATGAAATCCTCACTGGTAAAAAGCCCAATGTTTCATATTTTAGAGTCTTTGGTAGAAAATGTTTTATTCTTGTTAAAAGAGGTAGAAAATCTAAATTTGCTCCTAAGGCTCTAGAAGGCTTTTTACTAGGATATGACTCAAACACAAGGGCATATAGAGTCTTCAACAAATCCATTGGATTGGTTGAGGTTTCTTGTGACATTATGTTTGATGAGACTAATGGCTCCCAAGTGGAGCAAGTTGATCTTGATGAATTAGATGATGAAGAGGCTTCGCGCGTCGCGCTAAGGAACATGTCCATTGGGGATGTGTGTCCTAAGGAATCCGAAGAGCCTCCACAAGCACAAGATCAACCATCATCTTCCATGCAAGTATCTCCACCAACTCAAGATGAGGAACAAGCTCAAGATGATGAAGATCAGGAGGATGAGCCACCTCAAGAGGAGGACAATGATCAAGGGGGAGATAAAGACAAGGAAGATGATCAAGAAGTTCTGGGTCAAAGGCCGCCACACCCAAGAGTCCACCAAGCAATTCAACGAGATCACCCCATGAACTCCATTCTCGCTGACATTCATAAGGGGGTAACTACTAGATCTCAAGTTGCACATTTTTGTGAGAATTACTCTTTTGTGTCCTCTATTGAGCCATACAGGGTGGATGATGCACTAAGAGATCCGGATTGGGTGCTGGCAATGCAAGAGGAACTCTACAACTTCACGAGGAATGAGTTATGGCATTTAGTTCCATGTCCTAATCAAAATGTTGTAGGTACCAAATGGGTATTTCGCAATAAGCAAGATGAGCATGGTGTGAGGACAAGGAACAAACCCGACTTGTGGCCAAAGGTTATTCACAAGTCGAAGGTTTGGATTTTGATGAAACTTATGCACCCGTAGCTAGGCTTGAGTCAATTCGCATATTACTTGCCTATGCTACTTACCATGGCTTTAAGCTTTAACAAATGGACGTGAAAAGTGCGTTCCTCAATGGACCAATCAAGGAAGAGGTCTATGTTGAGCAACCTCCCAGCTTTGAAGATAGTGAGTACCCTAACTATGTGTATAAACTCTCAAAGGCGTTTTATGGGCTCAAGCAAGGCCCAAGAGCATGGTATGAATGCCTAAGAGATTTCCTTATCACTAATGGCTTCAAAGTCGGAAAAGCCGATCCTACACTCTTTACTAAAACCATTGCAAAAGATTTGTTTGTATGCAAAATTTATGTTGATGATATCATATTTGGGTCTACTAACAAATCTACTTGTGAAGAGTTTAGTAGGATCATGATACAAAAATTCGAGATGTCTATGATGGGTAAGTTGAAGTATTTTCTAGGATTTCAAGTCAAGCAACTCCAAGACGACACCTTCATCAGCCAAACAAAGTACATTCAAGACATACTTAACAAGTTTAGAATGAAGGATGCCAAGCCCATCAAGACACCCATGGGAACAAATGGGCATCTTGACCTTGACACGAGAGGTAAATCCGTAGATCAAAAGGTATACCGATCGATGATAGGATCTTTACTCTATTTATGTGCATCTCGACCGTATATTATGCTTTCCGTATGCATGTGTGCAAGGTTCCAAGCCGATCCTAAGGAAGTTCACCTTAGGGCCATGAAAAGAATCATGAGATATTTAGTTTATACTCCGAAGTTTGGACTTTGGCACCCCAAGGGATCCACCTTTGATTTGATAGGATATTCCGATGTCGATTGGGCAGGGTGTAAAATTGATAGGAAGAGCACATCAAGGACTTGTTAGTTTCTGGGAAAATCCCTGGTGTCTTGGGCTTCAAAGAAACAAAACTCAGTAGCTCTTTCTACCGCCGAAGCCGAGTATATTGCCGTAGGTCATTGTTGTGTGCAATTACTTTGGATGAGGCAAACCCTCAGGGACTATGGTTACAAATTGAGCAAAGTCCCTCTCCTATGTGATAATGAGAGTGCAATTTGCATGGCAGATTATCCCGTTGAACACAGCCGCACTAAGCACATAGACATTCGGTATCACATTTTGAGGGATCACCAACAAAGGGGGATATCGAGATTGCTTATGTTAGCACCAAAGAACAATTAGCTGATATCTTTACCAAACCATTAGATGAGAAAACATTTAGCAAACTTAGGAATGAGCTAAATATACTTGATTCTCGAAATTTTGATTGAAACATTGCACACATAGCTCATTTATATACCTTTGATCGTGTCTCTTTCATTATTGGTACAAATGCATATATCTTATTATTTATGTACCAAGGCTATGATTGATGTGTTTCCAAGTATATTTCTATACCAAGTCATAGATTATAAGGGAAATGGAGTCTTCGACGAAGACAAGGCTTCCACTCCACTCTAACGGTATCATTTATCCTTCGTCATCACTGCACATCACTCACAAATTGGTATAATCTTCGCTCTTATTTCATTCACCAATGGGGGAGAAAGTAAAAGGGCTCTCAAGGTCTCCGTTTTTGGCGATTAATGCCAAAGGGGGAGAAAGTATTAGCCCAAAGCAAAAGGACCGCACCACCATTTTCGAAATAAAAATTTAGTTGGTATTCACAAAGGTTTGTTTTTCAATTGGTATGATTTTTAATTGGTATCCAGTGATAAACAATTCTTCAATTGGTATATTTTCAAAACTAGCATATAAATATATTTCCAATCGGTATCTATTAAAACCCTCTTGAAAACTAAGAGGAGAATTTCATTAAGGGGGAGTTTTGTTTAGTCAAAGGAAAAGCATTTGAAACAGGGGGAGAAATCTCAAATCTTGAAAATGCTTCTTACAATCTTATTCATATACCTTTGACTATTTGCAAAAGACTTTGAAAAGATTTTCCAAAAGATTTGCAAAAACAAAACAAGTGGTGCAAATGTGGTCCAAAATGTTAAATAAAAAGAAAGCAATCCATGCATATCTAGTGAAACAAAAAATTGGTTTTAATTCCATGTAGCCTATGCACTTACCTTATGCAAACTAGTTCAATTCTGCACTTATATATTTGCTATGGTTTGTGTTGGCATCAATCACCAAAAAGGGGGAGATTGAAAGGGAAATAAGGTTAACCTTTTCCCAGTATTAATTTTGGTGGTTGACTGCCCAACACAAATATTGGACTAACTAGTTTGCTCTAGATTACATGTTCTACAGGTGCATAAAGGTTCAACACAAACCAATAAAAGATTGAAGATAGGGTCCAAAAACAAAGGAGCAAAGAAACCAAGAGTACCCTGGTCTGGCGCATCGGACTGTCCGGTGTGCCACCAGACAGTGTCCGATGCACCAGGACCGTACAGAGTCCAAACAGCCACTCTCGAGTTTCAACCAGGGCGCTCCGCTATAATTCACTGGACTATCCGGTGCACCAGCGGAGC
The DNA here is from genome assembly GCF_902167145.1 of Zea mays. Taxonomy (NCBI): domain Eukaryota; kingdom Viridiplantae; phylum Streptophyta; class Magnoliopsida; order Poales; family Poaceae; genus Zea; species Zea mays. The sequence goes on along the minus strand of NC_050101.1, from coordinate 163,860,750 downwards.
AACGGCTACTTCGCGCAACGGTCACCTGCAAAAGCTGGAGATCAGAGCTACAGTGGAGAATAGTGCGCGCAGAGTCAGGGCCGCCCGTCAGAGGCACACCGGACACTGAACAGTGCATGTCCGTTGCGACACCGGACTGTCCGGTGCCACTAGAGGACAAAGTCTCCAACGTTCAGAAGCTCCCGAACCCTAACGGTTGGGTGACGTGGCTAGCGCATCGTACAGTGTCCGGTGGCGCACCGGACTATCCGGTGCGCCCATCGACAGCAGCCACCCCCAACGGCCATGTGGTGGTTGAGGGCTATAAATACCCCCACTCCAAGCATCCAAGTTTTCTGAGCTTCTCATTCAATACAAGAGCTAGTGCATTTACTCCTAGACACAATTCAATAGAATCAAAGCCTCTCCAAGCCCCAAACTCATTCCAACCACTTAAGTGACTTGAGAGAGAGTTTCGTTCGTGTTCTTTGTGTTCTTGTTGCTTGGATCGCTTTCTTCCTTCCTCATTCTTGTTCCCAAAGTGAATTGTAATCAAAGCAAGAGACACCAAGTGTGTGGTGGTCCTTGTGGGGTCTATGTGACCCTTTTGATTAAGGAGAAAGCTCAGTCGGTCTAGGTGACCGTTTGAGGGACGGAAAGGGTTGAAAGAGACCCGGTCTTTGTGACCACCTCAACGAGGACTAGGTTCTTTAGAACCGAATCTCGGTAAAACAAATCACTGTGTTCATCCGCTTTATTTCTTGGTTGATTTGTTTTTCCCTCTCTTTCAGACTCGAATTTAATTCTAATGCTAACCCCGGCTTGTAGTGTGTGCTTAAGTTTATAATTTTCAGATTCCGCCTATTCACCCTCCTCTAGGCGACTTTTAGTAGACATCCCTGGCAAATTTTAATTTTTCATAATCACTCTTGCAAATTTTAAGTTGAGCATTAAGATTAGCAACATCATTATTTAACTTAAGAATGGTGGAAGCATGTCCATTGCAAGCATCAATATCAAAATCTTTACACTTATTGCAAATAACAACATGCTCCACGATTGAACTAACAACATTTACTTTTTCTAACTTAGCATTTAAATTCTTAAGACTAGAAATAGAATCGTTACAAGAAGATAATTCAGAAGAAAGAAGTTCATTTCTCTTAACTTCTAAAGCAAGATATTTTTCAGCATTAACAAGTTTATCATGTTCCTCATAATGAATATCTTCTTGTTTTTCTAACAATGTATCTTTCTCATTAAGGGCTTCAATTAGTTCATTGATTGTTGGGGTCCTTCTCCTTCCAAAGGTCCTCAAAAACATATTTAACCATTTGCTTTCAGTATAAGCTATTACAGGAAGCCTCATCTTCAGGATGCAAGCCTCCTCTTCATGACGAAGGTGGATGAGATGAAGACAGACCTAAAAAGAATAAGAGTAAACGCCGAAGCTATCACCAGACGAACAACTTCGACTCACAACAGAGATGAAGTATAATGATGATGCTGACCGAAAGAGAAAAAGACTACTTAGTCCTTGATAACTTGTATTATGATAATATGTGAATATTGGGACATAAATATACTTTTACTCGGGCTGCGTCCCGTGCCCATAAATAGATGAACAGTAGCACCGTACTGTTCACGCTGAGTGGTAATCACTCTCGCGTCATTCTCGCATCCTTACCTTCTGCCTAGCCGAAGGTATTAATGTACCATGAATACTATGGATGTTCATTCATATTCTTTGAATATAAATGCCAAATAATATATTGATATATGTGTATGTTTATTATTTTTATCTTATTATGTTTTATTGCTTTATCACTTAAATTCATATGCTAAAATGATGAAGGTATGCTCTTCACGACCTTCGTCTAAAGATCATTATATCCGAGAGGAGATAATGCTTCGAAGGACAAAGGTCGTTATCCATTAACCATCGTGTTGCCTTGTTCTTGATCTATAGCATTTGAGAACGAGTTACCAACATTGGCGCCCACCTCCGGTGAACTCACTTCCACAACCATCTGAAAAACATCCATCTTCGGCATGCCGCCGAAGAAGACAACGGTGCCAGGGGCTGCTCTGCAACCACTGGACACAAATCAAGATGCCCTCTCCCTGTGAGAGGCCAGGAACCAAAAGAGGAAGGCCACCAGCCCAACTCTACAGGAGGAGCAAATTGATCAAGAAATCAGGGACTTAGAGGTCATCCATCAGCAAGTGCAGAGAAAGGAGAAGATGGCCCGGTTGGCCGATCTTCAGAGGAAGATTGACGAAGCTGCTGAAGAAATGCATCATCTTACTCAAGATGACCAAGAAATGCATCATCAACACAGGGAGCTTCGTCAAGAGAGCTCATTCAACGAAGATGAATGGTACGATGGCTTTCATCATGCTAACTTTACTTTTGATGATGCTTCTCCTATGGCTGCAGAGCTGTAGGCTATCCCATGGCCTCAATCCTACAAGCCACCCTAGTTGCCCATGTACGATGGGCACTCAGACCCAAAGCAATTCTTGATGAGCTATGAGGAAACAATATCCTCATATGGAGGCAACGCCGCTATCATGGCAAAGTCCTTAGTCATGGCAGTCCGAAGTGTGGCCCAGACATGGTACTCCTCCCTTCGGCCAGGAACGATTACATCATGGCAGAAGCTTAAGGATATGCTGGTCACCAGCTTCCAAGGTTTCCAGACGAAGCCGGTTACTGCTCAGGCATTGTTCCAATGCACTCAAGACCATGATGAATACCTTCAGGCGTATGTCCGAAGGTTCCTGCGACTAAGAGCACAAGCACCCATAGTGCCCAATGAAACCGTCATTGAGGCCATGATCAAGGGACTCGGGCCAGGACCTACAGCTCAGTATTTTGCTAGGAAGCCTCCGCAAAACCTGGAAAAGCTGCTTCAAAAGATGGATGAGTACATGTAACACCCCGGGATCCACAAACACCCCAGAATGCTACTAAACTACACTTCTAACATTCGTATATAAAATTTTGACAGCTTCTCCTTTGAAAATTGCATAAACGGGGAAGCAACAAAGTATAAATAGATAGCATGATAAGAAAACATAATCGACATTAATAATCTGCTAGCAATGGGAAGACAACCATAACATCATGAACTAAATTAACCAGTGCACACAACTAGTTAGAAACAAACATCCTTTGACAAGAAGCTTCTAATTAAATCATGACTGCGCCTAAGCAGCGTTATTATGAGAGTGAAGGTGGACGTGCTGCTACTTCCCACTTCCCTGATGAGCAACAAGCACCTGTATTGAGTAATGCAAGAGTGAGATGAAACGTCTCATCAACGAATTGTTTTGACGAGAGCACAAGCACCCACAGTGCCCAATGAAATCGTCATTGAGGACATGATCAAGGGACTCAGGCCAGGACCTATAGCTCAGTATTTTGCTAGGAAGCCTCCGCAAACCCTAGAAAAGCTGCTTCAAAAGATGGATGAGTACATGTAACACCCCGGGATCCACAAACACCCCAGAATGCTACTAAACTACACTTCTAACATTCGTATATAAAATTTCGACAGCTTCTCCTTTGAAAATTGCATAAACGGGGAAGCAACAAAGTATAAATAGATATCATGATAAGAAAACATAATCGACATTAATAATCTGCTAGCAATGGGAAGACAACCATAACAGCATGAACTAAATTAACCAGTGCGCACAACTAGTTAGAAACAAACATCCTTTGACAAGAAGCTTCTAATTAAATCATGACTGCGCCTAAGCAGCGTTATTATGATAGTGAAGGCGGATGTGTTGCTACTTCCCACTTCCCTGGATGAGCAACAAGCACCTGCATTGAGTAATGCAAGAGTGAGATAAAACATCTCAGCAAGCGAATTGTTTTGACGAGATATTTAAACCACAAATTGAATTAATCAACATTTTAAAAGAATCACAATTAAGATCAGAAATACTTGTAGATATAGAACTCAGTAGTCCCAATATAACCAATACCATATCATTTCCTCGAACAACCACAATAGGTTCTATAACACTTCCCTGCGTCAACAAAATCTGCAAATATCACTTCAATGTATGCATAGGAGTGCAAAGTGTAGGTACTCTGTCTTCATACCTCTAAGGGTATAAAACCACATCATCTGCAAATATCACTTCAATGAATGCATATGAATGCAATGCATATGTCCTCTGCCTTCATACCTCTAAGGGTATGAAGCCGCATCGTACCCCTCCTCGGGCAACGTACGATGCTAAGTTGTACCGGTACGGTCGGACCATAGGTCACCACCCAACTTCAGATGCAAGTGAATCATGCAATGTATATGGCATGCTGCATTTATCAATATACTTCACTTCCTTCACATACAATACAACCTCAAATAATACTTCATTTACCTTCAGATACAATACCAACCTCAAATAATACTTCATTTACCTTCTGGGGTGTGAATTAATCTCATGAGTCATACTCGAATCATAATCATCATCAATATATGATTGAGCATCAGTATAATGCAAGCAAGTAAAGCATCACCATAGAGTCCAATTATGAAAGAATCCAATACTTCTGAATATTAGAGTGTAGACAATAGAAATAATAGGTCAGAACGGAAGCAACCACCGCTACATTCACTTGCCTTCATCGAAGAAGAAAAATATACTAGGCATGATCTGGAGTGTAGCCACCTGCTAGCAGACATAAAACTTAGTACAAATATTTCACAAACATTTGCCAACAATCAACAAAACACTTCTATACTTGAAACCAAGACCCAGTGTAAAGACTCCCACCCTGAACCACATGCCATACAGCAGCAGTGCTGTTTGTTAATTTTTTATCTTTCAAATTAAAACAGTGGTGATATCAAACAAATACTCTAAGAGTATCTACACAAAACAATCTACAACTTCGGTATTCAATGGATAATTAAATTCTGCCATCAATAAGTTCTAAAACATCTGACAAGATAACTGACTGAATCTATTTTAGACAGCAGCCTAGTTAACTTCAAAATTCGATATCTCCCAAACTACTGAACCAAAAATTATGAAATTCTGCTGGCAGTAAGAACTTGTATCCCTCTACAAAAGTCTCCATAGTTGGAAGAGCCAATTCGACCATTTACTAGATGAAACCCACTAGTGAACAGACCCGCTCATTTTTGTTAGGCAAACAGGAACAGCCACAGTAAAACAAACATAACTGGAGTTTCATAAATCATATGAATGCACTCTTTAACAATCTGGAAAGCTTATGAAATTATCTATAACTTCTTTTACCAACCCATAGTTTACTTCTGTTGATAAAATTGTCTAACTCTTAAGAGAACAGATTCTGCACAGAATTATGAGACTGAAAAACTGCTATAATCAAACTGCAATAACTTTCTATTCTGATGTCCGATTGAGGTGTTCTTCATGGCCACCGAAAGATCTACAAATTATATACGACTCATATATAGACTTTTTATTTTTTTTGAGGCAACTAACACCACGGAAAACTGGCATTAACAGAAACTATCGAATCTGTCATTCTACAGAAATTAAATTCGAGATCAAAACCTAACCCCACATCTAATCCAACCTCTAAACCTTCAATCCAAATGATCCACAACCTCCAAAAGCACATAATTATAGGGAGGAACAAGGATCCCATCCTTACCTAGGGTTTCCCCAAGAAAATCTGCAAGAGATGGGGGTAGAACATCTCCTTGATCCTCTCTTCCTCTTCAATCCATCTTGCTCCTCCTCTTCTCGATCCTTGTTGTGTGGGGGGAGATCTAGAGGGAGGAGGAAGCAGTGGAGGGCGGCTGCAAGGGGAAGGGGGAGGGGCGGCCAAGGGTGGGGAAAAGGGGGGGTTGGCGGCCAAGAAAAGGGAAAAATAGGGGGCGACCACTAGAGTTTTATGGGAGAAAGAAACGACGCCTCGGATATTTCTGGACTTTGCATCCAATGGCCCACAACTCTTTCCCTCATCCACGCACCGAAGATCAACTTTTGGTCAATATTTTTTGGGATATTACAGTACATCCGAGCCGACAATGATTTTCACCAAAGAAGGGAGAAGGCCTACATGTTTTCTGAGATGACCAGGGGCTTCGGAGGGAGGCTTCATCCTAGGCATGTCCGATCAATTCATAACTCCAGTACCAATGATGAAAGGGCCAGCAATGTTCAGCAAACTCACCACAATCCTCAGCCTTCAAGCATGACTTCTTTCAGACCACCAGCTCCGAGTGGCAGGGGAGGAAGAAGTTTTGGTGGAGGGCGATTTGGCAACCAACCTAGAAAACTGTATTGTCTTTTTTATGGCGAGGACAAGGGCCACACAACAAGGACATGCCAAGTCACAATTCAGAAACAGAAGGAAATTGCCAAAGCTGAGGCGCAGCTGAGAGCACCTAGAGGGGGGGTGAATAGGTGATCCTGTAAAACTTAAACTTATAGCCACAAAAACTTGTTAAGTGTTAGCACAATTATTGCCAAGTGGCTAGAGAGGAGTCTCAACAAAACACAATACCACAAGAGATCAAACACAGAGATGACACAGTGGTTTATCCCGTGGTTCGGCCAAGACCAACACTTGCCTACTCCATGTTGTGGCGTCCCAACGGACGAGGGTTGCAATCAACCCCTCTCAAGCGGTCCAAAGACCAACTTGAATACCACGGTGTTTTGCTTTGCCTTTCAATATCTCGTTTGCGAGGAATCTCCACAACTTGGAGTCTCTCGCCCTTACACTTGAGATTCACAAAGAAATACGGAGTAAGGGAGGGAATGAGCAACACACACAAGACTTCAAAAGATCAGAGCAACAACACGCACACAAGCAGCAACAAGAGCTCGCAACACAACTCAAAGAGTTCACAACTCCACAAGAGCTCTATATGCTATCACAATGAAACGAATGCGCGAGATCAATGTCTTGGTGCTTAGGAATGTTGTAGGAATGCTTGGTGTTCTCCTCCATGCGCCTAGGGGACCCTTTTATAGCCCCAAGGCAGCTAGGAGCCGTTAAGAACAAATCTGGAAGGCCATCCTTGCCTTCTGTCGTCGGGCGCACCGGACAGTCCGGTGCACACCGGACACTGTCCGGTGCCCGATTTCCTTCCTTAAACAGCGCAGACGACCGTTGCAGATCTGGGAGCCGTTGGCGCACCGGACAGTCCGGTGCACACCGGACAGTCCGGTGCCCCCTTCCGACTGTTGGCTCGGCCACGTGTCTCACGCAGAACGCGCGGCCGACCGTTGGCCCAGCCGACCGTTGGCTCACCGGACAGTCCGGTGCACACCGGACAGTCCGGTGAATTTTAGCCGTACGTCGTCGGCAAATTCCCGAGAGCGGCCACTACGCGCCGTGTCAGCCTGGCGCACCGGACACTGTCCGGTGCACCACCGGACAGTCCGGTGCCCCAGACCGAAACAGCCTTTTTGGCTGTACAGCCAACTCTTCTCTTCTCAGCCAACTCTTCTCTTCTTTCTGTTTCTAACACTTAGACAAGTATATTAGTACACAAAACCAATGTACTAAGGCTTAGAAACATACCTTTACTCATGATTTGCACTTTGTTCATCCATGGGCATAAATTCACAATTAAGCACTTTGTGTTGGCACTCAATCACCAAAATACTTAGAAATGGCCCAAGGGCACATTTCCCTTTCAATCTCCCCCTTTTTGGTGATTTATGCCAACACAACATAAAGCAACTAAAACAAGTGCAAAATCACTTCAATTAAAGCTTAAATTCATTTTGATTCGATTTGGCATATATGGATCATTCTTTGCCACCACTTGGTTTGTTTTTGCAAATCAAACTCAAATCTCTATCTCTAAGTCAAACACACATGTTGAAGCATAAAGAGAGTCATTCCAAAAGAGATTGATCAAAGATTTCAAAAACTCCCCCTTTTTCCCATAATCAACATTTCTCCCCACAAGAAACCAACTTTTGATAAGAGAGACAATACAAGAGTTTTGACAAACCAAAAGCTCTATTCTACTATTTTCAAAACTTCTTAAGTGGTAGCTGATCCATTTATTGCTTTGGCCTTTATTTTCTCCCCCTTTGGCATCAAGCACCAAAACGGGATTAATCTTGGCCCTTTAACCCCATTGCCTCACCAAAATCTTCAATTAAGATCAAATGGCAATAAGAGTTCATGAGATGGACTTGGAATAAGTTACCCTCTCATTGGAGTGCAGTGGAAGTCTTTCATGGTCAAAGTCCACCTTTTCCCTTTCAATTCTCCTTCGAGACTAAATCAAGCAAACTCAAGCAAATGGTTAGTCTCAAAGGGTCAAGTTGTAACACATCTCCCCCTAAACATGTGCATCACTTTGCAACGGACTTGTGAGATCTAGGGAGTGTTTGTACAACTTGAGCACCACAATAAGTAACAAAATGCAGAATGAACATGATCAAAGGCATAAACACATGTATGCTACAATTCAATCCAAGTTCCGCGAATCTAAGACATTTAGCTCACTACGCAGCCTGCAAAAGGTCTTCTCATCTAGAGGCTTGGTAAAGATATCGGCTAGCTGGTTCTCGGTGCTAACATGAAACACTTCGATATCCCCCTTTTGCTGGTGGTCTCTCAAAAAGTGATGCCGGATGTCTATGTGCTTTGTGCGGCTGTGTTCAATAGGATTTTCCGCCATGCGGATAGCACTCTCATTGTCACATAGGAGTGGGACTTTGCTCAGATTGTAGCCAAAGTCCCGGAGGGTTTGCCTCATCCAAAGTAGTTGCGCGCAACACTGTCCTGCGGCAACGTACTTGGCCTCAGCGGTGGATAGGGCAACAAAAGTTTGTTTCTTAGAGTTCCACGACACCAGGGACCTTCCTAAGAATTGGCACGTCCCCGATGTACTCTTCCTATCGACCTTACATCCAGCATAGTCGGAATCTGAGTATCCAACCAAGTCAAAGGTAGACCCCTTTGGATACCAGAGCCCAAAGCAAGGCGTAGCAACTAAATATCTCAGAATTCGCTTCACCGCCACTAAGTGACACTCCTTAGGATCAGATTGAAATCTAGCACACATGCATACGCTAAGCATAATATCCGGTCTACTAGCACATAAATAAAGCAAAGAACCTATCATGGACCGGTATGCTTTTTGATCAACGGACTTACCTCCTTTGTTGAGGTCGGTGTGTCCGTCGGTTCCCATCGGAGTCTTTGCGGGCTTGGCGTCCTTCATCCCAAACAGCTTTAGCAGATCTTGCGTGTACTTCGTTTGGGAGATGAAGGTGTCGTCCTTGAGTTGCTTCACTTGGAACCCAAGGAAATAGTTCAACTCGCCCATCATCGACATCTCGAATTTCTGCGTCATCACCCTGCTAAACTCTTCACAAGACTTTTGGTTAGTAGAACCAAATATTATGTCATCGACATAAATTTGGCATACAAACAAATCACCATCACATGTCTTTGTAAAAAGAGTTGGATCGGCTTTCCCAACCTTGAAAGCATTAACAATTAGAAAGTCTCTAAGGCATTCATACCATGCTCTTGGGGCTTGCTTAAGTCCATAGAGCGCCTTAGAGAGCTTACACACATGGTCGGGGTATCGTTCATCCTCGAAGCCAGGGGGTTGCTCCACGTACACCTCCTCCTTGATTGACCCGTTGAGGAAAGCGCTCATCACATCCATTTGGAACAACCTGAAAGAATGGTGAGCGGCATATGCTAGCAAGATACGAATGGACTCTAGCCTAGCCACAGGAGCAAAAGTCTCCTCGAAATCCAAACCTGCGACTTGGGCATAACCTTTTGCCACAAGTCGAGCCTTGTTTCTCGTCACCACCCCGTGCTCGTCCTGTTTGTTGCGGAACACCCACTTGGTTCCCACAACATTTTGCTTCGGACGAGGCACCAGTGTCCAAACTTCATTCCTCTTGAAGTTGTTGAGCTCCTCCTGCATGGCCAACACCCAGTCCGGATCTAGCAAGGCCTCCTCTATCCTGAAAGGCTCAATAGAAGAGACAAAGGAGTAATGCTCACAAAAATTAACTAATCGAGATCGAGTAGTTACTCCCTTGCTAATGTCACCCAGAATTTGGTCGACGGGATGATCCCTTTGAATCATAGCTCGAACTTGGGTTGGAGGTGCCGGTTCCGCTTCTTCCTCCATCACATGATCATCTTGTGCTCCCCCTTGATCACACGCCTCCTGTTGATGAACCTGTTCATCGTCTTGAGTTGGGGGATGCACCATAGTTGAGGAAGAAGGTTGATCTTGCCCCAAGTGTTCCTGTGGTCGCACATCACCAATCGCCATGGTGCGCATAGCGGCCGTTGGAACATCTTCTTCATCTACATCATCAAGATCAACAACTTGCTCTCTTGGAGAGCCATTAGTCTCATCAAATACAACGTCGCTAGAGATTTCAACCAAACCCGATGATTTGTTGAAGACTCTATACGCCTTTGTATTTGAGTCATAACCTAACAAAAACCCTTCTACAGCTTTGGGAGCAAACTTAGAATTTCTACCTTTCTTCACTAGAATGTAGCACTTGCTCCCAAATACACGAAAGTAAGATACATTGGGTTTGTTACCGGTTAGTAGCTCATATGAAGTCTTCTTGAGGAGGTGATGAAGGTAGACCCTGTTGATGGCGTGGCAAGCCGTGTTCACAGCTTCTGACCAAAACCGCTCAGGGGTCTTGAATTCTCCAAGCATCGTCCTTGCCATATCGATTAGCGTCCTGTTCTTCCTCTCTACCACACAATTTTGCTGTGGTGTGTAGGGAGCGGAGAACTCGTGCTTGATCCCTTCCTCCTCAAGGAACTCCTCCACTTGAAGGTTCTTGAACTCGGACCCGTTGTCGCTCCTTATCTTCTTCACCTTGAGTTCAAACTCATTTTGAGCTCTCCTGAGGAAGCGCTTGAGGGTCCCTTGGGTTTCAGACTTATCCTGCAAAAAGAACACCCAAGTGAAGCGGGAAAAGTCATCAACAATAACTAGACCATACTTACTCCCTCCTATGCTCAGATAGGCGACGGGTCCGAAGAGGTCCATATGTAGCAGCTCCAGGGGTCTTGAAGTGGTCATCACATTCTTGCTGTGATGAGCTCCTCCCACCTGTTTACCTGCTTGACAAGCTGCACAAGGTCTATCTTTTTCGAATTGAACGTTAGTCAAACCTATCACGTGTTCTCCCTTTAGAAGCTTGTGAAGGTTCTTCATCCCCACATGTGCTAAGCGGCGATGCCACAGCCAGCCCATGCTAGTCTTAGCTATTAAGCATGCATCTAGACCGGCTTCTTCTTTTGCAAAATCAACTAAATAAAGTTTGTCGTCTAATACACCCTTAAAAGCTAGTGAACCATCACTTCTTCTAAAGACAGACACATCTACATTTGTAAATAGACAGTTATATCCCATATTGCATAATTGACTAACCGATAGCAAATTATATCCTAGAGACTCTACTAAAAACACATTAGAGATAGAGTGCTCATTAGAAATTGCAATTTTACCTAACCCTTTTACCTTTCCTTGATTCCCATCACCGAATATGATTGAATCTTGGGAATCCTTATTCTTGACGTAGGAGGTGAACATCTTCTTCTCCCCCGTCATATGGTTTGTGCATCCACTGTCAATAATCCAGCTTGAACCCCCGGATGCATAAACCTGCAAGGCAAATTTAGGCTTAGGACTTAGGTACCCAACTCTTGTTGGGTCCTATAAGGTTAGTCACAATTTCCTTAGGGACCCAAATGCAAGTTTTATCACCCTTGCATTTTGCCCCTAACTTCCTAGCAATTACCTTTCTATCCTTTCTACAAATTGCAAAGGAAGCATTCAAAGCATGATATATTGTAGAAGGCTCATTAACTTTCCTAGGAATATTAACAACATTTCTCCTAGGCATATTATGAACAACATCCCTTCTACCAACATTTCTATCATGCACATATGAAGAACTAGAAGTAAACATAGCATGAGAAAAATCATCGTACGCATTATAACTCCTATAAGCATTTCTAGTTTGTCTCCTATCATGATACAAAAAGGCATGGTTCTTTTTAGCACTAGTAGCCATAGGGGCCTTCCCTTTCTCCTTAGCGGGAATGGGAGCCTTATGGCTTGTTAAGTTCTTGGCTTCCCTCTTGAAGCCAAGTCCATCCTTAATTGAGGGGTGTCTACCGATCGTGTAGGCATCCCTTGCAAATTTTAGTTTTTCAAATTCATTCTTGCTAGTCTTAAGTTGGGCATTAAGACTAGCCAATTCCTCAGTTAATTTAGAAATTGAAGCTAAATGATCACTACAAGCATCAACATCGAAATCTTTACACCTAGTGCAAATCTCAACATGTTCTATACAAGAATTAGATTTACTAGCTACTTCTAGTTTAGCATTTAAGTCATCATTAACACTCTTTAAAGTAGCAATGGTTTCATGACAAGAAGATAGTTCACTAGAAAGCACTTCATTTCTTTTAACTTCTAAAGCATAAGATTTTTGTGCCTCTACAAATTTGTCATGCTCTTCATACAAAAGGTCCTCTTGTTTTTCTAAGAGTCTATCTTTTTCATTCAAGGCATCAATCAATTCATTAATTTTATCTACTTTAGTTCTATCCAATCCCTTGAACAAACTAGAGTAATCTATTTCATCATCACTAGACTCATCATCACTGGAAGAATCATAAGTGACATTGTTTTGATTACATACCTTCTTCTCCCTTGCCATAAGGCATGTGTGATGCTCGTTGGGGAAGAGGGATGACTTGTTGAAGGCAGTGGCGGCGAGTCCTTCATTGTCGGAGTCGGAGGAGGAGCAATCCGAATCCCACTCCTTTCCGATATGTGCCTCGCCCTTGGCCTTTTTGTAATGCTTCTTCTTTTCCCTCTTGCTCCCGTGTTCCTGGTCACTATCATTATCGGGACAGTTAGCAATAAAATGACCAAGCTTACCGCATTTGAAGCATGATCGCTTTCCCTTGGTCTTAGTCTTGCTTGGCTGTCCCTTGCGACCCTTTAGTGCCGTCTTGAATCTTTTGATGACGAGGGCCATTTCTTCATCATTAAGACCGGCCGCCTCAATTTGCGCCACCTTGCTGGGTAGCGCCTCCTTGCTCCTTGTTGCCTTGAGAGCAATGGGTTGAGGCTCATGGATTGGGCCATTCAAAGCGTCGTCCACGTACCTTGCCTCCTTGATCATCATTCGCCCGCTTACAAATTTTCCAAGAATTTCTTCGGGCGACATCTTGATGTACCTAGGATTTTCACGAATATTGTTCACCAAGTGAGGATCAAGAACGGTAAATGACCTTAGCATTAGGCGGACGACGTCGTGATCCGTCCATCGCGTGCTTCCGTAGCTCCTTATTTTGTTGATAAGGATCTTGAGCCGGTTGTATGTTTGTGTCGGCTCCTCGCCCCTTATCATCGCGAATCGTCCGAGCTCGCCCTCCACCAACTCCATCTTGGTGAGTAAGGTGACATCATTCCCCTCATGAGAGATCTTGAGGGTGTCCCAAATCTGCTTGCCATTGTCCAAGCCGCTCACCTTGTGATACTCGTCCCTGCACAAAGAGGCTAGCAACACAGTAGTAGCTTGTGCATTTTTATGAATCTGTTCATTAATAAACGAAGGGCTATCCGAGCTATCAAATTTCATTCCACTTTCCACAATCTCCCAAATGCTTGGATGGAGAGAAAATAGGTGAGTACGCATTTTGTGACTCCAAAATCCGTAGTCCTCTCCATCAAAGTGAGGAGGCTTGCCAAGTGGAATGGGGAGCAAATGAACATTTGAGCTATGCGGAATGCGCGAATAATCAAAAGAAAAGTTTGAGTTAACCGTCTTTTGTTTGTCATAGTCGTTGTCGTCGTTGTCCTTTTGGGAAGAGGAAGATTCGTCGCTGTCGTCGTAGTAGACGATCTCCTTGATGCGCCTTGTCTTCTTCTTCTTCCCTTCCTTCCGTCTATGGCCTGAGCCAGAGTCGGTAGGCTTGTCATCTTTGGGCTCGTTGACGAAGGACTCCTTCTCCTTATCGTTGATCACGATTCCCTTCCCCTTAGGATCCATCTCTTCGGGCGGTTAGTCCCTTTCTTGAAGAGAACGGCTCCGATACCAATTGAGAGCACCTAGAGGGGGGGTGAATAGGTGATCCTGTAAAACTTAAACTTATAGCCACAAAAACTTGTTAAGTGTTAGCACAATTATTGCCAAGTGGCTAGAGAGGAGTCTCAACAAAACACAATACCACAAGAGATCAAACACAGAGATGACACAGTGGTTTATCCCGTGGTTCGGCCAAGACCAACGCTTGCCTACTCCACGTTGTGGCGTCCCAACGGACGAGGGTTGCAATCAACCCCTCTCAAGCGGTCTAAAGACCAACTTGAATACCACGGTGTTTTGCTTTGCCTTTCAATATCCCGTTTGCGAGGAATCTCCACAACTTGGAGTCTCTCGCCCTTACACTTGAGATTCACAAAGAAATACGGAGTAAGGGAGGGAATGAGCAACACACACAAGACTTAAAAAGATCAGAGCAACAACATGCACACAAGCAGCAACAAGAGCTCGCAACACAACTCAAAGAGTTCACAACTCCACAAGAGCTCTATATGCTATCACAATGAAACGAATGCGCGAGATCAATGTCTTGGTGCTTAGGAATGTTGTAGGAATGCTTGGTGTTCTCCTCCATGCGCCTAGGGGACCCTTTTATAGCCCCAAGGCAGCTAGGAGCCGTTAAGAACAAATCTGGAAGGCCATCCTTGCCTTCTGTCGTCGGGCGCACCGGACAGTCCGGTGCACACCGGACACTGTCCGGTGCCCGATTTCCTTCCTTAAACAGCGCAGACGACCGTTGCAGATCTGGGAGCCGTTGGCGCACCGGACAGTCCGGTGCACACCGGACAGTCCGGTGCCCCCTTCCGACCATTGGCTCGGCCACGTGTCTCGCGCAGAACGCGCGGCCGACCGTTGGCCCAGCCGACCGTTGGCTCACCGGACAGTCCGGTGCACACCGGACAGTCCGGTGAATTTTAGTCGTACGCCGTCGGCAAATTCCCGAGAGCGGCCACTACGCGCCGTGTCAGCCTGGCGCACCGGACACTGTCCGGTGCACCACCGGACAGTCCGGTGCCCCAGACCGAAACAGCCTTTTTGGCTGTACAGCCAACTCTTCTCTTCTCAGCCAACTCTTCTCTTCTTTCTGTTTCTAACACTTAGACAAGTATATTAGTACACAAAACCAATGTACTAAGGCTTAGAAACATACCTTTACTCATGATTTGCACTTTGTTCATCCATGGGCATAAATTCACAATTAAGCACTTTGTGTTGGCACTCAATCACCAAAATACTTAGAAATGGCCCAAGGGCACATTTCCCTTTCAGCAGCAGAGTCAGCCGAAGCAAGTCGTCCACACTGCTTCATGTTACTCCCCATATATCCCAGAATATGTGGCCAATCAACAACCCACGACTTTTGTTGCTTCGGCAAGCCATTCCCGAGCTTCATGGCCCCAGTTACCACCACCACCACTGAACCACAACCAAAAGCCAGAAGGGCGCAATCATACTCAGCAACAGCGTGATCTTCAGGAGGAATCCGAAGCTCGCACAGTCAACAGCACCGTGCCTGAGTCGAAGCATATTTACTAAAGGAGCTACGATGGCTTGGCCAAGGAATTTGATGATCTAATATATCTTAATGTTTTCTGTCTTTTATATTTTCCTGAAAGAAAAACAATACAATAGGGACGAATTTTCCAACTTAATATAATTGTTGTGACACCATCGAGTGTGAAAAAATCAACTCCGGAAGTTACAAAGTCGTTCCTAAGGGAGCGCAGAGTAAGTTCCGAAGTTACAAAGCCATTCCTAAGGGAGCGCAGAGTAAGTTTCAAAGTTACAAAGTCGTTCCTAAGGGAGCGCAGCATAAGTTCCGAAGCTCAAAAGTTGTCGCTGATGGGATGCAGAGCCAAAATGCCACCTAAATCAAAGGTGAAGAAGCTCCAAAGTCGTTCCTAAGGGGATGCAGAGCTTAAGTACCACCTAAATTACAGGTGAAGAAGCTCCAAAGTCGTTCCTAAGGGGATGCATAGCTTGGCTCCAAAGTCGTTCCTAAGAGGATGCAGAGCTAAAATTCCACCTAAGAAAAAGGTGAAGAGACTCCAAAGTCGTTCCTAAGGGAATGCAGAGTCTGGGTGTGTTTTTCGTGTGAGTGATTATCTTCGACATAAACATCATATCGCATCATTCCATCACATCATTTCGCATAGCATTACATCATACATCATATCACATCAGCAACAAAAATTGTGGAGAGGGAAAGATGTTTCTCCCAAAATATGTGATGGATTATGAAACAATGTGCTGAAGAACAAAGTATACCTTCGACAGATATAATATTACACATCAAGAAAATCTTCGTCAACAACGATATTAAACAACAACTGTGACATAGAAGGAGTGATTTTTTCTTTGCGAAGCATGAAAAGAAAGGAAGGTGTTTTTTCGCCGAAGGCTCAAAAATGGTATGTACACAACTTTCATGCATCACAAAGAAATATATTACATTAATATACATATAAATGTTTGATGTTTGACTCATAGACAAATATTACATCTCCTAGTAAAACAAGAATCTAGTCTTCCTTCAGAACTCTTTTAGCAGCTTCATGTAAAAGTTTGTCGACGACTTCGTCAACAACTTCGTTAGCAATTTGCATAACATCCAAAGCTTCTTTCATAACTGGATCAGCTTCTGGTTTGTATGGCTCCGGTGGTGGAGAGAGGCCGGCTGTAATAAATATATGATGGTGAGTTCTAAAGGTAGAAACGAACAACAAGGCAAAACGTTTAAAAATAAAAGTACCTATAATCATGGCGCGTTCGGCAGTTTCTTCAGCTTGCTTAGCTTCCTCACGGGTGTCGTGAGATTCTTTTTCATTCTTTTTAATGGCTTCGTCAGCCATCTCACATCCGCCCTTCATCCACACATCGGAGTAGAATTTGCCACCCAGGGTAGAAGCTTCAACTGAAGGGTCCTTAGTATTGTCAGCAGAGAGAATGGATTTTGGATGTGCCACGGCCTTGACATGTTCACACCTAGCCTTTTTTAAGATTGTCTCAATCCCTCGGGCACCGGAAAAAGCACAAAAGTCTCTGCGATTGATAAAGATCTCATCGACAGCTTTGGCTTCTTCACCTATCCATTGGATAACCCCTTCGGGATCGCCGCGAATAAATTTTTGTTCTGAAGAATATGCCCCCACCTTCGCAAAGCTATCCTTTAGCTTATTTGCGCAGTCCAAGGATTTTTCATAACGCCTTTCCCTGGAATCACGAAGCTCCTCAACGTTCTTTTCTAGCCTTGAGCTCGT
The DNA here is from genome assembly GCF_902167145.1 of Zea mays. NCBI lineage: Eukaryota > Viridiplantae > Streptophyta > Magnoliopsida > Poales > Poaceae > Zea > Zea mays. Next base: position 163,843,396 of record NC_050101.1, on the reverse strand, counting down.
CCATTCATTTATCTCTTGCTTTGCCTTCGCAACTTCAAAATTTTCATTCATTTCAGCAAGTTTTTTCCTTAGATCGTCAACTTTGGCTTTATTAGTTTCGGCTTGTGCATTAAGCCTGGCTTCACTGACTTTTAGTTTATCTACTAAGGAGAGCATAATCTTATCTTTTTCGAGGGCTTCATTCCTCAATGTGATGACCTCTGTCCGAAGGTTCCCAAGTGCAATCTGGTAGCTTTCGTCCTCGGCTTCTTTTTGAGCCCTTAAAGCCTTACTAAGAATTAAGCCCTAATAGCAAAAATACATGTGTGAGAACATAAAAGCAGTAAGAAAATCAATAAACATAACTTATTTGACAAGCAAGAATATCTATACCTTCAAGCTATTATAAGCAAGGCTGTGTGCAAGATCATCCTTCAACATCGCAGATAAGCCATGCTCCAGCTTTGGGAATCCCACACTCTTTGTCATTTCTCGACAAACAGATAACTCATTGTTATCCGGTAGCCAATATAAAAAGTCATCTTCGTCAGTGTCGTTGAATACCAAGGTTCCTGGGGCATACTTCATATCCCTGGCATATTGCCTAGCTTCGGTAATTTGTTCCTCTGTTAGTTTCTTCCCTGCAGCGTGACACACTATAAATTCTAATTCATCAGAAGGTGCATTAGGGGCAGGGAATTCAGATCCTTCGGTAGTATCTTCGTGGATTCCATAACAGCATCCAATACTGTAACACCCTAAAAAACACCTATTTTGGTATATGAGAAAATTCTTTGAAAATCTACAGTTTAAAGTGTCTTACTAATAAACCTATAAATCGAAAATATTTTCCTAAAAGAAAAATGAAAGGATAATATAAATTTTGGTGGAGTATTTGAATATGATGAGGTATTCTTATATAAAGTATACTTTATTGAATTATATGTTTTGTGGCATGGACCAAAGAATTAATATAATTTATACATGCATTCGTGTAGGTGTTTTTGCATGTACACCTGTTCTATTTATTTGAAACTCAGACTTCGATTCAAATTGAATTTGGAATTAAAAAAACTGAAATAGAAAAGAATCAAGAAAACTTTAATAAAAAAACAGATGAAGGAAGACTTACGTATGCCATGCAGCTCGGCCCAGCTTCTCCTAAGCATGTGGCCCACGTCTCCTTCCAGTTTGTTTTTCTTATTTTATTCCTGATACAAGCACAATTCGTTGCTGATTTGCCTGTCGCCTGACCGGACTCCTCCATGGCGAACGACGCGAACCCCAACCTGGTCGTCCCCTGCTTGAGCGTGTTTTCTTCGTCTTCTGCCTCACCTCTAAACCCGTTCGCAAGCCTGCGGTAGCCGACCGCGGATCCTAGGCCATAACCGCTTATCTCAATTCGTTAGGCCGTTTGAGGCAGTAGCTACATGCATGCTGATCTGACCGCGCGTTCCTCGTTGGTTGTTAGCCCCGTCCCCAAGCCTATATAACCTGATGACCTCACCTTCCCCGGTCGCATATCCTAGAAATCATCTGGAGCCGAGCGAACCGCAAGAACTGAGGGTCGTGTGCATCTCGCCGAGAGAGAGAGGGTGAGTCGAGGGTTCTGCTGTCGCAAGAGTATCTTCGGGTGCGCCATGGCGGGGTGAGTATTTTCTCTGGATGTCTCCTCCGCTGCGTGTAGGGCCGTACGAACTAGAGGTTGGGGTGCGGCAAGGTTGACCGGATGCTCCGGTTATGGCTACCGCCGTGGGCAGAGCCAGTGTGCAGCCGCATTTCGTCTAGGGGAGGAAGACAAGTCGCTAGCCGCTAGATCCGAAATAGATGGATAGGATTGGAGCGCTAGGAACCCTCTTTGTTCATTAAATCTGACACGTCGATTTTGATCGGTGTGGCTCTAATCGCGTCTGCTTGTGTTGGCCGTTGGATGCTTGTTGGGCGGACCCGATTAAATCGCGCTATAACCCTTCGTGCGTTGGGTGTGAACCGTCGGATCATGTGCGCGCGGCCAGGAATAGGATTGATGGTTCTGTTAGCTGCTCGGTTTAGATCTAATCAGAACTGTTGAATGGTGATCCAACGGTGCAAAACAGTTGATACCCCTTCGGTCGTGCAATAATTCAAAAGAGACACTGGCTTACCGCGAGGGAGGTAACATGAGTCTACGTTTTTTGCTAGTTTAACCCTGAGTTTGTCTGTAATAATGTGCGCGACCCAGGAATAGAGAAATCTGATATTTAAATATAGAAATTGATTTTTAGTACACAACTAAATATAGAAACTTGTATAATTCATATTTAATTCATTTTAGCTCCAAATCGATCCATTCCGGTTGCAATAATTTTTTTAATATTGTTCATCATCTAGTACCTTTGTTTAGCCATGAAACTTGAATTAAAATTATTCACTTGAATTACTTTATCCTAGGTACTAAATAAATTTAGAAAATCATAATTAATTCATTTTAACTCTATTTCAATCCGTTCAAGTTGTGTTAGCTTCGTATAAATATTTGCTACACAGTAGCAACATTAATCATATGATATCCCATACTTTTATAATTAGGTAACTAATTTGATTAATCTATGTTTTCTGTATTAGCTTTTCTAATATTAATATAGTATTCTGATCTTATAATTATAATTTGACTAAAATATAATCAATAATCAAGTAATAACTTACAATAAAAGTTGGTTTAATTACTTATAGAATATTCTCTCATATGATGAATACTAATCAATTTATAATATAGTTTAATATTTAAATCACGTAGATCTTCCATAAACCTTAACCGTAACTCCGATTTTAATGGTTCTCGAACCCACGATCTCGTAGAGACGCGTAGAATATTCTTATGCAGTTTGTTCTTATGCTTGGTGTGATGTTAATTTTGCCTATACCATGTTTGTTTGTATTGCTACGACTAGCGTGAGGTTACGTGTCATCTGAAGAGCAAGTTGGTACCTGGTATCTCAAGTCGCAGGCAAGTTGTGCCCTTGATCACTTCTTTTTACCCAGTCATGTTCTGATTAATCATAATGATCTGCATAGGCTAATTTTGATGGGACCCAATAGGTTACCCTAGTTTGACTATCTTTATACCTTGTTCACCACTAAATTTTGGGTAGTACCTGCTATTGCTTTATGTGGTTTTGGGTATAGAGATACACATTATTCATGATTATACTTTTATTATCAGTTGTTATTTACTGTTCATGTTAAGATCATTATGTTAATTGGAACATGGAGAACCACCCGGGAAAACAGTGCTACAACAAGGGAGGAATGGGACCCCTTGGCTGACTAATTAGGAAAGCTAATGGAGGACCTTACCCGAAAGGGCAAGGGCAGTAGGGGAGTGGTCGGTGTAGGGAGCTCCTCAGGTTGATTTTGCTGCGATGGCGGTCAGACGAGGGATTCCTGCATTGGAGCCTCCTATAAACTGTAGCGGGTTTTCTGAAGCTAGTGGAACTTTGTAAAGGCCTCGTAGTGTTACCCTGCCTTGCCTCCTCGGTAGAGGTGTATGGGATTGGCCGTCTCTTGGCAGATGGGTAACATGACTTGTGGGTAAAGATGTGCAACCTCTGCAGAGTGTAAAACTGGTATACTAGCCGTGCTCATGGTCATGATCAGCTCGGACACTCACATGATTAACTTATGGAACTAAATTCAATTTGCCATATGCATTGCATCGCATGTGATGTTGTTACTTTTGTTCTACTACTTAATTGGGTTGGTATTTACTTATATTTAGTAACTGCTAATAAATTTTTGACCAACTTTAAAAGCAATGCGCAGCTCTAACCATCATCTTTGGTAAGCCTTACACTTCACATGAGCTCCCACCTTTGGCGAGTTCATGCACATTATTCCCCACAACTTGTTGAGCTATGAACGTATGTGAGCTCACTCTTGTTGTCTCACACCCCCCATAGGTCAAGCACAGGTACCACAGGATGAGGCGCATGGAGGATGCTGTGACGAGTTCGTGAGAGGTCTAGGTCGTCGTCTCCCAGTCAACTTTGGGTTGCTGGACCGTTGTCTCCTTATAATGTAACTATTTATTTATTTTGTACAGAACTCCTGTTATGTAGTAAAGATATGACATTCGATCATGTGCCATGATTCATCATATGGGTGAGACTTGGTCCCAGCACACCTGGTGATTATATTCGTGCCCAGGCTTTGGACCCCGAAACCCTGGTGTGACAAATACACTGGCCATTCTCATCCTCTTTGGAGTTATTGCAACAATATTTTCAACCTTCGGCAGTTCCGCTTCTTGCAATAAATTCATGGCAGTTTTCGGATGTTCCGCTACTGTCTTCGGGATCGGTTCTTCAGCCAATTCCACCCTAGTTTCGGCCGTAGTAGGGTGACCCGGCTCAACAACAGAAGAAGGTCCTTCAGCAAGCTTCGCCACTTTGGTCGTTTCAATGTACATGGGTCGATGCGTAAAAACTTTAACCTTTTCCCCTTCGGTGTAGCAGAGATAGCCGAAGCAGCAGCCTTCCTCTTTTTCCCTGCTTTCGCGAGGGATAGCAATAGTCTGGGTAAACAAAACCAATAACATCAAAAACCCTGTTTAACATTTTCTTGTCTCGCCCTCCGAAGGCAGCCGTCATGGCATCATCTTCGGTCCTTGAGTAGGCACCAAGTAACTCATCGCTAGTTGTTTCGATGGCATCCAGCCAATCGTCATTCGGCTCATCGAACTGGCTCCTGTACTTGAATGTGTACTTCAGATAGACCAAGCCACCTTTGCTGGACTCAGCAGTAGTTTCCTTCGGCACCTCCCACCCACTTGAGAGCGGCCATACTCTATAAGCAATATGCTCTTGGACTAAGTCCCTGAAGCCTATGTAGGTACATACTGTATTATAAGCAACTCAGCACACTTGAATCTCGTTTCCAAGGGCAAGAGATGGTTTTCTAATGCTGAAGTGAGACCATATGGGACGTTGGATAATCCCCTTGATATCTTCTCTCTCAACAAGGTCATTCTTTACATAGAACCATTCTTGCATCCAGGCTCCTGGTCATCTCTTGTGAAACATTGGCACTAGACTGCTTACTTCAGAATGGGGTACGAAGCCATAACATTCGAAATTGTTGTGGTATTGCTCTTTTCCAACAGCCTTCGTCTCATTAGTTAATTCATGCAAGTTGCAGAAGCATTTCGCATTCGGCTCTTGTCCTTGACTCCTCATGGCCCAAATATAAACCTCTATCCTGATGATGGCTTCAGGGGTAAGCTGATGAAGGTAGACTTTGAAGGTTTTCAACACTTCAACCAGCACATTATCCAAAGGGAATCGAAGCCCCGCTTTCATAAAACTTTTGTAGACAACTACCTCGTCAGCTTCGGGCAGAGGGACATTACTCTCTCCCCCAGCCCGCACAATAGAAATGTCACGAGAATACCTTCCCCTCATGGCATCAATCTGTCCTTGTTTGATTGTCGACTTTCCGAAAACAACATGGCTCGGCCTCCAGGGCTGATCTTTGGCATCCTCGGTTTCACTCTTAGAATCGAAGTCTTCACCGTCACTGGAATCCTCAAATATTCCAGCTAATGTGTCATGTGCAATCTTTTCAGCATTAGTCCTCTCCATAGCTTCGTAGAACTCGGACAGTGCCGGGTCCACAGTCTTCTTCTCACCAACCATCAAATCAAAACTTGTTGAAATGCTGAAGCTCAAACTCGCGAAAAACAAGAGATTTTAAAATAGCAAACACAGTATGAGCAACTGAAATAGCACAAGAAACGCTTTCAATACGAGCTCATATATATATATATATAGCGCCCCACGGCTTGGTGGGTCCAGTATGTCAGTGACGTTCGCTATTCTAGCGAAGGGAAGGTGTTTTTTTGGACCTTCGGCTAAAGGCCTTCGTCCATGTCACAGTCTAAATTTGTTACAAAGAAACAAATTAATAATGCGAGGGGCTACTATTGGGGGCATTCTCCTTCCAAAGGTCCTCATAAACATATTTAACCATTTGCTTTCAGTATAAGCTATTACAGGAACCCTCGTCTTTAGGATGCAAGCCTCCTCCTCATGACGAAGGTGGATGAGATGAAGACAGACCTAAAAAGGATAAGAGTAAACACCGAAGCTATCACCAGACGGATAGCTTCGGCTCACAACAGAGATGAAGTATAATGATGATGCTGACTGAAAGAGAAAAAGACTACTTAGTCCTTGATAACTTGTATTATGATCATATGTGAATATTGGGACATAAATGTTGTGACAGAACCTCCCAAGTTATTGGGCCCACATGCACCTGACCTTGTCTCAAAGACCTCAGACGACTATGCATGTGCACCAGATAACTTAACAGGATCTGTCCGAGTGCCCCAAGGACCTCAGATAAACCACTTACAACCCGGATCACAAGATTAAGTAAACACAAATCACACACCAACATTTTTGCAGCGGAATTTCTTTATTACAAAAGTTACAAGTTACAACAAATTTATATTATGTTTATCGGAGTGATTACAAAAGTGATTCAAAGAAATAAACTTTGAAATATTATAAATTATTTATAATTTTGAAATATATGCGATCTCAATGACAATCCTCAATAAGAAGTATAGGAGAGGTACTTAGACTTATAAGAAGGCCGAGCCCACCGACACTTAGCACCATCAACAGCAACACAAAACTAGTACCTCCAACAACATGGGTTCGAAAACCCTGAGTACGAAGGGTACTTTCGCAAGTCTTACCCGACTAAGGAAAAATGACTATCAAGGATATGCTGGTTAAATAGGAATCAAGGAAAAGGCTTTAGCAAGAATCAACTTAGATACTTTTGCAGAAATAGAATACTAAAGCAAGTCCTTACTTTCAATATTTTAACGCCAGATTAAATATTAATAGACTCTGGTTGCATCTAGTCTAATTTCACCATCTCATCAATACAACATCATTTTTATTCATAATGTTTACATCCTGACTTAGGTTGTAGGTCGGAGATCAAGTCTCCACTCTCCGGGGATATAACGGTGATCCGAATCGATTTACTCAGCTGAGGATATCTAACCACATGATATATGTTTCTTATAAATCTTTCATATGTCTACCATTCCCACGGATCCTCCACTGCATGAACAGGTCCATGCCACCCGAGAGCACACCGCCCCTTTTAGGCGGTCCTTTGCCAGGAGGGTACGTGCCACTCTCGCCATCTCTCCACTCCCAGTGCGCGATTGTCTTTTCATGTATGGAATAGCCGGGTTCAAGCTTACCCTATCCCATATCCAGGGCATGTGGCTAGTTAAGATAGTCCTTGATCATACAGGCCTACATACGCATCCAGTCCTTAATTAGCCTGGGTGGAACATCACCTATTCCTAGCCCAAGTCCCGATTTAAGTACTTCCATCCTTAGGATTGTTTGGGTTCCTTACGATGAAAAGAGCATTATAGGGAACTTTGCAGTAAGATCCCACCATGCTCCCAATGAAAATATTCTTGCAGGTAGAAGCCATCCTTCCTCAGGATAACCCCTGAACTAAACATTATTGCAAAAGACAACCTCTATCCACAAGATCTAAGCAGGGCTAAGCATTTTTGTAAACAATATTTGATACTTACAAAGAAGTACCTATAACAGGAATGGATACCAAGGTAGTCAATGCATCAAAGGGTTTCCAAGCAACTCCTATAAACCTAGTGCACATATCACTAGACTTAAAGTGTGTAAAAAATCATTTAAATACACAAGGAAGGGGTTGCATGCACCGGGGTTTGCCTGGATAACACTAGGTTAGTATTTGTTAGCTGGCGACCACTTGCCGATCAGCCTTTGTTCTGATACTTGCTCCGTCTATCCACCTTCAAGTTAATCCATCAACATCATCTTACGGAGAAGCTCACGCTTTTCAGCATCTTCTGGTCGACTCAGTTCTGGTCCTCCGCATCATGTGATTAATTATTGTACCTAATTGAAATGCACGATGCACATGAATGCATATAGACAGAAATATCACAAACTTAAATAGTGCTACACGATAACGAATTAAACACCTATAGCAAGACATCGCAAATCTAGTACGAAAATACTAGATATCGATATCACATTAAAACTATATCGATGGCATTCTAATTTTAATCGGATTTAATTCTAACAGCACACAATAGTAAATTATGTATAAGCATTTTACTCTCCTAAAACCTACCTCTCGATACTCAAACTTGGGATAAGCATAGAAATTGTTTAATTAACCTTTTAAACTAATTCTCTAGGTTACTTATTTAGCACAATAATTAACATAGCATCACATCATTCGCTTTAGCAAGCAGAACCTTATCAGACATCAAAGACTACCACCAGTCCGTAATTTTTAAATCTAAAGAACTAAAACGTTTCTTCTGCATGGGGTTCTTATATTTCGACTTCACTAAACAAATATATTTAGCATAATCGATAATGACAAAATTTATCGGATAATTGTATGAAATACTAAATCTATCTTTTACGTGAAATGTGCATTAGGTTTATAGGAGTTGCTTGAAAACTATTGGATGCATTGCTTACCTTGATATCCATACCTTTATAGATACTTCTGATAAAGTATCAAAATATGATTTACAAAAATGCTTAGCCCTGCTTAGATCTTGTGGATAGAGGTTGTCTTTTGCATTAATGCCTAGCTCAGGGGATATCCTGAGGAAGGATGGCTTCTACCTACAAGAATATTTTCATTGGGAGCATGGTGGGATCTTACTGCAAAAGTTCCCTATAATGCTATTTTCATCCTAAAGAACACAAAAAAAAATCCTAAGGATGGAAGTACTTAAATCGGGACTTGGGCTAGGAACAGGTGATGTTCTACCCAGACTAATTAAGGATTGGATGCGTATGTAGGCCTGTATGATCAAGGACTATCTTAACTAGCCACATGCCCTCGATATGAGACAGGGTAAGCTTGAACCTGGCTATTCCATACATGAAAAGACAATTTCGCACTGGGAGTGGAGAGATGGCGAGAGTGGCACGTAGCCTCCTGGCAAAGGACCGTCTAAAAGGGGTGGTGTGCTCTCGGGTGGCGCGGACCTGTTCATGCAGTGGAGGATCCGTGGGAATGGTAGACATATGCAAGAGTTGCGAGAAACATATGTCGTGTGGTTAGAGATCCTCATCTGAGTAAATCGATTCGGGTCACCGTTATATCCCCGGAGAGTGGAGACTTGATCTCCGACCTACAACCTAAGTCACGATGTAAACATTATGAATAAAAATGATGTTGTATTGATGAGATAGTGAAATTAGACTAGATGCAACCAGAGTCTATTAATATTTAATCTGGCATTAAAATATTGAAAGTAAGGACTCGCTTTAGTAAGCTATTTCTGCAAAAGTATCTAAGTTGATTTTTGCTAAAGCCTTTTCCTTGATTCCTATTTAACCGGCATATCCTTGAGAGTCATTTTTCCTTAGTCGGGTAAGACTTGCGAAAATACACTTCGTACTCAGGGTTTTCGAACCCATATTGTTGCAGGTACTAATTTTGTGCTGCTGTTGATGGTGCTAAGTGTCGGTGGGCTCGACCTTCTTATAAGTCTAAGTACCTCTCCTATACTTCTTATTGAGGATTGTCATTGAGCTAGCATATATTTCAAAATTATAAATAATTTATACATTTCAAAGTTTATTTCTTTGAATCACTTTTGTAATCACTCCGATAAACATAATGTAAATTTGTTGTAACTTGTAACTTTTGTAATAAAGAAATTCCGCTACAAAAATGTTGGTGTGTGATTTGTGTTTACTTAATCTTGTGATCCTAGTTGTAAGTGGTTTATCTGAGGTCCTTGGGGCACTCGGACAGATCCTGTTAAGTTATCTGGTGCACATGCATAGCCGTCTGAGGTCTTTGAGACAAGGTTAGGTGCATGTGGGCCTAATAACTTGGGAGGTTTTGCCATTAAAAACACAAGGAAAGGGTTGCATGCATCGGGGCTTGCCTAGATAACACTAGGTTAGTGTTTGTTAGGTGGTGACCACTTGGGGATCAGCTTTTGTCCGATACTTGCTCAGACTATCCATCTTCAGGTTAATCCATCAACATCATCTTACGGATTAGCTCACGCTTTTCAGCATCTTGTGGTCGACTCAGTTCTGGTCCTCCGCATCACGTGATTAATTATCGTACCTAATTGAAATGCACGATGCACATGAATGCATATAGACAGGAATATCACAAACTTAAATAGTGCTACACGATAGCGAATTAAACACCTATAGCAAGACATCGCAAATCTAGTACGAAAATACTAGATATCGATATCACATTAAAACTATATCGATGGCATTCTAATTTTAATCGGATTTAATTCTAACAGCACACAATAGTAAATTATGTATAATCATTTTACTCTCCTAAAACCTACCTCTCGATACTCAAACTTGAGATAAGCATATAACTTGTTTAATTAACCTTTTAAACTAATTCTCTAGGTTACTTATTTAGCACAATAATTAATATAGCATCACATCATTCGCTTTAGCAAGCAGAACCTTATCAGACATCAAAGACTACCACCAGTCCGTAATTTTTAAATCTAAAGAACTAAAACGTTTCTTCTGCATGGGGTTCTTATATTTCGACTTCACTAAACAAATATATTTAGCATAATCGATAATGAAAAAATTTATCGGGTAATTGTATGAAATACTAAATCTATCTTTACGTTGTCAGCTCGTCGAGATATCACATAAATTAATCTATCTTTCGCATTACTAAATCCATCATACTTCACCTATATTTAACACTACCATAACACGCCTGCGCTAACACAAGGATTATTACGATTAATATATCTATTCAATCCATTTACTAAAACAAAATAATAGTAGTAGCGAATCAGAGTATGATTACCATATCGACCATAACTTCGCGCAGACGGCAATGATTTTTGCTCAGACCTTTTTTCGAGCACCCGGCAAGCACTACACGGGATTTATTGCTTTATCCGAATTCTCGGGATCTTTCGACGTTGCAAGGGATGTCGACGGGTTGGAGGCCGAGATTGGGGCTGGGCGCCACGCTGGGCGCTGGCCAGCAGAGAAGCGCGTGGCAGGGGAGCTCGGCGAGCTGGACGCAGGGATGAAGGCCGAGTCGGGTCGAGAAGAACCGGCGAGCAGAGGAGCGCGCAGAGGCGAACGCCGCAGCACCAGACAGAGCAAAGGATGGCCGACATGAGCTATAAGAGGGCGCCAACGTCTGGTGGCAGGCTGTTACAGGTGCGGCCACGCCGAGCTGTGAATGAGAGCAGGGCGCTGGGTGCTGGAGATGCGGCATCGACCGACGAAATTGAAGACGGCTTTGGATTCGTGGACGCAGGATGCGAAGGCATGGCTGGTTGCGCTGATGGAGACAAGGAGTGAGCTCTGAGATGGCTAACTGGGTGTTGTCGCCGGCGTGAAGAGGAGCAGGGGCAGGGCCGACGTAGGTCCGACCTGGGGCGAGCCCACGACAGCGTCGGGGACTGGAGGTAGCAGGGGCGTCGAGCAGCTGCAGAGGAGCTCGCGCACACGACCAGTGAGGTGGCTGGTGAGGCACACATCGGCCATGGATGGAGACGGCATGCGGGATAGATGAGCCTGGAAGCCAAGCGTTGGAGACGATAAGGGAGAAGGAGCACTGGATAGAGCAATGGCAGGAGATGAGAATTTTGCAAACATGCGGCCTTCAGGCTTTTGGCACCGCGGTCGTGGCAATTGAAAGCATGACATCAAAATCTCCCTCGTTTTGAATATTTATCATCGCGCGCTTAATAATCATTAGGCATTGTGCAGTTACTGTCGTGCCCTCGCTCCGTTACATCCCTTGCCGCCGTCGCCATGTTTGCAAAATTCTCGAGCTCCGGCGGTGAGCTGGCTGACGTGGTCATCCGGCAGCTGGAGGAGCTCGCCAAGTCGGAGGTGGCGGCCATGGCGGCGTCTTACGCGGAGCTGCTGGAGCGAGGTGACGGCGAGCAGCTGCCTCCATGGGCGTCGCCGGATCTCGACAATGGAGCCGTCGCAGACTTTGGGGCTCTCGACGCTGACGTTGACGCCGCCAGGCATGATGCAGCGACCATCGCATTCGCAGCAGTGCCTTCCCACGAGGTTTGGTTCGTGTTCAGTCACTTCTCTGCTGCAGCTGCACACACTACAGCATCTACTAGTGTGCAGTGCTTGACTACTACTAGTACATTGCTTGCGATAACATGCAATTTTGTCGTTATTTGGCTAATGGAAAAAATATATATAGATTATATCTTGAGTTGTCGTTTTTTTATTCTTCTGCCACTAGTTTATATATGGCAATTCTAAATTTTGTGTGAAAATTTAAAACGCCTGAAACATAGCAAACTCCCCGCTTTAAAACCACCCCAGGAGTTGCCGTCTGATCTGTTAGAAGTTCAGTACTGCTACAAAAATTTATGGCTGCTCTGCTACATATTTCCAAGGGCAACAGGATCTCATCAAATTTCCAAGCAACGACATGAACCGGTGACAGGAGCAGTAAGCGTGGATCGCGACCGGCTGCGACGTCGACGCGCGCCGGGCGGAGGTGGAGGAGATGCGCGAGCAGGCTGCTCCGGCGCCGGACGAGCCGTGCCTGTCCTCGTTCGTGGACACGTCGGAGATCTTCCCCGCCAGCGTCACGCTCAGCGGCGGCGGCGGCGACGTGGACAATAGCGGCGACAACTACAAGCCAGACGAGGAAACGGCCCCGCGACCGCAGCTATTGGCCACGAGGGCGCCGGTGCCGGTGACGGAAAAGGAGGAGGAGAGAGAGAGGGAGAATGGAATACGGGAGATGGTAGAAGAAGAAGACAGCGGCAACGGAGTGAGGGCACGACGGTAACTGCACAATGTCTAATGACTAATACACGCGCGCGATGCTAAATATTCAAAACGAGGGAGATTTTGATGCCACGCTTTTAATTGCCACGACCGTGGTGTCAAATGTCTGAAGCTCATCGTAGACGGTGCCATGTTTGCAAAATTTTCGCAGGAGATGGAGACGTACGAGATTTCTTCTTTGACTGCCTAAGAAAATATTAGGAAGCTGACGTGGAGACTAATAGAGAAGAAAAAATCAAAGGGAGAGAGCGGTGAGGATAGGGATGGCAGGATATTTTTTTTAATTTCTCTTCTTTTTAACAGAGAATCACAAATATTTTGGAACTAGAACTTTTAGCGATGTATAATGGGTCGACACGCTATATGGCAAACGGCTACACACTCTACTTTCTGAATCACAAAACGGAAAAATCCGGGGTTTACGATTCTGACTAAATTTCGTTTAGATAGTTTTCGTGACTATTTTGGGCAACACGTAAACGGACTAGATATCGGATACATTATTTGAGACCACCGGTTTAGTCGATCTCGGATAAAAATTTATCCGTCCTCTAAACACAGTTGATATTAGTATCTTACAGAGTGTGCTGAAGAATAAACTGGATCATAATCTCGCGCACGATTTCTCTCAGACAACGCGCGATTCAGATTATTCTGCCCCGAACATTTTAGTCGTCGAGTTCAAATTAATTTGCCCGGGATAAAAATCACCCAGTCGGTCGAGCTTCCGAATTCGTATTCGCGCGAGCGATGAATTTTAAATAATCACTGGGCGCATCGATTTTCGGAACAACTATGTTCCGAACATCACAAAAATTTAGGAAGAGCCTGAATAAATATAAACGATGTCGAACTCGTGACAGACAAAACAGATTAAGATAGAGAGACTGTTATTTAGTTTCGTCTAATTTTTACGATCCTCACCAGTGATCGATCATTTGATCTGACGCCAACGATCACATGCTGAAAGGAACGATTCACTTAATCAGCTGGCACATCGTTCTGTTCGCACAGCGCGGGCTCCAAATTGTTAATAAAATCAGAAGTCTTCTGATTTTCGTATTCACTTACGCGCGTGATTCGAACAGTTCAAAATTCACCAGCGACGAAGATTCGATAATCCAAAAGCTTCATGAACCCTTTTTAGCTATTTAGATTACCGAAATGAAAACGGCACCAAACTCGATAGATTTTAATTAGGCACAAGACTCGTAAATTTTTGGAACAATTACATTCCGAATTTCGCGAAGACTTAGGAAGAGTCTAAATAGACAGAAACATATGCGATATTAAAATCGCGATAGGCGAAGAGGATTAAAATTTAGCATCTGTTTTATCCACTAATATTACGTGCTTAAATCCATACTCGTTGTCGAGCAGAATATAAACACCAGGGGTGTTACAAATGTACTTTTACTCGGGCTGCGTCCCATGCCTACAAATAGATGAACAGTAGCACTGTACTGTTCACGCTGAATGGTAATCACTCTCGCGTCATTCTCGCATCCTTACCTTCTGTCAAGCCGAAGGTATTAATGTAACATGAATACTATGGATGTTCATTCATATTCTTTGAATATAAATGCCAAATAATATATTGATATATGTGTATGTTTATTATTTTTATCTTGTTATGTTTTATTGCTTTATCACTTAAATTCATATGCTAAAATGATGAAGGTATGCTCTTCACGACCTTTGTCTAAAGATCATTATATCCGAGAGGAGATAATGCTTCGAAGGACGAAGGTTGTTATCCATTAACCATCATGTTGCCTTGTTCTTGATCTATAGCATCTGAGAACGAGTGACCAACATTGATCTTATCTACTTTAGATCTATCTAACCCCTTAAAAAGATCACTATAATCTACATCATCATCAGAATCCTCATCACTAGAAGAAGTATTCTTGGGGGTATCTCGTGTATGTACCTTCTTCTCTTTAGCCATGAGGCACGTGTGATGTTCGTTGGGGAAGAGGGAGGACTTGTCGAAGGCGGAGGCAGCTAGTCCTTCATTGTTGGAGTCAGATGAAGAACAGTCAGAGTGTTATTCTTTGCCAATATGCGCCTTGCCCTTCGTCTTCTTGTAGTTCTTATTTTTCTCCTTCTTCCATTTCTTTTCTTGCCCCTGGTCATTTCCATTATCGGGACATTGTGCAATAAAATGACCCGACTTATCGCATTTGAAGCAAGAGCGCTTTCCCTTTGATTTGTTCTTGTTGGGATACTCCTTGCGTCCCTTCAAGGCGGTCTTGAAACGCTTGATTACAAACGTCATTTCGTCCTCATTTAGCCTGGCAGCCTCCACTTGTGCTACCTTGTTAGGTAGTGCCTCCTTGCTGGTTGTTGCTTTGAGAGCAATGGGCTGCGGCTCATAAATAGGCAGTGGTCCATTTGCAATATCATCCACATACCTTGCTTCTTTTACCATCATGCGCCCGCTCACAAATTTTCCGAGAATTTTCTCGGGCGTCATTTTGGTGTACCTGGGTGTGGGGACAGATATCCCCCGGGTCCACTGGAAGGCTAAAAAGCCTCACGAAAGGCTTTGGGCCCAATATTTCGCAAGGCCACCCCTTCGTGGGTCTGGGGAGGGACAACTGGGGAAATGGATTGACGCAAGATTGGATCAACTCGAGCCCCGACGACCCGATGAATTTGAGCAACGACCGCAGCAGTGACCCGACCTTCCCGTACAGTATCCTCATGCGTCGGAACTGAACGGAGATAAGTCGACGGAATTATAGGGAGATAGGCTCAGTCGGTTCACTATTACTTAGGCACACGCTGTTATCATATCTGCATGTAACGCCCCACGGTAAAGTATATAAGGCCTAGGGGGCATCCCCTCAAAAATATATCTCACTACTTAGCCATCTACTTAGCTCTCTAGCATCCCTGATACTAGAGAACCCTCGTGTAACCCACCACACAAAGTATCCACGCCAGGATGTAGGGTGTTACGCATCTCAAAGCGGCCCGAACCTGTACAAGATTGTCTACTGTTTCTCGTGCATCGGGCACAAACCATCGAGCTACAGTCGGTAACACCGTCCTACTCCAAAAAGCACCTCGAGGGGCAACCCCGGGTGCTCGGTTGGACCCAAAACACCGACAACTGGCACGCTAGGTAGGGGGTGTGTCACTGATCCAAGCTAGCTCAATGGCCATCACTTTCCAGCACAAGATCGTCCTCCACCCTATATTCGTATTCTGCTTCAGAACCATTTTGTTCGTGGCAGATGAGGAAGGAACTCTACATCGCATCACGGATCCACCGGAGAGAAAGCCTTCCTCAACAATCTCCGGAAAAGCCGGAGCGAAGTAGGAAAAAGCGCAACCTCCAGCGCTCCGAGCAAAGACTACCTCCTGCAAGCCAGGAGCAGAAGGTCCATCTACCCGAAGAACTCCGTTGTCCACCTCTTCTACGGAAAGATGGACACAGATCACAAGGAGAAAGGAAGCGAACAAGGTAAAGGATCGTCGAGCTGCTCTTCTGGTACCTCCGTCCTCAAAGGAGAACAGAAAGGAGCATATCACTACGACGGTTCCATTCTACCCTGATGTCCTCTTCATCTGGGGAAGAGTGGAATCAACTCCCATCTCCGATGATGACCCAACCGCGGCGGGAGAAAACCCTCTTCAGCGGGAATCTCGCCGACGAAGGAACCAACACCGAAATATTCGGCGACATCATGAAGCCGGAGAACGGGACCCGGCGCAGCCTGTGTCACGAGATGAGATCTCAGAGATGGGAGAAACCCCAGAAGAACGAATCTTCAGGGAAAGAAGGAATTCTCGACGACGTGATCATCGGCAAGCTCAAGAGCAGGCCGAACAGGAGGCAAGACAACGCCGAGAGAACCCTCTTTTCGGACGAAACCTTAACCCCGACTTCGCCCGAGCCATGAACACACCGAGTGAGGTCGGTGGAGTATTGGCTCGGATAGCTGATGGCCTCCCCCGGACTCCAGACGCCGAGGGCTATCGGCGGCTGCTCACTTGGGCAGCCAATCATCTTCTACCTCTCGCTCATCCACCGAGTGATCTACGACACGCCATCAACAGTCGGCGGGATGCACGGAGCTCCATTAACGCTTCGCGCGAACGACGACACGAGAATGAGGTACGGCGTCGAGAAGAATATGATCGGGACCATGGTGTCCCTGCGCGAAGTCAGGCCACCAGAGTTGAGTTGGCAACGGCTTCGACCGGCGGCACAACCCGGGGACGGTCGAGGCACCACGACAACAACTCCCCTCCCCGGGACAGACATCATCATCGCCGACAGGAGGACACATGTGGAGTATCGGCGCTCACTCCACATCTCAGAGCCATTCAATGGCCCCCTAATTTCAAAGTCTCCAACGTCGACAAATACGAGCCTAAGCAGGATCCAGGAGGCCGGTTGGCCGTCTACACCACCACCGCTCGAGCTGCTGGGGCGACTGAAGACGTGATGACCGCATACTTGCCCATCGTCCTTGGGCAGGATGCACTGCAATGGCTACGACACCTACCCCAACACTGCATCGACGACTGGAGCGACTTCAGTCGGTGCTTCATCGCCAACTTCCAATCTCTCTCCGACAAACCGGCGCAGCCATGGGACCTCAAATCCATCAAGCTTCGAGGGGATGAGACTCTCCGGTCATACCTCAAAAGATTTCAGACCATGAAAAATCGTATCCCCGAGGTTGCAGAAGCAGCAGTGATCGAGGACTTCTACCGGGATCCAATGACTCAGCCTTCGTCCGAGCCATACTGCAGAAGGCGCCGACTACCTCCGAGCAGCTATTCTGGGAAGCGGACCTCTACATCACCGCCGACGAACGAGCTCAGGACCTCATCGGAGGAGCACAGCCTGCACCAGCGGCACCGCGACACGACACGAACCAACAACCCGACAAACGTTGGGAGAAAAGGTCTCGTGAAGAAGTCCACGCCGCCGGACCACCCACCTCTCGCGCCCGAGGAGCATCCCGCAGAGGCGAACGTACATTGGACGACATCCTCGACGCCCAATGCCCATACCACAAGGACATGCGCCACACCCTCCGGAACTGCAGGGACTTCAAGCACTCCGTTGGGAACGACCGACCCTTCCAACCTCTACCACCTCCCCACCTCGAGGAGGACCCGGAGAACCTCGACAGCCTCAACAACAGGAAGAGGGAGGAGGCGGAGCATTCCCGCGCGTCGATGGAGAAGTCAACGTCATCTTTGGCAGACATGGGTCGCAAGAAAGCAAGAGGCAACAGAAGCTCAATGACCGTCATATACTGGTGGCGACCACCAGTCCTCCCGCTCCGTATCGATGGTCTGAACACCCGATCACCTTCACTCAGACGAATCAATGGCTCAACTTCGATCACCCGGGCAAGTACCCGCTCCTCGTCAATCCGGTGATCCAAGAGAGCAGGGTAAAGAAGGTGTTAGTGGACGGGGGAAGCAGCATCAACGTCACCTTCCCCCGAAGGCTTCAAGGCTTGGGAGTCGCACTCAAAGAGCTCCACGAGTCAGACACTCCTTTCTTCGGCATCGTGCCAACTGAAGGAGAATATCCACTCGGACACATCTACATGTCGGTCACCTTCGGAACTCCGGAGAACTACAGAACCGAGTTCCTAAGGTTCGAGGTGGCGAGCTTCGACTGCGGATACAACGCCATCATCGGCAAGCCTGGATTGGCGAAGTTCATGGCCATTCCACATTATACGTACATGATATTGAAGATGCCGGGACCACAGGGAATCATCACTATGCGCGCTGACTTCCAAGGCGCCGCAGAATGCTTCCGAGTGACCATTCAGGCGGCCCTCAACACCAAACCATCGGTGACTTCTTCTGCGCAGGCGAACTCAAAGCCTGAGGAAGACCTCGCAGTACCCGCAAATGAAGCTCAAGTCGTGACCTCTATGCAACTGACTAAAGAAACCAAGAGAATCAACCTCGGGTTCACTGATGAACGCAAGACTACCATCATCAGCTCCAGTCTGGATGACAAATAGGAAGGCGCGCTCGTCCAGTTTCTTCAAGACAACCGAGACGTATTCGCATGGCAACCTGCGGATACGCCGGGAGTCCCGAGAGAATTGGGCGAGCACAAACTGAAGCTCTATCCCCAGGCGAGGCTGATCCGACAGAAGTTGCGTCGTTTCACATCCGACAAGAGAGAAGCCATCCGTGCTGAACTAGCTCGCTTAGTCGCGACAGGATTCATTAGAGAAGTACTACATCCTGAGTGGCTAGCAAATCCTATTCTTGTACTCAAAAAGAATAAAGTGGATTGGCGCATGTGCGTCGACTATACAGATCTCAACAAGCACTATCCGAAGGATCCCTTTGGACTTCCTAGAATAGACTAGGTGGTAGACTCGACCGCCGGGTGTTCTATGTTGTCCTTCTTGGATTGCTACTCTGGGTATCATCAGATCAGCCTGGCAAAGGAAGACGAGGAAAAAACAGCATTCATCACCCCGTTTGGAGCTTTCTGCTATACCTCCAGGTCGTTCGGTCTCAAAAACGATGGAGCGACTTACCAGAGAGTCATTCAGACATGCTTAGCCGGCCACTGGGGCAAGCGTGTAGAAGCTTATATGGATGACGTGGTGATCAAGACAGAAAACTCAGAAAATTTCATTGAGGATTTATAGCTAGTCTTCAACAGTCTACGGCGATATCGATGGAAGCTTAATCCTGAAAATGTGTCTTCGGAGTACCAGCAAGAAAATTGCTCAGATTTATTGTCAGCCACCGGGGAATTGAAGCTAACCCAGAAAAGATCGAGGCTATCATGAGGATGGAAGCGCCACGGTCGCAGAAGAAAGTACAAAGACTTACTGGATGCATGGCAACTTTAAGCAGATTCATATCAAGGTTAGGAGAGAAAGGCTTGCCGTTCTACAAGTTGCTCAAAAAGGTGGACAAATTCCAGTGGACCTCAGAAGCTCAGGAAGCTCTAGATGCACTGAAGAAATTCCTGACAACGCCGCCAGTACTGAAGCCGTCGCGCCGAGCCACGCCAAGTCAGCCAGCTGAAGATCTGCTATTATATATCTCTTGCACGACTCACGTGGTGAGCACCGCGTTGGTAGTCGAGTGAGAAGAAGAAGGACCTTCCTATCCAGTACAACATCCAGTCTATTTCATTAGTGAAGTTCTGGGACCCTCGAAGAAGAAATATCCTCAAGTTCAAAAGCTATTGTATGCAGTACTTCTAACTGCACGCAAGCTCCGTCACTACTTTGACGACCACAAAGTCATAGTAGTCACTGGATTTCCAATAGGGGATATTCTCCACAACAAAGAAGCCATCAGAAGAATAGCCAAGTGGGCCTGCGAGCTGGGAGCTCACGACATTGAGTTTCGACCTAGTACTGCAATCAAGACTCAAGCACTAGTTGACTTCATATCAGAGTGGACCGAGCAACAAGTGCCAGATAACCTGGAGACTGCAGAAGTATGGCAGATGTATTTCGATGGCTCGTTGAAGCTGTAGGGGGCAGGCACAGGAATCAGGAATCCTCTTCATTGCACCTGGAGGTGAACAACTCAAATATGCTCTTCAGTTGCTATTCTCAGCGTCCAATAATGCAGCAGAATATGAAGCTTTGATTCATGGACTGAACATTGCCATATCACTGGGCATTAAGAGACTGATGGTATATGGAGATTCACTGGTGGTCATAAGTCAGATAAACAAAGAGTTGGATTGCTCGAATGATTCCATGGGCAAGTATTGCACAGCTGTTCGAAAGCTAGAGGACAAAACTGAAGGGCTGGAATTTCATCATGTGGAGAGAGATCGCAACGCGGCAGCAGACGTGTTGTCAAAACTAGGATCCAGTCGGACTCAGGTCCCACATGGAGTTTTCATCCAAGAGGTACCACACCCGAGTATTTCCTCAGATCGGGCAGAAGAGTGCAATGTTCTGAGCCAACCAGAGTCGGACTCTGATGACTGGAGGAAGCCAATCATCAGATATATAAAGAATGAAGAGGAACTAGATGACAAAAATGCAGCAGAACGCATCGCAAGGCAGTCAGCTCACTATACTCTCATTGGGGAAACATTGTACAGAAGGGGCGCAACAGGAGTCCTCATGAAATGCATTCTTTCGGCTACTGGGAAGCAACTGCTAGATGAGATCCACGCTGGGCAATGCGGGATACACGCAGCATCCAGGACTCTGGTTGGGAAGGTCTTCAGGTCTGGTTTCTACTGGCCAACGGCAAAGAGTGACGCATCCAAGTTAGTCCAAAGGTCTGAAGCTTGCCAATATTTATCAAAACAGCAGCATTTACCAGTACAGCTACTGCAAACCATACCCATAACATGGCCATTTGCGTGCTGGGGACTGGACATGATTGGACCCTTCAAGAAATCTAAAGGAGGATACACTCATGTACTGGTTGCTATTGACAAATTCACTAAATGGATAGAGTACAAACCCATTGCTTCTCTGACTTCAGCTAAGGCAGTGGAATTCATACAAGACATAATATTCAGGTTCGGAATACCTAATAGCATCATAACTGACCTGGGATCCAATTTCACTAGTTCAGAGTTCTTTGATTTCTGCGAACAAAGAAGCATCTAGATCAAATATGCATCAGTAGCACACCCAAGAGCCAACGGTCAGGTAGAAAGAGCTAATGGAATGATATTGGAAGCACTCAGAAAGAAAGTCTTTGACAAGAATGAAAAGTTCACAGGAAAGTGGATCAGAGAGTTGCCGTATGTGGTCTGGAGCCTAAGAACTCAACCTAGTCGAGCTTTGTATGGAAACACTCCCTTCTTTATGGTCTATGGTTCGGAGGCAGTGCTACCAGCTGATCTCAAGTTTGGGGCACCGAGGCTGATTTTTGAAAACATAGCCGAAGCAGAAGCCACTAGACTGGAGGATATTGATATATTGGAAGAAGAACGATTGAATACAATAATTCAGTCAGCTAGGTACCAGCAAACTCTGAGGCGCTATCATGATAAAGCCATACGACATCGATCTTTCACAGTGGGAGACTTGGTCCTTCGCCGAATTCTAACAGGGGAAGGACGGCACAAATTGTCGCCACTATGGGAAGGACCATTCATAGTAGCAGAAGTCACTCGACCTGGTTCATATCGACCTCAAATGGATGGCACAGAAATAGGGAATTCATGGAATATAGAGCATCTTAGGAAGTTTTACCCCTAGCTAGATTTCAAAAGCTATCGGGGCAGCATTGTATTCTGTAATTGGAAAATACATCATCAATAAAAAGACTTCATTCTCAAAGGCACTCGAACTGTTTATTGTCAATCTGCATGCTTACTCGACTCAGGGTGACCACTATACCCTACTAACGGAGCAAACGACTTAAGTCGGCAAATGACTTAAAGCGGTGCAACATGCTCACACTTACTTAACTCAGGGTGACCACTATACCCTACTAACGGAGCAATCGGCTTAAGTCGGTGATGACTTAAGACGGTGCAACATGCTCACGCGTACTTAACTCAGGGTGACCACTATACCCTACTAACGGAGCAATCGACTTAAGTCGGCGATGACTTAAGACGGTGCAACATGCTCACGCTTACTTAACTCAGGGTGATCACTATACCCTACTAACGGAGCAATCGACTTAAGTCGGCAGTGACTTAAGGCGGTGCGACATGCTCACAATCACTCGATCCAGCATAAGCATGCTTACGACTACTCATCTTAGGGCGATCTTTATGCCTCGCGAAATAGAAAGAAGTTTCAAAACCATCACACTGCACTTACTTCTGCAATCGTAACAACTGTTGAGTTCAAACAACATAAAAATAAAAATAGCATTCAGTACCAAGAACACTTTCTAACAGAATATCCGAGCACATTAACCACATACACATATAATTCATAAATGCATTCAGTGTTTCTACTTGGCAATGTTTTTCTCAGGAGCGACTGATGAAGAAGGGCGACTCGAGGAGTGAGGAGCAGCGTTGACATCAGCAACTATGTCATCAGGAACAATCACGCCTGGCCTTCTCATCAAGATCCGCCCCGCGCGAATGGCTTTATCCATAGCCTTTTTGCGTTGAGCCTTCAGAGTAGTGGAAGTGTCTTCAGCAACCTTAGTAGCTAGTCGAGCAGCTTCTAGCTCCTGGACGACTGATCTTTTGGAAGTGCGCAGATCCTTGATAACAGAATCTTTGCTCGACACCAATTGCCTAAGACGAAGGATCTCATCCTGGAACTCTTGCAGCTTGTGGCGGTAATTATCCAAATCTGCCATGGTAAAACGATGGCTCCTCTCCAAGATAGTCAAAGAATTGTTGGCGTCGCGATACAACCTATCAAGGTTATCGCGAGAAGCTGCAAGTACACGTTTTTCTTCCTGCAGACAAGAATCAGCTCTCAAGCACCCAGTAAGCAGCAAAAACACAGCAGAGAGAGTCAAGAAAGCTTACTTCATTAGCCGCCCTTTCAGAGTCAAGCTGAGCACTGAGAGAGGAATTCAATGAGTTGGCATCATCTAAAGAAGCAGAAACCCGAGCCAGGTCCATCTGACCTTGAGAATACTTCTCCTCGAGCTCAAAGTACCGCCAGGCCATATCTAGCAAAAAGCGGTTGAAGAAGGATATTTAGTAAAAAAGCAGATTAATCAAGTAGCCAAGGAGGAAACAAAGGCACTAACCAGCATTTGTCATTTTCAAATCAGATATCTGCCTCTGAAGCAGCATAGGATTCCAGTGCGTCAGAGACAGAGCTCTTTCTGGGACAGAGGCACCTTGTGATCTCAACTGACCAGCCATCTCGTCGACCAAAGCCTGATATTGAAAACAAATTAGCGCAAAGACAGTAATTTGCCCGGAGTATAGCCAGATTGGGAAAAGCCAAATTACCTGAAGATTGGAGAAGAATGAAGGAAACCCCAAATCATGAGAAGCCAGGTGGTGGCTCGACGAAGGAATATCAACCGGGGCAATCTGAAGAGCATCATCAGGGATCAACTCAACATCACCAGCAGGAATCAGAACTCTAGCGTCAGGTGCGCCGGTCTCGAAGGCGACTTTCTCGTTTAAAGCATGCGTTGTTGCCATGACATCAGAATGTGGAGGAGAAAACCCAACGTGGACATCCATGGAGGTATGAGAAGGGGAGCCCGCTCAGACACCCTCGAGGTCTGGGTTGCAGCCCGCACTGCCCATCAGAGCCGGATCACCACCGGCAACACCCTCGAGGGCTGGGTTGCAGCTTGCGCTACCCACCCGAGCCGAATCATTACCGGCAACACCCTCGGGGGCTGGGTAACCGCTTGCACCATCCTTGAGGACCGGGTTCTCTGCAGCAGCCACCTCTAAGGCTGAAGGATTCTCAGTCACCTCCATGGGAATTGAACAACCTTGACCAGCCTCTTGGCCCTGAAGACTGCACTCCAAGGTCGAAGAGGCATGAGACGCTGCTCGGGATAACTCTAATCCCACATCTGGAATGTCAGAGCAAACGTCCATCATACCACCGTCCGTGGGATCGGACAGCAAATCTTCAGGAACAACATCCTCGAGAGCCTGATCAAAATTTGCTAGGGATAATTCTTGCAGACCAACGAGAGCAGACAAAGCTAGACAAGGAATATCACTACTCACCCCACTAACTATGTAACACCGACTATACTTCCGAATTAAGGGGATTTCCTCCACTTCTTCTTCACCCTCATCAACAATACGAACAATACCCTTATTGGGGTCAGCTCTAGTAGAATCACACCCATTGGGATCAGCTCTAGCAGGATCACACCCATTGAGATCAGCATCGTCAAGGTCACACCCATTGGGATCAGCATCAGCAGGGTCACACCCATTGGGGTCAGCTCCAGTAAAAAGTTCCACTCGTACTTCTTCAGCGGCAGGAGCAGAAGGGCCAGCATCATGGTCCAAACACGACACTCGCCGAAGTCGTCTCTTTTTCTCTTCTTCCCCTCGACAGGAGCGGTTGGATGACAGGCCAGGCGAAGGCGTTTCGGGCGAGTACTATCAGATTTTTGAGCATTCAAGGTTTTTTCAGGCTCTGGGATAGTTGCAACAGCTATTGTTTCAGCAGGGACCGAGTCAGAAGAATCCTCAGCCAACATGTCCAGCATAGCACTTATCTCTGCATCGCTTGGGTTTATAGGCATCTCAAAGTGAACTCGCCTCTCATCATTGGGAAGATCACCAAGTGAAGCAACCAGAGCCTCAACTTCTTCGGGAGAGGGTCGCACTCTAAGACCCAAACCACTGCCACTAGCAGGAGGATTAGACACAAAATCGAAAAAAGACCTGGAAGGTGGCAGATTCGAGGCAGAATATGCAACATGAGCACCAATATTTGATACTTTGCCTCTAAGAATCATCTCTAGTCGGCTTACCAAATCCACAGCAGGAATCCTATTGTTGGTAACCTGGGTTGAATCAGTGACACCACTATACAAATAAGCCGGGTACACTCTGTCCTTCAGTGGCTGAATATTCTTAAAAACAAAGTCTGCAACTACAGCTTCAACAGTCAGACCTCTCTCATTTAACAAACAAATCTCAGCAAGCAGAACCCTGGTTTCTGTTATCTCCAAGTCTGTGGGGGATTCAATCCAACTTGGAGCACGAACATCCGGCTGTCTCCCTGACCGAGGAGGGAGGGACTTGCCATGATTTTCCACAATGAACCACTCCAAGCGCCATCCTTTAATGCTATCCTTGAGTGGGATGTCGAGGTATTTTGTTTTCCTCCCACGGCGCATCTCCAAACTTGCACCACCCACGAGCTGGTGCTGCCCCAGCCATCTCAGGCCGACAATGATACAAGTACTTCCACAAACCAAAGTGAGGAAGAATCCCAAGGTCGGCTTCGCACAAATGAACAAAAACAGAAATTTGCATAATAGAGTTGGGATTCAGATGAGTCAGATTCAGATGGTAAAAGTCAAGGAGACCACGAAAGAAGGGAGAAATAGGAAGAGCAAGGCCGCGGATAAGCAAAGGGATGTAAACAACGGACTCGTGGGTGTCCTCTGTCGGGACTGTAACCCCACAACAGATCCGCCAAGAGCAAAGCTCCTTCGGAGGAAGAACTCCGACAGAGACAAGATGGAGAAGGTCCGACTCGGAAACAACAGACATATGATTACATACGAAAGGCAATTGGCTGTTGGGATCGATGGGAGGAATAACCGTAGCGGTAGAATTCTGACTCTTCCGCTTGGGCGCCATCTCAATCTCGTCGGCGAACTGAGCGGAAGCAAGATCAAAAGGGAAACAGAGGAGGTCTGGAGGCAAAAAGTAAGGCTAGTGCTCAGAACGCAGAGACATGCGGCGACGCGGTACAAATGGGGTTTTCCCGGGTCAGACACCATTTCTAAAAAGTGCACAGTCATCACTGGGTCGTTATTTCTAAAACGCCGACGTGGCTCGATGTAACTCAGCTGTTATTTCTAAAACGCTGACGTCACCAGTCCTCACTCAGTCGTTATTTCTAAAACGTCGACATGGCTCGATATAACTCGGCTGTTACTTCTAAAACGCTAACGTCACCGGTAATCACTCGACCGTTATTTCTAAAACACAGATGTGGCTCGAAAGGACTCGGCTGTTACCTCTAAAATGCCGGTGTCGCCAAAAACCATTCGGTTGTTACCTCTGAAGACACCGACAGTAAATCAGCCATTTTTTCTCTATGAATATGCAGGCGGAATTAAAATGCGACACAACAATTGCAAGTCGTTACTTGAGCATTACCTTTGAGAACAACGACTACATTAAGCACAAATACAATCGATCGACCGACTACAAAGGAACAGTGGAAAAGCAAGAAATGCATGTAGAACGAGCTGAAGTTTTCTTCATTATATAAGGAGGGGAAGTCTTTCCACAAACTTAAAAACCAACTCATTATGAGTTGGTCTTCTTCCCACTGTTCGATACATTACACTACTACATTATATTTCACTACGCTATACTACTAACTACTACTACATTATTCCACTAATACTACTTCTACTACTATTTATCTATACTAACATATAAGCTAGTGGCGCCTAGCCACTGGCCTTGCTGCTGCCACTGCCGCCCTTGTCGTCGCCCTTGCCGTCGCCTTTGCCACCGTCGCCGTCGCCATCGCCGTCGCCTCTGCCGTTGTCGTCGCCCTCGTCATCGCCATCACTGCCGCCCCCCTCCTCGGATGAGTCCGAGGAGTTCTCCTCGTCCAAGGAGACCTCCCACTCATCCGAGCCCTCGAGCCCGGCACGCTCGATGACCCAGATGTATGTCCACACCTCTGCGACGAGCCCCTGGGAATTGTCTGAGTCATCAGACGACATCGGGGTGAGACGTAGATCGGCGACCCCTCGGACTCGGAGGAGAACTCCTCCTCCGAGTACTCGGAATCGCCAAAATCCTCTGAGGGAGGGGTCGGCTCGCGCTTCCGCTTGTCGCTGGAATGGTGCAACGAACTTCCGCCTTTCTTGATCTTGCCCATGGTCGAGTAGAAGAGAGGAGAGTAAGCAACAAGCGGCAGAGAGATGTGGGAAGATGCCAGTGAAGCAAGTGCTCTATTTATAGAATAAGAAGGCAACCGCTCATCTCCTACCACGGTCACTGAACAGTCGCAAATATTCAATAAGCAATTCAAATCGTCTGGAAACAAGTCAGGCGGCTGGCGCCGTTTCACGTAACACGACACCCATTCGGACTCAAGTCAACTGCTTGGACGATATGATTACACCCGCGGTCACGTCAAGTTACTACTCAGGGGCAGTTTGCTAAATGCTCAGCGCACCAAGTCGTCCCTTGCCTACACCCATTGGGGGGGACGTCCAGGAATTTTCAATAGATTTTCCCAAGCAGTCACATCCATACAGTATACGCAATGAATGTATCAAGACAGAAGGAAGATATCGATGGAGATCAGAGGAAAGCCAAAAATAGCTGATGAAGTACAAGTCTAATCAACAGAAGCATTGAAGCACAAAGTGATATGAAGACCAGCCAAGGGCCATCTACCGGATGTCCAATCTGTCGCAGATCAAATAAATTTCAAACCTAACAGGACATGGGCAGATCACATGCTTGATCTCAAAGGCAAAATTGTATGCTGACTTCTAAAGCATAAAGATGATGATATAATGCTGATTTCTAAGGCATTTGACGAAGATGAAAGGATGACTTCTAAAACAGCATCAGATGAAGACATTTGCGTGGGTTATTTTCAGTAATCCACTCAAAGCTCGGGGGCTACACCCATTGGGTACACCTCTGGTGCACCCAATGAATCGTCAACCCCAAAAGACAGAATGCTGATTTCTAAAGCATGAGATGAAAATAAAACAATGCTAATTTCTAAAGTATGAGATGAAGATAAAAATGATCCCTGAAAAGACTTGAGATGAAGACCTTCGAGAGGATTATTTTCAATAATCCACTCGAAGCTCGGGGGCTACACCCATTGGGTGCACTGAACTCCAGAGAGCATAATGCTGATCTCCAAAGCATAAGCCCGAGATAGAACACCGATTTCTGAGGAAAAAGCGAAGACCGATGAATAATAACAGAAGAAAACAACAGAAGATCGCTTTTACCGAGTCACGCAGAGTTCAGAAGTAGCGGCTTGATAGGCCTATTTCCAAGGCATTCCTTATCAAAATCAAGAACCGCAAGCTGGACCTAGAATCTTTGGGCCGAATATTTCAAAATCAACTCAAAGATTGGGGGCTTGTGGGGGACAGATATCCCCCAGGTCCACTAGAAGGCTAAAAGGCCTCACGAAAGGCTTTGGGCCCAATATTTCGCAAGGCCACCCCTTTGTGGGTCTGGGGAGGGACAACTGGGGAAATGGATTGACGCAAGGTTGGATCAACTCGAGCCCGAACGGCCCGATGAATTTGAGCAACGACCGCAGCAGTGACCCGACCTTCACGTACAGTATCCTCATGCGTTGGAACTGAACGGAGATAAGTCGGCGGAATTATAGGGAGATAGGCTCAGTTAGTTCACTATTACTTAGGCACACGCTGTTATCATATCCGCATGTAACGCCCCACGGTCAAGTATATAAGGCCTAGGGGGCATCCCCTCAAAAATATATCTCACTACTTAGCCATCTACTTAGCTCTCTAGCATCCCTGATACTAGAGAACCCTCTTAAAACCCACCACACAAAGTATCCACGCCAGTACGTAGGGTGTTACGCATCTCAAAGCGGCCCAAACCTGTACAAGATTGTCTACTGTTTCTCGTGCATCAGGCACGAACCATCGAGCTACAGTCGGTAACACCGTCCTACTCCAAAAAGCACCTCGAGGGGTAACCCCTGGTGCGCGGTCGGACCCAAAACACCGACACTGGGATTTTCACGAATAAGGTTTACAAGATGAGGATCAATTGCAGTAAATGACCTTAGCATGAGTCGAAAGACGTCATGATTCGTCCATCTTGTGCTCCGGTAGCTTCAGATCTTGTTCTGGCATTTGAATTGTATGGCATGCGAGAATAATCGAAAGAATAATTCTGATTAACCGTTTTCTTTTTTGTGGACGAGTCGTCGTCGTCGTCGCTTGGTGAAGAGGAGGAGGCATCGCTATCGTACTAGATGATCTTCTTGATGTGCTTCTTCTTCTTCCCATCCTTCCTCTTGTTGTTTGAGCCTGAGACAGTGGGCTTGTCACCTTTTGGCTCATCAACATAGAGGGTCTCCTTCTCCTTTTCCTTGTCGTTGATCACGATCCCCTTTCCCTTAGGATCCATCTCTTCGGGCGATTAGTTCCTTGATGAAGAGAACGCCTTCGATTTCAATTGAGAGCACCTAGAGGGGGGGGGGTGAATAGGTGATCCTGTTAAAATCAAGACTAACAACACAAACTTGGACTAATATTAGATTAGTGAAAGCTAAGACCAAGTTCGAAAGAGAAGTACAAGTGGAGTAAACTTCTTCACTTAATTGCTCTTCAAAGATGCGTATTAAACTTAGAGAAATTATGCAAGTGAAGTGAATGGAGGTAGAGAGAATCACACAAGAATAAAGACAAGTGACACAATGATTTTTATCTCGTGGTTCGGTCAAGTAGAATACTTACCAACTCCACGTTGTGGCGTCCCAACGGACGAGGGTTGCACTCAACCCCTTTCAAATGATCCAAAGATCAACTTGAATACCATGATTCTCTTTATCTCAATGATATCCTGTTGTGAAGAATCTTCACGCTTTGGAGTCTCCAACAGAGAGCACCTAGAGGGGGTGAATAGGTGATCCTGTAAAATCAAATACTAAATAGTCCAAACTTGGTTATGAAATGTTAGTCAGATCAAAACCGAGATGCTATAGCGAGAACTCCTCACTTGATTGTTCCTTAGAATGAATATTAAACTCCTCACAAGTGATTAAGTGAGAACTCAAGAAGAGAAACCAATCACAATAAAGATGACACAAGAGACACGATGATTTTATCTTGTGGTTCAGCCAATGCCTACTCCACGTTGTGGTGACCTCCTTCAGTCAAGGATTGCAATCAATCCCTCTGAAGTGATCCAACGATCAAACTTGAGTACCACAGTTTTCTTCCTTAGTGATGTTTCCCGTTTGTGAGGAATCTCCACAAGTTGGAGCCTCTCACCCTTACAATGTTGTTCACAAGAAAAACCACAAGAGTCGGGGAGGGAAAGAAACACACACACAAGCTAGAATCGCAGCAACAATACGCACACAAGTCAAGAAGAGAGCACACAAGAACAGTGCAACAAGTTCACAACACACTTAGTGCTCAAATCTCAGTCACGATAATCCGAATGCGTATTTGCGGAGTCTAGGCGTCTTAGGATGTTCAATGGAGGCTTGGTGTAGTGCTCCATGCGCTTAGGGGCTTCTTTTATAGCCCCAAGGCAGCTAGGAGCCGTTGGAACTCCATTTGGTAGGCAATTATTGCCTTCTGTCCGTAGCTGCACCGAACTGTCCAGTGCACACCGAACAGTGAATAGTACGAGCATAGGACGCGGCAAAGAATCCCCTGATTGGCTGGTTTCCTTTTCTGTGGGGCACCAGACCGTCCAATGCGCCATATGACTGTTGGCTCTTGTCGACGTGGCATGTAGCCATTGCACGGCTGGAGCACCGGACTATCCAGTGATTTATAGCCGACGTAGCCAGGAAAAAAACCCGAGAGCGACGAGTTGCGCAGACCATTCACCGGACTGTCCGGTGCACACCTGACTGTCTGGTGAATGGCACCGGACCGTCCGGTGCTGCGCAGTCAGCACCCTTTTCTCCGATCCTTTGTTCGTCTTCCTTTGACTCTTTTGGCCTTTACTTAGCTGAGTCCTAGGCACTTAGAAAAGAGTGTTTAGCATATAAAACAATTGACTAAGCGTCTAGATCTTACCTTTATTCTTTATTTGCATCTCTTTAATACTTGGCACACGTCACCTTAAAACAATATGTGTTGCGCATCTAATCACCAAAATATTTATAGAAATGGCCCAAGGGCATATTTCCTTTTCAATCTCCCCCTTTTTGGTGATTTATGCCAACACATTTAAAAGCAACTCAAAGTGCAATATCATTCTTTAAAGAGTGTGAATTGAAGACTAATTTATCTCACATAGAATTTGGCATATTTGGATCACTTTAGCCACCACTTGGTTTATTTTCACAAAACAAATTCTTTTTTCTATCTCTAAGTTAAACACACTTGTTTGGGCAAATAGAGAGATATTTCAAGAGTAAATTTGATCAAATGCCACAAACTCCCCCTTTTTCCCATAATGAAACTTCTCCCCCATAAGAGAGCGATTTTGCAATAAAAGGGTTTTGATCAAATACAAGGCTTCTAACTCTACATTTTTTTGAAATTTCACAAATGGTTGGCTGATCCATTTGCTTTGGCCTTAATTTCTCCCCCTTTGGCATTAAGCACCAAAACGGGAGACCTTATTAGCCCTTTAACCCCATTGCCTCACCAAAATGTCAAATAGGAGCAAAAGGGCAATGAGAGCACAACAAGGAACTTAGGACAAGATACATTTTACCGGAATGCAGTGGAAGCTCTTTTCTTGTCCAAGTTCACTTTTTCCTTTCAATATCCCTTTTTAGACTATTTCAAGAGCACTTAAACAAACAAGTTAGTCTCAAGGGAGTCAAGTTGTAGCACATCTCCCCCTAAACATGTGCATCATTTGCATAGTGACTAGTGAGGTTCGGGGATGACTTGTACAACTTGAGCACCAAATATAAGCAATGAAAGACAATAATGCTTAAAGTAACATGATCAAAGGCATATAACACATGTATGCTATAGATCAATCCAAGTTACGCGAACCTAAGACATTTAGCTCACTACGCAACCTGCAAAACCTTTTCTCATCTAAAGGCTTGGTGAAGATATCGGCTAGCTGGTTTTCGGTGCTAATATGATAAATATTGATATCTCCCCTTTGCTGGTGGTCTCTCAGGAAGTGATGACATATGTCTATGTGCTTAGAGCGGTTGTGTTCAACAGGATTATTCGCTAAGAGGATTGCACTCTCATTATCACATAGGAGTGGGACTTTGCTCAGATTATAGCCAAAGTCCCTGAGGGTTTGCCTCATCCAAAGTAGTTGTACGCAACACTGTCCTGCAGCAACATACTCGGCCTCAGCGGGGGATAGGGCAACGAATGTTTGTTTCTTAGAGCTCCAAGACACCAGGGACCTTCCCAAAAACTGACAAGTACCTGATGTGCTCTTCCTATCAACCTTGCACCCGGCGCAGTCGGAATCTGAGTATCCGATTAAGTCAAAGGTAGACCCCTTTGGATACCAGATCCCGAAGCATGGCGTAGAAACTAAATATCTAAGAATTCGCTTAACGGCCACAAGGTGACACTCCTTGGGGTTGGATTGAACTCTAGCACACATGCATACACTTAGCATAATATCCAGTCTACTAGCACAAAGATAAAGCAAGGATCCTATCATAGACCGGTATGCCTTTTGATCAACGGACTTACCTCCTTTCTTGAGGTCCAGATGTCCGTCAGTTCCCATCGGTGTATTTGCGAGCTTTGCATCCTTCATTCCAAACCTTTTGAGAAGATCTTGAGTGTACTTTGTTTGGGAGATGAAGGTGCCTTTCTTGAGTTGCTTCACTTGAAATCCAAGGAAGTAGTTCAACTCACCCATCATCGACATCTCGGACTTTTGCATCATCACCATGCTAAACTCCTCACAAGACTTTTGATTAGTAGAACCAAATATAATGTCATCGACGTATATTTGGCATACAAAAAGATCACCATTGCAAGTCTTAGTAAAGAGAGTAGGATCAGCTTTCCCAACCTTGAAAGCATTAGAAATGATAAAATCTCTAAGGCATTCATACCATGCTCTTGGGGCTTGCTTAAGTCCATAGAGCGCCTTAGAGAGCTTGTAGACATGGTCGGGATACCTGTCATCTTCAAAGTCAGGGGGTTGTTCCACGTATGCTTCCTCCTTGATTGGTCCATTGAGGAAAACGCTCATCACGTCCATTTGGAACAGCTTAAAGGAATGGTGAGCAGCATAGGCCAATAAAGTCCGAATTGATTCTAACCTAGTCACAGGAGCAAAAGTCTCCTCAAAATCCAAACCTGCGACTTGGGCATAACCTTTTGCCACAAGTCGAGCCTTGTATCTTATCACCACTCCGTGTTCGTCTTGCTTGTTGCGAAACACCCACTTGGTTCCCACAACATTTTGCCTTGGACGTGGCACCAAGCTCCAAACTTCATTTCTCTTGAAGTTGTTGAGCTCTTCCTGCATGGCCAACACCCAGTCTGAATCCTGCAAGGCTTCTTCTACCCTGAAAGGCTCAATAGAAGAAACAAACGAGTAATGCTCACAAAAATTAGCTAAACATGAGCGAGTGGTTACTCCCTTGCTGATATCACCCAGAATTTGATCTACTGGATGATTTCTTTGGATTGCTATTCGGACTTGAGTTGGAGGAACTCGTGATGCTTCTTCCTCCTTATCTTGTTCTTCATGTGCTCCCCTTTGATTTTGCCCCTCTTCTTGAGTTACCTGTTCATCATCTTGAGTTGGGGGATGCACCACCGTAGAGGAAGAATGTTGATCTTGTTCTTGTGGTCCCTATGGTCGCACATCACCTATCGCCATTGTTCTCATTGCGGCCGTCAGAACCTCATCTTCATCTACATCATCACGATCAACTTGCTCTCTTAGAGAGCCATTAGTCTCATCAAATACAACGTCGCTAGAGACTTCAACCAATCCTGATGATTTGTTGAAGACCCTATACGCCTTTGTATTTGAGTCATATCCTAGTAAAAACCCTTCTACAGCTTTGGGAGCAAACTTTGAATGCCTACCTTTCTTTACCAAAATGTAACATTTGCTCCCAAATACACGGAAATATGAGACATTGGGTTTGTTACCGGTTAGGAGTTCGTAAGACGTCTTCTTGAGGAGGCGATGCACATAGAGCCGGTTTATGGCATGGCAGGCTGTATTCATAGCTTCCGACCAAAACCGTTTAGGTGTCTTGTATTCTCCAAGCATAGTCCTCGCCATGTCAATTAGCGTCATGTTCTTCCTCTCTACTACACTATTTTGTTATGGTGTGTAGGGGGTGGAGAACTCATGCTTGATGCCTTCCTCCTCAAGATAATCTTCGACTTGAAGAATTCTGATCCATTGTCGCTCCTTATCTTCTTCACCTTTAGCTCAAATTCGTTTTGAGCTCTCCTTAAGAAGCGCTTTAGTGTTCCTTGGGTTTCAGATTTATCCTGTAAAAAGAACACCCAAGTGAAGCGGGAAAATCATCAACTATAACAAGACCATACTTACTTCCCCCGATGCTGAGATAGGCAATGGGGCCAAAGAGATCCATGTGTAGGAGTTCCAGTGGTCTTGATGTTATCATCATGTTCTTGCTTTGATGAGTGCTTTCCACCTGTTTCCCTGCTTGGCATGCTGCACAAGGTCTATCTTTCTCAAAACAGACGTCGGTTAGTCCTAACACATGTTCTCCCTTTAGAAGCTTATGAAGGTTCTTCATCCCAACATGTGCTAGACGGTGGTGCCAGAGCCAACTCATATTAGTCTTAGCGATTAAGCATGCATCTAGATCGGCAGTCTCTTTTGAGAAATCAACTAAGTAGAGCTTGTTGTCTAATACACCCTTAAAGGCTAATGAACCATCACTCCTTCTAAAGACAGATACATCAATATTTGTAAATAAACAATTATAGCCCATATGACATAATCGACTTACAGACAATAAATTATACCCGAGCGATTCTACTAGAAACACATTAGAGTTCGAATGCTCAGTTGTGATGGCTATTTTGCCTAAGCCCTTAACCTTGCCTTGGTTCCCATCTCCAAAGATGATAGTATCTTGGGAATCCTTGTTCTTGACGTAGGAGGTGAACATTTTCTTCTCCCCCATCATGTGGTTTGTGCATCCGCTATCAATAATCCAGCTTGAGCTCCCAGATGCATAAACCTGCAAGGTAATTAAGCTTGGGTTTTAGGTACCCAACTCTTGTTGGGTCCTACAAGGTTAGTTACAACAGATTTTTGAACCCAAATGCAAGTTTTGTCTCTCTTGCATTTAGATCCCAATTTTCTAGCAACTACTTTAGCCTTTTTACATGACAATACAAAAGAAGAATTACATGTTTGATAAATAGTAGTTGGACCAGTGCATACTTTCCTAGGCGCATGAGAAATAGTATGATTACGCCTAGGCCTACTTCTACCATGAGCATGAGTGGAGCTAGTTGCAAACAAGGCATGAGAATTAAATACATCATCATGATATACAGGAAAATTATAGGATGATTATGACACCTGTCATGATGAGCAACATTAGGAATTTTCTTATACAGATAGGCATGGTTCTTTTGAGAACTACTAGCCAAAGGAGCCTTCCCTTTCTCCTTGGTGAGACTGGAAGTCTGTTGGCTTGTTAAGTTCTTGGTCTCCTTTTGGAAACCAAGTCCATCCTTAATTGAGGGGTGTCTACCAATGGTGTAGGCATCCCTAGCAAAATTTAGTTTCTCATAGTTATCCTTGCAAGTCTTAAGTTGAGCATTAAGACTTGCAACATCATTGTTTAATTTAATAATAGTAGAGGCATGTTCATTACAAGCATCAACATTAAAATCTTTACACCTATTGCAGATAACAACATGGTCTACACATGAACTAGCTACATTAGCTTTTTGAGCTTAGTATTTAAATGAACATTCAAATTTTTTAGACTAGAAATAGAATCCTGACAGGTAGACAATTCAGAAGTCAACAATTTATTCCTCTTAATTTCTATAGCAAGAGATTTTTGAACATTAATAAACTTATCATGTTCCTCATTAAGTATATCTTCTTGCTTTTCTAGAAGTCTATCTTTTTCATTAAGAGCATCAATTAATTCATTTATTTTATCTACCTTAGATCTATCTAATCCTTTAAATAAATCACTATAATCTATTTCATCGTCAGAAGATTCCTCATCGCTAGAAGAAGAATACTTAGGGGTATCTCGAATACGTACCTTTTTCTCCTTAGCCATGAGGCACATGTGTCGTTCGTTGGGAAAGAGTGAAGACTTGTTGAAGGCCGAGGCAGCTAGTCCTTCATCATCGGAGTCGGATGAAGAACAGTCGGAGTCCCACTCTTTTCCAATGTGCGCCTCGCCCTTAGCTTTTCTGTAGTTCTTCTTCCTTTCCTTCTTCCCATGCTTTTCTTGTGCCTAGTCATTGTTATTATCGGGACATTGTGCTATGAAATGACCAGACTTACCGCATTTGAAGGAGGAGCATTTTCCCCTTGATTTGTTCTTGCTAGGGTACTCCTTGCGTCCTTTCAAGGCGGTCTTGAAGCGCTTGATGATGAGCGCCATTTCGTCCTCGTTGAGCCCAGCAGCCTCCACTTGTGCTACCTTGCTAGGTAGCGCCTCCTTGCTGCTGGTTGTTTTGAGAGCAACGGGCTGCGGCCCGTAGAAGGGAAGCGATCCATTTAATGCATCGTCCACGTACCTTGCTTCCTTCACCATCATGCGCCCGCTCACGATTTTTTTGAGGAATTTCTCGGGCGTCATCTTGGTGTACCTGGGGTTCTCACGAATAAGGTTTACAAGATAAGGATCAATAACTGTAAATGACCTTAGCATGAGTCGGACGACGTCATGATCCATCCATCTTGTACTTCCGTAGCTTCGGATTTTGTTGACAAGGGTCTTGAGCCTGTTGTACGTTTGTGTTGGCTCTTCTCCCCTTATCATGGCGAATCTCCCCAGCTCGCCTTCCACCAGTTCTATCTTGGTGATCATGGTGGCGTCATTACCCTCATGAGAGATCTTGAGGGTATCCCATATTTGCTTGGCATTGTCCAAGCCGCTCACTTTGTTATATTCATCCCTGTATAGAGATGCTAGCAAAACAGTAGTGGCTTGGGCATTTTTATGAATTTGCTCATTTACAAATACAGGATTGTCAGTACTATCGAAATGCATTCCATTTTCAACAATTTCTCAAATACTAGGATGGAGAGAAAATAAGTGACTACGCATTTTGTGACTCCAAAATGAGTAGTCCTCTCCATCAAAGTTTGGGGGTTTTCCAAGTGGAATAGAGAGTAAATGGGCATTTGAATTGTAAGGAATGCGAGAATAATCAAAGGAATAATTTTGATTAATCGTTTTCTTTTTCGACGAAGAGTCTTCGTCCTCGTCGTCCCTTGGTGAAGAAGAGGAGGTGTCGCTGTCGTAGTAGATGATCTTCTTGATGCGCCTCTTCTTCTTTCCATCCCTCTTCTTGTGACTCAAGCTTGAGTCAGTGGACTTGTCATCTCTTGGCTCGTTGAAGAGGGACTCCTTCTCCTTGTTGTTGATCACCATCCCCTTACCCTTAGGATCTATATCTTCGGGCGGTTAGTCCCTAAATGAAGAGTACGACTCAGATACCAATTGAGAGCACCTAGAGAGGGGGGTGAATAGGTGATCCTGTAAAATCAAATACTAAATAGTCCAAACTTGGTTATGAAATGTTAGTCAGATCAAAACCGAGATGCTATAGCGAGAACTCTTCACTTGATTGTTCCTTAGAATGAGTATTAAACTTAGGAACAATAGCACAAGTGATTAAGTGAGAACTCAAGAAGAGAAACCAATCACAATAAAGATGACACAAGAGACACGATGATTTTATCCCGTGGTTCGGCCAATGCCTACTCCACGTTGTGGTGTCCTCCTTCGGTCAAGGATTGCACTCAATCCCTCTCAAGTGATCCAACGATCAAACTTGAGTACCACGGTTTTCTTCCTTAGTGATGTTTCCCGTTTGTGAGGAATCACCACAAGTTGGAGCCTCTCACCCTTACAATGTTGTTCACAAGAAAAACCACAAGAGTCGGGGCGAGAAAGAAACACACACACAAGCCAGAATCACAACAACAATACACACACATGTCAAGAAGAGAGCACACAAGAACAGTGCAACAAGTTCACAACACACTTAGTGCTCAAATCTCAGTCACGATGATCTGAATGCGTATATGCGGAGTTTAGGCATCTTAGGATGTTCAATGGAGGCTTGGTGTAGTGCTCCATGCGCCTAGGGGTCCCTTTTATAGCCCCAAGGCAACTAGGAGCAGTTGAAACTCCATTTGGTAGGCAATTCTTGCCTTCTGTTCGTATTTGCACCGGACTGTCCGGTGCACACCGGACAGTGAACAGTACGAGCATAGGACGCGGCAGAGAATCCCTTGATTGGCTGGTTTCCTTTTCTGTGGGGCACCAGACCGTCCGGTGTGGGGCACCAGACCGTCTAGTGCGCCATATGACCGTTGGCTCTTATCGGCGTGGCATGTAGCCGTTGCACGGCTGGAGCACAGGACCGTCCGGTGATTTATAGCCGACATAGCCAAGAAAAAACCCAAGAGTGACGAGTTGCGTAGACCATGCACCGGACTGTCCAGTGAATGGCACCGGACCGTCCGGTGCTGCGCAGTCAGCACCCTTTTCTTCGATCCTTTGTTCGTCTTCCTTTGACTTTTTTGGCCTTTACTTAGCTGAGTCCCTGGCACTTAGACAAGAGTGTTTACCATATAAAACAATTTACTAAGCATCTAGATCTTACCTTTATTCTTTATTTGCATCTCTTTAATAATTGGCACACATCACCATAAAACAATATGTGTTGGGCATCTAATCACCAAAATATTTATAGAAATGGCCCAAGGGCACATTTCCCTTTTACCCACGTCTTACACAAATGGTCTCAAATGAACACAAGAGTAAGGGAGGATTAGCAGCACACACAAGAGCGAGAGTTGCAACAACAACACGCACACAAGACAAGAACGAGCACACGAAAGCAGCACAACGGAGTTACAATTCAAAGAAGTGCTCGAATATTTATCACAATGAACCAGATACGTGAATGCGAAGTCTCGGCATCTTAGGATGTTCAAGGGTGCTTGGTGTACTGCTCCATGCGCCTAGGGGTCCCTTTTATAGCCCCAAGGTAGCTAGGAGCCGTTTGAACTCCATTTGGAAGGCTTTAGTTGCCTTCTGTCCTTGGGTGCACCGGACAGTCTGGTGCACCACCGGACAGTGAACAGTGCACGATTTCCTTCCTTTCTGGCGAAGCCGACCATTGCAGCCACCAGCCCCTATGGCACATCGGACAGTCCGGTGCGACCTAGTGACCGTTGGCGAAGTCCACGTGTCGCCCGCTAATCGCGCGACCGACCGTTGGCATGGGCGCGGCTGGCTCACCAGACAGTCCGGTGCACACCGGACAGTCTGGTGAATTATTGTCGCGGCGCGCTGAGTTTTTCCCGAGAGCAGCATGTTCGCCGGGGCGCCAGCCTAGGTACTGGACACTGTCCGGTGCACACCGGATAGTCTGGTGCACCGTAGGCTGGTGCAAGTTTGGCTGGACTTAGCCAAACTTCTCCAATCCGATTTCTCTCGATTTGACAAGGTTCCTAGCACTTAGTAGAATAATATTAGTACCAAAAACAATTTACTAAGGATAGAATCATACCTTGTTTTTCCATTAGCATCTCTTTGACACTTAACTTATATCAACCAAAATAATATGTGTTGGACATCTAATCACCAAAACATTTATAGAAATGACCCAAGGGCATATTTCCCTTTAAATGTGTCTACACTTGGTTGCGGCACTTAGGAGACTTGGGGTTTGAATATGGATGCATAGGAGATCCTTTTATAGCCCTAAATGAGTCCCTAGCCATTGCCCCTTCCTTGCAAAAAGATGCCAAATCCCAGCTGTCTATGGGAGCACTGGACTAGTCTGGTGCACCATCGGACCGGGTCCACGTGCCCCTAGTCCGCAATCTGATTACCACCTTCCATAGCTGACGGGCGCTAGACCAATCCCGTGCACCATCGGACCGGGTGCCATGTCAGCTAGCCGTTATGTCGCCATCACCTGTTGGAGAGAGCCGTTGGAGGGCGGTCCAGTGTGCCACCGGACCATGAACAGTGGAGCTCCGACGTTTTTTATAAATAAAATCCAAGATTTCACTATTCATGTACAGGCGGTCCGGTGCACCAGTCTACTTGAGCCTGCTCAGTCGGTCTGGTGCACCACTAGACCACTCGTGTAGATGGTCCGGTGTGCCCAGTCAGGCTGTAGTGAGGGCTATTTTCTCCATCTTTTCTCCAATCAAATTCAACTCTTTGGAGGACTTTCCTTTCGGTGTTTAGAGTCCGACCGCACACCTAGGGTTACCCTTGCGGTGCTTTTGGGTAGGACGATGTTGTTGACTGTAACTCAATGGTTCGTGCTGGAGGCACGGGAGAGGGACAAGCGATTTTCTGCATGTTCGAGCCACTTGGAGAGGCGTAATACCCTACTTCCTAGGGTGGATCTATATGTGATGGGTTACAAGCAATGTCTCCTGAATGGAGAAAAGCTAATGAGATAGGTCGATGGTCCATCAAAACGATGGGGTACCCCCAGAGCCTTATATACACGACCGTGGGGCACTCCATACGCACATGAGGATCACATGTCTGCTAAATAATAGTGAACCGACTGAACTAATCTTCTAAAAATCTCGCCGTCTCATCCCTAATCCGCCTCGTCATTTGAGGGCGTCGTGCGCGGGAAAGTCAGACGGTTTCTTTGGATAGTGCACGATTCAACGGATTACTTGGGCTTGAATCCGTTGCCTCCTCAGGTCGGCCCATTCCGCATGATTCAATGGATTGCGGGGTAACTGTCCCAAGGCCCCGCGCGAGGCCCTTTTGACTTCTAGTGGACCCGGGGGATATTTGTCCTCCACAAGCCCCCAATCTTTGAGTTGATTTTGAAATAATCAGCGCAAAGATTCTTGGTCCGACTTATGGTTTTGTTATATGGCCTGATTTGTGTTCTGCCGATGGGTGCACCGAAGGTGCACCCATTGGATGTAGCCCCGAGCTTTGAGTGGATTTTAAAAATAATCCATTCAAAGGTCTTCATCTCATGCTTTAGAAATCAGCATTTTATTTTCATGGGACTATAAATCTATTGGGTGCACCGAAGGTGCACCCAATGGGTGTAGCCCCCAAGCTTTGAGTGGATTTTAGAAATAATCCATTC
This sequence comes from Zea mays, assembly GCF_902167145.1. Classification (NCBI taxonomy): domain Eukaryota; kingdom Viridiplantae; phylum Streptophyta; class Magnoliopsida; order Poales; family Poaceae; genus Zea; species Zea mays. The sequence goes on along the minus strand of NC_050101.1, from coordinate 163,801,940 downwards.
AAAGGTCTTCATCTCATGCTTTAGAAATCAGCATTTTATTTTCATGGGACTATAAATTTATTGGGTGGTGCACCCAATGGGTGTAGCCCCCGAGCTTTGAGTGGATTTTAGAAATAATCCATTCAAAGGTCTTCATCTCATGCTTCAGAAATTCAAACGATGCCATCTGTCCATGCCTTATTAGGTCTGAAATTAATTTGATTGGTGACAGATTAGACGTCTGGCTAGTTGAGGCAGATGGCTCTCAGCTGGACATCACCCTGCTCTGTGCTTCAATGCTTCTGTTGATTAGACTTGCGCTTCAGTAGCCACATTTGGACTTCCTTCCATCTCAGTCGATCTCCTCCTTTTGTCATGGTATATTCATTGCGTATATTTTGTGGATATCGCTTCTTCAGAAAATCTTTGAAAATTCTGGGCGACACACCCAATGGGTGTGCCCAAGGGGTGTCTTGGTACGCAAAGTGTTTACCACGCTGTCCTGGGGTAGTAACTTGATGTGACCGAGAGGTGTAATCATTTGCCTGAGCAGTTGACTTAGGTCCAACCGGTGCCGTGTTACGCGAAGCGACGTCTATTGCCTGACTCATTTTCAGGCGGCTTGAATTGCTTATTGAATTCTTGCGACTGTTCGGCGAACGAAGTAGGAAGTGGATGGTCACCCCCAGCCTCTATAAATAGCCTGCTTGCCCTGGCTGTTCTCTTCACTTGCTTATTGATCACTTGCTTTCTTCTTTGTCTTCTTCTTCACTCCCTCCCTTTCCAACCGACCATTTAGAGTATAATCCAATTGGCTAAGTGGTTACCTGTTTCCATTCTCCTCTTAGCTTTTCTCTTTCTCCTCAAACAGAAACCCAAATGACACTTTCTCTACAAACATGGTTAGAGAGCAAAACTAAAGTGTCATATGCATTGAAGAAGGTGTGTGCAACTTAGTTAAACACGCAAACCTTGCATACTTAACCTTCTTCATTGTTTCGCCCTTTTTGGCCTATTTGAGGTCGATGTTGGATTCCAAATCGTCAAGTTGACTTGACTTGATCTAGATTGCCATCTATGAGCTGCAACACCCTGCAATGATCACATAGAGCATATTCAAACACAGGAACAACCCAAACTAAAGGTTAGAGTGAACTTAGCTCTTTTGGGTTTGCTTCCATGTTCTGCCTTTGACACTACTCCTCCTTTTATTGACATTGTCCTACTCTTTAATCTTGATCTTGAGCCTTATGAATTACACGACATAACCATAGGTATTACCCCATTGGTTATAAATCATGCCCTTAGGTAGTGATCCTCGATGCACCATAGCTCTTCTCAACTTGATCAACCTTGACTTTGCAAGTATTTTCCTCACCCCTAGCTTTAGGTACCTCGGTCTCCTTGACTTTCTCCCATGCACTCGATACATCAAAGTTCTTATTGCCTCCATCCTTGGCTTGATCAGTTGTCTCCAAGTTATGCACACTGAGTCTCACATAAGCGATGTTCATCTTCACTTAGCTTGTGATGTCTGTTGTCCAATTTCATCTCAATATTTGGACCATCACACCTGATCTCTTGTGTTGAACTCTATAAGCTTTGCATTAAGCACATGTTCAACACTTAGCAACACCTGTCAATCCTTTAATTGAGTTATCGCCAAGAAAACATCGTATCCTGAAGTAGACTTATGAATATCAGAATAGCTAGACCGTAATCAAGAGTGCCACGAAGACAATGAAGGATCCATTTGACCAATGAAAGGTGGGGAGCCTACGTGTTATGCATAAATAAGCATGTCTACTGGATAGCATAAGCAATATCTAGACAACTATAAGTGAGGTACCATAGGGCACTAGTAATGTTGTGGTAATCGGTGGCATTGTTAGGGTCTTCTACGGGTGAGAGATTTGACTGAGTATCAATAGGAGTACTGCAAGGCTTGCATTCAGACATACCAGCACGCTCAAGGATTTCGAAGATGTAGTGATGTCGAGATAGCTACATGGTGCCATGTTGTTTAGTCATAGACAATCCAAGAAAATGATGTAGGGGTTGGGGATCTTTTAGAGGAAATTCTTGCTGCAAGGCAACAATGGTGCGACGTAGCAGATATGTTGGCGAGGAAGTGAGGACGATATCATCATCATACAGTTGTAGGTAGACAGTCTCACTGCCACAGTGAAATATGAATAGTGATGTATAAGACTGAGCTACATCAAAACCCAATGAGAGGAGATGTGTAGAAAATCGATGGAACCATGCACGGGGCACCTACTTCAAGCCATAAAGAAATTTGTTTAGGTACCAAACATGGTCCAAATGAGTTGGATAAACAAATATAGAAGGCAAAACACAGTACACGGTCTCAGACAGGGTGTCATGAAGAAATGCATTGTTGACATCAAGTTGATGAACCGGCTAGTCGCGAGAGAGAGCTAGAGTAAGAACTGTCTGAATGGTTGCTGGCTTGACAATGAGACCGAAAGTATCATCGAAGTCAATACTAGGACACTGAGTGAAGCCCCATAGAACTCAACGAGCCTGGAAAGGAAATGTGCCTTTGGCCCATCTCTATAAATGTTTTGGTGATTAGATGTCCAACACATGTTATTGTGATTAATATGTGCTAAGTGGTTGAGAGATACAAATCAAAGAATCTAGGTATGACTCTAGCCTTAGTGAATTATTTTTGGAACTAACATATTTCTCTAAGTGCTAGGAACCTCGTTATATCAAATGAAATTGGATAGGAGAAGTTTGGCTAAGACCAGCCAAACTTGCACCAGCCTTCGGTGCACCGGACACTGTCCGATGCACAGGCTGGTCCAACAGCGAACTCGCTGCTCTCGGGAATTGGCGAGGGCACCGTGGCTAAAAATCACCGGACAGTCCGGTGGCGCACCGGACTATCCGATGAGCCATCAGCGCCCCACGCCAACGGTCGGCTACGCGATCAACAGGCGACACGTGGCTGAGCCAACGGTCACTAGGCCGCACCGGTCTATCCGGTGTGCACTGGACAGTGTCCGGTGCGCCAAGGGGACCAAAGGCTCAACGGTCGGCTTCGCCAGAAAAGGAAGGAGATCAGACACTGTTCATGTCCGGTGGTGCACCGGACTGTCTAGTGCGCCATCTGGCAGAAGGCAAAAATTGCCTACCAAATGGAGTTCCAACAGCTCCTAGCTGCCTTAGGGTAATAAAAGTGACCCCTAGGCACATGGAGCACCACACCAAGCCTCCATTGAACATCCTAAGATGGCTAGACTCCGCAACCACGCATTCGAATCATCGCAATTGAGATTTGAGTACTTTGTGAGCTATAGACTTGTTGCGTTGCTTTTTGTGTGCTCTCTTATTAACTTGTGCGCATGGGACTGTTGTGACTCTAGTCTTTGTGTGTGTTTATTTCCCTCACTTACTCTTGTGCTTTTGTTGTGATCAACTTTGTAAGGGTGAGAGGCTCCAACTTGTGGAGATTCCTCACAAACGGGAAAACAACTATAAGAAAGAAAACTGTGGTATTCATGTGGATCATTGTATCACTTGAAAGGGGTTGAGTGCAACCCTCGTCCATTGGGGCGCCACAACATGGAAGTAGGCAAGTGTTATACTTGGCCGAACCACGGGATAAAATCACCGTGTCTCTTGGGTCGCTTTTCTTTGTGATTGATCTCTTCTCTAGAGTTCTTGCTTAATCACTTGTGCTATTGTTCCAAAGATTCAATACTCACTCTAGAGGAACAATCAAGTGAAGAGTTCTTGATATAGCAACTTGGCTTTAATCTTACTAACATTTCATAACCAAGTTTGGGCTATTTAGTGTTTGTTTTCACAGGATCGCCTATTCACCCCCCCCCCTCTAGGCGCTCTCAGAGCCTTATTGAGAGCACCTAGAGGGGGTGAATAGGTGATCCTATAATCAAATGAATAAATAGCCACAAACTTGATTATTAAAGTGTTAGTTAAATCAAGTGGCTATGGAACACGCTCGTGCGAACAAAACAATCACAAGAAGCAACACACGAGACGCGTGATTTTTATCCCGTGGTTCGGCCAAGTAACACTTGCCTACTTCCATGTTGTGGCGTCCCAATGGACGAGGGTTGCACTCAACCCCTTTCAAGTGATCCAATGATCAACTTGAATACCACGTTATTTTCCTTTAGAGTATCTTTCCCGGTTGCGAGGAATCTCCACAATTTGGAGTCTCTCGCCCTTACAATAAAGATCACAAAGAAAGCACGAGAGTAAGGATGGGAGAGCAACACACGCAAGACTCAAATCCGCAGCACAACCACGCACACAAGTGAGGAAGTGAGCACACAAACATAGTGCGAGGAGTTTACAACTTGAATAGTGCTCAAATCTCAAGAACGATGATCCGATTGCGTGAAAGCAGAGTCTAGATGTCTTAGGATGTTTCTTGTAAGTTTGGTGTCCTGCTCCATGCGCCTAGAGGTCCCTTTTATAGCCCTAAGGCAGCTAGGAGTCGTTGGAGATCAATTTGGAAGGCCATCCTTGCCTTCAGTCGAGTGGTGCACCGGACAGTCCGGTGCACCACCGGACAGGCTCTGTAACTGTCCGGTGCGCGATCTCCTTCCATATTTGGCGCATCTGACCATTGCTCCTCCGGGCCCGTTGGCTCACCAGACAGTCCGGTGTGCCCAACCGATCACTAGAGCGAGACACGCGTCGCCCGCAGATTGCGCAGCCGACCGTTGGCCGCGAGCGCAGTTGGCTCACCGGACAGTCCGGTGCACCACCGGACAGTCCGGTGAATTTTAGCTATACGCCTCTGTTGTTTTCCCGAGAGCAGCCGGTTCACCGTCGGCCAGCCTTGCGCACCGGACACTGTCCGGTGCACCACCGGACAGTCCGGTGTGCCAGGCCCGAGCTGATGTTGGCTGCTCACAACCAACCTTTTTCAATTTGAATCCTCTTGTCTTGGTACTGTTTCTAGCACTTAGACGAACATGTTAGTATTCAAAAACCAATTTACTAAGTCTAGAAACATATCTCGTTATATGATTTGCACTTCTTACTTTATTTAGCACATAAGAACTTAATCAATCGTGTTGGGCATTTAATCACCAAAACATTATAGAAATGGCCCAAGGGCACATTTCCCTTTCAATCTCCCCCTTTTTGGTGATTCATGCCAACACATCAAAAAGCAACAAAAGAAGTGCAACATCAATGCAAATGAAGACCAAATTCTCTTAACTTAGGATTTGGTATATTTGGATCATTCTTTGCCACCACTTGGTTTGTTTTTGCAAATCAAATTCATTTTCCTATCTTTAAGTTAAACACGGTTGTTTGGGCACATAGAGAGATATTCCAAGAGTAAAATTAATCAAGTTATAAAAACTCCCCCCTTTTTCCCATAATCAAAATTCTCCCCCACAAGAGACCAAATTTTGCAATAAGAGTATTTTGAGCAAATCACAAATCCTTACTCTATTATTTTCAAAAATTCACAAGTGGTTGGCTGATCTATTTTGCTTTGCCCTTAATTTCTCCCCCTTTGGCAATAAGCACCAAAACGGGATCAGTCTTGGCCTTTTAACCCCATTGCCTCACCAAAAGTGTCAATTAAGAGGAAAAAGGTAATGAGAGCATAAGTACGAACTTGGAATTAAATACACTAATACCGGAGTGCAGTGGAAGTCTTTGCGTCGTCCAAGTTCAGTTTCCCTTTCAATGTACCTTTGAGACTACATCAGGTGTACTTAAACAAACATGTTAGTCTCAAAGGGTCAAGTTGTAGCACATCTCCCCCTAAATATGTGCACCATTTGCATATGGACTTGTGAGGTCCGGGGAGGACTTGTACAACTTGAGCACCATAAATATACAACGAATGATGTAAATGCTCAAAGTAACATGATCAAAGGCATAGAACACATGTATGCTAGATCAATCCAAGTTACGCTAATCTAAGACATTTAGCTCACTACGCAACCTGCAAAATGTTTTCTCATTCAATGGCTTGGTGAAGATATCGGCTAGCTAGTTCTCGGTGCTAATATGATAAATATCGATATCTCCCTTTTGCTAGTGGTCCCTCAGGAAGTGATGCCGGATGTCTATGTGCTTAGTGTGGTTGTGCTCAATAGGATTATTCGCCAAGCGGATTGCACTCTCATTGTCACATAGGAGTGGGACTTTGCTCAGATTGTAGACAAAGTCTCGAAGGGTTTGCCTCATCCAAAGTAGTTGTGTGCAACACTGTCCTATGACAACATATCGGCCTCAGCGGTGGATAGGGCAACTGATGTCTGTTTCTTGGAACTCCAGGACACCAGGGACCTTCCTAGAAATTGGCACGTCCCTGATGTACTCTTCCTATCAACCTTGCACCCGGCATAATCGGAGTCTGTGTACCCAATTAAGTCAAAGGTAGACTTCTTTGGATACCAGATCCCGAAGCACGACGTAGCAACTAAATATCAAAGAATTCGTTTAACGGCCACAAGGTGACACTCCTTGGGGTCGGATTGACATCTAGCACACATGCATACACTAAGCATAATGTTCGGTCTACTAGCACAAAGATAAAGTAGTGAACTTATCATTGACCAGTATGCCTTTTGATCAATGGACTTACCTCCTTTGTTGAGGTCAACATGCCTGTCCGTTCCCATTGGTGTCTTCGTGGGCTTGGCGTCCTTCATCCCAAACCTCTTGAGAAGATCCTGAGTGTACTTCGTTTGGGAGATGAAAGTGTCGTCCTTGAGTTGCTTCACTTGGAATCCAAGGAAGTAGGTCAACTCGCCCATCATCGACATCTCAAACTTTTGCATCATTACCCTGCTAAACTCCTCACAAGACTTTTGATTAGTAGAACCAAATATTATGTCATCGACATAAATTTGGCAAACAAAAAGATCGTCGTTGCAAGTCTTTGTGAAAAGAGTGGGATCGGCTTTCCCAACCTTGAAAGCATTAGAGGTAAGGAAATCTCTAAGGCATTCATACCATGCTCTTGGAGCTTGCTTAAGTCCATAGAGCACCTTAGAGAGCTTGTATACATGGTCGGGATACCTTTCATCCTCAAAGCTAGGGGGTTGTTCCACGTATACCTACTACTTAATTGGCCCGTTGAGGAAAGCGCTCTTTACGTCCATTTGAAATAGCCTAAAGGAATGGTGAGCAGCATAGGCTAATAATATTCGAATTGACTCTAGCCTAGCCACAGGAGCAAAAGTCTCCTCAAAATCCAAACCTGCGACTTGGGCATAACCTTTTGCCACAAGTCGAGCCTTGTTTCTCGTCACCACTCCATGCTCGTATTGCTTGTTGCGGAACACCCACTTAGTTCCCACAACGTTTTGCTTTAGACGTGGCACCAGGCTCCAGACTTCATTCCTTTTGAAGTTGTTGAGCTCTTCCTGCATGGCCAACACCCAGTTCGGATCTTGCAAGGCCTCTTCTACCCTGAAAGGCTCAATAGAAGAGACAAACAAGTAATGCTCACAAAATTTAGCTAGTCATGAGCGAGTAGTTACTACCTTGCTGATGTCACCCAGAATTTGATCGACGGGGTGATGTCTTTGGATCGATGCTCGGACTTGAGTTGGAGGGGCCCATGGTGCTTCTTCCTCCATCACTTGATCTTCCTGTGCTCGCCCTTGATCCTGCCCTTCTTTTTGAGGACCCTGTTCATCATCTTGAGTTGGGGGATGCACCAGTGTCGAGGAAGAAGGCTGATCTTGTTCCTGTAGTTCCTGTGGTCGCACATCACCTATCGCCATCGTGCGCATTGCGACCGTCAAAACTTCATCTTCATCTATATCATCAAGATCAACTTGCTCTCTTGGAGAGCCATTAGTATCATCAAATACAATGTCGCTAGAGACTTCAACTAATCCCGATGATTTGTTGAAGACCCTATATGCCTTTGTATTTGAGTTATATTCTAGTAAAAACCCTTCTACAGCCTTGGGAGCAAATTTAGAGTGTCTACCTTTCTTCACCAGAATGTAGCATTTGCTCCCAAATACACAAAAGTAAGAGATATTGGGTTTGTTACCAGTAAGAAGTTAGTAGGAGGTCTTCTTGAAGAGGCGATGCCGATAGAGCCGGTTTATGGCGTGGTAGGCTGTGTTCACAGCTTCCGACCAAAACCGCTCGGGCGTCTTGAACTTTCCAAGCATTGTTCTCGCCATGTCGATAAGCGTCCTGTTCTTCCTCTCTACCACACCGTTTTGTTGTGGTGTGTAGGGAGCGGAGAACTCGTGCTTGATGCCCTCCTCCTCAAGAAACTCTTCAACTTGTAGATTTTTGAACTCGGATCCATTGTCGCTTCTTATCTTCTTCACCTTTAGCTCAAATTCATTTTGAGCTCTCCTTAAGAAGCGCTTTAGAGTCCCTTGGGTTTCTGACTTATCCTGTAAAAAGAATACCCAAGTGAAGCGGGAAAAATCATCAATAATTACAAGACCATACTTACTTTCACCGATGTTGAGGTAGGCAACGGGTCCAAAGATGTCCATGTGAAGAAGCTCCAGTGGTCTTGATGTTGTCATCACATTCTTGCCGTGATGAGTGCTTTCCACCTATTTCCCTGCCTGACATGCTGCACAAGGTCTGTCTTTCTCAAAACAGACATCGGTTAGTCCTAACACATGATCTCCCTTTAGAAGCTTATGAATGTTCTTCATCCCAACATGTGCTAGACGGTGATGCCAAAGCCAGCCCATATTTGTCTTAGCTATTAAGCATGCATCTAGACCGACATTCTCTTTCGAAAAATCAACTAAGTAGAGCTTGCCATCTAATACACCCTTAAAAGCTAATGGACCATCACTTCTTCTAAAGACAGATACATCAACGTTTGTAAACAAGCAATTGTAACCCATGTGACACAATTGACTTACAGACAGAATATTGTACCCGAGCAACTCTACTAAAAATACATTCGATATTGAGTGCTCGTTAGTGATGGCTATCTTGCCCAAGCCTTTGACCTTGCCTTGGTTCCCATCTCCAAAGATGATCGTATCCTGGGAATCCTTATTCTTGATGTAGGAGGTGAACATCTTCTCCCCCGTCATGTGGTTTGTGTATCCGCTGTCGATAATCCAGCTTGAGCCCCCGAATGCATAAACCTGCAAGGAATTTAAGCTTGGGTTTTAGGTACCCAACTCTTGTTGGGTCCTACAAGGTTAGTCACAATAACTTTTGGAACCCAAATACAAGTGTTGTCTCCCTTGCATTTGCATCCCAACTTCTTAGCAACTACTTTTGTGTTCTTACATGAAAGTACAAATGAAGTATTGCAAGCATGATAAATGGTAGAAGGTTCATTGCACATACCCCTAGGCGCATGAGACACAACATGATTTCTCCTAGGCCTACTTCTACCGTGAATAAAAGTGGAGCTAGAGGCAAACATAGCATGTGAATCATTATAAGCAGCATGAACATAACTCTTATTATAATGAGAACGGCTAGCAATTTTCTTATCATAAATAAAAGCATGGTTCCTTTGAGGACTACTCGCCATAGGGGCCTTCCCTTTCTCCTTATTGCGAACGGGAGTCCTTTGGCTTGTTAAGTTCTTGGTTTCCTTTCGAAAACCAAGTCCATCCTTAATTGAAGGGTGTCTACCAACAGTGTAGGCATCCCTAGCAAATTTCAATTTATCAAAATCAACCTTGCAAGTCTTAAGTTGGGCATTAAGACTTGCCACCTCATTATTTAATTTAGTAATAGAAGCAAGATGTTCATCACATGCATCAACATCAAAATCCTTACATCTATTGCAAATAACAATATGCTCTACACATGAACTAGTTTTGTTAACTTCCTCTAGAATAACTTTTAATTCATCATTTAACTTCTTTAAACTAGAGACAGATTCATGGTAAACAGATAACTCAGAGGATAGCATTTCATTTCTCTTAATTTCTAAAGCAAGAGATTTTTGAACCTTAACAAACTTGTCATGTTCCTCATATAATATATCTTCTTGCTTTTCTAGCAATCTATCCTTTCATTTAGAGCATCAATTAATTCATTAATTTTGTCTACCTTTGCTCTATCTAGTCCTTTAAACAAGTCAGTGTAATCTACTTCATCATCGAAAGAATCCTCATCACTAGAAGAAGAGTACTTTGGGGAATCTCGAATACGTACTTTCTTCTCCTTAGCCATGAGGCAAGTATGGCGTTCGTTGGGGAAGAGCGAAGACTTGTCGAAGGCCGAGGCAGCCAATCCTTCATCGTCGGAGTCAGATGAAGAGCAGTCAGAATCCCATTCCTTTCCAAGGTGTGCCTCGCCCTTCGCCTTCTTGTAGTTTTTCTTCTTCTCCCTCTTCCCGTACTTTTCTTGTCTCTGGTCATTATCATTATCGGGGCACTGTGCTATGAAATGATCAGTCTTACCGCATTTGAAGCAGGAGCGCTTTCCCCTTGTTTGGTTCTTGTTGGGGTATTCCTTGCGTCCTTTCAAGGCGGTTTTGAAGCGCTTGATGATGAGCGCCATTTTGTCCTCGTTGAGCCCGGCAGCCTCCACTTGTGCTACCTTGCTCGGTAGTGTCTCCCTGCTGCTCGTTGCTTTAAGGGCAATGGGCTACGGCTCGTAGATGGGCAGTGGACCATTTAGCGCATCATCCACGTATCGCGCCTCCTTCACCATCATGCGCCCGCTCACAAATTTTTCGAGGATCTCCTCGGGCGTCATCTTGGTGTACCTGGGGTTTTCACAAATAAGATTGACAAGATGGGGGTCAATTACAGTAAATGACCTTAGCATGAGTCGGACGACATCATGATCCGTCCATCTTGTGCTTCCATAGCTTCGGATCTTGTTGACTAGGGTCTTGAGCCTGTTGTAGGTCTGAGTTGGCTCCTCTCCCCTGATCATTGCAAACCTCCTCAACTCGCCTTCCACTAGTTCCATCTTTGTGATCATAGTGGCGTCGTTTCCCTCATGAGATATCTTGAGGGTGTCCCAGATTTGCTTAGCGTTGTCCAAGCCACTCACTTTATTATATTCATCCCTGCAAAGTGAAGCTAGCAAGACAGTAGTGGCTTGGGCATTATTATGAATTTGTTAATTAATGATCATAGGATTATCAGTGCTATCGAAATGCATCCCATTTTCTACAATTTCCCATATGCTAGGATGGAGAGAAAATAAATGACTACACATTTTATGACTCCAAAATGAATAGTCCTCTCCATCAAAGTGTGGAGGTTTTCCGAGGGGAATTGATAGTAAATGCGCATTTGAATTGTAGGGAATGTGAAAGTAATCAAAAGAATAATTTTGATTGACCGTCTTTTTCTTTGACGAGGAGTCGTCGTCGTCGTCCCTTAGTGAAGAAGATGATGCATCGCTGTCGTAGTAGATAATCTTCTTGATGCGCCTTTTCTTCTTCCCTTCTCTCTTCTTGTGACTTGAGCCTGAGTCGGTAGGCTTGTCGTCTCTTGGCTCGTTGAAGATGGACTCCTTTTCCTTGTCGTTGACCACCATCCCCTTTCCCTTAGGATAGATCTCTTCGGGCGGTTAGTCCCTTAGATGAAGAGTACGACTCCAATACCAATTGAGAGCACCTAGAGGGGGGTGAATAGGTGATCCTGTAATCAAATGAATAAATAGACGCAAACTTGATTATTAAAGTGTTAGTTAAATCAAGTGGCTATGGAATACGCTCGTGCGAACAAAACAATCACAAGAAGCAACACACGAGACGCGTGATTTTTATCCCGTGGTACGGCCAAGTAACAGTTGTCTACTTCCATGTTGTGGCGTCCCAATGGACGAGGGTTGCACTCAACCCCTTTCAAGTGATCCAATGATTAACTTGAATACCACGGTATTTTCCTTTAGAGTATCTTTCCCGGTTGCGAGGAATCTCCACAATTTGGAGTCTCTCGCCCTTACAATAGAGATCACAAAGGAAGCACGAGAGTAAGGATGGGAGAGTAACACACGCAAGACTCAAATCCGCAGCACAACGATGCACACAAGTGAGGAAGTGAGCACACAAACACAGCGCGAGGAGTTTACAACTCGAATAGTGCTCAAATCTCAGGAACGATGATCTGATTGCGTTAAAGCAGAGTCTAGATGTCTTAGGATGTTTCTTGTAAGCTTGGTGTCTTGCTCCATGCGTCTAGAGGTCCCTTTTATAGCCCCATGGTAGCTAGGAGCCGTTGGAGATCAATTTGGAAGGCCATCCTTGCTTTCTATCGAGTGGTGCACCGGACAGTCCGTTGCACCACCGGATAGGCCCTGTAGCTGTTCGGTGCACGATCTCCTTCCATATTTCGCGCATCTGACCGTTGCTCCTCCGGGCCCGTTGGTGCACCGGACACTGTCCGGTGCACACCGGACAGTCCGGTGTGCCCAACCGACCGTTGGAGTGAGACACGCGTCGCCCGCAGATTGCGCAGCCGACCGTTGGCCTCGAGCGCAGTTGGCTCACCGGACAGTCCGATGCACCACCGGACAGTCCGGTGAATTTTAGCCGTACGCCTCTGTCGTTTTCCCGAGAGCAGTCGGTTCACCGTCGGCCAGCCTGGCGCACCGGACACTGTCCGGTGTGCTAGGCACGAGCTAATGTTGGCTGCTCACAGGCAACCTTTTTCAATTCGAATCCTCTTGTCTTGATACTGTTTCTAGCACTTAGACAAACATGTTAGTATTCAAAAACCAATTTACTAAGTCTAGAAACATACCTCGTTATATGATTTGCACTTCTTACTTTATTTAGCACATAAGAACTTAATCAATCGTGTTGGGCATTTAATCACCAAAACATTATAGAAATGGCTCAAGGGCACATTTCCCTTTCACTTATACCGATCAAGAGATCCGTTTAGATGTAACTTATGACGAAATAATCATTTACCCATGACAAGGTTTACACCAGCTGGATGAGGAACAAGATCTTAGCTGCCATTATCCTTCAATGCTTCAAATTCAGTAGTCATGGCCTTGCGCCATTTGGTGTCAGCAAGAGCGCCACTGTAAGTTTTGGGAATGGGTGAGAGTGATGTAGTGTGGAGATTTAGTTGATCTATTGCAAGGTGAAACCCTGTTTTGCCTCTAGTGATCATGTGATGCGCTTTGATGACTGCGGGAACTGGAACAACAGGAGGAGCACACCCGGTATGGCTGACCGGAACAGCTGCTTGGGTGAGCAGACTTGGTGGCGTAGGAGATGAAATAAAAGCCTTGCCCGATGCGACTGCCTATGTTGAGTGGGCCAGTCGGAGGTGGCACCGAGACTGTGCCAGCCTCACTGCTATCAACCACAAGAGGGCAGACAATGGAGGTGGGTGACATGTACCGCTCCTGCCGACAACTGCCTATGGAGGCTTGATGTCAAAGGTGGGTGATGGTTGGCCTGCTTGAGCAGCAAGCGAAGTTCCATGGTTAGCAGCCCATGGGCCAGTTTTGCAGTCGTTGGCCCATGGGGAGAGGCCTACATGGACAAAAGGAACGAGCATGGCTAGTTTAGCTCGCATAGTGGGAGTCGATGCTCGAGGAGTTGTCCTTCTGGCAGTGCCTTGTGGCTTGGAGTCAGCAGGTGTGGGAAATAGATATCCCATGGGTCTTTATAAGCATGGAAATCTTCCATGGGCTTTCTAATGGGCCTTCGACGGTTTGCCTAGCAAGGTGTACCATTGGGCCACGTCCATATTAGAGATGGCAACGGGTACGTACCCGCCGGGTATTGTCTTTCCATACCCGCACCCGCGACAAAAAAATGTACCCGACACAATACCCATACCCAGTTGCGGGTAGAAATGTTTACCCATACCCGTACCCGAGTGGGTATTGTTACTTGACGGGTAACCCATACCCGGCAACCACCCGATACATATTAACTAAGTTAGGTAAAAAACAGTAGCAAGAGTACAAGACAGCAGTTCAAATCACTCTCACGCCATTGCCTCACATAGTCACATGAGTACAAGCCATAAGTTCACAAGTTGCAGCTTACAGGCTTAAAGTTACATCCACCGGATAATATGAGAAATTGAGAACACAGCAACAATTGCCCACATGAGTACATGACCGCATCACAGATATTGTTGGTTAACCACACAATAAAGTTTGAGTAGACAACAGCACATAAGCCACGCGTTTGTCTCTAAATGTACGTTACTTTACAACTACCAGGCTACCAAAAGAACTAGTTTTTCATGCACCAAAAACATGTGACCATGACACCAATCACATCATCGATGTTGCAGCCAGCAGGCAATAGGCTGTTAGAGTTTAGACTTGACTTTATTAATTCAAAGGGAAAGCTCCTACATGAACAAATTTAGAATTAGTTAGCAGTGAAGGCACAGAAATAATTAAACAAGGACAAGTTAGAAAGAATAACCTGAAGGCCCTCTTGTATGTCTTGGAGACAAGACCAAAAGGTAGCAGGTTTCTTGCTCCTATCATCAACTAGAAACACAAATGTATAAGATTTTAGGCATGAGTATAAATAAAATATGAATTCTACAGACTACAACAAACCAACTGTATACCTTTGTACTTGTTCCGAAGCTAGTTTTGGGAACACATGAGAGCCTCCAACATCTTAGAAGTGAGCCTGCTACGATGCTCACTAAGAACTCTACCCTCAGTGATGAAAGCTGACTCCGAAGCAACAATTGTAACAGGGATAACATATATATCCCTTGCAATCAAAGGGCGGAAGTGGCAGCGGCGTCCCTTTGGGACGACGGGGCATCAGCAAAGGGCGAGACGAAGATGCGGTCATGCGGAGCTACAAGGTTAAGACGAGGAAGATGAACGAGGTTCAAGAAGAAGCATCACCGGCCGTCGTCGTTTGTGTTGTCATTGGTCACCGCCATGGATGCTGGATGCAGGAGCAGGACGGCAGGAGGCTGGACCGCTGGAGGCAGGAGCAGGATGCCTCAGCGACTCAGCATGGGGACTGGGGAGCGACCGAGCGAGGTACTGTCGGCCAGGCGACCAGCCCGCTAGCCGGAGCGGCTGTCATTGGAGAACCAGTGGCGGCGGCGGGTTGGGGCTTGGCCGCTTGGGGTTTTGGGGGAACCGGGGAACCAACTAGCTAGGGTTTGCAGTTTTCTTCTGCCGGCCAGACGCACACATTTTTTCCACTGACGCACGGCTTGGCTTGACGGGCTGACGGCTTGAGGCCCGCTTGAGTACTTGACCGCTTGACAGCTTGAGTAGTTGAGACGTTGAGTGCTTGCTTGATGGCCCACGTGTCAGACACTGCCTGTGTATATAAATTGGCGGGTATAAATTACCCACGAGTAGACGGGTATGGGTACTATGCAGCCGAACTCGTACCCGATATACCCGATGGGTATATGATTTTGTCCAATAACGTACCCGCGGGTGACAAAATGCTTCCACACCCGCCTCTATACCGGGTAAAACCCATCGGGTTTGCGGGTTTTGGGTACCCGTTGCCATCTCTAGTCCAGATTGGATGAGTTCGACCAAGAAGGGTGACAACCAGAACATTCAATTTATACGCGGCTGACATAGAAGGAGCGCTAATGCCTCGCGCGCACAGTTCCCATGTACGTGAAGAGCTAGATACTCAGTAGATAACTCGGAGGAAAGGCGACCGAACTCTGGATGAGCAGGAGCACCTGTCACGTCAAAGATAGACTTAGGTAGGATCAAATAGACTTCATGGCTTGTAAGGGATATCCCTCTGGTCCCCTATATAAGGCCGAGGGGGTACCCTACAAAACAAGATCATCTCGTCAACCCACTCATAGCAACCACGCCATTATTAGATTGATAGGAGAATTCATCCATCACCGCCCACAACTCATCTATAACTCGTACACACTAGCAAAACTCAATACTCAACACCAACAAGACATAGGGTATTACACAATCCAACAGCTCGAACCTGTATAACTCTTTTGTGTTCCGACATGCATCCACATGTACCATCAAGTTGCAATCAACGACGTTGTCCTGCCTAAAAGCATCACATGGGATACCCCGTGGTGTCTAGTCAGGTCATAAACACCGACAACAGGGCATGCACGGTTGGTGCTGAAGTTCTTGCAATACCACATGTTCCAATGGAAAGCATGGAAGAGTCAACCTCAAACAAAAAAATCAAGGTTAGTGTCATCAGGTGTCGAGGGCATCAGTTCAGTGAAGGGAAAATAGTTCTCATCAAAAGTGACGTGATGAGAGTTGATGACACAGTTTGAGGTCATGTCAAGGCACCGATAACCCTTATGTTCTACGGAGTAGCCAAGAAAGGTGCATAGGGTGCAGCGAGGTGCGAGTTTATTAGCAATGGTCACAAAAATATTGGGATAGCAGTGGCATCCAAAACATGAAGATGATCATATGTGGGTGGAGAGCCATGCAAAGAATTATAGGGGTGAAGAAATGGAGTGGTTTGGTTGGATGGCGGTTGATCAAACATGCTGGCTTCAATCAGAAGGGCACACACAACATTATTATTGGTCCGAATGAAGCATTCAGCTTTGCCATTTTGTTGGGAATTATAGGGGCATGACATTTGGAGAGAGACGCTGCAAGTGGCAAAGAATGAGTGGGACAAAGGGTATGGGCGTATGACCGAGCTATGAAGACAAACTTCAAAATGCATGTTTGGTATCAGTACTCCATGCCTGACTTACCACCGTATGGGCTTTTCTGCACCTAATGTGTTCACATTAAGTTCCCATGACTAGTTTGCAAGGAAGCTCTTAGGTTCATTTGGTTGAAGAGGGGTGACAAATATTTGTCGTTTGATAAACATCGACAATTTTTCCCTCTTGGCCATTTTTATATTAAACTATACTCTTAATTGCAGGTTGTTGGACAAAGATGGTGGGTGGTGGGATGAGGACGAGGAGGGGAAGGAGGAACACCCGTAGGACGTACGGGGAGGTGAAGCAGGACGACAACGCTTAGTAGCAGGTGGAGTAGCAGACCGCTGTTGATGCGACGCAGTAGGATGACGACGTCGCTCAGTAGGACGTCTCAGGTTTGAGGAACATTTCTTATGAGTCTCCCTCAATGACCCATAATTCGTGACAGGCGGCCGCTGATCCGACCCGATGGGGAGAGGTATGTAACTTTAGATGTTGTCGCTGCTTTTTCATATTATGTGTTCAAATTCGTAATAGAAACTAATACTTTTTCTTTATCACTTGGACAAGTCTTGGGAGGTTGTGGAGAATGCAGGGGGTCACGGTCGCAACCCTAATTGCATCCTTGGCCTTCTGTGCAGGGAACACTTCCCTGGACTTGTTGAGTACGCCGGAGTGACGGGTCTAGCCTACACCTTCGACCACTACGTCGTCGCCCCCGATGCATTAGATCAGGACGGCAGGGAATTCAACAACAAGGCGGAGCGGGTGAAGCAAGGGCTGTGGGTTAGTCTTCCTCGCACTATATTGTATAATATGTCGCATTCGTTGCACATTCTTGAAATAATGTATGGATACATCGTCTTTGTATGCAAGATTCTTCAGATACGAGGCTGGATACGAGGCCAGGGCGGATGTGGTGGCTACCACGAGCTGTAAGAAGCTCATCATGGATATGCAGTATGAGGCATGAATCCACGCAATCGTCACTTACCATGGCTCCGTCCTTGGAGAGAAGGTGAGCAATTAGGACGCCCGAACCATGTCGTTGACTCAGGACCATTACTTGCAGGTAATTATAGAACTTTAATATTCATATTAAATATGCTTAATTTTATCTTTTGATAAGTTGTGCACTTGTTTTTTTTGTAGATGATTCCTTATTTGTGCGTCACGCATCCTCAGTGCTGGGAGCAGATGATGCAGAGGTGGTGCTCGCCTGAGTGGGACGAGGCGTAAAACGCTAGCCGAGAACGACGTCTGATGATGCAAGGTCCCTCCCACCACCAAGGCAGTCGCAACCTCGGCAAATATGCAAAAGCATGGGTACACGCTCTTTTTTATTCAGGTATATAACTTTCGATTAAGCGTGATTTCTAACCATCTCATTGGTTTTCTTGCAGTCGGCCTTATATGGTGGCTAGCCTTGCTCCATCTTTTCGGCGTATGTGATGGCCCACAAGGGAAAGACGATGTCCGATGTCACCTACAACCCGAAAGACGAGCCTGAGACGTATAGCAACCCCGCTGTCTATAGCCGCCACTGCCATGGCAGAGGAGGTCCATGGGCCAGATTACGATCCAAGGACCGAGGACATTAACGGAGATGTCTTCATGAGGTCGGAGGAGGCAAGAGGCATGGACGGTATTGGATTGTCGATGGGGCAATTGACTCGTCGTTCACTCCCAATATCTCAGGTGCGAGTAAGGAGCGCGATCCCAGCCATACGACCTCGACAGGATAGCTCACATCACCGGATACAACAACTCTAGGTTATTACTTATCTATTCGTCGTTCAATGATTATTATATACCTTCTCTTTTTATTATCGTAACATTAGGGCAAAATATTACGTGCTTAGCTAGATGATGAGAGGAGGCAACATGAGAAGATGGAGAAGAGGATGGCAGAGATGTTTCGGTACATGCAGAGCCTTGGCGCCACATCTAGTTTTGCTCCTCCACCTCCGTTGTTCCCCGCAGCTGACCCTGCTCAGTTCCATACTCCTATGAGTATCAAAATTCAAGTCCTACATGATATATATTTATCTGGTATCACACATGCAATACCTTCTTTGTGCAGGGACAATCAGCAGCATCGAACAACCCTCATGGATCGCCCAGCCCTTCGCCGAACTAGTCCAGCCACCCACCACACTGAGATACTTTGTGGACATGATCTTATGTTTGTTGGTGTTGTTAATACTTTGTGAGATAACTTGGTCTGAACTTGTTGATGTTGGTAATACTTTGTGAGATACTTGAGACTTATGTTTGTGGATGTTGGAGACTTATGTTTGTGTCTGAACTTGTTTGATGTGGTGATATTTGTGAGATTTATGGTCTTTGTGAGATATATAGTGTGTATGATGTATGTGATGAATCTATGATATCTATGATGTATATGTGATCGTTATGTGATATATCTTTCTATTGTTTGGATGAAATAATAAAAAGAAAAAATGGGTTATTCTGGTCACTTTGCCAAGTGTAACACTCGACAAAGAGGTACTTTGACGAGTGTCTGACCATAGCACTCGGCAAAGAAGATACACTTGGGTACCGGTAAGGCTTCTTTGCCGAGTGTTGTGTCTGAGGTACTCGGCAAAGAGACTGTCAAAGGGGCCCACTGGTGCTCCCATTGCTGAGAGCTAGAACAGCTGGCACTCGGCAAAGAAGCAACCTTCGTCAAGTGTCTCCTAATGCACTAGACAAAGAGACTGTCAAAAGGGCCCACTGGTGCTCCCGTTGCGGAGGGCCGGTACAGAAGACACTCGTTGAATTCTCCGTTACTGTTACTTGGCATCATGATGACGACTTTTCTTTGTCGAGAACCAGGTGACACTTGGCAAAGTCTTTGCCGAGTGCCCGACAAAAAGTATTTGGCAAAGAAGCTGTTACCGATGTACATTCCGCTGAGACTTATTTGCCAAGTGTCTCTAAGAATTATAGGCATTTTCCATATCATTTTAATTCCATAAATTAGTATTATGATGATGACATATACCAAATAATTAATCATAGAAATCATGATCTCAAATATATCCATAACAATATGGATCATGAGAACACAAAGAATATGAATCATATAAATATAATAAGTATATATGTAACACCCCAGGTGTTTATATTCCGCTTGACAACGAGTATGGATTTTAGCATGTGATATCAGTGAATAAGACGGACACTAAGGTCTAATTATTTTAATCTATCGCGATTTTAATATCGCATCTATTTCGTCTGTCGTGAGTTCGACATCATTTTTATCTATCCGGGCTCCTCCTAAATTTTCGTGATGTTCGGAACATCGTTATTCCGAAAATCGGTGCGTCCGGTGATTATTTAAACTCATCGCCCGCGCGAATACAAAATTCGGAAGCCCGACTCACTCGGATGATTTTTATCCCAGGCAAATTAATTTGAACTCGTCTGCAGTACTCCCCATGCCGCGCCCAGCTCACGAAGTTCCCTGCGCGTCCTGGATCGCCCAGCGCCGCGCCCGGCTCCTTGCTCGTCCTGGCCGCGACCTCGTTGTGGGGCACTGCTATCACCATCGCGCCGCGGCTCCCAGCTTCTCCATGCCCCAAGCTCGCCTCGGCTCCTCGCCTCACCCATGGCCGAGCGGTTATTCCCCCCCCCCCCCTAGCACGTTCCTGCTCGGCGCCCACCTCCCTGTGCTCCTTGTTCCAAGCTCGTCGTTGAAGCTCCATGCGCGCTGTCGTTGCCTAGCTCGCGTCCCGCTCTTGCTCCAGCTATGGCGCTTCGTCGCCACAGTACCCTGTCCTCTACGCGCTCTGCTTTTTGTGCGTGCGTGCTCGCCATCTCTGTTCCAGTCATCCGCACAATTTTCTCTGCTCCCTTGCCATGGTCGTCGCGCGCCTGCGCGCAGCTCGCACCCTGCTAGCCCCTGCCGCGGGTTGTCGAGCTCTTTGCGCACGCGCAGCTCGCTCTTTCTTTGTTTGCCACGCGCACGAAAATTCTCTGCTCGCAATGGCATGTCGAGTTTCCGCGTCGAGTTTCTCTCTTCCGTGCCGGTTGTCGTCTCCGAGTCGTTTTGGTAATTTGGTCGACGTCGTAGGATGAATGAGATCTCAATAGGTCTCGGTGTTTGCGGGACTGTAGATGTTAAAAAAATGGGAAGTTTTACTAATATATATAATACACAGGTTACCCGGTAAATTAGTTTAGAAAGTTAATAAAATTCTTCTATCAAATTTTATAAGTATTAGATGTCCACAAATTGTGAAGTTAAAAGTTATAAGTCGTTTAGGGTGCTCTCTAAACTAGGTATAATATTCTGTGTGTGTTAGTCGCTTTCATAATTGGAATGGATGGTGATTGCTACCTCGACTGTTTAGCTAAGTTGTAAGAGCATGATTGTCGTAAGTAACAATATATCGATAACTAGTGTCTGTAATCTCTCGTCATTAAATAGGTTATTTCTCTTTTGCATAGCATCGTAATATCTTGTGTTATTGTTCCTTATATGCATTCATATGCATAATGCATTTTATTCAGGTACGTTAATTAATCGCGTGATGCGGAAGACGACCCAAGTCGACCCCAAGCACGGGCTAATCCGCAGGATGATGCTGATGGATTAACCTGAAGAGGGATAATCGGAACAAATGCGAAGACAAAGGATGGTCGTCAAGTGGACGTCGTCTAACAACACTAACCTAGTGTTATTCAGGCAAGCCCCGGTGCATGCAACCCCTTCCTTGTGTTTTTAAATTACTTTTACACACTTTAAGTCTAGCGAAATGTGCATTAGGTTTATAGGAGTTGCTTGGAAACCCTTTGATGCATTGCCTACCTTGATATCCACACCTTTATAGATACTTCTGATGAAATATCAAAATATGATTTACAAAAATGCTTAGCCCTGCTCAGATCTTGTGAATAGAGGTTGTCTTTTGCATTAAGGCCTAGCTCAGGGGTTATCCTGAGGAAAGATGGCTTCTACCTACAAGAATATTTTCATTGAGAGCGTGGTGGGATCTTACTGCAAAGTTCCCTTTGATGCTCTTTTCATCCTAAGGAATACAAACAATCCTAAGGGTGGAAGTACTTAAATCGGGACTTGGGCTTGGAACAGGTGATGTTCTACCCAGGTTGATTAAGGATTGGATGCGTATGTAGGCCTGCTGATCAAGGACTATCTTAACTGGCCACATGCCTTGGATATGGGACAGGGTAAGCTTTGCCTCAGGCAGACTAATACCAGAATAAGATAACACGCAATGGGAGTGGAGAGATGGCGAGAGTAGCGTATACCCTCTGTGGCAAGAGGCTGGACGGTGGTGTATCTGTGCTCTCGGTTGGCGTGAACCTGATCTGGTCTTAAAAACCCCAGTGGCGAGTTGACATATGCAAGAGTTAAGTGCTACATATGTCGTGTGGTTAGAGATCCTCAGCTGAGTAAATCGATTCGGATCGCCGTTATATCCCCAGACAGTGGAGACTTGGTCACTGACCTGCAACCTAAGTCAGGATGTGAACATTATGAATAAAAATGATGTTGTATTGATGAGATGGTGAAATTAGACTAGATGCAAACATAGTCTATTAAAATTTAATCTGGCGTTAAAATATTGAAAGTAAGGACTCACTTTAGTAAGCTATTTCTGCAAAAGTATCTAATTTGATTCTTGCTAAAACTTTTCCTTGATTCCCAAATCCAGCATACCCTTGAGAGTCTTTTCTTTAGTCGGGTAAGTTTTGCTGAGTACTTGCGTACTTAGGGTTTTATTCCCTGTTGTTTTTCAGGTTTTAGTTTTGTGCTGCTGTTGATGGTGTTAAGTGCCGGTGGGCTCGACCACTACAAGAAACTGGTTAAAGAACGTGGGTGAAAAACCGTCGAACTTAATGTAATAGGCCGTCGAACTTACCATAAGAACGTGGGTTTACCCACGAATATAGCCGACGGCGATTTTTGGACGAACTTAAAGAAGTAAGTTCGACGGCCCCCACGTTCTTAAGGTTAAGAACGTGGGTACCGTCGAACTTAACGTTAAGAACGTGGGTACCGTCGAACTTAAGGTTAAGAACGTGGGTTTTTAAGTTCGACGGGGGCCATCGAATATTTTCCCATAAGTTCGACGGCACCCACGTTCTTAACCTTAAGTTCGACGGTGCCACGTGGCCGTCGAACTTATGGGTCGTGCGTGGGTCGGCGAGGGCTGTCCATTAAGTTCGACGGTACCCACGTTCTTAACCTTAAGAACGTGGGTACCCACGTTCTTAACCCTTTTCCAGAAAAAAATAAAAAATACAGAAATGTAAATATAGACACACATAATATCACATGCAACACAATATATCACATACAATACAGATTTCAAACACATTGATATATGTTCATATCACAAATTCACATAAGTCCAAATATATAAGTTCGCAAATTCACATAAGTCCAAATACATAAGTTCACAAATTCACACATGTTCACATCCATAGTTCACAAGTTCAAACACACAAGTTCAAACATTAGCTCCATTGCTCTCGATCAGGACATCGGATTGTTGTTCGTGTCTCCTAATGCACTAGACAAAGAGACTGTCAAAAGGGCCCACTGGTGCTCCCGTTGCGGAGGGCCGGTACAGAAGACACTCGTCGAATTCTCCGTTACTGTTACTTGGCATCATGACGACGACTTTTCTTTGCCGAGAACCAGGTGACACTTGGCAAAGTCTTTTCCGAGTGCCCGACAAAAAGTATTTGGCAAAGAAGCTGATACTGATGTACATTCCGCTGAGACTTATTTGCCAAGTGTCTCTAAGAATTGTAGGCATTTTCCATATCATTTTAATTCCATAAATTAATATTATGATGATGACATATACCAAATAATTAATCATAGAAATCATGATCTCAAATATATCCATAACAATATGGATCATGAGAACACAAAGAATATGAATCATATAAATATAATAAGTATATATGTAACACCCCAGGTGTTTATATTCCGCTTGACAACGAGTACGGATTTAAGCATGTGATACCAGTGAATAAGACGGACACTAAGGTCTAATTATTTTCATCTATCGCGATTTTAATATCGCATCTATTTTGTCTGTCGTGAGTTCGACATCATTTTTATCTATCCGGGCTCCTAAATTTTCGTGATGTTTGGAACATCATTATTCCGAAAATCGGTGCGTCCGGTGATTATTTAAACTCATCGCCCGCACGAATACGAAATTCGGAAGCCCGACTCACTCGGATGATTTTTATCCCGAGCAAATTAATTTGAACTCGACGACTAAAATATTCGGGGTAAAATAATCTGAATCGCGCGAAATCTTGCGCGAGGTTAGGATCCAAATTATCCTTCAGCTCGCTGTTTTGGCGACGAAATCATGTGTGCATTAGCAGATATGGTTTCGGCTAATTTTAGTCGAATTCCACAGAGCAAATTATCGAAGACGAAATCAGTCTTGTTCAGGCCATCGTTTCGTGCCCGGATCCGAATCTTCGGGTATAAGTAATTAGCGATTAAATTGGTTCGCTAAATCCGAAGCATGTCATGTGTATTTGTGTAGCGTGTCGATCCTTTATTCAGCGCTAAACAAATCGGGACTTAAAAATATCTGTGATTCTTTATTAAAAAAAGGGAAAATATCCCCTTCTTCCTATCTTCAGCCGAATGGGGGAGAAAATCTTCTTGCCGCGCCCTGAGATTTTTCAAGTCGCCGCTTTAGCCTGCAATAAAAATCTTGCCGCCAGCCTTTCTCCTCCGCCGAGCGCTCCTCCTTCCTTATCCTCGCCGCGCGCTTGCTTCTCTGTGCCCACGCGCGCGCAGCTTCATCTTCCTGCTCGGGCACGCGGCGCTCCTCCAGCTCGCCGAAGCTCTCTGCTCCCTCGCGCATCCCTTTGCTCTGCTCGCGGCCGGAGTTTCCTGGCGCACTCGCCATGTCGCGGCGCCCCTGCTTCTCCCTCCTGCCAGCCGGATCTCTCTCCTCCCCTGCGCATCTGCTCCATCTCCGGCTGGATTTCCCTCTGGTAGCCGCCGGTCGGACCTCCCTCTGGCTCGGTCGCTCCTTTTCCTCCCTTTCGTTCCCTGCGCACCGTAGTTTCTTCCTTCCAGCTTCCATCGCGCGCACCCTGGCATCCACCTGCTCCTCTCAGCCGACCGCCCCTGCTCCACTGCGCCGAGCACCTCCCAGCCGAGGCCCTTGTCTCCCATGGCCGCCGTCGCCCGTCTGCAGTACTCCCCATGTCGCGCCCAGCTCGCGAAGTTCCCTGCGCGTCCTGGATCGCCCAGCGCCGCGCCCGGCTCCTTGCTCGTCCTGACCGCGAGTTGACATATGCCAGAGTTAAGTGCTACATATATTGTGTGGTTAGAGATTCTCAGCAGAGTAAATGGATTCGGATCGCCGTTATATCCCCGGACAGTGGAGACTTGGTCACTGACCTGCAACTAAGTCAGGATGTGAACATTATGAATAAAAATGATGTTGTATTGATGAGATGGTGAATTTAGACTAGATGCAAATAGAGTCTATTAATATTTAATCTGGCGTTAGAATATTGAAAGTAAAGACTCACTTTAGTAAGCTATTTCTGCAAAAGTATTTAATTTGATTCTTGCTAAAACTTTTCCTTGATTTCCAAATCCAGCATACCCTTGAGAGTCTTTTCTTTAGTCGGGTAAGTCTTGTTGAGTACTTGTTTCAGGCTTTAGTTTTGTGCTGTTGTTGATGGTGTTAAGTGCCGGTGAGATCGGCCTTCTTATATAAATATACCCCGTCTTTATATTCTTATTGAGGTTGGTCACTTGAGCTAGCATATATTTCAAACTTATACTTTTGTAATCACTCCGATAAAATAATGTAAAATTTTTGTAACTTGTAAAATTTGGTAATAAGATTTCCGCTGCAAAAATAGTGGTGTGTGTGATTTGTGTTACTTAATCTTGCGGTCCTGGTTATAAGTGGTTTATCCGATGTCCTTGGGGCAATCGGACGGATCCTGTTAAGTTATCTGGTGGTGCACATGCATAGCAATCTGAAGTCTTTGAGACAAAGGCAGGTGCATGTGGGCCCAATAACATGGGAGGTTCTGCCATAATATAAACATGGTTCAAGTATTATTACGAAACAACTTAAAATAAACAGATAGTAATATAAATAGCATGACTGTAAGATTAAAACAAACAGATATAACATATTATAATATGACAGAACATATGAGATAAAATCATTGCTACATATGAAACAACACAAATGAATATATGAAACATATATAATATGTAGAACGCAAAATAGTAAGGACATAAATTGATCATACCCTCCCATGCGCTCTAATGATCCAGATCCTTGTCCAGCTTCTCTTGTCATGTCGTCAGGAAGAAGATGTTTTTGGCAGTCGCGTAGACGCTCCCCAAAAACCTAATTGCTGATCCCCCATGCAAGGTCTCGAACGGCAAGGGCTTCGGAGGCACCTGCCCTCTCGCTTCTCTGTGCGTGCAGAGCTACGAGATGGAAACACCCACACTTGCGCTGGACTGTGATTCTGAAGGTTCTGCTCTCGTGTACCAAGTGACAGGCGTTCTCCCCTTTTTATCATCATGGAAGGGAAGCTGAAGGAGAAGAGTCTCGCCACGTCACCCCAAGAGACGGGCAGCTGAAGGAGAAGGGTCTCACATGCGGCTGACGAAGAGACGGGCAACTGAAAGGTTTAACCCGGAGTTGAAACTCCCACGGTTAATGAGTGCTAAAAATTAACACAACCACACCACGCCCGCTCGTCGCTTGCCTGCCACGCCACGCCCGGCCCGAGCCCGGCCCGGCCGGCGGCAGCGGCGACGCGCGCGCGCGTGTGTCACGCCCTTGTCCATTTCTTGACTTCTCAAATTAAGTGGAATAATTCACACCATATAAGTCAAGCCAAAAGACCCTTGGACTTCCAATATGATACTATTGGTATTCTCCACCATTACACACCATAGAGTTTATTGAATAAATGGGCCAAGCCCATAAAAGATCTAACAATCCTCACCAAACTCTAGGGTTTGTAACGATGAAGTATCAGAATCACAATCCTTTGATATACCAGTGTTTCGATGGAGACTGTTAAGTTGAACATCCATCTAGAATAAGAGTTTCACTCATTCACAATTGAAAAATGGACTAAGCCTTGAATTGACAGTTTTGTGCGAAATAAGATTCGCTCAAATCCTTTGCTGATACTAGGCTGCAAAAGGGTATTCCCGCTGTTTAGAAGCATATAAGTCACACTTCAGTGTCTTTCATGAGTATTTAGGGATTACCCAAGTCCCATAGACTGTGACCAGCAGTCTGACTCATATAGGTGTATTCCTCAGAAGATGTTCTGTAGGACATCTCACCTTTATAAGACACTTGGAATACATTAAGGTAAAAACCATCCTGCCTTACAGATAGGAAAGATATGCATCAGAAATGAGTTAAAGAAGGGATCTTTCCTCACAATCTACTCCTAGCTTGTTTCTTCACCTTACTTCACGGGATCTCCAATCACATAGAGCAGGTTACCACATAGTAGATTTCACATGGGCCTCATACCCATTTCTCTCGATGCACTTTCTATCACATTGTGTGACAGACCCTTAGTGAATTGATCTGCCAGATTATTCGATGTGTGGACATAATCCACCGTTATAACTCCGGAGTTTTTCAGCTTTCTGACAGATTTCAATCTCCTCTTAACATGCCTTGTAGACTTCATGTTATCCCTGGAACTGTTAACCTTTGTAATCACCGTTTGGTTGACACAGTTCATGGAAATAGTCGGTATCGGTTTTTCAACTACCGGTAAATCCAATAGGAAATCACGAAGCCACTCGGCCTCAGCCCTAGCTGTGTCTAATGCTGCGAGTTCTGCTTCCATTGTAGACTTCGTTAAGATAGTCTGCTTGCAAGACTTTCAGGAAACAGCGCCACCTCCAAATAGAAACACATATCCGCTTGTGGCATAAAGCTCATCAGCATCAGAAATCTAGTTGGCATCACAATAGCCTTCCAGCAATTTTGGGTTTCCAGTATAATGAATACCGTATGTCATAGTACCTTTCAAATACCGCAACACTCTCTCAAGAGCACGCCAGTGATCATCTCCTGGTTTTGACACAAACCGACTCAGCTTACTCACAGCATAAGAGATGTCTGGCCTTGTTGCACTTGCAAGGTACATGAGTGAGCCAATGATCTGGGAGTATGTCAATTGATCCCTTGCTATTCTCCGATTCTTTCTCAATATCATGCTAGGGTCATAAGGTGTTGGAGCAGGATCACAGTCACTAAAACCAAAGCGACTCAATACCTTTTCCACATAGTGAGATTGTAACAAAGTTACCCCACCATCAGCTTCTCTAACAAGCTTGATGTTTAGAATGACATCAGCTTCTCCCAAATCTTTCATTTCGAAATTGCTCGATAGAAGATTTTTAACTTCCTCAATCACATTGAGATTTGATCCAAAGATTAGGATGTCATCAACATAAAGGCACAGCATAACAGACTCACCCCCACCATACCGATAATACACACACGTGTCAGATTCATTTACAGCAAAGCCAGCAGCTGTAAGAGTATTATCAAACTTTTCATGCCATTGCTTAGGTGCTTGTTTTAGGCCATACAATGATTTTATCAACCTGCACACCTTGTTCTCTGGACCATCCACAATGAACCCTTCTGGCTGATCCATATAGATCTCCTCATCCAACTCTCCATTAAGGAAAGCTGTCTTAGCATCCATCTGATGAATGATAAGACCATAAGAGGCTGCCACAACTATTAATGTGCGAATTGTAGTCAATCAAGCCACTGGTGAGTAGGTATCAAAGAAATCTTCACCCTCTTTTTGGGTATATCCTTTGGCCACAAGCCTTACCTTGTACCTCTCGATTATACCCTCTTTTTGCAATCCTCTGTCTCTTGCTCTTTTGAGTGACTATAATTGAAAGTCGCTTAGAGGGGGGGTGAATAGGGCGAATCTGAAATTTACAAACTTTAAGCACAACTACAAGCCGGGGTTAGCGTTAGGAATATAAACGAGTCCGAAAGAGAGGGCGAAAACAAATTACAAGCGAATAAGACGGATGACACGGTGATTTGTTTTACCGAGGTTCGGTTCTTGCAAACCTACTCCCCGTTGAGATGGTCACAAAGACCGGGTCTCTTTCAACCCTTTCCCTCTCTCAAACGGTCACTTAGACCGAGTGAGCTTCTCTTCTCAATCAAACGGGACACTAAGTCCCCACAAGGACCACCACACAATTGGTGTCTCTTGCCTTGGTTACAATTGAGTTGATCACAAGAAAGAATGAAGAAAAAGCAATCCAAGCGCAAGAGCTCAAATGAACACAAATGTCTCTCTCTCTAGCCACTAATTTGTTTGGAGTGATTCCGGACTTGGGAGAGGATTTGATCTCTTTGGTTGTGTCTTGTATTGAATGCTATAGCTCTTGTATGAGGTGTGAAGGCTGAAAACTTGGATGCATTGAAGTGTGGTGGTTGGGGGTATTTATAGCCCCAACCACCAAAAGAACCGTTGGTGAGGGCTTCTGTCGCATGGCGCATCGGACAGTCTGGTGCGCCAGCCACATCACCCGGCTGTTGGATTCTGACCGTTGGAGCTTCTAACGTCTAGGCCACCGGACAGTCCGGTGGTGCACCGGACAGGTCCTGTAGAGTGTCTGATGCGCCTTCTGCCTCTACTCTGACTTCTGCGCGCACTGTAGCGCATTAACTGCTCTCTGCAAATGACCGTTGGCGCGAAGTAGCCGTTGCTCCGCTGGCGCACCGGACAGTCCGGTGAATTATAGCGGAGTGGCTCCCAGAATTCCCAAAGGTGAGCAGTTTGAAGTTCGGTTCCCTGGTGCACCGGACACTGTCCGGTGGTGCACCGGACAGTCTGGTGCGCTAGACCAGGGCACACTTCGGTTGTCTTTTGCTCTCTTTATTTGAACCCTTTCTTGGTCTTTTTATTGGTTTGTTGTGAACCTTTGGCACCTGTAAAACTTATAATCTAGAGCAAACTAGTTAGTCCAATTATTTGTGTTGGGCAATTCAACCACCAAAATCAATTAGGAAAAAGGTGTAAGCCTATTTCCCTTTCAATCTCCCCCTTTTTGGTGATTGATGGCAACACAAACCAAAGCAAATATGTTAGTGCAGAATTGAACTAGTTTGCATAATGTAAGTGCAAAGGTTGCTTGGAATAAAACCAATAATCATTTCTACTAGATATGCATGGATGGCTTTCTTCTAATTAAAATTTTGGACCACGCTTGCACCACTTGTTTTGTTTTGCAAAGTTTTGGAAATTCTTTTCAAAGTCTTTTTGCAAATAGTCAAAGGTATATGAATAAGATTTTGAGAAGCATTTTCAAGATTTTAACTTTTCTCCCCCTGTTTCAAATGCTTTTCCTTTGACTAAACAAAACTCCCCCTTAATGAAATCCTCCTCTTAGTGTTCAAGAAGGTTTTAGATTTTTAATTTTGAAGAGGGTATACCAATTTGAAATTATATTAAAAATAAGATACCAATTGAAAAATCATCTTTTCTTAATCCAAATTTGAAAGACTACATTTTTGAAATTGGTGGTGGTGCGGTCCTTTTGCTTTGGGCTAATACTTTCTCCCCCTTTGACATGAATCACCAAAACGGATACTTGTGAGTGATATATAAGCCCTTCACTTTCTCTCCCTTTTGGCAAATAATATACGAGTGAAGATTATACCAAGTTGGAGAGTGGTGCGGAGCAACGGCGAAGGATGAATAATTCGATGGAGTGGAGTGGAAGCCTTGTCTTCGCCGAAGACTCCAATTCCCTTTCAATCTATGACTTAGCATGAAATGCACTTGAAACCACATTAGTCATAGCAAAGAAAGAGATGATCAAAGGTATATAAATGAGCTATGTATGCAAAATATCAATCAAAATTCCTAGAATCAAGAATATTTAGCTCATGCCTAAGTTTGGTAAATGTTTGCTCATCTAAAGGCTTGGTAAAGATATCGGCTAATTGTTCTTTGGTGTTAACATATGCAATCTCGATATCCCCCTTTTGTTGGTGATCCCGTAAAAAATGATATTGAATGACTATGTGTTTAGTGCGGCTATGCTCAACGGGATTATCCGCCATGCAGATTGCACTCTCATTATCACATAGGAGAGGAACTTTGGTCAATTTGTAACCATAGTCCCTAAGGGTTTGCCTAATCCAAAGCAATTGCACGCAACAATGGCCTGTAGCAATGTACTCGGCTTTGGCGGTAGAAAGAGTTATAGAATTTTGCTTCTTTGAAGCCCAAGACACCAGAGATCTTCCCAAGAACTGGCAAGTCTATGATGTGCTCTTTCTATTAATTTTACACCCTGCCCAATCAGCATCGGAATACCCAATTAAATCAAATGTGGATCCCCTGGGGTACCAAAGGCTAAACTTAGGAGTATAAACTAAATATCTCAAGATTCGTTTTACGGCCCTAAGGTGAACTTCCTTAGGATCGGCTTGGAATCTTGCACACATGCATACGGAAAGCATAATATCCGGTCGAGATGCACATAAGTAGAGTAAAGAACCTATCATCGACCGGTATACCTTTTGATCTACGGATTTACCTCCCGTGTCAAGGTCGAGATGCCCATTAGTTCCCATGGGTGTCTTGATGGGCTTGGCATCCTTCATCCCAAACTTTGTGAGTATGTCTTGAATGTACTTCATTTGGCTGATGAAGGTGCCCTCTTGGAGTTGCTTTACTTGAAATCCTAAGAAATACTTCAACTCCCCCATCATAGACATCTCGAATTTCTGAGTCATGATTCTACTAAACTCTTCACATGTAGATTCGTTAGTAGACCCAAATATGATATCATCAATATAAATTTGGCATACAAACAAATCATTTGCAAGTGTTTTAGTAAAGAGAGTAGGATCGGCTTTTCCGACTTTGAACCCATTAGCGATAAGAAAATCTCTTAGGCATTCATACCATGCTCTTGGGGCTTGCTTGAACCCATAAAGCGCCTTAGAGAGTTTATATACATGGTTAGGGTACTCACTATCTTCAAAGCCGGGAGGTTGCTCAACATAGACCTCTTCCTTGATTGGTCCATTGAGGAAGGCACTTTTCACATCCATTTGGTAAAGCTTAAAGCCATGGTAAGTAGCATAGGCAAGTAATATACGAATTGACTCAAGCCTAGCTACGAGTGCATAGGTTTCACCGAAATCCAAACCTTCGACTTGTGAATATCCCTTGGCCACAAGTCGGGCTTTGTTCCTTGTCACCACACCATGCTCATCTTGTTTGTTGCGGAAGACCCACTTGGTTCCTACAACATTTTGGTTAGGACGTGGAACTAAATGCCATACCTCATTCCTCGTGAAGTTGTTGAGCTCCTCTTGCATCGCCAGCACCCAATCCGAATCTTGAAGTGCTTCCTCTACCCTGTGTGGCTCAATAGAGGAAACAAAAGAGTAATGTTCACAAAAATGAGCAACACGAGATCTAGTAGTTACCCCCTTATGAATGTCGCCGAGGCCCGAGGATGGTGTTCACGGGATGATCTCGTTGGATTGCTTGGTGGACTCTTGGGTGTGGTAGCCTTGGATCATCTTGTCTTGATCATTAGCATCTCCCCCTTGATCATTGTCCTCCTCTTGAGGTGGCTCCTCTTGATCTTCATCATCATCTTGAGCTTGATCCTCATCTTGAGTTTGTGGAGATGCTTGCATTGAGGAAGATGGTTGATCTTGTGCATGTGGAGGCTCCTCGGATTCCTTAGGACACACATCCCCAATGGACATGTTTCTTAGCGCGACGCACGGAGCCTCTTCATCATCTAGCCCATCAAGATCAACTTGCTCTACTTGAGAGCCGTTAGTCTCATCAAACACAATGTCACAAGAAACTTCAATTAGTCCAGTGGACTTGTTAAAGACTCTATATGCCCTTGTGTTTGAATCATAACCAAGTAAAAAGCCTTCTATAGCCTTAGGAGCAAATTTAGATTTTCTACCTCTTTTAACAAGAATAAAACATTTGCTACCAAAGACTCTAAAATATGAAACATTGGGCTTTTACCGGTTAGGAGTTCATAAGATGTATTCTTGAGGATTCGGTGGAGATATAAATGGTTGATGGCATAGCACGCGGGGTTGACCGCCTCGGCCCAAAACCGATCCGAAGTCTTGTACTCATCAAGCATGGTCCTCACCATGTCCAATAGAGTTCTATTCTTCCTCTCCACTACACCATTTTGTTGTGGCGTGTAGGGAGAAGAGAACTCATGCTTGATGCCCTCCTCCTCAAGAAAGCTTTCGATTTGAGAGTTCTTGAACTCTGTCCCATTGTCACTTCTAATCTTTTTGATCCTCAATCCGAACTCATTTTGAGCCCGTCTCAAGAATCCCTTTAAAGTCTCTTGGGTTTGAGATTTTTCCTGCAAAAAGAACACCCAAGTGAAGCGAGAATAATCATCCACAATTACAAGACAATACTTACTCCCGTCGATGCTTATGTAAGCTATCGGGCCGAATAGGTCCATGTGGAGTAGCTCAAGCGGCCTATTGGTCGTCATGATGTTCTTGTGTGGATGATGAACACCAACTTGCTTTCCTGCTTGACATGCACTACAAACCCTATCTTTCTCAAAATGAACATTGGTTAGTCCCAAAATGTGTTCTCCCTTTAGAAGCTTATGAAGATTCTTCATCCCAACATGGGCTAGTCGGCGGTGCCAGAGCCAACCCATGTTAGTCTTAGCAATTAAGCAAGTGTCGAGTTCAACTCTATCAAAATCTACTAAGTATAGCTGACCCTCTAACACTCCCTTAAATGCTACTGAATCATCACTTCTTCTAAAGACAGTAACACCTATATCCGTAAAAAGATAGTTGTAGCCCATTTTGCATAATTGAGAAACAGAAAGCAAATTGTAATCTAAAGAATCTACAAGAAAAACATTGGAAATAGAATGGTCAGGAGATAAGCAATTTGACCCAATCCTTTGACCAAACCTTGATTTCCATCCCCGAATGTGATCGCTCTTTGGGGATCTTGGTTTTTCTCATAGGAGGAGAACATCTTCTTCTCCCCTGTCATGTGGTTTGTGCACCCGCTATCGATGATCCAACTTGAGCCCCCGGATGCATAAACCTACAAAATATATTTAGGCCTTGTTCTTAGGTACCCAAATGGTCTTGAGTCCTTTGACATTAGAAACAAGCACCTTGGGTACCCAAACACAAGTCTTTGACCCCTTGTGTTTGCCCCCAACATATTTGGCAACTACTTTGCCTAATTTGTTAGTAAGCACATAAGATGCATCAAAAGTCTTAAATGAAATATTAGGTTCATTTGATGCAATAGGAGTTTTCTTCTTAGGCAATTTAGCACGGGTTGATTGCCTAGAACTAGATGCCTCACTCTTATACATAAAAGCATGATTAGAACCAGAGTGAGACTTCCTAGAGTGAATTCTCCTAATTTTATGCTCGGGATAACCGGTAGGGTACAAAATGTAACCCTCGTTATCCTAAGGCATGGGAGCCTTGCCCTTAACAAAGTTAGATAATCTTTTAAGAGGGGCATTGAGTTTGACATTGCCTCCCTATTGGAAGCCAATGCCATCCTTAATGCCAGGGCGTCTCCCACTATAGAGCATACTACGAGCAAATTTAAATTTCTCATTTTCTAACTCATGCTCGGCAATTTTAGCATCTAATTTTGCTATATGATCATTTTGTTGTTTAATCATAACAATGTGATCATGAATAGCATCAATGTTAATATCTCTACATCTAGTGCAAATTGCAACATGCTCAATGGTAGATGTAGAGGGTTTGCAAGAATTTAGTTCAAAAATATTAGCATGTAAAATGTCATTCTCATCTCTAAGATTGGAAATGGAAACATTGAAAACATCTAATTCCTTAGCCTTAGCAATTAATTTTTCATTCTCATTTCTAAGGCTAGTAAGAGAGGCATTCAATTTTTCAATCTTAGCAATTGAACTAGCATTATCATCTCTAAGATTGGTAATTGAATCATCACATACATTTGAACTCTCAACCTTAGCAATTAACAATTTCATTTCTAAGGATGGAAATAGTATCATGGCAAGTGCTTAGCTCACTAGATAATTTTTCACATTTTTCTACCTCTAGAGCATAAGCATTTTTAACTTTAACATGTTTTTTGTTTTATTTAATTAGGAAGTCCTCTTGGGTGTCCAAGAGTTCATCCTTCTCATGAATAGCACTAATTAACTCATTTAGTTTCTCCTTTTGTTGCATGTTTAGGTTGGCAAAAAGAGTTAATAAATCATCCTCATCATCACTAGAGCTAGCCTCATCACTAGATGTTGCATACTAAGTGGAGGATTTAGATTTTACCTTCTTCTTGCCGTCCTTTGCCATGAGGCACTTGTGGCCGACAGGGGAAGAGGAGTCCTTTGGTGACGGCGATGTTTGCGGTGTCCTCATCGGAGGAGGAGTCGGTGGAGCTCTCGACGAAGTCCCACTCCCGGCAAACATGGGCATCGCCGCCCTTCTTCTTGTAGTGCCTCTTCTTTTCTCTTCTCTTTCCCTTCTTGTCGTCGCCCCTGTCACTATCACTAGATAATGGACATTTAGCAATGAAATGACCGGGCTTACCACACTTGTAGCACACCTTCTTGGAATGGGGCTTGTAATCTCTCCCCTTCCTTTGCTTGAGGATTTGGCAAAAGCTTTTGATGATTAAAGCCATCTCCTCGTTGTTGGGCTTGGAGGCGTCGATGGGGAGCCTACTTGATGTAGACTCTTCCTTCTTCTCCTCCGTCGCTTTGAAGGCGACGGGTTGCACCTCGGGTGTGGAGGTGGTGCCTCGCTCGATGATTTGTTTGGAGCCTTTGATCATTAGTTCAAAGCTCACAAACTTTCCTATCACTTCCTCGGGAGACATTAGTGTGTATCTAGGATCACCACGAACCAATTGAACATGCGTAGGGTTAAGGAAAACGAGTGATCTAAGAATAACCTTGACCATTTCATGGTCATCCCATTTGGTGCTCCCGAGGTTGCGCACTTGGTTCACCAAGGTCTTGAGCCGGTTGTACATCGCTTGTGGCTCCTCCCCTTGGTGAAGCATGAAGCGACCGAGCTCCCCCTCGATCGTCTCCCGCTTGGTGATCTTGGTCACCTCGTCTCCTTCGTGCGTGGTCTTGAGCACATCCCAAATTTCCTTTGCGCTCTTCAACCCTTGCACCTTATTATACTCCTCTCGACTTAGAGAGGCGAGGAGTATAGTAGTGGCTTGGGAGTTGAAGTGTTGGATTTGTTTGACCTCCTCCGAGTCGTAATCCTTGTCTCCTTTCTTTGGTACCTGCGCTCCATACTCAACAATATCTCATATGCTTTTGTGGAGTGAGGTTAGGTGATGCCTCATTTTATCACTCCACATAGAATAATCTTCACCTTCAAGCATATGTAGTTTTCCAAATGGAACGGAAAGTAATGGAGTGCGTTTTGAAATACGAGGATAGCGAAGGGGCATCTTACTATACTTCTTGCGCTCATGGCGCTTAGAAGTTACGGATGCCGATTCCGAGCCGGAGGTAGAGGGTGACGAAGAGTCGGTCTCGTAGTAGACCACCTTCTTCATCTTCTTATTCTTGTCACCCTTCCGTTAGGACTTGATGGAGGAAGAGGATTCCTCCTTGTGCTTGTGGGCGGACTCCCTTGAGTGTGTTCTCCCCGAGCTTGCGGACTTGTCGCCGGTCTCGATCTCCCTCTT
This sequence comes from Zea mays, assembly GCF_902167145.1. Lineage (NCBI taxonomy): Eukaryota > Viridiplantae > Streptophyta > Magnoliopsida > Poales > Poaceae > Zea > Zea mays. The sequence goes on along the minus strand of NC_050101.1, from coordinate 163,765,596 downwards.
AGCGGATGCTCCCGACATCACTTCGAGTGGTTAGGCTCTAATGAAGTACCGAGCTTTGATACCAATTGAAAGTCGCCTAAAGGGGGGTGAATAGGGTGAATCTGAAATTTACAAACTTTAAGCACAACTACAAGCCGGGGTTAGCGTTAGGAATATAAACGAGTCCGAAAGAGAGGGCGAAAACAAATCACAAGCGAATAAGACAGATGAAACGGTGATTTGTTTTACCGAGGTTCGGTTCTTGCAAACCTACTCCCCGTTGAGGTGGTCACAAAGACCGGGTCTCTTTCAACCCTTTCCCTCTCTCAAACGGTCACTTAGACCGAGTGAGCTTCTCTTCTCAATCAAACGGGACACTAAGTCCCCACAAGGACCACCACACAATTGGTGTCTCTTGCCTTGGTTACAATTGAGTTGATCACAAGAAAGAATGAAGAAGAAAAGCAATCCAAGCGCAAGAGCTCAAATGAACACAAATGTCTCTCTCTCTAGTCACTAATTTGTTTGGAGTGATTCCGGACTTGGGAGAGGATTTGATCTCTTTGGTTGTGTCTTGTATTGAATGTTATAGCTCTTGTATGAGGTGTGAAGGCTGAAAACTTGGATGCATTGAAGTGTGGTGGTTGGGGGGTATTTATAGCCCCAACCACCAAAAGAACCGTTGGTGAGGGCTTCTGTCGCATGGCGCACCGGACAGTCCGGTGCGCCACCGGACACTGTCCGGTGCGCCAGCCACGTCACCCGGCCATTGGATTCTGACCGTTGGAGCTTCTGACGTCTGGGCCACCGGACAGTCCGGTGGTGCACCGGACAGGTCCTATAGAGTGTCCGGTGCGCCTTCTGGCTCTGCTCTAACTTCTGCGCGCACTGTAGCGCATTAACTGCTCTCTGCAGACGATCGTTGGCATGAAGTAGACGTTGCTCCGCTGGCACACCAGACAGTCCGGTGCTACACCGGACAGTCCGGTGAATTATAGCGGAGTGGCTCCCAGAATTCCTGAAGGTGAGCAGTTTGAAGTTCGGTTCCCTAGTGCACCGGACACTGTCCGTTGGCACACCGGACAGTCCGGTGCGCCAGACCAGGGCACACTTCGGTTGTCTTTTGCTCCTTTTATTTGAACCCTTTCTTGGTCTTTTTATTGGTTTGTTGTGAACCTTTGGCACCTGTAAAACTTATAATCTAGAGCAAACTAGTTAGTCCAATTATTTGTGTTGGGCAATTCAACCACCAAAATCAATTAGGAAAAAGGTGTAAGCCTATTTCCCTTTCAATAATGTCATCCTCCTCAGGGATGTGCACATGAAGATTCTCAGCATGATCTATAGGAATAGACAGTCTGTGGTCGTGGGGAATTATAGTCTCATGACTTGTATCACTAGGTGTATTCTTCATGCGAAACTCATTCTCAAAAAATGTTGTGTCTCTTGATTCCATGATAGTATCAACATACATATCAGGCACATCTGATTTTATAATTAAAAACCTATACCCAGTGCTGTGAAAAGAGTACCCAAGGAGTATACAATCAACAATTTTAGGCCCAAGTTTACGCTTTTTGTTGATTGGCACATTTACTTTAGCCAAGCAACCCCAAGTGCGCAAATATGAGAGATTTAATCTTCTCTTTTCCCATTCCTCAAATGGTGTGATCTCTTTGTTCTTTGTTGGAACTCTATTCAGGACATGACACGCTGTCAAAATCGCCTCACCCCACCATGCCTTGGATAATCCCGCTGTACTCAACATGGCATTCACCAAATCTGTTAGAGTGCGGTTTTTCCTTTCAGCAATCCCATTGGATTGTGGTGAGAATGGCGGTGTCCTCTCATGAATAATACCATGTTCCACGCAGAACTCATCGAACACATTAGAGAAATATTCTCCACCTCGATCGGACCTTAAACGTTTTATTTTCCTTTCAAGTTGGTTCTCAACTTCAGCTTTATAGGTCTTAAAATAATTAAATGCTTCATCTTTTGTTTTTAAGAGATACACATAGCAAAATCTAGTGGAGTTATCTATAAAAGTGAGAAAGTATATTTTACCACCTTTGGTCAAAATTCCATTCATCTCGCACAGATCAGAATGAACAAGTTCTAGAGGTGCCAAACTCCTCGCCTCAGCAGCCTTGTGAGGCTTGTGGGGTTGTTTTGATTCAACACACACATGGCACTTAGACTTTTTGACCAAGTTAAATTTAGGAATTATATTTAGATTTGCTAACCGCATAAGACAACCAAAGCTTGTTTGACAAAAACGTGAATGCCATAAATCTGACTCAACAGAAAAATTAACAGAATTCACCATTTAATTACACACATCATGCAGTGATAAGCGGAACAAACCTCCGCAGTCATATCCTTTACCAACAAAAGTACCATGTTTCGACACAACACATTTATTAGACTCAAGAACAACTTTGTATCTATCTCGACATAGCATCGAAGCACTAACGAGATTCTTCTTGATAGAGGGCACATGCTGCACGCTCTTCAATGGCACTGTCTTTCCCGAAGTAAACTTCAGAATGACCGTACCAACACCAAGAACATGAGCACGCGACCCATTTCCCATTAACAAGGCACCAGACCTCCCGACCTGGTAGGAGAACATAGAGGCATCAGCACACACATGAATGTTTGCACCACTGTCCATCCACCACTCAGGTGAATTACAAACTAAAAGAACAAATGGTAAAGAATTACCATACCCAGATGTTCCATCTCCAGTTTCAGTGGTTACAACATTAGCTGATTTCTTGTCCTATGTGAACTTGCGATCAGGGCACTCTCTAGCCCAATGTTGATCACTGGCACAGACAAAGCATCCTCCCTTTCCCTTGTTATTGTTGTTCTTCTTGTTAAAATGTGTTGTTTGAACAGGTTTATTTGTGTTCTCTTATTTGTTCTGGTTTTTCTTCTTTTTGAACTTGCGGAAGTTTCTCTTCTGCACCACATTAGCAATACAGGTCTCCACACCTTTTCCATTATCCTTTGTTCTAGCCCTTTCCTCAACATCAAGAGTACCAATGAGATCTTCCACATTGAACTCTTGTCTCTTATGTTTGAGAGAGGTAGCAAAGTCCTTCCAAGAAGGTGGCAACTTGGCGATTATAACGCCAGCCACAAACTTGTCAGGCAAAGGACAAGAAAAAAGTTCGAGTTCCTTAGCTAGTTGTCGGGGACCATAATTAGGGGTACCCTCAAGGCTCCTAATTCTCAGCTGGTAACCCCCATCAGCATAAAGCTGCAAAGGCCTGATGGGCGCGATTAAGTCAGGGATCAGTCCATTCGAGGGACTCGATCACGCCTCGCCCGAGCCTAGCCTCGGACAAGGGCAGCCGACCCCGGAGGATTTCCGTCTCGCCCGAGGCCCCCCTCCAGAGGCGAACATATTTCCGGCTCGCCCGAGGCCCTGCCTTCGCCAAGAAGCAACCCTGACTAAATCACCGCACCGACCGACCAAATCGCAGGAGCATTTAATGCAAAGGTGGCTTGACACCTTTATCCTGACGCGCGCCCCCCAGCCGGCAGAGCCGAAGTGACCGCCGTCACTTCGCCGCTCCACTGACCGGCCTGACAGAAGGACAGTGCCACCTGCGCCACTCCGACTGCAGTGCCTCTTGACAGAGTGAGACTGACAGGCAGTCAGGCCCTGCCGAAGGCACCATAGGAAGCTCCACTTCGCCCGACCCAGGGCTCGGACTCGGGCTCAGCCCCGGAAGACGGCGAACTCCGCTCCGCCCGACCCAGGGCTTGGACACGGGCTCAGCCCCGGAAGACGACGAACTCCGCTCCGCCCGACCCAGGGCTCGGACTTGGGCTCAGCCCTAGAAGACGACGAACTCCGCTCCGCCCAACCCAGGGCTCGGACTTGGGCTCAGCCCTAGAAGACGACGAACTCCGCTCCACCCGACCCAGGGCTCGGACTTGGGCTCAGCCCCAGAAGACGACGAACTCCGCTCCGCCTGACCCAGGGCTCGGACTTGGGCTCAGCCCCAGAAGACGACGAACTCCGCTCCGCCCGACCCAGGGCTCGGACTTGGGCTCAGCCCCAGAAGACGACGAACTCCGCTCCGCCCGACCCAGGGCTCGGACTTGGGCTCAGCCCTAGAAAACGACGAACTCCACCTCGCCCGACCCAGGGGCTCGGACTCGACCTCGGCCACGGAAGACAGACTCGACCTCGGCTTCGGAGGAGCTTCCACATCGCCGAACCTAGGGCGCAGACCAGCCACATCAATAGGAGGCGCCATCATCACCCTACCCCGAGCTGACTCGGGCCGCAGGGAACAAGACCGGCGTCCCATCTGGCTCGCTCCGCCAGATAGGCAATGATGGCGCCCCACATACTCTATGACGACGGCGGCTCTCAGCCCCCTTACGGAAGCAAGAGGATGTCAGCAAGGATTCCACCGCTCCGACAGCTGTCCCTCCGCCAGGCTCCATCGCTCCTCCGACGGCCACGACATCACACCAGCTGGGTGCCAAAATCTCTCCGGCTGCCACAACGGCATGTACTTAGGGTGCTAGCTCTCCTCCGCTAGACACGTAGCACTCTGCTACACCCCCCATTGTACACCTGGATCCTCTCCTTACGCCTATAAAAGGAAGGACCAGGGCCCTCTTAGAGAGGGTTGGCCGCGCGGGGACGAGGACGAGACAGGCGCTCGCTTGAAGCCGCTCGCTCCCTCTCCCACGTGGACGCTTGTAACCCCCTATTGCAAGCCACCCGACCTGGGCGCGGGACGAACACGAAGGCCGCGGGATTCCCACCTCTCTCACGCCGGTCTCCTGCCGCCTCGCTCTCCCCCCTTCGCGCTCGCCCTCGCGCTCGACCCATCTGGGCTGGGGCACGCGACGACATTCACTCGTCGGCCCAGGGCCCCCCCGGTCTCGAAACGCCGATAGTTGGCGCGCCAGGTAGGGGCCTGCTGCGTGTTGACGAACAGCTTCCCATCAAGCTCCAGATGGGCAGTCTCCAGCAACCTCTCCAACCCGGGACAGTGCTCCGTTTCGGGAGTCTTGAGTTCATGTCCCTCGACTGCAGCTACGACATGATACTCCTTCCACCGCCGCGCGACAACGACAATGGCGGCCAACAGCCCGCCCGCCGGCGGCGGAATCGACGACGTCTTCCCCGCGTGGTGGAAGAACAACCTTCGAGCTCATCCCGCCCTCTTCCCCGCCGACGGAGGGGAAGGCAGGGCAACCAAGGCCAAGCAGGAGGCAGCGCTTCGTTGGCTGTCGAGCGAGTCGACAGCGCCGGCACCCCAACGGGGGCGCACCGGGTATCGACTTCGCGCTTGAGACGAAGACGAGCGTCGTCTCCCCGCGACACGCCAATCCCGAGCAAGCAGACGACGCCAGCGCACTCGCGAAAAGCTTGCTGGACGTCACCCTCATACCTGAGACGACGGTGCAGTCAGTCCCCGACGTGACTTTATCACCGCTCGTCGACCAAGAGGTACTGACCGATTCCCATCCCACGTCATTTGGATTCAGCCTAGCGACCCCACTTTGGCGGGCGCTCTCGTAGAGGTGAGTCCAAACCCTCTGGGGTTTCGCATGCGGTCGCCTTGGGACCGGCTGACGGACGTCTCGACCTACGGGCCCTCTGGGTCCGAGGAAGACGACGAGCCCAGCATCTGCTGGGATTTCTCTGGACTTGGCAACCCCAGTGCCATGCGGGACTTCATGACCGCATGTGACTACTGCCTCTCCGACTGTTCCGACGGTAGCCGCAGCCTCGGCGACGAGGACTGCGGCCCAAGCCGCGAATGTTTCCACGTCGATCTAGGGGGTCCCTCTGAAGGCAATCATCTTGGCATGCCGGAGGACGGTGATCTCCCTAGGCCGGTGCCCCGCGTTGACATCCCACGGGAGCTAGCTGTGGTCCCCGTTCAGGCGGGGGGCCATGACCCACAGCTCGAGCAAATCCGCGGGGTGCAGGCCAGGCTCGACGAGGGAGCAGGAGCGTTTGAGCTGATCCGCCGGGACGTCGGGCAGGCATGGGCGGGCCAACCCCCGGCCGGAGAAATACGTCATCTGCCCCAGGGCTTCCAGCACCGCGTCGCCGACGACGTCAGGGTCAGGCCACCACCCGCATCTAGCGGGGTCGACCAGAACCTGGCTGCAGCAGCGATGCTTCTTCGCGCGATGTCGGAGCCATCAACCACCAAGGGCCGCCGAATCCAGGGGGAGCTCAAGAATCTCCTGGAAGGCGCCGCGGTCCGACGGGCCGAGAGCTCTGCCTCCCGAAGGCAGGGGTACCCCTCGGAACCTCATGTCGCGACTTCCCGATTCATGCGGAAAGCCTCGGTCTACACCGGGCGCACGCGCAACACCGCGCCTGCGGCCCCGGGCCGCCTCGGCAATGAGCACCATCACCGCGACCGTCGGGCCTACCTCGACGAGAGGGTACGCCGAGGCTACCACCCCAGGCGTGGGGGACGCTACGACAGCGGGGAGGATCGGAGTCCCTCGCCCGAACCACCCGGTCCGCAGGCCTTTAGCCGGGCCATCCGACGGGCACCGTTCCCGACCCGGTTCCGACCCCCGACTACTATCACAAAGTACTCGGGGGAGACGAGACCGGAACTGTGGCTCGCGGACTACCGTCTGGCCTGCCAACTGGGCGGAACGGACGATGACAACCTCATCATCCGCAACCTCCCCCTGTTCCTCTCCGACACCGCTCGCGCCTGGTTGGAGCACCTGCCTCCGGGGCAGATCTCCAACTGGGACGACCTAGTCCAAGCTTTCACCGGCAATTTCCAGGGCACGTACGTGCGCCCCGGGAATTCCTAGGACCTCCGAAGCTACCGGCAGCAGTCGGGAGAGTCTCTCCGGGACTACATCCGGCGATTCTCGAAGCAGCGCACCGAGCTGCCCAACATCACCGACTCGGATGTCATCGGCGCGTTCCTCGCCGGCACCACCTGCCGCGACCTGGTGAGCAAGCTGGGTCGCAAGACCCCCACCAGGGCGAGCGAGCTGATGGACATCGCCACCAAGTTCGCCTCCGGCCAGGAGGCGGTCGAGGCTATCTTCCGAAAGGACAAGCAGCCCCAGGGCCGCCCATCGGAAGATGCTCCCGAGGCGTCGACTCAGCGCGGCGCCAAGAAGAAAGGCAAGAAGAAGTCGCAAGCGAAACGCGACGCCGCCGACGCGGACCTTGTCGCCGCCGCCGAGTACAAGAACCCTCGGAAACCCCCCGGAGGTGCCAACCTCTTCGACAAGATGCTCAAGGAGCCATGCCCCTATCGCCAGGGGCCCGTCAAGCACACCCTTGAGGAGTGCGTCATGCTTCGACGCCACTTCCACAGGGTCGAGCCACCCGCGGAGGGTGGCAGGGCCCGCGACGACGACAAGAAGGAAGATCACCAAGCAGGAGAGTTCCCCGAGGTCCGCGACTGCCTCATGATCTACGGTGGGCAAGCGGCGAATGCCTCGGCTCGGCACCGCAAGCAAGAGCGCCGGGAGGTCTGCTCGGTGAAGGTGGCGGCGCCAGTCTACCTAGACTGGTCCGACGAGCCCATCACCTTCGACCAAGCCGACCACCCCGACCACGTGCCGAGCCCGGGGAAATACCCGCCCGTCGTCGACCCCGTCATCGGCGACGTCAGGCTCACCAAGGTCCTCATGGACGGAGGCAGCGGCCTCAACATCATCTACGCCGAGACCCTCGGGCTCCTGCATGTCGATCTGTCCTCCGTCCGAGCAGGCGCTGCGCCCTTCCATGGGATCATTTCCGGGAAGCGCGTCCAGCCCCTCGGACAACTCGACCTTCCCGTCTGCTTCGGAACACCCTCCAACTTCCGAAGGGAGACCCTGACGTTCGAGGTGGTCGGGTTCTGAGGAACCTACCACGCGGTACTGGGAAGACCATGCTACGCGAAGTTCATGGCCATCCCCAACTACACCTACCTGAAGCTCAAGATGTCGGGCCCCAACGGGGTCATCACCGTCGGCCCCACGTACAAACACGCGTTCGAATGCGACGTGGAGTGCGTGGAATACGCCGAGGCCCTCGTCGCCGACCTGGAAAGCCTCTCTAAGGAGGTGCCAGACGTGAAGCGTCATGCCGGCAACTTTGAGCCAGTGGAGACGGTTAAGGCCGTCCCCCTCGACCCCAGCGGCGACGCCTCCAAGCAGATCCGGATCGGCTCTGGGCTCGATCCCAAATAGGAAGCAGTGCTCGTCGACTTTCTCCGCGCGAACGCCGACGTCTTTGCGTGGAGTCCCTCGGACATGCCCGACATACCGAGGGATGTCGCCGAGCACTCGCTGGACGTTCGAGCCAGAGCCTGACCTGTCAAGCAGCCTCTGCGCCGATTCGACGAGGAAAAGCGCAGAGCCATAGGCGAGGAGATCCACAAGCTAATGGCGGCGGGGTTCATCAAAGAGGCGAAAGGCGTCAAGCTCAATCCCGAAAAATGGGTCTTCGGGGTGCCCAGGGCATGTTCTTGGGGTTCATCGTCTCCAAGCGGGGCATCGAAGCCAACCCGGAGAAGATCGCGACCATCGCACAGCACCCCGAGCCCTTGTCGGGGGTACCCGGGGGCTACACGCACCCCCGGGAAGGGCCGCTTGTCATCGCCAAAGTTCTGAAGCCCGGAACGTACAAGCTGGCCAACAGTCAAGGCGAGGTCTACGACAACGCTTGGAACATCTAATAGCTACGTCGCTTCTACCCTTAAGGTGTTTTCAAGTTGTTCGTATACCTCACTCCCACGCAAGTCTTAGTCGTCAAGGAAGGGTCAGCCTCGCCTCGGCAGAGCCTGACCCTCCCTCGGGGGCTAAAAAGGGGGGAACCCCTCTGCGTCAAGATTGGGGAACCTCTCTGCGTCCAAAATTTTCAATCAAAAAGGCTTTTGCGTTCCCCCGGCTATGTCAGAAGCAGGACCCCAAGGAGCGAACGTGGGTGCATGTAAGTGGCAAGGCCGACTGAGCCGAGGGACTCCTATGCCTCCGGGTTAGGGACACCTCACTTGTCACCCGCCACGAAAAGTGACCCCTACTTGGGGAAGCCACCCTGTTACTAACAGGCGAAGCCGGACACGCAAAATAAAAGGGAAAGGAGTACGACTTCATGCAACGGTAACAAAGTGTTCAGGCCTCAGTGGCCGCAGAAAGACACACGTGCATCCAACAGAAATTGTTCCAACAGAGTTAGGCGTCGCCTTGGGAAGGAGCCGCGCCTTCAGCTCCGTCCCCACCTTCGGCAAAGTCCATCCCGGCTTCCGGCGATGGCGCAGGTGGGAGGATCTCCGCCTCAAAGGTGGTCGCCAGCACTGCGCTCGGACCCGCGACGGCCGCATCGAGCCTCTGGACTTCTGCCAAGGCGGCTTCATCTTCGTCGGGAAGGCAATACCCCTCGCTAACCCGCTCCAGGTCCACAACGTAGTGGGAAGCGAGCACGGAGAAGGCCCGCCTGACGCCGTGGTGTAGCGCCTCGCGGAGTCTACCGCGCACATGATCGCCCAAGACTTGAAGGCGACTTTGAGGGGAGCTTCCTGAGGGGACGTCGCCGGAGCCAAGGACCCGGTAAACGTCCGAGACGGCCTCGGACATGGCCGCGTGGTCGGCCTCCCTCTACTCGGCCGCCCCGGCAAGCGCCTCGGCAAGAGCCTTGGCGGACTCATCAAGGGCGGACTCGAGCTCTGCGAACAGCCAGAAGAAAGATCTCAAACATAAGCAGAGGAAACAAGCAGGAACGAAAACCAAGGATGGCCAAGGCGTACCTCCGGCTCGGGCACGCTGCTCCGAGGCTGTGACCTGGGCTACGGCTAAGTCGGCTGCAAGGGTTTCGGCCCGGCTTTCGGCCTCGGCAGCCTGGCCCCGAGATTGGTCCCGCTCCTTGATGACCCGGTCGAACTCCGACTGCTGTCGTTGCGCTTCTGCGCGCGCCGCGACAGCCTCCGCGCGCGCCGCTGCCGCCTCGGCTCTCAGATCGGTGCAGAGCAACTGAAGGTCCGCTACCTCGGCACCCTGCTGAGAGAGGCGCGCAGTAGCCCCGGCGAGCGAGGTCCTCAGGGATCACAGCGAGCCCCAGACGTCGACCTCGCGGCGGATGAACGACGACTTGGCGGCGCTCCGATCCGTCAGATCCTGAGGGAAGGAAGCGGGGCGTCACGAAAGACGCCTTGGTCACAAAAGAGAAAAGGTATGCCTGAAACCGTTACCTGGAGGATTTTGGGGACGTCCCTGCAGAAAACCTCCAGCGACGACCGGAGCGACCCCACCGTTGCTTCGGCACACTCGCGGAGCTCGTCCCAGGACTGGTCCTCCCGTTCATCGTCGAGAACGAAGACGGGATTCGAGGCCTCACGGGTCCGGAACCGGAGCAACTGGCGCCGGCCCTCGGAGCTCCGCCGCACAGCGACGAGGCTGCCGCCCGACGGGACGGATCACGTCTCCACGCCCCCCTCTTCCGAGGCACCGAGCGCCGACACCTCAGCCGTCTCAACGTCGGCAGCGACCGGTCGCTCGCCGACTGGGGCGGCGGCGACTTCAGTAGCGACAGGCGCCGGCACGGCCGGCACGTCCGGTGGGCAAGGGGCCACGTCCGCATCAGCCGCCTCCCCTATCACAATGGCCGCCTCAGCAGAAGAGCCAGCCTCGGGAACCCGCTCCACGGCGACTGGTGCCGCCTGAGCCCCCTGCTGTGGAGCACCTTGCGAGAAGGTCAGCTGAACGGCAAGGCCCGGAGCGGCGCTGGCCGCGCAAGCCGGCGCCGTCTTAAGGGCCTTCCGGGGTGCCAGGTCGGTCAGGCCATGGCTTCGCTTGCTGAGGGAAAAAGAAAAATCACGGCCGGGACATATGAATGGAAAGCCAGGACGAAGACATTCCAAGGTACTTACCCGCTCCGAGCCATGATCAACCGCACCTGGGGGGAGGTCTCTTGGACCTCGACCCCCGGAACCGCCGCCGAGGTCCGCTTCGTCGGCAGCTTCGGCACCACCCTCGGGGGCTGGCTTGACGGCTCCTGGCCAAACCCCAAGCCGGGGCTGAGGCCAAGGCGGGCAGCCATGTCATCCTCCTCGTCATCATCTTCATCATCGTCGTCGTCGTCGGGCGTTTCCGGCGACGGCTCCCTCGGGAGCCCCTCCCTCTCCTGCCGGCGACGAAGCTTTTCCAAGGCGTCTCGAGCCCGCCTCCGCTCGCGGGCCCGGTCCTTCTCCGCGTCCTTCTTTTTCTTCTTCTCCTCCGCGGCGACCCGCCGCGCTGCTCGGTCCACCGCATCCTGCGGGACCCGTGGCAGGGAAGGCTTGTGCCACCCCACCTCCTGAAGAAGGGGGAAAACCCCAATCGTAAGAACCAGGAGCAACCCGATGCAAGAGAAAGGAAGAAGCGGACACTCACCAGAGTCACGCACCCTTGGTCTGGGCGCATCAAAAGCTGGGAGAAGGCGCTAGGGTCCGATTTCCCCAACGCGACGGACACCCGCCCATGGAGGACGTCGAAGGGAAGAGGATCAGAGGACATCCGCGAGCCCTCCAAGTCAGCCTCCGGTGTCATCTCCCAAAGCGACAGCCGTCGCTCCGCCAAGGGAAGCACCCTCCGACGGTGGATGGCGGCAATCACTCCCGCAGCGGTGAGTCCCCCTTTCCGCAACGCCTCTAAGGCCTTGAGAAGGGGTTCAAGGTTCTTTTGTCTTTCGTGCGGGGTCCCATGGCGCCAAGCATCGGCGGCGGTGGAGACTACTCGCTGGGAGAACGGTGGGAGCAACTCGCCGTCATTCCGGAGGTAGAACCACCGGCGCTGCCACCCCTTGTTCGAGGACGCGAGGATGGCGGGAATATACAGCGACGCCCGCGACTGCCTCAGCAGGAGGGTGCAGCCGCCGGCCCGCACCGCTGCGCGGACCTTCCTCTCCCCCGTCGGTGAGGCAAAAAGCTCCGCGAAAAAGAGATGGGTCCACAAATCCCAATGGGGGGCGATCCCCAAGTACCCCTCGCACACCGCTACGAAGATGGCGGCCTGCGAGATGGAGTTGGGGCTGAGGTTGTGCAACTCCACCCCGTAGTGGTGCAGGATCGCCCGCATGAAGCGGCTCGCCGGCACACCAAATCCCCGCTCGTGGAAGGAGATGAAGCTCACGATGTACCCCGGCGGTGGGGACGGAGCGGCTCCGCCCACGGGGGGAATCCATTCCGGTCGCTGCTCATCGGTGAGAGGGCGAAGTAAACCCTCGCCAACAAGATCCTCCAGATCACTCGCCGTCACCGTGGAAAAAGGCCATGGGTCGCGCGGCGAGATGATGGTCACCCGGTCAGCCATCACCGAGCGGAAGGGGTGGCGGCGCAAGGGGCAGGGAGGGCGGTTTCCTCTTCTCTGGCTAAGTCTCTCGGGTTGCGAAAACCTAAGAGGGAGGCCGGAAGTGAAGCAAAGAACCGTCACCAGACCCTCTCCCGAGTATATAAAGACCAAGGCGAGACCGGTTCAAACGTTCCGCCCGGACCGGACATGGGATTCAAAAACGCAAAGCGAAACAGCCATTCCCCGAACGGCTCGCGCATGCGCAACGGCCGCCCCGCCAACCACTCGCCCCGTCGCATTAACTCTGCGGCGGGACAGGCGGCGCCTCTGGCAGGAGAAGCGGGCGACGCTTCGCCTTCGCCATAATGACCGCGTCAGTAAAGGTACGCCGCGTCGTTCGATTTCGTATCCTTTTCCTTTTTTCCTCTTTCTCTCTCTTGCAACAGGGACCGGGAAAGGGGGATACCCCGAAAAGGATCCTTCCCTGGGAAGGAACCAGGCTCCGAGCCTCCCTACTGATCAGAGGTTCGAAGGCTGGCCCCCCGGAAGGGTTCGACAGCCGCCTCAGATTGCGTGGGCCCTACACCCACTACTGGTCAGAGGTTCGAAGGCTGGCCCCTCGGAAGGGTTCCACGGCCGCCTCAGGCTACTCGGGCTCCGCGCCCATTACTGATCAGGGGTTCGAAGGCTGGCCCCCGAAGGGTTCACAGCCGCCTCAGACGCCGAGCGAGGGATGACCATGGGTACGTTTGATACATAACCAAGTCTCAAGCTGCGCTCCCGAGGTACCCTAGGACATTTCCGAGACCAGCGGGAACGATCTTGTAACGGAATACCATCAGAGGGAGGCATCGAGCCCTCGGACCCCATCGCCAGGGGACCGGGTCCGGCAGATCACCCGCAGGTACTTTTGGGCGTGCCTCTGGGCCCCTAGCCGACCCCTAACGAACGAGGCACGGACGTCCACTCGGATTACCCGATTGCAGCTCACCGGAGACACCATGTTCGGCGCCCATCGAGGGCAACATGGTGCTTTTCCCCCCTCCTTGCGGAAAGGCGACGCAGGGGCGTATGTAAAAAAGCCGAGCCTGTCCCTGATCGCCCTCTCGCCCTGTGCAGAGGCTCGGGGGCTGCTCTCGCAAACCCGGCTCCGGCCGAACCGTTGACAGCGTCAACATACCAGCCCGAGAACTTAGGACCCGACCGTACACCCGGGCTACGGCCAGCTCGCATGAGGGAACAACCAGACCAGCCGAAGCATTACGCGAGGCATTAAGACCTCGAAGGAGTGAAACCACTCCTCCGAGGCCTCGGGGGCTACACCCGGCGGGTGCGCTCGCGCGCACCCACCGGAACAAAACGCAACCGAGAAAGGCTGGTCCCCTTGCAAAAAAGTGCGACGAAAGCCTCCAAGCGAGTGCTAACACTCCCTTCGAGGCTTGGGGGCTACTGTCGGGGACCATAATTAGGGGTACCCTCAAGGCTCCTAATTCTCAGCTGGTAACCCCCATCAGCATAAAGCTGCAAAGGCCTGACGGGCGCGATTAAGTCAGGGATCAGTCCATTCGAGGGACTCGATCACGCCTCGCCCGAGCCTAGCCTCGGACAAGGGCAGCCAATCCCGGAGGATTTCCGTCTCGCCCGAGGCCCCCTCCAGTGGCGAACATATTTCCGGCTCGCCCGAGGCCCTGCCTTCGCCAAGAAGCAACCCTGACTAAATCGCCGCACCGACCGACCAAATCGCAGGAGCATTTAATGCAAAGGTGGCCTGACACCTTTATCCTGACACGCGCCCCCCAGCCGGCAGAGCCAAAGTGACCGTCGTCACTTCGCCGCTCCACTGACCGGCCTGACAGAAGGACAGCGCCGCATGCGCCACTCTGACTGCAGTGCCTCTTGACAGAGTGAGACTGACAGGCAGTCAGGCCCTGCCGAAGGCACCATAGGAAGCTCCGCTTCGCCCGACCCAGGGCTCGGACTCGGGCTCAGCCCCGGAAGACGGCGAACTCCGCTCCGCCCGACCTAGGGCTCGGACACGGGCTCAGCCCCGGAAGACGACGAACTCCGCTCCGCCCGACCCAGGGCTCGGACTTGGGATCAGCCCCAGAAGACGACGAACTCCGCTCCGCCCGACCCAGGGCTCGGACTTGGGCTCAGCCCTAGAAGACGACGAACTCCACTCCACCCGACCCAGGGCTCGGACTTGGGCTCAGCCCCAGAAGACGACGAACTCCGCTCCGCCCGACCCAGGGCTCGGACTTGGGCTCAGCCCCAGAAGACGACGAACTCCGCTCCGCCCGACCCAGGGCTCGGACTTGGGCTCAGCCCCAGAAGACGACGAACTCCGCTCCGCCCGACCCAGGGCTCGGACTTGGGCTCAGCCCTAGAAAACGACGAACTCCGCCTCGCCCGACCCAGGGGCTCGGACTCGACCTCGGCCACGGAAGACAGACTCGACCTCGGCTTCGGAGGAGCTTCCACATCGCCCAACCTAGGGCGCAGACCAGCCACGTCAACAGGAGGCGCCATCATCACCCTACCCCGAGCTGACTCGGGCCGCAGGGAACAAGACCGGCGTCCCATCTGGCTCGCTCCGCCAGATAGGCAATGATGGCGCCCCGCATACTCTGTGACGACGGCGGCTCTCAGCCCCCTTACGGAAGCAAGAGGACGTCAGCAAGGATTCCACCGCTCCGACAGGCTCCATCGCTCCTCCGACGGCCACGACATCACACCAGCTGGGTGCCAAAATCTCTCCGGCTGCCACAACGGCATGTACTTAGGGCGCTAGCTCTCCTCCGCTAGACACGTAGCACTCTGCTACACCCCCCATTGTACACCTAGATCCTCTCCTTACGCTTATAAAAGGAAGGACCAGGGCCCTCTTAGAGAGGGTTGGCCGCGCGGGGACGAGGACGAGACAGGCGCTCGCTTGAAGCCGCTCGCTCCCTCTCCCGCGTGGACGCTTGTAACCCCCTACTGCAAGCGCACCCGACCTGGGCGCGGGACGAACACGAAGGCCGCGGGATTCCCACCTCTCTCACGCCGGTCTCCGGCCGCCTCGCTCTCCCCCCTTCGCGCTCGCCCTCGCGCTCGACCCATCTGGGCTGGGGCACGCAACGACATTCACTCGTCGACCCAGGGACCCCCCGGTCTCAAAACGCCGACACTAGTGCCTGAAACTCATGAGCCTGTTCCACTACAGATCGGTTCTCAACCATCTTGTAGTCATACAGCTGCTCCATGAGATACAGCTCGCTACCAGCGTCGGTAACTCCAAACTTTCCAACAAGTGCATCCCACAGCTCTTTCCCTATAGGAAGGATGATATAGCTTTTCTAGAATTTTGTATCAAGTGCGCTAATTACTGCACCTCGAAAGAGGTTGTCTTCAGCCTTAAACTTAGCCTCATCCTCAGGAGGTAAGTCGGCAGGCTTGCCCTCAGCAGTATGAAAACAAGACATTGCAGTAATCCACAATTCCATTTTAGCTTTCCATATCAAGAAGTTTTTACCATCATCAAAAGGATCAGGCTTTAGCACGGCAGCAAAACCTCTGACAGAAAAATGCCTAACATTAGGTTTTTGGATTGTTAGAATTATAGGCATTTTCCATATCATTTTAATTCCATAAATTAATATTATGATGATGACATATACGAAATAATTAATCATAGAAATCGTGATCTCAAATATATCCATAACAATATGGATCATGAGAACACAAAGCATATGAATCATATAAATATAATAAGTATATAAACATGGTTCAAGTATTATTACGGAACAACTTAAAATAAACAGATAGTAATATAAACAACATGACTGTAAGATTAAAACAAACAGATATAACATATTATAATATGACAGAACAGATGAGATAAAATCATTGCTACATATGAAACAACACATATGAATATATGAAACATATATAATATGTAGAACGCAAAATAGTAAGGACATAAATTGATCATACCCTCCCATGCGCTCTGATGATCCAGATCCTTGTCCAGCTTCTCTTGTCATGTCGTCAGGAAGAAGATATTTTGGGCAGTCGCGTAGACGCTCTCCAAAAACCTAATTGTCGATCCCCCGTGCAAGGTCTCGAACGGCAAGGGCTTCGGAGGCACCTGCCCTCTCGCTTCTCTGTGCGCGCAGAGCTACGAGATGGAAACACCCACACTTGCGCTGGACTGTGATTCTGAAGGTTCTGCTCTCGTGTACCAAGTGACAGGCATTCTCCCCTTTTTATCATCGCGGAAGGGAAGCTGAATGAAAGGTTTAACCCGGAGTTGAAACTCCCACGGTTAATGATTGCTAAAAATTAACACAACCACACCACGCCCGCGCGTCGCTTGCCACGCCATGCCACGCCAGGCCGGCGGCGACGCGCGCGTGGCACGCCCTTGTACATTTCTTGACTTCTCAAATTAAGTGGAATAATTCTCACCATATAAGTCAAGTCAAAAGACACTTGGACTTTCAATATAGTACTATTGGTATTCTCCATCATTAAATACCATAAAGTTTATTGAATAAATGGGCCAAGCCCATAAAAGATCCAACAGTGTCAAAGTTTGTCGAGTGTTTTTAAGATTTTGATGAGTGGCCGAAGCAATCGGCAAAGCAGCTGTGACTGGTAGTGAATTGACACAAAGATTTCATAAAGTGGCAACCATTTCTGCACATTTCCCATCAAAAACCATTTCTGGACATATGTATGTAAACTGATAAGAGTAGCACAAAATACAGAACAGTTGCAACACACTAGGCACAGCAAACAGAACACATCTGAATCTTAGTTGCATACAATTTCAGCTACTGTCTCACTGTTAACAGAACCAACGATTTATCGCAAGACGAACATACACATGATTTATCGCACTCAAACACAATGGCTTTCGTAACCATAAACCTGCGATCTCAAGGGAAAAGCCAAGCCGGAGGAGAGTTGTACGAAGGAACCCGCTCCGGGAAGTAGAGTTCGACGTGGGAAGGCAGCGGCCCTTCCGGTGGCGACCACCTGCCGATGTCGTTGCAAGGGTACTTCCTCTCATTGACTCCGCCGAACATCATCTCGGCGTCGTAGAAGCTCCGATCATCCAAGAAGAAGATGCCTTCCTTGAACCTCGGGTAATCACGCACCTCGTAGGACCTGGAGCATCCTCGCCCCACGAACAGCATCCGGCCACCCAATTCACCCAGCTCGATCCAATTCCAGGTCCTAGTGTACTCATTAGCCACCTCCCCGTTATGGCCTGCCTGGATGATATTCGTAGGCGTCGTCGTCATCCGGAAAACCTTGAACGAAGAAGTCGGCGCGTGATGGTGGGCAGCGAGCCTGACGACCATCAGCAGTTCCCCGCCGGATACCACGAGGTAGCGAGCGTGGACGAACTGTTCGTCATTGCACCCGCCTTCCTGTAAGCACGTTAACGCCGCCAACAGCGCTACCAGAATAATCCCACCATTATCATCATAGACCCCTCCGCACACGAGGATATGCCCACCTTGGGTTAGGAAATGGAAGGAGTTCTGGTAGTACACGACGTCCTCCAGTTCCCACTCCGGCCCAACAGGCGCGGCGGGCAAAACGTCGCAGACAGCCACATCATCCCCTGGGCCCCAGAACGCGAAGTCGCGTCGGTGCGGCCCGTTGAGGTCCGGCTGGTAGGTGACGATGCCCGCGGCGGCGCATTCCGGGTGATCAGGCGGGGAGGAGAGGGTGGCGGCGAGGACGACCATGCTGAGGACTTCGTAAGCGGTGTGAACCACGACGTCGACCACGTCGGGTAGCGCGCGGGACTCTCCGGTGCGGATGTTGAGCAGCCGGTGCCCGCGAGTCTGACCGTAGGCGAGGAAGAACCAACCGCCGTCGTACGAGCCGAAGTAGCGGGGCGCGGGCAAGGGCAACATGTTGTGTTCGCGGCAACCGCTGAGGTAGCAGTAGACGCCAGTCACGTCCGCGGGCGGGAGGAGGAGCGACGGGAGCTGAAATGTCGGAGGCTCTGCCTGCTCGACCGCCGCGAGCCACGCCTGGCAAACGGCGGCCATCCGCGCGCGGTCGATTGCGCATGGGACGCGGTTCATGATCTCCGTCACCAAGTTGATGTCGAGGTTCGCCCACCGCCGAGGCACAGCCATGGGAGGCAAGGATTAGACGCCAAGAACTTCGGGGAATGAAAGCCTTGCGGTGCCTGGGACTCCTTTTTGTTCTGGAAGAAGAGCCGTGGGCAGAGAGCGCAGGAGAGCCGTTGCAAGAGGATGCAAGGCGAAGCTCTGTTTCGACAACGGATCACGCTACAGAATCTTTTGGGCTATGTTTGTTTAGGTCGGCTGGAACGTGAGGTATCTGTTGTTACTGTGTATCTGGCAGTTGCAACAAGACCTTTATGTATTTGATTGCTTTGACGTCTGCAACTATTTTTTAGAGTCATATCTAAAAGATTGGTGATGACCAATTTCCAATGGCGGACCTAGAAATTAAACATAGTCTAGTCCAGATTATCATGTGCTAATAACTATAGTGTCGGCGTTTCGAGACCGGGGGTCCCTGAGCCGACGAGTGAGTGTGTCGCGTGCCCCAGCCCAGATGGGTCGAGCGCGTGGGCGAGCGCGAAGGGGGAAGAGGCGAGGTGGCCGGAGACGGGCGTGAGAGAGGTGGAAATCCCGCGGCCTTCGTGTTCGTCCCGCGCCCAGGTCGGGTGCGCTTGCAGTAGGGGGGTTACAAGCGTCCACGCGGGTGAGGGAAGCGAGCGGCCCCAAGAGAGCGCCTGTCCCGTCCTCGTCCCGCGCGGCCAACCTTCTCTAAGAAGGCCCTGGTCCTTCCTTTTATAGTTGTAAGGAGAGGATCCAGGTGTACAATGGGGGGTGTAGCAGAGTGCTACGTGTCTAGCGGAGGGAGAGCTAGCGCCCTAAGTACATGCCAATGTGGCAGCCGGAGAGATCTTGGCACCCTGCTGGTGTGATGTCGTGGCTGTCGGAGGAGCAACGGAGCTTGGCGGAGGGACAGCTGTCGGAGCGGTCGAGTCTTTGCTGACGTCCCTCTGCTTCCGTAAGGGAGCTGAGAGCCGTCGTCGTCACAGGGCACGAGGGGCGTCATCATTGCCTATCCGGCGGAGCTGGCCAGATGGGACACCGGTCTTGCTCTCTGCGGCCCGAGTCGGCTCGGGGTAGGGTGATGATGGCGCTCCCTGTTGACGTGGCGGGCCCGCGCCCGAGGCCGGGCGACGTGGGGGCTCCTCCGAAGCTGGGGTCGAATTTGTCTTCCGCTGCCGAGGCCGAGCCCGAGCCCCTGGGTCGGGCGAGGCGGAGGTCGTTCAGCAGAGGCCAGGGCGGAGTCTGAGCCCTGGGGTCGGGCGAAGCGGAGTTCGTCGCCTTCTGGGGCTGAGCCCGAGTCCGAGCCCTGGGTCGGGCGGAGCGGAGTTCGCCGTCTTCCGGGTCTTAGCCCGAGTCCGAGCCCTGGGGTCGGGCGGAGCGGAGTTCGCCGTCTTCCGGGTCTTAGCCCGAGTCCGAGCCCTGGGTCGGGCGGAGCGGAGTTCGCCGTCTTCCGGGTCTTAGCCCGAGTCCGAGCCCTGGGGTCGGGCGGAGCGGAGTTCACCGTCTTCCGGGTCTTAGCCCGAGTCCGAGCCCTGGGTCGGGCGGAGCGGAGTTTCCTATGGCGCCTTTGGCAGGGCCTGACTGCCTGTCAGCCTCACTCGTCGGAGTGGCGCAGGCGGCGCTGTCCTTCTGTCAGTTCGGTCAGTGGTGCGGCGAAGTGACGGCGGTCACTTCGGCTCTGCCGGGGGGGCGCGCGTCAGGATAAAGGTGTCAGGCCACCTTTGCGTTAAATGCCCCTGCGACTCGGTCGGTCGGTACGGCGATTTAGTCAGGGTTGCTTCTTAGCGAAGGCAAGGCCTCGGGCGAGCCGGAGATGTGTCCGCCGTTAAAGGGGGGCCTCGGGCGAGACGGAAACCCCTCGGGGTTGGCTGCCCTTGTCCGAGGCTAGGCTCGGACGAGGCGTGATCGAGTCACTCGTATGGACTGATCCCTGACTTAATCGCACCCATCAAGCCTCTGCAGCTTTATGCTGATGGGGGTTACCAGCTGAGAATTAGGCGTCTTGAGGGTACCCCTAATTATGGTCCCCGACAGTAGCCCCCGAGCCTCGAAGGGAGTGTTAGCACTCGCTTGGAGGCTTTCGTCGCACTTTTTTGCAAGGGGACCAGCCTTTCTCGGTTGCATTTGGTTCCGGTGGGTGCGCGCGAGCGCACCCGCCGGGTGTAGCCCCCGAGGCCTCGGAGGAGTGGTTTCACTCCTTCGAGGTCTTAATGCCTTGCGTAATGCTTCGGCTGGTCTGGTTGTTCCCTCATGCGAACTGGCCGTAGCCCGGGTGCACGGTCGGGGCCCAAGCTCTCGGGCTGGTATGTTGACGCTGTCAATGGTTTGGCCGGAGCCGGGTTTGCGAGAGCAGCCCCCGAGCCTCCGCACAGGGCGAGAGGACGATCAGGGACAGACTCGGCTTTTTACATACGCCCCTACGTCGCCTTTCCGCAAGGAGGAGGGGGGGAGTGCGCCATGTTACCCTCGATGGGCACCGAACATGGTGTCTCCGATGAGCTGCAAGCGGGTAATCCGAGTGGACGTCCGTGCCCCGTTCGTTGGGGGTCGGCTAGGGGCCCAGAGGCACGCCCAAAAGTACCTGCTGGTGATTTGCCGGACCCGGTCCCCTGGCAACGGGGTCCGAGGGCTCGATGCCTCCCTCCGATGGGATTCCGTTACAAGATCGCTCCCGCTGGTCTCGGAAATGTCCTAGGGTACCTCGGGAGCGCAGCCCGAGCCTCGGTTATGTATCGAACGTACCCCTGGTCATCCCTCGCTCGGCGTCTGAGGCGACTGTGAACCCTTCGGGGGCCAGCCTTCGAACCCCTGATCAGTAATGGGCGCGGAGCCCGAGTAGCCTGAGGCGGCCGTGAAGCCCTTCGGGGGGCCGGCCTTCGAACCTCTGACCAGTAGTGGGTGTAGGGCCCACGTGATCTGAGGCGGCTGTTGAACCCCTCGGAGGGCCAGCCTTTGAACCTCTGATCAGTAGGGGGGGCTCGGAGCCCGGTTCCTTCACAGGGAAGGATCCTTTTCGGGGTATCCCCCTTTCCCGGTCCCTGTTGCAAGAGATAGAGAAAGAGGAAAAAAGGAAAAGGATACGAAATCGAACGACGTGGCGTACCTTTTTTGGCGCGGTTATTACGACGAAGGCGAAGCGTCGCCCGCTTCTCCTGCCAGAGGCGCCGTCTGTCCCGCCGCGGAGTTAATGCGACGGGGCGAGTGGTTGGCGGGGCGGCCGTTGCGCGTGCGCGAGCCGTTCGAGGGACGGATCACGGGTGCGCCGTCTTCACACCGTGAGAGGAGGCCCTCTTGCTGCCCCTGGATGGGACGTGAGCCTGGCTGACGACGTGACCGTTGCTCCCGCCCGCCTGCCGCCGTCATTACTGCCGGCCCACTTTCGGCCGCATTGACTGTCGCGCTAGGCTGGCGCCGCTGGGTCGCCTCGAGTCGCGGCATTGGTCCCGCAACCGAAGAGGCGCGACGGTGGCGCAAGTGGCGGTGCTGTTGCCTGCATGCAGCATCCGGCACGCCGGTTGCGCGACGCGTGGGCCTGGGCCTCCGTGCTGGCGCGCTGGGAGTCGGAGAAGCGTGTCCACTTGTCGCGGTTGCATGCCGCCTGCATGGCTGCCCACTCCTTCCGCCCGTTGGTCTGGGCAAAAGTGGGGGGTCGCTTGTAACCGCTGGGCGGTTGTGTGCACCACGCGCGACGCTTTGGCTTCTTCTGCTCTGAGCCGGTTTGCATGACATGCGGGACCCAGCCCCCGCGCCACAGGGGAGGGCCTTGGAGCGTGTTGGAGAAGACTCGGCCCGTGGCGCTTGGGGACGCACGTAGGGAGAGTTGCCTTTAAAAGAAGGGCGACCCCTTTCGGAAGGCAACCATGTCTTCTTCCTCCCTTACGCGTCGCGTCTTTCCACCTTCCAAGCCCCCGGATGGGGGGCATCCGCCGTCTTTTCGCCTCATCGTTGGAGGGACGCAACTCCGCGGGAGTTGGTACCTTTCAGCCATTGTTCGACTTCAAGGATTTTCATCATGCAGCCCGGCTGCACCCCTCCACCGGCGGTCACCCCAGATGGTGACCTCCAGCTTGATGGTGGGGGAAAGCGAGCCGGGCTGCGGCCTCTGCCCCTCCCTCAGCCTCAAGGATTTTCATCACCAAGGCTGGGGAGGGGAGTGTGCCGAGTTGGGGTCGGCCCCTGCGTGGGCGGTGGCCCGCTCCTTCACTAAGTGATGGGGGGGAGGAGCGGTTGTCGTCCGTGGCGCTGGCAGCTGCAGCGTGCCCGGCTTTCGGACGCGAGTGGCTTCGGAGCCGCTCGCGGCGCCGGCGTCTGCCACGGCAGCTGGAAGAGGTTCTTCCGCCGGCGTGGTAGCCAGGGCCGGCCACGGGCTGACCTCCAACTCTACGGCCTTCTGCCCGTCCTTGCCTCACGAGTTTTGGCATGGGCGGGGGCCTCCTGGCAGCGGCATTCGCCCTGAGGTTAGTGCTGCCGCTGTTCGGCCCCCCGGAGCAGAAGTCGTCGTCGTCGCCGCTGCTGGAGCAGGTGACGGCGCGCCGTTCGTCGGTCTTCCGTTGCTCCGCAGGCCTTCCCCCATGGAGTGGGGTTGTTCGTACCTGCGGAGGGGAAACCGGAGTTCCGTTTGTAATGGCACCTTGGATGCCAGTGTGTTTGTTCATTGTGGCTGTCGAGGCCTGAACATGTATGTAATTTCGGCACGGAGCCGTGTTTTTTCCTCATTTTCGAGCACTAAGTCTCGCCTGTTGATTATCTGAACCGCTTTACCAAGCATGAGTCGCCCCGTGTCAAGGTGACGAGTGAGGTATCCGTATCCCGGAGGCGTAGGAGTCCCTCGGCTCGATCGGCCTTGTTGTCTGAGGCTCCTCTAGCTTAGTTAAAGGGACCCCTTGGTCGCTCTTCGACGAGCCGAGGCCAGGGGTAGCGATATCAGCACGAACAGAGGCGGAGTTGGCTCGAAAATGGGAACCTGGTTGGCCGGAGCCTAGCCGGGTTGTCCGTCAGCGGGGCCGACGCCGGAGTCGATCAGCCGAGGCCTCGGGCCGGGCTGGCGCCCTTGGAAGATGGCTCGCCGAGGCCCCAGGGGTAACCGGCCGAGCCGCCTGCTCGGGCCGGATTCCCGGAGAAGTCCCTGGACCGCGTCGCCGTCCGAGGCTGGGTCGGACCTTGCTGAAGGTGTCGTCGATGCCGAGGGTGCTACAGCCCCCTTCAGCGTGAAGACCCGAGCCTGCAGGATCAGATTGTCTTGTAGCGTGTGCCTTCTGCGGCCGCCGAGGCCAGAAAACACACCCTCGCTGCGTTGTAAAGCTGCGTCTCCTTTCCTCTTATTTCGAGCATCTGGACTTTTTGTCGGTAACAGGGATGTTTGTGCGGGCGAGAGTTGCTTCTCGCGGAAGGTGATGAGTGAGGTATCCGTATCCCATAGGCGTGGGAGTCCCTCGGCTCGGTCGGCCTTGCCGCTTACGCGTGCTTTCGCCCGTCCATGAGGCCCTGTCACCGATTCGGTCGAGAAGGCTTGAAGGACCGCCTCGGCAGAAGAGCTTCCGAACGTAAAGACTTGTTCGGTCCGCGGAATCACTTTATCCGAACGCGAGTTACTTATCGCAGAAGGTGATGAGTGAGGTATCCGTATCCCGGAGGCGTAGGAGTCCCTCGGCTCGGTCAGCCTTGGCTGCTTACGTGTAGTCCGTCGTTTCCAGGATCCGCTTTTCGAAGTAGTCAAAAAGCACGAAAGAAATTCTGCTAAAAGGGATCTTTTTTCGAGGAAAATTTCGACGCAGAGGGGGTCTCCCCCCTTTTAGCCCCCGAGGGAGGGTCGGGCTTTGCCGAGGCGAGGCCGACCCTTCCTTGATGACTAAACTTTGCGTGGGTGCGAGGTATATGAACAACTTGAAAACATCTTAAGGGTAGAAGCGACATAGCTGTTTGATGTTCCAAGCGTTGCCGTAGATCTCGCCTTGATTGTTGGCCAGCTTGTATGTTCCGGGCTTCAGAACTTTGGCGATGACGAATGGCCCCTCCCAGGGGGGCGTGAGCTTGTGCCTCCCTCGGGCGTCTCGCCACAGCCGAAGCACCAGGTCGCCCACCTGTAGGTCTCGGGACCGGACCCCTCGGGCGTGGTAGCGTCGCAGGGACTGCTGGTACCGCGCCGAGTGTAGTAAGGCCTTGTCCCGAGCCTCTTCCAGCTGGTCCAGTGAGTCTTCTCGGCTAGCTTGGTTGCTTTGATCGTTGTAGGCCCTCGTCCTCGGGGAGCCGTATTCCAGGTCAGTGGGCAAGATGGCCTCGGCCCCGTAGACCAGGAAGAACGGCGTGAAACCCGTGGCTCGGCTTGGCGTTGTCCTCAGGCTCCAGATCACCGAGGGGAGTTCCTTCATCCATCGCTTGCCGAACTTGTTGAGGTCGTTGTAAATCCGGGGCTTGAGCCCTTGTAGAATCATGCCGTTGGCACGCTCCACTTGCCCATTCGACATGGGATGAGCCACGGCGGCCCAGTCCACCCGGATGTGGTGATCCTCGCAAAAATCCAAGAATTTTTTGCCGGTGAACTGGGTACCGTTGTCAGTGATGATGGAGTTTGGGACCCCGAAGCGATGGATGATGTTGGTGAAGAACGCCACCGCCTGCTCGGACCTGATGCTGTTCAGGGGTCGTACCTCGATCCACTTGGAGAATTTGTCGATGGCGACCAGCAGGTGCGTGTAGCCCCCGGGCGCCTTCTGCAAGGGACCGACGAGGTCCAGACCCCATACAGCAAAGGGCCAGGTGATGGGTATCGTCTGCAGAGCCTGAGCGGGCAGGTGGGTCTGCTTCGCATAGAATTGGCACCCTTCGCAGGTGCAGACAATTCTAGTGGCATCAGCCACCGCCGTTGGCCAGTAGAAGCCTTGCCGGAAAGCATTCCCGACAAGGGCTCGGGGCGCTGTATGATGGCCGCAAGCCCCCGAGTGTATTTCTTGCAGGAGTTCCTGACCTTCGGCGATGGAGATGCATCGCTGGAGGATGCCCGAGGGGCTACGGTGGTAGAGCTCCTCCTCATCGCCCAGCAAGACGAACGACTTGGCGCGTCGCGCTACCCGCCGAGCCTCGGCTTGGTCGAGGGGTAGCTCTCCTCGGCGGAGATACTGCAGGTATGGGGTCTGCCAATTTCGACCAGGCGTGGCCCCGCTCTGCTCCTCCTCAACGTCCAGTGCCTCGCCCTCGGGGGCCGAGGGTACCTCGGGCTGAACCGAGGACGCCTCGGGCTGAGCCGAGGGTGCCTCGGGCTGTGCCGAGGGTGCCTCGGGCTCGGGCGTGTCGTCGACCTTGACGGAGGGTTGATGCAGATCCCGGGAGAAGACGTCCGGGGAACCGTTGTTCGCCCCGAGGCTATTTTAGCCAGCTCGTCCGCAGTCTCGTTGTAGCGCCGAGCGATGTGGTTGAGCTCGAGCCCATAGAACTTGTCTTCCAGGCGCCGAACCTCATCGCAGTAGGCCTCCATCTTCGGGTCGCGGCAGTGGGAGTTCTTCATGACTTGGTCGATGACGAGCTGCGAGTCACCGCGGGCGTCGAGGCGTCTGACTCCTAGCTCGATGGCGATCCGCAACCCATTGACCAGAGCCTCGTACTCAGCCACATTGTTGGACGCCGGGAAATGGAGGCGCAGCACGTAGCGTAGGTGCTTCCCGAGGGGCGAGATGATGAGCAGGCCCGCGCCGGCTCCCGTTTTCATCAGCGACCCGTCGAAAAACATGGTCCAGAGCTCCGGTTGGATCGGAGCCGTCGGCAGCTGGGTGTCGACCCATTCGGCTACGAAGTCCGCCAACACCTGGGACTTGATGGCCTTCCGAGGGGCGAACGAGATCGTTTCGCCCATGATTTCCACTGCCCACTTTGCGATCCTGCCCGAGGCCTCTCGGCACTGGATGATCTCCCCCAGGGGAAGCATGACACCACAGTTACCGGATGAGACTCGAAGTAATGCCGCAACTTCCGCCTCGTCAGGATCACAGCATACAGCAGCTTCTGAACTTGTGGGTAGCGGATCTTGGTCTCGGACAGTACTTCACTGACGAAGTAGACCGGCCTCTGAACGGGCAATGCATGCCCCTCTTCTTGCCTCTCGACCACAATCGCAGCGCTAACCACCTGAGTGGTCGCGGCGACGTAGACCAAGAGGGCTTCTCCATCAGCTCTTTCGCCGAGGCGTGAAATGAAGCGGCTCAGGGCCGCGAGACATCCCATGACCCTCTGTACGCCTTTCAAGTCCTTGATGGGCCCCATGCTGGTGATGGCTGCGATCTTCTCCGGGTTGGCTTCGATGCCTCGCTCGGAGACGATGAACCCCAGGAGCATGCCCCGGGGCACCCCGAAGACACACTTCTCGGGATTGAGCTTGACTCCTTTCGCCTTGAGACATCGGAATGTCACTTCAAGGTCGGAGAGGAGGTCGGAAGCCTTCCTTGTCTTGACTACGATGTCATCGACGTAGGCCTCGACTGTGCGACCGATGTGTTCGCCGAACATATGGTTCATGCACCGCTGGTACGTCGCGCCCGCATTCCTCAAACCGAACGACATGGTGATGTAGCAGTACATGCCGAAGGGCGTGATGAAAGAAGTCGCGAGTTGGTCGGACTCTTTCATCCGGATTTGGTGATACCCTGAGTAGGCATCGAGGAAGGACAGGGTTTCGCACCCAGCAGTGGAATCCACGATTTGATCGATGCGAGGTAGAGGGTAGGGAACCTTCGGACATGCTTTGTTGAGACCAGTGTAGTCTACGCACATCCGCCATTTCCCCCCTTTCTTCCTCACAAGCACAGGGTTGGCAAGCCATTCGGGATGAAATACCTCTTTGATGAACCTTGCCGCCATTAGCTTGTGGATCTCCTCGCCTATCACTCTGCGCTTCTCCTCGTCGAATCGGCGCAGAGGCTGCCTGACGGGTTGGGCTCCGGCCCGAATATCCAGCGAGTGCTCGGCGACATCCCTCGGTATGCCGGGCATGTCCGAGGGACTCCACGCAAAGACGTCGGCGTTTGCGTGGAGAAAGTCGACGAGCACTGCTTCCTATTTGGGGTCGAGCCCGGAACCAATCCGGATCTGCTTGGAGGTGTCGCCACTGGGGTCGAGTGGGACGGCCTTAACCGTCTCCGCTGGCTCGAAGTTGCCGGCATGGCGCTTCACGTCTGGCACCTCTTTGGAGAGGTTCTCCAGGTCGGCGATGAGGGCCTCGGATTCGACGAGGGCCTCGGCGTACTCCTCGCACTCCACGTCGCATTCGAACGCGTGTTTGTACGTGGGGCCGACGGTGATGACCCCGTTGGGGCCCGGCATCTTGAGCTTCAGGTAGGTGTAGTTGGGGACGGCCATGAACTTCGCGTAGCATGGCCTCCCCAGTACCGCGTGGTAGGTTCCTCGGAACCCGACCACCTCGAACGTCAAGGTCTCCCTTCGGAAGTTGGAGTGCGTTCCGAAGCAGACGGGAAGGTCGAGTCGTCCGAGGGGCTGGACGCGCTTCCCAGGGATGATCCCGTGGAAGGGCGCAACGCCTGCCCGGACGGAGGACAGATCGACGCACAGGAGCCTGAGGGTCTCGGCGTAGATGATGTTGAGGCAGCTGCCCCCGTCCATCAGGACCTTGGTGAGCCTGACGTCGCCGATGACGGGGTCGACGACGAGTGGGTATTTCCCCGGGCTCGACACGTGGTCGGAGTGGTCAGCCTGGTCGAAGGTGATGGGCTTGTCGGACCAGTCTAGGTAGACTGGCGCCGCCACCTTCACCGAGCAGACCTCCCGGCGCTCTTGCTTGTGATGCCGAGCCGAGGCATTCGCCGCATGCCCACCGTAGATCATGAAGCAGTCGCGGACCTCGGGGTACTCTCCTGCTTGGTGATCTTCCTTCTTGTCATCGTCGCGGGCCCTGCCACCCTCCGCGGGTGGCCCGGCCCTGTGGAAGTGGCGCCGAAGCATGATGCACTCCTCGAGGGTGTGCTTGACGGGCCCCTGATGATAGGGGCACGGCTCCTTGAGCATCTTGTCGAAGAGGTTAGCACCTCCGGGGGGCTTCCGAGGGTTCTTGTACTCGGCGGCGGCGACAAGGTCCGCGTCGGCGGCGTCGCGTTTCGATTGCGACTTCTTCTTGCCTTTCTTCTTTGCGCCGCGCGGAGTAGACGCCTCGGCAGCCTCTTCCGATGGGCGGCCCTGGGGCTGCTTGTCCTTTCGGAAGATAGCCTCGATCGCCTCCTGGCCAGAGGCGAACTTGGTGGCGATGTCCATCAGCTCACTCGCCCTGGTGGGGGTCTTGCGACCCAACTTACTCACCAGGTCGCGGCAGGTGGTGCCGGCAAGGAACGCGCCGATGACATTCGAGTCGGTGATGTTGGGCAGCTCGGTGCGCTGCTTCGAGAATCGCCGGATGTAGTCCCGGAGTGACTCTCCCGGCTGTTGCCGGCAGCTCCGGAGGTCCCAGGAATTCCCGGGGCGCACGTACGTGCCCTGGAAATTGCCGACAAAGGCTTGGACCAAATC
This sequence comes from Zea mays, assembly GCF_902167145.1. Lineage (NCBI taxonomy): Eukaryota > Viridiplantae > Streptophyta > Magnoliopsida > Poales > Poaceae > Zea > Zea mays. The sequence goes on along the minus strand of NC_050101.1, from coordinate 163,736,731 downwards.
ATCCCAGTTGGAGATCTGCCCCGGAGGCAGGTGCTCCAACCAGGCGCGAGCAGTGTCGGAGAGGAACAGGGGGAGGTTGCGGATGATGAGGTTGTCGTCGTCCGTTCCACCCAGTTGGCAGGCCAGGCGGTAGTCCGCGAGCCACAGTTCCGGTCTCGTTTCCCCCGAGTACTTTGTGATAGTAGTCGGGGGTCGGAACCGGGTCGGGAACGGTGCCCGTCGGATGGCCCGACTGAAGGCCTGCGGACCGGGTGGTTCGGGCGAGGGACTCCAATCCTCCCCACTGTCGTAGCGCCCCCCACGCCTGGGGTGGTAGCCTCGGCGCGCCCTTTCGTCGAGATGGGCCCGACGGTCGCGACGGTGGTGCTCGTTGCCGAGGTGGCCCGGGGCCGCAGGCGCGGTGTTGCGCGTGCGCCCGGTGTAGACCGAGGCTTCCCGCATGAATCGGGAAGTCGCGGCATGAGGTTCCGAGGGGTATCCCTGTCTTCGGGAGGCGGTGCTCTCGGCCTGTCGGGCCGCAGCGCCATCCAGGAGATCCTTGAGCTCTCCCTGGATTCGCCGACCCTCGGTGGTTGATGGCTCCGGCATCGTGCGGAGGAGCATCGCTGCGGCTGCCAGGTTCTGACCGACCCCGCTGGATGTGGGCGGCGGCCTGACCCTGACGTCGTTGGCGACGCGGTGCTGGAAACCTTGGGGCAGGTGACGCATTTCTCCGGCCGGGGGTTGGCCCGCCCATACCTGCCCGACGTCCCGACGGATTGGCTCAAGCGCTCCTGCTCCCTCGTCGAGCCTGGCCTGCGCCCCGCGGACTTGCTCGAGCTGTGGGTCGCGACCCCCCGCCGGAACGGGGACCACAGCTAGCTCCCGCGGGATGTCGGCGCGAGGCACCGGCCTAGGAAGATCACCGTCCTCCGGCATGCCGAGATGGTTGCCTTCGGAGGGATCCCCTAGCTCGACGTGGAAACATTCGCGGCTTGGGCCACAGTCCTCATCGTCAAGGCTGCGGCTACCGTCGGAACAGTCGGAGAGGCAGTAGTCACATGTGGTCATGAAGTCCCGCATGGCACTGGGGTTGCCAAATCCGGAGAAATCCCAACAGATGCTGGGATCGTCATCTTCCTCGGACCCAGAGGGCCCGTAGGTCGAGACGTCCGTCAATCGGTCCCAAGGCGACCGCATACGAAACCCCAGTGGGGTTGCACTCGCCTCAATGAGAGTGCCCGCCAAAGCGAGGTCGCTAGGCGGGTTGAGGCCAAGTCGAAATGACATAAGACGGGAGTTAGTCAGTACCTTTTGGTCGACGAGGAGCGACGTAGTCACATCGGGGACTGGTTGCACCGTCGTCTCAGGTACGAGGGCGACGTCCTGCAAGCTCTCCGTGAGTGCGCTGGCGTCGTCTTCTTGCTCGGGATCAGCGCGTCGCGGGGGGACGACGCTTGCCTTCGTCTCGAACGCGAGGTCGACGCCCGGCGTGCCTTCCGTTGGGGCGCTGGGGACGTCGATTCGCTCGACGGCCAACGAAGCGCGGCCTCCCGCTTGGCCTTGGTTGCCCCGCGTCCTCCTCCGTCGGCGGGGGAGAGGACGGGGCGAGCTCGAATGTTGTTCTTCCACCACGCGGGGAAGACGTCGTCGATTCCGCCGCCGGCGGGCGGGTTGTCGGCCGCCATTGTCGTTGTCGCGCGGCGGTGGAAGGAGTATCATGTCGTAGCTGCCGTCGAAGGACATGAACTCAAGACTCCCGAAACGGAGCACCGTCCCGGGCCGGAGAGGTTGCTGGAGACTGCCCATCTGGAGCTTGACGGGAAGCTGTTCGTCAGCACGCAGCAGGTCCCCTACCTGGCGCGCCAACTGTCTGCGTTTCGAGACCGGGGGGTCCTTGAGCCGACGAGTGAGTGTGCCGCGTGCCCCAGCCCAGATGGGTCGAGCGCGTGGGCGAGCGCGAAGGGGGGAGAGGCGAGGTGGCCGGAGACGGGCGTGAGAGAGGTGGAAATCCCGCGGCCTTCGTGTTCGTCCCGCGCCCAGGTCGGGTGCGCTTGCAGTAGGGGGGTTACAAGCGTCCACGTGGGTGAGGGAAGCGAGCGGCCCCAAGAGAGCGCCTGTCCCGTCCTCGTCCCGCGTGGCCAACCTTCTCTAAGAAGGCCCTGGTCCTTCCTTTTATAGTCGTAAGGAGAGGATCCAAGTGTACAATGGGGGTGTAGCAGAGTGCTACGTGTCTAGCGGAGGGAGAGCTAGCGCCCTAAGTACATGCCAATGTGGCAGCCGGAGAGATCTTGGCACCCTGCTGGTGTGATGTCGTGGCTGTCGGAGGAGCAACGGAGCTTGGCGGAGGGACAGCTGTCGGAGCGGTCGAGTCTTTGCTGACGTCCCTCTGCTTCCGTAAGGGAGCTGAGAGCCGCCGTCGTCACAGGGCACACAGGGCGTCATCATTGCCTATCCGGCGGAGCTGGCCAGATGGGACACCGGTCTTGTTCTCTGCGGCCCGAGTCGGCTCGGGGTAGGGTGATGATGGTGCTCCCTGTTGACGTGGCGGGCCCGCGCCCGAGGCCGGGCGACGTGGGGGCTCCTCCGAAGCTGGAGTCGAATCTGTCTTCCGCTGCCGAGGCCGAGCCCGAGCCCCTGGGTCGGGCGAGGCGGAGGTCGTTCGGCAGAGGCCAGGGCGGAGTCTGAGCCCTGGGGTCGGGCGAAGCGGAGTTCGTCGCCTTCTGGGGCTGAGCCCGAGTCCGAGCCCTGGGTCGGGCGGAGCGGAGTTCGCCGTCTTCCGGGTCTTAGCCCGAGTCCGAGCCCTGGGGTCGGGCGGAGCGGAGTTCGCCGTCTTCCGGGTCTTAGCCCGAGTCCGAGCCCTGGGTCGGGCGGAGCAGAGTTCGCCGTCTTCCGGGTCTTAGCCCGAGTCCGAGCCCTGGGCCGGGCGGAGCGGAGTTCGCCGTCTTCCGGGTCTTAGCCCGAGTCCGAGCCCTGGGTCGGGCGGAGCGGAGTTTCCTATGGCGCCTTTGGCAGGGCCTGACTGCCTGTCAGCCTCACTCTGTCAAGTGGCACTGCAGTCGGAGTGGCGCAGGCGGCGCTGTCCTTCTGTCAGTTCGGTCAGTGGTGCGGCGAAGTGACGGCGGTCACTTCGGCTCTGCCGGGGGGGGCGCGCGTTAGGATAAAGGTGTCAGGCCACCTTTGCGTTAAATGCCCCTGCGACTCGGTCGGTCGGTGCGGCGATTTAGTCAGGGTTGCTTCTTAGCGAAGGCAAGGCCTCGGGCGAGCCGGAGATGTGTCCGCCGTTAAAGGGGGGCCTCGGGCGAGACGGAAACCCCTCGGGGTCGGCTGCCCTTGTCCGAGGCTAGGCTCGGACGAGGCGTGATCGAGTCACTCGTATGGACTGATCCCTGACTTATGCTGATGGGGGTTACCAGCTGAGAATTAGGCGTCTTGAGGGTACCCCTAATTATGGTCCCCGACATATAGATAATTTTATATGAAAAGAAATATACAGTTCAACTATTTTAAGCCATTTCTTCTTTAGCACATAGAGAATATCCTAAATAGCTACATTTACAAAATAAAAACAAAGAAATAAAATAAGAAAAACTTAATAGAGCAATGTGGATGGGTCGGCGAGGCAGCGTGGTGCCTCGGACTCTGGGAGAGGGTTGTGCTGACAAAATATCCATGGAGCTTGCATGTCTACAATAGTTGGAAGAAGATTACAATACTAGACTTTCCACCTCATATTATTTTTTCACATACATGTGTGTTGGACCGAGGATTTGTTTGGGTGGACCATTCTGTGGGGTGCCCCGAGGGTAATAGATGCACCAAAGGCTGGTGCACAAGGTCTCCGAAGGTTAGAGCAAGAGGTGTCACAAGGCTGATGCTCGAGGTGCCCTAGGGGTCAATGGCTTGATAGAGTGGAGACTAGAAGGAAAGGGCTTCAAGGGACTAAGCGATGGTGAAGGTCAGGCAGAGGCTTGGGGACCGAAGGACCATGCTAAGGTGAAGAAGAGAGTACTTGCATAGAGTCGAGGAACTAATCAATCTATGAAGAGTCATGTTGTGCTGAGAATCAAATAGATAGAAGAAGTGATTTGAAGCCATGGAATTAACTCATATGTGATGAGATGGTTCAAATCATAATGCTCAAGGTATGACATCTCAAAGAGAAGAGAAGAAGCATGGTCACAAGTCTAAGGAATAAGGTAGCAAAGAAAAGAACATAGAAGGGTTCACTAAATGTGTAGACTTTGATAAAGATAGAAAAAATTGAGAAATGGAAAAAGAAATAGACTTTGGGTCATTCCAGCATTTAGATAGGTTCATGCTGACTCATTGGAATAGCAGATTTGCTAAGAATCAGAGTTTAGAGTTATAGGAGTTAGTTGTAGCGAAGGCTTGATGAAAAGTGCAATCCAATGTGAAGGTTGGGTTACAACAAAAAGAGGTCACTAAGAATGTTTGGATGAACTCAATACACATTTGGCTAAGTCATAGAAGTGCCCAAGGTACAAGCCAAGAGAAGCCAAAGAAGTTGTGCTCGAGTTTCGATAGTTTAAGCAGTTGTTGAGTGCACTGGATGCACAATAGTAGGTCCGATGTGCACCAGACCTATGCACCGAACTTGGCACACAAAGATCCTGTTCTCGGGTCTTTAGTGCTTGGCACGCTAGGCCGGGTTTAGTTTGCACCAGACCAGCCACCAGACCGGGCATGAAGAGAGATAGTTTTTTGGCTTTGGCAAACGGGGCAGTAGATTAATCCAGTGAGCCATCGGACCAATAGTAAACCCAACGATTGGATTCAAACAGACCAACGATTTGCTAACGTGGTGCTGACATCAAAGGCCCGATGTGCCCTTGGACTAGTCTGGTGAATCTTGATAGCTGACAACTTTACCAACGGTCACCAAAGTAGTCAGAGGTTCGGTGCACTGGACCTAGCTACAATGAGAGGTCTGAGGCGACCATAAAGTGTAGAATCTTGGTAACGACTAGTTAGGCTTTGGGGCTATATATACACCCCCTTCCTAGGTTGTTTGAAGTGTACAAGTGTCCAACATTGTGTAGACTCATTCCTAGCAAGTTATAAAGTGCCTCTAAACCCTCTCTTGGTGAGAGTTAGTGCTTAGTGAAAGATTATGTGTTAGAGAGCAAATAGAGAGCTAGAGAAGTTAGAGAGAGCTTACAAAGAGCAAATCAACCTTGAGCAAGGTTGTCGGGCTTTGGCCATTCTCTTTGCGAACTCACCGGAGAACTTCTAAGATGTGGAGAGCCTCGAGATTGTTGTAAAGCAACAAAGAGATAATGAAAATCTTGGCTCATCATAGTGGTGATAAGTTTGAGTCGAGGAGTGATTTGAAAAAAGACTCTAAGCCAGTTGGGCTACCTCAACAACGTGGAGTAGGCAAGCATTTGAGTCCCCTCACTTATTTACTTTACTTGCACTTCATATTATATGTATTTGGTATATGTGTTTGTGAAGTGCAGTTACATGTAGGACTTGACATTAATCCACTGCACTAATTTGTTAGAAACAAGTAAGTTGAGTTCATGGAGAGCAATTTTAAATTGGCATATTCACCCCCTCTAAGTGACATCAAGATCCTTCAAGTATCTTCAGGTGCCTTGAGGGCAAGTGCAAGAGGAGCCTCGAGGGCCTGTGCAAGAGGTGTGCTAAGGACCTAGGTACGAGGTTGTAACATCCTGAATTTGGGGTATAAAATTTCTTCTCTAATTCCTACCAAATCCAGGTGTTACTCCTTTTCTCACCTCTATAGTTCTTCTTTTCTATTCTCTTTAATAGGATTTTGGGTTAATTATGGGAGAGATGTATTATTTTCTTTGGACTATTAAAACCTAGGGAAGATATGAATGTTTGCATCATGCTAAGCTTAGACTTTGTTTTTGGTTGATGCACATGTTTGAAATATTTAAATTTGAATTGTGGTTTGATTTGATTTGAATTCCATAGAGAAAATAAAAAGAAAAGGAATTAGAAATTCATAAGAAAAAGGAAAAAGTCAATTCAATGCAAGTCGGCCCAATCTAGCCCAACTAAGCACCGTGAGTGCCCACCCTCCCTCTGACAGCTGGGCCCGCCTATCGGTGTCGTTTCCTTCGCCCGCGCTCGCTCTCACACCCGCTCCCTCTCTCTCTTGCCGGTGGGATCGACCTGTCGGCGCCAATTCCCCTCGCGCGCGCATCCCATTCTCTCTCTACGCAACGGGTCCCGCCCGTCAGCGCTGACCACTCGTTCGTGCACCCGCTCTTGCTGGTCCGTGGACCCTGCATGTCGGACCCGTCCCTCCCGAACCGCCCACCCGCACGACCTGCACGTCGTCGTGGACTTTGCTGAGGTCGCACTCGCCCCGTCCTTTTCTAGCTGCCCAACACCCCACTCGCTCTCCCCCCTCATTCGCACACCCACAGCACCCCAGCACCCGCCTCGCACCCGAGGAGCTCCACCGCCGTCCACCGTGGTTCGGGATTGTTCCACGGCCGTCGTCGAGTCCCCGTCGTGCCGGTTGCCCCTCTGAGCTCCGCCTCAATGCCAGCAAGCCGGGACATCCATCAGTGCGCCCCTTCCCCCTCTATCTCTCTCTTCTCGCGCTCACCGGACTTCCACCGTGCAACTGAGGCCCCGCCGCCGTCAACCCGAGGCTTCGTTGTGTCCCCGCCGCCGTTCAAGCGTCCCAGACCCCTCTCTCAAGGTAACCAACCTCCCTAGGCCCCTGATTTCCCATTCCCTGCCCCTGTGCATGCGCAATTGCTCGCCTGAGCAAGAAAGCGCTGTCGTCGAGCCACACTGTCGTAGACCGCCACCCTCTAGTGCCTCTGTGACAGTGTCGTGGCCACGGACGTGTTCGCCGTGTCACCCTGAACCTACCAGGGCCCTTCCCAGCGCCCCAGGACCCCAGGGTGCTCGTGCCCTCGCTTCCGGCGAAGCTCCGCCGCGGAGTTAGGCGGCGCCACCGCTGGCCACCCAAGAACCCAGCCCGAGCTTGCCATTGGATCTCAGGCGTCCATCTGAGATCTAACGGCCCAGATTTAAATAAACTAGATCTGATCTCAACCATTCAATTGAGATCTGGCCGCTCGAATGCGTGCCCTCGCCCGCGCCCCTGCAGCTGGGTACGTCCGATTAGCCAGCCCCGCCCCAACGCCGCTGACATCCCCTGGCCCGCTTGTCAGCCCGCGCTCGTGCCCCCGTGTGCGCTCGGGGCTTATCTCGGCCGTCGATCTGTGATCGGATGGCTGAGGACACTCCATACCACTTCGTGTGGTCTTTTTGTTAAATTGACCCCCGGTTTCTTAGAAAATAACCCATGGTCTCGTTTTAATGCGCTCAGGCCCCTGGTTTCTTGCAGAGAAGCCCCTGGATTTTATTTTTATCACATAATTAGGTCTAATTCAGTATTTTGAATTCCAAAACTTGTTTATTTCATATCTTTTGCATATGAACTCCAAATTGGGTGGTTCAAATTGCAAAATGTTCTTAAAATTATTCTCTATATGTTTAAATTATTATATTTCACTTTCTGTATATCTAAATTTTATGTCTAGGCTATATGTTGATTTAAAGTGATGGATTGTTTATTAAAAAGAAAATAGAAAGGAAACACTAATGAGTAGTTAAGTGTTTAACTTGTGAAATTAATCTCATGTAATGTATGACGATCCCATCTCTGGAATAACTTTAATTTGGTAATTAATTTATTAAGATAAATGAAGTTAAGTAATATAATCCAATGAGATAGACAATACTAAGAGAACCCCAAACCTCTAGGTGTATTAACCTGCCCTAGAACCTAGATTTCACTCTCGTGTTTGTATTTTCCTATTGAACTTGTGTTTACTTGATTGCGAATGGTTGGTGTACCGTTTCTTTATCATTTTACCAAATGTGTTGAATGAATGATTGCTTTGCGTAGACAACGAGTAGTCCGAGGTTACCGAGTGTGTGGAAGAGAAAGCCATCGATAGTGGACTAGACCGGGGCAAGAGGTGCCCTAGAGGCTGATGAGCAGGGTGCCCCGAAGGCCAAGAAAGAGGTGCCCTAGGGCTATTGTGTGGTGTGCCTCGGGGGTAAGAGGTGTCCCGAAGGCTGGCATGCAAAGTGCCCCAAGGTCAGAGCAAGAGGTGCCCCAAGGTCGATGTCTGATGTGCCCTAGGGGTCAATGAGAGAGGTGCCTTAAGGGCTAGTGCAAGAGGTGCCCCAGGGACAGTGTAGGAGGTGCCTAGAGGGCCGAGGCAAGAGGTGCCTCTTGGGGCGATGTGCGGGGTGTCCATGCAAGGCACCTCGTGTCTCTAGGAGCCAGCGCGCAAGGTGCCTAAGGACCAAGGCAAGAGGTGCCTCTGTGGCCGATGAGCAGGGTGCCCTAGGAGCCGATGTGTCGGTGCCTCTAGGATCAAGGCAAGAGGTTCCCTCGGGAGCTAATGCCCAAGGTGCCCTGAGGGTTGCAGCAAGAGGTGTCCTGGGGACTGATGCCCGAGGTCCCTAGATGGTCGAGGGCAAGCGATGCCTTGAGGACTGATATGTGGGGTGCCCGGAGGGTCGGGGCAAGAGGTGCCTTAGGGGCATATGTGTGAGGTGCTCTAAGAGCCGATGAATGGGGTGCCCCAACTGTCGGGGCAAGAGCTACCTCAGGACTGACGCAAGGGGTACCTTAAGGTCTTGGGCAAGAGATGCCCTCATAGTCCGTCACACGAGGGCCAAGAGGGCAGATGTGTGGGGTGCCCTGCAAGGGACTCCATGTCTTATCCTTGTTGGATGGTTGCTGGTCCACGCCACACATGTAAGGGAAGACTGCTTTTGAGAACGACGAGAAGAGGTGTTCTTAACAAGACTTTAGGAAGTTAATCTTAATGGAAATGTAAATGGAGTGGTGGGGAAACATGTGGGTAGAGTTTTCGTTGAATTTCTCAAGGCCAAATATTGACTGGAGTTTTGATCCTAATGTATGTGGTTGGGCTTATAGAATGAGCATGTTTGATTTGGAAGCATGGAAGAAGGACTTTACTCAAATGTACCACAAATGGAAGAATATGAAAGTCGCCTAGAGGGAGGTGAATAGGTGAAACCTAAAATTTTACAATTTACAAGCAAAACTTGATCCCAATTAGAGGTTAAAACAAGAAGCAAGTTAACCGAAGACAGGAGACTAGTTCAACTTGCAATGTTATGAATGTGTGGAATGAACTTGCGAACACAAGGTTGATTTGTCCCTTGTGGTTCGGGTTGTGATGAGTGTTGGTGTTTCGAACTTCACTCCGACAAGTAAATTTATTGTGCGTGTTCCGGGCTCCGGAGGGTGTGGGCTGTGGCCGCAAGGTTTATACTAATTCGAGCAGAACGTTCCTACTTCCAATCATCGGCGGCTTGCGCTACCAGCACCATTGATGATCAAAACTCGTAGTTGGGTTTACATGTGGGTAAGAGAGGGAGGACCCAAGTCTCTTTTTCGGGGTAGAAGTGGAGCTTAGAAGCTGTCGGGTGGAGTCCTAGCTAAGTGAAAGGAAATAGGGTTTAACCTTTTCCTATAAATGATTTTGGTGGTTGAATGCCCAACACAAATAATTGGACTAACTAGTTTGCTCTAGATTATATATTCTACAGGTGCATAAATGTTCAACACAAACCAATAAAAAGATCAAGTTAAGGTTCAAAAAGAAAGGAGCAAAAGAAACCGAAGGGTGCCCTGGTCTGGCGCACCGGACTGTCCGGTGCACCAGGACCGTACAACTCTGAACTAGCCACCTTCGGGTTTCTCCAGCGCCACTCCGCTATAATTCACCGGACTGTCCGGTGTGCCAAGCGGAGCAACGGCTACCAGCGCAACGGTTGACTGCAACGAACGCATGCAATGCTACAGTGCGCAGACAGTGCACGCAGAAGTCAGAGCAGTCGCCAGAGGCGCACCGGACAGTGAACAGTGCCTGTCCGGTGCGGCACCGGACTGTCCGGTGCCACTAGAAGACAAAGCTCCAACAGTCGAAACCGCTCAAACCCTAACGGTTGAGTGACGTGGCTGGCGCACTGGACTGTCCGGTGCGCCCATCGACAGCAGCCACCCCCAACGGTTGTTTTGGTGGTTGAGGGTTATAAATACCCCCAACCACCTCCACTCCAACCATCCAAGCATTCATCACTCTCCATTCAATACAAGAGCAAAGTGCAACACTCCATGATACAAATCAAAGCCACCGATCCGATCAAAGTCCCTAATTCAATTCTAGTGTTTTAGGACTTGAGAGAGGATCTCTTGTGTTTCTTGTTGCTCTTGTTTGCTTGGCTTGGCTTTCTTTTCTTTCTCACTTCTTACTCTCAAGCTTTGTAAGCGAGGCAAGAGACACCAATTGTGTGGTGGTCCTTGCAGGGTCTAAGTGACCCATGAGATTAAGGAAGAAGCCTCACTCGGTCTAGGTGACCGTTTGAGAGAGGGAAAGGGTTCAAAGACCCGGACTTTGTGACCACCTCAACGGGGACTAGGTTCTTTAGAACCGAATCTCGGTAAAACAAATCATCGTGTCATCCGATTTATTTTCTTGGTTGATTTGTTTTCCCCTCTCTCCCGGACTTAACATTTATTCTAACGCTAACGCTGGCTTGTAGTGTGTTTAAAGTTGTAAATTTCAGTTTCCACCTATCCACCCCCCCTCTAGGCGACTTTCAATTGGTATCAGAGCCCAGTACTTCATTAGAGTCTAACCACTCAAAGTGATGTCGGGAGGATCCGCCAAGAGGGAGATGGAAACAGCCACAAGCCACGGGAAGGCCCCATCAAGGGAGTCCGGCGCCAAAGGAAGGGAGGAATCACCTCCACGAGTCAAGTCGCATCGGAGTGGCGACAAGAAGAAGAAGATGAAGAAAGTGGTCTACTACGAGACCGATTCTTCGTCGCCATCCACCTCCGGCTCCGACGCGGCGTCCGTCACTTCTAAGCGCCATGAGCGCAAGAAGTTTAGTAAGATCCCCCTACGCTATCCCCGCATTTCTAAACGCGCTCCTTTACTTTCTGTCCCATTAGGCAAACCACCGGTTTTTTATGGTGAGGACTATTGTATATGGAGTGATAAAATGATGCATCATCTAACCTCACTCCACGCAAGCATATGTGATATTGTTGAGTTTGGAGCGCAGGTACCATCCGTGGGGGACGAGGGCTACGACTCGGACGAGGTCGCCCAAATCCGACACTTCAACTCCCAAGCCACTACTATACTCCTCGCCTCTCTATGTCGAGAGGAGTATAATAAAGTGCAAGGGTTGAAAAGCGCCAAGGAGATTTGGGACATGCTCAAGACCGCACATGAGGGAGATGAGGTGACCAAGATCACCAAACGGGAGACGATCGAGGGGGAGCTCGGTCGTTTCGTCCTCAACCAAGGAGAGGAGCCATAAGCTATGTACAACCGACTCAAGACCTTGGTGAATCAAGTGCGCAACCTCGGGAGCACTAAATGGGATGCCCATGAAATGGTCAAGGTTATTCTAAGATCACTCGTTTTTCGTAATCCTACGCAAGTTCAATTAATACGTGGTGATCCTAGATATAAGCAAATGTCTTCCGAGGAGGTTATAGGAAAGTTTGTGAGCTTTGAATTGATGATTAAAGGCTCCAAACAAATCGTCAACTTGGAGCAAGGCGGCACCTCCACACCCGAGGTGCAACTCGTCGCATTCAAAGCGACGGAGGAGAAGAAAGAAGAGTCTAGATCAAGTAGGCTCCCCATCGACGCCTCCAAGCTCGACAACGAAGAGATGGCGCTCATCATCAAGAGCTTCCGTCAAATCCTCAAGCAAAGGAGGGGGAAGGACTACAAACCCCGCTCCAAGAGGGTGTGCTACAAGTGTGGTAAGCCTGGTCATTTCGTTGCTAAATGTCCTATGTCTAGTGATAGTGACAGGGCGACGACAAGAGGGGGAAGAAGGAGAAGAAGAGATACTACAAGAAGAAGGGCGGAGATGCCCATGTGTGTCGGGAATGGGTCTCCGACGAGAGCTCCACCGACTCCTCCTCCGACGAGGATGCCGCTAACATCGCCGTCAACAAAGGTCTCCTCTTCCCCGACGTCGGCCACAAGTGCCTCATGGCAAAGGACGGCAAAAGAAAGAAGGTAAAATCTAGAGCCTCCACCAAATATACAACATCTAGTGATGAGGGTAGCTTTAGTGAAGATGAGGATAATTTTCTTACCCTTTTTGTCAACCTTAACATCCAACAAAAAGAAAAATTGAATGAATTGATAGGTGTTATTCATGAGAAGGATGAACTCTTGGATAGCCAAGAGGAATTCCTTATAAAGGAAAACAAAAACCATGTTAAAGTTAAAAATGCGTAGGGTTAAGGAAAACGAGTGATCTAAGAATCAATTGAACTTGCGTAGGGTTAAGGAAAACGAGTGATCTAAGAATAACCTTGACCATTTCATGGTCATCCCATTTGGTGCTCCCGAGGTTGCGCACTTGGTTCACCAAGGTCTTGTGTCGGTTGTACATCGCTTGTGGCTCCTCCCCTTGGTGAAGCATGAAGCGACCGAGCTCCCCCTCGATCGTCTCCCGCTTGGTGATCTTGGTCACCTCGTCTCCTTCGTGCGCGGTCTTGAGCACGTCCCAAATTTCCTTTGCGCTCTTCAACCCTTGCACCTTATTATACTCCTCTCGACTTAGAGAGGCGAGGAGTATAGTAGTGGCTTGGGAGTTGAAGTGTTGGATTTGTTCGACCTCCTCCGAGTCGTAATCCTTGTCTCCCTTCTTTGGTACCTGCGCTCCATACTCAACAATATCCCATATGCTTTTGTGGAGTGAGGTTAGGTGATGCCTCATTTTATCACTCCACATAGAATAATCTTCACCTTCAAGCATATGTAGTTTGCCTAATGGAACGGAAAGTAATGGAGTGCGTTTTGAAATACGAGGATAGCGAAGGGGCATCTTACTATACTTCTTGCGCTCATGGCGCTTAGAAGTTGCGGATGCCGATTCCGAGCCGGAGGTAGAGGGTGACGAAGAGTCGGTCTCGTAGTAGACCACCTTCTTCATCTTCTTCTTCTTGTCACCCTTCCGTTGGGACTTGATGGAGGAAGAGGATTCCTCCTTGTGCTTGTGGGCGGACTCCCTTGAGTGCGTTCTCCCCGAGCTTGCGGACTTATCGCCGGTCCCGATCTCCCTCTTAGCGGATGCTCCCGACATCACTTCGAGCGGTTAGGCTCTAATGAAGTACCGAGCTTTGATACTAATTGAAAGTCGCCTAGAGGGGGGTGAATAGGGCGAATCTGAAATTTACAAACTTTAAGCACAACTACAAGTCGGGGTTAGCGTTAGGAATATAAACGAGTCCAAAAGAGAGGGCGAAAACAAATCACAAGCGAATAAGACGGATGAAACGGTGATTTGTTTTACCGAGGTTCGGTTCTTGCAAACCTACTCCCCGTTGAGGTGGTCACAAAGACCGGGTCTCTTTCAACCCTTTCCCTCTCTCAAACGGTCACTTAGACCGAGTGAGCTTCTCTTCTCAATCAAACGGGACACTAAGTCCCCACAAGGACCACCACACAATTGGTGTCTCTTGCCTTGGTTACAATTGAGTTGATCACAAGAAAGAATGAAGAAGAAAAGCAATCCAAGCGCAAGAGCTCAAATGAACACAAATGTCTCTCTCTCTAGTCACTAATTTGTTTGGAGTGATTCCGGACTTGAGAGAGAATTTGATCTCTTTGGTTGTGTCTTGTATTTAATGCTATAGCTCTTGTATGAGGTGTGAAGGCTGAAAACTTGGATGCATTGAAGTGTGGTGGTTGGGGGTATTTATAGCCCCAACCACCAAAAGAACCGTTGGTGAGGGCTTCTGTCGCATGGCGCACCGAACAGTCCGGTGCGCCACCGGACACTGTCCGGTGCGCCAGCCACGTCACCCGGCTGTTGGATTCTGACCGTTGGAGCTTCTGACGTCTGGGCCACTGGACAGTCCGGTGGTGCACCGGACAGGTCCTGTAGAGTGTCCGGTGCGCCTTCTGGCTCTGCTCTGACTTCTGCGCGCACTGTAGCGCATTAACTGCTCTCTGTAGACGATCGTTGGCACGAAGTAGACGTTGCTCCGCTGGCGCACCAGACAGTCCGGTGCTACACCGGACAGTTCGGTGAATTATAGCGGAGTGGCTCCCAGAATTCCTGAAGGTGAGCAGTTTGAAGTTCGGTTCCCTGGTGCACCAGACACTGTCCGGTGGTGCACCGGACACTGTCCGTTGGCACACCGGACAGTCCGGTGCGCCAGACCAGGGCACACTTCGGTTGTCTTTTGCTCCTTTTATTTGAACCCTTTCTTGGTCTTTTTATTGGTTTATTGTGAACCTTTGGCACCTGTAAAACTTATAATCTAGAGCAAACTAGTTAGTCCAATTATTTGTGTTGGGCAATTCAACCACCAAAATCAATTAGGCAAAAGGTGTAAGCCTATTTCCCTTTCAATAATGTCATCCTCTTCAGGGATGTGCACATGAAGATTCTCAGCATGATCTATAGGAATAGACGGTCTGTGCTCGTGGGGAATTATAGTCTCATGACTTGTATCACTAGGTGTATTCTTCATGCGAAACTCATTCTCAAAAAATGTTGCGTCTCTTCATTCCATGATAGTATCAACATACATATCAGGCACATCAGATTTTATAATTAAGAACCTATACCCAGTGCTGTGAAAAGAGTACCCAAGGAGTATACAATCAACAATTTTAGGCCCAAGTTTACGCTTTTTGTTGATTGGCACATTCACTTTAGCCAAGCAACCCCAAGTGCGCAAATATGGGAGATTTAATCTTCTCTTTTCCCATTCCTCAAATGGTGTGATCTCTTTGTTCTTTGTTGGAACTCTATTCAGGACATGACACGCTGTCAAAATCGGCTCACCCCACCATGCCTTGGATAATCCCGCTGTACTCAACATGGCATTCACCAAATCTGTTAGAGTGCGGTTTTTCCTTTCAGCAATCCCATTGGATTGTTGTGAGAATGGCGGTGTCCTCTCATGAATAATACCATGTTCCACGCAGAACTCATCGAACACATTAGAGAAATATTCTTCACCTCGATTGGACCTTAAACGTTTTATTTTCCTTTCAAGTTGGTTCTCAAATTCAGCTTTATAGGTCTTAAAATAATTAAACGCTTTATCTTTTGTTTTTAAGAGATACACATAGCAAAATCTAGTGGAGTTATCTATAAAAGTGAGAAAGTATATTTTACCACCTTTGGTCAAAATTCCATTCATCTCGCACAGATCAGAATGAACAAGTTCTAGAGGTGCCAAACTCCTCGCCTCAGCAGCCTTGTGAGGCTTGCGGGGTTGTTTTGATTCAACACACACATGGCACTTAGACTTTTTGACCAAGTTAAATTTAGGAATTATATTTAGATTTGCTAACCGCATAAGACAACCAAAGCTTGTATGACAAAAACGTGAATGCCATAAATCTGACTCAACAGAAAAATTAACAAAATTCACCATTTTATTACACACATCATGCAGTGATAAGCGGAACAAACCTCCGCAGTCATATCCTTTACCAACAAAAGTACCATGTTTCGACACAACACATTTATTAGACTCAAGAACAACTTTGTATCCATCTCGACATAGCATCGAAGCACTAACGAGATTCTTCTTGATAGAGGGCACATGTTGCACGTTCTTCAATGGCACCGTCTTTCCTGAAGTAAACTTCAGAATGACCGTACCAACACCAAGAACATGAGCACGCGACCCATTTCCCATTAACAAGGCGCCAGACCTCCCGACCTGGTAGGAGGAGAACATAGAGGCATCAGCACACACATGAATGTTTGCACCACTGTCCATCCACCACTCAGGTGAATTACAAACTAAAAGAACAAATGGTAAAGAATTACCATACCCAGATGTTCCATCTCCAGTTTCAGTGGTTACAACATTAGCTGATTTCTTGTCCTGTGTGAACTTGCGATCAGGGCACTCTCTAGCCCAATGTTGATCACTGCCACAGACAAAGCATCCTCTCTTTCCCTTGTTATTGTTGTTCTTCTTATTAAACTGTGTTGTTTGAACAGGTTTATTTGTGTTCTCTTATTTGTTCTGGTTTTTCTTCTTGTTGAACTTGCGGAAGTTTCTCTTCTGCACCACATTAGCAATACAGGTCTCCACACCTTTTCCATTGTCCTTTGTTCTAGCCCTTTCCTCAACATCAAGAGTACCAATGAGATCTTCCACATTGAACTCTTGTCTCTTATGTTTGAGAGAGGTAGCAAAGTCCTTCCAAGAAGGTGGCAACTTGGCGATTATAACGCCAGCCACAAACTTGTCAGGCAAAGGACAAGAAAAAAGTTCGAGTTCCTTAGCTAGTGCCTGAAACTCATGAGCCTGTTCCACTACAAATCGGTTCTCAACCATCTTGTAGTCATACAGCTGCTCCATGAGATACAGCTCGCTACCAGCGTCAGTAACTCCAAACTTTCCAACAAGTGCATCCCACAGCTCTTTCCCTGTAGGAAGGATGATATAGCTTTTCTAGAATTTTGTATCAAGTGCGCTAATTACTGCTCCTCGAAAGAGGTTGTCTTCAGCCTTAAACTTAGCCTCATCCTCAGGAGGTAAGTCGGCAGGCTTGCCCTCAGCGGTATGAAAACAAGACATTGCAGTAATCCACAATTCCATTTTAGCTTTCCATATCAAGAAGTTTTTACCATCATCAAAAGGATCAGGCTTTAGCACAGCAGCAAAACCTCTGACAGAAAAATGCCTAACATTAGGTTTTTGGATTGTTAGAATTATAGGCATTTTCCATATCATTTTAATTCCATAAATTAATATTATGATGATGACATATACGAAATAATTAATCATAGAAATCGTGATCTCAAATATATCCATAACAATATGGATCATGAGAACACAAAGCATATGAATCATATATCTCTACTACCTATTAAGACGGTAAGGGGTAGGCTGCCCCATTCCGTGTTCTGCCATTCCCATTCCGTCCTCACTGCAAAGCCCATTCCCATTCCCCCTCCCTGCAAAGCCCATTCACATTTCCATTCCCGGCTATCACGTGTCTTTCTCATTCCCCCTCCCACAAAGCCTATTCCCATTCCCGCGTGCATCCCACGCCTAGCTAAAATTAAATTAAAAAAACAGGCTCCAAGGGGATTCGAACCCGCGACCTCTCAAATAAATGTGTTTGTAGCTACCACTACACCATATGTTTGTTTATGTCTACATCTATTATAGTAAAAACATATAATACATCTCTCCCGAAGCCCACCTGCTACCCTTGCACGATGTGTAGTAGTAGATAAGTATCACTGAGATTATTAAATTATATTTTTGGATTGAGGGAGTAGTATTTAAAGAAGAGCCTTGCATGCAATTTCTTTTGTTTGAATAATGTTTTCAACTTAAATATTTTTTTTGCATGTGTAACATTTATTCTCCATAATATTTTTCCATGGATCTAACTTATAAATCATTTTCATAAACCAATGCCAAAGATGAATCCATGTTTCTTACTTGGAAACCCCGAACAAACACCACTAGCACGAGGCGCTCGCGTTGGCGTCGCTCACCGACGACGAGAAGAAACTTGGCGACTGCCAGTTCGAACTCTGGAAGCAGTCCTACATGGCCCATGCACCGCTGTGTACGGCAAGCTCCGGCGCAGCCGCCGCTTAGACGTGGTCCAGAGCGGCTGCACCGCTCTGTCCATCGTCAAACATGGGGACCTCATGGTCGTCGCCAATGTCGACGACTCTCGGGTTGTTCTGGGCATCGCAACCTACGACGACGCCATCACGCCGTCTAGCTCATCATCCACCTGAAGCCTAACCTGCCACGTAAGTCGCTACTGACCGACCATGAATTCTTGTGCGCTGGAATGATGACCATTGTTGTTGTTATGTGAGTGTCCTCGAACAAGATGTATGTAGAGGAGTAGCACATCCGGTGGTGCAACGACCAGGTGTACTACCTCGCTGATGAGCCCGGGGTGCACTTCATTTGGCAGCCCAGCCAAGAGTGATCGGTACTCACCATATCGCGCGCGTTCGACGACTATTATATCAAGGATTGTGGCGTCATCTCGACACCGGAGGTGAGCAGAGGTGGACCGACAACAATGACCACTCGCCATCGTCGGGGTACCTTTTGTGCCGGCCTGCCTTTAATTCTCTTCGCAAACACACACTTGCATTTTTTGTTTAAGCAAGCGTGTATGGTGGTGTGTGCCTGATGACTAACGATGTACGACAGAACTTCTACTGGCAGGTGTGGCACGTGCTCTCCAATAATGAGACCATGCAAATCATGACATATATCGAAGTCTGCATGATACTGATGGTTGCAATGTAGTAGTGAAACAACTAAATTAAAATAACAAAATTTATGTATGGCTAGGATCACAAATGGATTATGAAATATTTTCTTATAACAATATAAGACACATTTTGTATATAAGTTATCATGGTATTATATGTTCCCGTTGCAACGCACGGGTACTGACCTAGTAAATATAATAAGTATATAAACATGGTTCAAGTATTATTACGGAACAACTTAAAATAAACAGATAGTAATATAAACAGCATGACTGTAAGATTAAAACAAACAGATATAACATATTATAATATGACAGAACAGATGAGATAAAATCATTGCTACATATGAAACAACACATATGAATATATGAAACATATATAATATGTAGAACGCAAAATAGTAAGGACATAAATTGATCATACCCTCCCATGCGCTCTGATGATCCAGATCCTTGTCCAGCTTCTCTTGTCATGTCGTCAGGAAGATGTTTTGGGCAGTCGCGTAGACGCTCCCCAAAAACCTAATTGCTGATCCCCCGTGCAAGGTCTCGAACGGCAAAGGCTTCGGAGGCACCTGCCCTCTCGCTTCTCTGTGCCCGCAGAGCTACGAGATGAAAACACCCACACTTGCGCTGGACTGTGATTCTGAAGGTTCTGCTCTCGTGTACCAAGTGACAGGCATTCTCCCATTTTTATCATCGCGGAAGGGAAGCTGAAGGAGAAGAGTCTCGCCGCGTCACCCCAAGAGACGGGCAGGTGAAGGAGAAGGGTCTCGCATGCGGCTGACGAAGAGACGGGCAACTGAAAGGTTTAACCCGGAGTTGAAACTCCCACGGTTAATGATTGCTAAAAATTAACACAACCACACCACGCCCGTGCGCCGCCTGCCACGCCACGCCACGCCACGCCGGCGGCGACGCGCGTGGCACGCCCTTGTCCATTTCTTGACTTATCAAATTAAGTGGAATAATTCCCACCATATAAGTCAAGTCAAAAGACACTTGGACTTCCAATATAATATTATTGGTATTCTCCATCATTAAATACCATAGAGTTTATTGAATAAATGAGATAAGCCCATAAAAGATCCAACAATGTCAAAGTTTGTCGAGTGTTTTTGAGATTTTAATGAGTGACCGAAGCAATCGGCAAAGCAGCTGTGACAGGTAGTGAATTGACACAGAGATTTTATAAAGTGGCAACCATTTCTGCACATTTCCCATCAAAAACCATTTCTGGACATATGTATGTAAACTGATAAGAGTAGCACAAAATACAGAACAGTTGGAACACACTAGGCACAGCAAACAGAACACATCTGAATCTTAGTTGCATACAATTTCAGCTACTGTCTCACTGTTAACAGAACCAACGATTTATCGCAAGACGAACATACACATGATTTATCGCACTCAAACACAATGGCTTTCGTAACCATAAACCTGCGATCTCAAGGGAGAAGCCAAGCCGGAGGAGAGTTGTACGAAGGAACCCGCTCCGGGAAGTAGAGTTCGACGTGGGAAGGCAGCGGCCCTTCCGGTGGCGACCACCTGCCGATGTCGTTGCAAGGGTACTGCCTCTCATTGACTCCGCCGAACATCATCTCGGCGTCGTAGAAGCTCCGATCATCCAAGAAGAAGATGCCTTCCTTGAACCTCGGGTAATCACGCACCTCGTAGGACCTGGAGCATCCTCGCCCCACGAACAGCATCCGGCCACCCAATTCACCCAGCTCGATCCAATTCCAGGTCCTAGTGTACTCATTAGCCACCTCCCCGTTATGGCCTGCCTCGATGATATTCGTAGGCGTCATCGTCATCCGGAACACCTTGAACGAAGAAGTCGGCGCGTCATGGTGGGCAGCAAGCCTGACGACCATCAGCAGTTCCCCGCCGGATACCACGAGGTAGCGAGCGTGGACGAACTGTTCGTCATTGCACCCGCCTTCCTGGAAGCACGTTAACGCCGCCAACAGCCATACCAGAATAATCCCACCATTATCATCATAGACCCCTCCGCACACGAGGATATGCCCACCTTGGGTTAGGAAATGGAAGGAGTTCTGGTAGTACACGACGTCCTCCAGTTCCCACTCCGGCCCAACAGGCGCCGCGGGCAAAACGTCGCAGACAGCCACATCATCCCCTGGGCCCCAGAACGCGAAGTCGCGTCGGTGCGGCCCGTTGAGGTCCGGCTGGTAGGTGACGATGCCCGCGGCGGCGCATTCCGGGTGATCAGGCGGGGAGGAGAGGGTGGCGGCGAGGACGACCATGCTGAGGACTTCGTAAGCGGTGTGAACCACGACGTCGACCACGTCGGGTAGCGCGCGGGACTCTCCGGTGCGGATGTTGAGCAGCCGGTGCCCGCGAGTCTGACCGTAGGCGAGGAAGAACCAACCGCCGTCGTACGAGCCGAAGTAGCGGGGCGCGGGCAAGGGCAACATGTTGTGTTCGCGGCAACCGCTGAGGTAGCAGTAGACGCCAGTCACGTCCGCGGGCGGGAGGAGGAGCGACGGGAGCTGAAATGTCGGAGGCTCTGCCTGCTCGACCGCCGCGAGCCACGCCTGGCAAACGGCGGCCATCCGCGCGCGGTCGATTGCGCATGGGACGCGGTTCATGATCTCCGTCACCAAGTTGATGTCGAGGTTCGCCCACCGCCGAGGCACAGCCATGGGAGGCAAGGATGGGAGGTGCGACGGATTGGGAGTTGGGGGGGGGGGGGGGGGGGGGGGGGGGGGGGGCTTGGGACTCGGTATGGTGGATGGCGGTTAGCGGGAGGCCGAAGAGAATAGACGCCAAGAACTTCGGGGAATGAAAGCCTTGCGGTGCCTGGGACTCCTTTTTGTTCTGGAAGAAGAGCCGTGGGCAGAGAGCGCAGGAGAGCCGTTGCAAGAGGATGCAAGGCGAAGCTCTGTTTCGACAACGGATCACGCTACAGAATCTTTTGGGCTATGTTTGTTTAGGTCGGCTGGAACGTGAGGTATCTGTTGTTACTGTGTATCTGGCAGTTGCAACAAAACCTTTATGTATTTGATTGCTTTGACGTCTGCAACTATTTTTTAGAGTCATATCTAAAAGATTGGTGATGACCAATTTCCAATGGCGGACCTAGAAATTAAACATAGTCTAGTCCAGATTATCATGTGCTAATAACTATAGATAATTTTATATGAAAAGAAATATACAGTTCAACTATTTTAAGCCATTTCTTCTTTAGCACATAGAGAATATCCTAAATAGCTACATTTAGAAAATAAAAACAAAGAAATAAAATAAGAAAAACTTAATAGAGCAATGTGGATGAGTCGGCGAGGCAGCGTGGTGCCTTGGACTCTGGGAGAGGGTTGTGCTGACAAAATATCCATGGAGCTTGCATGTCTACAATAGTTGGAAGAAGATTACAATACTAGACTTTCCACCTCATATTATTTTTTCACATACATGTGTGTTGGACCGAGGATTTGTTTGGGTGGGCCATTCTGTGGGGTGCCCCGAGGGTAATAGATGCACCAAAGGCTGGTGCACAAGGTCTCCGAAGGTTAGAGCAAGAGGTGTCACAAGGCTGATGCTCGAGGTGCCCTAGGGGTCAATGGCTTGATAGAGTGGAGACTAGAAGGAAAGGGCTTCAAGGGACTAAGCGATGGTGAAGGTCAGGCAGAGGCTTGGGGACCGAAGGACCATGCTAAGGTGAAGAAGAGAGTACTTGCATAGAGTCGAGGAACTAATCAATCTATGAAGAGTCATGTTGTGCTGAGAATCAAATAGATAGAAGAAGTGATTTGAAGCCATGGAATTAACTCATATGTGATGAGATGGTTCAAATCATAATGCTCAAGGTATGACATCTCAAAGAGAAGAGAAGAAGCATGGTCACAAGTCTAAGGAATAAGGTAGCAAAGAAAAGAACATAGAAGGGTTCACTAAATGTGTAGACTTTGATAAAGATAGCAAAAATTGAGAAATGGAAAAAGAAATAGACTTTGGGTCATTCCAGCATTTAGATAGGTTCATGCTGACTCATTGGAATAGCAGATTTGCTAAGAATCAGAGTTTAGAGTTATAGGAGTTAGTTGTAGCGAAGGCTTGATGAAAAGTGCAATCTAATGTGAAGGTTGGGTTACAACAAAAAGAGGTCACTAAGAATGTTTGGATGAACTCAATACACATTTGGCTAAGTCATAGAAGTGCCCAAGGTACAAGCCAAGAGAAGCCAAAGAAGTTGTGCTCGAGTTTTGATAGTTTAAGCAGTTGTTGAGTGCACTGGATGCACAATAGTAGGTCCGATGTGCACCAGACCTATGCACCGAACTTGGCACACAAAGATCCTGTTCTCGGGTCTTTAGTGCTTGGCACGCTAGGCCGGGTTTAGTTTGCACCGGACCAGCCACCAGACCGGGCATGAAGAGAGATAGTTTTTTGGCTTTGGCAAACGGGGCAGTAGATTAATCCAGTGAGCCATCGGACCAATAGTAAACCCAACGATTGGATTCAAACAGACCAACGATTTGCTAACGTGGTGCTGACATCAAAGGCCCGATGTGCCCTTGGACTAGTCTGGTGAATCTTGATAGCTGACAACTTTACCAACGGTCACCAAAGTAGTCAGAGGTTCGGTGCACTGGACCTAGCTACAATGAGAGGTCTGAGGCGACCATAAAGTGTAGAATCTTGGTAACGACTAGTTAGGCTTTGGGGCTATATATACACCCCCTTCATAGGTTGTTTGAAGTGTACAAGTGTCCAACATTTTGTAGACTCATTCCTAGCAAGTTATAAAGTGCCTCTAAACCCTCTCTTGGTGAGAGTTAGTGCTTAGTGAAAGATTATGTGTTAGAGAGCAAATAGAGAGCTAGAGAAGTTAGAGAGAGCTTACAAAGAGCAAATCAACCTTGAGCAAGGTTGTCGGGCTTTGGCCATTCTCTTTGCGAACTCACCGGAGAACTTCTAAGATGTGGAGAGCCTCGAGATTGTTGTAAAGCAACAAAGAGATAATGAAAATCTTGGCTCATCATAGTGGTGATAAGTTTGAGTCGAGGAGTGATTTGAAAAAAGACTCTAAGCCAGTTGGGCTACCTCAACAACGTGGAGTAGGCAAGCATTTGAGTCCCCTCACTTATTTACTTTACTTGCACTTCATATTATATGTATTAGGTATATGTGTTTGTGAAGTGCAGTTACATGTAGGACTTGACATTAATCCACTGCACTAATTTGTTAGAAACAAGTAAGTTGAGTTCATGGAGAGCAATTTTAAATTGGCATATTCACCCCCTCTAGGTGACATCAAGATCCTTCAAGTATCTTCAGGTGCCTTGAGGGCAAGTGCAAGAGGAGCCTCGAGGGCCTGTGCAAGAGGTGTGCTAAGGACCTAGGTACGAGGTTGTAACATCCTGAATTTGGGGTATAAAATTTCTTCTCTAATTCCTACCAAATTCAGGTGTTACTCCTTTTCTCACCTCTATAGTTCTTCTTTTCTATTCTCTTTAATAGGATTTTGGGTTAATTATGGGAGAGATGTATTATTTTCTTTGGACTATTAAAACCTAGGGAAGATATGAATGTTTGCATCATGCTAAGCTTAGACTTTGTTTTTGGTTGATGCACATGTTTGAAATATTTAAATTTGAATTGTGGTTTGATTTGATTTGAATTCCATAGAGAAAATAAAAAGAAAAGGAATTAGAAATTCATAAGAAAAAGGAAAAAGTCAATTCAATGCAAGTCGGCCCAATCTAGCCCAACTAAGCACCGTGAGTGCCCACCCTCCCTCTGACAGCTGGGCCCGCCTATCGGTGTCGTTTCCTTCGCCCGCGCTCGCTCTCACACCCGCTCCCTCTCTCTCTTGCCGGTGGGATCGACCTGTCGGCGCCAATTCCCCTCGCGCGCGCATCCCATTCTCTCTCTACGCAACGGGTCCCGCCCGTCAGCGCTGACCACTCGTTCGTGCACCCGCTCTTGCTGGTCCGTGGACCCTGCATGTCGGACCCGTCCCTCCCGAACCGGCCACCCGCACGACCTGCACGTCGTCGTGGACTTTGCTGAGGTCGCACTCGCCCCGTCCTTTTCTAGCTGCCCAACACCCCACTCGCTCTCCCCCCTCATTCGCACACCCACAGCACCCCAGCACCCGCCTCGCACCCGAGGAGCTCCACCGCCGTCCACCGTGGTTCGGGATTGTTCCACGGCCGTCGTCGAGTCCCCGTCGTGCCGGTTGCCCCTCTGAGCTCCGCCTCAATGCCAGCAAGCCGGGACATCCATCAGTGCGCCCCTTCCCCCTCTATCTCTCTCTTCTCGCGCTCACCGGACTTCCACCGTGCAACTGAGGCCCCGCCGCCGTCAACCCGAGGCTTCGTTGTGTCCCCGCCGCCGTTCAAGCGTCCCAGACCCCTCTCTCAAGGTAACCAACCTCCCTAGGCCCCTGATTTCCCATTCCCTGCCCCTGTGCATGCGCAATTGCTCGCCTGAGCAAGAAAGCGCTGTCGTCGAGCCACACTGTCGTAGACCGCCACCCTCTAGTGCCTCTGTGACAGTGTCGTGGCCACGGACGTGTTCGCCGTGTCACCCTGAACCTACCAGGGCCCTTCCCAGCGCCCCAGGACCCCAGGGTGCTCGTGCCCTCGCTTCCGGCGAAGCTCCGCCGCGGAGTTAGGCGGCGCCACCGCTGGCCACCCAAGAACCCAGCCCGAGCTTGCCATTGGATCTCAGGCGTCCATCTGAGATCTAACGGCCCAGATTTAAATAAACTAGATCTGATCTCAACCATTCAATTGAGATCTGGCCGCTCGAATGCGTGCCCTCGCCCGCGCCCCTGCAGCTGGGTACGTCCGATTAGCCAGCCCCGCCCCAACGCCGCTGACATCCCCTGGCCCGCTTGTCAGCCCGCGCTCGTGCCCCCGTGTGCGCTCGGGGCTTATCTCGGCCGTCGATCTGTGATCGGATGGCTGAGGACACTCCATACCACTTCGTGTGGTCTTTTTGTTAAATTGACCCCCGGTTTCTTAGAAAATAACCCATGGTCTCGTTTTAATGCGCTCAGGCCCCTGGTTTCTTGCAGAGAAGCCCCTGGATTTTATTTTTATCACAGAATTAGGTCTAATTCAGTATTTTGAATTCCAAAACTTGTTTATTTCATATCTTTTGCATATGAACTCCAAATTGGGTGGTTCAAATTGCAAAATGTTCATAAAATTATTCTCTATCTGTTTAAATTATTATCTTTCACTTTCTGTATATCTAAATTTTATGTCTAGGCTATATGTTGATTTAAAGTGATGGATTGTTTATTAAAAAGAAAATAGAAAGGAAACACTAATGAGTAGTTAAGTGTTTAACTTGTGAAATTAATCTCATGTAATGTATGACGATCCCATCTCTGGAATAACTTTAATTTGGTAATTAATTTATTAAGATAAATGAAGTTAAGTAATATAATCCAATGAGATAGACAATACTAAGAGAACCCCAAACCTCTAGGTGTATTAACCTGCCCTAGAACCTAGATTTCACTCTCGTGTTTGTATTTTCCTATTGAACTTGTGTTTACTTGATTGCGAATGGTTGGTGTACCGTTTCTTTATCATTTTACCAAATGTGTTGAATGAATGATTGCTTTGCGTAGACAACGAGTAGTCCGAGGTTACCGAGTGTGTTGCAGTAGACTTCCCTGTGAGCAATAATCTGGTAAAGGCAAGTGTACTCTGACCCATTAGTCCATTAGTTAGTTCCTTATTACAGAGTCCATGATCAATGAATTGGACATTGGAGGGTACTTCCTCAAAAAATGAATTGAAGGACGCCGACTCAAAATTAGTTCAGTTTCCGTGCATATCAATCCAGTTCTAAGACAAAGGTAGAATAAGAAAGAACCATCCACGCATCATAAAAAATGAAACCGGATTCCCCATTAATTCACACAAAGATGTCATAAACTGGCGACCATTTCTGCACATTTCTGCCCATTACCCGTAAAAACCCATTTCTGCACATATATGTACGTAAACCAATAAGAGTAGCACAAAGTACAGAACAGCTGGAACGCTACAGTTTCAGCTATCGTTTCACTGTTAACAGAACCAGCAATTACCGCAAGAGGAACACACATCATTTATCACAGTCAAACATAACAGATATATTTCGTAGCTACAAACTTGCCGTCTCAAGGCAGAAGCCAAGCCGGAGGAGAGTTCAAAGAAGGAACTCGCTCCGGGAAGAAGAGGTCGACATGGCGAGACAGCCCTTCCGCCGGCGACCACCTGCCGTTGTCGCTGCAGGGGTACAGCCTCTCATTGATTCTGCCGAACATCATCTCGACGTCGTAGAAGCTCCGATCATCCAAGAAGAAGATGCCGTCCTTGAACCCTGGGTACTGACTCACCTCGTAGGACCTGGAGCATCCTCGCCCCACGAACAGCATTCGGCCACACAATGCAACCTCCTCGATCCAGGTCCTAGCCCTAGTGATTACGGTCATCCGGAATACCTTGAACGACGACGTCAGCGCGCGATGGTGGGCAGCGAGCCTGACGACCATCAGCAGTTCCCCGCGGGATGACACGAGGTAGCGAGCGCGAACGAACTGCTGGTTATTGTACCCCCCTTGCTCGAAGCGCATTAACTCCGACAGCACTCTCAGGAGAACCCCATCACGAACGATCGGTGTGCACACGATGATATGCCCACCTCGGGTGAGGAAATGGAAGGAGTCACGGTAGTACACGACGTCCTCCTGTTGCCAAGCCGGCCCAACTGGCGCAGGCACGGCCACGTCGCACGTGGCCACCTTACTCCCTAGGCACCAGAACGCGAAGTGGCGTCGGCGCGGCGCCTCGAGGAGGTGCGGCTTGTAGGTGACGATGCCCGCAGCGACGCATTTCGGGTGATCAGGCGGGAACGAGAGGGTGGCGGCGAGGATGACCATGCTGGGGGTTCCGTGTGCGGCGAGACCCTCGATCATGTCGGGTAGCGCGCGTCTCTCTCTGGTGCGGATGTTGATCATCCGGTGCACGCTAGTCTGGCCGTAGGCGAAGAAGATCCAGCCGCCGTCGTACGAGCCGAAGTGGCGGGGCCCGGGCAACATGCTGTGGTCGCGGCAGCCGCCGCTGAGGTAGCAGTAGACGTCAGTCACGTCCGCGGGCGGGAGGAGGAGCGACGGGAGCTGAAACGGCAAAGGCTGGGCATGCGCGATCGCCGCGAGCCACGCCTGGCAGACGGCGGTCATCCGTGCGCGGTCCATTGCGCACGGGAGGCGGTTCACCATCTCGATCACCACGTTGATGGTGAGGTTCGCCCACCCCCTAGCCACAAACATGGGAGGCATGGATGCACTGTGGGATTGGGAGTTGGGGACTTGCATTGGTGCTAGGTTTGGTGGATGGCGGTTCGCGGGAGGCCGAAAAGAAGACGCCAAGAACTCCGAGGAACGAAAGGCTTGCAGTCCCCGGAGCCCGGGACCCCTTTTTGTTCTCGAAGAAGAGCCGTGGGAGAGCCGTTGCAAGATGCAAGGCGAAGAGTCTTTTGGGCTAAATTTATTTAAGTCGACTGGAACGCGACGATCAAAAGTTATACTCTACTCTACCTCATTTCCAAAATAAGGCTCTATTTGGTTCCTTCAATGAATGGCTAAAGTTTAGTCGCTAAAGTAACTTGTTTGGTTCTAGTGACTAAACCAGACTAAATAGCATTAATTGTTGTGAATAATGATTGTATTACCCCTATTAATTAGTGGATGTTTGCTGCAAGAAAAAAGTGAAAAAGGTAAATAAGGTAAAAATCCTACTTTAGTCCCTTCAACAGTTTTAGTCATCCCTTTGGTGCTTAAATAACTAAAGTTTAGTCACCCCACTTTAGTCACCATGTTTGTTTCTTTAGGTACTAAAAGTGACTAAACTTTAGTCACTAAACTTTAGTCACCCCAAACCAAACGGGACCTAATATTCGTTTTAGCTCTTGGTTATGTCTATACTCAAATGGATGATGATAAATCTAGACATATATCTAAAGCACATACATAAAATATTGTATGAACCTATTAATTACTTAAAACGAATTTTAATTTGAGACAGAGGGAGTATTTCTTAAAGTATATGTTGTTTATTGTGTAGCTAACAATTGCAACATGATGGAATTGACACCTTTGATGTGTGCAGAGAATGCTTAGACTCCTATCTAAAAGCTTGGTGTTGACAAAATATCCATGGAGCTTGCATGTCTACAATAGTTGGAAGAAAATTAATATATCAGATTTTCCACCTCACATTAGTTATTTTTCCCATACATGTGCCTTGGACCGAGGATTTGTTCGGGTGGACCATGGACCACTGTCATGAAGATACGCCTGATGTGGAAGAGAAAGCCATCGATAGTGGACTAGACCGGGGCAAGAGGTGCCCTAGAGGCTGATGAGCAGGGTGCCCCGAAGGCCAAGAAAGAGGTGCCCCAGGGCTATTGTGTGGTGTGCCTCGGGGGTAAGAGGTGTCCCGAAGGCTGGCATGCAAAGTGCCCCAAGGTCAGAGCAAGAGGTGCCCCAAGGTCGATGTCTGATGTGCCATAGGGGTCAATGAGAGAGGTGCCTTGAGGGCTAGTGCAAGAGGTGCCCCAGGGACAGTGTAGGAGGTGCCTAGAGGGCCGAGGCAAGAGGTGCCTCTTGGGGCGATGTGCAGGGTGTCCATGCAAGGCACCTCGTGTCTCTAGGAGCCAGCGCGCAAGGTGCCTAAGGACCAAGGCAAGAGGTGCCTCTGTGGCCGATGAGCAGGGTGCCCTAGGAGCCGATGTGTCGGTGCCTCTAGGATCAAGGCAAGAGGTTCCCTCGGGAGCTAATGCCCAAGGTGCCCTGAGGGTTGCAGCAAGAGGTGTCCTGGGGACTGATGCTCGAGGTCCCTAGATGGTCGAGGGCAAGCGATGCCCTGAGGACTGATATGTGGGGTGCCCGGAGGGTCGGGGCAAGAGGTGCCTTAGGGGCATATGTGTGAGGTGCTCTAAGAGCCGATGAATGGGGTGCCCCAACTGTCGGGGCAAGAGCTACCTCAGGACTGACGCAAGGGGTACCTTAAGGTCTTGGGCAAGAGATGCCCTCATAGTCCGTCACACGAGGGCCAAGAGGGCAGATGTGTGGGGTGCCCTGCAAGGGACTCCATGTCTTATCCTTGTCTGATGGTTGCTGGTCCACGCCACACATGTAAGGGAAGACTGCTTTTGAGAACGACGAGAAGAGGTGTTCTTAACAAGACATTAGGAAGTTAATCTTAATGGAAATGTAAATGGAGTGGTGGGGAAACATGTGGTAGAGTTTTCGTTGAATTTCTCAAGGCCAAATATTGACCGGAGTTTTGATCCTAATGTATGTGGTTGGGCTTATAGAATGAGCATGTTTGATTTGGAAGCATGGAAGAAGGACTTTACTCAAATGTACCACAAATGGAAGAATATGAAAGTCGCCTAGAGGGAGGTGAATAGGTGAAACCTAAAATTTTACAATTTACAAGCAAAACTTGATCCCAATTAGAGGTTAAAACAAGAAGCAAGTTAACTGAAGACAGGAGACTAGTTCAACTTGCAATGTTATGAATGTGTGGAATGAACTTGCGAACACAAGGTTGATTTGTCCCTTGTGGTTCGGGTTGTGATGAGTGTTGGTGTTTCGAACTTCACTCCGACAAGTAAATTTATTGTGCGTGTTCCGGGCTCTGGAGGGTGTGGGCAGTGGCCGCAAGGTTTATACTAGTTCGAGCAGAATGTTCCTACTTCCAATCATCGGCGGCTTGCGCTACCGCACCATTGATGATCAAAACTCGTAGTTGGGTTTACATGTGGGTAAGAGAGGGAGGACATGCTCCCAAGTCTCTTTTTCGGGGTATAAGTGGAGCTTAGAAGCTGTCGGGTGGAGTCCTAGCTAAGTGAAAGGAAATAGGGTTTAACCTTTTCCTATAAATGATTTTGGTGGTTGAATGCCCAACACAAATAATTGGACTAACTAGTTTGCTCTAGATTATATATTCTACAGGTGCATAAATGTTCAACACAAACCAATAAAAAGATCAAGTTAGGGTTCAAAAAGAAAGGAGCAAAAGAAATCGAAGGGTGCCCTGGTCTGGCGCACCGGACTGTCCGGTGAACCAGGACCGTACAACTCTGAACTAGCCACCTTCGGGTTTCTCCAGCGCCACTCCGCTATAATTCACCGGACTGTCCGGTGTGTCACCGGACTGTCCGGTGTGCCAAGCGGAGCAACGGCTACCAGCGCAACGGTTGACTGCAACGGACGCCTGCAACGCTACAGTGCGCAGACAGTGCGCGCAGAAGTTAGAGCAGTCGCCAGAGACGCACCGGACAGTGAACAGTGCTTGTCCGGTGCGGCACCGGACTGTCCGGTGCCACTAGAAGACAAAGCTCCAACGGTCGAAACCGCCCAAACCCGAACGGTTGGGTGACGTGGCTGGCGCACCGGACTGTCTGGTGCGCCCATCGACAGCAGCCACCCCCAACGGTTGTTTTGGTGGTCGAGGGCTATAAATACCCCCCAACCACCTCCACTCCAACCATCCAAGCATTCATCACTCTCCATTCAATACAAGAGCAAAGTGCAACACTCCAAGATACAAATCAAAGCCACCGATCCGATCAAAGTCCCCAATTCAATTATAGTGTTTTAGGACTTGAGAGAGGATCTCTTGTGTTTCTTGTTGCTCTTGTTTGCTTGTCTTGGCTTTCTTTTCTTTCTAACTTCTTACTCTCAAGCTTTGTAAGCGAGGCAAGAGACACCAATTGTGTGGTGGTCCTTGCAGGGTCTAAGTGACCCATGAGATTAAGGAAGAAGCCTCACTCGGTCTAGGTGACCATTTGAGAGAGGGAAAGGGTTCAAAGAGACCCGGTCTTTGTGACCACCTCAACGGGGACTAGGTTCTTTAGAACCGAATCTTGATAAAACAAATCATCGTGTCATCCGATTTATTTTCTTGGTTGATTTGTTTTCCCCTCTCTCCCGGACTTAACATTTATTCTAACGCTAACCACGGCTTGTAGTGTGTTTAAAGTTGTAAATTTTAGTTTCCACCTATCCACCCCCCTCTAGGCGACTTTCAATTGGTATCAGAGCTCAGTACTTCATTAGAGTCTAACCACTCGAAGTGATGTCGGGAGGATCCGCGAAGAGGGAGATGGAAACGGCCACAAGCCACGGGAAGGCCCCATCAAGGGAGTCCGGCGCCAAAGGAAGGGAGGAATCACCTCCACGAGTCAAGTCGCATCGGAGTGGCAACAAGAAGAAGAAGATGAAGAAAGTGGTCTACTACGAGACCGATTCTTCGTCGCCATCCACCTCCGGCTCCGACGCGGTGTCCGTCACTTCTAAGCGCCATGAGCGCAAGAAGTTTAGTAAGATCCCCCTACGCTATCCCCGCATTTCTAAACGCGCTCCTTTACTTTCTGTCCCATTAGGCAAACCACCGGTTTTTTATGGTGAGGACTATTGTATGTGGAGTGATAAAATGATGCATCACCTAACCTCACTCCACGCAAGCATATGTGATATTGTTGAGTTTGGAGCGCAGGTACCATCCGTGGGGGACGAGGGCTACAACTCGAACGAGGTCGCCCAAATCCGGCACTTCAACTCCCAAGCCACTACTATACTCCTCGCCTCTCTATGTCGAGAGGAGTATAATAAAGTGCAAGGGTTGAAAAGCGCCAAGGAGATTTGGGACATGCTCAAGACCGCACATGAGGGAGATGAGGTGACCAAGATCACCAAACAGGAGACGATCGAGGGGGAGCTCGGTCGTTTCGTCCTCAACCAAGGAGAGGAGCCATAAGCTATGTACAACCGGCTCAAGACCTTGGTGAATCAAGTGCGCAACCTCGGGAGCACTAAATGGGATGCCCTTGAAATGGTCAAGGTTATTCTAAGATCACTCGTTTTTCGCAATCCTACGCAAGTTCAATTAATATGTGGTGATCCTAGATATAAGCTAATGTCTCCAGAGGAGGTTATAGGAAAGTTTGTGAGCTTTGAATTGATGATTAAAGGCTCCAAACAAATCGTCAACTTGGAGCAAGGCGGCACCTCCACACCCGAGGTGCAACCCGTCGCATTCAAAGCGACGGAGGAGAAGAAAGAAGAGTCTAGATCAAGTAGGCTCCCCATCGACGCCTCCAAGCTCGACAACGAGGAGATGGCGCTCATCATCAAGAGCTTCCGTCAAATCCTCAAGCAAAGGAGGGGGAAGGACTACAAACCCCGCTCCAAGAGGGTGTGCTACAAGTGTGGTAAGACCGGTCATTTCGTTGCTAAATGTCCTATGTCTAGTGATAGTGACAGGGGCGACGACAAGAGGGGGAAGAAGAAGGAGAAGAAGAGATACTACAAGAAGAAGGGCGGCGATGCCCATGTGTGTCGGGAATGGGACTCCGACGAGAGCTCCACCGACTCCTCCTCCGACGAGGATGCCGCTAACATCGCCGTCAACAAAGGTCTCCTCTTCCCCAACGTCGGCCACAAGTACCTCATGGCAAAGGACGACAAAAGGAAGAAGGTAAAATCTAGAGCCTCCACCAAATATACAACATCTAGTGATGATGGTAGCTTTAGTGAAGATGAGGATAACTTGCTTACCCTTTTTGCCAACCTTAACATGCAACAAAAAGAAAAATTGAATGAATTGATAGGTGCTATTCATGAGAAGGATGAACTCTTGGATAGCCAAGAGGAATTCCTTATAAAGGAAAACAAAACGCATGTTAAAGTTAAAAATGCTTATGCTAAGGAGATAGAAAAATGTGAAAACTTGACTAAAGAGCTTAGCATTTGCCATGACACTATTTCTAACCTTAGAACTGAGAATGCTAGTTTAAACGCTAAGGTTGAGAAATTAAATGCTTATAATGATTCAATTGACAATCTTAGAAATGAAAATGCTAATTTAATTGCTAAGATTGATAAATTGAATGAATCAATTTCTAGCCTTAAAACTGAGAATGCTAGTTTAATCTCCAAGGCTAAAAATTTAAATGTTTGCAATGATTCTATTTCATGACTTAGAGATGAGAATGCCATTTTACATGCTAAAATAGAAGAATTAAATGCTTGCAAACCTTCTACATCTACTGTTGATCATGTCACTATTTGTACTAGATGTAGAGATGTTAATATTGATGTTATTCATGATCACCTTGCTTTAATTAAACAACAAAATGATCATATAGCTCAATTAACTGCTAAAATCATTGAGCATGAGATAGAAAATGAAAAATCTAAATTTGCTAGAAGCATGCTCTATAATGGGAGACGCCCTGGCATCAAGAATGGCATTGGTTTCCAACAGGGAAGCAATGTCAAAATTAATGCCCCTAAAAGATTGTCTAATTTTGTTAAGGGCAAGGCTCCCATGGTTCAGGATAACGAGGGTTACATTTTATATCCTGCTGGTTATCCCGAACACAAAATTAGGAGAATTCAGGCTAAGAAATCTCATTATGTTTCTCACCATGCTTATATGTATAAGAATGAGGCATCTAGCTCTAGGCATTCTACACATGTTAAAATGCCTAAAAAGAAAACTCCTACTGCATCAATTGAGCCTAACATGTCATTTAAGACTTTTGATGCATCTTATGTTTTAACTAACAAATCAGGCAAAGTAGTTGCCAAATATGTTGGGGACAAACACAAGGGCTCCAAGACTTGTGTTTGGGTATCCAAGGTGCTTGTTTCTAATGTGAAAGGACCCAAGACCGTTTGGGTACCTAAGAACAAGGCCTAAATTGTTTTGCAGGTTTATGCATCTGGGGGCTCAAGTTGGATCATTGATAGCGGATGCACAAACCACATGACAGGGGAGAAAAGGATGTTCTCCTCCTACGAGAAAAACGAAGATCTCCAAAGAGCTATCACATTCGGGGATGGAAATCAAGGTTTGGTCAAAGGACTTGGTAAAATTGCTATATCACCTGACCATTCCATTTCCAATATTTTCTTGTAGATTATTTAGATTATAACTTGCTTCCAGTTTCTCAATTACGTAAAATGGGCTACAACTGTCTTTTTACAGATTTAGGTGTTACTGTCTTTAGAAGAAGTGATGAATCAATAGCATTTAAGGGAGTGTTAGAGGGTCAGCTATATTTAGTTGATTTTAATGACAACACTGCTGAACTCAATAGTTGCTTAATTGCTAAGACTAATATGGGTTGGCTCTGGCATCGCCGATAGCCCATGTTGGGATGAAGAATCTTCACAAGCTTCTAAAGGGAGAACACATTTTGGGACTAACCAATGTTCATTTTAAGAAAGAAAGGGTCTGTAGCGCATGTCAAGCAGGAAAGCAAGTTGGTACCCACCATCCACACAAAAACATCATGACAACGGACATGCCACTGGAGTTACTCCACATGGATTTATTCGGCCCGATAGCTTACATAAGCATCAGCGGGAGTAAGTATTGTCTTGTAATTGTGGATGATTATTCTCGCTTCACTTGGGTATTCTTTTTACAGGAAAAATCACAAACCCAAGAGACTTTAAAGGTATTCTTGAGACGGGCTCAAAATGAGTTCAGATTGAGAATCAAGAAGATAAGAAGCGACAACGGGAAGGAGTTCAAGAACTCTCAAATTGAAAGGTTTCTTGAGGATGAGGGCATCAAGCATGAGTTCTCTTCTCCCTACACACCTCAACAAAATGGTGTAGTGGAGAGGAAGAATAGAACTCTACTAGACATGGCAAGGACCATGCTTGATGAGTACAAGACTCCAGACCGGTTTTGGGCTGAGGCAATTAACACCGCCTGCTACTCCATCAACCGGCTCTACCTTCACCGAATCCTCAAGAAGACATCATATGAACTCCTCACCGGTAAAAAGCCTAATGTTTCATATTTTAGAGTCTTTGGTAGCAAATGTTTTATTCTTGTTAAAAGAGGTAGAAAATCAAAATTTGCTCTTAAGGCTGTAGAAGGCTTTTTACTTGGTTATGGCTCAAACACAAGGGCATATAGAGTATTCAACAAATCCACTGGGTTAGTTGAGGTTTCTTGTGACATTGTGTTTGATGAGACTAATGGCTCTCAAGTAGAGCAAGTTGATCTTGATGAGCTAGATGATGAAGAGGCTCCATGCGTCGCACTAAGGAACATGCCCATTGGGGATGTGTGTCCTAAGGAATCCGAAGATCCCACACAACCACAAGATCAACCGACATCTTCCAATCAAGCATCTCCACCAACTCAAGATAAGGATCAGGCTCAAGACAATGAAGATGAAGATCAAGAGGATGAGCCACCTCAAGAGGAGAACAATGATCAAGGGGGAGATGAAGTTGATCAAGACAAGGAAGATGATCAGGAGATACAGGGTCAAAGACCGCCACACCCAAGAGTCCACCAAGCGATTCAAAGAGATCACCCCGTCAACTCCATTCTCGGTGATATTCATAAGGGGGTAACCACACAATCTCGAGTCGCTCATTTTTGTGAACATTACTCTTTTGTCTCCTCTATTGAGCCATACAGGGTAGAGGATGCACTAAGAGATTTCGATTGGGTGCTGGCAATGCAAGAGGAGCTCAACAACTTCACGAGGAATGAGGTATGACACTTAGTTCCACGTCCTAACCAAAATGTTGTAGGAACCAAGTGGGTATTTCGCAACAAGCAACATGAGCATGGTGTGGTGAGAAGGAACAAAGCCCGACTTGTGGCCAAGGGTTATTCACAAGTCGAAGGTTTGGATTTCGGTGAAACCTATGCACCCGTAGCTAGGCTTGAGTCAATTCGCATATTACTTGCCTATGCTACTTACCATGGCTTTACGTTCTACCAAATGGACGTGAAAAGTGCCTTCCTCAATGGACCAATCAAGGAAGAGGTCTATGTTGAGCAACCCCCCGGCTTTGAAGATAGTGAGTACCCTAACCATGTTTAAAAACTCTCAAAGGCGCTTTATGGGCTCAAGCAAGCTCCAAGAGCATGGTATAAATGCCTACGAGATTTTCTTATCACTAATGGCTTCAAAGTCGGAAAAGTCGATCCTACACTCTTTACTAAAACTATTGCAAAAGATTTGTTTATATGCCAAATTTATGTTGATGATATCATATTTGGGTCTACTAACAAATCTACTTGTGAAGAGTTTAGTAGGATCATGATTCAAAAATTCGAGATGTCTATGATGGGGGAGTTGAA
This sequence comes from Zea mays, assembly GCF_902167145.1. Classification (NCBI taxonomy): domain Eukaryota; kingdom Viridiplantae; phylum Streptophyta; class Magnoliopsida; order Poales; family Poaceae; genus Zea; species Zea mays. The sequence goes on along the minus strand of NC_050101.1, from coordinate 163,700,244 downwards.
GTATTTCCTAGGATTTCAAGTCAAGCAACTACAAGATGGCACCTTTATCAGCCAAGCAAAGTACATTCAAGACATACTTAACAAGTTTGGAATGAAGGATGCCAAGCCCATCAAGACACCCATGGGAACAAATGGGCATCTCGACCTCGACACGGGAGGTAAATCCATAGATCAAAAGGTATATCGGTCGATGATAGGATCTTTACTCTATTTATGTGCATCTCGACCAGAAATTATGCTTTCTGTATGCATGTGTGTAAGGTTCCAAGCCGATCCTAAGGAAGTTCACCTTAGGGCCATGAAAAGAATCATGAGATATCTAGTTTACACTCCTAAGTTTGGTCTTTGGTACCCCAAGGGATCCACCTTTGATTTAATAGGATATTCAGATGCTGATTGGGCATGGTGTAAAATTGATAGGAAGAGCACATCATGGACTTGTTAGTTTCTGGGAAGATCCCTGGTGTCTTGGGCTTCAAAGAAACAAAACTCAATAGCTCTTCCTACCGCCGAAGCCGAGTATATTACCGCAGGCCATTGCTGTGTGTCATTACTTTGGATGAGGCAAATCCTCAGGGCCATGGCTACAAATTGAGCAAAGTCCCTCTCCTAGTGCAATCTGCATGGCCGATAATCCTGTTGAACACAGCCACACTAAGCACATAGACATTTGGTATCACTTTTTGAGGGATCACCAACAAAGGGGAGATATCGAGATAGCTTATGTTAGCACCAAAGAACAATTAGCTGATATCTTTACCAAGCCTTTAGATGAGAAAACCTTTAGCAAACTTAGGAATGAGCTAAATATTCTTGATTCTCGAAATTTTGATTGAAACTTTGCACACATAGCTCATATATATACCTTTGATCATATCTCTTTTATGTCTACGACTAATGTCTTTTCAAGTGTATTTCTATGCTAAGTCGTAGATTGAAAGGGAAATGGAGTCTTCGGTGAAGTCAAGGCTTCCATCCGCCCCACTCCACTCTATCGGTATCATTTACCCTTCGCCGTCACTCCGCATCACTCTTCAAATTGGTATAATCTTCCACTCATAGTTACTTGTACCAATGGGAGAGAAAGTAAAAAAAGGGGGCTCACAAAGTCTTCGTTTTTGGCGATTAATGCCAAAGGGGGAGAAAGTATTAGCCCAAAGCAAAAGGACCGCACCACCACCTTTCAAAAAATTTTAATTGATATATTTCAAATTGGTATGATTTTCAATTGGTATATTTTCAAAATTAGCATCTCAATATATTTCCAATTGATATCTATTAAAACCCTCTTGAAAACTAAGAGGAGAATTTCATTCAGGGGGAGTTTTGTTTAGTCAAAGGAAAAGCATTTGAAACAGGGGGAGAAAATTTCAAATCTTGAAAATGCTTCTCGAAATCTTATTCATATACCTTTTACTATTTGCAAAAAGACTTTGAAAAGATTTTCCAAAAGAATTTGCAAAAACAAAACAAGTGGTGCAAGCGTGGTCCAAAATGTTAAATAAAAGAAAGCAAACTATGCATATCTAGTGAAACTATAAATTGGTTTAATTCAAGTAACCTATGCACTTACCTTATGCAAACTAGTTCAATTCTGTACTTATATATTTGCTTTGGTTTGTGTTGGCATCAATCACCAAAAAGGGGGAGATTGAAAGGGAAATAGGGTTTAACCTTTTCCTATAAATGATTTTGGTGGTTGAATGCCCAACACAAATAATTGTACTAACTAGTTTGCTCTAGATTATATATTCTACAGGTGCATAAATGTTCAACACAAACTGTCAGTACCCTGAAACAGGGGTACCCCTTACTACCGTATGAAGACGTAGTACCCACGCGGCTATCTTTGGTCGCGTGGTAAATGAGCTGTGCGTGGGGCCAGGCCGTGACTCACCCCAGCTTTGAGTGACTACTCTGGGCCAGCAACAACACCCAGCCCCACCACGTGGACGGCTTCGGGGCCGCCACGTGGCCAAAGAAGATGATATACTCCAAGGTACCAACAGTGAGTCCGGACCCCCATGGGAAAGTGCTGAACCTCTATATATACAGACCGGGCCTCAGGGTAAGGTCTAGGACCTCCACGGGCGCAAACCGGACCCCTAGGATGGGATCCGGACCCCTCTGTGTGGGGTCTGGGCCGCTCACAGCAGGGTCCCGGGATTCTGGGACAGAGAATACCTAGGCCTTAATCAAGGCCAGGCTGGGGTCCGGAGCCGACACATGTCCGGACCTTATCGTATACGTTGCTGCTCCCCGCCCAGGCGGAGACCCGATGCTGCCGCGTGGCCTACTGCACGTGACGTAAGCCAACGGGCGGAGCTTGACGTAAGGCCTCTGGGCTATGCGACCTCTGCATTTATTGAGGATAAGGCACGCCGCCTGTCCATTCCACTAGCAGGCGGTGTGCCGCCTCTGCATTTATTGAGACCTGTCCATTCCTCTGGCAGGCGGCGACCTGTTCATTCCTCTGGCAGGCGGCGACCTCTCCATTCCGCAGGCGGCGTGCCTGTCCATTCCTCTAGCGGGCGGCACGCCCATACTGTCGCGTGCACTACGCTCATCATTACTCACACATTACCAAGGAAGCAGTCCCTGCATATCAATACTGCGTGGACTGCGGACATCATGGCGCCCAGAGATTGCTCAGGAGTTACTTGCATTAGTTACTCCTATAATGTATTCCTTCCATTATGCTCCTAGGCCCACATGTAGGGGCTCAGCATCCTTGCATGTGCCTCCCTTGGGTTATAAATGGGAAGGCACACAACGTTACAAGGCAAGTTCATACAAGCTCTCAAGCACACAGACCCTCAGACAGACTCAATACAACACACAGACAGTGGAGTAGGTGAAAGGGAATTAGGCTTACACCTATTTCCTAATTGATTTTGGTGGTTGAATTGCCCAACACAAATAATTGGACTAACTAGTTTGCTCTAGTCTATAAGTTCTACAGGTGCCAAAGATTCACAATAAGCCAATAAAAAGACAAAGAAAAGGGTTCAAACAAGAGAGCAAGGGATAACCGAAGTGTGCCCTGGTCTGGCGCACCGGACTGTCCGGTGTGCCACCGGACAGTGTCCGATGCACCAGGGGACTCCAAGCTGAACTCCTCACCTTCGGGAATTCTCAGAGGTGCCTCGCTATAATTCACCGGACTGTCCGGTGCACCACCGGACAGTGTACGGTGCCCCAAGGGAGAGCGACTCTGAACTCGCCAGCTTCGGGAATCCGCTCCGCTAAAATTCACCGGACTGTCCGGTGAGTCACCGGACAGTGTCCGGTGCACACCGGACTGTCCGGTGTGACAGCGGAGCAACGGCTACTTTGCGCGCAACGGTCGACTGCAACGCATTAAATGTGTGCCTGCGCGCGCAGAGGAGCAGAGCATGCGCGGGTGGCACACCGGGCAGCCTACAGGGCCTGTCCGGTGAACCACCGGACAGCCAGGCGGGCCCACAAGACAGAGCTCCAATGGTCGAACCCCAACGGTCTGCTGACGTGGCTGGCGCACCGGACAGTGTCCGGTGCGCCATGCGACTGCAGCCTTCCAACGGCCACTTTGTGGTGGTTGGGGATATAAATACCCCAACCACCCCACATTCATTGGCATCCAAGTTTTCCATCTTCCAACTACTTACAAGAGCTAGCATTCAATACAAAACACACCAAAGAGATCAAATCCTCTCCCAACTCCACACAAAGCTTTAGTGATTAGAGAGAGTGATTTGTCGTGTTCATTTGAGCTCTTGCGCTTGGATCTCTTCTTTTATTCCTTCATTCTTGTGATCAAGCTCAATTGTAACCAAGGCAAGAGATACCAATCGTGTGGTGGTCCTTGCGGGAACTTCGTGTTCGTTTGATTGAGAAGAGAAGCTCACTCGGTCTAAGTGACCGTTTGAGAGAGGGAAAGGGTTGAAAGAGACCCGGTCTTTGTGACCACCTCAACGGGGAGTAGGTTTGCAAGAACCGAACCTTGGTAAAAAAATCCTTGTGTCTCACTTCTTATTCGCTCACGATTTGTTTTGCGCCCTCTCTCTCGGACTCGTTTCTATTTCTAACGCTAACCCGGCTTGTAGTTGTAATTAAGTTTGTAAATTTCAGATTTGCCCTATTCACCCCCCCTCTAGGCGACTTTCAATTGGTATCAGAGCCCGGTGCTTCATTAGAGCCTAACCGCTCGAAGTGATGTCGGGAGATCACGCCAAGAAGGAAATGGTGACCGGCGAGAAGCCCTCTACAAGCCATGGGAAGGCTCCATCGAGAGAGTCCTACAACAAAGGGAAGGGGAAGGAAAAAGAATTCCCTTCACACAAGTCGCGTCGGAGCGGTGACAAGAAGAAGATGAGGAAGGTGGTCTACTACGAGACCGACACCTCCTCGCCATCCACCTCCGGCTCCGACACGCCATCCGTAACTTCTAAGCGCCATGAGTGTAAGAAGTTTAGTAAGATCCCCCTACGCTATCCTCGCATTTCTAAACATACACCATTACTTTCCGTCCCATTAGGCAAACCACCAACGTTTGATGGTGAAGATTATGCTAGGTGGAGTGATTTGATGCGATTTCACCTAACCTCACTCCACAAAAGTATATGGGATGTTGTTGAGTTTGGTGTACAGGTACCATCCGTAGGGGATGAAGATTATGATGAGGACGAAGTGGCCCAAATCCAACACTTTAACTCCCAAGCCACAACTATACTCCTCGCCTCTCTAAGTCGAGAGGAGTATAATAAGGTGCAAGGGTTGAAAAGTGCTAAGGAGATTTGGGACACGCTAAAGACCGCGCACGAAGGAGACGAGGTGACCAAAATCACCAAGCGGGAAACGATCGAGGGGGAGCTCGGTCGCTTCCGTCTTCGCCAAGGGGAGGAGCCACAAGACATGTACAACCGGCTCAAAACCTTGGTGAACCAAGTGCGCAACCTCGGGAGCAAAAAATGGGATGACCACGAAATGGTTAAGGTTATTCTAAGATCACTTGTTTTCCTTAACCCTACTCAAGTTCAATTAATTCGTGGCAATCCTAGATATACACTAATGACTCCCGAGGAAGTAATCAGGAATTTTGTGAGCTTTGAATTGATGATCAAAGGCTCAAAGAAGATCAACGAGCTTGATTGCCCCTCCACGTCCGAAGCACAACCGGTCGCATTCAAAGCAATGGAGGAGAAGAAGGAGGAGTCTACATCAAGTAGACAATCAATCGACGCCTCAAAGCTCGACAATGAGGAAATGGCGATCATCATCAAGAGCTTCCATCAAATCCTCAAGCAAAGGAGGGGGAAGGATTACAAACCCCGCTCCAAGAAAGTTTGCTACAAATGTGGTAAGCCCGGTCATTTTATTGCAAAATGTCCATTATCTAGTGATAGTGACAGGGGCGACGACAAGAAGGGGAGAAGAAAAGAGAAGAAGAGATATTACAAGAAGAAGGGCGGTGATGCCCATGTTTGCCGGGAGTGGGACTCCGACGAGAGCTCCACCGACTCCTCCTCCGACGAGGACGCCGCAAACATCGCCGTCACCAAGGGTCTTCTCTTCCCCAACGTCGGCCACAAGTGCCTCATGGCAAAGGACGGCAAAATGAAGAAGGTAAAATCAAGATCCTCCACCAAATATGAAACCTCTAGCGATGAGGATAATGCTAGTAATGAGGAGGATAACTTGCGCATTCTTTTTGCCAACCTAAACATGCAACAAAAAGGAAATATAAATGAATTGATTAGTGCTATTCATGAGAAGGATGATCTCTTGGACACCCAAGAGGACTTCCTTATTAAAGAAAATAAGAAGCATGTTAAAGTTAAAAATGCTTACGCTCTAGAAGTAGAAAAATGTGAAAAACTATCTAGTGAGCTAAGCACTTGCCATGAGACTATTGACAACCTTAGAAATGAGAATGCTAGTTTAATTGCTAAGGTTGATTCAAATGCTTGTGATATTTCAATACCCAATCTTAGAAATGATAATATTGATTTGCTTGCTAAGATTGAAGAATTGAACATTTCTCTTGCTAGCCTTAGGATTGAAAATGAAAAATTGCTTGCTAAGGCTAAAGAATTAGATGTTTGCAATGCTTCCATTTTCGACCTTAGAAGTAAAAATGATATATTGCATGCTAAGGTTGTAGAATTAAAATCTTGCAAACCCTCTACATCTACCGTTGAACATACTTCTATTTGCACTAGATGTAGAGATATTAACATTGATGCTATTCATGATCACATGGCTTTAATTAAACAACAAAATGATCATATAGCAAAATTAGATGCTAAAATTGCCGAGCATGACTTAGAAAACGAAAAAATTAAATTTGCTAGAAGCATGCTCTATAGTGGGAGACGCTCTGGCATCAAGGATGGCATTGGCTTCCAAAAGGGAGACAATGTTAAACTTAATGCCCCTCCTAAAAGATTGTCTAATTTTGTGAAGGGCAAGGCTCCCATGCCTCAGGATAACGAGGGTTACATTTTGTACCCTGTCGGTTATCCCGAGAGCAAGATTAGGAGAATTCATTCTAGGAAGTCTCACTCTGGCCCTAATCATGCTTTTATGTATAAGGGTGAGACATCTAGCTCTAGGCAATCAACCCATGCTAAATTGCCTAAAAAGAAAACTCCTAATGCATCAAATGAACCTAGCATCTCATTTAAGACCTTTGATGCATCTTATGTTTTAACTAACAAATCCGACAAGGTAGTTGCCAAATATGTTGGGGGCAAACACAAGGGATCAAAGACTTGTGTTTGGGTACCCAAAGTTCTTGTATCTAAAGCCAAAGGACCCAAAACCATTTGGGTACCTAAAGTCAAGAACTAAACTTGTTTTGTAGGTTTATGCATCCGGGGGCTCAAGTTGGATCATCGATAGCGGGTGCACAAACCATATGACAGGGGAGAAGAAGATGTTCTCCTCCTATGAGGAAAACCAAGATCCCCAACGAGCTATCACATTCGGGGATGGAAATCAAGGTTTGGTCAAAGGTTTGGGTAAATTGCTATATCACCTGTCCATTCCATTTCCAATGTTTTTCTTGTAGATTCTTTAGATTACAATTTGCTTTCCGTATCTCAATTATGCAAAATGGGCTACAACTGTCTTTTTACTGATGTAGGTATCACTGTCTTTAGAAGAAGTGATGATTCAATAGCATTTAAGGGAGTGTTAAAGGGTCAGCTATACTTGGTAGATTTTGATAGAGCTGAACTCGACACTTGCTTAATTGCTAAGACTAACATGGGTTGGCTCTGGCACCGCCGACTAGCCCATGTTGGGATGAAGAATCTTCATAAGCTTCTAAAGGGAGAGCACATTTTAGGATTAACAAATGTTCATTTTGAGAAAGACGGGATTTGTAGCGCATGCCAAGCAGGGAAGCAAGTTGGTGTTCATCATCCACATAAGAACATCATGACGACTGACAGGCCACTGGAGCTCCTACACATGGACCTATTCGGCCCGATAGCTTACATAAGCATCGGCGGGAGTAAGTACTGTCTAGTTATTGTGGATGATTATTCTCGCTTCACTTGGGTGTTCTTTTTGCAGGAAAAATCTCATACCCAAGAAACCTTAAAGGGATTCTTGAGACAGGCTCAAAATGAGTTCGGCTTAAGGATCAAGAAAATTAGAAGCGACAACGGGACGGAGTTCAAGAACTCTCAAATTGAAAGCTTCCTTGAGGAGGAGGGAATCAAGCATGAGTTCTCTTCTCCCTACATGCCACAACAAAATGGTGTAGTGGAGAGGAAGAATAGAACTTTATTGGACATGGCAAGAACCATGCTTGATGAGTACAAGACTTCGGATCGGTTTTGGGCCGAGGCAGTCAACATCGCCTGCTACGCCATCAACCGGTTGTATCTACACCGAATCCTCAAGAAGACATCATATGAACTCCTAACCGGTAAAAAGCCCAATATTTCATATTTTAGAGTCTTTGGTAGCAAATGCTTTATTCTTGTTAAAAGAGGTAGAAAATCTAAATTTGCTCCTAAGACTGTAGAAGGCTTTTTACTAGGATATGATTCAAACACAAGGGCATATAGAGTCTTTAACAAGTCCTCAGGACTAGTTGAAGTTTCTTGTGACGTTGTGTTTGATGAGACTAACGGCTCTCAAGTAGAGCAAGTTGATCTTGATGAGATAGGTGATGAAGAGGCTCCGTGCATCGCGCTAAGGAACATGTCCATTGGGGATGTGTGTCCTAAGGAATCCGAAGAGTCTCCAAATGCACAAGATCAACCATCCTCCTCCACGTAAGCATCTCCACCAACTCAAAATGAGGTTGAGGCTCAAATTGATGAAGGAGAAGATCAAAGAGATGAGCCACCTCAAGATGACGGCAATGATCAAGGGGGAGATGCAAATGATCAAGACAAGGAGGATGAAGAACCAAGGCAACCACACCCAAGAGTCCACCAAGCAATCCAACGAGATCACCCCGTCGACACCATCCTCGGCGACATTCATAAGGGGGTAACCACTAGATCTCGTGTTGCACATTTCTGTGAGCATTACTCTTTTGTTTCCTCTATTGAGCCACACATGGTAGAGGAAGCACTACAAGATTCGGATTGGGTGATGGCGATGCAAGAGAAGCTCAACAACTTCACTAGGAATGAGGTATGGCATTTGGTTCCACGTCCTAATCAAAATGTTGTAGGAACCAAGTGGGTCTTCCGCAACAAGCAAGATGAGCATGGTGTGGTGACAAGGAACAAAGCTCGACTTGTGGCCAAAGGATACTCCTAAGTCGAAGGTTTGGATTTCGGTGAAACCTATGCACCCGTAGCTAGGCTTCAATCAATTCGTATATTACTTGCCTATGCTACTTACCATGGCTTCAAGCTTTACCAAATGGACGTGAAGAGTGCTTTCCTCAATGGACCGATCAAGGAAGAGGTCTATGTTGAGCAACCTCCCGGCTTTGAAGATAGTGAGTATCCTAACCATGTGTATGAACTCTCTAAGGCGCTTTATGGGCTCAAGCAAGCCCCAAGAGCATGGTATGAATGCCTAAGAGATTTTCTTATCACTAATGGCTTCAAAGTCGAAAAGGCCGATCCTACTTTATTCACTAAAACTCTTAACAATGATTTGTTTGTATGCCAAATTTATGTTGATGATATTATATTTGGGTCTACTAACGAATCTACATGTGAGGAATTTAGTAGGATCATGACACAAAAAATCGAGATGTCAATGATGGGGGAGTTGAAGTACTTCTTGGGATTTCAAGTGAAACAACTCAAAGAGGGCACCTTCATTAGCCAAACGAAGTATATTCAAGACATTCTAAACAAGTTTGGGATGAAGGATGCCAAGCCCATCAAGACACCCATGGGAACCAATGGGAATCTCGACCTCGACACGGGAGGTAAATCCGTCGATCAAAAGGTATACCGGTCGATGATAGGCTCTTTACTCTATTTATGTGCATCTTGACCGGATATAATGCTTTCCGTATGCATGTGTGCAAGATTCCAAGCCGACCCTAAGGAAGCTCACCTTACGACCGTAAAACGAATCTTGAGATATTTGGCTTATACTCCTAAGTTTGGGCTTTGGTACCCTCGGGGATCCACATTTGATTTAATTGGTTATTCGGATGCCGATTGGGCGGGGTGTAAGATTAATAGAAAGAGCACATCGGGGACTTGCCAGTTCTTGGGAAGATCCTTGGTGTCTTGGGCTTCAAAGAAGCAAAATTCCGTAGCTCTTTCCACCGCCGAAGCCGAGTATATTGCCGCAGGCCATTGTTGCGCACAACTACTTTGGATGAGGCAAACCCATAGGGACTATGGTTACAAATTAACCAAAGTTCCTCTTCTATGTGATAATGAAAGTGCAATCCGCATGGCGGATAATCCCGTTGAGCATAGCCGCACTAAACACATAGCCATTCGGTATCATTTCTTAAGGTATCACCAACAAAAGGGAGATATCGAGATTGCATATATTAACACTAAGGAACAATTAGCCGATATCTTTACCAAGCCACTAGATGAACAAACCTTTAACAAACTTAGGCATGAGCTAAATATTCTTGATTCTAGGAATTTCTTTTGATGTTTTGCACACATAGCTCATGAATATACCTTTGATCATATCTCTTTTATATGCTATGACTAATGTGTTTTCAAGTGAATTTCAAAACAAGTCATAGGTGTATTGAAAGGGAATTGGAGTCTTCGGCGAAGACAAAGGCTTCCACTCCACTCCATTACTCATCCTTCGCCGTCGCTCCGAGCAATTCTTCGTCTTTGGTATAATCTTCACTCATATATTGTTTGCCAAAGGGGATAAAGTAGTAACGAGGGCTCTAATGATTCCGTTTTTGGCGATTTATGCCAAAGGGGGAGAGAGCATGAGCCCAAAGCAAAAGGACTGCACCACCACCAATTTCAAAAATTTTAGTCTTTCATTTGGTCTTAAAGAAGTATTTTCAAATTGGTATCTTATTTGTGATATAATTTCAAATTGGTATACCCTCTTCAAAATTAACATCAAAACCCTCTTGAACACTAAGAGGAGAATTTCATTAAGGGGGAGTTTTGTTTTAGTCAAAGGAAAAGCATTTCAAACAGGGGGAGAAAATTTCAAATCTTGAAAATGCTTCTCAAAATCTTATTCATTTACCTTTGACTATTTGCAAAAGAACTTTAAAAAGAATTTGCAAAAACAAAACAAGTGGTGCAAGCGTGGTCCAAAATGATAAAGATATAAAGACACAATCCATGCCTATCTTATGAATTTATATTGGCTCAATTCTAAGTAACCTTTGCACCTACAATTATGCAAACTAGTTCAATTATGCACTTCTATATTTGCTTTGGTTTGTGTTGGCATCAATCACCAAAAAGGGGAAGATTGAAAGGGAATTAGGCTTACACCTATTTCCTAATTGATTTTGGTGGTTGAATTGCCCAACACAAATAATTGGACTAACTAGTTTGCTCTAGTCTATAAGTTCTACAGGTGCCAAAGGTTCACAATAAGCCAATAAAAAGACCAAGAAAAGGGTTCAAACAAGAGAGCAAGGGATAACCGAAGTGTGCCCTGGTCTAGCGCACCGGACTATCCGGTGTGCCACCGGACTCCAAGCTAAACTCCTCACCTTCGGGAATTCTCAGAGGCACCCCGCTATAATTCACCGGACTGTCCGGTGCACCACCGGACAGTGTCCGGTGCCCCAAGGGAGAGCGACTCTGAACTCGCCAGCTTCGGGAATCCGCTCCGCTAAAATTCACCGGACTGTCTGGTGAGTCACCGGACAGTGTCCGGTGCACACCGGACTGTCCGGTGTGACAGCGGAGCAACGGCTACTTCGCGCGCAACAGTCGACTGCAACGCATTAAATGCGTGCCTACGCGCGCAGAGGAGCAGAGCATGCGCGGGTGGCACACCGGACAGCCTACAGGGCCTGTCCGGTGAACCACCGGACAGCCAGGCGGGCCCACAAGACAGAGCTCCAATGGTCGAACCCCAACGGTCTGCTGACGTGGCTGGTGCACCGGACAGTGTCCGGTGGCGCACCGGACTGTCCGGTGCGCCATGCGACTGCAGCCTTCCAACGGCCACTTTGTGGTGGTTGGGGATATAAATACCCCAACCACCCCACATTCATTGGCATCCAAGTTTTCCATCTCCCAACTACTTACAAGAGCTAGCATTCAATACAAAACACACCAAAGAGATCAAATCCTCTCCCAACTCCACACAAAGCTTTAGTGATTAGAGAGAGTGATTTGTCGTGTTCATTTGAGCTCTTGTGCTTGGATCGCTTCTTTTCTTCCTTCATTCTTGTGATCAAGCTCAATTGTAACCAAGGCAAGAGACACCAATCGTGTGGTGGTCCTTGCGGGAACTTCGTGTTCGTTTGATTGAGAAGAGAAGCTCACTCGGTCTAAGTGACCGTTTGAGAGAGGGAAAGGGTTGAAAGAGACCCGGTCTTTGTGACCACCTCAACGGGGAGTAGGTTTGCAAAAACCGAACCTCGGTAAAACAAATCCTTGTGCCTCACTTCTTATTCGCTCACGATTTGTTTTGCGCCCTCTCTCTCGGACTCGTTTCTATTTCTAACGCTAACCCAGCTTGTAGTTGTAATTAAGTTTGTAAATTTCAGATTCGCCCTATTCACCCCCCCCCTCTAGGCGACTTTCAGTAGGGTATTATGCTCTGGTGGCCTGAACCACTCTAAATCCTCGTGTCCACTCGTGTTCATCGACCATCTAGGAGACAGGAAAAACGCTTAGGCCCCCTCCTCATCTTAGGATTTATTGTGGGTGCGTTCCGCCACCCAGCCGGAGATTTTCCTCTCCGACACAAACCAATAAAAAGATCAAGTTAGGGTTCAAAAAGAAAGGAGCAAAAGAAATCGAAGGGTTCCCTGATCTGGCGCACCGGACTGTATCCGGTGCACCAGGACCGTACAACTCTGAACTAGCCACCTTCATGTTTCTCCAGCGCCACTCCGCTATAATTCACCGGACTGTCCGGTGTGCCATCGGACTGTCCGGTGCACCAAACGGAGCAACGGCTACCAGCGCAACGGTCGACTGCAATGGACGCCTGCAACGCTATAGTGCGCACAGAAGTCAGAGCAGCCGCCAGAGGCGCACCAGACAGTGAACAGTGCCTGTCCGGTGCCACTAGAAGACAAAGCTCCAACGGTCGAAACTGCTCGAACCCTAACGGTTGGGTGACGTGGCTGGCGCACCGGATAGTGTCCGGTGGCGCATCGGACTGTCCGGTGCGCCCATCGACAGCAGCCACCCCCAACGGTTGTTTTGGTGGTTGAGGGCTATAAATACCCCCCAACCATCTCCACTCCAACCATCCAAGCATTCATCACTCTCCATTCAATACAAGAGCAAAGTGCAACATTCCAAGACACAAATCAAAGCCACTGATCCAATCAAAGTTCCCAATTCAATTCTAATGTTTTAGGACTCGAGAGAGGATCTATTGTGTTTCTTGTTGCTCTTATTTGCTTGGCTTGGCTTTCTTTTCTTTCTCACTTCTTACTCTCAAGCTTTGTAAGCGAGGCAAGAGACACCAATTGTGTTGTGGTCCTTGCGGGGTCTAAGTGACCCGTGAGATTAAGGAAGAAGCCTCACTCAGTCTAGGTGACTGTTTGAGAGAGGGAAAGGGTTGAAAGAGACCCGGTCTTTGTGACCACCTCAATGGGAACTAGGTTCTTTAGAACCGAACCTCGATAAAACAAATCATTGTGTCATCCGCTTTATTTTCTTAGTTGATTTGTTTTTCCCTCTCTCCCGGACTTAACATTTATTCTAACGCTAACCCCGGCTTGTAGTGTGTTTAAAGTTGTAAGTTTCATTTTTGCGTATCCACCCCCTCTAGGCGACTTTCACTAAGTCTTGGCTCAGCGGCGGGGCTCTGGCCTCCTGGTCCTCGTCAGCGCTCCTCCTCCTCATGTTTGTCCTTGTGGGTATGTGTCTGAGTGAGCTCGACTCTGTCTGAAGGTGTTTGGGGTCGTCTGGTTGCCTTCTGAAGCATTCTGGATGCCTCCCCTTGCCTGGCGGCCAACCCCTCCCTTTTATAGGCTAGGAGAGGGGATAGATAGTGGTGGCTTCTTTGGGAAGGAGCCGTAAGGCAAGGGCAAAACCAGCATTCTACTTAGAGTAAAGCCACGCGTGCTCATGGGGCCCGGGGTTGCCTGGTTGTCTCATATTTACCATGGCAGACGGTGCGGGTTGCATGGACCCTAGGCGCCATCATTTTGGCTACATCGACCTCTGGCCTCTGTAGCATGGGGCTCGGCGCGGTCCATCGTGTAGCGCCCTGCTAGAGATCTATGCACTCAGTCCTCGCCTAATAGGTCATGAGTGCGTCATAGGCCAAGTGGCGTGCGTGCCATTAATGCACTCCAGTGAGGAGGGCTCGTAGGTCATGAGTGCTATGCGACCCGAGGGGTTTGTAGATCATGTGTGGGAAGCGCACCAGTGCTCGCACTGTGGCTCGATGCCAGGCATGGTTAAATGCGATCGACTATTTATGGCCGTTAGTCTGGGATCAGGCGCAGGATCCAGTCGAGTGGTTCCCTTCTGACATGCCTAGCCTCCCCTATCTGGTCCGCCACGCCCGATCTTGGGCTCAGTGTCGCGGGGTTCGACCGGGGGTGGGTTCTTTCAGGGTTCACGCATCCGCCTCTCCCAACTGACTAACGGGCCCTAGTTACCATGGGCTTTTCCTCAATGTGCTCTCAATGACCGGCGGGTCCCTAGGACCTGGGTTCGTCAATAGGCCCATGAGGCTAGCCATACGACTTGCTTAGGCCCTCCAACGGACCACATAAAGAATCTACACCTTGAGAACCCAAGGGGTATCTATCCCCAATAATCAAGTACAATAGATTGGTCTGGTGCACCACTGGACCTGCCTTGTCGGCGCCACGCCATTCGATCGTTAGGCAAACTCATCCGACCGTTGGGTGTACGGGAGGTCTGGTGCACATCGGACCAAGATTTGGTGTGCTAACTACTTCGCATCCGAAAACATTGTTTTTGCGTAATTAATCTGATGACCTGTCCATTGCACACCAGACTGATCCAATGTGTTAGCCTTTAGATGCCCGAAAAATAGGCTCTCTGTGTAACTGGTACGGTGCTCACCAGACTAGCTGGTGCTACGCAAAGTAGCACACTTAAGTCCTTTTTGGGCTTTTCTTCATTGTCGTTGTTTGGCTAACTTCTTGTGCATCCTATGAATTAGACAAACATATCTAGAGTACATTCAACTAGTCTAAGCCATAGTTCTTCATCTATTTGGTTTCTTGAACTCATATTCTCTCATTTTAGCTCAAACTTTGCTCCAAAACACCAAATTTAATATCTGATCTTTCCAATCACTCTAAGGTGCTCAATTATGTTCCTAAGACCATTTAGAACTTATCCAAGTGGTTTAACTACCCATAGTTCATCTTTTCCAAAATACACCCTTTCTAGATGGGTTTTGAGCTATTTTGGACTTTGAATCTTGTACTTTTATTCTTATGAACCTGCAACCATTCACTTAGCAAATTAGTTAGTCCATAACGTTGTGATGGTCATCAAATAACAAAACCAATATAGAAATGGTTTGAAGCCTATTTCCCTTTCAACTTACATCCTAACATGTGCTTTTCTTTAGAATATTGCATTTTGTGTTGCTAAACAACCATCTTGTTGATATGTATTCTGCTGCTTAACATATTGTTGAACGAAGTTAGTTCTTTTCATCGAAATGGTTGTCATGAATGAATGTTTTTTCTAACACATGAAAGATAAATTATTTTTTGTAGAAAGCATTGGAATATTTGTGAAGTTTTCTAGCTACACAACTATCTTGTTGATATACATGGCTGTTGGTTGCTCGTTGCTAATGAAGACATTAACACATGGCATGCAACGACGACATCTTCTCTATGCAAATTGGAAACGAACAGCGTTGCTATTGCATTTGACGGCACGAGGGCAGTGCAACTCGATGCACTAGTTCGTGGGTCAGTGGCATGGTTAAGGCGATTGCTATATCAAATCATGATCAAGGCGATAGCAATGGACATGGTGTTGGGTAGGGTGGCTCGAGCGGTAGGAGAGGCTTTGTGGCAAACGAATGCATGGGTGGGAAAGGTGAAGGGGGAATGGGTTGGAGGAGACAATGTAAGATGCACCATTGTGGCGATGGTGCGAATGGTTCAATGGCATGGTGGCCAAGGCGCTGCCAGATCAGCGGGGAGCAGCAAGACACCGTCAGTTGAATGTAGGATGGATGCGAAGAGGAGGAGGACACAAGGATATGAGCGAAGGAGATGAGAAAAATAAGGAGCCAGATCGAGGGCGAAGCGGAGAGCCACCGTCAGTCAGACGCGGAGAGGGTGAGGACGTGGTCGAAGAAGAAGGGGGAAACAAGAACACCGAAGGGAGGCAAGGGAGCGAGTGAACGCGAGGTGGAGTGGTGCTGATGCATACCACTATGAGCAGACTCACGAAGAAAGGATGCATCGGAGAGGAAGAGATGAGGGATATAGGATGGATGCAAAGAGGAGGAGGACACAAGGATACAGGCGAAGCAGATGAGAAAAATAAGGAGCCAGATCGAGGGCGAAGCGGTGAGCCACCGCCAGTCGGATGCGGAGAGGGTGAGGACGCGACCAAAGAAGAAGTGGGAAACGAGAATACCTAAAGGAGGCGAGGGAGCGAGCGAATGCAAGGTGGAGTGGTGCTGATGCATATCATCATGAGCGGAATCACGAAGAAAGGAGGCATCGGAGAGGAAGAGATTAGGGATGTAGGCTAGATACGAAGAGGAGGAGGACACAAGGATACAAGCGAAGGAGATGAGAAAAATAAGGAGTCGGGTCGTGGGCGAAGCGGCGAGCCACCGCCAGTCGAATGCGGAGAGGGTGAGGATGCGACCAAATAAGAATGGGAAACGAGAATACCGAAAGAAGAGTGAATGTAAGGTGGAGTGGTGCTGATACATATCACTATGAGCGGACTCACGAAGAAAGGATGCATCGGAGTGAGAGAGATGAGGGAGCGAACGGGTGCATAACGGAACGGTGTTAGTACATGTTGCGGGTAGACTAGATTAAGAGGAAAAATACATGACCTAATTTCTTTATAAACTAGCAGAGACTACGTGCTCTGGGCCAAATATGATACATGGACAACCTTTCATGCTAATAATAAAAAGCCTAAAACACTGCTCTTCTCCCATGAAAAAAAAATGTCCGCTAAAAAGTCGTGTCTTATGGACCGTCGGGCGTGCGCCTACAGCTGAATGGTGACGCCCCCTGATAGCCGCTGCTCCGCGGACCCTTCTCTATCCATGACGCCGGCGACCCTGACCGCGTCGTGCCTGGTGGCATCGAACTTCTCCCCGTCGCCCCAGAGCGCGTAGGCCTCCTCCCCGTGCGCGGCGTCGTCGCCGATCATGAGCTGGTCCTCGGGCATCCGCAGGGGCACCAGCAGGCCGATGGCCAGCAGGATGAGCGACGTGACCACGACGTTCCACGCCACCACGAAGGCGGCCCCCGCCAGCTGCTTGCCGACCTGGCGGATCCCTCCGCCGTAGAACGCGCCGCGGAGGCCCGGCACGGGGGACTCGATCTCCAGCAGCTCCGGCGTGGCCAGCAGCCCCGTGAGGACGCCGCCCAGCAGGCCCGCGACGGCGTGCGTGTGGAAGACGCCCAGCGTGTCGTCCACCCTCGTCAGCAGCGCCACCTTCTTGTGCAGGATCATCATGGTGAACCACGGCACGCTGCCCGCGAACACGCCCATGATCACCGCCGCCCAGGTCTGCACCAGCCCTGCACATGACATGCGCGCACAGGAAGGGGGAAAAAATTACAGATCCCAGAGAGAACAATTTCCCAGTGGTACACCGTTGACCGCTACTACTACGTGGTGCCACTAATCTTCCTACACCAACTGGTTTATAACAACGCTCGTTACTGTAGCAGCCGCACTCAGAACAGATTCAGAACCCCTGTTAGGCTGTTACGTCGTGACGCTATACGGACTTCGCTTTCGTTCCAGCCTGACATGCCCGCGATTGGCTGCCGGTTGCCCGTTTTTTTCCACCGTCCTCTTTTGACTCTGCATTAATTTCTTTTTTTTTTCCTGATCCGTTCTGATCGCTTGACGTTGAAACAAAGCCTGATTCAGGCATAATACAGGTACAGCCAAATGCCGGATGCTCCAACAACAACCCACCCAGACGGCTGGTGAAGAAGCCCAATCAGCAGCAGAATGTCGTCTCATCAGTCATCACACACGGGGCAGAGGACGCGACCCGTGAAATGAAAATATTAAGTTTCTGGGACGTACGGTACGGAGAGGGAAAATTAAAGGCCGTACGGGAGGGGGAGACCGGTGGTTCTTTTTTACCTGCTCCGGGGGTGATGCAGACGAGCCCCGTCATCATGCCCTGCACGGCGCCGATCACGGACGGCTTGCCGAAGAAGATGACGTCGAGGCAGGTCCAGGTGAGGAGGCTGGTGGCGGCGGAGACGTTGGTGTTGAGCACGGCCACGGACGCCGCGATGTTGGCGGCGTAGGGCGCGCCGCCGTTGAACCCGGCCCAGCCCATCCACAGCAGCCCGCCGCCCGCGATCATCAGCAGGATGTTGTTCGGGGAGAAGCGCTCCCGGTCGCTCTTCAGCCTCGGGCCCACCTGTCGGAAACACACAAAAATTTCAAATCAACGGCCACCGTCGGTTAAAGTTGTTAGCTTTTCTGGCGCGCAGCCACCACACCATGGTTGTCAAACGGGGCGGGGGAAAAAGAATACTCCTATCTGCAGCCGGACGCATTAATTTCTGACTTTGAATCTAGTCTAGACACACGCTGCTTGCTGATGGTTCTATTATTGTGCTGTGATGCAGGCAGTGCGTGCATTCCCACTGTCTATACTGAATAATGTCTAGTACTACACAGTCCACACCTACTGTACGACCTACCAAACACGTTACCCAAACCCGAGCCGCCGGAACAGAGTGACGTCACCGACGTGGGATGGGGAATTGGGATCGATCGCAGCGTGTTTGGATGGGATCTGGCTATTTGTTAGGCGCAAGAAACGTACCCAGTATGCGGCGGTGAAGCCGGCGATGCCGGAGGAGAGGTGGATGACGTATCCGCCGGAGTAGTCGATGACGCCCCAGTGGTAGAGGAAGCCGCCGCCCCAGATGCTGAAGGCGCCGACGGTGTAGGAGAAGAGGAGCCAGAGCGGGGTGAAGGCCATCCAGGCCTTGATGTTCATGCGGCCAAGCACGGAGCCGGCCAGGAGCACCAGCGTGATGGCGGCGAACTCGAACTGGAACAGCACCAGCGTCGCCTCCGGGTACAGGGGCTCGGTGCGGGGCGTGGCCCCGTGCGCGGTCGCCGAGAGCGAGGCGCGCCGGACCAGGTAGCCCTGGGAGAGCGCCACCCCGGCCTTGCCCCAGAACGGGAGCAGCCGCTCCCCGAACGCCATGCGGAACCCCGCCAGCACCCACACCAGCAGCGACGACGCGTAGGCGTACAGCGCCATGAACGCCGAGTTCACCGCCCACTTCTTCTTCACGATGCTGCCGTACAGCACCACCAGCCCCGGCATCGACTGGATGCCCACCAGCGTCGCCGCCGTCAGCTGCCACGCGTTGTCGCCCTTGTTCAGCCACTCCGGCACCGCCGGGAGTTGCGCCGCGTACGCGCCCGACGCCGCCATCATGCTTCGATCGGTGGTGGCTATCGCTACTATGCTATGCTAGCGCGCGCGACCATTTATATGGGTGATTTAGCTGCTTCCTGCCTTCATGAACTGCTGCTTCATCTGCGATTAATTATGCTAGTTAACCAAGTGGATCATAATTGGACGGCCGGGCTCGGAGGGGAGTTCGTGAGCGGCATGAAGCGACCAATGGGATTGCGAGCCGAAGAGACACACAAACACGAAAGTCTGTCGCTGTCACGAATGGCACACGGTATGCGGCGTGTTGCGTAGAGCGCTTTTCCATTCTTTCCCTTCTGCCGCCACAGACGCCTTCAGACTGTTCTGAAGAGATGACAAGAACATGGTCGTTCCATTCCATATAGCGACTTGAATTGTTTTTAGTAGTATGGCCATCTTGTCATTTCTATGCTTGTTAATATATACTAGAGCTAGAGGAGATTCAAGTCGACGAATCAAACCTAAAACGGAAGGCACGTGGAGCACGGAATGTAAAGGTAATGAAACGAGGTTAGGCAGACTCGAGCAGCGCACGGCAAAAGGGTCGATAGCTTATATACGGAGAAAAAAAATATTCTATATACTTCAAGTAGCGTTTTCTAAAACGTTCTCTAAATGTTTCTCGGTCCTCTATATATAAAAATTATCTCTGTTCTCTATATTTATTTTTAACTTAAATAATAGATTAAGCAAAATAAAACATTTGATGGTATAACAAATCTGTATATATAAAATATAGAACAAAATATATCTCTAATATGAGTATTTAACGTATAGAAGAAGAGATAAGGAGGACGCTATTAGAGAGAAATCATATATAGAAGAGAGAATCTTTTAAAGTAGACTATAAGACCGTATTCAGCAATTCACCTATATAATCATCCAAAATCCGGTTTTGCCCTTTAGACTTTACTGTTTGTAGAGTGGAGTTTAAATATGTGGATGGGGATAGATAAACTGCTAGAGATAGTCTAAAGAAGGGATATAGAGGACAATGCTGGATATTGACTTAGAAAGGAACCTCTCGCTGTAAAAAAATTGTTATATATATAGTAATTTAATTATATCTCTAATGTGAGTATTTAGCGTAAAGAAGGGTTCCAACCCTATTATATCATGACATTTTTTAGTAATATTAAGACAAGAAATGAATTACTCAAATATAAATGCTCAAAGTAAAGAAGGGTCAGAAATAATGGTGTTTTGTAGAGGTATCAGAGAGTCGTTGCTACCTACTAGTCCTTGTTGAAGCACCGATGCAATGATGGTGCTCCCCGATGATTCTTCACCGCTCCAACATGGTGAATTATCGACAACCATTTACACCTTGAGTTGGGTCACCCACAATCTCTACCAGGTGATCACCAAACTTCTTATCACCACCAAATCGTCTAGATGGTGTCGATCACCTAGAGTAACAAGTACAAACTCTCACTTGACCCAACAAATGCTACTTAGAAAGGTTGATGCACACTTGCTACTCTCAATGCACCAATGAGGCCACTAATCTCGTGATTATCAAATCTCAATTACCTCATTAGGTAAAGTTTCTCCCTTTCACTTTAATAGATTTCTTCAGCTAAATAAATGGGTAAGAGAGTTCAAATGAATGATATGAATAGGTGTATATAGCCCCAAGGCAAGAAACTAGTCATTGCCCCTCCACTTAATTTTCAGAGGGGCACCAAATATGTCTAGTGCACACCTACCTACTGCACTAGACAGGTTGAAAAAATGTATGGTTTTGGTAATTGAGACAACTACTGGACTAACCTCTACTCTAAGAATTGTGAATGAGATAGATTAAAGTCCACATCCAAAGGTTGAGCATGATTGGTAACCATGAAAAGGATGGTGATAGCCATAAAGAACGATCAAGTGTTCAACATGGAAAGAGGAAGAAAAAGGCAAGATGTAAGAGCTCAAGGAAAATGTATAAGCTAGAACATTTTGTTTTATCAATCAAGATGCAATAGAGTGCATGATCGGATTTAGAAGATGGACGTACTATTGAGAGGAGAGTCTAAGTGGACAGCTCAGTCATCTAGTGCCACTAGGTGTTGGATAATACGCATTGCATATAGGCCTAAGTGACACACATGAGAGCGAGCAAAAGTATTTTATTGAAAATACTTTGGAAACTCTATCTAGGTTCTAACATATTTGGCAAAACATTTGAGAGCTAGCACATTAGGAAGAGAGAAGGAAATGCTTTGGTATAGATTTTTAGAGTGCACCAAACATGTCTAGTGAGGCACCGAACATGGCATCGGATTTGTCTTCATCCTCTTTTCACTTCATAGTTCTCAAGCGAGCACCATGGTGTCTAGTGTGCACTGGATAGGGTGCATCAGACATGTCTAGTGAGGCATCGAATGGCCCACTAAACAAAGAACTCGGAGAGTGTCAAACACACACTTCGGCTCTATAAGGCATCAGATGTGTCTAGTGTGGCATTGAATACCACATCAGATAGGACACTCAAACAGCATATAGAAGTGTACATTTCAGCTTATACTCACCGAACACGATGACTTGTTCGGTGACTGCAACAGACACTTTACACAATTAATGGCTAGTTTATAGTATTTTGACATATAGACATTAGATGGACATTTCTTATGTCTCGTGTAGTACCTGGTGGTGCACCAAACATGTTCAGTAACCCCGAGTTTAGTTTTTTGAAAGGTAACAGTTAGATTCCCTTATAAGGCTATAAATAGACCCTATGGCCAGCCTTGGATAGCATCCCTTGATCACTAACACTTGCATACACCTCTTGAAGCTTGTAATGCTAATTAGCGTGTGAATCGTGTAGCTTGGACTCTCCATAACAAGGACGTAGGTTGCCAGCAGACAACCAAACCTTATGGATAAAAATTTGTCATCTCATGCCACGTGTGATTTGCACTCTAAACTAGTATTGGAATTACACGCTCTTATTGTATTATATTAGTTCAGCTAGTTTGTATACTTTGTAAGCTTTATCTCTATCTTAGTGAGTAGCTTATCTTCTTCGTATAATTCTTTTACAAGCTACTAGTTTAATTAGAGATAACCTAGAGTAGATTGGATTTAGAGCAAGTAAACACTTTCATATATTAAAACATCTTAGATCTAGTTGTAATTGTAAGTTTTTGTAGAATAGTTTTTATAGGCTATTAACCCCACTTTAGCCATCTAGGTCCTATGAATTGATACAAGAGCAAGGACACTATTGTTTCTAGGCTTAACATTCTATGATGAAAAATATGGCTATTAACCATGTAGTCAAACCTCCACATTTGACTGGTACAAATTACGATTATTGGAAAAAGAGGATGTGTTTACACTTAAAATTTATGATTAGAAAAATATGGGGGTGTTGTGAATAATTCTATTGTCTCTTGTGACAGTTGCTTGAGTTAAATTGAAGAAGATCAAATTCGTTAGTAGTTGTCTTTGTTAGCACTCTATTGCGTTTAAGTAGTTGCTATTTTGTGTGCTTGAGTGAAATCAACTAGAGAGATAGCAACTAGAATCGTGTAAGGGGCTTGCAATTGAAGTCATAAAAACACTAAAGTCTAAAAAAAATAGGGCAAAAATAGAATTACACAATAAAACAGGGGCAATGGTGCAATTGTCCCTTATGTTTTTTATCAAGAATTAACACCGATAAATACAACAAACGGAGTAGGAGGCATATAACAACTTGTTTGAAGAAACAGGGGCAAGTACGCAAAGTCTAAAAAAATAGGAACAAATCTGCAGACACCCTAAAACATGGACACTAACGCTTTTGCCCCTATAAAGATTGATATAATTTTATCAAAAAGAGAGCATCACACTAGACGATTGAAGTTCAGTCGATATCATCTAAATATTAGGTAGTTGATGGCTTTACAGAAGCTCGGTTATATAAAAATTTTCAGCATAATCTTAACTTGCATAGATAGTAATCTAAATGGGCTTATAGATGAAAAGCTTAGAGATAAACCTTATATGATGGTTATAACCGATATAAATTTTTATTGTGATCCAGTGCTATAAATATATATAGGTCTATAAATATAGGTCATAGACTTGTAACACGCTAATATATTTTTATAATGCGCCTATGGCCGGCCATGCATGCGGCTGACGTAAGAAGGTGACGGAGTTTTTGCGAACTTATTAGGCTATGCGCAGAGAGACGGACCGTAAATGCCTCCCTACTCAGATCGAGTAACGTTTGCAGTAAAAAAATCCTGCAGCGGTGAACTGTAAAGCCCACTGGAAACATACGGTTGGCAACGAAAACCTCACATGTAGCGTACCATTTTCTCCTACTGAAAATTCTCTCTCCTCCTCCAATTGGCTGGCATTAATAGGGTGAGGATAAAAAAGTGTAAGGAAAAATGATAGAATATGGAGTAGTTGGTATAGGGTAGATATTTAGGGTGAATATGAACGCGGAGTATTATAGGATAGAGTAGAGAATCTCGCTGACCAGGATGAAATATTTCTTTTAGAGTAGAAATTTAGGGTTCCACGAGTGCGGATAGTCTTAGTACTTGCAGTGAGCACCGTGCCTTCTCGGAATCTGCTGCTTCCCTTGTGTGTAACTGTATACTTGTCGAGGTCGCTGTTGACAGTGACTAGTGAACATACACATATATACACGACTTCTAGACTATATAGCCACGTTGCGTTGATCTACACTTCTACGGAATTGGACAGCGAACAAGTGTACGGACTTCTAAAGCCGAAAGGCCTACGCAGTTTCATGGAAATAGATAGATTATATACACTTGGCATCCATGCTTATGGTCTTGCCGGCATGACAAACCAAGACGGCCCCGTGAGCTGAGATTAATTTGTTGCGCTCGTATGAACTCAGGACATCTAAATGAGACAGCGGCTTATTTGAACCTCAACTGGTTACGCAACCTGTTCGAATTGCTACAGCTGTTCAGATTACTGCAAGCTGTAATACATAGAGATAAAATACTATAAAAATCGCAGCCGCAGTCGGATTAGGACATATTTAGTTTCCTAACTAAGGCGTCACAATATATCTAGCTTTAGTTGTTCGAATTAAAAAACTAAACTTAGTCATAAAAAAATAATAAAAAAATAGATACGTTGTGACGCTTAGCAAACAAGCTGACAGACTGGGTAGAGGATGCCCTCGGAGCGCGATCATATTTATCGTGTCTTGACTCCAATGCCCAACGAAATAGGGCAATATACACCATGTAAAGGAATGAAGTGACCGTGGTGAACAACCTGGGTGGTCATTAATCGCAATGGGTACGGTCTATTTTATAATAAATCCCCGTGGCCCCATAAAATTTTCTAACCACAATCTGACTAGCTATACGGCTCCAATTCGCCAGTCCTCTATACTCTTGCAAGTTGGAACAGGTGAGGCATACGAATGCATGCATGCTGTGGCAAACAGCCGAAAGACTAGACTACTAGAGCGGCGACCAGAAGATCCCTCAAAGCCACCAGGTGTACACCAGCTAGGACACTCACCGGAGCTAAGATGCGGGGAGACATGTCCACCATCATCATATACCGAGTAATAAAGCCAACTAAACTTCTACCGGTACCACAATAAAGTAATGTTTGGTTCTGGCAAAGGTGAATCCGGGGAACAGGCAATCCATCCGCCGGAGTAGATTCATACTACAGAAGTGATACCATGTAATTCAATTATGCATCCAATCAACCAACGGAACATCCTAGGTTGCATTAGCAACCATCATAAATGTAAAAAACATCAAATCGCTTGTAAAACCAAATAGTATATCCTAAAAACGTCTGGTAAAGCTTCATAAAGCAAAACAAACTTCGAATTAATGGGATTTAGTAAACTGAACACTCAACTCGAAACCATTGTCTCCAGCAGTTATCTTATCGCATCCCCCAATCATATCTTCTATTTTAAATTTAACTCTACAAACAGTGTAATCTACAATGTAAATCTTTTATTTTAAACGGTCTGCTACGCACAGCTTAACAAGACGCGTGAGTTGCTCCAAATGTTGCAGCAAGATAACCCTATATACAGATTTCTGAACAAAGCAGTGCACCACTTGATCAAAACTATGAAAATGTGGATCTTACAGCACACGTTCAATAGCTCAGAACAACATTAGACAAAAGACCTAGTAGCTCATAAACAACAATAAGGAAACAACACCGTGTAATAAAATGATCGTGTTGAACAACCGGTGATTGCTAATCTCAACTGGTACAGTCAGCTGCTAAATGCTAACGGCTCTCTTATTTATCATCACCAAAGAATTTTCTAAGGGAATGTACAACCATAGTCACAAAGTTCCCAAGTCGATAGGGTCGAGGAACAGAATCGAGGAACATGGTACGCTACTTATCAGATGTTTTTAAACGGTGGGAACGAAAATGACCCTATATATCCGGGTTGGGGACGATGTTTTCGGGTTGAGGATCGCTACCACTGTACCCGTTTCTTGTGACTATGTGTATAACTCACATAAATGACACGTATCTTAAAGGATATCTAAGTGAGTAAGTGCAAAAAAATACAAAATACGTATTTTGGTAAATGAACGTCTCTAACCCGGGTGGCTGCTAATCTCAATTGGTACAGTCTGCTAAATGCTAACGGCTCTCCTATTTATCATCACCAAAGAATCTTCTAAACACAACTTGATATCCGATGTCAATCATTTATGCTCGCAAGAAGTGTTGAAGCACATGCATGCATTGTATGGCAAACAGTAGGAGTCGTGGAGACCAGAGCAACCAGTACCAGAATAACTATCTATGAAGTATCATTAGTACTGTTCTACATGCAGCTATAAATGCAGATCACAAAGCAGAAAGCACTGCTGAATCATTGAGTCCCATCATGTAGCACTGGAGCTCAACTTCTGGGAGACATGTTCACCCATCATGTAGCACTGCTGAATCATTAAGTCACTAAGTTGAGATAAACTTCTTCGGGGGACATAATAAAGTAATCAATTTCAAGCTTGCCTCCTGGATCTGGCAAGGTGAATCTAGTGGACAATGTCAAGCTTTAGCTTAGTATCTGGGTAACAGGTAGTACTAGATTAATACGGCGGCTATCCCATCAATTAATTATGCGCCAAGTCAACCAACTAAGATTTAGGGCTATGTTGCATTTTGAAGTGTCAACGGGGAGTCGGGGACCCGATACCCGTTAACCTATAAAGATTTCCTCTATTAGAGTTAGAATATGAAAAGATTTTAACCCTCGTAGGTATAGAGTTAGGAGAAATTCTTCCCCTATTGGGATATGTTGGGTATGGGTATGTAGAAGCAGAATTCAAACTCGGTTACTCGTGGGTAATATTCACCTAGTAAAATTAAGTGTGCAAAACAATAAGCCTAACAACTAACTCTACCTCTTCTAACCCTTTTAAACACTCATCCACCCAACCTAAACAGCCAGCCGCTAGCTTCCCTGCCCACAAGCCCACATGTCACTTTGTTTTTGTTATTTTGTATGGCTAAACAATGTTTTGTTAGTTATATGTCAGATTTATTTGTGATGTATTGTTGTTGGGTATTGTGTGACTGTGAATATCATATAAAATATAATGTGACAATATTTTTCTTATCGGGATGGGGATCCGATACATGAGTATATGATAAATCTTAGACCCATGATAGATAAGAGTATGGGGACGAGGATTTTTATAGTTTTATGAGGATGGTGATGAGGTGTTCGAATTTGATGGGAAATTCCCCTTTGACACATCTAGTTGCACTACATATCATTATATTTGACATTACTATGAAAAGGTGAATCATAAATAAAGTGAAATATAACCTTTAAATGTCATGTAACATGTAGGCTTAATAAAACTACAGAAAAGTAACCTTCTAATTGTTGGGATGGAGTTAAATTAACAGTCAAATGCAAATCATCTGCGGTCCTGGATAACACGTGTATTGCTCGAAATGTCACAGGAAGATGAAACACCATACAGACATAGATCAGTTTTTTTTCTGAACTTAGAGCACATTAAAATCGATGTACAACTTGACCAACTAATATACTACAAAAATGTGGATCTTTATAGCAAACAATTAATAGCCCAGACAATCTAGTTCGCATGTTATAAAATGGAAAATTGCAAATTGACATCTCAGCCATTGGTAGAGGATCCAACAAATCAAGTGAATACCATTTTTATTTTTGAAGATGGTGTAAACAAATTTATTAAATTAAACAGAATGATATATCATTTTTTATAGAAAAGCTATCAATATATTGTAAGAGATAAGGTGTTACACACATATATAGGCAAGGACCAAGGATAGTCGAGAGTTTATATAAACAAAAACAATCAGCGAAGATCCTTGCCTTATAGAGATCAATTTATATATCATTGGAGATCCTTGCCTAATAGAAATCAATATGTCAACGAAGATCCTTGCCTAATAGAGATCGATCTATCTATGCCATATAGGCAGGATTCTAACACCTCGTAGTCTAAGCATCTGTGAAACGATAAGACGAGTACGAAGAGAAAAACATTCCTAGGGCCAGCCCTAAGGCCATGCGGTGGAGGCAACGGTCGGCGGCCCAAAAATATTAGGGGTCCAATAGTTAGTATAGAATAGTAGAGGACCAGTGGACCACACACTTAAACTGCCCAGGTCTCCAGTCGTGATTCGTCACTCAGTCAGGCCGTCACGTGCACGCCGCCAGCCCATCAGTCTGTCACATGAGTACGTGAGGCAACATGAGTGTGCGTATGCAAGCGCGACTAGCCAACTCTCCCTCGACCCTCCACGCGATCGGCGGTCACTTTTCGCCATGAGCCCATGACGCCGTCTCGCCGGACCCGGACATCGATCCAGCCATCCAGGAAGGATTCTAGGATGTCAAGGCACACAACCACGCATGATCGAGCATAGCGATCAGGATTCATCGGGTAATCTAAGATCGTCGTTCTCATTTCTCAACTTGCTAAGTGTTAATCTGTTTTTCTGATTTACTTGCTAATCTGCGATCGTCGTTCTCATTTACTTACTTTTCTGATTAGGTCTTAGATGTTGCCCAAGAAATCATTGTCAGGTTATCAGAAAAGAAAAAAAGAGAAACATGAAGATCAATTGGTTGAATCGCAAAAGGGTGCTTTACATAAGTTTTCTATCGATTCAAGTAATGCTAATGTCAACGAAGTTGAAGGGAAGGAATCTGATCCTACTCATGATGATGGGCAATAGGACCATGATCGGGAACATGATCATAATTTAAATGTGGAAGACGGGGTCAGTGAAGATGTCCAATGGACGAAAATTTAATTGCAACAATTGATGCGGTTGAGGATAGTATGATGCGGGAAAATTCGTAGCCCTCATCTGATCATGAAAATTGAAATGGTGATGAACGAGATGGTTCCGGTTTATCTATCTTTGATCCTAGAACATGGGATAATCTTGACAACAACAAAAGGGATATCTTAATTGAAAAGGGGCCGGTAAGAGAATTGAATCTGATTTTTCCTAAGGATTCCATTGGTAGACATTTTTCATATGCTTACTACTCTAGAAATTTAAGTAATGGTGAGTCAGTTTATAGAAAGTGGTTGGTTTACTCTAAACATGTGAACAAAGTTCATTGTTTTTTCTGTAAGTTGTTCAAGTCAAACAAAAGCAAGTCTTTGTTAGCATCTCATGGAGTGAGGGACTAGCAACAGTAAGAGACTCAAAGAATATGAGAGCAGTGGTGAGCATATGACAAACATGAATACTTGAAATGAACTTAAGTTGAGGTTGAGCAAAAATAAAACAATTAATGATGATTTGCAACAGGAAATTCCAAAGGAGAGAGAGCGTTGGAGACAAGTTTTATTAAGAATTGTTTCTGTTGTCAATTTTCTTGCTAAACATAATTTGACTTTCCGAGGGACAAATGAGAAACTATACCAAGATAACAATGGTAACTTTCTGGGCACAGTTGAAATGATGGGTGAACATGATCCTGTGATTCAAGATCATATTAGGCAAATTCAAAATAGTGAGATTCATCATCACTATCTTGGGCATAGAATTCAGAATGAGATTATTTCCCTTCTTGTAGATTGTGTGAAATAAATTATATTAAAGGTCATCAAGGTTGCCAAGTATTTTTTGTGATTTGTGGTTGTAGTCTCTGTGAGCCACGAAGAAAAAATGACTATGGCTATGATTATTTGGTGTGTGAATATGTCGAGGAATTTTCCAAGATACACATATGTTGTTATTTTTGTCGACTTTATTTCTCGATAATTATTTGACATGTTAAATTAAATATATCAATGTATTTGATTTTATTGTGTAAGTACAATTAGTGTGTATATATTTATATATATTATTGAATTTTTTATATAGTTTAGAGGGTCCACCAAGATCAGATCGCGTGTGGGGCCTCAAAGTCATAGGACCATGGCTGCTCACCTCTCATCAACAACTTAATGTTTTGGGTTGAACTGGTTAGTGCATACAAATTATACTAAGTTGAAATTTTGGGGAGTGCGAGAGGATGTGTTAGGAATATGCAAACGAGTATGTAGATCTAGTTGGCAAGCATGACATAAAGAAACATCAATGCTTTTATTGCAATAAACAACAGACGACCTAGCAAGTGAAGAGAGGGCCTTGGAGTTAGGATGAACGAGGCGACGATGATAGATGGAAGGTGTAGCAGTAGTGATAAAGGCACATGATGAAGGTGGTGATAGTGGAAGGCATAGGCTAGAGGGGCCTCGAGCAATTCGATCTGATGATCAGGTTCCTAGAGTGAAAATCCTCGATAAACAGATGAACAAAAAGAAGATCATAAATAATACTAAGAACAACAACAATATTATTAAGATAAAATGGTCTAGGAAGAGAACTATATGGCTGGCAGACGTGATATGGAGAATGGATTCATTGCCAACAATAATGGAGGCATGCAATCATGAGGTCGAACCAAAGAGACGTTACCAGCATCATGTGTCATGTGGTTGAAAGCGCCAGAGTCCATCACCTAGTCGGCTAGTCGGTGTTTGGTGGCATTATTAGTCATCTTGCATGGCTGGAAATAGGGCTGGAAAAAAGCTCGAAGCTCGCGAGCCGGCTTGAGCTCGGAGCGGCTCGCGAGCCTCGAGCGAGCCGAACCGAGCCAGGTTTTCGAGCTCGTTGAGGCAACGCAACTCCGAGCTCAAGCCGAGCCAGGCCTTCTTTTACAGCTCGTTGAGTAGGCGAGTCGAGCCGAGCTCGACCACTGAGCGAGCCACACCGAGCCGAGCTCGGCTCGTTTCCAGCCCTAGCCGGAAGAATGGAAAGGTGCACCTAGGAGTGGTAATGGATCGTGATCCAAACACTTCATCATAAAATGATAGGACTCTAAATAAATTTTAGTTAAAATAAATAAAAATATGGTCTAATCTTAATCTGATCTGATACTTAAATCTTATAGTGTAAAATTTAGAGCTCATTGTCACCATTAGGTGCACCACGTATAGATGCAAGCAACGACTTATATAGACACGTACGTACGGGGGCTTTCGAATTTCAAAACAACTGTGGCGTGAGTTTTTGCATAGAGTTTTTTTAAGTGAAGGTACTATAGGGAGGACCTACAATAATTTTATTGACTCAAAAAAGAAATAGTGCCAAGAAAAGAAAATTACATAAGAAGGAAAGGAAAGGAAAAGAGGAAGAAGAAGGGTTACAGATCTAAATTATGCAACCAATTACTAATTTCCTCTTTGAGAGAAGGCTTGACTCGATAACACATCAGGAGAAATTCTTTCCTAAACATTGCCTTGCATTCAATAACTGTGGGAGGGGTCTCATTGAAAATCCAATTGTTTCTGCTCCTCCAAATGCACCACGTCATAATGATGACACTTTCCAACCTCCATGAGACTTGCAATCTCATTCGAATCCTCAGTAAGGTATGTAGAAGATCCGTTGTTCGCGGCGGGCGAATGTCCAGAAGTAACCAACATCTCCGAGCAAAATTACATCTGAAAAATAAGTGAATAACCGTCTCTTCTATCTAAAATATACAGTTATCGCAGGTGAAAGAGTCCAAAGGCATTGATCGCCGCCTGAGGAAGGAGCGTGTGTTCAATCTGTTTTTAAGCAGCAACCAGAAGAACACCTTGTGTTTAGGTTGGCATTTAGATCTCCATAACCAGGAGAAGAGAGGGTGAGACTGTTGGTTGCCGATCAAGTGAGAATAGACCTTCTGGGAGGAAAACAAATTGGAAGAGGCATTGTAGCGCCATTTATCATTGTGATCATGCAACTGAAGATTTGCCAAAATGTTCTGAAGTGAAAGCAGCTGTTCAAACGCTTCGGCAGAGAGGGGAGTGTGGAACATTTCATTCGGTGAAGCCAGCCTTGCTTGATTAATGTTGATGTCTCTGATGGAGGCAAAAGACCAAAGCTCCGGGAATTTTACAGATTTGCGCAGACATCCCAAAGATCATGCCACAGGAGAGTGGATTTTCCATCTCCAATCTCCACCTGGGCAATTTCCTTAAATACGTCTTGGATTTTGAGAATATCTTTCCACCAGAACGAACCAACAGGTTTAGCTGAATGTAAAGAATGGCTGTAATGAGTAGCCCAAATAATGTTTACCCACGGAATGTTGTCTCTATTATAGAATTTATGGAGACATTTCATAAGGAGCGCTTTATTTTGCAACTCAAGATTTATGAAGCCAAGCCCCCCTGGGCTTTTGGTTTGCAGACTGTTTTCCAAGCGACTTGAGATGTTTTTTTGCATTTATGTCTCCTCCTCTTGTCGTCTGAATTTGTCAATCTGATTGATCACTGTTTTTGGGAGCTTCAGGGTGCACATGAAATATGTTGGAAGAGAGGAGAATACCGCGTTGACCATTTGTAATCTGCCAGCCTGAGATAAAAAATAGATGTTGATGCAAGACTTCTTTCAATCTTCTGAATGAGGCGGAGGAATGCTCCTAAGTTGGGTTTTTTCAGCCCCAAAGGAAGCCCGAGATATGTGAAAGGCATAGATCCGACTTTGCAGTGAAACGTATTAGCTAAAATTGCCATTTTCTGATCTGAAACATTGATGGGATAAATATTAGATTTGTGATAGTTCACATGGAGGCCTGTGGAGTCTGCAAATGAGTTAAGCATCGCTTTGAGGAAGAAAAGTTGTCTAGGGCACGCTTCCAAGATCAGAATAGTGTCATCTGCATATTGGATAACCAGGAAATCAGTCCCACAAGAATGCCGGATCGAGA
Organism: Zea mays; assembly: GCF_902167145.1. NCBI lineage: Eukaryota > Viridiplantae > Streptophyta > Magnoliopsida > Poales > Poaceae > Zea > Zea mays. The sequence continues at coordinate 163,667,771 of NC_050101.1, read as the reverse complement.
GCTTGAGGATGCCACAGTCTTTGGCCTTGTTAATAATTGACTGAAGGAGATCTGCTGCTAGGACAAAGAGAAGGGGGGGATAGGGGGTCCCCCTGTCTGACCCCGCGCCTGCAATGAAAACGTCTTCCCGGAACACCATTTAAAAGAACTTGCGATGTGCCAGAACCTAGAATCAATGAAATTCAGTGGGTCCATTTGTCCCCAAAGCCCTTATGTCTCAGAATATCAATGATAGCGGCATGCTCTAATTTGTCAAAAGCTTTTTCAAAGTCCAGTTTTAAAATGACCATTTCTTTACCCGACTTGTGACAGATAGATATATACTCAAAGGCCCAAGCTAAACAGTCCTGAATTGTCCTTGCCTTCAGGAAGCCGTATTGATTCTGGTGAACTAATTGGTCATCACCGACTGCAAACGATTAGCAAGAAGTTTAGTCAGCACTTTCATACTTGTGTTGAGGAGGGATATTGGTCTGTAATCTCCCACCGAGGCCGGAGAGTTGTGTTTAGGGATGAGAGTCACATAAGAACCATTAATGCTATCCATGCAAATTGATCCATCATAAAATTTATCGCAAAGCTCATAAAAATCTGAAGCAATCACCGGTCAGCATTTGCGCACAAAATCCATGTTGAAACCATCCGGACCTGGCGACTTATTTGAAGGTAAATTCTTGATGATCTGATCAATCTCACTGCGGGAGAAGGGCATCTCCAGTGTTGACAGGTTGCTAACAGGCTGAATCAACGAAGACAAGTTGAAAACCATAGATGTTGGTTAAGAAGTCCCCAATCTATCTTTGAAGGATTGGAAAAGCACTTCTTCTTTGTCCACATAAGAGGTAACAACAGTCCCATTAACGCCAACGAGAGACAAAATATGGTTGTAGCGGTGCTTGATAGTGGCATTTGCGTGAAAAAATTTCGTGCCAGCATCCATAAAGAGAAAGTTTTGTTGGTATGCAAAAAGGGCACGACAAGCCCACCACCATAAAGAGAAGTTTTGTTGGTATACATGATAACCCAAAAAGTTATCGCCATCCGGAGCACAGTAAAGATTGGCTGACCTAAGGAAGAAGGCGAAGCCTTACATCCCAGCCGGGGGGCGAGACCCCGCATCATCATCATCTTCTGATTCATCCCTCTGATCTTCAGGTGTTGCACGCAACTCGACCCTGCTACTAGAAGAAGAACGTGGCCCTTGGATGGCGGAGCTGGAGGATCTGGAGCTGTTTAATGCATCAGGGCATAACTTGGAGGGATCAACATTGCAGAACTCAGCCCCCAATTTCTTAATAATCTTGTGGGAGATAGAGGGTGGCGACGGCCTAGCACAGCACAAGCAATTCTTCCTTATTCCAGAGCAAGACTTAAAACCTCTAGCCTGGCACTCCTTCTAACTTCAGTGTCAACCAAGATTGAAGGCTTCTTTCTGTTGACAACATCTGCAGGCGAAGGAGACTGAGATTCCTTATGCAATTCCTCACTAGGAGGGAGCAGACATTTGGAGGGAATCTTGATGGGGACAGTTTCCATATTGGGCTCAACGAAAGCAGAAAGAGATCCAGACAACAAAAATTTCTTGGCCCACTCAAAAGAATCCGGCCTCAGAAGCAGACCCATAAAGAAAGCAGCCCACATTTTTGGAACAGGAATAAATTCTGAGTTGGTGGGGAACATTTCAGCCCAAGATGAGAAGCGTTTCCTGGCTAGGTAATCTTCATAAGCAGGATCATGAATGGGCTACTCCAAGTGTTGCATGCAGCCCACATTGATGTTTTCTTTCACATTCAAATTATCCTCCCCTGATCGTTGTTTCCCTCCAAAATCAAATCCGCTGGGGGGAAGGCTGGTAAAGCAAGCACAACATCTTCATTTTCTGGGGCTTCCTCCTGAGGGAATCGAACCTCTTGAGGGATAATGATGTCATTGAAAAGACCCACAGATTCATCAGAGGGCAGGTCCTCGAGACCAGAAAGTTGATAACTAAACTGCTCCTCCTCGTTGTTGGCATTTGGCACTGGAGCAGGGGGTTGCGCTTGTTGGGCCTGTTGAACCGGCCAGAAATCCCAACCATCATCAGCATTGTTTTCATTGTCGGCTTCTTCTTCAATTTCACCAATGGGAGGGATGTTGAGATCAAATTGGAAATTTGACACAGGCTGCCCCATCCCAAAAAATTCCACCGGAAGCTAATGACCATCGTGGGGGTAGGGGGGCACGGAGTCTTCATCTTGAGGCTGAGCACCAAGCATGAATTGCTGGACTATGTCGCACTGAACTGTCCAGGAGACCCCTTGAAATCCTTCAGCCACTGAAAATACAATAAATTGGGGAACTTCCTGAAGGGACGTCACTCTGACCCTAACAAGCAGTCTAGTAACATTAGAAGGGTCAGGGTCCCACATGAGCACCCGACCAAAGGAACCGATAGCATTCTGAATATGTTCATGTGTCCAAAAATCCAAGGGAAATCCAAGAAGCAGCAGCCAACATTCATGATTAAAATACAGTGCCCGCTGATTCCAAGCCTCATTGTGCCTAATCACAGTGAAGGAGAAGCCCAGGGCTTGCTGCGGGCCCAGAGCCACAAGATTGTCTCTATCGAAAGCAAACCTGAATCTCACCAGATCCTGACCCAAATGGGAGCACTGAATGCTCCTAATCTGAACGTGTCTAACTTCCAAGAGGTACTCACGGATAATGTCATCAAAAAAGTGGAAATTGACCTCATGCTCTGGTAGCGGTTGAACAAGAACAATGCCCCAATCTTCATGAGCAGAGGGTTGAGGACGGGTGACAGTGCGTACCATGATTTCCCGGTGATCAACTTGTTGCGCCATGAAGCCATGAGGAATAAAAGGAGCGGGATCAACTCTGTGGAAAGCCATTCCTTCCGAGACTTCGGAGGGCGGGATCCGCTGGCACGACGAACACACACTCCACAGATGAGGGTTTAACAGCGACAGGATCGCCCACGGCAGCGAGGAGGAAGAGGGTTTTGTAAACAGTGCAAGTTCCGTGGAAGGTGAAGAGCCACTTCTCGGTAGAACCGCTTGAGCAAACTCGCCAAAATTATTAAAAAGGGCGGGGGAGAAGGCCCACCCACAGGCAAGAGACGAGCAGACTTGAACAACAGCTGCGGGGGGGAATTCCCAGGAGACATCCTCAAACATACTGGGGAAAGAAAGAAAATCTCTTTTACAATTCTGCCCAGGAAATCCAAATAGTTGACAGTTATTGCCTGAAAATGAATTATCCCTGAGGGAACGAGAATCATCCGACCCATGATCTGAGGCGCCATTAATGCTGAGGACAGACTTATTCTTAGAGATCTCCTGGTGTTGCTTCGATATCTTCTTAGGCGGCCAAATTAAGTTCCGCGAAGCCCAAGGGCACGCCCGGGAGCCCCTCAGAGAAGACCAAGAGTTAGGCCTCTCAAGACGGTCGTTGCTAAATTTTGAAAGATTTTGAAAATTAGCACGTCTTGCAAACTGCGCCTGGGAAGTTGAATGAATGGCCGACTGATCAACGCGATGACGAACAGGGAAAGAAATCCGATTGAACACCGAGGATCTATGCTGCATACTTGAAGGCAAAAACCCGGCCCTGACCTGGCCACCCAGAGGAACCAAATTAGCGCCAGACAAAGCTGGCTTTCGAACAATATCAGCAAAAGAAGCCTTCAGATTACAGTCGCGAGAAACTAGAGTCCAAGAACTTGATTCTTCTTTAGTGAAAAGCTACCATTCTTTGATCCAATTAGGGCCACCAGAATTCCAAAGATGAAGATAAGCAAATAAATGAGTGGCGTCTGTAAACTGCGAGACCCACGTCCTTGCAGGAAAGCGAGAAACGAAAAACCCGATCCGACTGAGAAGAAATCCTGAAAAGCTTCGCTGAACCACCGATGAAGGATTGAAGAAGAAGACCCACCGACTCTTCACACAGACGCCATGAACACCTGCCGAAAGAGACGACTAAAAAGAACTTGTAGCGATCAAATTTACCCGAAAGAAGATTGATCGAGCGATTGAACTTGCGAAGGATCCAATCTTGAAAACGAAGATCGACAGAAAAGTCTAGGGCAGAGTCAACCATGAGACCCCCCATGGCACTAAAGCGCACTGCGGAGGCGGAGCTCACCAAACACCACCGGCCTGCACGAGCGCGGAGACGGAGAGGGCAGCGCTCGCCGTCAGCGCCATAGGACCGTTCCCAGTAGTACTACTTGGAGCTGCTGCTCCGCTCACTGTTGTGGTGCGTGTCTCGCGGTGGTACTGCGCGCTGCGTACTTTTTCGGCTGATTCATGATTCACTGGAGAAGCCGTATATGTGTGTGCTGTGTTGCTGGGGTAACTTCAGTTGTAGAGATTTGCATAGAGTTTTTTTTGTTGGCGCGAGTTTTTTTTTCATGTGGCACGCAACTGAGTGCAGCGATTTTGCGACCCGCTAGTGGCGCGAAGAGCGGCCGCTCGTGCATGCATGGAATCGATGCAGCGCAGAATGGTGTGCAGGCCCATCTCTCAGTCTCTCATCTCACTCTCACACGCACGTGTAGCACACGGTTACCAACCTACTGACTGGCTATTTGACGCGTCACGTGAGCGGCCAACGTGCCCTGGGATGCCAGCGTATGGGATACCTAAGCACTATAGGTTATGGCCGAGACATGTTATCTTAGTGTCGTCACTTATAACGCCAAACAAAGGTTTAAAAACGACATTAAAGTGATACATGAAGCTAAATGTGAATCTTTTTAAAATAAAGACCAAATTGTAAAAAATTCGGGTCAGACAGACCGGACTCTAACCGTCTAACGTCTCCAACCAATAACTATCCGGATTTCCGACGTATGTCCTAGCTAGGTCAGGCGGACTCCAAGTCTCCAACGTCTTATTACCATCGTAAGCAGGACCCAAGGAATTGAATCTAGGGTAGTTGAGTACAAAGACATGTAATATCACATATAATTTGGTACTACTACATATATCTAATTTCCATTAGTTTAATACACATGATTAGAAAATAACCAAAATATCTCACAATACATTTAATCATCAAATTTAGGTTGCAAGTCGTTAGTTTGTTTTTCTACTAAATTTTAGGGTAGTCAAAGCTTATCCAAAATAATATCCCTTGGGTCCGCTCCTGATCAAGGCACAAGACTCCGATCACCCCGTGCCCCTCCCGCGGACTATATAAGGTCACCGTTCCCTTACCCCGAGAAACCATACGTCCATACCAAGGGTGTCAAGCACGCCAACCTAAACACAGCACGAAGCAATGGCGCGAGCAATATTGGCAGCCGTCGTCGCGTTCTTCCTCGCCGCAGTCCTCCTTGCTTCGGCTTCGGTCACCGCAGCAGTGCCCAGCGACATCCCGGCCGTGTTCGCGTTCGGGGACTCCACGCTAGACCCGGGCAACAACAACGGCCTAGCCACGCTGGTGCGCGCGGACCACGCGCCCTACGGCTGCGGCTTCCCGGGGGGCACGGCCACGGGCCGGTTCTCGGACGGCAAGCTCATAACGGACTACATCGTGGAGTCGCTCGGCATCAAGGATCTCCTGCCGGCGTACCGCGCCAGCGGCCTCACCGTCGCGGAGGCCTCCACGGGGGTCAGCTTCGCGTCGGGCGGGTCCGGCATCGACGACCTGACCGCGCAGACCGCCATGGTGTTCACGTTCGGCTCGCAGATCAGCGACTTCCGGGACCTGCTCGGCAAGATCGGCATGCCCAGGGCCGCCGAGATCGCCGGCAGGTCGCTGTACGTGGTCTCCGCCGGCACCAACGACGTCGCCATGAACTACTTCATCCTGCCCGTCCGGGCCGACAGCTTCCCCACCATCGACCAGTACAGCGACTACCTTATCGGCAGGCTCCAGGGATACCTTCAGGTACGTACGTTAAGTTTCGCGCACACAGGTCGCTGTAGTTCTTTGAATCGATCTAGTTATTAGATATCAGATTAACAAGTAATAACTTTGGTCGCTAATGATATGGTATTTATTTATTCGCGCTAATAACTAACAATGCATGCAGAGCCTGTACAATCTGGGAGCCCGGAACTTCATGGTGTCCGGCCTGCCGCCGGTGGGGTGCCTGCCGGTGACGAAGAGTCTCAATAATCTGGGGTCGGGAGGCTGCGTCGCCGACCAGAACGCGGCCGCCGAGCGGTACAACGCGGCGCTGCAGCAGATGCTGGCCAAGCTAGAGGCCGCGTCCCCCGGCGCCGCGCTCGAGTACGTGGACGTGTACACCCCGTTGATGGACATGGTGACGCAGCCACGGAAATACGGTGAGCGCGTTGAGCACATTATGCTGATTAATTAAATTCATTCTTTGAGCACATGCATGCTGATTAAATTCGTCGTTGCGTGCGTTGCAGGTTTCACCGAGGCGAACCAAGGCTGCTGCGGGAACGGCCTGCTGGCGATGGGGGAGCTGTGCACCGTGGAGCTACCGCATTGCCAGTCTCCGGAGGAATATATCTTCTTCGACTCGGTGCACCCGACGCAGGCCGCCTACAAGGCGCTTGCCGACCACGTCGTTCAGCGTCGTCACACCCCGTAGAGCTAGATTAATTACCCTGGGAACGCAATTAATGGCATTGTATATGAACGCAATTAGTTCGGTTTGCTTAGAGAAGTTTTTTTTACTTTTTTTAGTCACGGATGTTTACGTTGGGAAGTTTTTTTTAATATATACAGTCATTTATTTTGAATAAGTTTCTGAGTCAACTTGAAATAGTAGAGTGCTTTAATCGCCTTGGTTCCCCTGCCGATTGAGAATTTAAGATCGATCGGCAAATATACAGCAAAGCAAGGAGACATACTCGTATCGGATCACGTATGATATCATAGTATATCTGTTAATGATCGAAGAGGATAAGTACCCAACAAGATTTCTTTACTGGTATTGAACAACAAACCTTTTCAAAGGAAACGATCAGTATTTTTTAATGAAAAGTTTTTATATCAACATGCGTACGGCGTACCTACCACATATCAGCCCGCTCGTAAATTTGGGCCGTAGCGTTTTTTACCAAACCGAAGCCCAACTACGTACCAGCCCACTCAAAACGATCCAACCGTCCAGCTGGAAACAGCCGCATTCTAGCCGAGTAGCCTCCGCCGTATATAACCGCCGCCTCGCCAGCGTCACCTCGAATCCAAACCTGCCTCCGCCGCCTCGCCAGCGTCACCTCGAATCCAAACCTGCCTCCGCCGCCTCGCGGTTGGCCACCTCGCTTCCTACCATGTCGTTGCGCTCCGATCCGAAAATGTCGTGATGGTTTTGCGTTTTTGTTGTTCTTTGTTGGTGATCTGATGATGGGGGCAGCGGTGTCTTCGCCATTCCTGACAAGGAAGATCGTGAAGAAGCGCGTCAAACAGTTCAGCATCGACGTGCTGCAGTGGACGGCAAGCGGATATCCGTCACATCGGTTCTGATGTACGCGATGCGCGCTCTACACAAGATCAGAAGGTCAAAGGTACTCTGACCATCCTCTCAGTTTGTAGTCTCGAATCCTGCTCAGAGCTTAGCTGCACTCCGTTCAACCCTAATCCCTCCCAACCTAGGCCTTGTTTGAATGCAATCTACTTGTTTGAGTGGATTAGGTTGGATTTTAGTTAGGGTGGAAATTAAACTAAATTCCACCCCATCCAAAAGAGGGCTCATGTGGATAGCTCAGCCAAACAACCCGCCCTCGAAGGGTTCACTGTCTTGTATTGGACAGGTTACAATCTGTACACTGACATAGTCCTGGTTTTCATATCTTAGTTCTGAAATGAAACCCGTGGCCTTAGTTGCAAACGGTATCAATGTGAATCTTGCTTTCTATTGCCATGTGTCGCTTGAGTAACTTTATTGTGCCTTTAACCTTGTTGAGTAATTCCTTATGTTGTGAAATCTGAAATGTGAAGACGGTGTTTCTTAAACTGGTGGTCACTGTTTGACAGCAATGCTCTCCTCCTGGTTGGTCAATCCTGTTTTATTGCTGTTACTTTTTCTGTTTGAGTAGAGACAATAATTCTGAACTATGTTCCCATGTGGCAATAAAAGTAAAATGAAGAGAAAGACAAAATAATGTGCAGTTAAATTTTCTCACGGCACCTAGTGCTTTCATGAGCCTTGATGGAGAAGAGTTACGAATTTTTAGTTGTATTTATTCAGTTGTTTTTTTCTTTTTATATATTGTTGTTCTGAAAGAAAGGATATGATGGCTTTGTAAAAGGTCTGAGTTAGAAAATATGTTTCTTAAGCAAACATGGGTATAAAGGAAGACGGCCCTAGCCCTTTCTTAAGTATAGCATTGTGGCTCTAGCAACCTCTTCTACAGTAATTGCTTCATGGCATCATGAAGTGGGTTGGATTAAAAGGCGTGGGCTTCATTCGGAGCATGAATGTTTGCCTAGACTTCTCCCAACATTCTTAACCCAATGTTTTCTTAAGAAAACCATTTTCTGCATGATCTCATCATTATTGCTGATCCTTTCATGAAACAACTTATTTCACTCTCAAAGCAACTTTGTCGAGGTGTTGTTTTTAGTGCAACTTTGCTGCAGTAGATTCCGCTTTTTACTCTCGATGAAAGGTTTCCTATATGGCTGATCGAATTTTGCTTATCCTTGCTGATCAATACTACTGCAGTAGATTCCTCTTATTGTTTCCATTAAAATTTCACCCATTAACTTTACCTTTTAGCTTTTAATGGTAATATATTTGTTGGCATTCTCTTGTGTCCAAAGAGATTCTTCCTCAGTGCCTTCATCCTGTGCAGTACACTATTTTTCAAATGTTTACAGTAGAATGTATGGCTGCATGTAGTGATAGCTTAGTTTTGCATGGTGTTGAATCTTTTGTGATCATGCACGCATAGACCAAAATATTTGACTTCAAAGCTTGGACCAAGCTAATATGACCTGTAAAAAAGAAAGGAGGGATGAGTACAGAGTATTATGTGATGAAATTGTGCAAGGACATAGCGGAGCGTGCTCCAAAGCTTGACATTGTGGTCACAAACAAGCTTGCTAGGCTTCACGGCGACGACTAATGTGCAATCAGGCCCTATGTGCAAGCGTGCAAGTGAGCATTCTGGTCCTTTAGATCATGAATCATGATCTAACTAGCCAAGAAGATTAGATGACTATATGATGTAGTAAAGATTGCAAGTTTGGTTAATTTGTCTGTAGGAAACTGCCCTGATTGAAGATTTCCTTTTCCCCCCTATGATATTTTGTTGTATGGATTGCAATGAGCTCAGCATAGAGCAGCTACAATTCCGAATGATGCTCTGCGACGGTGATGTCTTGTTATGAACCTGAACTGGTCTTGTTTATGTTATTTTTTTCTGTACACACAGGAGAGCTGCATAAAGAAGAGTCATACAACGACCCAAACACACAAACTACCAGGACTTAATTACCAAAAAACAGAAAATGTAAGGCCTATCCTGTTATGTTATTGAGATCCGTGTGAGAAACCTGACCTTCTCAATCGTTAATTTCTGCTTGTCCTATTTGTTTTGTAGTTAGCTTAGGTACCGCAGGGAGCAGGGTGCAATATCATAGGGATATAGACTTTGCCAGCAATCAGTTTTGCCAAATGGCGCAGCAAAGTCCACAACTTAAGACCAAAAGTCCACAACCTATAGACACAGGCAGGAACATTTTAACATTCTAGGGATATAGACTTCGTATAGTCAATTATGAAGGTGAGGACCTCTATAACAACCTACCATATCTACTATCCATGAGCATAAAATCTCTACTACATAAAGCATCACTTTTCAAACTTTCATGGTTCCACAGTGGTCGTGGGTAAAATAAGGTAAAACTAGTAAAATGCTCGTGCTTGTGACATAATATTACACTTTATCTTAACAAAAAAGTATGAGTTGAAAAAAGCTTAACTCTCTTTTTATAGCTTCCTCGTGTCATTTGTCCTCTTTTATATAGCGAGGTGGTACTATGGACTTATTGTAATGTTGGGTTTATGTGTTTTTTCATGGCTCATTTGTAGGGTAACAACCCATTATATGACCTTAGGTGGTTTTTATAACCTATTTATGAGGTAACGGTGACCGTTGAAATTAATGCTTTATAATAATAGAGATTGTGTACAAATGGCGATTCGAACTTTAATTATTGGCTTCACATTCACATCTATCTAGCCAAAAGAATACATATATTTTTGTGTTTTATTAAAAGAAAGTCTACTCATGTAATATCAGTGGCGGACGCAGGACGAGAATTCATGGGGGGCCAAAAAACCACATGACAAATCAAGCAAAAGATCGTAAAAACTAGAGTTGCATTGAATTCAAGTTTTAAATCAATACACGATATAATTTCAAATAAATAAATAAATAAAAGAAGTAAACATACTGTTAAGTTCTTACTAGCCTAATAAAAATTGGGTGTACCTTATCGAATATTGATCTCTTCGATGGGCAGGTGTGCTGAGAAAGGGGTAGGTCAAGGGACGTCTCTAGTTGAAAGATAGGGCACGTTGGTTCGACAGCTCGTTGACCTCCAAGGACGGGTCACATCATCGCGACGAACGAAATCGGACATGCCGAGCTAGCTAGCGTCATGAGGATGACAAGCGAGGCAGGGGAGTGTCGCGACATGTCTCGAAGCGGACTGGATCAGGCAGTGTCGATAAGAATGGGACTGGGCCATAGTCAAAATGTTCCTGGATCGATTGGATTGAGGAGCAGGGTCATGGATCGTTGGTCGACACTTTAAAAAGGGATGTATACATCTAAGGGACGGGAATATTATGAATTTGATATGTTGAGTCTAATGGGTCAATGATCTCAAGTTGATATGGATCAAGGTTCATGTTCTAAAATTTCAATAACAACATAACACCAGTCTAATATCATCTCATTCTACCATTGAAACTTTAGGCTATCTCTATTAGATTCCCTATCTTATCCTCTATTTTAAACCTTACTCTACAAACAGTATCATCTACAATCCCGTTTCCCCTATTTTACACTATCTGCTGGAGACAGTGTTATACTTATACAAACAGAAAATTTCAACCAACCTAAAAATTTATTTTTTCTCTATACTGACACTAAATGAATATTAGATATATAAGAGAGAGAGAAAATTGAGGGGGGGCCATGGCCCACTTTGCCCCCCCCCCTCTCGGTTCGCCCCTGTGTAATATATTGAAATAGTTGTGTCGTGGTTTCAGAAATCGGGGAACAATAAGATTTGTGTTCGGATGGAAAGCTAGCATGGACTCACTATGAATGGTGAGTTGTTGAGACTCAAACGATAAACTTGAGACATTGGGTTTATACTGGTTCAGGCTTGTGCCCTAGTCCTATATAGTGTTGATCGTAGTATTGTAGGGAGGTGTGTTACAACTGATGTGCCCGTGTGAAGAAAGGGGGGGCTTTCCTTTTATTTCTTAAGGAAAGTGCTTTACATTGGCATCCACCTTTGAGTAGGGATGGCGATGGGTCGGGTAAAGTGCGGGTAAGCCATTTACCCGCCCGCCAACATATCCGTGTCTCTAGTGCTTACCCGTGCCCGCGAGAGCTTGTGGGTAAAATTTTCGACCCGTACCCGTACCTGCAGGATATCTGCGGATATCCGGCAACCCGTTACCCGCCAGAAAATACCATACGAGTATGTGGTCATGTTCATTTCACCAAGAACATCAACAACTTGACAGACATAATATAATGGCAAGGAACATAGTTCAAACTTTAAAGTCCACAAACATGATCGATCATCCACAAACATAAGTCTCAAACATAATTCCACAAACATGATCGTCTGGGCTGTGGCCTGTGGGTCGATGGCATGGGGATATTTTGATGGGCTAGTAAATTAAGCGGGTAACGGGTAATACCCACGGGCGAAATTTTATATCCGTCAATTACCCGCGGGTGAGAAGTGTTGCCCGTATCCTTACCCGTGGGCGAGATTTCTTACCCGTATTCATGCCCATCGGGTACAAAACCCGCAGATATCCATGCCCGCGGGCAGAATTGCCATCCCTACCTTTGAGAGAGAGATTTTCGATCGTCGTGGTGGCCCCCTTGTAAGGTCATGGTGGCAATGCCCCACGAGGGGCATCGTCCGTCACGCTCGCCCCTCTATCGAGTCTGTTGCTAATGTGCTTGTAACAGTGCGTGGCAGGTCCCGCAAGTCAGCCTTGCGGTATGATCATACATTGCTTTTCCTTGTTGTCATGAGCCTTGCATCACCCTCCCGCGTACACGGACACATCCATTCGGTATGGCTCGTTGTCTTATCTTTTTTGGTATAGTGGTCACTGCTAAAGCTTTGGTGTTGAGGTCTCCTCTAGCTGAGGCTATATGATCCCTTCGGGTAGTGGAGGTGCACTCGTACCGTCCAAGAGGCGTATAGTCGCGCTTACGACTACCGTGTGTGCTTCGGGCGACACTGTGTCCCGTCGCAGCTGACGTGGGCTCGTGGTGCCGGGCCAGAATTCACAGAATTCAGTTTTGCCCGGCAGGGACTTAGTCGGTCGGTCCGTCTCGCTGTCTTGCTCGGCGAGGACCTGGTCGGTTTGCTCCACCTTGCTAACTTGCTCGGCGAGGACTTGATCGTACTACCTCACAAGTTCTCTCGGCGGGGACTTGGTATGCTCAGTCGTCCCTATAGATGGCCAATAAGCACGAGGCCCGCGAGCCCGGCACGAAGCCCGCTGTTTGGGCCCGGTCCGAGCCCGGCACAACCCGGTTCTATGCGGGCCTGGGCCGGCCCAGCACGAATAAGCGGGCCGGGCTCGGACAGGAAACTAGGCACGGTGGGCTAGCCCGGCACGACCCATTTACCTCTAAGCCCGTGAAGCCCGCTTTTTTACACTAAAACGTGCTTACCGGCCCGTTTTTTTCGTGCTAAACGGGCCGGGCCGGCCCATTTAGGCCCGCTGCGGGCCAGACTCGGACAGGAAATTGAGCCCGCGTGCTTAGACGGCCCGACCCGGTTTTCTAACCGTGCCTAGCGGGCCGGGCCCAAAATGGGTCGCGCTTCACCGGGCCGGGCCATGCGGCCCGTTTGGCCATCTCTAGTCGTCCCACCTTGCAGGCTTGCTCGGTGAGTCAGGCTAGAACAGAGGTTTCGGGCTTACTTTGGGTACCCTATTTTTAGGTACCCGACACCAGCCCCTGAGCCTTTGGGTCACTCCTCGGAGTGGCACTGAGGCTTTCTTCTTTTGCATGTTCTGGTGCGCGCAAGCGCATCTGTTAGATGTAGCCCCCGAGCAATCGATGTGGATTGTTCGGGGGGTTTCTTGGTATGTGTGTGATTCTAGGACAGGTGCTTCTCGCGTTGGTCGTCACACATTGGGCGTGGGTCCATTTTAATGTCGTGTTGTTGTCTCGAGGGTGATCCTGTGTAACATCCCAAAATCCCACCTAAGGTTTGAAGCCCTAACCTCATAATCCCCCCCCCCCTATTTTACCTTTCCCCCTTAACCTTCCCCTTAGAACCCCTTCTCATGTGCATACACTTGAAATAATTAGAGCACCTCACATAGACTATGTTTCTCACTCAAGATCACTTAGAAAATATTTTTGGTCTCCAAAGAAAAAGAATCAAAAAGAAACAAAAATAGAAAAAGGAGAAGAAAGGGATTAGAATTAGAAAAAGAAAAAGAAAAAGAAAAACTTCCCCCTCCCTCGGCTGGGCCGAATTCCAGCCCAACCCGTGCGCGCCCGCACCTCTCCCCCCTCTCTCCCCGGCCCAGGCGGCCCAACCCGCGCGCGGCTCCCTCCCGCTGACACCTGGGCCCCGCCCGTCAGCGCCTCACCCCTCCCTCTCGCGCAGCTTCCTCTCGCTGGCAGCCAGGGCCCACTCGTCAGTTCCATCCCCCTCGCCCATCCCTCACCGGCGCATCGGCCGCCGAGCGCCCCCTCGCCTCGTCGCCTCGCCATTAATGCTCGCCAGCCTCCGCGACAACCCCGCCACTGTGCTTGAGCCGACCCATCACCCCCCCGCCTGCCCGAGCCATCGCATCGGCGTTAGCGCCATTCCCGCCATCATGGCGAGCTCGCCGGTGCTCGTCGTCTCCTCCATCCCCCTCCCTCCCCCGAGCGCCTATAAAAGGACCTGCCTGAGCCCCGTCTTCGCCACACAGCTCCGGCCACCCCCACTGCCCTCCTCCCCGAGCCGTTCAAGCTAGCGTCGCCGTGCTCCCTTCATCGCTCCGGTGAGCTCCCCTCTCCCTCTCTAGCGATCTTCCGTTCAATTAAGTTATGCCAAGAGCTCCGCCACACTCTCACGGTCACGACACGCCACTTCCCCCGTGCTATTGTGGCCGGCAACCTCACCGGCGACATCACCGCCGCGGGCACCCGCCACCGTGCCGCGGACCGGCCGCCATAGGCCCCCGCAGGCGAAATTCGCCCCACCCCCGTGACCCCCATTAACCGCCCATGCTCCGCCACCGCTTCCCCACCGCAAAACCGGACCGACGGCGGAGAACCGCCGCGGGGCTCGCCGCCGACCGGCCCCGGTCGAGCCCTCGCCCCTCCCTCCGTGTCGTTAACGCCATTCCCTTCCCCCCCCTCTCTCTGGCGTGCGGGCCCGCGCCACAGCGCCGTTCCCCCGCCGTCGCCCCGCGCGGCTGGGCCAAGTGGGCCGAAAGCGCGCCCGCCCGCTCGCGCTCGCGCCTTCTGGGCCAAAATCCCCCTAGCCCAGTTGGCTGGAAAATCCTTTCTCTTTTTCTTTTCCCTTTTCTTTTTCCCATTTTCACATATATATTTAGATGCTAATATTTTATGCACCAAAAATTGTCTAAATAAATTATTAGGGCACAAAAATAATAAAGTATAAAAATTTGCACACCCCACAAAGGTCACTATGTTTGATGTATTGTTATTATCTGTGTTTGATTAGCGGAAGAGGGATCCGATCCTCCGGAACTCTTAGCTCCGGAAGAAGGGCAAGAACCCGACCCCTCCGAGATTAACCTCTTGTGCCAAGAAAGCTTCGACGAAGTCAAGTCCATCCTTCCCTTGATGCATTATGTACTTATTTCTCTCTACCACTGCCTAAGCCTGGATTATGGGATGGCAATCGAATTGCATGGTGAGCATGAGAGAGCCCACATTAACTATTACTTTGATTAAAAGATATGGGGCAAGTGAAAAGGGTACAAGTGGAATATTTTCCAAAAATGTGTGATGAAGGGTACTCACCCTCATCCCCTGGTGAGTAGGATGATCAGGGACTCCTTGGTTTAGGGGAGGGCCTAAGGTGTTGGCTCAGCTGGTTTAGGCGTGAGCAGAAGGATCGTCCTCTCGTATAAGGACCGGTTTGTCATCTTTCATTACCTGTACTCTCAAAAAGTACAACCACTCGAGGCTGTGTGGGCAGCCACTCGATCTAAACTCGTACGGTCCAACCCCAGGGTTATGAAGGCTGGGGTAGCACCGGGAAGATAAGGAGGGGGGATGTTTTGTCTGGTTTGGACATGGCGGTGGCCTGACTCCTTCCGGTATAACCGTTAAGGTTCGGACGTACAAGGAAGGAAAGAGTTTCGGATTCGGGTCTCATTGGCCATGAGATCGCAGAGCCAGACTAGTGGGTAAAGTGTACCCCTCTGCGTAGAGTCTAAACCTATTCGAATAGTCCGTGTCCACTGGTATGGACGAGTCTGGTATGGTATGACAATTAGTGTTTCTACTACAATCGGGAACAGGGAAATGTGTGTGTATGTCTGAAAAGAAAGTGGTACCACGGGAGCGGGAAGCTCAGTGGTGGTCAAGCAAGTGTTACTTCTATTGTCTTGGGAAAACCATAAACAACGAATACTGCCTTTCTCTGAAAAAGTATGAGTGACTTCAACTCCACCATATAAAGCATGTACCATATAGGTCACTTTCTCTTTACGGGAGCCGGGTGGGCTTGCGGAATACCTAGTGTATTCACCCAGATTTATTTATGTTTTTCAGCAGCTGAAGACTTCTTTTCTGCTATGCTTGATTGATGGGGTTGTGTCTTCACCCAGTTCTGCCTGTGGCCTGGGCTATTTTATCTTCCACTGCGCTTTATGTTTTTCGGCTCACTTTCGAGCTTGTATCCCCGGTATTGTAATAACATTATTCAGACTTTGTAACTATTTGAAGTAATGAATGTGGTTACTAGCCTCCTGGGACTAGTAATTGTATCACATTTGAGTCCCAAAGGATCGGGACGCTTCAGGTGGTATCAGAGCCTATAGGACTGGCCGTAGACCACAGCCCTGACCTTAAAAGTTGCCTTAACAAGAAAACACCTCTTACCCCCCAAGAAACACTCTTTCCCCTTTTCCCCGATATTAATAGACCTTTCTTTTCGTCTACCAGATGGAAAACCCCTTGGTGATTAGGACATCCTATTGCTCAGAGGAGGAAGGCTTTCCTCACCTTCTTCGGAGTTGCGCACTACGCATGGGGATCCGCAAGAAGCCCGAATATGTCTCGAAGGAGTACTGTGAAAATGGAATAGAAAAGTGCTCTATGGCGGTCTACTTGGGAGAAAGCCGGAACTACCCAAACCACCCTCCCTTCCAAATTACCTTCATCGGGCACCGCTTCCCAGACACTTGCCAGGGCGTTGCTCAAAAAGCCCTTAAACAACTGTGCCAAAACTATAGCCGAGAGATCTCTGAGACCCCCCTCCGATATTTCCCACCCAGCAACAAAAACACCCCCACCTGGATGAAAAGACTCCAGGCTCTGTCAGGAGGAGATCCCACAGAAGATGACCCCACTATCGTCTACATGGCCGAATACCTCCACACCCTCGACAACCACTACGATGAGCTCTCCTCCCACTGCACCCACCTAAACTCCCAAGTGGAAAGCCTAGAGCAGCAAGTCAAAGAGCTTAAGCAAGAGAAGGCATCCCTCCAGGAGAGTCTCGACATAGCAGAAGGCGAGGAAGCCAACACCCGTGAGGCCTATCGAACCTTGAAGATGGACTATGACAAGAAGCTAAAGAAGCTCGCCCCCAAAAAGAAAATCCAGAAGAAGACCACCGACCAAGGATGCCAAACAGAGAAGAAGAAGGCCCCTCTAGCCCTACCTCCCCCCAGAATAGATGATTGGTCCGACGATGAGGATATATCCCTAGCAAGCCTTGATGATCTTCTCAAGGCATTTGGGGACACCTTAGAGAAGGAGTTCGTTAGTACCTCGGGGAACGCTCTCGTGTAGTTCCACCTGTAGTAGTCTTATGCTTGTAATGTGATGGTGTAATGAATGAAATAACTTGGCTGAAAACAATTTGCATGTGCATAATAGTAACTCTCTTCCCTGGCAGATGGCTTCGGATAAAACCACGCCTACCGCCTCCGGGATTGGAGCAGGGTTTCCCCTGATAGCTGAAGGGGAAGCTGTTAGAGAGGAAAGTGAAACCCACCTCCCCGCACCTCCACCACTACCCTTAGACCTAGCCCAAGTTCTAGCCAATCAAACCCGACTCATCGAGGTCCTCACTCGAAATCTAGAAAATCAACGGTCGAATGGTGGAAGACCACAAGACAGAATGGGGGATTTCCTGAGACTCAAACCTCCCACGTTCGCCGGATCAAGCAACCCCCTCGATGCAGACGATTGGATGCGCACGATCAAAAGGAAACTGGAAGCCATTGGTTGCCCAGAAAATCAGCGTGTTCAACTGGCTGCCCACCAACTTTCTGGGATGGCCTTAGCCTGGTGGGACACCTTCAACGTCACCATTAGAGATGCTACCTGGGCGGAATTTGAAGCAGCTTTCCGGGAGCACCATGTGCCCCAAGGACTAGTACAGCTTAAGGAGGACGAGTTCCGAGAATTGACTCAAGACGGAAGATCTGTCAGCGAATATGTGCACAAGTTCACAGAGTTAGCCCGCTACGCGCCAGATGATGTCAGTACCGAGGGCAAGAAGATGGCCCGTTTCCTGAAGGGACTCAGGCCAGAACTCAAGACAATCCTGGCTAGCCAAGACTTCCTCAATTTCTCTCACCTTTCCAACAAGGCCATGCAAGTTGAAAGGGCAAAGGAGGAAGAAAAAGGGCATCTCAAAAGAAAGTTCCAGGTTCTCCGGGCACAGCAGCAGGACCGGCACCAGAAGACTCGGTCATTTGGGTTTCCACCCAAGGGGCCAAACTTCAGTAGACCAGCTGGACCCACTCCGTCACGATTCAGCCAGCAGAGTCAGAGCTCTTTCCATTCCCCCTCAGTGGCAAGCAACCAACCCCCCGCAAATGCATGTTGGCACTGCGGTGATCCCAGTCACTTCAAGAACAACTGTCCGCAGTTGAAGCCACCAGGACCCGCCTACTCCAACTCAGTGAATGGCCCCAAGAATACCTCGGCATCCGCCCCCAAGGCGCCCTCCGCCGTTAGCCAGCAGAACAAGGCTCCGTACCAAGGAAGGGCACGAGTAAATCACGTCGATGCCCAGGAAGCTCAGCAGGCTCCGAGAGTAGTACTCGGTGAGTTCCTTGTTGAATTTACTCCTGCTACCGTACTTTTCGATTCTGGAGCATCCCACTCCTTCATAGCCACTAGCTTTGTGGAAAAGTATGGCATTCCCTCTACTCCTCTAGAGATTCCCTTGGTCACCCGAACCCCAGGGTCCGACCTTCTATGCCAGCTCAAATGCTCCCAAGTCAGAATCCTTTTAAGTGGGGTAGTATTCCTGGCAGACTTAGCCGTCTTGCCATCCAAAGGAATTGATGTGATCCTAGGGATGGATTGGCTAACTAAACACAAAGGCATCATCAGTTGCGCAGACAAGACAGTCCTCCTCACCGACCAGCAGGGAAAGTTAGTCTCTTGTCAGGCACAGCCACCCGCCAGTGACCCAATGATGTTCAATCTAGCAACGGAAAGTATATCAGTAGTAGAAGAATTCATGGACGTGTTTCCAGAAGAATTGCCAGGAATGCCACCAGAAAGAGAAGTGGAGTTCTACATAGATCTGATCCCTGGAACGACACCCATCGCGAAGAGACCATACCGCATGGCTCCGACCGAGTTAGCAGAACTGAAGCTTCAAATCGCAGATCTTCAGCAAAAGGGATACATTCGTCCCAGCTCATCACCTTGGGGAGCACCAGTCCTGTTTGTCTCTAAGAAAGATGGAAGCATGAGGATGTGTATTGATTACCGATCGTTAAATGAAGTCACCATCAAGAACAAGTATCCACTTCCTCGGATTGACGACCTCTTCGATCAGCTTCAAGGAGCCAAGTACTTCTCCAAGATAGACCTAAGGTCTGGTTACCACCAATTGAGGATTAAGGAAGCAGACATCCAAAAGACTGCATTTGTCACCCGGTACGGGCAATATGAATTCACAGTGATGCCGTTCGGACTGACAAACGCACCCGCCTTTTTCATGAACCTCATGAATAAAGTGTTTATGGAAGAGCTAGATAAGTTTATCGTAGTCTTCATTGACGACATCCTTAGCTACTCCAAGAACCGCGAAGACCATAAGCGTCACCTTCGAATCGTCCTCGGAAAACTCAGAGCACACCAACTTTATGCTAAACTCAGTAAATGTGAATTCTGGTTGGAAAAGATAGCCTTCCTTGGGCATATTTAACCGCAGAAGGGATAGAAGTGGACCCTTCCAAGGTGGAAGCAGTATCGAAATCGAGGCAGCCAACCAACGTCAGTGAAGTTCAAAGCTTCCTAGGAATGGCAGAGTATTACCGCCGCTTCATCAAAGGATTCTCCAGCATAGCAAGACCAATGACAGAACTTCTCAAGAAAGACCATAAATTTGTGTGGACCCCAAAATGTGAAGGGAGTTTCCAGGTCATAAAGGAGAAACTCACAACAGCGCCCGTTCTATCACTGCCAGATATTCATCAAGATTTTGTGGTCTTCTGTGATGCCTCGAGGCAAGGCTTAGGGTGTGTGCTAATGCAAAACGAGAAAGTCATTGCTTACGCATCGCGCCTACTCAAGCCGCACGAACAGAGTTACCCCACCCATGATTTGGAATTGGCAGCCATAGTGCACGACTTGAAGATTTGGAGGCATTACCTAATCGGAAACAAATGCCACATTTTCACCGATCACAAGAGTCTGAAGTATATATTCACTCAACCAGATCTCAACCTCCGTCAGCGAAGATGGTTAGAGCTGATCAAGGATTACGACCTAGAAATTCACTATCACCCCGGGAAGGCCAACGTGGTAGTCGACGCCCTCAGTCGAAAACCATTCGGAATAAAAGGAACCAACTTTTTAGAGGATTGGAAGAAAGAATCAGCGCAACTAAATGCATGTCTGGGAAACAACGACATTCTCGAAGTCAAACCAATGCTGGAAGACCTCATATGCAAAGCTCAACGTCTAGACTCAGAGACAACAAGACTTGTGGAGAAAGCCCGCAAGGAACAACTCCCGGACCTCAGGACAGATGACCAAGGAGTCCTTTGGTTCAAATACCGTCTGTGTGTACCAAAAGGGGAGGCCCGAGAAGTCCTACTCAAGGAAGCTCACGACTCGGCCTACTCCATCCACCCAGGAACTACCAAGATGTACCTGGACCTCAAAACCAGATACTGGTGGAAAGGGATGAAGAAAAAAATAGCTCAGTATGTGGCCCAATGTGACATCTGCCAACGGACGAAGGCCGAACACCAAAAACATGCAGGCCTATTACAACCCCTTCCGATACCTGAATGGAAGTGGGAAGAAATAGGCATGGACTTCGTAACCGGACTGCCCCGGACGCAAAAAGGGAATGATTCCATCTGGGTAATAATAGATCGCCTCACCAAGGTAGCCCATTTCATCCCAGTGAAAACTACCTTTGGAGGAGCCACCCTTGCCCGGATTTATCTCAAGAAGATAGTCAGACTCCATGGCATCCCAAGGAAGATAGTGTCAGACAGGGGAACCCAGTTCACATCCAAATTCTGGACAAGCCTTCAGAAAGCTATGGGCACCAAGCTAGATTTCAGTACCGCTTATCACCCTCAGACAGATGGGCAGACAGAAAGAGTCAACAAAGTCCTTGAAGATCTGTTAAGAGCATGTGTGCTAGCTTTTGATAGAAGTTGGGAATCCAGTCTACCCTACGCAGAGTTCTCATACAACAATAGCTATCAGGCCAGCATCAAGATGTCGCCATTCGAAGCACTGTACGGACGAAAATGCCAGACCCCTCTCATGTGGTCCAACGTGGGGGAAAAAGCACTAGAAGGACCTGCCTTTGTCAACGAGGCGGAAGAGAAAGTTGCACTGATCCGCAGAAGGTTACTTGAAGCTCAGAGTCGGCAGAAGAGTTATGCAGATAACAGGCGGAGGGAACTCCGATTTGAGGAAGGAGACTTTGTCTACCTCAAGGTTTCTCCAATGCGTGGTGTCAGGAGGTTCCAAGTAAAAGGGAAGCTAGCCCCGCGTTTCGTAGGTCCCTATCCCATCATTGGTCGGGTAGGACCCGCAGCATACCGTCTGGAATTACCGGAATCCATGTCCGACATCCATAATGTGTTTCACGTATCCCAGCTCCGCAAATGCCTGCAAGCACCAGAAAGTCACCTCGAAGAAGAGACAATACAAATTCAGAAAGACCTTCAGTACCGTGAAAAACCAGTGAAGATTCTTGATTCAGCAGTCAGAAAGACCCGCACCTCAGAAGTGAAGCTCTGTAAAGTTCAGTGTAGCAGAGAAGGAGAAGAGGAAGCTACCTAGGAGAGTGAGGACTCCTTGAGGAGGGAATACCCTTATCTTTTCTCAAATCCAGCCTAAATCTCGAGGGCGAGATTCCTTTAAGTGGGGTAGGTTTGTAACATCCCAAAATCCCACCTAAGGTTTGAAGCCCTAACCTCCTAATCCCCCCCTTATTTTACCTTTCCCCCTTAACCCTCCCCTTAGAACCCCTTCTCATGTGCATACACTTGAAATAATTAGAGCACCTCACATAGACTATGTTTCTCACTCAAGATCACTTAGAAAATATTTTTGGTCTCCAAAGAAAAAGAATAAAAAAGAAACAAAAATAGAAAAAGGAGAAGAAAGGGATTAGAATTAGAAAAAGAAAAAGAAAAATTTCCCCCCCTCCCTCGGCTGGGCCGAATTCCAGCCCAACCCGCGCGCGCCCGCACCTCTCCCCCCTCTCTCCCCGGCCCAGGCGGCCCAACCCGCGCGCGGCTCCCTCCCGCTGACACCCGGGCCCCGCCCGTCAGCGCCTCACCCCTCCCTCTCGCGCAGCTTCCTCTCGCTGGCAGCCAGGACCCACTCGTCAGTTCCATCCCCCTCGCCCATCCCTCACCGGCGCATCCGCCGCCGAGCGCCCCTCGCCTCGTCGCCTCACCATTAATGCTCGCCAGCCTCCGCGACAACCCCGCCACTGTGCTTGAGCCGACCCCTCACCCCCGCCTGCCCGAGCCATCGCATCGGCGTTAGCGCCATTCCTGCCATCATGGCGAGCTCGCCGGTGCTCGCCGTCTCCTCCATCACCCTCCCTCCCCCGAGCACCTATAAAAGGACCCGCCTGAGCCCCGTCTTCGCCACACAGCTCCGGCCACCCCCACTGCCCTCCTCCCCGAGCCGTTCAAGCTAGCGCCGCCGTGCTCCCTTCATCGCTCCGGTGAGCTCCCCTCTCCCTCTCTAGCGATCTTCCGTTCAATTAAGTTATGCCAAGAGCTCCGCCACACTCTCACGGTCACGACACGCCACTTCCCCCGTGCTATTGTGGCCGGCAACCTCACCGGCGGCATCACCGCCGCGGGCACCCGCCACCGTGCCACGGACCGGCCGCCATAGGCCCCCGCAGGCGAAATTCGCCCCACCCCCGTGACCCCCATTAACCGCCCATGCTCTGCCACCGCTTCTCGACCGCAAAACCGGACCGACGGCGGAGAACCGCCGCGGGGCTCGCCGCCGACCGGCCCCGGTCGAGCCCTCGCCCCTCCCTCCGTGTCGTTAACGCCGTTCCCTTCCCCCCTCTCTCTGGCGTGCGGGCCCGCGCCGCAGTGCCATTCCCCCGCCGTCGCCCCGCGCGGCTGGGCCAAGTGGGCCGAAAGCGCGCCCGCCCGCTCGCGCTCGCGCCTTCTGGGCCAAAATCCCCCCGGCCCAGTTGGCTGGAAAATCCTTTCTCTTTTTCTTTTCCCTTTTCTTTTCCCATTTTCACATATATATTTAGATGCTAATATTTTATGCACCAAAAATTGTCTAAATAAATTATTAGGGCACAAAAATAATAAAGTATAAAAATTTGCACACCCCACAAAGGTCACTATGTTTGATGTATTGTTATTATCTACGTTTGATTAGCGGAAGAGGGATCCGATCCTCCGGAACTCTTAGCTCCGGAAGAAGGGCAAGAACTCAACCCCTCCGAGATTAACCTCTTGTGCCAGGAAAGCTTCGACGAAGGCAAGTCCATCCTTTCCTTGATGCATTATGTACCTATTTTTCTCTACCACTGCCTAAGCCTGGATTATGGGATGGGAATCGAATTGCATGGTGAGCATGAGAGAGCCTGCATTAACTATTACTTTGATTAAAAGATATGGGGCAAGTGAAAAGGGTACAAGTGGAATATTTTCCAAAAATGTGCGATGAAGGGTACTCACCTTCATCCCCTGGTGAGTAGGATGATCAGGGACTCCCTGGTTTAGGGGAGGGCCTAAGGTGTTGGCTCAGCTGGTTTAGGCGTGAGCAGAAGGATCGTCCTCTCGTATAAGGACCGGTTTGTCATCTTTCATTACCTGTACTCTCAAAAAGTACAACCACTCGAGGCTGTGTGGGCAGCCACTCGATCTAAACTCGTACGGTCCAACCCCAGGGTTATGAAGGCTGGGGTAGCACCGGGAGGATAAGGAGGGGGAATGTTTTGTCCGGTTTGGACATGGCGGTGGCCTAACTCCTTCCGGTATAACCGTTAAGGTTCGGACGTACAAGGAAGGAAAGAGTTTCGGATTCGGGTCTCATTGGCCATGAGATCGCAGAGCCGGACTAGTGGATAAAGTGTACCCCTCTGCGCAGAGTCTAAACCTATTCGAATAGTCCGTGTCCACTGGTATGGACGAGTCTGGTATGGTAGGACAATTAGTGTTTATACTACAACCGGGAACAAGGAAATGTGTGTGTATGTCTGAAAAGAAAGTGGTACCACGGGAGCGGGAAGCTCAGTGGTGGTCAAGCAAGTGTTACTTCTATTGTCTTGGGAAAACCATAAACAACGAATACTGCCTTTCTCTGAAAAAGTATGAGTGACTTCAACTCCACCATATAAAGCATGTACCATATAGGTCACTTTCTCTTTACGGGAGCCGGGTGGGCTTGCGGAATACCTAGTGTATTCACCCAGATTTATTTATGTTTTCAGCAGCTGAAGACTTCTTTTCTGCTATGCTTGATTGATGGGACTGTGTCTTCACCCAGTTCTGCCTATGGCCTGGGCTATTTTATCTTCCACTGCGCTTTATGTTTTTCGGCTCACTTTCGAGCTTGTATCTCCCGGTATTGTAATAACATTATTCAGACTTTGTAACTATTTGAAGTAATGAATGTGGTTACTAGCCTCCTGGGACTAGTAATTGTATCACATTTGAGTCCCAAAGGATCGGGACGCTTCATCCTGCTGTTTGCCTTTTGCCATGCACACATCTCCCCTTGTAAGGCTTCTCCGTTAAGCCCCCTTTAAGGGGAGGGCCTTCCTCCTTCGACCTAGTCGGCGCGCGGAGGAGGCCATTGAGCTTCAAGCGGGTTATCCAAGGGGTGGAAACGAGTCGAGGTGGGCTTGGCTCGGCTCGTTACAGCTCGATCATGTACCGAGCTCGGCTCTCTCATTTGACGAGCCCGAAAAATTGGCTCGACTCGGCTCCTAACAACAGAACACACATATTTTTGTGTTTTATTAAAATAGAGTCTACCCATGTGATATATAGAAACCAGAGCAATACACGAGCATCTAACTATGAACATAAAAATGATGGGCTAACCATGCAAATCCCTCCTCCGTCTTAGGTCTTGTTTGGCACGCCTTTTCAAAAATGTAAGCTACAGTTTTACCAAATTGTAGGCTTCTACAATAGCTTATTAGTTCAACTGTTTTCCATAATAAACTAAAAACAGACAATAATCATAAGCTGCTTTAGACCACCTTCTCACATAAGCTATTTTTTAAAACAAACAAAAGCTCTACCTAAAAAGGCCTTATTTGATGAGTGATGACCACAATGTCGATTGCCATGAACCTAGGTGTCGTTTGGTTCACATATTGGTAACGTAATGGGTAACCGATAACGTTAAATCATGTTTGTTTAAGTCCAACCGTAATCGATACCACACTATAAATGGATACCAGCTTATTCAAATTTGTTACCGCCGGTATTCGAGTGTGAATCATTATCATTTACGTTATATTTCGTGAACCAAATAACACCATTTTTCTATGGTGGCCAGTGGGCCCCACCCAACGTGCAACTTCAACTATTTTGATGATGGGCACATGGTACTTCCCCGCACTTTATAGCTAACAATTGGGGGATACATTTTTTTGTGGATGGTCCTAGCGACATCGGAATGAATTATCTATACAAAACCATACTCACTACTATATGTAGCTAGAATAAAGATTATTGTGGCAACAATTATATCTAGTGTCGTGTCCTCAATAATGTCTGGTGAAAGAACAACCCATTAAGGGCTTGTTCGGTTATTTTCAATCCATATAGATTGAAGGAGATTGATACGGATTGAGAGAGATTTTGACTTACTAGGGATTGGAACCCCCTCAATCTCCCTCAATCCATATGGATTGGGGTAGAAACGAACAAGCTCTAATGCTTCAAGATTCTTGTCACCATTGATGATGGAGCCTTCTGTAGCTTCACGATATAGTGGTACTACCAAGATGATTCGAGCATCATCTCTCATTATTTGAGACAAGTCTATTAAAAGAGAAATGTGCCCTTAGACCATTTCTAGTTGTTTTGGTGATTAAATACCCAACACACCATTTTGAACTAACCATGTTGATAAGAGCATGAGCACATATGTAAAGAAAACAAATTGAAGATATCAAGTTCAAAAGAGCACAAACATGGACCCAAGTGAGCAACTTGATGTAAAATGGTACACGTGTAAGGTTTGCACTTGTAAATATGTTGCATATGTCCATTACAATGTTTCTAGTAGTGTTTGGGCTCTAACATATTTTTTAGAGAAAAACACCTTTTGGTCTTGAGTTTGCAAATATTGCAAATCATTTTAAAATGGAGTGATAAAGGTATGATCCTAACATTTAGTCAATTGCTTTACTTGCTAACTATGTTTTTCTGAGTGCTTAGAGGACCTCTTAAGTCGAGCCAAAAGAAGCCAAAGGAGTTTGGCACAAAAGTGAAGGCAGACGCTTCCAACTTGAGAACATGCAAGCATTAAGTAATTGCATATTTGATTAAACCATTCTTTATCCAATCTAATAGTCAAGCTATTTTATGAGAAGGCTAAAATGTTAGCTATAAGTGACATGACATTGGTTTGCAGCCAGTAGCAGATCGTATTATTAAACTTGCTCTAAGGACATGTACAACTCAATTAAATGAGGGATCTCTTGATGAGTCTATAGGGGGCTAAGTGAAAAACAAGAGTTTGTCTATTTACGACTCTCTATGTATATTGTATTTTGTCGCATTAATTATTTATAGACTCATAGTTGTATCGTGCTATCTCTTAACTGTCTTCAGTAGAGCGTGCAAAATAGAGGATACATAACTGTAGATATATTGTTTGATAATGTTTGCAGAGACGGATTTGAAATAGGTAATAAGATAGAAGATAGAGAATACGTGGGACTTGGGAGATCGTCTTATACCTAGAAAATCGTAGGTCTCTTGTACATGCCCTAACCACCAACAAAATCAATTCCTGACAATCACAATCTGACAATCACAACACTGTGCGTGCAAACAAATTTGCCTTGGAATCTTTGAGATTAAACAAATCGCTAATCACCAACG
The DNA here is from genome assembly GCF_902167145.1 of Zea mays. Classification (NCBI taxonomy): domain Eukaryota; kingdom Viridiplantae; phylum Streptophyta; class Magnoliopsida; order Poales; family Poaceae; genus Zea; species Zea mays. The sequence goes on along the minus strand of NC_050101.1, from coordinate 163,640,809 downwards.
CACTGAAGCGCTTGCTTTTAATATTACTATTATATTGTTATTTGTATATAATAAATCTTGTCAGATTATATCCGATTCCTCTGTCCACTATACGGCATGTCTGACCTGTTGAGTCGATCGAAACTCTCCCTCCCTGGACCGCCTTCAGATCCAGCAGTCAAACTTCCCCGTCCCCGGCGACCGTGGGGCCCACCACCCGAACTTCTTCGCAGAACACCAGACAGACCCCACGCCGGGCCCGTTCCAGTGGACCATTGGGCTCAAGAACAGCCCGACGTGGGATGGGAGTGTCCTCAAACCCATCCGGGATCCGGCCATCCCGCACGCCTCGTCCTCACTCCTCAGTCCTCACCCCCGACACAGGTCTCGCTGGTAGCTTGCCCTCGTCTGCGCCACGCCTCCTCTAGCCCACCTCCTGCTCCTCCCCCACTCGCACAGTGCTCAATGCCGCACAAACCCTAGTGCCCCCACTCCCTGTCTCGCGTGGCAGCCATGGGAAACTGTTGCCGCTCGCCGGCCGCCGCGGCGCGGGAAGACGTCAAGTCGTCGCACTTCCCGGCCTCCGCCGGCGGGAAGAAGAAGCCCCACCAGGCGCGGAACGGCGGCGGGGGCGGCGCCGGGGAGAAGAAGCGGCTGTCTGTGCTCGGGGAGGAGGGGTGCGACGTTGGCGCCGGGATCGAAGAGAAGTACGCGCTGGACCGGGAGCTCGGGCGCGGCGAGTTCGGCGTGACGTACCTGTGCATGGACCGTGGCACGCGGGAGCTGCTGGCCTGCAAGTCGATCTCCAAGCGGAAGCTGCGGACGCCCGTCGACGTGGAGGACGTGCGGCGGGAGGTGGCCATCATGCGGCACCTGCCCAAGAGCCCCACCATCGTGTCCCTGCGGGAGGCGTGCGAGGACGACGGCGCCGTGCACCTCGTCATGGAGCTCTGCGAGGGAGGGGAGCTGTTCGACCGCATCGTCGCCAGGGGCCATTACACGGAACGCGCGGCGGCCGCGGTCACGCGCACCATCCTCGAGGTCGTGCAGCTCTGCCATCGCCACGGCGTCATCCACCGGGACCTCAAGCCCGAGAACTTCCTCTTCGCCAACAAGAAGGAGAACTCGCCGCTCAAGGCCATCGACTTCGGCCTCTCCATCTTCTTCAAGCCCGGTGAGCTCCGGACACCGAGATCTATTCCTGATTTGGGCGAACCGCTGGCCGCAATTTTGGACTTTTTCGTCGATTCAGGCTGGATCCGTGGGGTTGGTAGTTCGGGCGGATTATCTGTAGCGGTCGTTTCTGTTGCCACTTGTTTTTCTATGCTTGCGCAATCTGAGGCAGAATTGGTCTTCCTCTTCTGCTACTATACAGTTTGGAACAAGTTGTGATACTGACAGTGGACATGACACCACTTGCTTATCAGCCAAAGGCAACTTCTTGCTGTTGCATCTGACGGCATTCTTGCCAGCTTTATTGCAGACGGTGTGGTGAGCTCAGAGATTCGAATCTAGGAGCTAGGTTGCCTTGTTGGCTCGCTGCCTGCCTCCTATTTTAAGAATTTGGAAATAATTAGTGGGAGCACACGTCACGAAGCTGTTTCCCAGCATAGCGACTTGTCTATGCCGTTTTATACTTATTCAGGTGCTACTGAGGTCAGGCGTTTTGGGAAACTCAGATTATGTACAGAAGTATTTTGAAATAAAATTTGCGTATAGGAGTATGTTTCAAGCAACTTCCATTAAGACTTTAGCTGTCTTAACTGCACTCACGGGTAACTCCTTGCCTCCTTATCACCTAAACAAATGCTCCCTTGCTTTGGCTGCAATGCAACTATTTTTTTGCAATTGCTATAAATTGTGGTCCACATATAGCCACAACCAACAATTGCTGTAAAATGAAAGCATTGTTTTCCTTTCCAGGCGAAAAGTTTTCGGAAATTGTGGGAAGCCCATACTACATGGCTCCTGAAGTCTTGAAGAGGAACTATGGACCTGAAATAGACATATGGAGCGCTGGTGTTATCTTGTATATTTTGTTATGTGGTGTTCCTCCATTTTGGGCTGGTAAAGGGATTTCATCATTGAGAACACCTTGTCCTCTAGCATTACTTTTGTGCAAATGAGCTTACCAGGTAATAATTGCAGAGACTGAACAAGGAGTTGCACAAGCTATTCTTCGGGGAAATGTAGATTTTAAGCGAGAACCCTGGCCCAATGTTTCAGATAATGCTAAAGATCTTGTTCGGCAGATGCTTCAACCTGATCCAAAGCTCAGGCTAACAGCAAAGCAAGTTCTTGGTAGGTTGTATCTGTATATCGAACTTATTAACTCAGTGCTTCATTATATGGCACATTGCATCAGATCTGTTCACTTGAAAGGATCAACACCAGTGTTACCTAGACACCATGTCCTTTTTTTGCCAAGTCAGATACCCAACACCTATGTTTGGATACTTGGATTCCAAGTGCCATTTGGAGGGTCGCAAAAAAAATCTGGCAAATCGGACCCCCTCACCCGAATCGGACACTGATACCACACAGATGTCCATGTAACATGGATCAAACATAGTTTTGAAGTGTAGTTGGTGCAACTTCTTCAGGATCTACTCTGTATCCTTGTTGGAGAAGTTGATGCAACTATAGTTCGGGCCACTTTTTTTAGCTTCCAAGCGTGTTTACTACTTGCTTAGGTAATCTGAGGGTACAGTCACGTAATTCTATGATTGTGAAAGTGACTAGTGACAAAAAAATTGATGGATCAAAGTTGAAGTAAAAAGTGGAAGTAAATGCTCTTCTGTTGCTCATACTTCTAGACAGTCTCTGGAGTCAGATGTGTTTTCTTACTGCACCTCATGGCAACTCTAGTTAGCAGTTAATTGCAGATGTATTCATTCTCAAAAGGAAAAGCTGGTAAAAGAAGCTTGTTGTTTATCTAAAAAAAGAGATGATTGGTATTGTTTTAGCAATTGAGAGAATACCATTCTCTGCACTTCTATACATACAGATCACTTGGATGAATCATGTACCACAAAGTCTGTTTGATTTTTTGCTATTTTATGCTTCAAATATTCGAGCTACATGCTTTTATTTATCAGGATATCGGATTGTAACCAAGAGCTATTTAAGTTTTCACACTGTGTACATCATAGATAATGTTCAAAGTCCTTATCGAATTACCTAGCATCCCATTGCCCCCTCCCCTCTTTGGGGGTTCAGGTAGGTACTCTAAAGTCCCCCCTCCCCCTCTTCTTTGTTTCTGTTATCTCAGAGCATCCCTGGCTTCAAAATGCTAAGAAAGCTCCAAACGTTCCTCTTGGAGACATTGTAAAGTCAAGGCTGAAACAGTTTTCAAGGATGAACAGATTCAAAAGAAGAGCTCTAAGGGTTCGAAATCTTTCTTTATAGTGAAACTGATCTAATGTGCTTTAATGCATCCTGTTTCTAGCTACCATGGAAACGATTCACTTTACTGACAAACTGGTACTTGACTAGGTTATTGCTGATCACTTGTCGGCTGAAGAGGTTCAGGACATAAAGGAGATGTTCAAGGTGATGGATACTGATAATGATGGTATAGTTTCTTATGAAGAGTTAAAGAGCGGGATCGCAAATTTTGGTTCTCATCTTGCAGAATCAGAAGTGCAAATGCTTATCGAAGCTGTAAGTATGTTTGGTTTAATTGATTGAGTCACTATCGCCTGTTGTTATCGATCTGAATCACATGATTTCTGCTACCATTGATGTCTAATATGTTGGATTGTTAGTGTTCAATGGAACACAGCAATTTAGTTGTAGTTGCATCAGGTGGTGCTTGGTACTTGGTTCTGGATAATTTGGAGGTTGTCAATGTGGCATTCTACACATAATGAAACATTTACTCCAATTTCCCTGAAGGAGTTGTTTGTATGTTCTTGAAAGCTGATAAATATAGGGCCTCGTAGGTGACATGCCATTGAACTAAGTTATTTGTTTAGAATTTGCTTACGCCTTTAATTTCCCCTTGGTTGCTTAGATTTATATAAGACCATTTGATCGCATATTATTATCTCTGTGCTTTGAATGTTAGGTGGATACAAATGGTAGAGGAGCACTAGATTACGGTGAATTTTTGGCTGTCTCGCTCCATTTACAAAGGATGGCAAATGACGAGCACCTTCGGCGGGCCTTCCTATTTTTCGACAAGGATGGCAACGGTTTCATCGAGCCCGAGGAGCTTCAGGAAGCCCTGATGGAGGACGGGGGAGCTGATACCATGGACGTGGTCAATGACATATTGCAAGAAGTTGACACAGACAAGGTTAACGATCCACCACCGAAGGCTCCTGCGATAGCTTGTGGCTGTGCCTTCAAATCCTATCGTTAGTCAGGCCGCAATAACTTCCCGTTGTTTCTGCAGGATGGGAAAATTAGCTACGACGAATTTGTAGCGATGATGAAAACTGGCACGGACTGGAGGAAGGCATCGCGGCACTATTCAAGAGGGCGCTTCAATAGCCTTAGCATAAAGCTGATAAAAGACGGGTCTGTAAAGCTGGGTAGCGGGTGAGGTTGCAGCTCTGCAACCGATGCTCTTCTCTTCTCTTCTCCACGCATTGCCCCTCGGGCCCACTAATGATTATTTGTGGTCCGGGATTTAGATAGTCGGAGCCTCCCTGATTGGTTTACTCGTGTAATTAGCAGCCTTTTCCAGTGTCGCTGGGGAGCATCTGCTGAAGGATTGCACACCTGCACGCCTGCTCATCTCCTCCGGTGTAGTACCTGACGCTCAAAATGTTGTAAAAATGTTTTGGTGTTGACCTCAAATATAATGCAATTTGCTCGCTGGTACCGTGTGCTGTCACCCTATACTCATTTGCACCTACAAATCGGTGAAGAGTAACTATGACAGTTTAGAACAGCCGAAGAGGAAATGATGAAGGGCTAAGCTGACTTTCTAATCCTTTTCTATTTCCAACTCCAACGAGTTTGGGGTTGCGGAGTAGGAGCAGTACCTAACTCTAGCCAGAGCTACCAAAATACCATTAATTGCTTCATCTCGGGCGATAAAGAAAATCAGATGATGGATAGACGCGATCCAGCAGCACCGACTGGAAACGCAGAAAAGCTCGCAGTCGTCAGTCACCGATCGGATGTGCCATGTGGGAGCGAGGCGGACTGTTTGCCTGTTCATCTATCTTATTCCGATCGCCCTTTTTCTGGTATGATATCGGATATCCTATATATGATCCCTGTCCGCTGCCACCTAAATTGCATCCACCTTAAATAAATTATATCACGGGCATAAATAAATAAAATACGAGTACACGACTCAGTGCACGCAATGCATTGTAGCCAAGTTCTAGAGGTTCGGTGACAGAGAAAGGGGTGCTTTTATCCACTAGTAGTTCTCTAACCACCGTGACAACGAAATTGCCTAGGGTTTCGTCAGGTGTGCCCAATCCTTTGCGCTCTTGTATGTCGAGACGACAGGGGTACGAAGTGGCCTCCCCATTGGCAGATCTGGTGTCCCCTTCCCCTTGTTGGGATTTGAACCTGACGCCACCGCCCCGTAAGGGCATGTATAGTGGAGAGACACCAAAACGGTTCTCCAAGCACAAGAGACAACTAAGAGACTCTATTGTACAATGGAGTGTCTCTAAACGTAGTCTATTAATAAATACAGAATTAAATGTATTTGTATAGCATCAGATCGATAGAACAGACGACAAATTCGTACAGTGGGAAGTGAGGCGTCTGTTGTTACTTAGTTTACGAGCCAGAGGCGTCTCTTCACGGAGAGACGGCTCTAAGATTTTTTTGCAAATAACCCCTAAAACACCTTAAGAGCCCCCACATTAAATACCACTGTACATGCCCTAACATTTGGCTGGCTGCCACGGTGTACTCACGGGGGGGGGGGGCGCCGCCGGCCCTGTCCATGCAGGCGCAGATAATCCCCACTTCTCCCAGCGAAGCAGAGCAGACCAGAGCACGGAGGACGGCGCCCGGCCCAGCTACGTTGCGGGCCCGCGCGACAGCCACCGACAATAATGGCGGCACTCAACATCGGAGTCCACTCCCGACCTGACCTGACCTGCCCCTCCACATCAGAGCACCTACCGCATCGACAGTCGCCACGCGACAGCGACGCCCCGCATCCCCGCGGACGCCGATGGCTGGGCCTGCCGCCTGTGCCTCTGGGGCGGCGGGCCCCGGACGTCAGAGCTACACGCACACTAGAAAAGTTTTGCGGCCTGCGGCGGGCGCGACGGCTGTTGGATCCCGTGCCGCCGCCTCGCCTCGCCCGTTCTCGGTACGCCAGCGACCCCGTCACTGTAGCTGCGTGCCTGCGCGGCCCTGCGCTTGCTTCGCCCTCGCTTCGCTCCAAACGATAGAGCTGGGGCAGGCTGAGCGACCGCGAGCTTGACCCGGGCGCACGTCGGCTCGCACTGTCGCACCCAGCCATGTCGGCGCCTGGATTCGATGACCCCCAGCTTCCGCCGCTGCGGCTGCGCGCCTCGTGCGGCGGCAGCGGCGGCGTGATCGCCAGCCCACGCTCCTGCTCCTCCTCTGATACCTTCGTCAGCATGCGTTCCACGCCCTCAGCCTCAGGTACCGCTTCCGCGTGCTTGCGACAGTGTTTTCCCCCCAATGCGTGCAGGCCCTCATTGACAACCCCGCTCCCAACCTCGATACCTCGCGTGATTGCTTGGCTGCATGCTCTAAGTTTGTTTACTTCTGATCCTAATTTTGGTCGGTCATGCCTGTCTTCGCTGCTCCCCGTGGGCATCAGGTATGCCGAATCTGTGCGGCGGGCTACGGTCTCCACCTCGCACGCCGTCGGAGGCGTCTTCGTCGGAGATGGAGTTCGGGACGGCCCGCGAGTACGACACCACTGATCCGTTCTTCAGTGACTACTGGCTGTACGACAACCACCTGTTCCACAGCAAGCTAGAGAGCGACGGCAGCGAAGGGGAGGACAAGTTCGTTGTTGGTCCTGACGTCAGCTTGCAGCGGAGTGAGGTGCGGGAGCTTGGCGACGGATGCGGTCGCGGGCACGTACGTACAGACCGCAATGCGGACTCTGATGGGTGCACAGATGCGAATGCTTGCTCGTCGCCACCTTGCGGTTGCTGCTATAATGAGGAGTTGGTGGTGAGAGATTCTTGCTCCGCTGTTTATGGGAGGTGTCAGATCATGGAGGACCACGCGGAGGGGCTTGATGAGTGCGTTGCAGAAGCGTTCCGGTTCAGACTGAATGCGTTTGTTGATGCTGGCGACCAGTCAGTGGCTTCCAAGAAAGGACAGGACGACTGGCTGGATCTTACTGTTCTGGAGAAGGAACTTCAAATGCTTACTCCGCACTTGGCTGATGCAGATGCTCTTGAGAGTAAGTAGTTCTGACCTCTTTCCTTTTGCTCAGTTTCATTTCTCTTATTTGTAATTTTCTAAGCTAATTTAGTGGAGGTCACTTCATGACATTGTAATCGGATCACTCTGATAGATTGGAATTTTACGCTAATCCATGGCTGCCAATTTGCTTCACATAAGTGCCTTTTCTCATAATATAAAGTAAATCCTGAATTTTCTTGGCATTAAGTTCAGGGTTTGTAATGGTGAATTGAGTTTAGAGTCACTGCTATACGCAACAGTGGGTATTATTGTAACAAGGGAACGTTGAATCTAGTTCCACATGTCCACGATGAAATTTGCTTCTTAATCCACGTCTGTATGCCTTTATAAATCTGAAATTCATCATTCACCTAACCCTAAGGATTTTTTTTCTTACGGGACGTTTGGATCCCTTCATTTTAGAAAAATTGGAATTCACTTAATAAAGTAACTTATTTAGTTTGGAATTTAACATTCCACCACTTTCCAGAGTTCATATATAAGCTTATCTCAAATTCATGGGGTGGAGGATGTGAAATAATTTTATGCATTAGTAGAATTTGTTTCTAATCCATAACTTACATGACACTCTTCGTCTCACTCATCTATATTAAAAATGTAGCACATAAATATCTCCGACATCTTGTTAATAATAGTATATAAATATATTTTGCATAAAACCGAATTAGCTTAATAAATATATGCTTAAATTACTAATATTAGAATGAAATTAAATTCCAATGATCCAAACGGGGCATTAATGATTTTTATTTTAACTCTAGTTATCTTTTTCAGATACTGGACTTGAAGATGACTTGAGAGGGAATATCAACCTAGATGTCTGTATGGTAACAAACGAGAAAAATGCTGATGGCAAAGAATTTCTAAAAGATACTTACTGCATACATTCTTTACCTGAGAGTGCAATCCCTTTTGATGTTTATGGTGTGGAAGACTTCAAGGTAGAAGATACATATGTTCAAAACCCTACTACTCACAAATTTCAGGAAGATCCAAAAACTGATCCTGCAGTCTCTAAGTTTCAGCAGGAGTATGAGGTATTTGACCTGAAAATTTTCCACCGGAAGAGCAGGTTCACCATCAGATACCTTTCTTATTTTCTTCTTCTGCCAAATATTTTTAGCGGTACTGTACTCATGCTAAGATGTCCACTGCAGGACAGGCTTTGAGGAAAACAAAGAATTCGCTATTGTCATGGATTCAGTTGTAGCTGGAAGATATCGTATCACTGAGTATCTTGGTTCTGCTGCATTCAGCAAGGTTGTCCGGGCACACGACCTCCACACTGGAGTTGATGTATGCCTTAAAATAATAAAAAATGACAAGGATTTCTTTGACCAGAGTTTGGATGAGATAAAGCTCCTCAAGTTTGTCAATAAATATGATCCAGATGATGATCATCATATACTGCGTCTCTATGATTATTTTTATTATCAGGTGTGTGCTGAACATATTCACTGATTCAGTGAACTAGGCCTTGTGCTGTCCTTTACACCATAGAATTCAATGAACAGTCAGTCATATTGCTCTTAGACCGTGTCGAGCTGTTTACCTATATGGTTACCCAAAACACTGTTTTGCACTATTCTGCAATGTAAACTACATTGTTCGCAGAGTAGAGTTTTAATACAAGGATGTGGATAGATAAGCTGCTGGAGATAATCTTAGTGAGGTTATTCATTCCAAGTCCTAAAGATCCATTAAAGAATAAAGATACAAGTTTTTCTTGTCCGTTATGTATTATTCAATAATTTACCTGTTTGATATTTGTTCAAGCTCATTTTTGAACTTAAAAACTGCTAATGGCGAAACATTTTGACAGGAACATCTCTTCATTGTCACTGAATTACTACGTGCAAACCTTTATGAGTTTCAGAAATATAATCAGCAGTCTGGTGATGAGGTGTACTTTTCACTGCCCAGAATACAGGTATATGCAACTGTTGTGATCAAATCACTCCTTACAGCTGTCATATGGATTAGTTTACTCTAATTCAAGTAATCAGATAAGCATTTACAGCTACCCTTGTAATGCCCAACTTCTATAAAGTTTTTTTTGGTATTTGTTGATCATCTATATCTCAGCATACTTTTTAAAAGGTTGGAATAAATACTGAAGTGTCATTAAATTTTATTAGGTGGAAACAAAAAAGGCCTGCTAAAATAACACCTTTTTCTCTTGCTTTCAGGCTATAGCTCAACAATGTTTGGAGGCTTTGGTGTACTTGCATCATCTAAACATAGTTCACTGTGATCTGAAACCAGAGAATATCCTTCTGAAGAGCTACAGCAGATGTGAAATCAAAGTCATTGATCTTGGAAGCAGCTGCTTCTTGTCAGACAACTTAAACTTATATGTTCAGTCACGTTCTTATCGATCTCCTGAGGTCATCCTGGGTTTGCCATATGATCAGAAAATTGACATTTGGTCTCTTGGCTGCATCTTAGCTGAACTGTACACTGGGGAAGTAAGTTTATATCTTGACTTCCTGTTCTCTGTTTGCTTGGTATAATATTGAAATCTCAGCATGTGAACCAACTGAGATGATTAAAAAACAAATGTCAAATAAGACTGTGCTGACAGTTAAATCTTTGCATGTCTTTTAAGCTTATTGTGAAACTACAAAACCTGATTTGCCTTTGTGTTGGTATTTACTGTGCTAAATAACTGTTGGCATTTGAGGTTCTCATTATGTTGTTTTACCTTGTTTTGTTAATCATTTCATCGAGAGGAGGTGAATATATGCCTGAACTCTGTAGGTGCTTGACATGTTGGTTGAACCTTAGGTGGCATTGCATTAGGAAGAAATACACCCAAATCGGAGTGGAAGAAGATTCTAAGCTTGGGTGGTAGTTATGTTCCCACGGATTCAAAAGCTTGTATTATTAAACATCTGGAAAATGTTTGCAATTTCAGAATACATATAATGGTGAATCGTTGTCTATTGAAACCAATGTTTTCAAGTCGGACGACTTGCTGGTCGTTCTGGCTGACCGACTAGGGCGATTAATCACGATTAGTCGGACGACTTGGACGATTAATCGTGATTGGTCCAAACCGACTTGGACGATCAATCGCGGCTAATCGTGATTAAAATGACGACTTAAAAACTTGAAACTGAAACTAGTATTGGTTAACATGTTCTCCTGCTTTCTGAAAGAAGTCATATATGTGACTGCGATCTCTTTGGCATGTCACAGGTGCTCTTTCCTAATGAATCAGTACCAATCATTCTTGCTCGTATGATTGGGACAATTGGTCCAATTGATATGGAAATGCTTGCCTCAGGACAGGAGACCCAGAAGTACTTCACAGATGACTATGACCTTTTCCACAAGGACGAGGTAATTATTGGATGATATGCAAGATTACCAACATAACTTTGCTTCAGTATGCACTAGTTGAGGCGCAGTAAGACAATTTAGCACTGCACTTGTCCTTAAAGGCAGTAGTTTGTTATCACCATGAGATCTTTGGCATAAGAGTTTTAGTTGTTTGTTCTTTGTGCAATTTTCATGCATCACTGGATACTTATTTTTCCTATTACTTTTCCTGCTAAAAAATAGGAAACGGGTCAGTTGGAGTATTTGATCCCAGAGAAATCCTCTTTGCGGCGCCACTTGCAGTGTCCGGACAAGAAATTTGTTGAATTTCTGTCTTACCTGCTGCAAATAAATCCCAGAAACAGACCAACGGCTAGCGAAGCATTGCAACACCGATGGCTTTCGTTCAAATATAGTCCAACGGCCAATCAAACTCGTTACTGACAAGTAGGCTTCACTTTCTGAAGCTATTGGCCCTTGAAACAACATGTTTCATTGTAATACTCAAGTTGTATACCAAGAATAATAAAGAGAGCTCCTCATTTTGTGTGTCTTATTTGCATCATAAAAAGAGCACCTATGTAATGGAGAGTGACTAAATAAAACAATTATTCTAAAATAAAGAAAAAGTGCATTTGTTGGAGTTTTATGTGTTGTGCATTAAATAAAATAATGAGGTATTAATTATTTGAAACTTGATTTAACCCAAAATTTGAAATTAGGGTTTTGAAAATAAGGAGAAGAGAAGAGATAGGAAAATATAAATAAAATGTATAAATAATTATCTTCAGCCTTAGTATGTTTAAGTGCAAAACTAGAGTTTATAAATAAAGATCCACAAAAGTTTGAAGTAATTCAAATTGAGTTTGAAAATGAAGAAAAAGGAAGGAAAAATAAAAAGAAAAAGATAAAAATCCTAGCTGGGCCGCAGGAACCCAATTCGGCCCACTCCCTTGTTTCCCTCTCGCGTGCACACAGCCCAGCGATCGGGTGCCGACACCCTGGCCCCACGACACAGCCTCACAATCGCGCTCGCTCTCGCGTGTCTCATTGACGCGTGGGCCCGGGAAGTCAGGCGTCGTCTTCAACCAACCCGACCGCAACGGCCGTCGCGAATCCTCCGGGATTGACCAGCTAACGCCCACCTCCCGGACTCCTCGGCCGCACTCGTGCCCATATCAGCGTCCCTGGGACCCGTCCGTGCCACCTCGACCGCCTATCCACCCCTTAAAACCCGAGAGCGCCGCCGCCAGGTTAGAGCTCAAATCCGCCGCGCGCCAAGACTCGCTCGCCGTCGACTCATCCTCGATTTGGTGTGCGGGATCCATCTCCGGGACCCCTTGAAGCCGGTGCGGAGTTTGCCTGGGCTCGTCTTCGTCCCGGGAGCGCCGAATTGCTCGTCGCACTTCGTCATCCGCCGCGGATCCGCCTTCGTCGTCGCCGGATCCTCTGCGCGCCGAGATTGTCGGTAATAACCCTTCTACCTTGTTCGCCATACCCTCGGCTGCGTGGCGCACCGTTTAATTTCTAGAATAACGCGCCTGGTCGTCGGATTGGGTTTCCTCCGGCGATGGTCCGCCGTGTGGCTTGGGCGGCGCCGCCGTCCCGAGCTGGGGGTTGGGGGAACACGCGGTGGCCGTCGATCTCCCAGTGAACGGCTCAGATTAGAAGCAGGTGTACCCCTTCGTCTCGTTGCTCGGGTACCGTCGATCTCAGATCTAATGGATGGGGTTAGATCTAGCATAATTAAATCGCGACCGTTGAACTCAGATCTGACGGTGTAGATTATGTACCGTTTCGGCCGGGTGTGGATCTAATCGTGGCCGTTCGTTTGCGATCCATCGGCCGAGAATCGCCCGTAACCCTTCGCCGTGGCAATTTTTCTAAAGAGACCCTATAGTTTTAAGTATTCAACCCGCCGTCCTCCCCACTGTTTCCTGAGTCTTAGGAGTTTTACCCCGTAGCCCCTGACTTTTCTAGAAATCGAGGCCCAGTCCAGAGACAATTAAAACAGAGAATTTATTATAAAAATTTGTTTTTAATACAAAAACAAATCTAGAAACTTAGTTAATTCATAGAAAATTCATTTTAGCTCCAAATTGAGTCATTCCAATTTCTAAAATTTTGTAATAATATTCTTCATCATTTAGTGTCTCTGTTTTGACAAGAACTCTGTCAGAAAATTTATTTATCATCTAATCCTATTATAATCACCTTAAATCTTAGGAAATTCATAACTTAAATTCTAAAACTCCAAATTCAGTGATTCCAGTTTCTATGGTTTCATTTTAATGTGTAGATTTTTACTGTATATTTCATTCATCTGTTTGGTGTGATGTTGATTTTGGCTATACTATGTATGTATTGTGTTGATGCGAGTAGACGAGCAAGCTACTGTGGAAACTGAGGTTCAGCAAGTAGAGATAGCTGAGCAGGAGCTCATTACAGGCAAGTTGTGCCCTTGATCACTTACTTTCCCAGCCATGTTCTTATTAATTTTAATGATCTGCATAGGTTAATTTTGATGGGATCCTTTATGTACCCCAGTTTTGATTACTCTATACCTTGTTCACCCCTGGAATATTTTTGGGTAGTACTTGCTATTGCTTTATGTGGATTGGGTATGGAGATTCATTATTCATGATTATTCTGTTATGATCTTGTTATTATTATTGTTCATGTTAAGATCATTAAATTAATGGGAACATGGAGCGACCACCCGGGAAAACAGTGCTACCACAAGGGTTTAATGGGACGCCCTTGGCTGATTAACTAGGAAAGCTAGTGGAAGACTACCTTACCCGAAAGGGGCAAGGGCAGTAGGGGAGAGGTCAGTGCGGGGAGGTCCCTGGTTGATTTTGCTGCGATGGCTATCAGCCAGGAACCCTTTACTGGATCTTCCCATAAACTGTAGCGGGTTTTCGGAAGCTAGTGGAACTTTGTAAAGGCCTCGTAGTGGATCCCTAGCCATTCACCTCGGTAGTGTCTAAGGGCCTTGCAAACCCAGGCGACATGGGATACACGACTTGTGGGTAAAGATGCGCAACCTCTGCAGAGTGTAAAACTAGTATACTAGCCGTGCTCACGGTCAAGAGCGGCTCGGACCCTCACATGATTAATTATGGAACTTAAATTCAATTTGACATTTGCATCGCATTTGGGATTATTTTACTATTACTGTTCTTTATTATTATTAAGGTTTGGTATTTACTTACACTTAGTAATTGCTAATAAAATTTTGACCAACTTATAAAAGCAATGCTCAGCCTCAGCCTTTATTCCATTGATTAGCCTTACACTACATGAACTCCCACCTTTGGTGAGTTTATGCCACATTATTCCCCACAACTTGTTGAGCGATGAACGTATGTGAGCTCACTCTTGCTGTCTCACACCCCCCCCCCACAGGAGAAGAGCAGGTGGTTCAGGAGGAGCTACAAGGCGAGGAGTTTGATCTGATCTAGGTGACGTTTCTCAGTCGACATTGGCGCCGACGATCCTTAGTTCGTTTTATGTTTACACTTTTATTTTGTAATAAGTCTTCCGCTATGTAATAAATACTCTGATGTTTTATGACATTTATCTCTATACACTCTGTTATTATATATGTTGTCTTCTTTGGCGCATGTATGAGATGCACCCGGCTTTGTTCTTTAAAACCGGGTGTTACAGAAGTGGTATCAGAGGAAATGTTGACTGTAGGACGAAACCTAGATAGAAATGGACAAACCTTTCCTACTTACCTTACTCTGATTCATTTCATACTTATCTCATCTTGATCTTGTCTCACCTTTTGCTACTCTACTCTGATCATTCTTACCTTTTCTACTCTGAGACAAGATGGATTGCACACCTTGGAATCCTACAACTATGAACTTTTTCAGAGATAGGGAACCTAAGACGAAATTAAAATTATTTTCTCTATTAAAAATGTTGGTTGATTGTACTGATGATCAATGTTTGATTTGCTTCTTTGATTGATTGAAATAGTATAGACGGGCATCTTAGCATGTACCACCATAAGGTAATGTATTAGCTTTAGTGGATAACACACTAATCTACTTAGCTAATAAATCTTCCGCAGTAACATTCCTCGTAATTACTCGCCTTGTCTACAATTCTTCCTTTCTTACCCTGTGTTTCTAACCCAGATGGGCTACCCCTATAGTGTTAGAAGAGAGCACTATGGACGTGATCCTTGGTATGTCATGGCTAAGAAAGGCAAAGGCCGTTATAGCATGTGGTAGAGGTACCGTAGAACTCACTACTACTAAAGGAGAAAGGTTTCAAGTTAATGTTGCAGTAACCTCCTCATCTATGCGTGCAATGTTCTTTATGCCTGAGGAGTTTGTTGGTGACAATATCCGGGTGGTTAGAGATTTTCCGGATGTCTTTCCAGAGGAGTTACCAGGGATGCCACCTGAGAGAGAAGTTGAGTTTGTTATTGACCTCTTACCTGGAACCGCCCCTATTTCTAAACGGCCATATAGGATGTCCGTAGAGGAGTTGAAGGAACTTAAGAAGCAGTTAACTGAGTTACAAGAGGCCGGGTACATTCGTCCGAGTTCCTCACCTTGGGGAGCACCGGTCTTGTTTGTACAGAAGAAGGATGGATCGCAACGGATGTGTGTGGATTATAGATCTCTTAATGATGTTACAGTGAAGAACAAGTATCCATTGCCCCGTATTGAGGATTTATTTGATCAGATGAGAGGTGCAAGAGTATTTTCGAAGATTGATCTCCGATCGGGTTACCATCAGATGAGGATTAGACCATCGGATATTCCCAAGACGGCTTTCTCGACTCGATATGGATTATATGAGTTTACTGTTATGTCATTTGGACTAACCAATGCACCAGCTTACTTCATGAATTTGATGAATAAGGTGTTTATGGAGTATTTGGACAGTTTCGTCGTGGTATTCATCGACGATATTCTTATCTATTCTAGGAATGAAAGTGATCATGAGGAACATCTGAGGTTGGTGCTACAGAAGTTACGAGATAATCAACTCTATGCTAAGTTCAGCAAGTGCGAGTTTTGGATTGACAAGGTGCCATTCCTTGGTCATATTATTTCTAATGGAGGAATAGCAGTGGATCCTGCTAAAGTGAAGGAGATAATGGAGTGGAGAGTGCCCACTACAGTTACTGAGATTCGGAGTTTCTTGGGACTCGCAGGATATTATCGGAGATTTATTGAGGGATTCTCTAAGATTGCCAAGCCTATGACCTCACTTTTGGAGAAAGGAAGAGAATTTAAGTGGGATGAGAAATGTCAAGAGAGCTTTGATCAATTGAAGGAAAGATTGATGTCACCTCCAGTATTGATTATGCCAGATCTGCAGAAGGGGTTTGACATTTATTGTGATGCATGTGGCCAAGGACTTGGATGTGTGCTTATGCAAGAGGGACATGTGATTGCCTATGCATCTCGTCAGTTGAGGAAGCATGAACTGAACTACCCCACCCATGACTTGGAATTGGCTGCCGTTGTCCATGCACTGAAGATTTGGAGACACTACATTATGGGAACTAAGTGCCAAGTATACACGGATCATAAGAGTTTGAAGTATATATTCACTCAGAAGGATCTCAACCTCAGGCAACGCCGTTGGTTGGAGCTCATTAAGGATTATGACTTGGAGATTCACTATCACCCAGGCAAGGCGAATTTGGTTGCAGATGCCTTGAGTCGGAAGGAGCATGTTCACTCCGCTTTCGTTGTTCAACTACCTGATGAATTAGCAAAGGATTTTGAGAGACTCAACCTGGGAATTGTTACACATACGGAAGGAGTGACTATTGAATTGGAACCTACCTTGGAGCAAGAAATTCGTAAAGGTCAGATTGGTGATGCTAAGATTCAAGAGATCAAGGATCTTATTACTGAAGGTAGAGGCCCAGAGTTCACGGAAGATGAGCAAGGCACGATATGGTTCAAGAATCGGATCTGTGTTCCCGATATTAATAGTCTGCGGGAAACCATATTGAAGGAAGCACATGATTCAGTTTACTCTATCCACCCTGGGAGCACTAAGATGTATCAGGATTTAAAGCAAAAATATTGGTGGTATGGATTGAAAAGAGATGTTGCTGCACATGTGGCTATGTGCGATGTATGCCAAAGAGTTAAGGCTGAACACCAGAGGCCAGCCGGACTATTGCACCCACTGAAGATACCTGAGTGGAAATGGGAAGAGATTGGCATGGACTTCATTGTTGGATTACCCCGCACGTCTGCTGGATATGATTCTATATGGGTGATTGTGGACAGGCTAACTAAAGTAGCCCACTTTATTCCAGTGAAGACCACTTATTCAGGAGCTAAGTTGGCGGAGTTGTACATGGCACGGATTGTATGCCTGCATGGTGTGCCAAAGAAGATTGTGTCAGATCGAGGATCACAGTTTACCTCTCGATTTTGGAAGCAGTTGCACGAGTCATTGGATACGAGATTGAATTTTAGTTCGGCTTACCATCCCCAGACTGATGGGCAGACTGAGAGGACTAACCAAGTACTGGAAGATATGTTAAGAGCTTGTGCTCTTAAACATGGTGGGAGTTGGGATAAGAGTCTACCGTATGCGGAGTTCTCATATAATAATAGCTATCAGGCCAGCTTGAAGATGTCACCGTTTGAGGCTTTGTATGGCAGAAAGTGCAGGACTCCCTTGTATTGGAATCAAACTGGTGAAAGGCAGTTGTTTGGACCTGAGATTATACAAGAAGCAGAAGAACAAGTTCAGCAAATAAGGGAGAATTTGAGAACTGCACAATCCAGGCAGAAAAGTTATGCTGATACCCGGAGAAGAATACTTGAGTTTAAGGAGGGAGATTATGTCTATTTGAAGGTGTCACCACTCCGGGGCATGAGAAGGTTCAGAGTCAAAGGAAAGTTGTCCCCTCGCTTTATTGGACCCTTCTTAATCTTAAAGCGAGTGGGAGAGGTTGCATATCAATTGGAGTTACCAGATCATCTCGCGGATGTTCATGATGTATTCCATGTATCTCAGCTGAAGAAATGTCTCAGGGTGCCTGAAGAACAGTTACCAATGGAAGACCTTAGTGTTCAAGAGGATTTGACTTATGCTGAGTACCCCATCAAGATTTTGGATACTTTGACTCGAGTTACGAGGAATAAGGTTATAAAGATGTGCAAAGTGCAATGGAGCCACCACGGTGAAGATGAAGCAACTTGGGAAAGAGAAGAAGAGCTTCGTATAGATTTTCCCCACCTTTTCTCTAGTTCTTCTTAAATCTCGAGGACGAGATTATTTTTAAGGGGGGTAGGATTTGTAATACTCAAGTTGTATACCAAGAATAATAAAGAGAGCTCCTCATTTTGTGTGTCTTATTTGCATCATAAAAAGAGCACCTATGTAATGGAGAGTGACTAAATAAAACAATTATTCTAAAATAAAGAAAAAGTGCATTTGTTGGAGTTTTATGTGTTGTGCATTAAATAAAATAATGAGGTATTAATTATTTGAAACTTGATTTAACCCAAAATTTGAAATTAGGGTTTTGAAAATAAGGAGAAGAGAAGAGATAGGAAAATATAAATAAAATGTATAAATAATTATCTTCAGCCTTAGTATGTTTAAGTGCAAAACTAGAGTTTATAAATAAAGATCCACAAAAGTTTGAAGTAATTCAAATTGAGTTTGAAAATGAAGAAAAAGGAAGGAAAAATAAAAAGAAAAAGATAAAAATCCTAGCTGGGCCGCAGGAACCCAATTCGGCCCACTCCCTTGTTTCCCTCTCGCGTGCACACAGCCCAGCGATCGGGTGCCGACACCCTGGCCCCACGACACAGCCTCACAATCGCGCTCGCTCTCGCGTGTCTCATTGACGCGTGGGCCCGGGAAGTCAGGCGTCGTCTTCAACCAACCCGACCGCAACGGCCGTCGCGAATCCTCCGGGATTGACCAGCTAACGCCCACCTCCCGGACTCCTCGGCCGCACTCGTGCCCATATCAGCGTCCCTGGGACCCGTCCGTGCCACCTCGACCGCCTATCCACCCCTTAAAACCCGAGAGCGCCGCCGCCAGGTTAGAGCTCAAATCCGCCGCGCGCCAAGACTCGCTCGCCGTCGACTCATCCTCGATTTGGTGTGCGGGATCCATCTCCGGGACCCCTTGAAGCCGGTGCGGAGTTTGCCTGGGCTCGTCTTCGTCCCGGGAGCGCCGAATTGCTCGTCGCACTTCGTCATCCGCCGCGGATCCGCCTTCGTCGTCGCCGGATCCTCTGCGCGCCGAGATTGTCGGTAATAACCCTTCTACCTTGTTCGCCATACCCTCGGCTGCGTGGCGCACCGTTTAATTTCTAGAATAACGCGCCTGGTCGTCGGATTGGGTTTCCTCCGGCGATGGTCCGCCGTGTGGCTTGGGCGGCGCCGCCGTCCCGAGCTGGGGGTTGGGGGAACACGCGGTGGCCGTCGATCTCCCAGTGAACGGCTCAGATTAGAAGCAGGTGTACCCCTTCGTCTCGTTGCTCGGGTACCGTCGATCTCAGATCTAATGGATGGGGTTAGATCTAGCATAATTAAATCGCGACCGTTGAACTCAGATCTGACGGTGTAGATTATGTACCGTTTCGGCCGGGTGTGGATCTAATCGTGGCCGTTCGTTTGCGATCCATCGGCCGAGAATCGCCCGTAACCCTTCGCCGTGGCAATTTTTCTAAAGAGACCCTATAGTTTTAAGTATTCAACCCGCCGTCCTCCCCACTGTTTCCTGAGTCTTAGGAGTTTTACCCCGTAGCCCCTGACTTTTCTAGAAATCGAGGCCCAGTCCAGAGACAATTAAAACAGAGAATTTATTATAAAAATTTGTTTTTAATACAAAAACAAATCTAGAAACTTAGTTAATTCATAGAAAATTCATTTTAGCTCCAAATTGAGTCATTCCAATTTCTAAAATTTTGTAATAATATTCTTCATCATTTAGTGTCTCTGTTTTGACAAGAACTCTGTCAGAAAATTTATTTATCATCTAATCCTATTATAATCACCTTAAATCTTAGGAAATTCATAACTTAAATTCTAAAACTCCAAATTCAGTGATTCCAGTTTCTATGGTTTCATTTTAATGTGTAGATTTTTACTGTATATTTCATTCATCTGTTTGGTGTGATGTTGATTTTGGCTATACTATGTATGTATTGTGTTGATGCGAGTAGACGAGCAAGCTACTGTGGAAACTGAGGTTCAGCAAGTAGAGATAGCTGAGCAGGAGCTCATTACAGGCAAGTTGTGCCCTTGATCACTTACTTTCCCAGCCATGTTCTTATTAATTTTAATGATCTGCATAGGTTAATTTTGATGGGATCCTTTATGTACCCCAGTTTTGATTACTCTATACCTTGTTCACCCCTGGAATATTTTTGGGTAGTACTTGCTATTGCTTTATGTGGATTGGGTATGGAGATTCATTATTCATGATTATTCTGTTATGATCTTGTTATTATTATTGTTCATGTTAAGATCATTAAATTAATGGGAACATGGAGCGACCACCCGGGAAAACAGTGCTACCACAAGGGTTTAATGGGACGCCCTTGGCTGATTAACTAGGAAAGCTAGTGGAAGACTACCTTACCCGAAAGGGGCAAGGGCAGTAGGGGAGAGGTCAGTGCGGGGAGGTCCCTGGTTGATTTTGCTGCGATGGCTATCAGCCAGGAACCCTTTACTGGATCTTCCCATAAACTGTAGCGGGTTTTCGGAAGCTAGTGGAACTTTGTAAAGGCCTCGTAGTGGATCCCTAGCCATTCACCTCGGTAGTGTCTAAGGGCCTTGCAAACCCAGGCGACATGGGATACACGACTTGTGGGTAAAGATGCGCAACCTCTGCAGAGTGTAAAACTAGTATACTAGCCGTGCTCACGGTCAAGAGCGGCTCGGACCCTCACATGATTAATTATGGAACTTAAATTCAATTTGACATTTGCATCGCATTTGGGATTATTTTACTATTACTGTTCTTTATTATTATTAAGGTTTGGTATTTACTTACACTTAGTAATTGCTAATAAAATTTTGACCAACTTATAAAAGCAATGCTCAGCCTCAGCCTTTATTCCATTGATTAGCCTTACACTACATGAACTCCCACCTTTGGTGAGTTTATGCCACATTATTCCCCACAACTTGTTGAGCGATGAACGTATGTGAGCTCACTCTTGCTGTCTCACACCCCCCCCCCCCACAGGAGAAGAGCAGGTGGTTCAGGAGGAGCTACAAGGCGAGGAGTTTGATCTGATCTAGGTGACGTTTCTCAGTCGACATTGGCGCCGACGATCCTTAGTTCGTTTTATGTTTACACTTTTATTTTGTAATAAGTCTTCCGCTATGTAATAAATACTCTGATGTTTTATGACATTTATCTCTATACACTCTGTTATTATATATGTTGTCTTCTTTGGCGCATGTATGAGATGCACCCGGCTTTGTTCTTTAAAACCGGGTGTTACATTCATTCTGCCGCAGGATTTGGCTTCGTGTTTTTTTAGGTCAACACTTGGCATCGAAAACCCTGCTTTGCAAGGCGAACCAATCGTGTATACACACTAGTTCGTGCATGTAAATATGAGAAAAGTTGCTTTTTTTCAGTTGCCATGCACTACGATGTTGATCCAACTCATGGTATAGCAAATGGAATTCATAGATTTACCTTTGACATTTAATCTGATGCACTTTGTGTGTTCTCAACCAAATTTCTGGT
The DNA here is from genome assembly GCF_902167145.1 of Zea mays. NCBI lineage: Eukaryota > Viridiplantae > Streptophyta > Magnoliopsida > Poales > Poaceae > Zea > Zea mays. The sequence goes on along the minus strand of NC_050101.1, from coordinate 163,619,386 downwards.
TCTTGACCTATGAGGTACTTCATCTAATTCATCAAACAACTGATCAAATTCTTGTGTTCAAATTTGAATAGTCACACTATCATCATTTTAATTGTATTCCTTCACGTGCTATGTTCACATGAAGTGGATATGGACAAGAAAATAACCACATAAGATACTGAAGTCAGCAGCAAATCAAAAAAGCAAACAAAAAAGGATGAACTGAATCTAACCAATCGACATGAACAGAGTGCTATAATGCTAATATGCTGTTGATGAATCACTAGGGAGATGAAAATTAGTACTAACAACTAGGGGGCGTTCGGGTTACCCAAAAATTTCGGATCGGGTATTTCAGATTTTTAAAAATTCGGGTTTTGACAATCGATACCCGAAATTACAACGGGTTTTGCAATACCCGAAAATTCGGGTACCCGGAATTTTGGGTTCGGGTATTCCCGAACTACCCGAACTATTGTGTCGGCTTCATAAAAACACATACACCCTATTAAATTAGTATAAAAATATAGTTTGAATAATGATATACATGGACATATAAAACACAAGCAATCTACAATCACAAGTTATGCACACTTACACATAATTATTAATGCACAAATTAATAATTAAGCATGACATGAGTACATGACACATGAACGTTCGGGTAATTCGGGTATTTCGGGTACCCGATTGTGATACCCGAATTACCCGAAATAAATTCGGGTTTTGTAAGTTGCTACCCGAAATTCCCGAACAAAATTCGGGTTTCGGGTATTTCGGATTCGGATATTCCGGGTTCGGGTTTCGGGTTACGAGTTTTTTGCCCAGCCCTACTAACAACCCATCACTAATAGCTTATGGAAATGCCAATGACAACTTACTATTGACGATTGTTTAACGTTGATTTCACAAGGTATGTCACGAGATCAAAAGTTAAATGTTAGAGCACGAGACGATTTAGATTCTCAATATAAGACAATACCCTACATCCTATATATGGTGGATCTGTTGTACCTTGATCTATAGGGGTTACTCAGTCGTCCTTTTATATACTAAAGGGAGACGACAGTTAGGGCTTGTTCGGTTATTCTCAATACATATGGATTGGATGGGATTGGAAAACATTGAGAAGAAGTTTGACTTGTTTGGGATTCAAACTCATCCAATCCCACTCAATCCACATGGATTGAGAGCTAACCGAACAAGCCCTTACATGGAAGATACCGAGCCAACAGTCCAGAAAATTACCGTATTCATTTCGGCCGGATTAATCAAATTTAAACAAATTTATAGTAAATAGTATTAACATTATCTATCTAAGTAAATTTATGATAATTATAAAAATATATAAAACACTAGTACTTTTAATAAATCTAGCTAAAGTTTACTCTGTTTAAATTCTTAAAAGGCAAAAAATGTGTTCTATAGAATGGAGAGTAAAAAGAGAATCCGAAGCAACACTTGCGAGTCGAATGGGTGAGTGCATATTGTTGGGACCGGAATCGTGGGCCCAAGCATTCGAGAACAGAAGAGATGGATGGCACAACAAAACGGTTGGCTCAGAGCTCAAAATGTCTTGTCAAGCGTATCCCATTCAGCTACAAGATGAGGATATTTATAGGACAACTAGAGAGACAGAGATCTAAACACATTTGTACCTTGGTTACCTACTATATTCGAAGAACATGATATGCAACGGGGTAATTACAATATAGTGCTAGACCGCGCCTAATTACACTGAGATTCCTACCCTCCTCGGAGCCTGACTTGTGGGCCCGACGAGTGGGCCCTCTTTGTCCCTCGGTCTTTGCCTCCCTTCCTGTCATTTCAGGGACTCTGACCGAGGGTCTAAGTCCGGTTACCTTCGACCTTTGCCAGCTTCGGGATCCAGCGTCTTCGCATATTTCTACAGGTGCCACTTGTTGTCAACAACCACACCACCGGAGTGTATTGATTCAACTTAACAGTAGCGATTACAGAGAATTAGAATCCCGGAAAGAAGAACAACATGAGGTTAGGGATGGGAGAAGAATGCCGAAGCCACTCTACAAGGGTCTAGAAGATCCTAGAGAGGGAAGTAGAGAATATATGGGAGGGAGTAAACTTGAGAAGCAAGATGAACTGCGTAATCTCATTCCCCCTGCCTTTCTGGTGACTGCCTCTCTTTGTAGTGTTCCTTTAGCAACCTGGGCCGTATGGGCCATTTGGGCTCACATTCCTAACATTCCCCCCTTCTTAAAAATCGGCTTGCCCTCAAGCCGATACATAGCATTGTTTCCACCGGGATCCCATTGCAAGTGCAAGACACGAATCCCATCACACCTCTCTTGGTCATGGAAGATCACATCATCAGCTAAGCCAAAGTAAGTATCATTTGCAAGTTCCACAGCTTCACTCTCTGTCTTGTACTCCTTAACACGGATGACTGGTCCAAAAACTTCCTCTTGCCCAATTTGCATGGACGTACTAACAGCTGTTATAATTGTATGTGCAAGAAAGAGCCCTCTTATGAGATGCTGTGGTCGGTCATCTCCATACAGAATTGTGGCACCTTCACTTCTTACAGCCGAGATCAACTTCTTTATCTTCTCGCATTGTTCTTCACTGACAACTGAACCTAGTCTGCAGCCGTCCTCAACTGGATCTGATACGTTCATATTCTTTGCCCATCCAACCAATCTATCCAAGAATTGCTTTGCAATTTCCTTATGCAACTGTAGACACGAAGTAGTATTGCAGACTTGGCCAGCATTCTGAACATAAGCAACATCTTCTGGAGTAAACAGACCAGTAAGCTTAACTCCATTTATGTTCAGCAGATGCTCCATCTCTCTTCCATCATGAACCTCAATAAGAGCTGTTATTCCCAACTCTTCACAAATCTTCTCAAGATTCTCAAGGCTTCCCTGAAAGTATTTTTTTATCCGTTAAAATGCTCAAACATGCAGTTCCATTCTTTTCATAAGGTTGAACAATTTCAACAGGATTAAAGTCCTCCCTGAGCACGCCCCTACTCGGGGATGCTTTATTGACCTCAGCAAGCAATGCAGGCACCCCATTACGCTTGTACGCAACTTCTAAAGCACCAAAGAAGTGTGTGACAGCGCTTTCCACTATCACATTGCTCCTGCCACCCTTCAAGCTATAGCCACTGATCAGCATGTTATGGATGACAAAGTCTGGATGAATACCCATCCTTTTCATCTCGTCAATGAGCCTGCGAGCTTCATCAAGCCACCCAAGCCAGCAAAACACCCTCATCAGCATATTGTGTGTCACATCATCTATGAAAATCCTCTTCTTCTCCATCTCTAGCATGATCTCATATGCACCTTCCATATTTCCACATGTGCAGTAGCTATTGATCAGAGCAGTGTACATCACTGCTGATGGTGACACCTCTCCCTTAATCAGCATTTCGTCGAACACCTTCACGGCGTCCTCCATAACAGACTTGAATAGAGCTAGGCCTGGCAGATGACCCTGTCGCGTCATGCTGTCCAATGCCGTCTTTGCATCAGCAGGCTTGTTCTTCTTCTGAAAGCTATCAACTAGGAGCTCATGTGATGTAGAGTCAGTTGAGACCTCAGAGCGTGTCATAATGGTAGGAACCTCATGTGCTGCTTTCGGCATTCCTTTTGCATGCCCACAAATAAGGTTGTTGAATGCAGGCGTCCTGCTCCTCATGACCGAGGGACCCGGGCTGGGCCTTGGCGCAGGTCTCGAACCAGGCGTTGGAGTAGATCCCGAGCTTGAGCCCTTACCGTGGACGTAGTCCGCCAGCGCCTTGGTGTTGGCGCTGGTCACTGGCTTGTCCACAATGGTCTCCGACGCGACGTTATTCTCCGGCTCCTCTGGGACGGCCAGCGCCAGCTTGGTCGTCGACGAGACGTTCAAGCATTTTGCCGAACACTTGGCAGGCATACATCTGATGCAAGCAGTGAGACGCTTCTCGGATGCTGCCAACTCCGCGAGCAGCAACGCAAAATCATCCTCCGCATAACTGCGGATCGCGCCACACTCGACGTCGTCAGTGTTGGAGAAGGCAGCATCGGCCGCAGACGCGAAGGGGAGAGCAGTGGAAGAATCGAAGACACGCTCCTCCAGAGGGTGAGCAGGTTGTTCGAACAGCTCACCCCAACCATCGACGACCACCTCTGTATCGAACTGCTCAACAACGTCGGAGTCGTCGAACAGCTTTTCGAAGGTTGCTTTGGCGGACTCTAGGGCACCGACGCGTGCTGCCGGGGCCGCTTCCAGTTCCAGTGCATCCAGCCGCGCGTAGGTCACGGCGACCTGAGAGTCGAGTTCCGTCCTCAATGTCGCGGAAGGCGCAGTGGCCACAGCTACCGTCAGGTTGTGGATCGACACCGAATGTTGCGCCACTGTCGACTCCAGACCGTGCCACCACGCTTCCTGGGCAGCGAGGCGGTCACTGATCTCGCGAAGGATCTTCGACTGTTCCTCCATTGCGGACTGCAGGTTGGGCTCCATGGACTCCGAGATCGGTGACCTTTGATACCAATTGTCAACAACCACACCACCGGAGTGTATTGATTCAACTTAACAGTAGCGATTACAGAGAATTAGAATCCCGGAAAGAAGAACAACATGAGGTTAGGGATGGGAGAAGAATGCCGAAGCCACTCTACAAGGGTCTAGAAGATCCTAGAGAGGGAAGTAGAGAATATATGGGAGGGAGTAAACTTGAGAAGCAAGATGAACTGCGTAATCTCATTCCCCCTGCCTTTCTGGTGACTGTCTCTCTTTGTAGTGTTCCTTTAGCAACCTGGGCCGTATGGGCCATTTGGGCTCACATTCCTAACACTTGTGCGAGGGGGGGCGACACCGACGCTCGCGTGATTACCCTCATTGCCCTACGTCATCAAGGCGGCGAGCCCCTGAGACGAACAACCTTTGCGCCATTGGTGTTGTGTTGCGTGAGGGGGAGTGCGAGGGCTCCCCGACACCATGGCCTGCACCGACAGTGTGAAGGGTCCCCAGGTCTCCGATTACATTTGTGTCCTGCATTCACAGACGATCAGCTTGGTTCTAGACGAAGTCACTCGATGGTTGGTTCAAGGTCTGTTTCGAGCTTCGTCCAACACACACGTCAGTGACTTTCAGTTCCTCCACATATCTCCACGCCTATGCAATTAGAAATGACAAGAGTCCTTGTATTACAAATCTACAATAGAAAACCTTCGAACTTGTAATAAATTATAATACAACTAAACGAAAATAAGTTCTCTTAAAAACATCTCTAATGTAGAAAGCACTAATTTCCATAGCCGTTTCCATAATTAAATGGTAAAAAAAACTAAAATTATGCATAAATGAGAATTCAAACCATGGTTGGTGACTCTACCCATATTCACACACATGTAACTAACAAAACTCGCATGTCTTTGTGTTTTATACCCTATACTTATAAATGAAAATAGTAGTAACCAGTAATGTATAGACACTTTGCTAATAAATTTTTTAAATAACTACCTATGAATTAGGTAAAGAATAATAATACACTTGCACTTTGGGTTTCTTGCTAACATTCTTCCTTCCAACTTCCAATCATTCAAGGTCCTAGTTTACCGCCCTTCCTTGTCAAAAATAAATGAATTGTTTTTTATGCTAAATCAAATTTCTATAACTTTGATAAAGTCTACAATAAATACACTATAAATATAATACCAGTGTATAGTTATCTAGTTATTGTTGGTGTTGATATTTTCTTCTCCTAACTTTAGTTAAAATAAACAAAATTGAGTTAGGGAAATTATTAAATATATTTAAAAAATCGTTAGACAAAATCGTAAACTCGACAAAATCTGATTCATATAGGCACAAAGACACTTAACAATTTACAATTATTTTTATGGCAAGACAAAGACAAAAAATGACATGTTACAATATAAAGATAAATAATGAATTACGGAACTAACAATTTACTTAGACTAATTTGTTATACAAAGTCGTCAAAAAAATTATTTAAAACAAAAGTAGAGAAAAATGAAAAAAAAACCGGCATCGCCGTACCATTCTTGTTTTTTTTTAAAAAAGGGTGTACCCCCATTTGATTGTAATGAAATAGGTATCAGAAGCAGGGCGAAGCCAGATAATAAAGTTATTGAGGTCAGTTTCACTAATCATCATCTAGATGCACTAGATAACAATACATATATATAGTATTTTCCAAATTTTATAGGGGTCAGGTGACTCCAATAAAAGGCCCTGGCGCCGCCCCTTCAGAAGACGAGTATCTTTACAGAACCAAACATACATGTCTTAAGTAGAACGAGGCTAGGGGAAACCGAACTGACAACCCTATTCAGACTTGAGACCTCTGAACAAGCAGGATCTGCACCGGAAGAAGCCAAGATCTGCAACTAAGACAATACTCGATCTAAGACTGATCACAAACCGTGGCCGCGAACAGCAGAGACAGCGTTCATTTTTTTTCCGTCTCTCTTTCTCTCCAACAAAGACCAAGACTCCAGCCAGCCACAACAAAGGAAAATAACATCAGGCTGGCCGCACTCGCAAACGCGAAAAGGTACCGTAAATATTTAGAGTAGACTGAAGCCCTGCACGCGCGAACTCAAAAGTCATCCCTACCGTAAATTTGCTCTTCTCTTACCTCATATCCAGCGTCCTCTCTCTCCTACCCTATCTTCTTCTCTTTCGTGCACGTGGCCAACGGCTCCATCTCCCGCCATGGGACGAGAGAGGGAGAATATTAAATTGGAAATAAAAATTGTAGTGGTTGGTATAGAGTAGAGATATAGGGTAAATATGGCTGCAGATGATTTTAGTATGGGGTAAAGAATCTCGCTGACCAGGACAGAATATTTCTTTTACAGTAGAGAAATAAGGTAAAATGAGTGCGGATAGCCTCAGCGGGAATCAACCAGAATTCTGTTGTTTCAGAAATCATTCCTAATTCTCCATATATAGACCACAACACAGCGCTACAACCAACAAAGATCAGGTTTGTGTCAGCTAAGCATTCGGGTGTTGCATCGCGTGGGCCATTTGCCGACTTGCCGTCTACGTCAGGGCTCTATGATCAGGCTGGTCCATCTTTAACGTAGTGACACGTGTCCTTAACACTTATGGACTCTTTGGCAGGGCTCTGGCTTCTCCAAAAACGGCTTTAGCTCTAGCTCATGAGGTGAAGCCACTTCTTTAGATGAGCCAAAGCCATTCTGAAAAATCATTTGGCAAAACGGCTTATAGGTTGTTTTTTAGAAAGACCCTTGTATAGTTTATCTCTCCTGTACGTGGCTAGGGATTGAGGGCAGGACCAAAAAAAATAATTTGGACTGATGGGAGGGCTATTGTGCAAAAATGACGTGAGCTGAAGCCGGGTGAGCCACTTTTTTTGGCTCATGCCCTCTAGTTCATTTTGAAAAAGCACTTCACTGGTGAAGCCATTTGAAAAAGAGTTGTTTAGCACAACTTTTACATGAGCCAAATCCGAAGCTGAAAAATAAGCCCTACCAAAGTAGCCCTTAATTTCATCAACTGTAAGTGAACACACTGTTCGTTCATGCTCACGTTCAGTCCACTCCAACGTCACGAATGCCCTGTGGCCCATTCGCGGACACGTACCATCATCATCGGTACGATCACGAGCAGGGCAGAGATCACGGCACCGCCGCTGTGGTCAACGCGAGACCACCACCAGCTGCCGCGTCGGATGTGGCCCGTCTCCGTCATTGTGTCGTGGCCTCGCGCCCTGCCGGCTGCCGCCTCGTCTTCTCTTTTTTATTTTTTTCCCTACGGAAAGGAAGAGAAAAGAAGTGGGAAAGCCGACCCAAACCAGACGACTTCCTCCCTCGGCTGGGATGGCCAAGCCAAGCAACCAAGCGGGGGTGTCGGTCCGCCGAGCGGAGGGCGAGCATGGTGAGGGCCCTCGACCGCTACTCCTCCGGCAAGGATGTCGCCTACAGGTTCGCCGCCCTCGGCCCCGGCTGGCTGCTCTCTCTAGTATAGTATGCTCGGGTCGGGTGTCGTTGTAGTCTCAATTCTTACAGCACGTTGCTCGATCGATCTGGCGACAATTCTACTTTCTTTCGGCCAGCTGTGGATACTGCGGCTTCGCGTTGAACTTGAGCTCCTCCACGCGGAACACGGCCAACATTGGGTCCAAGTACGGCAAGCACATCAGGAAAGGCGTCGTCTCCTTCTTCGCGATCGACGAGAGCCGCTTCACGCAGGCCGACGAGGTGAGCTGCACGCCGTACTTCCGCTCCAGCCGTTCGTGGGGCTTCTTCAGGAACAGGACGCGGCTGCTCTGCCGGAAGTGCGGTGGCCACACTGGTCATGCCTACGAAGACGAGGGGCCAGCAGATGACCTGGACATGAGCTCCAGGGGAAGCAGCACGTCCCCTCGGAAGAAGTATGTTATCAAGATCAGTGCGCTGCGGCCGTCATCAGACGACTCTGGTGCTCTCCTCTCCCCGTGATGGCGATCTGGATTCTGAGCTGCAACCATGTGTAAATTAAGGGATAGTGGTTCTCTTCAGTTACTTCGTGAGCAGAATTTTTTTGGTTTATTATACGTTACAAGTTACATCATGTTCAGATTTATTTTGTGTAATAAGGTGTGGTTGATGTAATATCTTGTTTATGATTAGGTCATGGAGATAATAGACATCTAGCTTTAGCATTGATGTTCCTGTTTGCTAGTCAGTTTTTTTCTTTTCATTTGATTAATCACAACTAATTAAAAAACGTTAGTTCACTAATTATCATTTGATTACTAAAATCAAACTTAAAACTTTTATTTAGACGTATCCTCACTGCTTTAGTCGCTAAGAAGTGAGGACACATATACAGGGCGTTTGGTTTCACAGATACCCTAAGGAAGATAGTTGAAATACCATGATCACCAAGCTTATTTAGGTGTGGCTTCACCACCATGATGTATGTCATGCGCCCAAACATACATAGGAGGTGTGAAAGTCGCCTACAAGGGGTGAATAGACGAAACCTAAAATTTACAAACTTTAAACACGTACTAAAGTCGAGGTTAGCGTTTAGAATTAAATCGGAGTACGGAAGATGGTTCTCCTTGCTTAGAGTTGCTCAATCAATGAGGATAACGTTTGAGAGCACACTCAAATTAATATGAGCGAGGGAACTGTCGGCGTTTTGGACCCGCGAGGACCCTCAACCGACTAGTGAATTTGACGCTGCATGTCCCTGCCCAGATGGGTTGATGCAAGATGAAACACGAGAGGTGGGATGAGGCTTATATTATCTTGCACCGGGGTGCTCGTAGTAAGGGTTACAAGCTTCGCGGGAGAGGGTTTGGCCTTGGAGTGAGCCGTCTGAGCTAGCCTCCTTCGCCTTCGCCCCCCTCGAGGAAGGCCCTGGGCATCCCCTTTTATAGATACAAGGAGATGATCCAGATGTACATATGGGGGTGTAGCTATATGCTAACGTGGCAGGCGGGGAAGTGCTTGAGCCCTGTAGAAGCGTAGCTCGCGGTGCGGCCTTGGGTCCTGCTGACGTTTCTTTGCCTTCGTAGAGAGTTGAGAACAATCGACGTCATGGACGCATGCAGGGAACCATCATTACCTGTTGCCGGAGTAATCTAGATGGGACACGGGTCTTGTTCCTTCGTAGCCTGAGGCAGCTAGCTAGGGATAGGGTAATGATGTATCTCCTGTGGCGTAGTCGGTCCGAGCCCGAGGTCGGGCGAGGCGGTGACTTCTCTTGAGACCGAGGCTGAGGTCGGGCGAGGTTGTGACTCCTCCCGAGGCCGAGGCTGAGGCCGAGGCCTGGGGTCGGGTGAGGCGAAGACCTTCTCCCGGGGCCAAGGCTGAGGCCGAGGCCTGGGGTCGGGCGAGGCGGAGCTCCCTGTTGCGCCCGAGGCTGAACTCAGGGGAGGTCATGACTTACTGTCATTAGTTTTACCCTGGTGGTTGGCACAGTAGTCAGAACGGGGTGAATAGTGTTGTTTTCCTGTCAGAACGATCAGTAAAGGGGCGAAGTGACTGCGGTCATTTCGACCTTGCCAACTGAGGCGCGCGTGTCGGGATAAGGTGTCAGGTGATCCCCGCATTAAATGCGCATGCGATACGGTCGGTGGTAAGGCGATTTGGCCGAGGTTGCTGTACGACAAAGTTTGCCCGAGCTTGTCCTCGGGCGAGCCGGGGGTGCGCCCACTACCTGAGGAGGCCCTCGGGCGAGGCGTGAATCCGTCCGGGACTACTGTTCTTGCTCGAGGTTGGGCTCGGGCAAGACGAGATCGCGTCCCTTGGTAGATGAGGCTTTAACTTTGAGCTGTGCTTACCAGTCTTTACGGTCTATTTTGAAGATGTTTTCCAGCCATGCTTAGGAGTATTGGGGGTACCCCTAATTACGGTACCCTAGCCCCCGAGCCTCAAAGGGAGTGTAGGCACTCACTTGGAGGTTCTGCCAAATTTTTGCAGGGGGACCAGCCTTTCTCGGTTATATTTTGTTCCGATGGGTGCGCACGAGCGCACCCGTCGGGTGTAGCCCTCGAGGCCTCGGAGGAGTGGTTTGACTCCTCTGAGGTCTTAATTCTTTTTGTGATTTCTCGGTCGGCCTTGTTGTTCCCTCATGCGGTCTGGCCGCAGCCCGGGTGCATGGTCAGGCTCCAAGTTTTTAAGCTGGTTTGTCGACGTGGTCAACAATTTGGCCATAGCCTAGTGCGAGAGCAGCCTCCGAGCCACTGCACGGAGCGAGAGGATGATCGAGGACCGTCTCGGCTTTTTATTGTATGCCCCTTCGTCGCCTTTCCGCAAGGAGGAGGGGGGAACGCACCATGTTACCCTCGGTGGGCACTGAACATGGTGTTTCCAGTGAGTTGCTATTAGGTAATCCGAGCGGACGCCTGAGCCCTGTTCGATAAGGGTCAGCTAGTGGCCCAGAGGCGCGCTCCAAAAGTACCTGCAGGTGATTAGCTGGACCTAGACCCATTTGATAGGGTCCAAGGGCTCGATGCCTCCCTTCGGTGGGATTACATTACAAACCGTTCCCGCTGGTCTCAGAAATGTCTTAGGGTACCTCGGGAGCGTAGCCCGAGCCTCGGCCATGTAACGGACGTACCCAGGGTCATCCCTGTCTCTACATGCTCTGGGGCGGCTGTCGAACCCTTCCGAGGGGCCAGCCTTCGACCCCCTGATCAGTAAAGGTCTCAGAGCCCGAGTGCTCTTGGGCGGTTGCCGAACCCCACAGGGCGCAACCTTTGAACCCCTGATCAGTAGGAGGGCTCGGGGCCCGTTTCCTTCGCTGAGAAGGATCTTTTCGAAATATCCCCTTTCCCGATCCCTGTGGCAAGAGAGAGAGAGGGAAAAGGAAAAAGGATATAAATTTAAACAATGTGGCGCACCTTTTTTGAGGTGGTCATCATGACGGAGGCGAAACGGTGCCCGCTTCGCCTGCCAAAGGTGTCGCGTGCCCTGCCAGGGAGTTAATGCGACGGGACGGGCGACTCGTGGGGTATCTGTTGCGTGTGCGCGAGTCGTTCGAGGGATGGAAAAAACCGCTTTGCCTTCGAGTTTGAAATTCACGAAGGGTTCAGGCGAAGTTATGGGTGGATCTCGCCCGGGCCTTTATATACCTGGAAGAGGGGCCGACAGTTGTTTCTTACCCTGCCATTTGCGCTTGCCTTCTGCCTTTGTTTTCGCAACCTGAGGGAGTAGACAGAGAAGAGAAAACCGTGCACCTCGTCTCCTCTGCTCCTACCGCTCCCGTTCGGCGATGGCCGATAAGGCGACCGTCATTCCGCCGCGCGACCCGTGGCCTTTCTCCACCGTCACTGTGGAGAATTTGCAGGCCCTTGTTACCGAGGGTTTGCTCCATCCTCTCTCCGACGGGTCGTAGCCTGAGTGGTTGGCCCTCGGGAGCGAGGCCGACCCGACTCCGCCGCCGGGGTACGTGGTCAGTTTCACCCCTTTCCATGAGCGGGGGTTTGGGATGCCGGCGTGCCGCTTCATGCTGGCGCTCCCGCACTACTACGGGGTGGAGCTGCATAACTTCAACCCCAACTCCATCATGCAGGCGACTATTTTCGTGGTGGTTTGTGAGGGGTTTCTGGGGATTGACCCCCATTGGGACCTGTGGACCCATCTCTTCTCCACGGAGTTCTTCACCGCGTTGACGGACGTGAAGAAGGTCCGTATGGCGGTGCGGGCTGGTGGGTGCACCCTCCAGCTGAGGTCGGGGCGGGCACGACAGTACATCCCTGCCTCCCTTGTGTCTTCGAACAAGGGGGCAGAACCGGTGGTTTTATCTCCGGAACGACGACGAGATGCTCCCGCCGTTTTCTCAATGAGTGGTGACCGCCGCCGGTGACAACTGGCACTGGGGGGGCACACGCAAAAACCAGGAGAAGCTCCAGTCCATTCTCCGTGCCCTGTAGAAGTTATAAACCGAGGGCCTTATCGCCGCGGGGGTCATCGCCGCTATCCACCGCCGGAGGGTGCTCCCGTTGGCAGAGCGGCGGTTGCGGCTTTCGGAGATGAAGCCGGGGGTTGATTTGGAGGGTTCACGGATGTCCTCGACCTCCCTCTCCGCCGACGACCTCCTCAGACGGGTAGCGGGCACGGTAGGGAGGCTGGACGCTGGCGTCCTTAGCCAACCCCCGATGCGTCCCGACCATGGTATGTGTCCCTGGTAAGTGTCTCACCCTCCTTCTGTTTTGTGTCGTGTTTCTTACGTCTTTAGTTCTTACTGTTGGGATTTTCGTTCGTCCCCAGGGGTTGAGGAATTTTAAACTCTCCCGACCACCGGTCCTGGAGGATGTAGCGGGCCGGACCGCGCGTAGGCTCACCGCGGAGAAGGACAAGGAAAAGAAGGACGCAGAAAAGGCCCGAGCTCGCGAGAGGATGCGAGCTCGGGAAGCTTTGGAGAAGCGTCGTTGGAGGCAAGCAAGGGATGGGCTCCCGTTGGAGCCGTCGCCGGACACGCCTGACGACGACGGCGACGATGATGATGATGATGACGAAGACGATGACATGGCGGCCCAGCTTGGCCTCAGTCTGGATCCGAGGCTGGGCTAGAGGTCGTCGAGCCAGCTTCCAGGTGGGCTGGCGTCACCAACGTTCGGGGTTGGGGCGCCGGGGTCCCGGTCCGAAGAGCGGAGGCGGGCCGAGGGGGTACTTGACTCCTTGGCCGAGATAATTGGGGTGACTCCGGGAGGTCAGACCGAACCGCATGTCCCCCAAGAGTAGGTGCCTATGCCGGCCGTACGGGAAGTTGGTCCCCCGGCTGTCGCGATGTCGCCTGGGCAGGCCGCCCCCTCGGCGCCTCGGCGTCCAAGGTGGAAGCGGCGTCGAAGCCAGCTGCGGGACAACCCTTGGAAGCGCCTGCGAAGACCGGGGCCCGAGGCGTCTCCCCGCAGGCACGATTGGTCTTGCCCAGGAGCGGGTAAGTATCTGAGGGTACCCCTATTTCAGTTATTTCGCTGTGTGTCTTGAATTTGCCCCTTCTCTTTTTCAGCAAGTGGAGGCAGGGCTCGGCTGGTCTGGCCCCCTCGAAGGCCCTTAAGATGAGGCCGACCTCTGCAGCCGGGGTTGCGGCGTGCCACGCTGGTTGGTTGGCCTCCGCGCAAGGCGCCCTCTGGCGGGGGGCCCAGGCGGCACAGGATGTCATGGGGCAAGCCTCCCAGGTCGAGCCCCCTGCTGGAGCGGCCGTCATACCGGGGGAGGCAGTTGACGCAGCTGCGGCCCCGAGTCTGCCTGTCTTGTTGCCGGCGCCGGCATCGATTCCTACCGGGGCCGTCGCTGATTCGCCCGTGGACCGCTCGTCATCGCCGATGTTGAGACGGCTGAGGCGCCTCCGCCCTTGGTCATCCCCAATCTCCCCATTTTCGACCATGAGGATGGGGCGACCGTTGTTGCCGAGGTCGGTGAGCGGAGGCCCGATACGTTGACTGTGGTGGCACCCGATGCATCAACTGCAGGGGGACCCGGCGCCTCGGTCACGGGGCACGCAGAACCGTGGCCCGTCTTGGGGAGCAGCGGCCTTATCCCCACGCAGCTCAATCCCAATGAGTGGTGTGGGCAGCCACTCCTGTTCTGGAGCCGCGACACCTCGGAGCCTCTCCTTTCCCTTAACGATGAGCTGGAGGAGCAGTTCCAAGATAATTTCCATGAATATACCGAGGCGGCGATGAGGTCGCTTCGGACGACCATGGAAATCCTTTCTAGGGACGTTCCCAGGGTCTTACAGGTAAGGATTTAGACGTACGCCTTGTGTGATCAGGGCATTCTTTGTGATATCCTATTTCCTCCCTCAGGAGCTTGCGGACGTGAGCACCGCTAAGTCGCTGTTCATCCGTCGCGAGAGCGACGTTTGGGAGTCGCTGTGGTCCCAGTGGGTCGCGCTTACCGAGGCCAATGAGCACCTCGCCCAACGGAGCGTCGAGGTGGCAGACCTTCGGTTGCTCTGTGATGAGCTGAAGTCGGAGGCAGCGGCGGCGCGGACAGAGGCGGCGTTGGCACGAAAGGAGGCTTCGTCGGCACAGGAGCAGGTGGCTTCTCAGGCCGAGGAGATGCATCAGTGGCAGCTGGAGCTTGGCCAGGTCACCAGTGAGTGGGACCAATTACAGAGCCAAGCTGCCGAGGCTGTGAGTCGGGCTGAGGCCCTTAGGGGACAGCTGGCTGAGGTTACAGAGTGGCTAACCGAGGTGATCGCTCGGGCCGGGACCCTTGCGGAGGGCCTGGCTGTGGCCGTTGGGTCTGCCTGGTCCGCCTGAGTCGTGGCCTCACAGCAGCGTGCCTGGGCCGAAGGTATGTTTTGCCTGCTTTGTGACTTTGTTTTAGCTTCATTCTTCTCCTTGCGTCTGAAGGATATTGTCTGGCTGTCTTCAGGGTTCGAGACGGCTCTTAACGAGTCTGTCAAGAACTGTAAGGCGCTTGCCCAGGCGGCCAAGCAGAAGGAGGTCGACCGCGTGGCCATGTCCGAGGCCATCTCGGCCTTTTGCCGGACCTTCGGCCTCGAAGACGTCCCCTCGGGCAGCTCCCCCCAGAGTCATCTGTGGGCCTTGGGCGACCACGTGCGTAGCAGACTCCGCGGGGCGCTGCATCACGGTGTTAGGTGGGCCTTCGCCGTCCTCGCTTCCCACTATGACGTGGATTTGGAGCGGGTCAGCGAGGGCTACTGCTTACCCGACAAAGAGGAGGCTGCCCTGTCCGAGGTCTGAAGGCTTGACGCGGCTGCCGAGGGCCCAGGCGCGGCATTGGCTTCCTTCTTCAAGGTGGAGATCCTTCCGCTTGTGTCGCCGTCCGAAGCCGGGCCAGATTCTGCCACGGGCGGTAACGACGCCGAGGGTGCTGCTCCTTCCCCTGCCGACACCTGAGCCTATAGGGAACAATTTGTTTTAAGTATGTGTATGTTTCTTGCGGCCGCTGAGGCCTAAACTTTTTTAGTGTTAGAGTATAAAGATGCGTTTTCTTTCCTCTTGTTTCGAACGTTAGGACTTGTTCGGTAGCAGAATCACTTATCCGAGCGTGAGTTACTTTTCGCGGAAGGTGATGAGTGAGGTATCCGTATCCCGGAGGCGTAGGAGTCCCTCGGCTCGGTCGGCCTTGCCGTTCAAGGTCTCTCTAGCTCGTTTTTAGGATTCCGTTATCGATATAGTCGAAAGGCACAAAAGTCGTTTTGGTAGAAAACTTTTCCGAGGAAAATTTTGACACAGAGGGGGTTCCCCCCTTCTAGCCCCCGAGGGAGGTTCGGTTTTTGCTAAGGCAAGGTCGATCCTCCCTTGATGGTTAGACTTTTTATTTATACATGTAAAGGGATCGAGATACATGAACGACTTGAAACACTTTAAGGGTAAAAGCGACGTAGCTATTCGATGTTCCAAGCGTTGCTGTAGACCTCGCCTTGATCGTTGGCCAGCTTGTATGTCTCGGGCTTCAAAATTTTGGCAATGATGAACGGCCCTTCCCAGGGAGGAGTAAGCTTGTGGCGCCCTCGGGCGTCTTGTCGTAGCCGAAGCACCAAATCTCCCACTTGGAAGCCTCTGGGCCGAATCCTTCGGGCGTGGTGGCGTCGCAGAGACTGCTGATACCGTGCCGAGTGTAGTAAGGCTACGTCCCGAGCCTCTTCTAGCTGGTCCAGTGAATCTTCTCGGCTGGTCTGGTTGTTTTGGTCATCGTATGCCTTTGTCCTCGGGGAACCGTATTCTAAGTCTGTGGGTAGGACGGCCTCGGCCCCATAGACTAGAAAAAACGGTGAGAAACCCGTGGCCCGGCTCGGCGTCGTCCTCAGACTCCAAACCACTGAGGGTAGCTCTTTTATCCACCGCTTGCCAAACTTGTTGAGGTCGTTGTAGATCCTCGATTATAGTCCCTGCAAAATCATGCCATTGGCGCGCTCCACCTGCCCGTTTGTCATTGGGTGAGCTACGGCGGCCCAGTCCACACGGATGTGGTGGCCTTCGCAGAAGTCTAGGAACTTTTTCCCAGTGAATTACGTGCCATTGTCAGTGATGATGGAGTTTGGGATCCCAAAGCGGTGGATGATATTTGTAAAGAACGCCACCGCCTGCTCGGACCCGATGCTGGTTAGGGGTTGGACTTCGATCCATTTGGAGAATTTGTCGATGGCGACCAGCAGGTGCGTGAAGCCTCCGGGTGCCTTCTGCAAGGGACCGACGAGGTCCAGACCCCATACAGCAAACGACCAAGTGATAGGTATTGTCTGTAGGGCCTGAGCGGGCAGGTGCGTCCGTCTCGTGTAGAATTGACACCATCGGCAGGAGCATACAATCCTAGTGGCGTCGGCCACTGCGGTTGGCCAGTAGAAACCTTGTCGGAAAGCGTTTCCTACGAGGGCTCGAGGTGCTGCGTGGTGACCGCAAGCCCCCGAGTGTATTTCTTGTAACAGCCCTCGTCCTTGGGCGACGGATATGCATCGTTGGAGAATGCCTGAGGGGCTGCGGTGGTACAACGCTTTTTCATCACCCAGTAAAACGAACGACTTGGCACGTTGAGCCAGTCACCGAGCTTCGGCCTTGTCGAGGGGCAGCTCTCCTCGGAGGAGATATTCCCGGTACGGGGTCCACCAGTTTAGGTTTGGTGTGACCCCACTCTGCTCTATCTCGACGCGCAGGGCCTCACCCTCGGCGGCCGAGGGTACCTCGGGCTGGACCGAGGTCTCCTCGGACTCGGGTGCATCGTTGAGTTTGACAGATGGTTGATATATATCCCTGGAGAAGACATTCGGGGGAACCGTCGTTCGTCCCGAGACTATTTTAGCCAGCTCATCCGCGGTCTCGTTGTACCGTCGAGCAACATGGTCGAGTTCCAGCCCGTAGAACTTATCTTCCAAGCGCCGAACTTCGTCGCAGTAGGCCTCCATTTTTTGATCGCGGCAGTGAGAGTTCTTCATGACTTGGTCAATAACGAGCTGCGAGTCGCCACGAGCATCGAGGCGCCGAACCCCTAGCTCGACGGCGATGCGCAATCCATTAACCAAGGCCTCGTACTCGGCCACGTTGTTTGACGTCGGAAAATGGAGGCGTATTACGTAGCGCACATGTTTCCCGAGGGGTGAGATGAAGAGCAAGCCAGCACCTGCTCCGGTTTTCATAAGCGACCCATCAAAGTACATGGTCCAAAGTTCGGCCTGGATTGGAGCTGTCGGCAATTGGGTGTCGACCCATTCAGCCAGGAAGTCTACCAAGACTTGAGATTTTATGGCCTTCCGAGGACGAATGAAAGTGTTTCCCCCATGAGTTCCACTGCCCATTTTGCTATCCTAATCGAGGCCTCCCGGCACTGGATGATCTCTCCCAGGGGGAAGGATGACACCACAGTCACCGGATGAGACTCGAAGTAGTGTCGCAGCTTTCGCCGTGTTAGAATCACCGCGTACAGTAGCTTCTGGATTTGTGGGTAGCGGATTTTGGTCTCGGATAGCACCTCGCTGATGAAGTAGACTGGCCTCTGGATGAGCAGTGCATGCCCCTCTTCTCGTCTCTCGACTACAACCGCAGCGCTGACCACCTGAGTGGTTGCGGCTACGTAAATCAAGAGATTCTCTCTCGCAATGGGGGGCACCAAGATGGGTGCATTAGTAAGAAGTGCCTTTAAGTTTCTGAGGGCTTCTTCGGCCTCGGGATTCCAAGTGAAGCGCTCGGCCTTTCTTAAGAGACGGTACAAGGGCAATCCTTTCTCGCCAAGGCGCGAGATGAAGCGGCTCAGAGCCGCAAGGCATCCCATGACCCTTTGTACTCCTTTTAAATCTTTGATGGGTCCCATGTTGGTGATGGCCGCGATTTTTTCCGGGTTGGCCTCGATGCCTCGTTCGGAGACGATGAACCCTAGGAGCATGCATCGGGGGACTCCGAAGACACACTTCTCTGGATTGAGTTTTACGCTCTTCGCTTATAGGCACCTAAATGTCACTTCAAGGTCAGAGAGGAGGTCGGAGGCTTTCCTTGTTTTGACAACGATGTTGTCGGGGACCATAATTAGGGGTACCCCCAAGACTCCTAATCTCAACTGGTAACCCCTATCAGCACAAAGGTGCAAAGGCCTGATGGGCGCAATTCAGGTAAAGGCTCCGTCCACTCAAGGGACACGATCTCACCTGGCCCGAGCCCAGCCTCGGGCGAAGACAGCCGACCCAGGAGGATTCACGTCTCGCCCGAGGGTCCCCTCAAGCAACGGGCACACCTTTGACTCGCCTGAGGCCCAGCTCGGGCAGGCTTCGCGGAGAAGCAGCCTTGGCCAGATCGCCACGCCAACCGACCGGATCGCAGGAGCATTCAATGCAAGGATCGCCTGACACCTTATCCTGACGCGTGCTCCTCAGTCGACAGAGCTGAAGTGACCGCAGTCACTTCGCCCCTCCACTGGCTGACCTGACAGGAAAACAGCGTCGTCTTCACTACTCCGACTGCTGTGCCACCCGTCAGGGTGAGGCTAACAGCCGCCAAGTCCGGCCTCAGGCGCCATAGGAAGCTCCGCCTCGCCCGACCCTAGGGCTCGGACTCAACCTCGACCTCGGACGACGGACTCCGCCTCGCCCGACCCTAGGGCTCGGACTCAACCTCGACCTCGGACGACGGACTCCGCCTCGCCCGACCCCAGGGCTCGGACTCAACCTCGACCTTAGACGACGGTCTCCGCCTCGCCCGACCCCAGGGCTCGGACTCAACCTCGACCTCGGACGACGGACTCCGCCTCTCCCGACCCCAGGGCTCGGACTCAACCTCGACCTCGGACGACGGTCTTCGCCTCGCCCGACCCTAGGGCTCGGACTCAGCCTCAACCTCGGAGGAGCCTCCGCCTCGCCCGACCTTAGGCTCAGACCGACCACGTCGCAGGGGGGCACATCATTACCCTACCCCTAGCTAGCTCAGGCTACGGGGAACAAGACCGGCGTCCCATCTGGCTCGTCCCGGTAAAACAAGTAATGATGGCACCCCGCATGCTCCATGACGACAGCGGTTCTCAGCCCCCTACGGAAGCAAGGAGATGTCAGCAAGGACACGACAGCTCCGACAGCTGTGTTCCTACAGGGCTCAAGCGCTCCTCCGACGGCCACGACATCACATGAACAGGGCACCAAAACCTCTCCGACAGCCACGTCGGCCTGTACATAGGACTCTGGCTTCCCTCTACTAGACACGTTAGCACATTGCTACACCCCCCATTGTACACCTGGGCCTTCTCCTTACATCTATAAAAGGAAGATCCAGGGCCCTCGTACGAGAGGGTGGCCGTGCGGGAGAACGAGCCGACGCACAAGGCTCTCGCTCTCTCTCTCTCCCTCGCAAACGCTTGTAACCCCCTACTGCAAGCGCATCCGCCCTGGGCGTAGGACAACACGAGGTCGTGGTTTCCCCTTACTGTTTTCCCCCTTGTGTTCTGTCTCGCGCCGACCCATCTGGGCTGGGACACGCAGCGACAATTTACTCGTCGGTCCAGGGACCCCCGGGGTCGAAACGCCGACAGTTGGCGCGCCAGGTAGGGGTCTGCTGCGTGTTGACGAACAGCTTCCCGTCAAGCTCCAGATGGGTAGTCTCCAGCAACCTCTCCAACCCGGGACGATGCTCCGTTTCGGGAGTCTCGAGTTCATGTCCCTCGACGGCAGCTACGACATGATACTCCTTCCTCCGCCGCGCGACAACGACAATGGCGGTCGTCAGCCCGCCCGCCGGCGGCGGAATCGACGACGTCTTCCCCACGTGGCGGAAGAGCAACATTCGGGTTTGTCCCGTCGCCTTCCCCGCCGACGGAGGAGGAGGCGGGGCAACCATGGCCAAGCAGGAGGCGACACCTCGTTGGCTGTCGAACGAGTCGACGGTACCGGTGCCCCAGCGGGGGATACGTCGGGCGTTGACCTCGCGTCTGAGACGAAGACGAGCGTCGTTTTCCCGCAACATGCCAACCCCAAGCAGACGGACGACGCCAGCACACTCGCGAAGGACTTGCTGAACGTTAGCCTCGTACCTGAGATAACAGTGCAGTCCGTCCCCGACGCGACTTCGTCACCATCTGTCGATCAGGAGGTACGATCCGTTTCCCATCCTGTGCCTTTTAGATTCAGCTTCGACCCACCAAGCGACCCCGCTTTGGTGGATGCTTTCATAAAGGCATATCCGAGCCTTCCGGGGTATCATATGTGGTCAACCTGGGACCGACTGATGGTCGTCTCGACCTACGGGCCCCCGGGTTCCGAGGAAGATGACGAGCCTGACTCTGGTTGGGATTTCTTCGGGCTCGGTGACCCCAGTGCCATGCGGGACTTCATGACCGTATGTGACTACTGCCTCTCCGATTGCTCCGATAGTAGCCACAGCCTCGGCGACGAGGACTGTGGCCCAAGTCGCGAATGTTTCCACGTCGATCTAGGGGGTCTCGACGAAGGCAACCACCTTGGTATGCCGGAGGACGGCGATCCCCCTAGGCCTGCGCCTTGCATTGACATCTTTCGGGAGCTAGCTGTGGTCCCAGTCCCTGCGGGGGGTCAGGATGCACAGCTCGAGCAAATCCGCGAGATGCAGGCCAGGCTCGACGAGGAAGCAGGACAACTTGTGTAGCTCCGGCAGAATATCGGGCAGGAGTGGGCAGGCCGAGCACCGGCCGGAGAAGCGCGTCATCTGGCCCAGGACGTCCAGCACCGCATCGCCGACGATGCCAGGGCAAGGCTACCCCCAGCTTCCAGTGGGGTTGGCCAGAACCTGGCTGCAGCGGCAATACTACTCCGAGTGATGCCAGAACCATCCACCACCGAGGGGCGGCGTATCCAGGGAGAGCTCAAGAATCTCCTGGAGGATGTCGCGGTCCAACGGGCCAAAAAGCTCTGCCTCCCGAAGGCAAGGGTACCCCCCGGAGCATCGCACCGCGACTTCCTGATTCATACGGGAAGCCTCGGTCCACACCAGGCGCACGCAGAACACGTCACCTGCGGCCCCAGGTCGCCTCGGCAACGAGCACCACCGCCACGACCGTCGAGCCCACCTCGACGGGAAGGTGCATCGAGGCTACCACCCCAGGCATGGGGGATTTCTTTTATTCATGGACTAGTACCTATTTGTCGGCGTTTCGAGACCGGGGGGTCCCTCGGGCCGACGAGTGAGTGCCGCGTGCCCCAGCCCAGATGGGTCGAGCGCATGGGCGAGCGCGAAGGGGGGAAGGAGCGAGGCGGCCGGAGACCGGCGTGAGAGAGGTGGGAATCCCGCGGCCTTCGTGTTCGTCCCGCGCCCAGGTCGGGTGCGCTTGCAGTAGGGGGTTACAAGCGTCCACGCGGGAGAGGGAAGCGAGCGGCCCCAAGAGAGCGCATGTCCTGTCCTCGTCCCCGCGCGGCCAACCTTCTCTAAGAGGGCCCTGGTCCTTCCTTTTATAGGCGTAAGGAGAGGATCCAGGTGTACAATGGGGGTGTAGCAGAGTGCTACGTGTCTAGCGGGGGAGAGCTAGTGCCCTAAGTACATGCCAATGTGGCAGCCGGAGAGATTTTGGCACCCAGCTAGTGTGATGTCGTGGCCGTCGGAGGAGCGACGGAGCCTGGCGGAGGGACAGCTGTCGGAGCGGTTGAGTCCTTGCTGACGTCCTCCTGCTTTCGTAAGAGAGCTGAGAGCCACCGTCGTCACAGAGCATGCGGGGCGCCATCATTGCCTATCTGGCGGAGCTAGCCAGATGGGACACCGGTCTTGTTCTCTGCGGCCCGAGTCAGCTCAGGGTAGGGTGATGATGGCGCTTCCTGTTGACGTGGCTGGCCTGCGCCCTAGGTTGGGCGACGTGGAGGCTCCTCCGAAGCCGAGGTCGAGTCTGTCTTCCATGGCCGAGGCCGAGTCTGAGCCCCTGGGTCGGGCGAGGCGGAGGTCGTTCGGCAGAGGCTAGGGCGGAGTCCGAGCCCTGGGGTCGGGCGAAGCGGAGTTCGTCGTCTTCTGGGGCTGAGCCCGAGTCCGAGCCCTGGGGTCGGGCGGAGTGGAGTTCGTCGTCTTCTAGGGCTGAGCCCGAGTCCGAGCCCTGGGTCGGGCGGAGCGGAGTTCGCCGTCTTCCGGGACTTAGCCCGAGTCCGAGCCCTGGGTCGGGCGGAGCGGAGTTCGCCGTCTTCCGGGACCTAGCCCGAGTCCGAGCCCCGGGTCGGGCGGAGCGGAGTTCGCCGTCTTCCGGGACTTAGCCCGAGTCCGAGCCCTGGGCCGGGCGAAGCGGAGTTCGCCGTCTTCCGGGACCTAGCCCGAGTCCGAGCCCTGGGTGGGGCGGAGCGGAGTTCGCCGTCTTCCGGGACTTAGCCCGAGTCCGAGCCCTGGGTCGGGCGGAGCGGAGCTTCCTATGGTGCCTTTGGCAGGGCCTGACTGCCTGTTAGTCTCACTCTGTCAAATGGCACTGCAGTCGGAGTGGCGCAGGCGGCGCTGTCCTTCTGTCAGGCCGGTTAGTGGAGCGGTGAAGTGACGGCGGTCACTTCGGCTCTGCCGGGGGGGCGTGCGTCAGGATAAAGGTGTCAGGCCACCTTTGCGTTAAATGCTCCTGCGATTCGGTCGGTTGGTGCGGCGATTTAGTCAGGGTTGCTTCTTAGCGAAGGCAGGGCCTCGGGCGAGCCGGAGATGTGTCCGCCGTCGGAGGGGGGCCTTGGGCGAGACAGAAATCCTCCGAGGTCGGCTGTCCTTGTCCGAGGCTAGGCTCGGGCGAGGCGTGATCGAGTCGCTCGAATGGACTGATCCCTGACTTAATCGCACCCATCAGGCCTTTGCAGCTTTATGCTGATGGGGGTTACCAGCTGAGAATTAGGAGTCTTGAGGGTACCCCTAATTATGGTCCCCGACAGTAGCCCCCGAGCCTCGAAGGGAGTGTTAGCACTCGCTTGGAGGCTTTCGTCGCACTTTTTTGCAAGGGGACCAGCCTTTCTCGGTTGCATTTTGTTCCGGTGGGTGCGCGCGAGCGCACCCGCCGGGTGTAGCCCTCGAGGCCTCGGAGGAGTGGTTTCACTCCTTCGAGGTCTTAATGCCTTGCGTAATGCTTCGGCTGGTCTGGTTGTTCCCTCATGCGAACTGGCCGTAGCCCGGGTGTACGGTCGGGGCCCAAGTTCTCGGGCTGGTATGTTGACGCTGTCAACGGTTCGGCCGGAGCCGGGTTTGCGAGAGCAGCCCCCGAGCCTCTGCACAGGGCGAGAGGGCGATCAGGGACAGACTCGGCTTTTTACATACGCCCCTGCGTCGCCTTTCCGCAAGGAGGAGGGGGGAAAGCGCCATGTTACCCTCGATGGGCGCTGAACATGGTGTCTCTGGTGAGCTGCAAGCGGGTAATCCGAGTGGACGTCCGTGCCCCGTTCGTTAGGGGTCGGCTAGGGGCCCGGAGGCATGCCCAAAAGTACCTGCGGGTGATCTGCCGGACCCGGTCCCCTGGCGACGGGGTCCGAGGGCTCGATGCCTCCCTCTGATGGGATTCCGTTACAAGATCGCTCCCGCTGGTCTCGGAAATGTCCTAGGGTACCTCGGGAGCGCAGCCCGAGCCTTGGTTATGTATCGAACGTACCCCTGGTCATCCCTCGCTCGGCGTCTGAGGCGGCTGTGAACCCTTCGGGGGCCAGCCTTCGAACCCCTGATCAGTAATGGGCGCGGAGCCCGGGTAGCCTGAGGCGGCCGTGGAACCCTTCGGGGGGCCGGCCTTCGAACCTCTGACCAGTAGTGGGTGTAGGGCCCACGCGATCTGAGGCGGCTGTTGAACCCTTCGGGGGGCCAGCCTTCGAACCTCTGATCAGTAGGGAGGCTCGGAGCCTGGTTCCTTCACGGGGAAGGATCCTTTTCGGGGTATCCCCCTTTCCCAGTCCCTGTTGCAAGAGATAGAGAAAGAGGAAAAAAGGAAAAGGATACAAAATTGAATGACGCGGCGTACCTTTTTTGGCGCGGTTATTACGGCGAAGGTGAAGCGTCACCCACTGCTCCTGCCAGAAGCGCCGCCTGTCCCGCCGCGGAGTTAATGCGACGGAGCGAGTGGTTGGCGGGGCGGCCGCTGTGCGTGCGCGAGCCGTTCGAGGAACGGATCACGAGCGCGTTGTCGTCACGCCGTGAGAGGGGGTTCTCTTGCTGCCCCCGGATGGGACGTGAGCTTGGCTGACGACGTGACCGCTGCTCCCGCCCGCCTGCCACCGTCATTACTGCCGGCCCACTTTTGGCCGCATTGACCGCCGCGTCAGGCTAGCGCTGCTGGGTCGTGCGCTGGGTCGCCTCGAGTCGCGGTATTGGTTCCGCAATCGAGGAGGCGCGGTGGTGGCGCAAGTGGCGGTGCAGTTGCTTGCATGCAGCATCCGACGCGCCGGTTGCATGACGCGTGGCCTGGGCCTCCATGCTGGCGTGTCGGGGGTCGGAGAAGCGTGTCCACTTGGCGCGGTTGCATGCCGCCTGCATGGCTGCCCGCCTCTTTCGCCCGTTGGTCTGGGCAAAAGTGGAGGGTCACTTGTTACCGCTGGGCGGTTGTGTGCACCACGCGCGGCGGTTTGGCTTCTTCTGCTCTGAGCCGGTTTGCATGACATGCGGGACCCAGCCCCCGCGCCGTAGGGGAGGGCCTTGGAGCGTGTTGGAGAAGACTCAGCCCGTGACGGTTGGGGGCGCAAGTAGGGAGAGTTGCCTTTAAAAGGAGGGCGACCCCTTTCAGAAGGCGACCATGTCTTCTCGCTCCCTTATGCATCGCGTCTTTCCACCTTCCAAGCCCCCGGATGGGGGATACCCGCCGTCTTTTCGCCTCATCATTGGAGGAACGCGACTCCGTGGGAGTTGGTACCTTTCAGCCATCGTTCGGCTTCAAGGATTTTCATCAGCCAGCCCGGCTGTACCCCCTCGCCGGCGGTCACTCGAGACGGTGACCACCAGCTCCTGGGTGGGGAGAAGCAAGCCGGGCTGCGATCTTGGTCCCACCCTCAGCTTCAAGGATGTTCATCATCCTCGCTGGGGTGGGGGCCGGGCTGAGCCGGCGCTCTACCTCCCGCGCGGGTTCGTGGGTTACCCTCTCCCGCGGCGTTCGAGGGAGAGGGCGCTCACTGGCCCTGCGGGCGGCCCGGACTTCGACAACGCGGGGCTGGTCGACGGCGGACGTCGTCACCTCTAGCGTGTCGGGCTCGTCGGCTTGGCTCTCGGCGGCCCCTTCTGCCGGAGGGCGGCTGCCGCGCCGCGTGCACGGGAGGACCGCTCCAGATGCCGCACGCTGCTAGGGCGGTGTTCGTGTTCTGGGGTGGTCCTGCCTTTGCACCGGCGTGGCATCTTCACGCGGAGGCCGGCGCCCCACTCGTCCGGGAGGATTTGAGTGGGGATCTGCCGGAGGGCTGATGGCCCCTACCGTCGGTGCCGAGGCGGAGGCGGCTCGAGAAGTCCCCGTCGCCGACGGGATCACCGCCACCATCCGCGCTTCGGGCCTCCGGCTCTTTGTACTTGTCCTCGCCCCTCGAGCGTCGGCGTGGGCGAGGGCAAGATTGCAGCAGCGCCCACCCTGAGGCCTGTGCTGCTGCAGTTCGGCCATCCGGAGCGGGGGTCGTTGTCGTCGTAGTTAGAGCGGGCGGCGGCGAGCCGCTCGTCAGTCTTTTGTTGCTCCGCAGGCCCACCCCTATCGAGTGGGGTTGTTCGTACCTGCAGAGGGGGAACCGGAGTTCCGTTTGTAATGGCACTTTGAATGCCAGTGTTTTTGTTCATTATGGCTGTCGAGGCCTGAACATGTATGTAATTTTGGCACGGAGCCGTGTTTTTCCTCATTTTCGAGCACTAAGACTCGCTTGTTGATTATCTGAACCGCTTCACCAAGCATGAGTCGCCCCGTGTCAAGGTGACGATTGAGGTATCCGTATCCTGGAGGCGTAGGAGTCCCTCGGCTCGGTCGGCCTTGTCGTCCGAGGCTTCTCTAGCTTAGTTAAAGGGACCCCTTGGCCGCTCTTCGACGAGCCGAGGCCGGGGGTAGCGATATCAGTATGAACAGAGGCGGAGTTGGTTCGAAAATGAAACCTGGTTGGCCGGAGCCTAGCCGGGTTGTCCGTTAGCGGGACCGACGCCGGAGTTGATCAGCCGAGGCCTCGGGTCGGGCTGGCGCCCTTGGAAGATGGTTGGCCGAGGCCCCAGGGGTAACCGGCCGAGCCGCCTGCTCGGGCCGAATTCCCGAAGAAGTCCCTGACAGCGATTGTCCGGGCGTGATGATGATGTCGTCCTCCACAGTGGGGATCCTTGGACCGCGTCGCCGTCCGAGGCTAGGTCGGACCTTGCTGAAGGTGTCGTCGATGCCGAGGGCGCTGCTACCCCCTTCCAGCGTCAAGACCCGAGCCTGCAGGATCAGAGTGTCTTGTAGCGTGTGCCTTCTGCGACCGCCGAGGCCAGAATACACACCCTTGCTGTGTTGTAAAGCTGCGTCTCCTTTCCTCTTGTTTCGAGTATCTGGACTTTTTTGTCGGTAACAGGGATGTTTGTGCGAGCGAGAGTTGCTTCTCGCGGAAGGTGATGAGTGAGGTATCCGTATCCCGGAGGCGTGGGAGTCCCTCGGCTCGGTCGGCCTTGCCGCTTACGCGCACTTTCACCCGTCCATGAGGCCCTGTCACCGACTCAGTCGAGAAGGATCGAAGGATCGCTTCGGCAGAAGAGCTTCCGAACATGAAGACTTGTTCGGTCCGCGGAATCACTTTATCCGAACGCGAGTTACTTATCGCAGAAGGTGATGAGTGAGGTATCCGTATCCCGGAGGCGTAGGAGTCCCTCGGCTCGGTCAGCCTTGGCTGCTTACGTGTACTCCGTCGTTTTTAGGATCCACTTTTCGAAGTAGTCAGAAAGCACGAAAGATATTCTGGCAGAAGAGATCTTTTTTCGAGGAAAATTTCAAACGCAGAGGGGGTTCCCTCCTTTTGGCCCCCGAGGGAGGGTCGGGCTTTGCCGAGGCGAGGCCGACCCTTCCTTGATGACTAAACTTTGCGTGGGTGCGAGGTATATGAACAACTTGAAAAACATCTTAAGGGTAGAAGCGACGTAGCTGTTGGATGTTCCAAGCATTGCCGTAGACCTCGCCTTGACTGTTGACCAGCTTGTACGTTCCGGGCTTCAGAACTTTGGCGATGACGAATGGCCCCTCCCAGGGGGGCGTGAGCTTGTGCCTCCCTCGGGCGTCTTGCCGCAGCCGAAGCACCAGGTCGCCCACCTGGAGGTCTCAGGGCCGGACCCCTCGGGCGTGGTAGCGTCGCAGGGACTGCTGGTACCGCGACGAGTGTAGTAAGGCCTTGTCCCGAGCCTCTTCCAGCTGGTCCAGCGAGTCTTCTCGGCTAGCTTGGTTGCTTTGATCGCTGTAGGCCCTCGTCCTCGGGGAGCCGTATTCCAGGTCAATGGGCAAGACGACCTCGGCCCCGTAGACCAGGAAGAACGGCGTGAAACCCGTGGCTCGGCTCGGCGTTGTCCTCAGGCTCCAGACCACCGAGGGGAGTTCCTTCATCCATCGCTTGCCGAACTTGTTGAGGTCTTTGCAAATCTGAGGCTTGAGCCCTTGTAGAATCATGCCATTGGCACGCTCTACTTGCCCATTCGACATGGGATGAGCCACGGCGGCCCAGTCCACCCGGATGTGGTGATCCTCGCAGAAGTCCAAGAATCTTCTGCCGGTGAACTGGGTACCGTTGTCGGTGATGATGGAGTTCGGGACCCCGAAGCGATGGATGATGTTGGTGAAGAACGTCACCACCTGCTTGGACCTGATGCTGTTCAGAGGTCGGACCTCGACCCACTTGGAGAATTTGTCGATGGCGACCAGCAGGTGCGTGTAGCCCCCGGGCGCCTTCTACAAGGGGCCGACGAGGTCCAGACCCCACACAGCAAAGGGCCAGGTGATGGGTATCGTCTGCAGAGCCTGAGTGGGCAGGTGGGTCTGCTTCGCATAGA
Organism: Zea mays; assembly: GCF_902167145.1. Classification (NCBI taxonomy): domain Eukaryota; kingdom Viridiplantae; phylum Streptophyta; class Magnoliopsida; order Poales; family Poaceae; genus Zea; species Zea mays. The sequence goes on along the minus strand of NC_050101.1, from coordinate 163,591,080 downwards.
ATTGACACCCTTCGCAGGTGCGGACAATTCTAGTGGCGTCAGCCACCACCGTTGGCCAGTAGAAGCCTTGCCGGAATGCATTCCCGACAAGGGCTCGAGGCGCTGCGTGATGGCCGCAAGCCCCCGAGTGTATCTCTTGCAGGAGTTCCTGACCTTCGGCGACGGAGATGCATCGCTGGAGGATGCCCGAGGGGCTGCGGTGGTAGAGCTCCTGCTCATCGCCCAGCAAGACGAACGACTTGGCGCGTCGCGCTACCCGCCGAGCCTCGGCTCGGTCGAGGGGTAGCTCTCCTTGGCGGAGATATTGCAGGTACGGGGTCTGCCAATTTCGATCAGGCGTGGCCCCGCTCCGTTCCTCCTCGATGCGCAATGCCTCGCCCTCGGAGGCCGAGGGTACCTCGGGCTGAACCGAGGGCGCCTCGGGCTGTGCCGAGGGTACCTCGGGCTGGACCGAGGGTACCTCGGGCTGGACCGAGGGTGCCTCAGGCTCGGGCGAGTCGTCGATCTTGACGGAGGGTTGATGCAGATCCTGGGAGAAGACGTCTGGGGGGAACCGTTGTTCGCCCCGAGGCGATTTTTGTCAGCTCGTCCGCAGTCTCGTTGTAGCGCCGAGCGATGTGGTTAAGCTCGAGCCCGTAGAACTTGTCTTCCAGGCGTCGAACCTCATCGCAGTAGGCCTCCATCTTCGGGTCGCGGCAGTGGGAGTTCTTCATGACTTGGTCGATGATGAGTTGCGAGTCACCGCGAGCGTCGAGGCGTCGGACCCCTAGCTCGATGGCGATCCGCAATCCGTTGACCAGAGCCTCGTACTCAGCCACATTGTTAGACGCCGGGAAATGGAGGCGTAGCACATAGCGTAGGTGTTTCCCGAGGTGCGAGATGAAGAGTAGGCCCGCGCCGGCTCCCGTCTTCATCAGCGACCCGTCGAAAAACATGGTCCAGAGCTCCGGTTGGATCGGAGCCATCGGTAGCTGGGTGTCGACCCATTCGGCTACGAAGTCCGCCAATACCTGGGACTTGATGGCCTTCCGAGGGGCGAACGAGATTGTCTCGCCCATGATTTCCACCGCCCACTTTGCAATCCTGCCCGAGGCCTCTCGGCACTGGATGATCTCCCCCAGGGGGAAGGATGACACCACAGTTGCCGGATGAGACTCGAAGTAGTGTCGCAACTTCCGCCTCGTCAGGATCACCGCATACAGCAGCTTCTGAACTTGTGGGTAGCGGATCTTGGTTTCGGACAGTACCTCGCTGACGAAGTAAACTGGCCTCTGAACGGGCAATGCATGCCCCTCTTCTCGCCTCTCAACCACAATCGCGGCGCTAACCACCTGAGTGGTCGCGGCTGTAACACCCCTGGTGTTACTGTAACTAAAACTTGAGCATAGCATCATAAGCATTGGCATTGCATATGTTTGATACACCTAGAATGCATTCACTAGGCAAAAATTTCAAACAAGTTGTATTGTTTTAATGTTTTTGCAAATGGAACCCTGGTTAAGGAACTTAACCCTAAATAGAGGTTAAAGGGGTAAAGCTTAACCTAAGGTGAGAAAACCTAAAGACTTTAGGGAAAGAGTCATAAAATATCCCTAAAAACAAAGTGGAGTCACATTTATACCCCTGGGATGCCAGAAACCCTAATTGGAACCCTGGAACTAAACCCTAGGGGCCTATGTGCAAAATTAGTCCACTTTTGGGCTAAAGTGCAAAAACCAAGCTAAATAAGTATTTTAAGTCATTTGGTTCACAAATATGTGGACTTGAAAGCCAAACCCTAAGTTTTGGACTTCAATGCAAAATGGACCTCATTTGAGTTCTATACTAAGTCTGAAATTCAGTGTTGAAGGCTCCACTTTGGGGCTTTGTAACTTTCAAAGCATAGGGTTTTTGCCCTAGGTCACCACATAAAAACTATAGAGCAAACTAAGGAGAACAACTTTGCTTAAGGTGGTAAGCATGGTTGTTAAGAGTATTTGAGAGATAACTAAGCTCAAAGTCGGGCTGTCAGTCCCTCCCTGAACTGAATTTCCAGGAGCAGTGTGATGGGATGAACTTTGAGCTCGATTTCGAATGGAATTTAGTGACTATTTGATAGTAAGCTTTGTGGCAAAGCTAAAGATTAACTTTAGCCCTATAACTTTGGTGCAGAGAGATGACCAAGTCGTAATGCAAAATTTTGAGAACAATGGCCCTAAACCGTGGCTGTCAGGTGCATTTGACTGAATTTTCCCCATGGTACAGTACACGGATCAGGATGCCAGATCGGACAGCTCAACGCCGGTGATCCCGCGCCGCGATCCGCGTCGCCGTTGCGATTCGTGCGTCGTGGGTTGCAGATAGCTCATAAGGGTAGGAAATAACGCGACGTGGGTGAACTCCGGTCACTATTCTACTCCGGCCGCCGTACCAAGCTTGGATCACGACCACTTCGGATAAGCTCGTCGGAGTTAGCCACTTCGTGACCGTGCGCCACGTGCCTCGGTGGTTTACCACGTCGCAGTAGTTCCCCTTGTGCATATCCGGTGATCGCCGGTGACCCCGCCACGGTGACAGCCACCTATTCCTTGCAACAGTATTCTTTTCACTCTCCGACCGCCACCGCGCCATCCGAAATTCACCGGCCACCGCCCTTGGAGCCTATAAATTGAGGGCGGGGATAGTTGCGCCATGTAATCGTCAAGCTATAGCACCCACTCTCATCTCCAATCGTTCCCCGTAGCTCCCCAATTTGGGATTACCCCCAAATCGATCGAAGAACGCCGCGAAACCAAGCTCGCCGTGGTCAGCTCAATTCGGGTCAGCTCCTCCCCTCTGCTCCCTTGTTTAAGCATTCACATACATCGGTAATACTCGCCAACCCATCCAATTGAATTAGGAGCCCACTCGTCGCCAGGAACGCGTTCATCCACCCGCAACATCCATGGTCGTCGTGGCCAGTGCAAACCATAGGGTCATTAGTGAAATTAGGTTGGGGAAATGGCTCGGGATAGGTCCGCTGTGATGCCCACCGCTCGGGAGCGTCGATCTTGGCCCCCTCCGGCCGGTATAGCTCGTCGGTGTCGAGCTCTGGTGTGTTGCTCGCCGTCGGGGGCTAGCACGGTGAAGAAATAGAACCTTAGGGGCTTATCTGTAATCTGTCAGCGACACAGTGCCACAGTGAAAGGGCTCGTTCGCTGTTAGACAAAAACGCGAGGGCCTCTATGCAAGTCTGCCAGCGCGGGCGGGCGCGCGCGGGCGCTTTCCCCTCTGAACTGGGCCGTCTGGGCTGAAACCAGCCCATTACTGTTGAAGCTTTTTCCTTTTTCTTTTTCAGCAGAGCTTTAGAAATCTGTTAAAAATGGTAGAAAAATAGTAAAATTGTGAAACCAATTTTCCTAGGCTTGTTATTTTCCCTAGAATTTAATAAAAATAATTTTGTGATTTTTAGTGGAAATAAGAAATTTTAGGGTATTTAAAGTGGTTAAAAGTAATAGTTATGGATTTTTAGAAAATAAAAGGTAAGTCCATAAATGCCCAAACTTTTTATGAGAACTTAAAACAATAAATAGAAGCCTTGGGTAGAGTTTGAATTGATTTGGACCATGTTTGATAACTAGAACCCAAAAACCATTCCCCCTGCCCTGTGAACTCCTTTACCGACTCCGGAAACCCTAAGTTCTCGGAGTTCCGTGAAGGAAAGTTGTACTCAAGACTTAGATAATAAATCTTTATTATCTTTGCACTCTCATGCGCATTACATGGCATTCATTCTTATATATGTATATGTATGGTTATGATTAGAACGTGAAGAAGAGATAGAAGTCACCGAAGAAAGGACACCACCACCTTCGGATTCTCAAGCAGGCAACTGCTTCTACTTCGATATTTGCGGATCCGAACCCGACTCACCTGTTAACGAAGGCAAGCCCCGGTGCATTTGCCACCTCCCTTGATGTTTTTAAAATCTTTCTCACTTGCTTGCTGCATTAGGTGATAGGAGTTGATTGATTAAACAATTCCTGCATTACCTTCCTTGATCTTGATTACCCTCCTTGAAACCCTGTTTTTACAAAAAGGTTTTACTATGCTTAGTATTGCTTAGAAAAACAAAAGGATTTGTTTACAAAAGATGTTTGGCAAAGTGGGAGGGTTGTTTTCGAAAATAAAACTTGATGGTGAATCCATCACGGCCGTGATGGATTCAACATCGGAAAAGATGTACCTCTGCCAGGTACCAAGTTTTTGGGTTAAAAAAAAGATTAAGCTGAGACCGGGCGGGTGACTTGCACGAGAAGAGAGTCTCGGTGTAGTGTCTCCGTCTGAGTCGATTAAGGACCTTGTCGATGTAGGCTTGATGATCGAGGACCCTTTAACTGGTCACATGCCTCGTCATGGGTAAGCCTTGCCTCGGACAGACTAAGGCCAGAATAAGATAACACGAAATGGGCGTGGAGCGGTGGCGAGAGTAGCGTGTACCCTCCGTGGCAAGAGGTTGGACGGTGGTGTATCTGTGCTCTCGGTTTGCGTGAACCTGATCTGGTCTTAAGAACCCCGGTGGCGGGTTGACATATGCAAGGGTTAAGTGCTACATATGTCGTGTGATTGGAGATCCTCAGCTGAGTATAATCGATTCGGATCGCCGTACCTTCGCGGTTATGAAGACTTGGTCACTGACCTACACGTAGCATTCCACTAAAGATGATGGGTTTGTGTTAAGAAATTGGCTAGTGCAGGACCAGTGGTTGAACTAGGGTAGAAAGAACTCTAGTTACAGGTAATTCTACTTAACTTGACAAATAAAACTGGATTTTAAGGATCCACTTTAGTAAGCATTTCTGCAAAACAGAGTCTTTGATTATTGAAAAGCCTTACCTTGACTCCCATATAACCAGCATACCCTTGAGAGTCTTTTCTTTAGTCGGGTAAGACTTGCTGAGTAATTCCATACTCAGGGTTTATCCCTTCGTTGTTTTTAGGTGAGGAAGTAGCAGATTTCTGCTGCTTCTGTGCCAAGGTGGTTCCCATGGAAGAAAAACAAGACTGAAGTGCGGGAGGACTTGGTCCTCCATATAGAGCTTTTACTTAAAACTTATCGGGAGGAGTTTTTGCCTCCCTTTGTTTGTATAATATTACTTCTCAGCACTCACTTTTAGTTCTGGTCTGTAATAAAACAACTTGAGCTTGCTTTTAAATAAATGTAAGTTATGTAATCGCTTCCGCAATTCGTTATCTCCGATGTTCTGTAATGTCTGCAAGACGGGTGAATCGTTCCTGGTGAGGTAAGAAAAGATACCGAGCTTGTCAAGTAGTTCAGGGGCACCTACAGGGTTGTCTGAGGTCCGTTGGACAAGGACAACTGTAGGTGGGCCTAATTACTTGGGAGGTTCCGTCACAGCTGGTATCGGAGCGTAGCCCTTCTTGGCAGATATTATGAGGCATCTTCAAAAGATTTTCAAAAGTCTTACCTAAAAACTCTTTTCTCTTCTTACCTAAGTATTTTGAAGAGTCTATCTTAAAGACCAGATAGGAAGAGTGCAATGTATAGAAGGTTGAATCGACTAAGGTTGATTCTGTACTTACACATGCATCATGCTAAGAATTATACTAATAACATTTTCCCCCTTAGTAAGATGCTGCCACGTACAAGGCTAACGGCACGCAAGTCCACTGGACCAATTGGAGTACCCCGGCATCAACTGGCCCCTCGACATGAAAGCAGTAGCAGTGGGAGTAATGACCCCATAGGAGATCTTGAAGCCCGAGTGAGTCGACTTCAAGCAGCGCTGCAACACAGGACCGATGCTTGGGTCGCAGACGGAGATAGAATCAATGAACTAAGAAGGGACATCCGTCACCTGCAGGATCAACTTGCTGATCGGGACTTAGCACTTGACTAGGCAGTACAGTCCCGTTTGCTGGCATGTGCTAAGGAAGCAAGGGCTCAGGCCCGAATTAAGGAACTTAGCTCAACTGTCGATGACCTGCAGATCTATTGCAATACGTTGCATGAGGAAGTCCATGTACTATACTCACAATTACACCCTAGTGTACCTGCACACCCTACTGAGGCGGAAGCCGGACCCTCTCACGTTGCGGGACGCGCGCTGGGTGGGGAGTTAGACCTTTTTGAGCCCCCTCCTTCCTTGAGGTTGGTTGACGTCTAGACTCCCACACCTGACGATGAGGCCGCCAAGAGTAATGGGAAGCAGGAATAATGGTGTAATAGAAGTAGAGTAGTGTATTGTAGACTGTAGGTTGAACTTTTGTATAATGGGTAATGTATCCTGTTATGTAATATCGAGTCTGTATCATTACTTTTTATAGTAATGTAAAATGGAAGGTTTCTCTGGCATATTATGTTTATTTCAAATGTTCTTTGCCACAGATGCCGACCAGGACTCGAGGACAGGACGCAGCAGGAACTTCTGGGGGAAGGGATGTTACCCCAAACCCACCTCCGGTTCCTCCCACATTGGCCGAGGCGATTGCCGCCTTGGTAAATGCCACCGCAGACAATACCCGCTTTCTTAGGGAAATGGCGGGTCAACAGCAATTCCAGCAGCAGGCAGGAAGGGGTTATCAGCAAGGCCCCCGCGAAACTACTTATTTGGATTTCTCGGAAACCCGTCCACCACTATTTGTGAAAGCTGAAGATCCACTAGAAGCCGACGAGTGGATACGGGTTATTGAACAAAAGTTTGGTCTTCTCCGTTGTTCAGAGACGCAGAAGCCGTTATTCGCAGCACAACAACTACGTGGTCCTGCCAGTACCTGGTGGGGAAATTTCGTGGCCGTTCAGCCGGCCAATCATCAGGTTACCTGGGAGGAATTTAAAGCAGCCTTCCGTGAGCACTACATACCCGAAGGAGTGCTGCATATGAAACAAGAAGAATTTATGAAGTTAAAACAAGGAGGAGATACCGTTAATCAATATCTCAACAAGTTTAATCACCTGTCACAATATGCCATCGACCAGGTGAGTACTGATTTAAAGAAGAAGAACTGTTTTATGAGAGGACTCAATGATCGGCTACAGAGGAAGATGGCTGCTTGTATTGACTTGACGTATGGAAAGGCTGTCAGCACAGCCTTATCTGTTGAAGCAAAATACGCAAGTTCCGGGAAGAATAAGGGATTCAGTGGTGAGAGGCCTAATCAGGGCCAGGCGAAGAGGCAACGGTTTGTGATCCGACCTTCAAGCCAAAATCGCACTTTTTCTCGTCCACCCTCATTCCCTTTCAAACAGCCAATCATTATTCGCCCCAACAATACCCCCACTACCCCAAATCAGCCGGGTGCCCCAGGCACTCGATTCCCTGCCTTGCCTAGCTCTTCAACTGGGTGTTTCAATTGCGGCAAGTCGGGACATTTCATCAAAGACTACCCATATCCTAAGCAAAATCAATCAAATGTTCCGCAAGGATCTAGGAGATCAGCTCAGCCCAAAGGAAATACTGTGGGGAAAAATACAAAGAAGACGGGGCGTGTATATTACACCCAAGTGGCCACTACACCGGAAGGAGAGCCGGTGATGATGGGTATGTTTCCCGTGGCCAGTCACCCTGCAATTATTCTTTTTGATTCTGGTGCTTCGCATACATTCATTAGCAAGAAATTTGTGGAGCAACATCACATTGCATGCCATGAATCAAAAGAGGGATTTAAAATTCATTCACCTGGGGGACACATTTTACTAGAGAAGTGGCCTATGAAGTGCCAGTAACAATGGCCGGACGGAACTTTCCTGCTAACATGATTGTTCTGAAAGGCCAGGATATAGATGTAATTTTGGGTATGAATTGGTTAACCCAACACAAGGCAATTCTCAACACTAAATTCAGAACCGTCAGGTTGAGTTATAATCAAGAAGAGATTCTTTTGTCTCTCCCCGTAACCAATCCAGCCAAAGCTCCTGGTAGAGTATATGAAGCCATTGTACCGAAGATCAAGAACATTCCGGTAGTATGTGAGTTTCCAGATGTATTTCCGGAAGATTTGCCTGGACTGCCCCCTGAAAGAGATGTAGAATTCGTAATTGAGCTAAAGCCCGGTACGGCTCCCATCTCCCGAAGATCGTACCGTATGCCCCCTAATGAGTTGGCGGAATTGAAGATTCAATTACAAGATCTACTGAATAAGGGATTCATCCGGCCAAGCTCGTCCCCATGGGGTTGCCCCGCCATTTTTGTTAAGAAGAAGGATCAAACCTTGCGAATGTGCGTGGATTATCGACCCCTGAATGAGGTCACCATCAAGAATAAGTACCCTCTTCCAAGGATCGACATCTTATTTGATCAACTGACTGGGGCGAGGGTATTTTCCAAAATTGATCTCAGGTCGGGCTATCACCAAATCCGTATTCGGCCCGAGGATATACCGAAGACCGCGTTTACTACGAGGTACGGATTGTTTGAATACCTGGTAATGTCTTTCGGGCTCACAAATGCTCCTGCCCACTTCACCTATTTGATGAACTCGGTGTTCATGCCCGAGTTGGACAAGTTCGTGGTGGTCTTCATTGACGATATCTTGATATATTCTAAGAATGAAGAGGACCATGCTCAGCATCTACGGATTGTATTGACGCGCCTGAGGGAACATCAGCTATATGCCAAGTTCAGCAAGTGCGCGTTCTGGCTGGAGGAAATTCAATTTTTGGGGCACGTGTTATCGGCTAAAGGAATTGCGGTAGATCCTAGCAAGGTCAAAGATATTCTGGAGTGGAAACCCCCAACCACTGTTCACCAAGTCCGGAGTTTTCTTGGACTAGCTGGGTATTATCGCAGATTCATACCAGATTTTTCTAAGCTTGTGAAGCCAATCACAAGTTTATTGAAGAATGACATTAAGTTCAATTGGTCTTCTACGTGTAATGAAGCCTTTGAGCAATTGAAGACATTATTAACCACTGCTCCGGTATTAGCTCAACCGGACATCACTAAGCCTTTTGACGTATATTGTGATGCGTCAGGCAGTGGACTCGGCTGTGTATTAATGCAAGAGGGCCGAGTAATTGCGTATGCTTCAAGGCAGTTGCGCCGACATCAGGAGCATTACCCAACTCATGATCTGGAGCTAGCTGCTGTGGTTCATGCCCTGAAGATTTGGCGTCACTATCTGCTGGGAAATATCTGTCACATATATACAGATCATAAAAGTTTGAAGTATATTTTCACCCAGTCAGAATTAAATATGAGACAAAGACGATGGCTTGAGCTTATCAAGGACTATGAACTGGAAATCCATTATCACCCAGGCAAAGCCAATGTGGTGGCAGATGCACTGAGCCGTAAGGCTTCCTGCCACTGTCTTATGGTGAAAACCTCGGATAACACTTTGTGTCAAGAGATGGAAAAGCTAAACCTGGGGATAATCCAACAAGGGACTCTAAATCAGCTAAAGCTTGAGTCAATCATTTTGCAAAGGATAATTGATGCTCAAAAGGATAATCTGGGTATGAAGCACATACGAGAGAAGATAAGGGCTGGAGTAGCCAAATGTTTCAAGGAAGACGATCAAGGTGTGTTATGGTTTAAAAACCGCATAATAGTGCCAAAGAATGAAGAACTCCGCCAGCAAATCTTAGATGAAGCGCATCTTAGTCGCTATTCTATTCATCCGGGAAGCACTAAGATGTATCATGATCTAAAGCAGCACTACTAGTGGACGAAGATGAAAATTGAAATTGCACGTTATGTGGCTAGGTGTGACACTTGCAGACGTGTCAAGGCCATACACATGAAAACTGCTGGTCCATTACAGTCTTTGCCAATACCAACATGGAAATGGGAAGACATCAGTATGGACTTTATTGTGGGATTGCCCAGGACCGCAAAGGGATATGACTCTATTTGGGTAATTGTTGATCGACTTACAAAGATTGCTCACTTTCTACCGGTCAAAACATATTATCCGGTACTTACCTATGCGGAGTTGTACATTGCCCGTATTCTCAGTTTGCATGGTGTCCCAAAGACTATAGTGTCGGATCGTGGACCACAATTTGTATCCAAATTCTGGGAAGAACTTCATAAATCCCTGGGTACTAAGTTACTCCACAGTTCGGCCTATCATCCTCAAACCAGTGGACAGACTGAGAGAGTGAACCAAATACTTGAAGATATGCTGCGGGCATGTGTTCTGGACTTCTCACAGAAATGGGATGAATGTTTGCCTTTGGCGGAGTTTTCATATAATAATAGCTATCAAGAAAGTATCAAGATGGCACCCTTTGAAGCTTTATATGGACGTCGATGTCGTACTCCGCTAAATTGGTCTGAACCTGGTGAAAGATGCTTCTTTAGGCCTGATATGGTGAAAGAGGCCGAGGATAAGGTTCAGAAAATTATCCATAATATGAAGAAAGCACAAGCTCGTCAGAAGAGTTATGCAGACACACGGCGAATGCCCTTATATTTCCTGGAAGGAGACTATGTCTATCTGAAAGTCTCACCAATGAAAGGAGTATCGCGTTTTGGGGTTAAAGGGAAGCTTGCACCCAGGTACATTGGTCCATTCCTGGTGCTTGAGCAATGTGGACCAGTGGCATACCGACTCCAACTACCCGAAACCTTGTCTGCTGTGCATAATGTGTTCCATGTGTCACAATTGAAGAAGTGTCTTCGGATTCCCGATCGAACTATTGAAGTAACTGATGTTGTCCTTGAGCCGGACTTGACATATTCTGAGCATCCTATTCGAGTCTTGGATCAAAAGGACAGGGTTACCCGGAGAAAAACTCTCAAGTTTTATAAGATACAGTGGAACCAGCATTCTGAAGATGAGGCTACATGGGAAACTCAAGACTTTTTAGATAAGAATTTCCCAGGCTTTTTAGCCTCTTGTAAATTGTAAAGCCTGTATAGCTGTGTAATAAAGAAGTGACCCCCCACATCACCCCTGCCTTGTACCAGAAATAAGGAAATGAAAGTATTCCGTGTTTCCTTTTCCATTACTTACCCTAGGACTTTTAATCTCGGGACGAGATTCTTTTATGGGGGGAAGGATGTAACACCCCTGGTGTTACTGTAACTAAAACTTGAGCATAGCATCATAAGCATTGGCATTGCATATGTTTGATACACCTAGAATGCATTCACTAGGCAAAAATTTCAAACAAGTTGTATTGTTTTAATATTTTTGCAAATGGAACCCTGGTTAAGGAACTTAACCCTAAATAGAGGTTAAAGGGGTAAAGCTTAACCTAAGGTGAGAAAACCTAAAGACTTTAGGGAAAGAGTCATAAAATATCCCTAAAAACAAAGTGGAGTCACATTTATACCCCTGGGATGCCAGAAACCCTAATTGGAACCCTGGAACTAAACCCTAGGGGCCTATGTGCAAAATTAGTCCACTTTTGGGCTAAAGTGCAAAAACCAAGCTAAATAAGTATTTTAAGTCATTTGGTTCACAAATATGTGGACTTGAAAGCCAAACCCTAAGTTTTGGACTTCAATGCAAAATGGACCTCATTTGAGTTCTATACTAAGTCTGAAATTTAGTGTTGAAGGCTCCACTTTGGGGCTTTGTAACTTTCAAAGCATAGGGTTTTTGCCCTAGGTCACCACATAAAAACTATAGAGCAAACTAAGGAGAACAACTTTGCTTAAGGTGGTAAGCATGGTTGTTAAGAGTATTTGAGAGATAACTAAGCTCAAAGTCGGGCTGTCAGTCCCTCCCTGAACTGAATTTCCAGGAGCAGTGTGATGGGATGAACTTTGAGCTCGATTTCGAATGGAATTTAGTGACTATTTGATAGTAAGCTTTGTGGCAAAGTTAAAGATTAACTTTAGCCCTATAACTTTGGTGCAGAGAGATGACCAAGTCGTAATGCAAAATTTTGAGAACAATGGCCCTAAACCGTGGCTGTCAGGTGCATTGGACTGAATTTTCCCCATGGTACAGTACACGGATCAGGATGCCAGATCGGACAGCTCAACGCCGGTGATCCCGCGCCGCGATCCGCGTCGCCGTTGCGATTCGTGCGTCGTGGGTTGCAGATAGCTCATAAGGGTAGGAAATAACGCGGCGTGGGTGAACTCCGGTCACTATTCTACTCCGGCCGCCGTACCAAGTGTAACACCCCTGGTGTTACTATAACTAAAACTTGAGCATGGCATCATGAGCATGGGCATTGCATATGTTTGACACACCTAGAGTGCATCCACTAGGCAAAAATTTCAAACAAGTTGTATTGTTTTAATGTTTTACAAATAGGACCCTGGTTAAAGGACTTAACCCTAAATAGTGATTAAAGGGGTAAAACTTAACTTAAGTTGAGAAAACCTAAAAGCTTTAGGGTAAAAGTCATAAAATGACCCCAACAATAAAGTTGAATCACATTTATACCTCTGGGATCCCAGAAACCCTACTTGGAACCCTGGGAAACCCTGAAACCAAACCCTAGGGACCTAAGTGTAAAATTAGTCCACTTTTGGGCTAAAGTGCAAAAACCAAGTCAAATAAGTATTTTAAGTTATTTGGGTCACTTATATGAGAATTTGCAATCCAAAACTTGGGATTTGGACTTAAGTGCAAAAGTGCCCCACTTAACCTTTTTGGGGTTAAGTCTGGATTTTAGTGACATTGGCTCAACTTTGGGGCTTTGTAACTTACAAAGTATAGGGTTTTTACCCTAGGTCACCACATCAAAGTTGAAGACCCATTATAGGAGAACAACTTTGCTTAAGGTTGCGAGCTTAGTTGTTAAGAAGAATTTAGAGAAAACCAAGCCTAAAGTTGGGCTGTCAGGCTGTTATGTCTGAATTTTCAGACTAGCAGTGAACTGACCTCGACTTCAAGCTAGGTTTTGAGCATGATCTAGTGCTCAACTCAGCCTAATCCCTATAATCGAATTGTAGCTGGTCTGTAGCTTTAAAACTTTGCTACAGAGAGTGGAATGAGTTACTAGAGAAATTTTAGAGAGATTTGGTCCTAAACTGTGGCTGTCAGGTGCACTGATGAGCGTATGGCCATGGTACAGTGACCCCCAACAACTGTTCACCAAGTCCGGAGTTTTCTTGGACTAGCTGGGTATTATCGCAGATTCATACCAGATTTTTCTAAGCTTGTGAAGCCAATCACAAGTTTATTGAAGAATGACACTAAGTTCAATTGGTCTTCTAAGTGCAATGAAGCCTTTGAGCAACTGAAGACACTATTGACCACTGCTCCGGTTTTGGCTCAACCGGACATCACTAAACCTTTTGATGTATATTGTGATGCATCTGGCAGTGGGCTCGGCTGTGTACTGATGCAAGAGGGCCGAGTGATTGCGTATGCTTCAAGGCAGTTGCGCCGGCATGAGGAGCACTATCCAACTCATGATCTGGAGCTAGCTGATGTGGTTCATGCCCTAAAGATTTGGCGTCATTATCTGCTGGGTAATATCTGTCACATATATACAGATCATAAAAGTTTGAAGTACATCTTTACCCAGTCAGAGTTAAATATGAGGCAAAGACGATGGCTTGAGCTCATTAAAGACTATGAACTGGAAATCCATTATCACCCAGGCAAGGCCAATGTGGTGGCAGATGCATTGAGTCGTAAGACTTCCTGCCACTGTCTTATGGCGAAGACTTCCGAGAACACTTTATGTCAAGAAATGGAAAAGTTAAACCTGGGGATAATCCAGCAAGGGACTCTGAATCAACTAAAGCTTGAGTCAACCATTTTGCAAAAGATAATTGATGCTCAAAGGGATAATCTGGGCATGAAGCACATACGAGAGAAAATAAGGGCTGGAACAGCCAAATGTTTCAAGGAAGATGATCAAGGTGTGTTATGGTTTAACAACCGCATAGTAGTGCCAAAGGATGAAGAACTCCGCCAGCAAATCTTAGATGAAGCGCATCTTAGTCGCTATTCTATTCATCCGGGAAGCACTAAGATGTACCAAGATTTAAAGCAACATTACTGGTGGACGAAGATGAAAATTGAAATTGCACGCTATGTGGCTAAGTGTGACACTTGCAGACGTGTCAAAGCCATACACATGAAAACTGCTGGTCCATTGCAATCTTTGCCAATCCCAACATGGAAATGGGAAGACATAAGCATGGACTTCATTGTAGGATTGCCCAGGACCGCAAAAGGGTATGACTCTATCTGGGTGATTGTTGATCGACTTACAAAGGTTGCTCATTTTCTGCCGGTCAAGACATATTACCCGGTACTTACCTATGCAGAGTTATACATTGCCCGTATTCTCAGTTTACATGGTGTTCCAAAGACCATAGTGTCGGATCGTGGACCTCAGTTCGTATCCAAATTTTGGGAAGAACTTCATAAATCCCTGGGAACTAAGTTACTCCACAGTTCGGCCTATCATCCTCAAACCAGTGGACAGACTGAGAGAGTGAATCAGATACTCGAGGATATGTTGCGGGCATGTGTCCTGGATTTCTCGCAGAAATGGGATGAATGTTTACCTTTGGCGGAGTTTTCATACAATAACAGTTATCAGGAAAGTATCAAGATGGCACCTTTTGAAGCTTTATATGGGCGACGATGTCGAGCTCCGCTAAATTGGTCTGAACCTGGAGAAAGATACTTCTTTAGACCTGATATGGTGAAAGAGGTTGAAGAAAAGGTTCAGAGAATTATCCATAATATGAAGAAAGCTCAAGCACGGCAAAAGAGTTATGCAGACAAACGGCGAATGCCCTTATACTTCTTAGAAGGAGACTACGTCTACTTAAAGGTTTCACCAATGAAAGGCGTATCGCGTTTTGGGATTAAAGGAAAACTTGCACCCAGGTACATTGGTCCATTCCTGGTACTTCAGCAATGTGGACCAGTGGCATACCGACTTCAGCTCCCCGAAACATTGTCTGCTGTGCATAATGTGTTCCACGTGTCGCAATTGAAGAAGTGTCTTCGGATTCCCGATCGAACCATTGAAGTGACTGATGTTGTCCTGGAACCAGATTTAACGTACTCGGAACATCCTATTCGAGTTCTGGATCAAAAGGACAGGGTTACCCGGAGAAAGACTCTTAAGTTTTATAAGAAACAGTGGAACCAGCATTCGGAAGATGAGGCTACATGGGAAACCCAAGACTTCTTAGATAAGAATTTCCCAAGCTTTCTAGCCTCTTGTAAGTTGTAAAGTTTGTATAGCTGTGTAATAAAGGAATAAACCCCCACACCACCCCTGCCTTGTACCAAAAATAAGGAAATAAAAATGCGACACATTTCCTTTTCCATTACTCACCCTAGGATTTTAAATCTCGGGACGAGATTCTTTTATGGGGAAAGGATGTAACACCCCTGGTGTTACTATAACTAAAACTTGAGCATGGCATCATGAGCATGGGCATTGCATATGTTTGACACACCTAGAGTGCATCCACTAGGCAAAAATTTCAAACAAGTTGTATTGTTTTAATGTTTTACAAATAGGACCCTGGTTAAAGGACTTAACCCTAAATAGTGATTAAAGGGGTAAAACTTAACTTAAGTTGAGAAAACCTAAAAGCTTTAGGGTAAAAGTCATAAAATGACCCCAACAATAAAGTTGAATCACATTTATACCTCTGGGATCCCAGAAACCCTACTTGGAACCCTGGGAAACCCTGAAACCAAACCCTAGGGACCTAAGTGTAAAATTAGTCCACTTTTGGGCTAAAGTGCAAAAACCAAGTCAAATAAGTATTTTAAGTTATTTGGGTCACTTATATGAGAATTTGCAATCCAAAACTTGGGATTTGGACTTAAGTGCAAAAGTGCCCCACTTAACCTTTTTGGGGTTAAGTCTGGATTTTAGTGACATTGGCTCAACTTTGGGGCTTTGTAACTTACAAAGTATAGGGTTTTTACCCTAGGTCACCACATCAAAGTTGAAGACCCATTATAGGAGAACAACTTTGCTTAAGGTTGCGAGCTTAGTTGTTAAGAAGAATTTAGAGAAAACCAAGCCTAAAGTTGGGCTGTCAGGCTGTTATGTCTGAATTTTCAGACTAGCAGTGAACTGACCTCGACTTCAAGCTAGGTTTTGAGCATGATCCAGTGCTCAACTCAGCCTAATCCCTATAATCGAATTGTAGCTGGTCTGTAGCTTTAAAACTTTGCTACAGAGAGTGGAATGAGTTACTAGAGAAATTTTAGAGAGATTTGGTCCTAAACTGTGGCTGTCAGGTGCACTGATGAGCGTATGGCCATGGTACAGTGACCGGTAAACTGAAGAAGATCGGGTTCGTGCTCATCGCCGATAGCCGTCGCCGTCGATCGTCGTTCGCCGAGATTCGTGCTCTGTGGTCCTTGGATAAGCGTAGCTTGGTAAAGATCTTTACCGCCGGTGAGCTGGTCACCACTCCGACGACCCCCCCCTGTCTTCCTTCTGCTTTGCGGCTGGCGATAAGTTCGCCGTCGACCGCTGCTGCCCGACCGTGCGCCGCGTGGCCTAGCCGGTTCACAGCACCGCCGTAACGCCCTATGGCTGTCCCATTATCGCCGAGAGAGTTGCCACGGCGGTGGACACGTATTCACCGCGGCCAACACTTCTTCCTCACCTCCGACCGCCGCGCGTCCTCCTCAAATTCACCGGCCACCGCTCCCGGCGCCTATAAATTGAGGGCGGGGATAGTTGCGCCATATAGTCGTGAAGCTGTAGCACCCGCTTCCACACTCGATCGCCCACCAGCTCGCCTGAATTGCTCGTTGCCCCCAAACTGGTTTTCCGCCGCCGTGAATCAAGCTCACCGTCGCCAGCCCAACTCCGGTCAGTTCCCACCCTTTGCTTCCTCGTTTGAGCATTCTCATGCCTCAGTGATGCTCCCCGACCCCTTTAATTGAACTAGACCAACGCCCATCGCCGGGAACACGGCTGTCTTGCCGCTTTGCTTACGGCCACCGTGGCCGGAGCTCTATAGTTCATCAATCATGCGATTAAGTTAGGGGAAATGGTCAGGCTGACCCCAATTTCATGTCCACCGTTCGGAGAACCCAGCCGTTGCCCCGTTCGGCCGGTCTGCTGGCTCGCCGGAGCGCGGCCGTGCGTGAACGGCGTCAAGGACTTTTAGTCGTGAATTGATAGAAACCGGAGGGCCTGGTTGTAAAGTGTCAGCGACTTAGAGAAACAGTAAACGAACCTATCTCCAAATAAATATAACCCCGAGGTCCTTTCCGCAAAGCCGCCAGGGCGCGGCCGCGCGCGGGCGCTTTCCTCTCTGGCCTGGGCCGCCTGGGCTCAGAATCGGCCCAGTCCTGTTTATCCCTTTTCTTTTTCTTTTTCAGGAAAACTTTAGAAATGTGTAAAAAAATGTAGAAAAATGCTAAAATTGTGAAACTAATTTTCCTAGGTTTGTTATTTTCCATAGTATTTAATAAAAATAAGTTGGTGATTTTTGGTGAAAATAAGAAATTTTAGGGTATTTAAAGTAGTTAAAAGTCTTGGTTATAGATTTTTAGAAAATAATTGATAAGTCCTAAAATGCCCAAAATTTTTATGTGAGTGTTATACAATATTTAGAGACCTTGGGTAGAGTTTGAATTGATTTGAACCTTGTTTGATCACCAAACCCCAAAACACCCCCCCTGCCCTATGAACTCCTTTACCGACTCCAGAAACCCTAAGTTTCCGGAACTCCGTGAAGGCAAGTTGTATTCAAGACGTAACTAATAAGTTTATGTTATCTTTGCATCCTCATGAGCATCCCATAGCATCCATTCTTATACCTATGCATGGTTATGGTTAGAACATGAAGAAGAGGTAGAAGTCCCCGAAGAGCAAGTGCAACCACCTTTGGACACTCAGGCCGGGAATAGTTTCTACTTCGACATTTGTGGATCCGAGCCTGAATCACCTGCAAACGAAGGCAAGCCCCGGTGCATTTGCCACCTCCCTTGATGTTTTTAAATCTTTCTCACTTGCTTGCTGCATTAAGTTATAGGAGTTGATTGTTAAACAATTCCTGCATTACCTTCCTTGATTTTGATTACCCTCCTTGAAATCCTGTTTTTACAAAAAGGTTTTACTATGCTTAGTATTGCTTTAGAAAAACAAAAGGATTTGTTTTACAAAAGATGTTTGGCAAAGTGGGAGGGATGTTTTCGAAAACAAAACTTGATGGTGGATCCATCATGGCCATGATGGGTCCAACATCGAAAAAGATGTACCTCTGTCAGGTACCAAACTTTGGGTTTGAAATGATTAAGCTGAGACCGGGCGGGTGACTTGCACGAGAAGAGAGTCTCGGTGTAGTGTCTCCGTCTGAGTCGATTAAGGACCTTGTCGATGTAGGCTTGATGATCGAGGACCCTTTAACTGGTCACATGCCTCGTCATGGGTAAGCCTTGCCTCGGGCAGACTAAGGCCGGAATAAGACAACACGCGATGGGCGTGGAGCGGTGGCGAGAGTAGCGTGTACCCTCCGTGGCAAGAGGCTGGACGGTGGTGTATCTGTGCTCTCGGTCTGCGTGAACCTGATCCGGTCTTAAGAACCCCGGTGGCGGGTTGACATATGCAAGGGTTAAGTGCTACATATGTCGTGTGATTGGAGATCCTCAGCTGAGTATAATCGATTCGGATCGCCGTACCTTCGCGGTTATGAAGACTTGGTCACTGACCTACACGTAGCATTCCACTAAAGATGATGGGTTTTTGTTAAAGAAATTGGCTAGTGCAGGACCAGTGATTGAACTAGGATAGAAAGAACTCTAGTGCAGGTAATTTTACCGAACTTGACAAATAAAATTGGATTTTTAAGGATCCACTTTAGTAAGCATTTCTGCAAAACAGAGTCTTGCTTATTGAAAAGCCTTACCTTGACTCCCTTAAGCCAGCATACCCTTGAGAGTCTTTTCCTTAGTCGGGTAAGACTTGCTGAGTAATTCCATACTCAGGGTTTATCCCTTCGTTGTTTTTAGGTGAGGAAGTAGCAGACTTTTGCTACTTCTGTGCCAAGGTGGTTCCAAAAGAAGAAAATCAAGACTGAGGTGCGGGAGGACTCGGTCCTCCGTTTAGGATCTTTTGCCTTTAGCTTCTTGGGAGGAGTTTTTGCCTCCCTGGTTTGTATGATATTACTCCTATGCACTCACTTTTAAGCTGGTCTGTAATAATATAACTCAAGCTTACTTGTGGAATAAATGTAAGATTATGTAATTCGCTTCCGCATTTCTTTATCTCCGATGTTCTGTAATGTCTACAAGATGGGTGAGACGTTCCTGGTAAGGTAAGGAAAGATACCGAACTTGTCAAGTAGTTCAGGGGCACCTACAGGGTTGTCTGATGTCTGTGAGACAAGGACAACTGTAGGTGGGCCTAATTACTTGGGAGGTTCCGTCACAGCTGGTATCGGAGCGTAGCCCTTCTTGGCAGATATTATGAAGCATCTTCAAAAGGATTTTTAAGAGTCTTACCTAAAAATTCTTTTCTCTTCTTACCTAAGTATTCTGAAGAAGTCTATCTCAAAGACCAGATAGGAAGAGTGCAACATATAGAAGGTTGAATCGACTAAGGTTGATTCTGTAATTATACATGCATCATGCTAAGAATCTTACTAATAACATTTTCCCCCTTAGAAAAGATGCCGCCACGTACCAGGCTAACGGCACGCAAGTCCACGGGACCTATTGGGGTGCCTCGGCATCAATTGGCTCCCCGACATGAAAGTAGCAGCAGTGGAAGCAACGACCCGATTGGAGACCTTGAAGCTCGTGTGAGTCGACTTCAAGCAGCACTTCAACATAGGACTGATGCATGGGTCGCTGATGGTGATAGAATTAACGAACTACGAAGGGACATCCGACATCTGCAGGATCAACTCGCTGATCGAGACTTAGCTCTTGACTGGGCTGTCCAGTCTCGTTTGCTAATGTGTGCTAAGGAAGCAAGGGCTCAGGCCCGAGTTAAAGAACTTAGCTCGACTGTTGATAACCTGCAGGTTTACTGCAACACTTTGCACGAGGAAGTCCATATATTATACTCACAACTACACCCAAGTGAGCCTGCACCACCTGCTGAGGCAGAAGCTGGACCATCTCACGTTGCGGGACGTGCGCTGGGTGGGGAGTTAGACCTTTTTGAGCCTCCTCCTTCTTTGAGGTTGGTAGATGTCTGGACTCCCACACCTGACGATGAAGCCGCCAAGACTGATGGCAAGCAGGAATAAGGGTGTAATAGAAGTAGAGTAGTGTATTGTAGGGTATTGTAGGGTGTACTGTTGTATAATGGGTATTGTATCCTGTTAATAGGTTCAACTTTTGTAAAATGGGTAAAGTATCCTGCTGTGTAATATTGAGTCTGTATCATTACTCTTCATAGTAATGTAAAACGGAAGGTTTCCTTGGGCATATGATGTTTATTCAAATGTTTTTGCCTCAGATGCCGACCAGGACTCGTGCACAGGATGCAGCCGGAACATCCGGGGGTCGGGACGTCACCCCGAATCCGCCTCCCGTTCCACCCACGCTTGCCGAGGCAATTGCTGCCTTGGTGAACGCCACAGCCGACAACACCCGCTTCCTGAGGGAGATGGCGGGTCAGCAACAGCTTCAACAACAAGCAGGAAGAGGATTCCAACAAGGTCCCCGTGAGACCACTTATTTGGATTTCTCCGAGACTCGTCCGCCTCTCTTCGTCAAAGCAGAAGACCCGCTCGAGGCCGACGAATGGATACGGGTCATAGAGCAGAAGTTTGGCCTTCTACGCTGTTCGGAAGTACAGAAGCCACTATTTGCAGCACAGCAACTCCGAGGACCCGCCAGTACTTGGTGGGGGAACTTTGTGGCCATCCAGCCGGACAACCATCAAATTACATGGAACGAGTTCAAAGCAGCTTTCCGTGAACATTACATCCCCGAGGGAGTGCTGCACATGAAACAAGAAGAGTTTATGAAACTGAAGCAAGGGGGAGATACTGTTAATCAGTATCTCAACAAGTTCAATCACCTGTCACAGTACGCAATTGATCAGGTGAATACGGATTTGAAAAAGAAGAATTGTTTTATGAGAGGACTGAACGACCGGATGCAGCGAAAAATGGCTGCATGTATTGATCTTACTTATGGAAAGGCTGTCAGCACAGCCTTATCTGTGGAGGCCAAATATGCAAATTCTGGAAAGACTAAGGGATTCGGTGGTGAGCGGCCCAATCAGGGCCAGGCGAAGAAACCACGGTTTGTGATTCGACCCTCAAACCAAAATCGCCCTTTTTCTCGTCCACCTTCATTTCCCTTCAAGCAGCCTATTATTATCCGCCCCAACAATGCCCCCACTACCCCAAAACAGCCGGGTGCCCCAGGCACTCGATTCCCTGCGCTGCCAAGTTCTTCAACTGGATGTTTTAACTGTGGCAAATCTGGGCATTTTATTAAAGATTGTCCCTATCCAAGGCAAAATCAGGCTAATAATCAGCAAGGATCGGGAAATTCAGCTTCAGGCAAGGGAAGTACTTCGGGCAAGAATACCAAGAAAACGGGGCGAGTATATTATACGCAAGTGGCTACCACACCGGAGGGAGAGCCGGTGATGATGGGTACGTTTCCTGTGGCCAGTCACCCAGCAATAATTCTTTTTGATTCTGGTGCTTCACATACATTTATTAGCAAGAAGTTTGTGGAACAACATCATATTGCATACCATGAATCAAAGGAGGGATTTAAAATTCATTCACCTGGGGGACACATTTATACTAAAGAAGTGGCCTATGGAGTGCCAGTAACAATGGCCGGACGGAACTTTCCTTCTAACATGATTGTTCTGAAGGGCCAGGATATAGATGTAATTTTGGGAATGAATTGGCTAACCCAATATAAGGCAATCCTCAACACTGAACTCCGAACCGTCAGGTTGAGCTATAACCAAGAAGAGATTCTTTTGACTCTCCCCGCAACCAATCCAGCCAAAACTTCTGGTAGAGTCTATGAAGCCATTGTACCGGAGATCAAGAACATTCCGGTAGTATGTGAGTTTCCAGATGTATTTCCGGAAGATTTGCCTGGACTACCCCCTGAAAGAGATGTAGAATTTGTGATTGAGCTAAAGCCCGGTACGGCTCCGATTTCCCGAAGATCGTACCGTATGCCCCCTAATGAATTGGCAGAATTGAAGATTCAATTACAAGACCTGCTGAATAAGGGATTTATCCGGCCAAGCTCGTCCCCGTGGGGTTGTCCCGCCATCTTTGTGAAGAAGAAGGATCAAACCTTGCGTATGTGCGTGGACTATCGGCCCCTGAATGAGGTCACCATCAAGAATAAGTACCCTCTTCCAAGAATCGACATCTTATTTGATCAACTAACTGGGGCGAGGGTATTTTCCAAAATTGATCTCAGGTCGGGCTATCATCAGATCCGTATTCGGCCCGAGGATATACCGAAGACCGCATTCACTACGCGGTATGGATTATTTGAATACTTGGTGATGTCTTTCGGGCTCACAAATGCTCCTGCCCATTTCACTTATTTAATGAACTCGGTGTTCATGCCCGAGTTGGACAAATTCGTGGTAGTCTTCATTGATGATATCTTGATATATTCCAAGAATGAAGAAGACCATGCTCAGCATTTACGGATTGTATTGACGCGCCTAAGGGAACATCAGCTATATGCCAAGTTCAGCAAGTGCGCGTTCTGGCTGGAAGAAATTCAATTTTTGGGGCACGTATTATCAGCTAAAGGAATTGCGGTAGATCCTAGCAAGGTCAAAGATATTCTAGAATGGAAACCCCCAACAACTGTTCACCAAGTCCGGAGTTTTCTTGGACTAGCTGGGTATTATCGCAGATTCATACCAGATTTTTCTAAGCTTGTGAAGCCAATCACAAGTTTATTGAAGAATGACACTAAGTTCAATTGGTCTTCTAAGTGCAATGAAGCCTTTGAGCAACTGAAGACACTATTGACCACTGCTCCGGTTTTGGCTCAACCGGACATCACTAAACCTTTTGATGTATATTGTGATGCATCTGGCAGTGGGCTCGGCTGTGTACTGATGCAAGAGGGCCGAGTGATTGCGTATGCTTCAAGGCAGTTGCGCCGGCATGAGGAGCACTATCCAACTCATGATCTGGAGCTAGCTGATGTGGTTCATGCCCTAAAGATTTGGCGTCATTATCTGCTGGGTAATATCTGTCACATATATACAGATCATAAAAGTTTGAAGTACATCTTTACCCAGTCAGAGTTAAATATGAGGCAAAGACGATGGCTTGAGCTCATTAAAGACTATGAACTGGAAATCCATTATCACCCAGGCAAGGCCAATGTGGTGGCAGATGCATTGAGTCGTAAGACTTCCTGCCACTGTCTTATGGCGAAGACTTCCGAGAACACTTTATGTCAAGAAATGGAAAAGTTAAACCTGGGGATAATCCAGCAAGGGACTCTGAATCAACTAAAGCTTGAGTCAACCATTTTGCAAAAGATAATTGATGCTCAAAGGGATAATCTGGGCATGAAGCACATACGAGAGAAAATAAGGGCTGGAACAGCCAAATGTTTCAAGGAAGATGATCAAGGTGTGTTATGGTTTAACAACCGCATAGTAGTGCCAAAGGATGAAGAACTCCGCCAGCAAATCTTAGATGAAGCGCATCTTAGTCGCTATTCTATTCATCCAGGAAGCACTAAGATGTACCAAGATTTAAAGCAACATTACTGGTGGACGAAGATGAAAATTGAAATTGCACGCTATGTGGCTAAGTGTGACACTTGCAGACGTGTCAAAGCCATACACATGAAAACTGCTGGTCCATTGCAATCTTTGCCAATCCCAACATGGAAATGGGAAGACATAAGCATGGACTTCATTGTAGGATTGCCCAGGACCGCAAAAGGGTATGACTCTATCTGGGTGATTGTTGATCGACTTACAAAGGTTGCTCATTTTCTGCCGGTCAAGACATATTACCCGGTACTTACCTATGCAGAGTTATACATTGCCCGTATTCTTAGTTTACATGGTGTTCCAAAGACCATAGTGTCGGATCGTGGACCTCAGTTCGTATCCAAATTTTGGGAAGAACTTCATAAATCCCTGGGAACTAAGTTACTCCACAGTTCGGCCTATCATCCTCAAACCAGTGGACAGACTGAGAGAGTGAATCAGATACTCGAGGATATGTTGCGGGCATGTGTCCTGGATTTCTCGCAGAAATGGGATGAATGTTTACCTTTGGCGGAGTTTTCATACAATAACAGTTATCAGGAAAGTATCAAGATGGCACCTTTTGAAGCTTTATATGGGCGACGATGTCGAGCTCCGCTAAATTGGTCTGAACCTGGAGAAAGATACTTCTTTAGACCTGATATGGTGAAAGAGGTTGAAGAAAAGGTTCAGAGAATTATCCATAATATGAAGAAAGCTCAAGCACGGCAAAAGAGTTATGCAGACAAACGGCGAATGCCCTTATACTTCTTAGAAGGAGACTACGTCTACTTAAAGGTTTCACCAATGAAAGGCGTATCGCGTTTTGGGATTAAAGGAAAACTTGCACCCAGGTACATTGGTCCATTCCTGGTACTTCAGCAATGTGGACCAGTGGCATACCGACTTCAGCTCCCCGAAACATTGTCTGCTGTGCATAATGTGTTCCACGTGTCGCAATTGAAGAAGTGTCTTCGGATTCCCGATCGAACCATTGAAGTGACTGATGTTGTCCTGGAACCAGATTTAACGTACTCGGAACATCCTATTCGAGTTCTGGATCAAAAGGACAGGGTTACCCGGAGAAAGACTCTTAAGTTTTATAAGAAACAGTGGAACCAGCATTCGGAAGATGAGGCTACATGGGAAACCCAAGACTTCTTAGATAAGAATTTCCCAAGCTTTCTAGCCTCTTGTAAGTTGTAAAGTTTGTATAGCTGTGTAATAAAGGAATAAACCCCCACACCACCCCTGCCTTGTACCAAAAATAAGGAAATAAAAATGTGACACATTTCCTTTTCCATTACTCACCCTAGGATTTTAAATCTCGGGACGAGATTCTTTTATGGGGGAAAGGATGTAACACCCCTGGTGTTACTATAACTAAAACTTGAGCATGGCATCATGAGCATGGGCATTGCATATGTTTGACACACCTAGAGTGCATCCACTAGGCAAAAATTTCAAACAAGTTGTATTGTTTTAATGTTTTACAAATAGGACCCTCGTTAAAGGACTTAACCCTAAATAGTGATTAAAGGGGTAAAACTTAACTTAAGTTGAGAAAACCTAAAAGCTTTAGGGTAAAAGTCATAAAATGACCCCAACAATAAAGTTGAATCACATTTATACCTCTGGGATCCCAGAAACCCTACTTGGAACCCTGGGAAACCCTGAAACCAAACCCTAGGGACCTAAGTGTAAAATTAGTCCACTTTTGGGCTAAAGTGCAAAAACCAAGTCAAATAAGTATTTTAAGTTATTTGGGTCACTTATATGAGAATTTGCAATCCAAAACTTGGGATTTGGACTTAAGTGCAAAAGTGCCCCACTTAACCTTTTTGGGGTTAAGTCTGGATTTTAGTGACATTGGCTCAACTTTGGGGCTTTGTAACTTACAAAGTATAGGGTTTTTACCCTAGGTCACCACATCAAAGTTGAAGACCCATTATAGGAGAACAACTTTGCTTAAGGTTGCGAGCTTAGTTGTTAAGAAGAATTTAGAGAAAACCAAGCCTAAAGTTGGGCTGTCAGGCTGTTATGTCTGAATTTTCAGACTAGTAGTGAACTGACCTCGACTTCAAGCTAGGTTTTGAGCATGATCCAGTGCTCAACTCAGCCTAATCCCTATAATCGAATTGTAGCTGGTCTGTAGCTTTAAAACTTTGCTACAGAGAGTGGAATGAGTTACTAGAGAAATTTTAGAGAGATTTGGTCCTAAACTGTGGCTGTCAGGTGCACTGATGAGCGTATGGCCATGGTACAGTGACCGGTAAACTGAAGAAGATCGGGTTCGTGCTCATCGCCGATAGCCGTCGCCGTCGATCGTCGTTCGCTGAGATTCGTGCTCTGTGGTCCTTGGATAAGCGTAGCTTGGTAAAGATCTTTACCGCCGGTGAGCTGGTCACCACTCCGACGACCCCCCCTGTCTTCCTTCTGCTTTGCGGCTGGCGATAAGTTCGCCGTCGACCGCTGCTGCCCGACCGTGCGCCGCGTGGCCTAGCCGGTTCACAGCACCGCCGTAACGCCCTATGGCTGTCCCATCATCACCGAGAGAGTTGCCACGGCGGTGGACACGTATTCACCGCGGCCAACACTTCTTCCTCACCTCCGACCGCCGCGCGTCCTCCTCAAATTCACCGGCCACCGCTCCCGGCGCCTATAAATTGAGGGCGGGGATAGTTGCGCCATATAGTCGTGAAGCTGTAGCACCCGCTTCCACACTCGATCGCCCACCAGCTCGCCTGAATTGCTCGTTGCCCCCAAACTGGTTTTCCGCCGCCGTGAATCAAGCTCACCGTCGCCAGCCCAACTCCGGTCAGTTCCCACCCTTTGCTTCCTCGTTTGAGCATTCTCATGCCTCAGTGATGCTCCCCGACCCCTTTAATTGAACTAGACCAACGCCCATCGCCGGGAACACGGCTGTCTTGCCGCTTTGCTTACGGCCACCGTGGCCGGAGCTCTATAGTTCATCAATCATGCGATTAAGTTAGGGGAAATGGTCAGGCTGACCCCAATTTCATGTCCACCGTTCGGAGAACCCAGCCGTTGCCCCGTTCGGCCGGTCTGCTGGCTCGCCGGAGCGCGGCCGTGCGTGAACGGCGTCAAGGACTTTTAGTCGTGAATTGATAGAAACCGGAGGGCCTGGTTGTAAAGTGTCAGCGACTTAGAGAAACAGTAAACGAACCTATCTCCAAATAAATATAACCCCGAGGTCCTTTCCGCAAAGCCGCCAGGGCGCGGCCGCGCGCGGGCGCTTTCCTCTCTGGCCTGGGCCGCCTGGGCTCAGAATCGGCCCAGTCCTGTTTATCCCTTTTCTTTTTCTTTTTCAGGAAAACTTTAGAAATGTGTAAAAAAATGTAGAAAAATGCTAAAATTGTGAAACTAATTTTCCTAGGTTTGTTATTTTCCATAGTATTTAATAAAAATAAGTTGGTGATTTTTGGTGAAAATAAGAAATTTTAGGGTATTTAAAGTAGTTAAAAGTCTTGGTTATAGATTTTTAGAAAATAATTGATAAGTCCTAAAATGCCCAAAATTTTTATGTGAGTGTTATACAATATTTAGAGACCTTGGGTAGAGTTTGAATTGATTTGAACCTTGTTTGATCACCAAACCCCAAAACACCCCCCCTGCCCTATGAACTCCTTTACCGACTCCGGAAACCCTAAGTTTCCGGAACTCCGTGAAGGCAAGTTGTATTCAAGACGTAACTAATAAGTTTATGTTATCTTTGCATCCTCATGAGCATCCCATAGCATCCATTCTTATACCTATGCATGGTTATGGTTAGAACATGAAGAAGAGGTAGAAGTCCCCGAAGAGCAAGTGCAACCACCTTTGGACACTCAGGCCGGGAATAGTTTCTACTTCGACATTTGTGGATCCGAGCCTGAATCACCTGCAAACGAAGGCAAGCCCCGGTGCATTTGCCACCTCCCTTGATGTTTTTAAATCTTTCTCACTTGCTTGCTGCATTAAGTTATAGGAGTTGATTGTTAAACAATTCCTGCATTACCTTCCTTGATTTTGATTACCCTCCTTGAAATCCTGTTTTTACAAAAAGGTTTTACTATGCTTAGTATTGCTTTAGAAAAACAAAAGGATTTGTTTTACAAAAGATGTTTGGCAAAGTGGGAGGGATGTTTTCGAAAACAAAACTTGATGGTGGATCCATCATGGCCATGATGGGTCCAACATCGAAAAAGATGTACCTCTGTCAGGTACCAAACTTTGGGTTTGAAATGATTAAGCTGAGACCGGGCGGGTGACTTGCACGAGAAGAGAGTCTCGGTGTAGTGTCTCCGTCTGAGTCGATTAAGGACCTTGTCGATGTAGGCTTGATGATCGAGGACCCTTTAACTGGTCACATGCCTCGTCATGGGTAAGCCTTGCCTCGGGCAGACTAAGGCCGGAATAAGACAACACGAGATGGGCGTGGAGCGGTGGCGAGAGTAGCGTGTACCCTCTGTGGCAAGAGGCTGGACGGTGGTGTATCTGTGCTCTCGGTCTGCGTGAACCTGATCCGGTCTTAAGAACCCCGGTGGCGGGTTGACATATGCAAGGGTTAAGTGCTACATATGTCGTGTGATTGGAGATCCTCAGCTGAGTATAATCGATTCGGATCGCCGTACCTTCGCGGTTATGAAGACTTGGTCACTGACCTACACGTAGCATTCCACTAAAGATGATGGGTTTTTGTTAAAGAAATTGGCTAGTGCAGGACCAGTGATTGAACTAGGATAGAAAGAACTCTAGTGCAGGTAATTTTACCGAACTTGACAAATAAAATTGGATTTTTAAGGATCCACTTTAGTAAGCATTTCTGCAAAACAGAGTCTTGCTTATTGAAAAGCCTTACCTTGACTCCCTTAAGCCAGCATACCCTTGAGAGTCTTTTCCTTAGTCGGGTAAGACTTGCTGAGTAATTCCATACTCAGGGTTTATCCCTTCGTTGTTTTTAGGTGAGGAAGTAGCAGACTTTTGCTACTTCTGTGCCAAGGTGGTTCCAAAAGAAGAAAATCAAGACTGAGGTGCGGGAGGACTCGGTCCTCCGTTTAGGATCTTTTGCCTTTAGCTTCTTGGGAGGAGTTTTTGCCTCCCTGGTTTGTATGATATTACTCCTATGCTCACTTTTAAGCTGGTCTGTAATAATATAACTCAAGCTTACTTGTGGAATAAATGTAAGATTATGTAATTCGCTTCCGCATTTCTTTATCTCCGATGTTCTGTAATGTCTACAAGATGGGTGAGACGTTCCTGGTAAGGTAAGGAAAGATACCGAACTTGTCAAGTAGTTCAGGGGCACCTACAGGGTTGTCTGATGTCTGTGAGACAAGGACAACTGTAGGTGGGCCTAATTACTTGGGAGGTTCCGTCACACCAAGCTTGGATCACGACCACTTCGGATAAGCTCGTCGGAGTTAGCCACTTCGCGACCGTGCGCCACGTGCCTCGGTGGTTTACCACGTCGCAGTAGTTCCCCTTTGCATATCCGGTGATCGCCGGTGACCCCGCCACGGTGACAACCACCTATTCCTTGCAACAGTATTCTTTTCACTCTCCGACCGCCACCGCGCCATCCGAAATTCACCGGCCACCGCCCTTGGAGCCTATAAATTGAGGGCGGGGATAGTTGCGCCATGTAATCGTCAAGCTATAGCACCCACTCTCATCTCCAATCGTTCCCCGTAGCTCCCCAATTTGGGATTACCCCCAAATCGATCAAAGAACGCCGCGAAACCAAGCTCGCCGTGGTCAGCTCAATTCGGGTCAGCTCCTCCCCTCTGCTCCCTTGTTTAAGCATTCACATACATCGGTAATACTCGCCAACCCATCCAATTGAATTAGGAGCCCACTCGTCGCCAGGAACGCGTTCATCCACCCGCAACATCCATGGTCGTCGTGGCCAGTGCAAACCATAGGGTCATTAGTGAAATTAGGTTGGGGAAATGGCTCGGGATAGGTCCGCTGTGATGCCCACCGCTCGGGAGCGCCGGTCTTGGCCCCCTCCGGCCGGTATAGCTCGTCGGTGTCGCGCTCTGGTGTGTTGCTCGCCGTCGGGGGCTAGCACGGTGAAGAAATAGAACCTTAGGGGCTTATCTGTAATCTGTCAGCGACACAGTGCCACAGTGAAAGGGCTCGTTCGCTGTTAGACAAAAACGCGAGGGCCTCTATGCAAGTCTGCCAGCGCGGGCGGGCGCGCGCGGGCGCTTTCCCCTCTGAACTGGGCCGTCTGGGCTGAAACCAGCCCATTACTGTTGAAGCTTTTTCCTTTTTCTTTTTCAGCAGAGCTTTAGAAATCTGTTAAAAATGGTAGAAAAATGGTAAAATTGTGAAACCAATTTTCCTAGGCTTGTTATTTTCCCTAGAATTTAATAAAAATAATTTTGTGATTTTTAGTGGAAATAAGAAATTTTAGGGTATTTAAAGTGGTTAAAAGTAATAGTTATGGATTTTTAGAAAATAAAAGGTAAGTCCATAAATGCCCAAACTTTTTATGAGAACTTAAAACAATAAATAGAAGCCTTGGGTAGAGTTTGAATTGATTTGGACCATGTTTGATAACTAGAACCCAAAAACCATTCCCCCCTGCCCTGTGAACTCCTTTACCGACTCCGGAAACCCTAAGTTCTCGGAGTTCCGTGAAGGAAAGTTGTACTCAAGACTTAGATAATAAATCTTTATTATCTTTGCACTCTCATGCGCATTACATGGCATTCATTCTTATATATGTATATGTATGGTTATGATTAGAACGTGAAGAAGAGATAGAAGTCACCGAAGGAAGGACACCACCACCTTCGGATTCTCAAGCAGGCAACTGCTTCTACTTCGATATTTGCGGATCCGAACCCGACTCACCTGTTAACGAAGGCAAGCCCCGGTGCATTTGCCACCTCCCTTGATGTTTTTAAAATCTTTCTCACTTGCTTGCTGCATTAGGTGATAGGAGTTGATTGATTAAACAATTCCTGCATTACCTTCCTTGATCTTGATTACCCTCCTTGAAACCCTGTTTTTACAAAAAGGTTTTACTATGCTTAGTATTGCTTAGAAAAACAAAAGGATTTGTTTACAAAAGATGTTTGGCAAAGTGGGAGGGTTGTTTTCGAAAATAAAACTTGATGGTGAATCCATCACGGCCGTGATGGATTCAACATCGGAAAAGATGTACCTCTGCCAGGTACCAAGTTTTTGGGTTAAAAAAAAGATTAAGCTGAGACCGGGCGGGTGACTTGCACGAGAAGAGAGTCTCGGTGTAGTGTCTCCGTCTGAGTCGATTAAGGACCTTGTCGATGTAGGCTTGATGATCGAGGACCCTTTAACTGGTCACATGCCTCGTCATGGGTAAGCCTTGCCTCGGGCAGACTAAGGCCAGAATAAGATAACACGAAATGGGCGTGGAGCGGTGGCGAGAGTAGCGTGTACCCTCCGTGGCAAGAGGCTGGACGATGGTGTATCTGTGCTCTCGGTTTGCGTGAACCTGATCTGGTCTTAAGAACCCCGGTGGCGGGTTGACATATGCAAGGGTTAAGTGCTACATATGTCGTGTGATTGGAGATCCTCAGCTGAGTATAATCGATTCGGATCGCCGTACCTTCGCAGTTATGAAGACTTGGTCACTGACCTACACGTAGCATTCCACTAAAGATGATGGGTTTGTGTTAAGAAATTGGCTAGTGCAGGACCAGTGGTTGAACTAGGGTAGAAAGAACTCTAGTTACAGGTAATTCTACTTAACTTGACAAATAAAACTGGATTTTAAGGATCCACTTTAGTAAGCATTTCTGCAAAACAGAGTCTTTGATTATTGAAAAGCCTTACCTTGACTCCCATATAACCAGCATACCCTTGAGAGTCTTTTCTTTAGTCGGGTAAGACTTGCTGAGTAATTCCATACTCAGGGTTTATCCCTTCGTTGTTTTTAGGTGAGGAAGTAGCAAATTTCTGCTGCTTCTGTGCCAAGGTGGTTCCCAAGGAAGAAAAACAAGACTGAAGTGCGGGAGGACTTGGTCCTCCATATAGAGCTTTTACTTAAAACTTATCGGGAGGAGTTTTTGCCTCCCTTGGTTTGTATAATATTACTTCTCAGCACTCACTTTTAGTTCTGGTCTGTAATAAAACAACTTGAGCTTGCTTTTAAATAAATGTAAGTTATGTAATCGCTTCCACAATTCGTTATCTCCGATGTTCTGTAATGTCTGCAAGACGGGTGAATCGTTCCTGGTGAGGTAAGAAAAGATACCGAGCTTGTCAAGTAGTTCAGGGGCACCTACAGGGTTGTCTGAGGTCTGTTGGACAAGGACAACTGTAGGTGGGCCTAATTACTTGGGAGGTTCCGTCACAGCGGCGACGTAGATCAAGAGGGCTTCTCCGTCAGTTGGAGGCACCAAGATAGGCGCCTTTGTGAGGAGTGCCTTCAGGTTCCCGAGAGCTTCCTCAGCCTCAGGGGTCCAAGTGAAACACTCGGCCTTCCTTAAGAGGCGGTACAGAGGCAGACCTCTTTCGCCGAGGCGTGAGATGAAGCGGCTCAGGGCCGCGAGACATCCCATGACCCTCTGTACGCCTTTTAAGTCCTTGATGGGCCCCATGCTGGTGATGGCTGCGATCTTCTCCGGGTTGGCTTCGAGGCCCCGCTCGGAGACGATGAACCCCAAGAGCATGCCCCGGGGCACCCCGAAGACACACTTCTCGGGATTGAGCTTGACGCCTTTCGCTTTGAGACATCGGAATGTCACTTCAAGGTCGGTGAGGAGGTCGGAAGCTTTCCTCGTCTTGACTACAATGTCATCGACGTAGGCCCCGACCGTGCGACCGATGTGTTCGCCGAACACATGGTTCATGCACCGCTGATATGTCGCACCCGCATTCCTCAAACCGAACGGCATGGTGACATAGCAGTACATGCCGAAGGGCGTGATGAAAGAAGTCGCGAGCTGGTCGGACTCTTTCATCCTGATTTGGTGATACCCTGAGTAGGCGTCGAGGAAAGACAGGGTTTCGCACCCAGCAGTGGAATCCACGATTTGATCGATGCGAGGCAGAGGGTAGGGAACCTTCGGACATGCTTTGTTGAGACCAGTGTAGTCTACACACATCCGCCATTTCCCCCCTTTCTTTCTCACAAGCACAGGGTTGGCAAGCCATTCGGGATGGAATACCTCTTTGATGAACCCGGCTGTCATTAGCTTGTGGATCTCCTCGCCTATCGCTCTGCGCTTCTCCTCGTCGAATCGGCGCAGAGGCTGCTTGACGGGTCGGGCTCCGGCCCGAATATCCAGCGAGTGCTCGGTGACATCCCTCGGTATGCCGGGCATGTCCGAGGGACTCCACGCAAAGACGTCGGCGTTCGCGCGGAGAAAGTCGACGAGCACTGCTTCCTATTTGGGGTCGAGCCCAGAACCGATCCGGATCTGCTTGGAGGCGTCGCCACTGGGGTCGAGGGGGACGGCCTTAACCGTCTCCACTGGCTCGAAGTTGCCGGCATGACGCTTCACGTCTGGCACCTCTTTGGAGAGGTTTTCCAGGTCGGCGATGAGGGCCTCGGACTCGGCGAGGGCCTCGGCGTACTCCACGCACTCCACGTCGCATTCGAACGCGTGTTTGTACGTGGGGCCGACGGTGATGACCCCGTTGGGGCCCGGCATCTTGAGCTTCAGGTAGGTGTAGTTGGGGACGGCCATAAACTTCGCGTAGCATGGCCTCCCCAGTACCACGTGGTAGGTTCCTCGGAACCCGACCACCTCGAACGTCAGAGTCTCCCTTCGGAAGTTGGAGGGCGTTCCGAAGCAGACGGGAAGGTCGAGTCGTCCGAGGGGCTGGACGCGCTTCCCGGGAATGATCCCGTGGAAGGGCGCAGCGCCTGCTCGGACGGAGGACAGATCGACGCGCAGGAGCCTGAGGGTCTCGGCGTAGATGATGTTGAGGCTGCTGCCCCCGTCCATAAGGACCTTGGTGAGCCTGACGTCGCCGACGACGGGGTCGACGACGAGCGGGTATTTCCCCGGGCTCGGCACGTGGTCGGGGTGGTCAGCTTGGTCGAAGGTGATGGGCTTGTCGGACCAGTGTAGGTAGACTGGCGCCGCCACCTTCACCGAGCAGACCTCCCGACGCTCTTGCTTGCGGTGCCGAGCCGAGGCATTCGCCGCATGCCCACCGTAGATCATGAAGCAGTCGCGGACCTCGGGGAACTCTCCTGCTTGGTGATCTTCCTTCTTGTCGTCGTCGCGGGCCCTGCCACCCTCTGCGGGTGGTCCGGCCCTGTGGAAGTGGCGCCGAAGCATGACGCACTCCTCAAGGGTGTGCTTGACGGGCCCCTGATGATAGGGGCACGGCTCCTTGAGCATCTTGTCGAAGAGGTTGGCACCTCCGGGGGGCTTCCGAGGGTTCTTGTACTCGACGGCGGCGACAAGGTCCGCGTTGGCGGCGTCGCGTTTCGCTTGCGACTTCTTCTTGCCTTTCTTCTTGGCGCCGCACGGAGTAGACGCCTCGGGAGCATCTTCCGACGGGCGGCCCTGGGGCTGCTTGTCCTTTCGGAAGATAGCCTCGACCGCCTCCTGGCCAGAGGCGAACTTGGTGGCGATGTCCATCAGCTCGCTCGCCCTGGTGGGGGTCTTGCGACCTAACTTACTCACCAGGTCGCGGTAGGTGGTGCCGGCAAGGAACGCGCCGATGACATCCGAGTCGGTGATGTTGGGCAGCTCGGTGCGCTGCTTCGAGAATCGCCGGATGTAGTCCCGGAGAGACTCTCCCGGCTGCTGCCGGCAGCTTCGGAGGTCCCAGGAATTCCCGGGGCGCACGTACGTGCCCTGGAAATTGCCGGCGAAGGCTTGGACCAGGTCATCCCAGTTGGAGATCTGCCCCGGAGGCAGGTGCTCCAACCAGGCGCGAGTGGTGTCGGAGAGGAACAGGGGGAGGTTGCGGATGATGAGGTTGTCGTCGTTCGTTCCACCCAGGTTGCAGGCCAGGCGGTAGTCCGCGAGCCACAGTTCCGGTCTCGTTTCCCCCGAGTACTTTGTGATAGTAGTCGGGGGTCGGAACCGGGTCGGGAACGGTGCCCGTCGGATGGCCTGGCTGAAGGCCTGCGGACCGGGTGGTTCGGGCGAGGGACTCCGATCCTCCCCGCTGTCGTAGCGTCCCCCACGCCTGGGGTGGTAACCTCGGCGCACCCTCTCGTCGAGGTGGGCCCGACGGTCGCGATGATGGTGCTCGTTGCCAAGGCGGCCCGGGGCCGCAGGCGCGGTGTTGCGCGTGCGCCCAGTGTAGACCGAGGCTTCTCGCATGAATCGGGAAGTCGCGGCATGAGGTTCCGAGGGGTATCCCTGCCTTCGGGAGGTAGAGCTCTCAGCCCGTCGGACCGCAGCGCCTTCCAGGAGATTTTTGAGCTCCCCCTGGATTCGCCGACCCTCGGTGGTGGATGGCTCCGGCATCGCGCGGAGAAGCATCGCTGCTGCAGCCAGGTTCTGACCGACCCCACTGGATGTGGGCGGCGGCCTGACCCTGACGTCGTCGGCGACGCGGTGCTGGAGACCCTGGGGCAGGTGACGTATTTCTCTAGCCGGGGGTTGGCCCGCCCATGCCTGCCCGACGTCCCGGCGGATCGGCTCAAGCGCTCCTGCTCCCTCGTCGAGCCTGGCCAGCGCCCCGCGGACTTGCTCGAGCTGTGGGTCGTGACCCCCCGCCGGAACGGGGACCACAGCTAGCTCCCGTGGGATGTCAGCGCGAGGCACCGGCCTAGGGTGATCACCGTCCTCCGGCATGCCGAGATGATTGCCTTCGGAGGGATCCCCTAGATCGACGTGGAAACATTCGCGGCTTGGGCCGCAGTCCTCGTCGTCGAGGCCGCGGCTACAGTCGTTACAGTCGGAGAGGCAGTAGTCACATGCGGTCATGAAGTCCCGCAAGGCACTGGGGTTGCCAAGTCCAGAGAAATCCCAACAGATGTTGGGGTCGTCATCTTCCTCGGACCCAGAGGGCTCGTAGGTCGAGACGTCCGTCAGCCGGTCCCAAGGCGACCGCATGCGAAACCCCAGAGGGTTTGAACTCGCCTCTACGAGGGCGCCCGCCAAAGCAAGGTCGCTAGGCGGGTTGAGGCTGAATCCAAATGACGTAGGATGGGAATCGGTCGGTACCTTTTGGTCGTCGAGCGGCGATGAAGTCACGTCGAGGACTGACTGCACCGTCGCCTCAGGTACGTGGGCGACGTCCTGCAAGCTCTCCGCGAGCGCACTGGCGTCGTCCGCTTGCTCGGGATTGGCGTGTCGCGGGGAGACGGCGCTCGCCTTCGTCTCAAACGCGAGGTCGACGCCCGATGCACCCCCCGTTGGGGCGCTGGGGACGTTGACTCGCTCGACAGCCGACGAGGCGTGGCCTCCCGCTTGGCCTTGGTTGCCCCGCCTCCTCCTTCGTTGGCGGGGGAGAGGACGGGGCGAGCTCGAATGTTGTTCTTCCACCACGTGGGGAAGACGTCGTCGATTCCGCCGCCGGCGAGCGGGATGTCGGCCGCCATTGTCGTTGTCGCGCGGCGGTGGAAGGAGTATCATGTCGTAGCTGCCGTCGAAGGACATGAACTCAAGACTCCCGAAACGGAGCATCGTCCTGGGTCGGAGAGGTTGCTGGAGACTGCCCATCTGGAGCTTGACGGGAAGCTGTTCGTCAACACGCAGCAGGCCCCTACCTGGCACGCCAACTGTCGGCGTTTCGAGACCGGGGGGTCCCTTGGGCCGACGAGTGAGTGTCGCGTGCCCCAGCCCAGATGGGTCGAGCGCGTGGGCGAGCGCGAAGGGGGGAAGGAGCGAGGTGGCCGGAGACCGGCGTGAGAGAGGTGGGAATCCCGCGGCCTTCGTGTTCGTCCCGCGCCCAGGTCGGGTGCGCTTGCAGTAGGGGGTTACAAGCGTCCACGCGGGAGAGGGAAGCGAGCGGCCCCAAGAGAGCGCCTGTCCCGTCCTCGTCCCCGCGCGGCCAACCTTCTCTAAGAGGGCCCTGGTCCTTCCTTTTATAGGCGTAAGGAGAGGATCCAGGTGTACAATGGGGGTGTAGCAGAGTGCTACGTGTCTAGCGGGGAGAGCTAGTGCCCTAAGTACATGCCAATGTGGCAGCCGGAGAGATTTTGGCACCCAGCTGGTGTGATGTCGTGGCCGTCGGAGGAGCGACGGAGCCTGGCGGAGGGACAGCTGTCGGAGCGGTTGAGTCCTTGCTGACGTCCTCCTGCTTTCGTAAGAGAGCTGAGAGCCGCCGTCGTCACAGAGCATGCGAGGCGCCATCATTGCCTATCTGGCGGAGCTAGCCAGATGGGACACCGGTCTTGTTCTCTGCGGCCCGAGTCAGCTCGGGGTAGGGTGATGATGGCGCTTCCTGTTGACGTGGCTGGCCTGCGCCCTAGGTTGGGCGACGTGGTGGCTCCTCCAAAGCCGAGGTCGAGTCTGTCTTCCATGGCCGAGGCCGAGTCCGAGCCCCTGGGTCGGGCGAGGCGAAGGTCGTTCGGCAGAGGCCAGGGCGGAGTTCGAGCCCTGGGGTCGGGCGAAGCGGAGTTCGTCGTTTTCTGGGGCTGACCCCGAGTCCGAGCCCTGGGGTCGGGCGGAGCGGAGTTCGTCGTCTTCTGGGGCTGAGCCCGAGTCTGAGCCCTGGGTCGGGCGGAGCGGAGTTCGCCGTCTTCCGGGACTTAGCCCGAGTCCGAGCCCTGGGTCGGGCGGAGCGGAGTTCGTCGTCTTCCGGGACCTAGCCCGAGTCCGAGCCCCGGGTCGGGCGGAGCGGAGTTCGCCGTCTTCCGGGACTTAGCCCGAGTCCGAGCCCTGGGTCGGGCGGAGCGGAGTTCGCCGTCTTCCGGGACCTAGCCCGAGTCCGAGCCCTGGGTCGGGCGGAGCGGAGTTCGCCGTCTTCCGGGACTTAGCCCAAGTCTGAGCCTTGGGTCGGGCGGAGCGGAGCTTCCTATGGTGCCTTTGGCAGGGCCTGACTGCCTGTCAGTCTCACTCTGTCAAATGGCACTGCAGTCGGAGTGGCGTAGGCGGCGCTATCCTTCTGTCAGGCCGGTCAGTGGAGCGGTGAAGTGACGGCGGTCACTTCGGCTCTGCTGGGGGGGCGTGCGTCAGGATAAAGGTGTCAGGCCACCTTTGTGTTAAATGCTCCTGCGATTCGGTCGGTTGGTGCGGCGATTTAGTCAGGGTTGCTTCTTAGCGAAGGCAGGGCCTCGGGCGAGCCGGAGATGTGTCCGCCGTCGGAGGGGGGCCTCGGGCGAGACAGAAATCCTCCGAGGTCGGCTGCCCTTGTCCGAGGCTAGGCTCGGGCGAGGCGTGATCGAGTCGCTCGAATGGACTGATCCCTGACTTAATCGCACCCATCAGGCCTTTGCAGCTAAAAGCTCTCTTGTGGGTTTTGGTGGTTTGGATGACAACCCAATTAAAGGACTAACAAGTGTGCTAAGTGTTGAACAGGTGCTTAATGCAAAGCTAACAGGGTTCAACACAAGTGAACAAGTGTGATGGTCCAAAGACTGGATTATCTATAGATAATGGACATCACAAGTAAGATGGACATTGCTTAAGTGAGACTTGGTGTGCGTAACTCAGAGACAACCGATCAAGCCAAGGATGGAGGCAAGAAGAGCTTCGAGGTATCGAGTGCACGGGAGAAGGTCAAGGAGACCAGAAACCCAAAGCCAGGGGTGAAGAAGAAGACTTGCAAAGTCAAGGTTGATTGAGTTAAGAAGACTTATGGTGCATCAAGGATCACTACATAAGGCTCAAGATCAAGCTCGAGAAGTGAACGGGGGTTGGGGCTCAGATATGTCAATCTAGATCAAGTCAAGTTGACTTGATGGTTTAGAGTCCAACATCGACCTCAAACAAGCCAAATTGGGTAAAACGATGAAAAAGGTTAAGTATGTAAGGTTTGAGTGTTCAACCATTTTGCATACACCTCTTACTACAAGTTTGGTGCTTTGGTTTGCTCTCTAACTCTTTCTGTAGAGAAAGTACCATTCTGAGCTCTGCTGGAGGAGAAACAGAAAAGCTAGGAGAAGAACAAGAAAGATGTAAGTTTCTAGGACTAAATCAATTGGATTATACTCTAAATGTGTTTGTTTAAGTCTCAGGAAAATCCTCCCAAAAGTTGAAGTCAAACGGAGAAAGAACGGAGGAAAAAGCACTTAGTGTGCTGTTGGCTGGTGCACAGGACAGTGAATAGTAGCTGTCCGGTGCACAGGACAGTGAATAGTAACTCTGTCCGGTGCACAGGACAGTGAATAGTAACTGTGTCCGGTGCACAGGACAGTGAATAGTCGCAGCGTCCGGTGCACAGGACAGTGAATAGTCGCAGCGTCCGGTGCACAGGACAGTGAATAGTAGCTATGTCCGGTGCACAGGACAGTGAATAGTGACCTGTCCGGTGCACAGGACAGTGAATAGTAACCTGTCCGGTGCACCAACGGCTAGCTGTTCCAGAGAAGGAAACTGTCAATCAGATCCGTTACTGTTCACTGTCCGGTGCGCCACCGGACAGTCCGGTGCACCCGCAACCAGGGAAGGCTGGGAGCTTCCAAATGAAGCTCTAACGGCTCCTAGGCCATTTGGGGCTATAAAAGGGACCCCTAGGCGCCTCAAACAATAACACAAGTGCAGCCAACAATTGTATACATCACTCGGATCGATTCTCTCTCTCTCTCTCTCTTGTGTAAATCTCTCTAGTTTGTGTGAAGGCAAAGTTATAAGCCTTTAGAGAGTGGAGAGGTGCTGCAAAGAGCTAGAGCAAAGTCTTGAGCGCATTGTTACTCCGCCGGAGTGCTGTCAAGAAGATTGTAAGCAGCCGTGGCTTTGTTGTAACCCAACTCAACATAGTGGAAGGCTATATCTGTCATACTGACAGATCTGAGCAAACGGAGGAAGGAGTTGAAATAGACTCCAAGCCCAGGTGTGGCTAACTCCAACGAGGACTAGGCAAGCATTTCAGGCTTGGCCGAACCTCGGGATAAATCCTTGCGTCTGTGTGCTCTGTTCTGTATTGTATCCTGACTCTCTGTCTTACTCATCTGCACTTCAATACTTATCTGTGGTATAAGCTTTATTTGAAGTGCAGGACATATTGAGACAGGATCTTCTATTCCGCTGCAACCTACTCGAAGAGTCTTCTCACTCCACTGCGTACTAAGTCTTTGAGTAGAGTAAGAATTTAAGTTTTAAAGTAATAAGTTTTATTCGCCTATTCACCCCCCCTCTAGGCGACATCCAGATCCTGTTCCCGGGTCAAAGGGAACTTTCAGCAGCTTTATGCTGATGGGGTTTACCAGCTGAGAATTAGGAGTCTTGAGGGTACCCCTAATTATGGTCCCCGACACTATTTGAATCGAGATTTTTGCCATTATGGAACATGGCAGAGTTGGATTCAACGAAATAGAGGTGTAGGGAAGGGATTCGACTCTATGGAGGTGCAAACATCGGCCAAGCGCTGATATGGACTTAAAGAACATATTAGCCGCTGCATACACCAATTAAGGTGCTTAAGGTAACGCCATGAGGTACCAGGGAGCTATGTCATCGTTCTCCTCTTCACGACCCTCTCTCCTCTCTGTCGTCGAGCGCTCTTATTTTCCCCCATTCCTCTCATTCTCCAAAGGCACGAGATCTCCAAATGCACAATACAACTCTTTCTCCTTGATTCCATCCAGAGGCTAGTGCCTGATTGAACTCCCGGACCGAGCCAGGCAACGAGCTCGTGAAAGGGAAATGTGCCCTTGGGCCATTTCTAAGTATTTTGGTGATTTAGTGTCCAACACAAGTGCCCTAGTGTAAAAAGGTGGACAAAGTACAAATCAAGGATAAAGGTATGTTTCTCAGACTTAGTACATTGTTTTATGGACTAATGTATTGTGTCTAAGTGCTGGAAACAGGAAAAATCCAATTGAAAATGCCTTGGCTCGAGCAGCCAAAATATGCTCAGTCTGGGAGCACCGGACTGTCCGGTGGTGCACCGGACAGTGTCCGGTGCGCCAGGCTGACTCTGGCGAAAAGGCTGCTCTCGGGACTTCGACGGCGGTGTACGGCTATAATTCACCGGACTGTCCGATGGTGCACCGGACTGTCCGGTGGGCCGTTCACAGGCGAACTCGTCGCTCTCGGGAATTCATCGTCGACGTACGGCTATAATTCACCGGACTATCTGGTGTGCACCGGACTGTCCGGTGAGCCAACGGTCGGCAGGGCCAACGGTCGGCCACGCGATCTGCGCGGGACACGTGGCCGAGCCAACGGCTAGAAGGGGGCACCGGACTGTCCGGTGTGCACCGGACATGTCCAGTGCGCCAACGGCTCCCAGGCTGCCAACGGTCGACTGCACCATTTTTGGAAAGAAATCGGGCACCGGACAGTGTCCGGTGTGCACCGGACTGTCCGGTGCACCAGTCGACAGAAGGCAAGATCAGCCTTCCTAGATTGCTCTCAATGGCTCCTAGCTGCCTTGGGGCTATAAAAGGGACCCCTAGGCGCATGGAGGAGTACACCAAGCATTCCTACAACATTCCTAAGCACCAAGACCTCGATTCCGCGCCTTTGATTCTTTGCGATAGCAATTAGAGCTCTAGTTGAGTGGTGAACTCATTGAGTTGTGTTGTGAGCTCTCGTTGCAACTTGTGTGCGTGGTGTTGCTGTGATTTCTTGTCTTGAGTGCGTTGCTAATCCCTCCCTTGCTCTGTGCTTCTTTGTGAATTTCAAGTGTAAGGGCGAGAGGCTCCAAGTTGTGGAGATTCCTCACAAACGGGATTGAGAAAAGCAAGCAAAACACCGTGGTATTCAAGTGGGTCTTTGGACCGCTTGAGAGGGGTTGATTGCAACCCTCGTCCGTTGGGACGCCACAACGTGGAGTAGGCAAGCGTTGGTCTTGGCCGAACCACGGGATAACCACCGTGCCATCTTTGTGATTGATCTCTTGTTGGTTATTGTGTTTTGTTGAAGATTCCTCTCTAGCCACTTGGCGGTTATTGCGCTAACACTTAACCAAGTTTTTGTGGCTTAAGTTTTGAAGTTTTACAGGATCACCTATTCACCCCCCTCTAGGTGCTCTCAATTGGTATCAGAGTCGTTCTCTTCACAAAGTGACTAACCGCCCGAAGAGATGGATCCTAAGGGGAAGGGTATCGTGATCAACGATAAAGAGAAGGAATCTTTCATCAACGAGCCAAAGGATGACAAGCCTACTGACTCAGGCTCGGGCCATAGACGGAAAGATGGGAAGAAGAAGAAGACAAGGCACATCAAGGAGATCGTCTACTACGACGACAGCGATGAGTCTACTTCTTCCCAAAAGGACGATGACTACAACGACTACGAGAGAAGGAAACCGGTCAATTCGAACTTTTCTTTTGACTACTCTCGTATTCCTCAAAGTTCAAATTCACATTTGCTCTCCATTCCTCTCGGCAAGCCTCCACACTTTGATGGGGAGGACTACGGATTTTGGAGCCACAAAATGTGTAGTCACCTATTCTCTCTCCATCCTAGTATATGGGAGATTGTAGAGAGTGGAATGCACTTTGATAGTACGGATAGTCCCATGTTCATTAATGAGCAAATTCATAAGAATGCACAAGCTACTACTGTTCTTCTAGCTTCATTGTGTAGGGATGAATACCACAAAGTGAGCGGCTTGGATAACGCCAAGCAAATATGGGACACCCTCAAAATCTCTCATGAGGGGAACGACGTCACCTTGCTCACCAAGATGGAGTTGGTGGAAGGCGAGCTTGGACGATTCGCGATGATAAGGGGCGAGGAGCCAACCCAAACATACAACCGGCTCAAGACCCTTATCAACAAAATAAGGAGCTACGGAAGCACGCGATGGACGGACCACGACGTCGTCCGACTGATGCTAAGGTCCTTTACCGTTCTTGATCCTCATTTGGTGAATAATATTCGTGAGAATCCCAGGTACACCAAAATGTCGCCCGAAGAAGTCCTTGGAAAATTCGTAAGCGGGCGAATGATGATCAAGGAGGCGAGGTACGTGGACGACGCATTGAATGGTCCAATCAACGAGCCTCAACCCCTTGCTCTCAAGGCAACAAGAAGCAAGGAGGCACTACCTAGCAAGGTGGCACAAATTGAGGTGGCCGGACATAATGATGAAGAAATGGCCCTCATCATCAAAAGATTCAAGACGGCGCTAAAGGGTCGCAAGGGGCAGCCGAGCAAGACCAAGACAAAGGGGAAGCGCTCATGCTTCAAATGTGGTAAGCTTGGTCATTTTATTGCTAACTGTCCCGACAATGATAGTGATCAGGATCAAGGGAACAAGAGGGAGAAGAAGAAGAACTATAAGAAGGCAAAGGGCGAGGCACATCTTGGCAAGGAGTGGGATTCGGATTGCTCCTCGTCCGACTC
The DNA here is from genome assembly GCF_902167145.1 of Zea mays. Lineage (NCBI taxonomy): Eukaryota > Viridiplantae > Streptophyta > Magnoliopsida > Poales > Poaceae > Zea > Zea mays. The sequence continues at coordinate 163,548,138 of NC_050101.1, read as the reverse complement.
CGACAATGAAGGACTCGCCGCCACCGCCTTCAACAAGTCATCCCTCTTCCCCAACGAGCGTCACACATGCCTTATGGCAAGGGAGAAGAAGGTATGTACTCGAGACTCTACATATGCTTCCTCAAGTGAGGACGAATCTAGTGATGAGGATGAAATAGATTATTCATGTTTATTTAAGGGCCTAGATAGAACCAAGGTAGATAAAATTAATGAATTGATTGATGCCTTGAATGATAAGAATAGACTTTTAGAAAAACAAGAGGACTTGTTGTATGAAGAACATGACAAATTTGTAGAAGCACAAAAATCTCATGCCTTAGAAGTTAAGAGAAATGAAATGCTTTCTTGTGAATTATCTTCTTGCCATGAGCCAATTTCTAGCTTAAGGAGCATTAATGATGATTTGAATGCTAAGTTAGAAATAGCTAGTGAATCAACAACTTGTGTAGAAAATGTTGTTATTTGCAATAGATGTAAAGATTTTGATATTGATGCTTGTAGTGAACACATAGCTTCTATTGCAAAGTTAAATGATGAAATGGCTAGTCTTAATGCCCAACTTAAGGCTAGCAAAAGTGTCGGCGTTTCGAGACAGGGGGGTCCCTAAGCCGACGAGTGAGTGTGCTGCGTGCCCCAGCCCAGATGGGTCGAGCGCGTGGGCGAGCGCGAAGGGGGGAGAGGCGAGGTGGCCGGAGTCGAGCGTGAGAGAGGTGTAAGTCCCGCGGCCTTCGTGTTCGTCCCGCGCCCAGGTCAGGTGCGCTTGCAGTAGGGGGTTACAAGCGTCCACGCGGGTGAGGGAAGCGAGCGGCCCAAGAGAGCGCCTGTCCCGTCCTCGGTCCCGCGCGGCCAACCTTCTCTGAGAAGGCCCTGGTCCTTCCTTTTATAGTCGTAAGGAGAGGATCCAGGTGTACAATGGGGGGTGTAGCAGAGTGCTACGTGTCTAGCGGAGGGAGAGCTAGCGCCCTAGGTACATGCCAATGTGGCAGCCGGAGAGATCTGGGCACCCTGCTGGCGTGATGTCGTGGCTGTCGGAGGTGCGGCGAAGCCTGATGGAGGGACAGCTGTTGGAGCGGTCGAGTCCCTGCTGACGTTGTCCTGCTTCCGTAAGAGAGCCGGGGGCCGCCGTCGTCACAGAGCTTGCGGAGCGCCATCATTGCCCCTCCGGCGGAGCTGGCCGGATGGGACGCCGGTCTTGTTCTCCGTGACCCGAGTCGATTCGGGGTAGGATGATGATGGCGCCTCCTGTTGGCGTGGCGGTCTATGCCCTAGGCAGGGCGACGTGGGGGTTCCTCCGAAGCCAAGGTTGAGTTTGCCTTTTGTTGCCGTGGCCGAGCCCGAGCCAAGGGGTCGGGCGAGGCGGAAGTCGTTCGGCCGAGGCCAGGGCGGAGTCCGAGCCCTGGGGTCGGGCGAAGCGGAGTTTCGTCGTCTTCCGGGTGCTAGCCCGAGTCCGAGCCCTGGGGTCGGGCGGAGCGGAGTTCGCCGTCTTCCGGGTCTTAGCCCGAGTCCGAGCCCTGGGGTCGGGCGGAGCGGAGATCGCCGTCTTCCGGGTCTTAGCCCGAGTCCGAGCCCTGGGGTCGGGCGGAGCGGAGTTCGCCGTCTTCCGGGTCTTAGCCCGAGTCCGAGCCCTGGGGTCGGGCGGAGCGGAGTTCGCCGTGGCGCCTTTGGCAAGGCCTGACTGCCTGTCAGACTCACTCTGTCGAGTGGCACTGCAGTCGGAGTGGCGCAGGCGGCGCTGTCCTTCTGTCAGACTGGCCAGTGGAGCAGTGGAGTGACGGCGGTCACTTCGGCTCTGCCGGGGGCGCGTGTCAGGATAGAGGTGTGAGGCCACCTTTGCGTTAAATGCCCCCGCAATTTGGTCAGTCGGTGCGGCGATTTAGTCAAGGTTGCTTCTGAGCGAAGCCAAGGCCTCGGGCAAGCCGGTGATGTGTCCGCCATAAAAAGGGGGCCTCGGGCGAGACGGAAGTCTCTCGAGGTCGGCTGCCTTTGGCCGAGGCTAGGCTCGGGTGAAGCGTGATCGAGTCACTCGTGTGGACTGATCCCTGACTTAATCGTACCCATCAGGCCTTTGCAGCTTTATGCTGATGGGGGTTACCAGCTGAGAATTAGGCGTCTTGAGGGTACCCCTAATTATGGTCCCCGACAGTAGCCCCCGAGCCTCGAAGGGAGTGTTAGCACTCGCTTGGAGGCTTTTGTCGCACTTTTTTGCAAGGGGACCAGCCTTTCTCGGTTGCATTTTGTTCCGGTGGGTGCGCGCGAGCGCACCCGCCGGGTGTAGCCCCCGAGGCCTCGGAGGAGTGGTTACACTCCTTCGAGGTCTTAATACTTCGCTTAACGCTTCGGCTGGTCTGGTCGTTCCCTCATGCGAACTGGCCGTAGCCCGGGTGCACGGTCGGGGCCCAAGCTCTCGGGCTGGTATGTTGACGCTGTCAACGATTTGGCCGGAGCCGGTTTTTGCGAGAGCAGCCCCCGAGCCTCTGCACAGGGCGAGAGGACGATCAGGGACAGACTCGACTTTTTACATACGCCCCTACGTCGCCTTTCCTCAAGGAGGAGGGGGGGAGTGCACCATGTTACCCTCGATGGGCACCGAACATGGTGTCTCCGGTGAGCTGCAAGCGGGTAATCCGAGTGGACGTCCGTGCCCCGTTCGTTGGGGGTCGGCTAGGGGCCCAGAGGCACGCCCAAAAGTACCTGCGGGTGATTTGCCGGACCCGGTCCCCTGGCGACGGGGTCCGAGGGCTCGATGCCTCCCTCCGATGGGATTCCGTTACAAGATCGTTCCCGCTGGTCTCGGAAATGTCCTAGGGTACCTCGGGAGCGCAGCCCGAGCCTTGGTTATGTATCGAACGTACCCCTGGTCATCCCTCGCTCGGTGTCTGAGGCGACTGTGAACCCTTCGGGGGCCAGCCTTCGAACCCCTGATCAGTAATGGGCGCGGAGCCCGAGTAGCCTGAGGCGGCCATGGAGCCCTTCGGGGGGCTGGCCTTCGAACCCCTGACCAGTAGTGGGTGTCGGGCCCACGCGATCTGAGGCGACTGTTGAACCCTTCGGAGGGCCAGCCTTCGAACCCCTGATCAGTAATGGGGGGCTCGGAGCCCGGTTCCTTCGCGGAGAAGGATCCCTTTCGGGGTATCCCCCTTTCCCGGTCCCTGTTGCAAGAGATAGAGAAAGAGGAAAACGGAAAAGGATACGAAATCGGACGACGTGGCGTACCTTTTCTGACGCGGTTATTACGGCGAAGGTGAAGCGCCGCGCGCTCCTCCTGCCAGAGGCGCCGCGTGTCCCGCCGCGGAGTTAATGCGACGGGGCGAGTGGTTGGCGAGGCGGCCGTTGCGCGCGTGCGATCCGTTCGAGGAACGGGTCACGGGTGCACCGTCTCCACGCCGTGAGAGGAGGCTCTCTTGCTGTCTCAGGATGGGACGTGAGCCTGGCTGACGACGTGACCGCTGCGCCCGCCCGCCTGCCACCGCTATTACTGTCGGCCCACTTTCGGTCGCTTTGACCGACGCGCCAGGTTGGCGCTGTTGGGTCGCCTCGAGTCGTGGCATAGGCTTTGCAACCGAAGAGGCGCGATGGTGGCACAAGTGGCGGTGCGGTTGCTTGCATGCAGCAACTGGTGCGCCGGTTGCTCGACGCGTGGGCCTGGGTTCCCAAGCTGGCGTGTCAGAAGTCGGAGAAGCGCGTCCATCTGGCGCGGTTGCATGCCGCCTGCATGGCTGCCCGCCCCTTCTGCCCGTTGGTCTGGGCGGAAATGGGGGGTCGCCTGTGACCGCCGGACGGTCGTGCGCACCACACGCGGCGGTTTGGCTTCTTCTGCCCTGGGCTGGCTTGCATGACATGCGGGACCCAGCCCCCGAGTCGCAGGGGAGGGCCTTGGAGCGTGTTGGAGAAGACTCAGCTCGCGGCGCCTGGGGGCGCACGTAGGGAGAGTTGCCTTTAAAAGGAGGGAGACTCCTTTCGTAAGGCAACCATGTCTTCTTCCTCCCTTAAGCGTCGTGTCTTCCCATCTTCCAAGCCCCCGGATGGGGGGTATCCGCCGCCTTTCCGCCTCCTCGTTGGAGGAACGCAACTCCATGGGAGTTGGTACCTCTCAGCCATCGTTCGGCTTCAAGGATTTTCATCACGCAGCCTGGCCACACCCCGCCACCGGCGGTCACCCAAGATGGTGACCTCTAGTTCGACGGTGGGGAAAACGGGCCAGGCCGCGGCCTCTACTCCTCCCTCGGCCTCAAGGATTTTCGTCATCCAGGCCAAGATGGAAGATGAGGCGAGTCGGGGGACCGCCCCCGCGTGGGTCGGCTGCCCCTTTCTTCCCCCTGCGCCCGGGGGTGAAGGGCGTCCTTGAGCCCCACGGAGACTTCCTCCAGCCATGCCAGGATATGCAGGGCGCTAGGGGCCCTGGGTCCCCGTCTCCCTGCCTGAATGGCTGGTTCTCGTCCCCAGCGGGGGGGAGCCCTTCTGCCGTAACACCTTCCCCAAAGCTGCTGCCCAAGCCGCTTCGCTGTCTAGGGCAGGGGTGGTTGCCGTCACGGTTGGAACGGGCGGCAGCGAGCCGCCCATCGTTCTTCAGTTACTCCGCAGGCCTTCCCCTTCGGAGGGGGGTTGTTCGTACCTGCGGAGGAGGGAACCGGAGTTCCATTGGTAGTGGCACTTCGAATGCCAGTGTTTTTTGTTCATTGCGGCTGTCGAGGCCTGAACGTGTATGTATTTTCGGCACGGAGCCGTGTTTTTTCCTCATTTTCGAGCATTAAGTCTCGCCTGTTGATTATCTGAACCGCTTTACCAAGCATGAGTTGCCCCATGTCAAGGTGACGGGTGAGGTATCCGTATCCCGGAGGCGTAGGAATCCCTCGGCCCGTTCGGCCTTGTTGTCTGGGGCTCCTCTAGCTTAGTTGAAGAGACCCCTCGGCCGCCCTTCGGTGGACCGAGACCAGGGGTAGCGATATCAGTATGAACAGAGGCGGAGTCGGCTCGAGAATGGGAACCTGGTTGGCCGGAGCCTAGCCGTGTTGTCCGTCAGCGGAGCCGACGCCAAAGTCGATCAGTCGAGGCCTCGGGTCGGGCTGGCGCCCTTGGAAGCCGGTTGACCGAGGCCCCAGGGGTAACCGGTTGAGCCGCCTGCTCGGGCCGGATTCCCGGAGGAGTCCCTGGACCGCAGCGCCGCCCGAGGCTGGGTCGGGCTTTACTGAAGACGTCGTCGATGCCGAGGGTGCTACGGCTCCCTGCAGCGTGAAGACCCGAGCCTGCAGGATCAGATCATCTTGTAGCGTGTGCTTTCTGCGGCCGCCGAGGCCAGAAGAACACACCCTCGCCGTGTTTGCGAAGCTGCGTCTTTTTTCCTCTTGTTTCGAGCATCTGGACTCTGTCGGTAACAGGGATGTTTGTGTGAGCGAAAGCCGCTTTTCGCGGAAGGGACGAGTGAGGTATCCGTATCCCAGAGGCGTGGGAATCCCTCGGCTCGGTCGGCCTTGCGGCTTACGCGTACTTTCACCCGTCCATGAGGCCCTGTCGCCGACTTAGTCGAGAAAGCTTGAAGGACTGCTTCGGCAGGAGAGCTTCCGAGCGTGATGACTCGTTCGGTCCACAAAGTCGCTTTATCCGAGCGCAAGTTACTTATCGCAGAAGGTGATGAGTGAGGTATCCGTATCCCGGAGGCGTAGGAGTCCCTCAGCTCGGTCAGCCTTGGCTGCTTACGTGTACCTCGTCGTTTCCAGGACCCGCTTTTCCGAAGTAGTCAGGAAGCACGAAAGAAATCCTGCTAAAAAGAGATCCTTTTTCGAGGAAAAATTCGACGCAGAGGGGGTCTCCCCCCTTTTAGCCCCCGAGGGAGGGTCGGGCTTTGCCGAGGCTAGGCCGACCCTTCCTTGACGACTAAACTTTGCGTAGGTGTGAGGTATATAAACAACTTGAAAACATCTTAAGGGTAGAAGCGACGTAGCTGTTTGATGTTCCAAGCGTTGCCGTAGATCTCGCCTTGATTGTTGGCCAGCTTGTATGTTCCGGGCTTCAGAACTTTGGCGATGACGAATGGCCCTTCCCAGGGGGGCGTGAGCTTGTGCCTCCCTCGGGCGTCTTGCCGCAGCCGAAGCACCAGGTCGCCCACCTGGAGTTCTCGGGACCGGACCCCTCGGGCGTGGTAGCGTCGCAGGGACTGTTGGTACCGCGCCGAGTGTAGTAAGGCCCTGTCCCGAGCTTCCTCCAGCTGGTCCAGCGATTCCTCTCGGCTAGCTTGGTTGCTTTGTTCGGTGTAGGCCCTCACCCTCGGGGAGCCGTACTCCAGGTCAGTGGGCAAGATAGCTTCAGCCCCGTAGACCAGGAAAAACGGCGTGAAGCCCGTGGCACGACTCGGTGTCGTCCTTAGGCTCCAGACCACCGAGGGGAGTTCCTTCATCCATCGCTTGCCGAACTTGTTGAGGTCGTTGTAGATCCGAGGCTTGAGCCCTTGTAGAATCATGCCATTGGCACGCTCTACTTGCCCATTCGACATGGGATGAGCCACGGCGGCCCAGTCCACCCGGATATGGTGATCCTCGCAAAAATCCAAGAATTTTTTGCCGGTGAACTGGGTGCCGTTGTCGGTGATGATGGAGTTCGGGACCCCGAAGCGATGGAGGATGTTGGTGAAGAATGCCACCGCCTGCTCGGACCTGATGCTGTTCAGAGGTCGGACCTCGATCCACTTGGAGAATTTGTCGATGGCGACCAGCAGGTGCGTGTAGCCCCCGGGCGCCTTCTGCAAGGGACCGACGAGGTCCAGACCCCATACAGCGAAGGGCCAGGTGATGGGTATTGTCTGCAGAGCCTGAGCGGGCAGGTGTGTCCGCTTCGCATAGAATTGGCACCCTTCGCAGGTGCGGACAATTCTAGTGGCGTCAGCCACCGCCGTTGGCCAGTAGAAGCCTTGCCGGAAAGCATTTCCGACAAGGGCTCGGGGCGCTGCGTGGTGGCCGCAAGCCCCCGAGTGTACTTCTTGCAGCAGTTCCCGACCTTCGGCGATGGAGATGCACCGCTGGAGGATGCCCGAGGGGCTGCGATGGTAGAGCTCCTCTTCGTCGCCCAGCAAGACGAATGACTTGGCGCGTCGCGCCACCCGCCGAGCCTCGACTTGGTCGAGGGGTAGCTCTCCTTGACGGAGATATTGCAGGTACGGGGCCTGCCAATCTTGATCTGGTGTGGCCCCGCTCTGCCCTTCCTCGACGTTCAGTGCCCTGCCCTCGGGGGCCGAGGGTGCCTCGGGCTGGGCCGAGGGTGCCTCGGGCTGAGCCGAGGGTACCTCGGGCTGAGCCGAGGGTACCTCGGGCTCGGGCGTGTCGTCGAGCTTGACGGAGGGTTGATGCAGATCCCGGGAGAAGACGTCCGGGGGGACTGTCGTTCGCCCCGAGGCTATCTTAGCCAGCTCGTCTGCGGTTTCGTTGTAGCGTCGAGCGATGTGGTTGAGCTCGAGCCCGAAGAACTTGTCTTCCAGGCGCCGAACCTCGTCGCAGTAGGCCTCCATCTTCGGGTCGCGACAGTGGGAGTTCTTCATGACTTGGTCGATGACGAGCTGCGAATCACCGCGAGCGTCGAGGCGTCTGACCCCTAGCTCGATGGCGATCCGCAATCCGTTGACCAGAGCTTCGTACTCGGCCACATTGTTGGACGCCGGGAAGTGGAGGCGCAGCACGTAGCGCAAGTGCTTTCCGAGGGGCGAGATGAAGAGCAGGCCCGCGCCGGCCCCCGTCTTCATCAGCGACCCGTCGAAAAACATGGTCCAGAGCTCCGGTTGGATCGGGGTCGTTGGCAGTTGGGTGTCGACCCATTCGGCCACGAAATCCGCCAACACTTGGGACTTGATGGCCTTCCGAGGGGCGAACGAGATCGTTTCGCCCATGATTTCCACCGCCCACTTCGCGATCCTGCCGGAGGCCTCTCGGCACTGGATGATCTCCCCCAGGGGGAAGGATGACACCACAGTCACCGGATGGGACTCAAAGTAGTGTCGCAGCTTCCGCCTTGTCAGGATCACAGCATACAGCAGCTTTTGAACTTGTGGGTAGCGGATCTTAGTCTCGGACAGCACTTCGCTGATGAAGTAGACCGGCCTCTGAACGGGCAACGTATGCCCTTCCTCTTGCCTTTCGACTACAATCGCGGCGCTAACCACCTGAGTGGTCGCGGCGACGTAGACCAAGAGGGCTTCTCCGTCCGCCGGCGGCACCAAGACAGGCGCCTTTGTAAGGAGCGCCTTCAGGTTGCCGAGGGCTTCCTCGGCCTCAGGGGTCCAAGCGAAACATTCGGCCTTCCTTAAGAGGCGGTACAGAGGCAGACCTCTTTCGCCGAGGCGTGAGATGAAGCGGCTCAGGGCCGCGAGGCATCCCATGACCCTCTGTACCCCTTTTAAGTCCTTGATGGGTCCCATGCTGGTGACGGCCGCAATCTTCTCCGGGTTAGCTTCGATGCCTCGCTCGGAGACGATGAACCCTAGGAGCATGCCTCGGGGCACCCCGAAGACACACTTCTCAGGATTAAGCTTGACTCCTTTCGCCTTGAGACACCGGAATGTCACTTCAAGGTCGGAGAGGAGGTCGGAAGCCTTCCGCGTCTTGACCACGATGTCATCGACGTAGGCCTCGACTGTGCGACCGATGTGTTCGCCGAACACATGGTTCATGCACCGCTGGTACGTCGCGCCCGCATTCCTCAAACCGAACGGCATGGTGACATAGCAGTACATGCCGAACGGCGTGATGAAAGAAGTCGCGAGCTGGTCGGACTCTTTCATCCGGATCTGGTGATACCCTGAGTAGGCATCGAGGAAGGACAGGGTTTCACACCCAGCAGTGGAATCCACGATTTGGTCGATGCGAGGCAGAGGGTAGGGAACCTTCGGACATGCTTTGTTGAGACCAGTGTAGTCTACACACATCCGCCATTTCCCCCCTTTCTTCCTCACAAGCACAGGGTTGGCAAGCCATTCGGGATGGAATACCTCTTTGATGAACCCCGCTGCCATTAGCTTGTGGATCTCTTCGCCAATCACTCTGCGCTTCTCCTCGTCGAATCGGCGCAGAGGCTGCCTGACGGGTCGGGCTCCGGCCCGAATATCCAGCGAGTGCTCGGCGACTTCCCTCAGTATGCCGGGCATGTCCGAGGGACTCCACGCAAAGACGTCGGCGTTTGCGCGGAGAAAGTCGACGAGCACTGCTTCCTATTTGGGGTCGAGCCCGGAACCGATCCGGATCTGCTTGGTGGTGTCGCCACTGGGGTCGAGGGGGACGGCCTTGACCGTCTCCGCTGGCTCGAAGTTGCCGGCATGGCGCTTCACGTCTGGCACCTCCTTGGAGAGGTTCTCCAAGTCGGCGATGAGGGCCTCGGACTCGGCGAGGGCCTCGGCGTACTCCACGCACTCCACGTCGCATTCGAACGCGTGTTTGTACGTGGGGCCGACGGTGATGACCCCGTTGGGGCCCGGCATCTTGAGCTTCAGGTAGGTGTAGTTGGGGACGGCCATGAACTTCGCGTAGCATGGCCTCCCTAGCACGGCGTGGTAGGTTCCTCGGAACCCGACCACTTCGAACGTCAGGGTCTCCCTTCGGAAGTTGGAGGGTGTCCCGAAGCAGACTGGGAGGTCAAGTCGCCCGAGGGGCTGGACGCGCTTCCCAGGGATGATCCCGTGGAAGGGCGCAGCGCCTGCTCGGACGGAGGACGGATCGACGCGCAGGAGCTTGAGGGTCTCGGCGTAGATGATGTTGAGGCAGCTGCCCCCGTCCATCAGGACCTTGGTGAGCCTGACATCGCCGACAACGGGGTCGACGACGAGCGGGTATTTCCCGGGGCTCGGCACATGGTCGGGGTGGTCGGCCCGGTCGAAAGTGATGGGCTTGTCGGACCAGTCTAGGTAGACTGGCGCCGCCACCTTCACCGAGCAGACCTCCCGGCGCTCCTGCTTGCGGTGCCGAGCCGAGGTATTCGCCGCATGCCCTCCATAGATCATGAAGCAGTCGCGGACCTCGGGGAACTCTCCTGCTGGGCGATCTTCGTTCTTGTCGTCGTCGTGGGCCCTGCCACCCTCGGCGGGTGGCCCGGCCCTGTGGAAATGACGCCGAAGCATAACGCACTCCTCGAGGGTGTGCTTGACGGGCCCCTGATGGTAGGGGCACGGCTCCTTGAGCATCTTGTCGAAGAGGTTTGCACCTCCGGGGGGCTTCCGAGGGTTCTTATACTCGGCGGCGGCGACAAGGTCCGCGTCGGCGGCGTCGCGTTTCGATTGCGACTTCTTCTTGCCTTTCTTCTTGGCGCCGCGCGGAGCAGACGCCTCGGGAGCTTCTTCCGATGGGCGGCCCTGGGGCTGCTTGTCCTTTCGGAAGATAGCCTCGACCGCCTCCTGGCCAGAGGCGAACTTGGTGGCGATGTCCATCAGCTCGCTCGCCCTGGTGGGGGTTTTGCGACCCAGCTTGCTCACCAGGTTGCGGCAAGTGGTGCCGGCGAGGAACGCGCCGATGACATCCGAGTCGGTGATGTTGGGCAGCTCGGTGCGCTGCTTCGAGAATCGCCGGATGTAGTCCCGGAGCGACTCCCCCGGCTGTTGCCGGCAGCTTCGAAGGTCCCAGGAATTCCCGGGGCGCACGTATGTGCCCTGGAAATTGCCAGCGAAGGCTTGGACCAAGTCGTCCCAGTTGGAAATCTGCCCCGGAGGCAGGTGCTCCAACCAGGCACGAGCAGTGTCGGAGAGGAACAGGGGGAGGTTACGGATGATGAGGTTGTCGTCGTCCGTTCCACCCAGTTGGCAGGCAAGGCGATAGTCCGCGAGCCACAGTTCCGGTCTCGTTTCCCCCGAGTACTTCGTGATATTAGTCGGGGGTCGGAACCGGGTCGGGAATGGCGCCCGTCGGATGGCCCGACTGAAGGCCTGCGGACCGGGTGGCTCGGGCGAGGGACTCCGATCCTCCCCGCTGTCGTAGCGCCCCCCACGCCGGGGGTGGTAGCCTCGGCGCACCCTTTCGTCGAGGTGAGCCTGACGGTCGCGTCGATGGTGCTCGTTGCCGAGGTGGCCCGGGGCCGCAGGCGCGGTGTTGCGCGTGCGCCCGGTGTAGACCGAGGCTTCCCGCATGAATCGGGAAGTCGCGGCATGAGGTTCCGAGGGATATCCTTGCCTTCGGGATGCAGTGCTCTCGGCCCACCGGGCCGCAGCGCCTTCCAGGAGATTCTTGAGTTCTCCCTGGATTCGCCGACCCTCGGTGGTTGACGGCTCCGGCATCGCGTGGATGAGCATTGCTGCGGTTGCCAGGTTCTGACCGACCCTGCTGGATGCGGGCGGCGGCCTGATCCTGACATCGTTGGCGACGTGGTGCTGGAGACCTTGGGGCAGATGACGTATTTCTCCGGCCAGGGGTTGGCCCACCCATGCTTGTCCGACGTCCCGATGGATCGGCGCAAGCGCTCCTGTTCCCTCGTTGAGCCTGGCCTGCGCCTCGCGGACTTGCTCGAGTTGTGGGTCGTAACCCCCCGCCGGAGCGGGGACCACAGCTAGCTCCCGTGGGATGTCGGCGCGAGGCACCGGCCTAGGGAGATCACCATCCTCCGGCATGCCAAGATGGTTGCCTTCGGTGGGATCCCCTAGCTCGATGTGGAAACATTCGCGGCTTGGGCCACAGCTCTCGTCGCCAAGGCTGCAGCTTCCATCGGAACAGTCGGATAGGCAGTAGTCACATGCGGTCATGAAGTCCCGCACGGCACTGGGGTTGCCAAGTCCGGAGAAATCCCAACCGATGCCGGGATCGTCATCTTCCTCAGACCCAGAGGGCCCGTAGGTCGAGACGTCCGTCAGTCGGTCCCAAGGCGACCGCATACGGAACCTCAGTGGGGTTGCACTCGCCTCAATGAGAGCGCCCGCCAAAACGAAGTTGTTTGGCGGGTTGAGGCCGAGTCGAAATGACGCAAGATGGGAGTTAGTCGTTACCTTTTGGTCGACGAGGAGCGACGTAGTCACATCGGGGACTGGTTGCGCCGTCATCTCTGGTTCGAGGGCGACGTCCTGCAGGCTTTCCGCGAGCGCGCCGGCGTCGTCTTCTTGCTCGGGGTCAGCGCGCCGCGGGGGGACAGCGCTTGCCTCCGTCTTGAACGCGAGGTCGACGTCCGGCGTGCCTTCCGTCGGGGCGTTGGGGGCGTCGATTCGCTCGACGGCCGACGAAGCGCGGCCTCCCGTCTGGCCTTGACGGCCCCGCCTCCTCCTCCGTTGGCGGGGGAGGGAACGGAGCGAGCCCGAATGTTGCTCTTCCACCACGCGGGGAAGACGTCGTCGATTCCGCCGCCGGCGGGCGGGTTGTCGGCCGCCATTATCGTAGTCGCGCGGCGGTGGAAGGAGTATCATGTCGTAGCTGCCGTCGAAGGACATGAACTCAAGAGTCCCGAAACGAAGCACCGTCCCGGGCCGGAGAGGTTGCTGGAGACTGCCCATCTGGAGCTTGACGGGGAGCTGTTCGTCAGCACGCAGCAGGCCCCTACCTGGCGCGCCAACTGTCGGCGTTTCGAGACAGGGGGGTCCCTAAGCCGACGAGTGAGTGTGCTGCGTGCCCCAGCCCAGATGGGTCGAGCGCGTGGGCGAGCGCGAAGGGGGGAGAGGCGAGGTGGCCGGAGTCGAGCGTGAGAGAGGTGTAAGTCCCGCGGCCTTCGTGTTCGTCCCGCGCCCAGGTCGGGTGCGCTTGCAGTAGGGGGGTTACAAGCGTCCACGCGGGTGAGGGAAGCGAGCGGCCCCAAGAGAGCGCCTGTCCCGTCCTCGGTCCCGCGCGGCCAACCTTCTCTGAGAAGGCCCTGGTCCTTCCTTTTATAGTCGTAAGGAGAGGATCCAGGTGTACAATGGGGGGTGTAGCAGAGTGCTACGTGTCTAGCGGAGGGAGAGCTAGCGCCCTAGGTACATGCCAATGTGGCAGCCGGAGAGATCTGGGCACCCTGCTGGCGTGATGTCGTGGCTGTCGGAGGTGCGGCGGAGCCTGATGGAGGGACAGCTGTTGGAGCGGTCGAGTCCCTGCTGACGTTGTCCTGCTTCCGTAAGAGAGCCGGGGGCCGCCGTCGTCACAGAGCTTGCGGAGCGCCATCATTGCCCCTCCGGCGGAGCTGGCCGGATGGGACGCCGGTCTTGTTCTCCGTGACCCGAGTCGATTCGGGGTAGGATGATGATGGCGCCTCCTGTTGGCGTGGCGGTCTATGCCCTAGGCAGGGCGACGTGGGGGTTCCTCCGAAGCCAAGGTTGAGTTTGCCTTTTGTTGCCGTGGCCGAGCCCGAGCCAAGGGGTCGGGCGAGGCGGAAGTCGTTCGGCCGAGGCCAGGGCGGAGTCCGAGCCCTGGGGTCGGGCGAAGCGGAGTTTCGTCGTCTTCCGGGTGCTAGCCCGAGTCCGAGCCCTGGGGTCGGGCGGAGCGGAGTTCGCCGTCTTCCGGGTCTTAGCCCGAGTCCGAGCCCTGGGGTCGGGCGGAGCGGAGATCGCCGTCTTCCGGGTCTTAGCCCGAGTCCGAGCCCTAGGGTCGGGCGGAGCGGAGTTCGCCGTCTTCCGGGTCTTAGCCCGAGTCCGAGCCCTGGGGTCGGGCGGAGCGGAGTTCGCCGTGGCGCCTTTGGCAAGGCCTGACTGCCTGTCAGACTCACTCTGTCGAGTGGCACTGCAGTCGGAGTGGCGCAGGCGGCGCTGTCCTTCTGTCAGACTGGCCAGTGGAGCAGTGGAGTGACGGCGGTCACTTCGGCTCTGCCGGGGGCGCGTGTCAGGATAGAGGTGTCAGGCCACCTTTGCGTTAAATGCCCCCGTAATTTGGTCAGTCGGTGCGGCGATTTAGTCAAGGTTGCTTCTGAGCGAAGCCAAGGCCTCGGGCAAGCCGGTGATGTGTCCGCCATAAAAAGGGGGCCTCGGGCGAGACGGAAGTCTCTCGAGGTCGGCTGCCTTTGGCCGAGGCTAGGCTCGGGTGAAGCGTGATCGAGTCACTCGTGTGGACTGATCCCTGACTTAATCGTACCCATCAGGCCTTTGCAGCTTTATGCTGATGGGGTTACCAGCTGAGAATTAGGCGTCTTGAGGGTACCCCTAATTATGGTCCCCGACAAAAAGTGATTTTGATAAACTAAAATTTGCTAGGGATGCCTACACGATTGGTAGACACCCCTCAATTAAGGATGGGCTTGGCTTCAAGAGGGAAGCCAAGAACTCAACAAGCCATAAGGCTCCCATCTCCGCCAAGGAGAAAGGGAAGGCCCCTATGGCAAGTAGTACTAAAAAGAACCATGCTTTTATGTACAATGATAGAAGACAGTCTCATAGGAGTTGTAATGCTTTTGATTCACATGCCTATGATTCCTATGCCACGTATGCTTCCAGTTCTTCCTATATGCATGGTAGAGATATGCCTAGGAAAAATATTCATCATGTGCCTAGAAAGAATATTGTTCATGTTCCTAGAAAAGTTATGAATGGTCCCTCTACAATTTATCATGCTTTAAATGCTTCCTTTGCTATTTGTAGAAAGGATAGGAAGATAGTTGCTAGGAAATTAGGGGCAAAATGCAAGGGTGATAAAACTTGCATTTGGGTCCCTAAGGAAATTGTGACTAACCTTGTAGGACCCAACAAGAGTTGGGTACCTAAGACCCAAGCCTAAATTTGCCTTGCAGGTTTATGCATCCGGGGGCTCAAGCTGGATTATCGACAGCGGATGCACAAACCATATGACGGGGGAGAAGAAGATGTTCACCTCCTACGTCAAAAATGAGGATTCCCATGATTCAATTATATTCGGTGATGGGAACCAAGGCAAGGTAAAAGGGTTAGGTAAAATTGCTATTTCATCTGAGCACTCTATTTCTAATGTGTTTTTAGTCGAGTCGCTTGGATATAATTTGTTATCTGTTAGTCAATTATGCAAAATGGGATATAATTGTCTATTTACAAATGTAGATGTGTCTGTCTTTAGAAGATGTGATGGTTCACTAGCATTTAAGGGTGTACTAGACGGCAAACTTTATTTGGTTGATTTTGCAAAAGAAGAGGCCGGTCTAGATGCATGCTTAATTGCTAAGACTAGCATGGGCTGGCTGTGGCATCGCCGCTTAGCACATGTGGGGATGAAGAACCTTCACCAGCTTCTAAAGGGAGAACACGTGATAGGTTTGACTAACGTGCAATTCGAAAAAGATAGACCTTGTGCAGCTTGTCAAGCAGGTAAACAAGTGGGAGGAGCACATCACAGCAATAATGTGATGACCACTTCAAGACCTCTAGAGCTGCTGCATATGGACCTCTTCGGACCCGTCGCCTATCTGAGCATAGGAGGAAGTAAGTATGGTCTAGTTATTGTTGATGACTTTTCCCGCTTCACTTGGGTGTTCTTTTTGCAGGATAAGTCTGAAACCCAAGGGACCCTCAAGCGCTTCCTAAGGAGAGCTCAAAATGAATTTGAGCTCAAGGTGAAGAAGATAAGGAGCGACAATGGGTCCGAATTCAAGAATCTTCAAGTGGAGGAGTTCCTTGAGGAGGAGGGGATCAAGCACGAGTTCTCCGCTCCCTACACACCTCAGCAAAATGGTGTGGTAGAGAGGAAGAACAGGACGCTCATAGATATGGCGAGGACTATGCTTGGAGAGTTCAAGACCCCCGAGCGCTTTTGGTCGGAAGCCGTGAACACGGCTTGCCACGCCATCAACAGAGTCTACCTTCACCGCCTCCTCAAGAAGACTTCTTACGAGCTGCTAACTGGTAACAAACCCAATGTGTCTTATTTTCGTGTATTTGGGAGCAAGTGTTATATTCTTGTGAAGAAAGGTAGAACCTCTAAATTTGCTCCCAAAGCTGTAGAAGGGTTTTTATTAGGTTATGATTCAAATACAAAGGCGTATAGGGTCTTCAACAAATCATCGGGTTTGGTTGAAGTCTCTAGCGACGTTGTATTTGATGAGACTAATGGCTCTCCAAGAGAGCAAGTTGTTGATCTTGATGATGTAGATGAAGAAGACGTTCCAACGGCCGCGATACGCACCATGGCGATTGGAGATGTACGGCCTCAGGAACAATTGGAGCAAGATCAACCGTCTTCCTCAACTATGGTGCATCCCCCAACCCAAGATGACGAACAGGTACCTCAAGTGGAGGCGCATGATCAAGGGGGAGCACAGGATGTTCAAGTTGAAGAGGAAGAAGCACCTCAGGCACCTCCAACCCAAGTTCGAGCGACGATTCAAAGGGATCATCCCGTCGACCAAATATTGGGTGATATTGGCAAGGGAGTAACTACTCGCTCGAGATTAGTTAATTTTTGTGAGCATTACTGTAACGCCCTGAATTTGGGGGTAGAATTTTTTCTTCTTTTCTCTCACCAAATTCAGGCGTTACCCTTTTCTTTTCCCTTTTCCCCTCGCTAAACCTTGATCTTTTCCAAAGTCATAGCGGGTTTTGGCTTTAGACCTCGTGTAAAGCAAAACCTTAAAAATACTTTACTTTGTGTGATGCACCATGCCGAACCATGCATACTTTTTGATTGATTAAAAATGTGAATGCTTTCATCTAGAGGAAATTAGATTTTAGAAAAAGGAAAACCTTTTTCTCCTCCCCTCCCCCCCCCTCCTTCCCCATTTCGGCCCAGCCGCCCCCTCCCCCTCCCCCGCCGTGGGCCGGCCTGGCGGCCCAGCCGCGCCCCCCTCCCCCTTTGGGCCCAGCCGGCCCAACCGTCCACCCCTCTTCTTTTTTTTCTTTTTCCAAAAATCCCCTCCCTCTCCCTCTCTCTCTCTCCCTCACCCTCACCCTAACCCTAGTCGCCGCCGCCCCTCACCCGCGCCACCGCCGCCCCTCCCTGGCGCCGCCGCCGCCGCCCGCCCCCTCCGGTGAGGCCCTCCCTCCTCTCTCCCTCCTCTCTCTCCCTCCTCCCTCCCTCCTCCCTCTCCTCCCTCTGGCGCCCTCCCCCGCGCCCCACGCCCCATGCCCCGGCTCAACCGCGCCCCCCGTCCCCGACCTCGGCCGCCCTGCTCTCGGCCTCGGCCGTGCCCCCGCCCTGCCCGTGCTTCGCCCCGCCCGTGCGCCGTGCTTGCCCGCTTGCCCCGCCGTGCCTTGCTCGCGTCGTGTCGGCCCCGGCATGGCCTCGAGTTCGGCCCAGCGTGCCTAGGGCGCGCGGCCTTGAGCTCGGCTAGCGCGCGGCCCCGACGCGCGCATGGTTAGTTCGCGGCGCGTGCATGCGGCTTCGCGCGCGTGCCCGCATAGTGCGCAGTGCCTTGGCACGACCCATCGTGCCTTCATCTACCCCCAGACGCCTCGTCTACCCCCCCTGTGTCCTATGCGCGTTAATCCCGTTGTTCATATTAATAAGTAGGAATCTTAATTTGGAAATTGGTTACGTTAGTTAATTTGTATAGCTAATTGTCCAACTTATTCAATGTTAATCTACTAAAAGTGGTCACGTTTACATCAGTGCATGTAGCTAATTCTTTTGTCAGAACCAATTGGAACTAGAGCACGTGACGTCTAGTTATTCGTCAACCCGTAGTGCGTCTCAGGCTTAAGCTTTAACTCTCGCGAAACCTTTCCCCATTTCTTTCTAACCTTGGTAAGTTCATTATCGTATGTGATATTCTATGCATATTTACTTTATTTGTTCTTTCGTAATGGTGTACTGTTTGTTTCCTAATTTGAATGGATGGATGTATGTATGCTTGCAATCGCATAGAGAACGATTCGGTCGAAGAGCCCGAAGAACTCGCAGGAGAAGCCCCTGAGCAGCAGTCGGTTGGTGGAGGCAAGTGTCCTTTGACCTATCTCTGTCCTATTCATTCTTTAATTCACCTCCCGCATTACACATTTATACCTAAGGATTGACTAGCTTTTGTTATCCATGTCCTTGTTTACCTATTTGTGTCGGATTATTATTGTTTAGCTTTATGCTATTGCTCAACTCTAATCAATGAACATGATGAGATCATATATGATACGCTGTTTTCCCTCTTCTTATTATGATGTTATACTTGTGGCCTTTAAGGGGGCTCGAGCGGTTTCTCGAGTGCCTCTCCGTAAGGACCTGTTCTATGGATGACTGCCCGGGAAAATAGTGCAACCATGAGGGTGGAGTGGGACGCCCTTAGCTGAGTAATTAGAGGATCCGGGGTGTAGTTCGCTTCGCCGTCGTGCCGTCAATGGGGCTCGGTGTATGCGGATCGCTCTGCCAAGGTTGATTTGTCCCTTGGGGAGGAGTGCGGTATATTTAGGAAACCTAACGGGCGGCTACAGCCCCGGGGAATCTTTGTAAAGGCTACGTAGTGAGACCCTGCCTATTCACCTTGGTAGTGTTTAAGGGTTTGATCGGCCCGAGGCAAGAGGGAATCACGGCTTGTGGGTAAAGTGCACAACCTCTGCAGAGTGTTTGAAAACTGATATATCAGTCATGCTCACGGTTATGAGCGGCCAAGGGAGCTCCAGTGATTAGTGGTACTTGATCAGAGACATTTTGGTTTACAGGTGGCAATGAGACTGATGGTTCTAGTTATGACTATGGTGCTGGTAAGTGGTATTCTTTCCGTTTGGAAAGGGTACATCGGGCTAATAACTTGGGTTAATGCTAAAACCTGGCTTTCTACTAGTAAGTAATAATTTGACCAACTAAAAGCAACTGCTTGACTTATCCCCACATAAAGCTAGTCCACTACAGCCAAACAGGATACTTGCTGAGTATGTTGATGTGTACTCACCCTTGCTCTACACACCAAACCCCCCCAGGTTGTCAGCATTGCAACCACTGCTCAGGAGAAGATGAAGCTGTGGAAGGAGACTTCCAGGAGTTCTAAGACTACGACGAGTTCTAGGTGTGGGTTAGCGGCAACCCCCAGTCGGCTGCCTGTGAAGGCCGCGGTTATCTACGTTTCGTTTTCGCACTTTGATTTATTGTAATGACTATATGGACGTCTCAGATGTATGATGTAATCAACTATTTTCCCTTTTTAATGTTATTTTGAGCACTGTGTGATGATGTCCATGTTATGTAACTGCTGTGTACGTGAATAACTGATCCTGGCACGTACATGGTTCGCATTCGGTTTGCCTTCTGAAACCGGGTGTGACATAGCTGGTATCAAAGTCGTGCTGACTGTAGGACCGCTAACCTAGAATAGAATGGTCATTCTAAGGACTATAGACCTCTGTCCCTACGTTGACTTTGATATCCCTTCAAAAGTTGGTCATATCGACCAAAACCTATGTTCTACTGTATATTATACCTTGCTGAAAATTATGTTGTATTCTAATCCTTCATTTATTTATGATTCATTATTTGTTGGTCATATTAATTCTGTTCTCACTCTTTTGCTTGCGGTGTCTTTTGTAGATGGCTCGTCTTAGACACACTGCACGAAAGTCCATCATCCCCTTCTTACCCTCCCGCCTCGCGGAGCGTCCGCTTCGCCGTCCCGTGGCCGGTCAGTCCAGCCACTTGGAGAGACTGCACCACTGCCTGCATGAGGAGCAGGAACGTCGACGACAGGAGCAGCAGGGCTCTTCTTTCTCGCTCCAGCAGGAGATAGAGTCTGTGAGGAGCTGCTCCCCTGTGCTTCCCCTGGAGGCGCCCCCTGCACCACCACTGGGCGCCCCAGCTTCTGGAGTAGCTGCTGGAGGAGACCCAGACGACGGAGGTGGCGACGACAGCCCGAGCCACGACACCGACTCCCCTGCTGACCATGAGCCGGAAGGATTGGTTGCTCGACCCATCACTCGCGACGCTGCTCGCGGGTGTCACTTCCATGATGTGCTCGACACCCTGCTACGTCGGGCACTTAACTGGCGTACTTGGTCCATCGAGTATCGCTGTATGGTCTACTAGCATAGTCGCGGGGTCTACCCGGACCGCTGGGAGGCGACCTGCTTGGTGCGCCGTCCGGAGAACAGTCTCCAGGGTGCAGAGGCCTGCTCAGAGCACTATTCTATCTCTGAGCGGGACTCAGTTGAGGCAGCCATGCAAGATGCTGCACGGCGTGCGCTTTCGCACTACTGCTCGGTTCTCGGTGGGGTAGCTGACGGTCTCGACCTGAAGTATTACCCCCGCCGTCCATCTGGCAGCACAGGAGGCGTGATTGTTTCACCTGCTGGCAAGGACAATCCTAGGTTGAGCAGCACAGTCAACCTAGCCGCCGTGCTAAACACAGAGCTGGACCATGCATTAGACGAGCTGAGTAGGGCTCGTGCTGAGATCGCCCTGCTGCGGGCTGAGCGCGCGGAACGTCGTCACCTGGATGATGGTTCCCCCGCTCCCGTTGGTACTCAGCACCCGTACCGCTCACCTCGGCGTGGACACCGGTCTTATGGCAATCCCGACTGTAAGACCAAGATAGATTTAGCACCATAGATCGTTAGAGTCGGATCTTGTAATTAACACAAAATATATACGTAGAAGCTACAGTCTTAGCGTTAGTCTCGCTTTTAGTTAGTCTTAGTTAGACAGGGTAGTTTGCTATATCCTGTGCATCTATGTTTGTCATGATGAACTATGTTTGGTTTGGATTTTTGTGATGACTGTCACCAGAGTGTGGGTATCCCCTGCATTATGGTTTACCTGTTATATGTTAATGGAGTTAGTTATATAGTTGGGAAACCTTTATTCCACTTTCCTCTTTATCTGAGAAGTTGTGTGGTCTGTGTTGGAGATCAGTGAAGATGCTCATCTGTTCAGTGCTGTTGAAGAATTCTATACTCTTTTCTTATGCTGCAAGAGTTGCAAGATCAGTTCTGATGTGTGGTTGCATTCTGCAGATGTCAGAGAACAGGCGCAGAGGAGGAAGGCGTGCTCAGCAGGAGTGAGCCTCTCCGCAGGATGAGGTGCCCCAGCAGCAGCACCTGCCGCCCCCGCCCCCGATGTCCATCGAGCAGATGTTTCTAATGCAGACTCAGGCAGTTCAAGCCATCGGTCAGACTCTGGCCGCTATTCAGCAGCAGCAGCAGCAGCAACAGCAGCAGGCTCCACCTCAGCCTCAGATGCCTCAGATGCCTAGAGACAAGCGTGCTGAATTCATGAGAGGTCATCCACCAACGTTTGCTCATTCTTCTGACCCCATGGATGCTGAAGATTGGCTGCGCACTGTGGAGCGGGAGTTGCATACCGCTCAGTGCGATGACAGAGAGAAAGTTCTGTATGGTCCCCGTCTGTTGAGAGGAGCAACTCAGTCATGGTGGGAGTCTTATCTCGCCACCCATGCCAACCCCGACGCCATCACTTGGGAAGAGTTCAGAGGTAGCTTTCGTCAGTACCATGTGCCTACAGGTCTGATGACAGTGAAGAAGGAGGAGTTCTTGGCCCTTAAGCAAGGGTCATCATCTGTCAGTGAGTATCGAGACAGGTTTCTGCAGTTGTCTCGCTATGCTCCTGAAGATGTCAACACCGACGCCAAGCGACAGTATCGCTTCTTGAGAGGCTTGGTTGACCCTCTGCACTATCAGCTGATGAATCACACCTTCTCGACATTCCAGCACCTGATTGACAGAGCGATCATGACAGAAAGAAAGCGTAAGGAGATGGAGGATCGTAAGCGCAAGATCAGTGGATCCCAGCCTGGAAGCAGCAGCCGTCCTCGTTTCTCAGGCAATCAACCTCAGCAGTTCAGGCAGAACCAGCGTCCACCTCAGCAGCATCAGCAGTTCCAAAGGCAGTACCCTCAGCACCAGTATCAGAATCGTCAGAGCAATCAGTCAGGAGGTCAGTTTCAGAGGCAGAATCAGCAGGCACCTCGTCTTCCTGTCCCAGCAAACCAGCAGAACAGTCAGGCAGCACCAGCTCAGGTTGGAAACAGAGCATGTTTCCACTGTGGAGAGCAAGGCCACTGGGTGATGCAATGTCCGAAGAAGGCAGCCCAGCAGCAGTCAGGCCCCAATGCCCCAGCAAAGCAGAATGTGTCTCAGCCTGGAGCAGGCAACCGCTCTCAGCCGCGTTACAATCATGGGAGACTGAATCACTTGGAGGCTAAAGCAGTTCAGGAGACCCCCGGCATGATAGTAGGTATGTTCCCAGTCGACTCCCATATTGCAGAAGTGTTATTTGATACTGGAGCAACACATTCTTTCATTACTGTATCATGGGTAGAAGCACATAATCTTCCAATTACTACCATGTCAACCCCCATTCAAATTGACTCAGCCGGTGGTAGAATTCGAGCTGATAGCATATGTTTGAATGTAAGTGTGGAAATAAGGGGGATAGCGTTTCCCGATAACCTTATAGTAATGGGTACTCAGGGAATAGATGTCATCCTAGGGATGAATTGGCTAGATAAGTATCAGGCAGTTATCAGTTGTGATAAGAGGACAATCAGGTTGGTGTCCCCACTAGGAGAGGAAGTGGTGACCGAGTTAGTCCCGCCTGAGCCAAAGAAAGGAAGTTGTTACCAGATGGCTGTCGATAGCAGTGAAGCAAACCCAATTGAGAGTATCAAGGTTGTGTCTGAGTTCCCAGATGTGTTTCCAAAGGACTTACCGGGTATGCCACCAGAGCGGAAAGTTGAGTTTGCCATAGAGCTTCTTCCTGGAACCGCCCCTATCTTTAAGAGAGCTTACAGAATATCCGGACCAGAGTTGGTTGAGCTTAAGGAGCAGATTGATGAGCTATCAGAGAAAGGTTACGTCCAGCCAAGCACCTCGCCTTGGGCCGCCCCTGTCCTGTTTGTGGAGAAGAAAGATGGCACCAAAAGGATGTGTATCGATTATCGAGCTTTGAATGAAGTCACGATCAAGAACAAATACCCTTTGCCCAGAATAGAAGATCTATTCGACCAGTTGAGAGGAGCCAGTGTGTTCTCCAAGATTGATCTGAGGTCGGGTTATCATCAGCTCAGGATTCGACCTTCAGACATTCTGAAGACAGCATTCATTACCAAGTATGGTTTGTATGAGTTCACTGTGATGTCTTTTGGTTTGACCAATGCACCAGCATTCTTCATGAACTTGATGAACAATGCATTCATGGATTATCTTGATGAGTTTGTGGTGGTATTCATTGATGACATTCTGGTTTATTCTCAAAGCGAGAAAGAACATGCAGATCATTTGAGGATGGTATTGCAGAGATTGCAAGAGCACCAGTTGTATGCAAAGTTGAGCAAATGTGAATTCTGGATCAGTGAAGTCCTGTTCTTGGGTCACATAATCAACAAAGAAGGTTTGGCTGTGGATCCGAAGAAAGTGGCAGATATTCTGAACTGGGAAGCGCCAACGGATGCTCGAGGAATCAAGAGTTTCATTGGAATGGCCGGATATTATCGGCGATTCATTGAAGGGTTTTCAAAGATTGCGAAACCAATGACAGCGTTGCTAGGCAACAAG
This sequence comes from Zea mays, assembly GCF_902167145.1. Taxonomy (NCBI): domain Eukaryota; kingdom Viridiplantae; phylum Streptophyta; class Magnoliopsida; order Poales; family Poaceae; genus Zea; species Zea mays. The sequence goes on along the minus strand of NC_050101.1, from coordinate 163,524,848 downwards.
GTTGAGTTCAAGTGGACCCAGAAATGTCAAGAGGCCTTTGAAGCGCTGAAAGAGAAGTTGACAACAGCACATGTCCTAGTCTTGCCTGATGTGCACAAGCCCTTCTCTGTGTACTGTGATGCTTGTTACACAGGTTTGGGATGCGTATTGATGCAAGAGGGAAGAGTTGTGGCTTACTCGTCCCGACAGCTGAAGGTTCATGAGAAGAATTACCCAATCCATGATCTAGAGTTGGCAGCAGTCGTTCACGCACTGAAGACATGGAGGCACTATCTGTATGGACAGAAATGTGATGTTTACACAGACCACAAGAGTCTGAAGTACATATTCACTCAGTCAGAGTTGAATATGAGGCAGTGAAGATGGTTAGAGTTGATCAAAGACTATGAGTTGGAGATTCACTACCATCCAGGCAAAGCAAACGTAGTGGCAGATGCTTTGAGCAGAAAGAGTCAAGTCAATCTGATGGTCGCTCGTCCGATGCCTTATGAGTTGGCCAAGGAGTTTGACAGGTTGAGTCTCGGGTTTCTGAACAATTCGCGAGGAGTCACAGTTGAGTTGGAACCTACCTTGGAGCGAGAAATCAAAGAAGCACAGAAGAATGATGAAAAGATCAGTGAGATTCGGCAACTGATTCTAGATGGCAGAGGCAAAGATTTTCGTAAAGATGCAGAAGGTGTGATATGGTTCAAGGACCGCTTGTGCGTTCCCAATGTCCAATCCATTCGGGAGTTGATTCTCAAGGAAGCTCATGAGACTGCTTATTCGATTCACCCTGGTAGTGAGAAGATGTATCAGGATCTGAAGAAGAAATTCTGGTGGTACAGAATGAAGAGGGAAATCGCAGAGCATGTAGCTATGTGCGATAGTTGTCGAAGAATTAAGGCAGAGCACCAGAGACCAGCTGGATTGTTGCAACCGTTGCAAATTCCCCAGTGGAAATGGGATGAAATCGGTATGGATTTCATAGTCGGATTGCCTCACACTCGAGCCGGCTACGATTCTATTTGGATAGTAGTGGACTGTTTTACCAAGTCAGCCCACTTCATACCTGTCAAGACCAACTACAACAGTGCAGTGTTGGTAGAATTGTATATGTCTCGGATCGTTTGTCTTCATGGTGTGCCAAAGAAGATAGTGTCAGACCGAGGAACGCAGTTCACCTCTCATTTCTGGCAGCAGTTGCATGAAGCCTTGGGTACACATCTGAATTTCAGTTCAGCTTATCACCCGCAGACAGATGGTCAGACCGAAAGAACCAATCAAATTCTTGAAGACATGTTGAGAGCCTGTGCGCTGCAAGATCAGTCCGGATGGGATAAGCGATTGCCTTATGCAGAGTTCTCCTATAACAACAGTTACCAGGCCAGTTTGAAGATGTCGCCATTTCAAGCGCTCTATGAGAGGAGTTGTAGAACTCCGTTGCAATGGGATCAGCCTGGGGAAAAGCAAGTGTTCGGGCCAGACATTTTGCTTGAAGCCGAAGAGAACATCAAGATGGTTCGAGAGAACCTGAAGATAGCGCAATCAAGGCAGCGAAGCTATGCAGACACAAGAAGAAGAGAGCTGAGTTTCGAAGTCAGAGACTTCGTCTATCTGAAAGTGTCACCGATCAGATGAGTCAGAAGATTCGGAGTCAAAGGCAAGCTAGCACCCCGCTACATTGGTCCGTACCAAATTCTCTCAAGGCGTGGAGAAGTGGCCTATTAGCTCAGTTTGCCAGAAAATTTGTCTGCTGTGCATGATGTCTTTCATGTGTCTCAGTTGAATAAGTGCTTGCGTGTGCCAGAAGAGCAGTTGCCAGTGGAAGGTCTTGAAGTCCAGGAGGACTTGACCTACGTTGAGAAGCCAGTACAAATCCTTGAGGTTGCAGACAGAGTCACTCGAAGGAAGACCATCAGAATGTGCAAAGTCAGGTGGAATCACCATTCAGAGGAAGAAGCAACCTGGGAGCGTGAAGATGATCTGTTGGCTAAATACCCAGAGCTCTTTGCTAGCCAACCCTGATTCTCGAGGGCGAGATTCTTTTAAGGGGGATAGGTCTGTAACGCCCTGAATTTGGGGGTAGAATTTTTTCTTCTTTTCTCTCACCAAATTCAGGCGTTACCCTTTTCTTTTCCCTTTTCCCCTCGCTAAACCTTGATCTTTTCCAAAGTCATAGCGAGTTTTGGCTTTAGACCTCGTGTAAAGCAAAACCTTAAAAATACTTTACTTTGTGTGATGCACCATGCTGAACCATGCATACTTTTTGATTGATTAAAAATGTGAATGCTTTCATCTAGAGGAAATTAGATTTTAGAAAAAGGAAAACCTTTTTCTCCTCCCCTCCCCCCCTCCTTCCCCATTTCGGCCCAGCCGCCCCCTCCCCCTCCCCCACCGTGGGCCGGCCTGGCGGCCCAGCCGCGCCCCCCTCCCCCTTTGGGCCCAGCCGGCCCAACCGTCCCCCCCCTCTTCTTTTTTTCCTTTTTCCAAAAATCCCCTCCCTCTCCCTCTCTCTCTCTCCCTCACCCTCACCCTAACCCTAGCCGCCGCCGCCCCTCACCCGCGCCACCGCCGCCCGCCCCCTCCGGTGAGGCCCTCCCTCCTCTCTCCCTCCTCTCTCTCCCTGCTCCCTCCCTCCTCCCTCTCCTCCCTCTGGCGCCCTCCCCCGCGCCCCGCGCCTCGCGCCGCCCGGCTCGGCCGCTCCGGCGAGCTCGGCCCGACCCCGGCCCCGGCCACCCCGGCCCCGGCCACCCCGGCCGCCCGCGCCCCCGACCTCGCCCGGCTCGGCCCCGCCCGCGCCGCCTCTCCCCCGACCCTGGCTCGGCCGTTCCCCGGCTCGGCCACCTCCCGCGCCCGGCCTCGGCCGCCCCCGACCCCGGCTCGGTCGCCTCGGCTCGACCGCCCGCGCCCCGGCCCTGGCCAAACCGCCTCGCCCGCTCGGCCCCGCCCCGCGCCGCCCCGGCACGGCCGCCCGCCTCCCGGCGAGCTCGGCCGCCCCGTGCCCCGGCTCGGCCGCCCGCTCGGCCGCCCCCGGCTCAACCGCCCGCCCCCGTGCCCCGGCTCAACCGCGCCCCCGTCCCCGACCTCGGCCGCCCCGCTCTCGGCCTCGGCCGTGCCCCCGCCCTGCCCGTGCTTCGCCCTGCCCATGCGCCGTGCTTGCCCGCTCGCCCCGCCGTGCCTTGCTCGCGTCGTGTCGGCCCCGGCGTGGCCTCAAGTTCGGCCCAGCGTGCCTAGGGCGCGCGGCCCCGACGTGCGCATGGTTAGTTCGCGGCGCGTGCATGCGGCCTCGCGCGCGTGCCCGTGTAGTGCGCAGTGCCTTGGCACGACCCATCGTGCCTTCGTCTACCCCCAGACGCCTCGTCTACCCCCCCCCCCCCCCCCCCCCCGTGTCCTATGCGCGTTAATCTCGTTGTTCATATTAATAAGTAGGAATCTTAATTTGGAAATTGGTTACGTTAGTTAATTTGTATAGCTAATTGTCCACCTTATTCAATGTTAATCTACTAAAAGTGGTCACGTTTACATCAGTGCATGTAGCTAATTCTTTTGTTAGAACCAATTGGAACTAGAGCACGTGACGTCTAGTTATTCGTCAACCCGTAGTGCGTCTCGGGCTTAAGCTTTAACTCTCGCGAAACCTTTCCCCATTTCTTTCTAACCTTGGTAAGTTCATTATCGTATGTGATATTCTATGCATATTTACTTTATTTGTTCTTTCGTAATGGTGTACTGTTTGTTTCCTAATTTGAATGGATGGATGTATGTATGCTTGCAATCGCATAGAGAACGATCCGGTCGAAGAGCCCGAAGAACTCGCAGGAGAAGCCCCTGAGCAGCAGTCGGTTGGTGGAGGCAAGTGTCCTTTGACCTATCTCTGTCCTATTCATTCTTTAATTCACCTCCCGCATTACACATTTATACCTAAGGATTGACTAGCTTTTGTTATCCATGTCCTTGTTTACCTATTTGGGTCGGAATATTATTGTTTAGCTTTATGCTATTGCTCAACTCTAATCAATGAACATGATGAGATCATATATGATACGCTGTTTTCCCTCTTCTTATTATGATGTTATACTTGTGGCCTTTAAGGGGGCTCGAGCGGTTTCTCGAGTGCCTCTCCGTAAGGACCTGTTCTATGGATGACCGCCCGGGAAAACAGTGCAACCATGAGGGTGGAGTGGGACGCCCTTAGCTGAGTAATTAGAGGATCCGGGGTGTAGTTCGCTTCGCCGTTGTGCCGTCAATGGGGCTCGGTGTATGCGGCTCTGAAAGGGAAATGTGCCCTTGGGCCATTTCTAAGTATTTTGGTGATTGAGTGTCAACACAAGTGTTTAAATGTGAATCAACGCCCATGGATGAACAAAGTGCAAATCTTCAACAAAGGTATGTTTCTAAGTCTTAGTACATTGGTTTTGTGTACTAATACATTTGTCTAAGTGTTAGAAACAGAAAGAAGAAGAGAAGAGAAGACTTGGCTGTGTGCAGCCAAGGGGCTGTTTCGGTCTGGGCACCGGACTGTCCGGTGGTGCACCGGACAGTGTCCGGTGGTGCACCGGACAGTGTCCGGTGCACCAGGCTGCCTCGGACGAAGAGGCCGCTCTCGGGTTTTTCTCCGGCGACTTCGGCTAAAATTCACCGGACTGTCCGGTGTGCACCGGACTGTCCGGTGAGCCAACGGTCGGCCGGGCCAACGGTCGGCCGCACGATCGCCGCGCGACACGTGGCCGAGCCAACGGTCGGAAGGAAGCACCGGACTGTCCGGTGTGCACCGGACTGTCCGGTGCGCCAGATCTGCTGTGGTCGGCAACGGTCGGCTGCGCCTGTTAAGGAAAGAAATCGGGCACCGGACAATGTCCGGTGTGCACCGGACTGTCCGGTGCGCCCGACGACAGAAGGCAAGGATAGCCTTCCAGATGTGCTCTCAACGGCTCCTAGCTGCCTTGGGGCTATAAAAGGGACCCCTAGGCGCATGGAGGAGATAACCAAGCATTCCTTGAGCACTCTTGATCACTCACACATCAATCTCGCGCACTTGTTCGACATTCTAGTGATTTGAGCTCCGTTCTAGTGTGCTAGTCTTTTGAGCTCAAGTCTGGGTCTTGTGTGTGCGTATTCGCTGTGATCTTTGTGTCGTGTGTGAGTTGCTAATCCCTCCCTTGCTCTGTGATTCTCTGTGAACATCTTTTGTAAGGGCGAGAGGCTCCAAGTTGTGGAGATTCCTCGCAAACGGGATTGAGAAAAGAAAAGCAAGAACACCGTGGTATTCAAGTTGATCATTGGATCACTTGAGAGGAGTTGAGTGCAACTCTCGTCCGTTGGGACGCCACAACGTGGAGTAGGCAAGTTTTGTACTTGGCCGAACCACGGGATAACCACCGTGTCATCTCTGTGATTGATTTCTTGTGGTTATTGTGTTTTGACTCCTCTCTAGCCACTTGGCCATAATTGTGCTAACACTTAACAAGTTTTTGTGGCTTAAGCTTTGAAGTTTTACAGGATCACCTATTCACCCCCCCCCCTCTAGGTGCTCTCAATTGGTATCAGAGCCGTTCTCTTCACAAAGGGACTTACCGCCCGAAGAGATGGATCCTAAGGGGAAGGGAATTGTGATCAACGACAAGGAGAAGGAGTCCTTCGTCAACGAGCCAAGGGATGACAAGTCCAACAACTCGGGCTCGGACCACAAGCGAAAAGATGGGAAGAAGAAGAAGACAAGACGCATCAAGGAGATCGTCTACTACGACAGCGATGAGTCCTCTTCTTCCCAAAAGGACGACGACAACGACTACAGGAAGACGGTCAATTCGAACTTTTCATTTGATTATTCTCGTATTCCACATAGTTCGAATTCGCATTTGCTTTCCATTCCTCTTGGTAAACCTCCACATTTTGATGGGGAGGACTATGGATTTTGGAGTCACAAAATGCATAGTCATTTATTCTCTCTCCATCCAAGCATATGGGAGATTGTAGAGAATGGAATGAAATTTGATAGCTCGGATAGCCCTATGTTTATCAATGAACAAATTCATAAAAATGCACAAGCTACTACTGTTCTCTTAGCATCTTTGTGCAGGGAAGAGTACAATAAGGTGAGCGGCTTGGACAATGCCAAGCAGATATGGGACACCCTCAAGATCTCTCACGAGGGGAACGACATCACCATGCTCACCAAGATGGAGTTGGTGGAGGGCGAGCTTGGACGATTCGCCATGATAAGGGGAGAAGAGCCAACTCAACGGCTCAAGACCCTTATCAACAAGATAAGGAGCTACGGAAGCACGCGTTGGACGGATCACGACATCGTCCGCCTAATGCTCAGGTCATTTACCATTCTTGATCCTCATCTCGTGAACAATATTCGTGAGAATCCCAGGTACACGATGATGACGCCCGAAGAAGTACTTGGAAAATTCGTGAGCGGGCGGATGATGATCAAGGAGGCAAGATACGTCGACGACGCGTTGAACGGTCCACTCCACGAGTCTCAACCCATTGCTCTAAAGGCAACAAGGAGCAAGGAGGCGCTACCCAGCAAGGTGGCGCAAATTGAGGCGGCCGGTCTTAATGAAGAAGAAATGGCCCTCATTATCAAGAGATTCAAGACGGTGCTAAAGGGTCGCAATGGACAGCCGAGCAAGACTAAGACTAAGGGGAAGCGATCATGCTTCAAATGCGGTAAGCTTGGTCATTTTATTGCTAACTGTCCCGATAATGATAGTGACCAGGAAAAGGGAAACAAGAGGGAAAAGAAGAAGCATTACAAGAAGGCAAAGGGCGAGGCGCATCTAGGCAAGGAGTGGGACTCGGATTGCTCCTCGTCCGACTCCGACAATGAAGGACTCGCCGCCACCGCCTTCAACAAATCAACCCTCTTCCCCAACGAGCGTCACACATGCCTTATGGCAAGGGAGAAGAAGGTATGTACTCGCAATTCTACCTATGCTTCTTCAAGTGAGGACGAATCTAGTGATGAGGATGAAGTAGATTATTCGTGTTTGTTCAAGGGCTTAGATAGATCTAAGATAGACAAAATTAATGAATTAATTGATGCCTTGAATGAAAAGAATATACTTTTAGAAAAGCAAGAGGATTTGTTGTATGAAGAGCATGATAAATTTGTTGAGGCACAAAAATCCTATACTTTAGAAGTTAAAAGAAATGAAATGCTTTCTTTTGAACTATCTACTTGTCATGAAACCATTTCTACTTTGAAAGGTGTCAACAATGATTTAAATGCTAAATTAGAAGTAGCAAATAAATCCAATTCTTGTGTAGAACATGTTGAAATTTGTACTAGGTGTAAAGATTTTGACATTGATGCTTGTAGTGAACACCTAGTTTCAATTTCCAAGCTTAATGATGAACTGGCTAGTCTTAATGCTCAACTTAAGACTAGCAAGAATGATTTTGATAAGCTAAAATTTGCAAGGGATGCCTACACAATTGGTAGACACCCCTCAATTAAGGATGGACTTGGCTTCAAGAGAGAAGCTAAGAACTTAACAAGCCATAAGGCTCCCATTCCCGCCAAGGAGAAAGGGAAGGCCCCTATGGCTAGTAATGTGCAAAAGAACCATGCTTTTATGTACGATGATAGGAGATATTCTAGAAATGCTTTTAGAGGTCATGATGTGTTTGATTCACATGCTTATGACTCTTATGCTATGACTGCTTCTAGTTCTCATGTTATGCATGGTAGAAATATGTCTAGGAGAAATGCTATTCATCATGTGCCTAGAAAGAATGTTATTCATGCTCCTAGGAAAGTAGTGAATGAACCTTCTACAATTTATTGTGCTTTGAATACTTCATTTGCAATTTGTAGAAGGGATAGAAAAGTAATTGCTAGGAAGTTAGGGGCAAAATGCAAAGGTGATAAAACTTGCATTTGGGTCCCTAAGGAAATTGTGACTAACCTTGTAGGACCCAACAAGAGTTGGGTACCTAAGTCCCAAGCCTAAATTTGCCTTGCAGGTTTATGCATCCGGGGGTTCAAGCTGGATTATCGACAGCGGATGCACAAACCATATGACGGGGGAGAAGAAGATGTTCACCTCCTACGTCAAGAATAAAGATTCCCAAGATTCAATTATATTCGGTGATGGGAATCAAGGCAAGGTAAAAGGTTTAGGTAAAATTGCAATTTCTAATGAGCACTCCATATCTAATGTGTTTTTAGTTGAGTCTCTTGGATATAATCTGCTATCTGTGAGTCAATTATGTCATATGGGGTATAATTGTCTATTTACAAATGTAGATGTGTCTGTCTTTAGAAGAAGTGATGGTTCACTAGCTTTTAAGGGTGTATTAGACGGCAAACTTTATTTAGTTGATTTTGCAAAAGAAGAGGCCGGTCTAGATGCATGCTTAATAGCTAAGACTAGCATGGGCTGGCTGTGGCATCGCCGCTTAGCACATGTGGGGATGAAGAACCTTCACAAGCTTCTAAAGGGAGAACACGTGATAGGTTTGACTAACGTGCATTTCGAAAAAGATAGACCTTGTGCAGCTTGTCAAGCAGGTAAACAAGTGGGAGGAGCGCATCACAGCAAGAATGTGATGACCACTTCAAGACCTCTGGAGCTGCTGCATATGGACCTCTTCGGACCCGTCGCCTATCTAAGCATAGGAGGGAGTAAGTATGGTCTAGTTATTGTTGATGACTTTTCCCGCTTCACTTGGGTGTTCTTTTTGCAGGATAAGTCTGAAACCCAAGGGACCCTCAAGCGCTTCCTCAGGAGAGCTCAAAATGAGTTTGAGCTCAAAGTGAAGAAGATAAGGAGCGACAACGGATCCGAGTTCAAGAACCTTCAAGTGGAGGAGTTCCTTGAAGAGGAAGGAATCAAGCACGAGTTCTCCGCTCCCTACACACCACAGCAAAATGGTGTGGTAGAGAGGAAGAACAGGACGCTCATCGATATGGCGAGGACGATGCTAGGAGAGTTCAAGACCCCGAGTGCTTTTGGACGGAAGCCGTTAACACTGCTTGCCACGCCATCAACAGGGTCTACCTTCATCGCCTCCTCAAGAAGACGTCGTATGAGCTACTAACCGGTAACAAACCCAATGTATCGTACTTTCGTGTATTTGGGAGTAAATGCTACATTCTAGTGAAGAAGGGTAGAAATTCTAAGTTTGCTCCCAAAGCTGTAGAAGGGTTTTTGTTAGGTTATGACTCAAATACAAAGGCGTATAGAGTCTTCAACAAATCATCGGGTTTGGTTGAAGTCTCTAGCGACGTTGTATTTGATGAGACTAATGGCTCTCCAAGAGAGCAAGTTGTTGATTGTGATGATGTAGATGAAGAAGATGTTCCGACGGCCGCTATACGCACCATGGCGATTGGAGAAGTGCGGCCACAGGAACGAGATGAACGAGATCAACCTTCTTCCTCAACTATGATGCAACTCCCAACCGAAGATGACGAACAGGTACCTCAAGTGGAGGCGCTTGATCAAGGGGGAGCACAAGGTGATCAAGTGATGGAGGAAGAAGCGCTACCGGCACCTCCAACCCAAGTTCGAGCGATGATTCAAAGGGATCATCCCGTCGATCAAATTCTGGGTGACATTAGCAAGGGAGTAACTACTCGATCTCGACTAGTTAATTTTTGTGAGCATTACTCCTTTGTCTCTTCTATTGAGCCTTTCAGGGTAGAGGAGGCCTTGCTAGACCCGGATTGGGTTTTGGCCATGCAAGAGGAGCTCAACAACTTCAAGCGCAATGAAGTTTGGACGCTGGTGCCTCGTCCGAAGCAAAATGTTGTGGGAACCAAGTGGGTGTTCCGCAACAAACAGGACGAGCACGGGGTGGTGACGAGAAACAAGGCTCGACTTGTGGCAAAAGGTTATGCCCAAGTCGCAGGTTTGGATTTCGAGGAGACTTTTGCTCCTGTGGCTAGGCTAGAATCAATTCGTATCTTGCTAGCATATGCCGCTCACCATTCTTTCAGGTTGTTTCAAATGGATGTGAAGAGCGCTTTCCTCAACGGGCCAATCAAGGAGGAGGTGTACGTGGAGCAACCCCCTGGCTTTGAGGATGAACGGTACCCCGACCATGTGTGTAAGCTCTCTAAGGCGCTCTATGGACTTAAGCAAGCCCCAAGAGCATGGTATGAATGCCTTAGAGATTTCTTAATTGTTAATGCTTTCAAGGTTGGGAAAGCCGATCCAACTCTTTTTACAAAGACATGTGATGGTGATTTGTTTGTGTGCCAAATTTATGTCGACGACATAATATTTGGTTCAACTAACCAAAAGTCTTGTGAAGAGTTTAGCAGGGTGATGACGTAGAAATTCGAAATGTCGATGATGGGCGAGTTGAACTACTTCCTTGGGTTCCAAGTGAAGCAACTCAAAGACGGCACCTTCATCTCCCAAACGAAGTACACGCAAGATCTACTAAAGCGGTTTGGGATGAATGACGCCAAGCCCGCAAAGACGCCGATGGGAACCGACGGACACACAGACCTCAATAAAGGAGGTAAGTCCGTTGATCAAAAAGCATACCGGTCAATGATAGGGTCTTTACTTTATTTATGTGCTAGTAGACCGGATATTATGCTTAGCGTATGCATGTGTGCTAGATTTCAATCCGATCCTAAGGAGTGTCACTTAGTGGCGGTGAAGCGAATTCTTAGATATTTGGTTGCTACGCCTTGCTTCGGGCTCTGGTATCCAAAGGGGTCTACCTTTGACTTAGTTGGATACTCAGATTCCGACTATGCTGGATGTAAGGTCGATAGGAAGAGCACATCGGGGACGTGCCAATTCTTAGGAAGGTCCCTGGTGTCGTGGAACTCTAAGAAACAAACTTCCGTTGCCCTATCCACCGCTGAGGCCGAGTATGTTGCCGCAGGACAGTGTTGCGCGCAACTACTTTGGATGAGGCAAACCCTCAGGGACTTTGGCTACAATCTGAGCAAAGTCCCACTCCTATGTGATAATGAGAGTGCTATCCGCATGACGGAAAATCCTGTTGAACACAGCCGCACAAAGCACATAGACATCCGGCATCACTTTTTGAGAGACCACCAGCAAAAGGGAGATATCGAAGTGTTTCATGTTAGCACCGAGAACCAGCTAGCCGATATCTTTACCAAGCCTCTAGATGAGAAGACCTTTTGCAGGCTGCGTAGTGAGCTAAATGTCTTAGATTCGCGGAACTTGGATTGAATTGTAGCATACATGTGTTTATGCCCTTGATCATGTTCATTCTGCATTTTGTTGCTTATTGTGGTGCTCAAGTTGTACAAACACTCCTTGGACCTCACAAGTCCGTTGCAAAGCAATGCACATGTTTAGGGGGAGATGTGTTACAACTTGACCCTTTGAGACTAACCATGTGCTTGAGTTTGGTAATTTAGTCTCGAAGGAGGATTGAAAGGGAAAAGGTGGACTTGGACCATGAAAGACTTCCACTGCACTCCGATGAGAGGGTAACTAATTCCAAGTTCATCTCATGAAATCTTATTGCCATTTGCTCTTAATTGAAGACTTTGGTGAGGCAATGGGGTTAAAAGGCCAAGATTAATCCCGTTTTGGTGCTTGATGCCAAAGGGGGAGAATAAAGGCCAAAGTGATAAATGGATCAGCTACCACTTGAGAGATTTTGAAAATAGTAGAATAGAGTTTTTGTTTTGTCAAAAGCTTTTATTGTCTCTTATTGTCTCTATTGTCAAAAGTTGGCCTTGTGGGGAGAAGTGTTGATTATGGGAAATAGGGGGAGTTTTTGAACTCTTTGATCAATCTCTTTTGGAATGACTCTCTTTATGCCTCAACATGTGTGTTTGACATAGAAATAGAGATTTGAGTTTGATTTGCAAAAACAAACCAAGTGGTGGCAAAGGATGATCCATATATGCCAAAATTGAATCAAAACCAATTTGAGTTTTTATTTGAAGTGATTTTGCACTTGTTCTAGTTGCTTTATGTTGTGTTGGCATAAATCACCAAAAAGGGGGAGATTGAAAGGGAAATGTGCCCTTGGGCCATTTCTAAGTATTTTGGTGATTGAGTGTCAACACAAGTGTTTAAATGTGAATCAACGCCCATGGATGAACAAAGTGCAAATCTTCAACAAAGGTATGTTTCTAAGTCTTAGTACATTGGTTTTGTGTACTAATACATTTGTCTAAGTGTTAGAAACAGAAAGAAGAAGAGAAGAGAAGACTTGGCTGTGTGCAGCCAAGGGGCTGTTTCGGTCTGGGGCACCGGACTGTCCGGTGGTGCACCGGACAGTGTCCGGTGGTGCACCGGACAGCGTCCGGTGCACCAGGCTGCCTCGGACGAAGAGGCCGCTCTCGGGTTTTTCTCCGGCGACTTCGGCTAAAATTCACCGGACTGTCCGGTGTGCACCGGACTGTCCGGTGAGCCAACGGTCGGCCGGGCCAACGGTCGGCCGCACGATCGCCGCGCGACACGTGGCCGAGCCAACGGTCGGAAGGAAGCACCGGACTGTCCGGTGTGCACCGGACTGTCCGGTGCGCCAGATCTGCTGTGGTCGGCAACGGTCGGCTGCGCCTGTTAAGGAAAGAAATCGGGCACCGGACAATGTCCGGTGTGCACCGGACTGTCCGGTGCGCCCGACGACAGAAGGCAAGGATAGCCTTCCAGATGTGCTCTCAACGGCTCCTAGCTGCCTTGGGGCTATAAAAGGGACCCCTAGGCGCATGGAGGAGATAACCAAGCATTCCTTGAGCACTCTTGATCACTCACACATCAATCTCGCGCACTTGTTCGACATTCTAGTGATTTGAGCTCCGTTCTAGTGTGCTAGTCTTTTGAGCTCAAGTCTGGGTCTTGTGTGTGCGTATTCGCTGTGATCTTTGTGTCGTGTGTGAGTTGCTAATCCCTCCCTTGCTCTGTGATTCTCTGTGAACATCTTTTGTAAGGGCGAGAGGCTCCAAGTTGTGGAGATTCCTCGCAAACGGGATTGAGAAAAGAAAAGCAAGAACACCGTGGTATTCAAGTTGATCATTGGATCACTTGAGAGGAGTTGAGTGCAACTCTCGTCCGTTGGGACGCCACAACGTGGAGTAGGCAAGTTTTGTACTTGGCCGAACCACGGGATAACCACCGTGTCATCTCTGTGATTGATTTCTTGTGGTTATTGTGTTTTGACTCCTCTCTAGCCACTTGGCCATAATTGTGCTAACACTTAACAAGTTTTTGTGGCTTAAGCTTTGAAGTTTTACAGGATCACCTATTCACCCCCCCCCCCTCTAGGTGCTCTCAGGCTCGCTCTGCCAAGGTTGATTTGTCCCTTGGGGAGGAGTGCGGTACATTTAGGAAACCTAACGGGCGGCTACAGCCCCGGGGAATCTTTGTAAAGGCTACGTAGTGAGACCCTGCCTATTCACCTTGGTAGTGTTTAAGGGTTTGATCGGCCCGAGGCAAGAGGGAATCACGGCTTGTGGGTAAAGTGCACAACCTCTGCAGAGTGTTTGAAAACTGATATATCAGCCGTGCTCGCGGTTATGAGCGGCCAAGGGAGCTCCAGTGATTAGTGGTACTTGATCAGAGACATTTTGGTTTACAGGTGGCAATGAGACTGATGGTTCTGGTTATGACTATGGTGCTGGTAAGTGGTATTCTTTCCGTTTGGAAAGGGTACATCGGGCTAATAACTTGGGTTAATGCTAAAACCTGGCTTTCTACTAGTAAGTAATAATTTGACCAACTAAAAGCAACTGCTTGACTTATCCCCACATAAAGCTAGTCCACTACAGCCAAACAGGATACTTGCTGAGTATGTTGATGTGTACTCACCCTTGCTCTACACACCAAACCCCCCCAGGTTGTCAGCATTGCAACCACTGCTCAGGAGAAGATGAAGCTGTGGAAGGAGACTTCCAGGAGTTCCAAGACTACGACGAGTTCTAGGTGTGGGTTAGCGGCAACCCCCAGTCGGCTGCCTGTGAAGGCCGCGGTTATCTACGTTTCGTTTTCGCACTTTGATTTATTGTAATGACTATATGGACGTCTCAGACATATGATGTAATCGACTATTTTCCCTTTTTAATGCTATTTTGAGCACTGTGTGATGATGTCCATGTTATGTAACTGTTGTGTACGTGAATAACTGATCCTGGCACGTACATGGTTCACATTCGGTTTGCCTTCTGAAACCGGGTGTGACAATTACTCTTTTGTCTCTTCTATTGAGCCTTTCAGGGTAGAAGAGGCCTTGCTAGATCCGGACTGGGTGTTGGCCATGCAGGAGGAACTCAACAACTTCAAGCGCAATGAAGTTTGGACACTGGTGCCTCATCCCAAGCAAAATGTTGTGGGAACCAAGTGGGTGTTCCGCAACAAACAGGACGAGCACAGGGTGGTGACGAGGAACAAGGCTCGACTTATGGCAAAAGGTTATGCCCAAGTCGCAGGTTTGGACTTTGAGGAGACTTTTGCTCCTGTGGCTAGGTTAGAATCAATTCGTATTTTGCTAGCATATGCCGCTCACCATTCTTTCAGGTTGTACCAAATGGATGTGAAGAGTGCTTTCCTCAATGGGCCGATCAAGGAGGAGGTGTACATGGAGCAACCCCCTGGCTTCGAGGATGAACGGTACCCCGACCATGTGTGTAAGCTCTCTAAGGCACTCTATGGACTTAAGCAAGCCCCAAGAGCATGGTATGAATGCCTTAGAGACTTTTTAATTGCTAATGCTTTCAAGGTCGGGAAAGCCGATCCAACTCTTTTTACTAAGACTTGCGATGGTGATCTTTTTGTGTGTCAAATTTATGTCGATAACATAATATTTGGTTCTACTAACCAAAAGTCTTGTGAAGAGTTTAGCAGGGTTATGACGCAGAAATTCGAGATGTCGATGATGGGCGAGTTGAACTACTTCCTTGGATTCCAAGTGAAGCAACTGAAGGACGACACTTTCATCTCTCATACGAAGTACACGCAAGACTTGCTAAAGCGGTTTGGGATGAAGGACGCCAAGCCCGCAAAGACGCCGATGGGAACTGACGGACACACCGACCTCAACAAAGGAGGTAAGTCCGTTGATCAAAAAGCATACCGGTCCATGATAGGTTCTTTGCTTTATTTATGTGCTAGTAGACCGGATATTATGCTTAGCGTATGCATGTGTGCTAGATTTCAATCTGATCCTAAGGAGTGTCACTTAGTGGCTGTGAAGCGAATTCTTCGATATTTAGTCGCTACGCCTTGCTTCGGGATCTGGTATCCAAAGGGGTCTAACTTTGACTTGATTGGGTACTCAGATTCCGACTATGCTGGATGTAAGGTCGATAGTGTCGGCGTTTCGAGACCGGGGGTCCCTCAGACCGACGAGTGAGTGCCGCGTGCCCCAGCCCAGATGGGTCGAGCGCGTGGGCGAGCGCGAAGGGGGGAAAGGAGCGAGGCGGCCAGAGACCGACGCGAGAGAGGTGGGAATCCCGCGGCCTTCGTGTTCGTCCCGTGCCCAGGTCGGGTGCGCTTGCAGTAGGGGGTTACAAGCGTCCACGCGGGTGAGGGAAGCGAGCGGCCCCAAGAGAGCGCCTGTCCCGTCCTCGTCCCGCGCGGCCAACCCTCTCTAAGAGGGCCCTGGTCCTTCCTTTTATAGACGCAAGGAGAGGATCCAGGTGTACAATGGGGGTGTAGCAGAGTGCTACGTGTCTAGCGAGGGAGAGCTAGTGCCCTGAGTACATGCCAATGTGGCAGCCGGAGAGATCTTGGAACCCAACTAGTGTGATGTCGTGGCCGTCGGAGGAGCGGCGGAGCCTGGCGGAGGGACAGCTGTCGGAGCGGTTGTGTCCTTGCTGACGCCCTCCTGCTTCCGTAAGAGAGCTGAGAGCCGCCGTCGTCACAGGGCATGCGGGGCGTCATTATTGCCTATCTGGTGGAGACAGCCAGATGGGACACCGGTCTTGTTCTCTGCGACCCGAGTCAGCTCGGGGTAGGGTGATGATGGCGCTTCCTGTTGACGTGGCTGGCCTGCGCCCTAGGTTGGGTGTCGTGGAGGCTCCTCCGAAGCCGAGGCGGAGGTCGTCAGCAGAGGCCAGGGCGGTGTCCGAGCCCTGGGGTCGTGCGAGGCGGAGGTCGTCGGCAGAGGTCAGGGCGGTGTCCGAGCCCTGGGGTCGGGCGAAGCGGAGTTCGTCGTCTTCTGGGGCTGAGCCCAAGCCCGAGCCCTAGGGTCGGGCGAAGCGGAGTTCGTCGTCTTCCGGGTCTTAGCCCGAGTCCGAGCCCTGGGTCGGGCGGAGCGGAGTTCACCGTCTTCCGGGTCTTAGCCCGAGTCCGAGCCCTGGGGTTGGGCGAAGCGGAGTTCGTTGTCTTCCGGGTCTTAGCCCGAGTCCGAGCCATGGGTCGGGCGGAGCGAAGTTCGCCGTCTTCCGGGTCTTAGCCCGAGTCCGAGCCCTGGGTCGGGCGGAGCGGAGTTCGCCGTCTTCCGGGTCTTAGCCCGAGTCCGAGCCCTAGGTCGGGCGGAGCGGAGTTCGTCGTCTTCCGGGTCTTAGCCAGAGTCCGAGCCCTGGGTCGGGCGGAGCTTCCTATGGTGCCTTTGGCAGGGCCTGGCTTCCTGTCAGCATCACTCCGTCAAGTGGTGCTGCAGTCGGAGTGGCGCAGGCGGCGCTGTCCTTCTGTCAGACCGGTCAGTGGAGCGGCAAAGTGACGGCGGTCACTTCGTCTCTGCCGGAGGGCGCGTGTCAGGATAAAGGTGTCAGGCCACCTTTGCGTTAAATGCTCCTGCGATTTGGTCGGTCGGTGCGGCGATTTAGTCAGGGTTGCTTCTTAGCGATGGCAGGGCCTCGGGCGAGCCGAAGATGTGTCCGCCGTTGGAGGGGGGCCTCGGGCGAGATGGAAATCCTCCGGGGTCGGCTGCCCTTGTCCGAGGCTAGGCTCGGGCGAGGCGTGATCGAGTCGCTCGAATGGACTGATCCCTGACTTAATCGCACCCATCAGGCCTTTGCAGCTTTATGCTGATGGGGGTTACCAGCTGAGAATTAGGAGTCTTGAGGGTACCCCTAATTATGGTCCCCGACAGTAGCCCCCGAGCCTCGAAGGGAGTGTTTGCACTCGCTTGGAGGCTTTCGTCGCACTTTTTTGCAAGGGGACCAGCCTTTCTCGGTTGCATTTAGTTCCGGTGGGTGCGCGCGAGCGCACCCGCCGGGTGTAGCCCCCGAGGCCTCGGAGGAGTGGTTTCACTCCTTCGAGGTCTTAATGCCTTGCGTAATGCTTCGACTGGTCTGGTCGTTCCCTCATGCGAGCTGGCCGTAGCCCGGGTGTACGGTCGGGGCCCAAGTTCTCGGGCTGGTATGTTGACGCTGTCAACGGTTTGGCCGGAGTCGGGTTTGCGAGAGCAGCTCCCGAGCCTCTGCACAGGGCAAGAGGGCGATCAGGGACAGACTCGGCTTTTTTACATACGCCCCTACGTCGCCTTTCCGCAAGGAGGAGGGGGGGAGAGCGCCATGTTACCCTCGATGGGCGCCGAACATGGTGTCCCCGGTGAGCTGCAAGCGGGTAATCCGAGTGGACGTCCGTGCCCCGTTCGTTAGGGGTCGGCTAGGGGCCCAGAGGCACGCCCAAAAGTACCTGCGGGTGATCTGCCGGACCCGGTCCCCTAGCGACGGGGTCCGAGGGCTCGATGCCTCCCTCCGATGGGATTCCGTTGCAAGATCGCTCCCACTGGTCTCGGAAATGTCCTAGGGTACCTCGGGAGCGCAGCCCGAGCCTTGGTTATGTATCGAACGTACCCCTGGTCATCCCTCGCTCGGCGTTTGAGGTGGTTGTGAACCCTTCGGGGGCCAGCCTTCGAACCCCTGATCAGTAATGGGCGCGGAGCCCGAGTAGCCTGAGGCGGCCGTGGAACCCTTCGGGGGGCCGGCCTTCGAACCTCTGACCAGTAGTGGGTGTAGGGCCCACGCGATCTGAGGCGGCTGTTGAACCCTTCGGGGGGCCAGCCTTCGAACCCCTGATCAGTAAGGAGGCTCGGAGCCTGGTTCCTTCACGAGGAAGGATCCTTTTCGGAGTATCCCCCTTCCCTGGTCCCTGTCGCAAGAGATAGAGAAAGAGGAAAAAGGGAAAAGGATACGAAACCGAACGACGCGGCGTACCTTTTTTGGCGCGGTTGTTTCGGTGAAGGCGAAGCGTCGCCCGCTGCTCCTGCCAGAAGCGCTGCCTGTCCAGCCGCGGAGTTAATGCGACGGGGCGAGTAGTTGGCGGGGCGGCCGTTGCGCGTGCGCGAGCCGTTCGAGGAACGGATCACGGGCGCGTTGTCTTCACGCCGTGAGAGGGGGTTCTCTTGCTGCCCCCGGATGGGACGTGAGCTTGGCTGACGACGTGACCGCTGCTCCCGCGCGCCTGCCACCGTCATTACTGCCGGCCCACTTTTGGCCGCGTTGACCACCGCGTCAGGCTGGCGCCGCTGGGTCGCGCGCTGGGTCGCCTCGAGTCGCGGTATTGGTTCCGCAATCGAGGAGGCGCGGTGGTGGCGCAAGTGGCGGTGCAGTTGCTTGCATGCAGCATCCAGCGCGCCGGTTGCGCGACGCGTGGGCCTGGGCCTCCATGCTGGCGTGTCGGGAGTCGGCTCGAGAATGAAACCTGGTTGGCCGGAGCCTAGCCGGGTTGTCCGTTGGCGGGACCGACGTCGGAGTTGATCAGCCGAGGCCTCAGGTCGGGCTGGCGCCCTTGGGAGATGGTCGGCCGAGGCCCCAGGGGCAACCGGCCGAGCCGCCTGCTCGGGCCGGATTCCCGGAGAAGTCCCTGGCAGCGATTGCCCGGGCGTGGTGATGACGTCGTCCTTCGGAGCGGAGATCCTCGGACCGCGTCGCCGTCCGAGGCTAGGTCGGGCCTCGCCGAAGGTGTCGTCGATGCCGAGGGTGTTGCTCCCCCCTTCCAGCGTCAAGACCCGAGCCTGCAGGGTCAGAGTGTCTTGTAGCGTGTGCCTTCTGCAGCCGCCGAGGCCAGAATACACGCCCTTGCTGTGTTGTGCTGCGTCTCCTTTCCTCTTGTTTCGAGTATGTGGACTTTTTTGTCAGTAACAGGGATGTTTGTGTGAGTGGGAGTTGCTTCTCGCGGAAGGTGATGAGTGAGGTATCCGTATCCCGGAGGCGTGGGAGTCCCTCGGCTCAGTCGGCCTTGCCGCTTACGCGTACTTTCACCCGTCCATGAGGCCCTGCCACCGACTCAGTCGAGAAGGCTCGAAGGATTGCTTCGGCAGAAGAACTTCCGAACATGAAGACTTGTTCGGTCCGCGGAATCACTTTGTCCGAACGCGAGTTACTTATCGCAGAAGGTGATGAGTGAGGTATCCGTATCCCGGAGGCGTAGGAGTCCCTCGGCTCGGTCAGCCTTGGCTGCTTACGTGTACTCCGTCGTTTTCAGGATCCACTTTTCGAAGTAGTCAAAAATCACGAAAGATATTCTGGCAGAAGAGACCCTTTTTCGAGGAAAATTTCGACGCAGAGGGGGTTCCCCCCTTTTAGCCCCCGAGGGAGGGTCGGGCTTTGCCGAGGCGAGGCCGACCCTTCCTTGATGACTAAACTTTGCGTGGGTGCGAGGTATATGAACGACTTGAAAACATCTTAAGGGTAGAAGCGACGTAGCTGTTGGATGTTCCAAGCGTTACCGTAGACCTCGCCTTGACTGTTGGCCAGCTTGTACGTTCCGGGCTTCAGAACTTTTGCGATGACGACTTGCCCCTCCCACGGGGGCGTGAGCTTGTGCCTCCCTCGGGCGTCTTGCCGCAGCCGAAGCACCAGGTCGCCTACCTGGAGGTCTCGGGGTCGGACCCCTCGGGCGTGGTAGCGCCGCAGGGACTGCTGATACCGCGCCGAGTGTAGTAAGGCCTTGTCCCGAGCCTCTTCCAGCTGGTCCAGCGAGTCTTCTCGGCTAGCTTGGTTGCTTTGATCGTCGTAGGCCCTCGTTCTCGGGGAGCCGTATTCTAGGTCAGTGGGCAAGACGGCCTCGGCCCCGTAGACCAGGAAGAACGGCGTGAAACCCGTGGCCGGCTTGGCGTCGTCCTCAGGCTCCAGACCACCGAGGGGAGTTCCTTCATCCATCGCTTGCCGACCTTGTTGAGGTCGTTGTAAATCCGAGGCTTGAGCCCTTGTAGAATCATGCCGTTGGCACGCTCTACTTGCCCATTCGACATGGGATGAGCTACGGCGGCCCAGTCCACCCGGATGTGGTGATCCTCGCAGAAGTCCAAGAATTTTCTGCCGGTGAACTGGGTGCCGTTGTCGGTGATGATGGAGTTCGGGACCCCAAAGCGATGGATGATGTTGGTGAAGAACGTCACCGCCTGCTCGGACCTGATGCTGTTCAGAGGTCGGACCTCGACCCACTTGGAGAATTTGTCGATGGCGACCAGCAGGTGCGTGTAGCCCCCGGGCGCCTTCTGCAAAGGGCCGACGAGGTCCAGACCCCACACAGCGAAGGGCCAGGTGATGGGTATCGTCTGCAGAGCCTGAGCGGGCAGGTGGGTCTGCTTCGCATAGAATTGACACCCTTCGCAGGTGCGGACAATTCTAGTGGCGTCAGCCACCGCCGTTGGCCAGTAGAAGCCTTGCCGGAAAGCATTCCCGACGAGGGCTCGAGGCGCTGCGTGATGGCCGCAAGCCCCCGAGTGTATCTCTTGCAGGAGTTCCTGACCTTCGGCGATGGAGATGCATCGCTGGAGGATGCCCGAGGGACTGCGGTGGTAGAGCTCCTTCTCATCGCCCAGCAGGACGAACGACTTGGCGCGTCGCGCTATCCGCCGAGCCTCGGCTCGGTCGAGGGGTAGCTCTCCTTGGCGGAGATATTGCAGGTACGGGGTCTGCCAATTTCGATCAGGCACGGCCCCGCTTCGCTCCTCCTCGATGCGCAATGCCTCGCCCTTGGGGACCGAGGGTACCTCGGGTTGAGCTGAGGGTACCTCGGGCCGTGCCGAGGGTACCTCGGGCTGGACCGAGGGCGCCTCGGGCTCGGGAGGGTCGTCGATCTTGACGGAGGGTTGATGCAGATCCCGGGAGAAGACGTCCGGGGGAACCGTTGTTCGCCCCGAGGCTATTTTTGCCAGCTCGTTCGCAGTCTCGTTGTAGCGCCGAGCGATGTGGTTAAACTCGAGCCCGTAGAACTTGTCTTCCAGGCGCCGAACCTCATCGCAGTAGGCCTCCATCTTCGAGTCGCGGTAGTGGGAGTTCTTCATGACTTGGTCGATGACGAGCTGCGAGTCGCCGCGAGCGTCGAGGCGTCAGACCCCTAGCTCGATGGCGATTCGCAATCCGTTGATCAGAGCTTCGTACTCAGCCACATTGTTGGACGCCAGGAAATGGAGGCGTAGCACATAGCGTAGGTGTTTCCCGAGGGGTGAGACGAAGAGTAGGCCCGCGCCGGCTCCCGTCTTCATCAACGACCCGTCGAAAAACATGGTCCAGAGCTCCGGTTGGATCGGAGCCGTCGGTAGCTGGGTGTCGACCCATTCGGCTACGAAGTCCGCCAAGACCTGGGACTTGATGGCCTTCCGAGGCGTGAACGAGATGGTCTCGCCCATGATCGAGCGAGGCGTGATCGAGTCGCTCGAATGGACTGATCCCTGACTTAATCGCACCCATCAGGCCTTTGCAGCTTTATGCTGATGGGGGTTACCAGCTGAGAATTAGGAGTCTTGAGGGTACCCCTAATTATGGTCCCCGACAGTAGCCCTCGAGCCTCGAAGGGAGTGTTTGCACTCGCTTGGAGGCTTTCGTCGCACTTTTTTGCAAGGGGACCAGCCTTTCTCGGTTGCATTTTGTTCCGGTGGGTGCGCGCGAGCGCACCCGCCGGGTGTAGCCCCCGAGGCCTCGGAGGAGTGGTTTCACTCCTTCGAGGTCTTAATGCCTTGCGTAATGCTTCGGCTGGTCTGGTCGTTCCCTCATGCGAGCTGGCCGTAGCCCGGGTGTACGGTCGGGGCCCAAGTTCTCGGGCTGGTATGTTGACGCTGTCAACGGTTTGGCCAGAGCCGGGTTTGCGAGAGCAGCCCCCGAGCCTCTGCACAGGGCAAGAGGGCGATCAGGGACAGACTCGACTTTTTTACATACGCCCCTGCGTCGCCTTTCCGCAAGGAGGAGGGGGAGAGCGCCATGTTACCCTCGATGGGCGCCGAACATGGTGTCCCCGGTGAGCTGCAAGCGGGTAATCCGAGTGGACGTCCGTGCCCCGTTCGTTAGGGGTCGGCTAGGGGCCCAGAGGCACGCCCAAAAGTACCTGCGGGTGATCTGCCGGACCCGGTCCCCTGGCGACGGGGTCCGAGGGCTCGATGCCTCCCTCCGATGGGATTCCGTTGCAAGATCGCTCCCGCTGGTCTCGGAAATGTCCTAGGGTACCTCGGGAGCGCAGCCCGAGCCTTGGTTATGTATCGAACGTACCCCTGGTCATCCCTCGCTCGGCGTCTGAGGCGGCTGTGAACCCTTCGGGGGCCAGCCTTCGAACCCCTGATCAGTAATGGGCGCGGAGCCCGAGTAGCCTGAGGCGGCCGTGGAACCCTTCGGGGGGCCGGCCTTCGAACCTCTGACCAGTAGTGGGTGTAGGGCCCACGCGATCTGAGGCGGCTGTTGAACCCTTCGGGGGCCAGCCTTCGAACCCCTGATCAGTAAGGAGGCTCGGAGCCTGGTTCCTTCACGGGGAAGGATCCTTTTCGGAGTATCCCCCTTCCCCGGTCCCTGTCGCAAGAGATAGAGAAAGAGGAAAAAGGGAAAAGGATACGAAACCGAACGACGCGGCGTACCTTTTTTGGCGCGGTTGTTTCGGTGAAGGCGAAGCGTCGCCCGCTGCTCCTGCCAGAAGCGCTGCCTGTCCAGCCGCGGAGTTAATGCGACGGGGCGAGTAGTTGGCGGGGCGGCCGTTGCGCGTGCGCGAGCCGTTCGAGGAACGGATCACGGGCGCGTTGTCTTCACGCCGTGAGAGGGGGTTCTCTTGCTGCCCCCGGATGGGACGTGAGCTTGGCTGACGACGTGACCGCTGCTCCCGCGCGCCTGCCACCGTCATTACTGCCGGCCCACTTTTGGCCGCGTTGACCGCCGCGTCAGGCTGGTGCCGCTGGGTCGCGCGCTGGGTCGCCTCGAGTCGCGGTATTGGTTCCGCAATCGAGGAGGCGCGGTGGTGGCGCAAGTGGCGGTGCAGTTGCTTGCATGCAGCATCCAGCGCGCCGGTTGCGCGACGCGTGGGCCTGGGCCTCCATGCTGGCGTGTCGGGAGTCGGCTCGAGAATGAAACCTGGTTGGCCGGAGCCTAGCCGGGTTGTCCGTTGGCGGGACCGACGTCGGAGTTGATCAGCCGAGGCCTCAGGTCGGGCTGGCGCCCTTGGGAGATGGTCGGCCGAGGCCCCAGGGGCAACCGGCCGAGCCGCCTGCTCGGGCCGGATTCCCGGAGAAGTCCCTGGCAGCGATTGCCCGGGCGTGGTGATGACGTCGTCCTTCGGAGCGGAGATCCTCGGACCGCGTCGCCGTCCGAGGCTAGGTCGGGCCTCGCCGAAGGTGTCGTCGATGCCGAGGGTGTTGCTCCCCCCTTCCAGCGTCAAGATCCGAGCCTGCAGGGTTAGAGTGTCTTGTAGCGTGTGCCTTCTGCAGCCGCCGAGGCCAGAATACACGCCCTCGCTGTGTTGTAAAGCTGCGTCTCCTTTCCTCTTGTTTCGAGTATCTGGACTTTT
This sequence comes from Zea mays, assembly GCF_902167145.1. Lineage (NCBI taxonomy): Eukaryota > Viridiplantae > Streptophyta > Magnoliopsida > Poales > Poaceae > Zea > Zea mays. Next base: position 163,501,245 of record NC_050101.1, on the reverse strand, counting down.
TTGTCGGTAACAGGGATGTTTGTGTGAGTGGGAGTTGCTTCTCGCGGAAGGTGATGAGTGAGGTATCCGTATCCCGGAGGCGTGGGAGTCCCTCGGCTCAGTCGGCCTTGCCGCTTACGCGTACTTTCACCCGTCCATGAGGCCCTGCCACCGACTCAGTCGAGAAGGCTCGAAGGATTGCTTCGGCAGAAGAACTTCCGAACATGAAGACTTGTTCGGTCCGCGGAATCACTTTGTCCGAACGCGAGTTACTTATCGCAGAAGGTGATGAGTGAGGTATCCGTATCCCGGAGGCGTAGGAGTCCCTCGGCTCGGTCAGCCTTGGCTGCTTACGTGTACTCCGTCGTTTTTAGGATCCACTTTTCGAAGTAGTCAAAAAGCACGAAAGATATTCTGGCAGAAGAGACCCTTTTTCGAGGAAAATTTCGACGCAGAGGTGGTTCCCCCCCCCCCTTTAGCCCCCGAGGGAGGGTCGGGCTTTGCCGAGGCGAGGCCGACCCTTCCTTGATGACTAAACTTTGCGTGGGTGCGAGGTATATGAACGACTTGAAAACATCTTAAGGGTAGAAGCGACGTAGCTGTTGGATGTTCCAAGCGTTGTCGTAGACCTCGCCTTGACTGTTGGCCAGCTTGTACGTTCCGGGCTTCAGAACTTTTGCGATGACGACTTGCCCCTCCCAGGGGGGCGTGAGCTTGTGCCTCCCTCGGGCGTCTTGCCGCAGCCGAAGCACCAGGTCGCCTACCTGGAGGTCTCGGGGTCGGACCCCTCGGGCGTGGTAGCGCCGCAGGGACTGCTGATACCACGCCGAGTGTAGTAAGGCCTTGTCCCGAGCTTCTTCCAGCTGGTCCAGCGAGTCTTCTCGGCTAGCTTGGTTGCTTTGATCGTCGTAGGCCCTCGTTCTCGGGGAGCCGTATTCCAGGTCAGTGGGCAAGACGGCCTCGGCCCCGTAGACCAGGAAGAACGGCGTGAAACCCGTGGCCCGGCTTGGCGTCGTCCTCAGGCTCCAGACCACCGAGGGGAGTTCCTTCATCCATCGCTTGCCGACCTTGTTGAGGTCGTTGTAAATCCGAGGCTTGAGCCCTTGTAGAATCATGCCGTTGGCATGCTCTACTTGCCCATTCGACATGGGATGAGCTACGGCGGCCCAGTCCACCCGGATATGGTGATCCTCGCAGAAGTCCAAGAATTTTCTGCCGGTGAACTGGGTGCCGTTGTCGGTGATGATGGAGTTCGGGACCCCGAAGCGATGGATGATGTTGGTGAAGAACGTCACCGCCTGCTCGGACCTGATGCTGTTCAGAGGTCGGACCTCGACCCATTGGAGAATTTGTCGATGGCGACCAGCAGGTGCGTGTAGCCCCCGGGCGCCTTCTGCAAAGGGCCGACGAGGTCCAGACCCCACACAGCGAAGGGCCAGGTGATGGGTATCGTCTGCAGAGCCTGAGCGGGCAGATGGGTCTGCTTCGCATAGAATTGACACCCTTCGCAGGTGCGGACAATTCTAGTGGCGTCAGCCACCGCCGTTGGCCAGTAGAAGCCTTGCCGGAAAGCATTCCCGACGAGGGCTCGAGACGCTGCGTGATGGCCGCAAGCCCCCGAGTGTATCTCTTGCAGGAGTTCCTGACCTTCGGTGATGGAGATGCATCGCTGGAGGATGCCCGAGGGACTGCGGTGGTAGAGCTCCTTCTCATCGCCCAGCAGGACGAACGACTTGGCGCGTCGCGCTATCCGCCGAGCCTCGGCTCGGTCGAGGGGTAGCTCTCGTTGGCGGAGATATTGCAGGTATGCGGTCTGCCAATTTCGATCAGGCGCGGCCCCGCTTCGCTCCTCCTCGATGCGCAATGCCTCGCCCTCGGGGACCGAGGGTACCTCGGGTTGAGCTGAGGGTACCTCGGGCCGTGCCGAGGGTACCTCGGGCTGGACCGAGGGCGCCTCGGGCTCGGGAGGGTCGTCGATCTTGACGGAGGGCTGATGCAGATCCCGGGAGAAGACGTCCGGGGGAACCGTTGTTCGCCCCGAGGCTATTTTTGCCAGCTCGTCCGCAGTCTCGTTGTAGCGTCGAGCGATGTGGTTAAACTCGAGCCCGTAGAACTTGTCTTCCAGGCGCCGAACCTCATCGCAGTAGGCCTCCATCTTCGAGTCGCGGCAGTGGGAGTTCTTCATGACTTGGTTGATGACGAGCTGCGAGTCGCCGCGAGCGTCGAGGCGTCGGACCCCTAGCTCGATGGCGATTCGCAATCCGTTGATCAGAGCTTCGTACTCAGCCACATTGTTGGACGCCAGGAAATGGAGGCGTAGCACATAGCGTAGGTGTTTCCCGAGGGGTGAGACGAAGAGTAGGCCCGCGCCGGCTCCCGTCTTCATCAACGACCCGTCGAAAAACATGGTCCAGAGCTCCGGTTGGATCGGAGCCGTCGGTAGCTGGGTGTCGACCCATTCGGCTACGAAGTCCGCCAAGACCTGGGACTTGATGGCCTTCCGAGGCGCGAACGAGATGGTCTCGCCCATGATTTCCACCGCCCACTTCGCAATCCTGCCCGAGGCCTCTCGGCACTGGATGATCTCTCCCAGGGAGAAGGATGACACCACAGTTACCGGGTGAGACTCGAAGTAGTGTCGCAACTTCTGCCTCGTCAGGATCACTGCATACAGCAGCTTCTGAACTTGTGGGTAGCGGATCTTGGTTTCGGACAGTACTTCGCTGACAAAGTAAACCGGCCTCTGAACGGGCAATGCATGTCCCTCTTCTTGCCTCTCGACCACAATCGTGGCGCTAACCACCTGAGTGGTCGCGGCGACGTAGACCAAGAGGGCTTCTCCATCGGCTGGGGGCACCAAGATAGGCGCCTTGGTGAGGAGCGCCTTCAGGTCCCCAAGAGCTTCCTCGGCCTCAGGGGTCCAAGTGAAGCACTCGGCCTTCCTTAAGAGGCGGTACAGAGGCAGGCCTCTTTCGCCGAGGCGCGAGATGAAGCGGCTCAGGGCCGCGAGACATCCCATGACCCTCTGTACACCTTTTAAGTCCTTGATGGGCCCCATGCTGGTGATGGCTGCGATCTTCTTCGGGTTGGCTTCGATGCCCCGCTCGGAGACGATGAACCCCAAGAACATGCCCCGGGGCACCCCGAAGACACACTTCTCGGGATTGAGCTTGACGCCTTTTGCCTTGAGACACCGGAATGTCACTTCAAGGTCGGAGAGGAGGTCGGAAGCTTTCCTTGTCTTGACTACGATGTCATCGACGTAGGCCTCGACCGTGCGACCGATGTGTTCGCCGAACACATGGTTCATGCACCGCTGGTACGTCGCACCCGCATTCCTCAAACCAAACGGCATGGTGACATAGCAGTACATGCCGAAGGGCGTGATGAAAGAAGTCGCGAGCTGGTCGGACTCTTTCATCCTGATTTGATGATACCCTGAGTAGGCATCGAGGAAAGACAGGGTTTCGCACCCAGCAGTGGAATCCACGATTTGATCGATGCGAGGCAGAGGGTAGGGAACCTTCAGACATGCTTTGTTGAGTCCAGTGTAGTCTACACACATCCGCCATTTCCCCCCTTTCTTTCTCACAAGCACAGGGTTGGCGAGCCATTCGGGATGGAATACCTCTTTGATGAACCCGGCTGTCATTAGCTTGTGGATCTCCTCGCCTATCGCTCTGCGCTTCTCCTCGTCGAATCGGCGCAGAGGCTGCTTGACCGGTCGGGCTCCGGCCCGAATATCCAGCGAGTGCTCGGCGACATCCATCGGTATGCCGGGCATGTCCGAGGGACTCCACGCGAAGACGTCGGTGTTCGCGCGGAGAAAGTCGATGAGCACTGCTTCCTATTTGGGCTCGAGCCCGGAACCGATCCGGATCTGCTTGGAGGCGTCGCCACTGGGGTCGAGGGGGACGGTCTTAGCCGTCTCCACTGGCTCGAAGTTGCCGGCATGACGCTTCACATCTGGCACCTCTTTGGAGAGGCTCTCCAGGTCGGCGATGAGGGCCTCGGACTCGGCGAGGGCCTCGGCGTACTCCACGCACTCCACGTCGCATTCGAACGCGTGTTTGTACGTGGGGCCGACGGTGATGACCCCGTTGGGGCCCGGCATCTTGAGCTTCAGGTAGGTGTAGTTGGGGACGGCCATGAACTTCGCGTAGCATGGCCTCCCCAGCACCGCGTGGTAGGTTCCTCGGAACCCGACCACCTCGAACGTCAGAGTCTCCCTTCGGAAGTTGGAGGGTGTTCCGAAACAGACGGGGAGGTCGAGTCGTCCGAGGGGCTGGACGCGCTTCCCGGGAATGATCCCGTGGAAGGGCGCAGCGCCCGCTCGGACGGAGGACAGATCGACGCGCAGGAGCCCGAGGGTCTCGGCGTAGATGATGTTGAGGCTGCTGCCCCCGTCCATAAGGACCTTGGTGAGCCTGACGTCACCGATGACAGGGTCGACGACGAGCGGGTATTTCCCCGGGCTCGGCACATGGTCGGGGTGGTCGGCTTGGTCGAAAGTGATGGACTTGTCGGACCAGTCTAGGTAGACTGGCGCCGCCACCTTCACCGAACAGACCTCCCGGCGCTCTTGCTTGCGGTGCCGAGCCGAGGCATCCGTCGCTTGCCCACCGTAGATCATGAAGCAGTCGCGGACCTCGGGGAACTCTCCTGCTTGGTGATCTTCCTTCTTGTCGTCGTCGTGGGCCCTGCCACCCTCCGCGGGTGGCCCGGCCCTGTGGAAGTGGCGCCGAAGCATGACGCACTCCTCAAGGGTGTGCTTGACGGGCCCCTGATGATAGGGGCACGGCTCCTTGAGCATTTTGTCGAAGAGGTTGGCACCTCCGAGGGGCTTCCGAGGGTTCTTGTACTCGGCGGCGGCGACAAGGTCCGCGTCGGCGGCGTCGCGTTTCGCTTGCGACTTCTTCTTGCCTTTCTTCTTGGCGCCGCACGGAGTAGACGCCTCGGGAGCATCTTCCGACGAGCGGCCCTGGGGCTGCTTGTCCTTTCGGAAGATAGCCTCGACCGCCTCCTGGCCAGAGGCGAACTTGGTGGCGATGTCCATCAGCTCGCTCGCCCTGGTGGGGGTCTTGCGACCCAACTTGCTCACCAGGTCGCGGCAGGTGGTGCCGGCAAGGAACGCGCCGATGACATCTGAGTCGGTGATGTTGGGCAGCTCGGTGCGCTGCTTCGAGAATCGTCGGATGTAGTCCCGAAGAGACTCTCCCGGCTGCTGTCGGCAGCTTCGGAGGTCCTAGGAATTCTCAAGGCGCACATACGTGCCCTGGAAATTTCCGGCGAAGGCTTGGACCAGGTCATCCCAGTTGGAGATCTGCCCCGGAGGCAGGTGCTCCAACCAGGCGCGAGCGGTGTCGGAGAGGAACAGGGGGAGGTTGCGGATGATGAGGTTGTCGTCGTCTGTTCCACCTAGTTGGCAGGCCAGGCGGTAGTCCGCGAGCCACAATTCCGGCCTCGTTTCCCCCGAGTACTTTGTGATAGTAGTCGGGGGTCGGAACCGGGTCGGGAACGGTGCCCGCCGGATGGCCCGGCTGAAGGCCTGCGGACCGGGTGGTTCGGGCGAGGGACTCCGATCCTCCCCGCTGTCGCAGCGTCCCCCACGCCTGGGGTGATAGCCTCGGTGCACCCTCTCGTCGAGGTGGGCTCGACGGTCGCGGTGATGGCGCTCGTTGCCGAGGTGGCCTGGGGCCGCAGGCGCGGTGTTGCGCGTGCGCCCGGTGTAGACCGAGGCTTCCCGCATGAATCGGGAGGTCGCGGCATGAGGTTCCGAGGGGTATCCTTGCCTTCGGGAGGCAGTGCTCTCGGCCCATCGGACCGCGGCGCCTTCCAGGAGATTTTTGAGTTCTCCCTGGATTCGCCGACCCTCGGTGGTGGATGGCTCCGGCATCGCGCGGAGGAGCATCGCTGTTGTGGCCAGGTTCTGACCGACCCCACTGGATGCAGGTGGTGGCCTGACCCTGACGACATCGGCGACGCGGTGCTGGAGACCCTGGGGCAGGTGACGTATTTCTCCGGCCGGGGGTTGGCCCGCCCATGCCTGTCCGACGTCCCGGTGGATCGGCTCAAGCGCTCCTGCTCCCTCGTCGCTCCTGGCCTGCGCCCCGCGGACTTGCTCAAGCTGTGGGTCGTAACCCCCCGCCGGAACGGGGACCACAGCTAGCTCCCGCGGGATGTCAGCGCGAGGCACTGGCCCAGGGGGAGCACCGTCCTCCGGCATGCCGAGATGGTTGCCTTCGGAGGGACCCCCTAGATCGACGTGGAAACATTCGCGGCTTGGGCCGCAGTCCTCGTCGTCGAGGCTGCGGCTACCGTCGGAACAGTCGGAGAGGCAGTAGTCACATGCGGTCATGAAGTTCCGCATGGCACTGGGGTTGCCAAATCCAGAGAAATCCCAACAGATGTTGGGGTCGTCATCTTCCTCGGACCCAGAGGGCCCGTAGGTCGAGACGTCCGTCAGCCGGTCCCAAGGCGACCGCAAGCGAAACCCTAGAGGGTTTGTACTTGCCTCTACAAGGGCGCCCGCCAAAGCGAGATTGCTAGGCGGGTTGAGGCTGAGTACAAATGACGTAGGATGTGAATCGGTTGGTACCTTTTGGTCGTCGAGCGGCGATGAAGTCACGTCGAGGACTGACTGCATCGTCGCCTCCGGTACGAGGGCGACGTCCTGCAAGCTTTTCGCAAGCGCGCTGGCGTCGTCCACTTTCTCGGGATTGGCATGTCGCGGGGAGACGGCGCTCGCCTTCGTCTCAAACGCGAGGTCGACGCCCAACGCGCCCCCCGTTGGGGTGCTAGGGACGTCGACTCGCTCGACAGCCGACGAGGCGCGGCCTCCTGCTTGGCCTTGGTTGCCCCGCCTCCTCCTCCGTTGGCGGGGGAGAGGACGGGGCGAGCTCGAATGTTGTTCTTCCGCCACGCGGGGAAGACGTCGTCGATTCCGCCGCCGGCGGGCGGGCTGTCGGCCGCCATTGTCGTTGTCACGCGGCGGTGGAAGGAGTATCATGTCGTAGCTGCTGTCGAGGGACATGAACTCAAGACTCCCGAAACGGAGCATCGTCCCGGGTTGGAGAGGTTGTTCGAGACTGCCCATCTGGAGCTTGACGGGAAGCTGTTCGTCAACACGCAGCAGGCCCCTACCTGGCGCGCCAACTGTCGGCGTTTCGAGACCGGGGGGGTCCCTCAGGCCGACGAGTGAGTGCCGCGTGCCCCAGCCCAGATGGGTCGAGCGCGTGGGCGAGCGCGAAGGGGGGAAAGGAGCGAGGCGGCCGGAGACCGGCGCGAGAGAGGTGGGAATCCCGCGGCCTTCGTGTTTGTCCCGCGCCCAGGTCGGGTGCGCTTGCAGTAGGGGGTTACAAGCGTCCACGCGGGTGAGGGAAGCGAGCGGCCCCAAGAGAGCGCCTGTCCCGTTCTCGTCCCGCGCGGCCAACCCTCTCTAAGAGGGCCCTGGTCCTTCCTTTTATAGACGCAAGGAGAGGATCCAGGTGTACAATGGGGGTGTAGCAGAGTGCTACGTGTCTAGCGAGGGAGAGCTAGTGCCCTGAGTACATGCCAATGTGGCAGCCGGAGAGATCTTGGAACCTAACTAGTGTGATGTCGTGGTCGTCGGAGGAGCGGCGGAGCCTGGCGGAGGGACAGCTGTTGGAGCGGTTGTGTCCTTGCTGACGCCCTCCTGCTTCCGTAAGAGAGCTGAGAGCCGCCGTCGTCACAGGGCATGCGGGGCGCCATTATTGCCTATCTGGTGGAGACAGCCAGATGGGACACCGGTCTTGTTCTCTGCGACCCGAGTCAGCTCGGAGTAGGGTGATGATGGCGCTTCCTGTTGACGTGGCTGGCCTACGCCCTAGGTTGGGTGTCATGGAGGCTCCTCCGAAGCCGAGGTCGAGTCTGTCTTCCATGGCCGAGGCCGAGTCCGAGCCCCTGGGTCGGGCGAGGCGGAGGTCGTCGGCAGAGGCCAGGGCGGTGTCCGAGCCCTGGGGTCGGGCGAAGCGGAGTTCGTCGTCTTCTGGGGCTGAGCCCGAGCCCGAGCCCTGGGGTCGGGCGAAGCGGAGTTCGTCGTCTTCCGGGTCTTAGCCCAAGTCTGAGCCCTGGGTCGGGCGGAGCGGAGTTCGCCGTCTTCCGAGTCTTAGCCCGAGTCCGAGCCCTGGGGTCGGGCGAAGCGGAGTTCGTTGTCTTCCGGGTCTTAGCCCGAGTCCGAGCCCTGGGTCGGGCGGAGCGGAGTTCGCCGTCTTCCGGGTCTTAGCCCGAGTCCGAGCCCTGGGTCGGGCGGAGCGGAGTTCGCCGTCTTCCGGGTCTTAGCCCGAGTCCGAGCCCTGGGTCGGGCGGAGCGGAGTTCGCCGTCTTCCGGGTCTTAGCCCGAGTCCGAGCCCTGGGTCGGGCGGAGCTTCCTATGGTGCCTTTGGCAGGGCCTGGCTTCCTGTCAGCATCACTCCGTCAAGTGGCGCTGCAGTCGGAGTGGCGCAGGCGGCGCTGTCCTTCTGTCAGACCGGTCAGTGGAGCGGCGAAGTGACGGTGGTCACTTCGGCTCTGCCGGAGGGCGCGCGTCAGGATAAAGGTGTCAGGCCACCTTTGCGTTAAATGCTCCTGCGATTTGGTCGGTCGGTGCGGCGATTTAGTCAGGGTTGCTTCTTAGCGAAGGCAGGGCCTCGGGCAAGCCGAAGATGTGTCCGCCGTTGGAGGGGGGCCTCGGGCGAGACGGAAATCCTCCGGGGTCGGCTGCCCTTGTCCGAGGCTAGGCTCGGGCGAGGCGTGATCGAGTCGCTCGAATGGACTGATCCCTGACTTAATCGCACCCATCAGGCCTTTGCAGCTTTATGCTGATGGGGGTTACCAGCTGAGAATTAGGAGTCTTGAGGGTACCCCTAATTATGGTCCGCGACAGATAGGAAGAGTACATCGGGGACGTGCCAATTCTTAGGAAGGTCCCTGGTGTCGTGGAACTCTAAGAAACAAACTTCAGTTGCCCTATCCACCGCTGAGGCCGAGTATGTTGTCGCAGGACAGTGTTGCGCGCAACTACTTTGGATGAGGCAAACCCTCCGGGACTTTGGCTACAATCTGAGCGAAGTCCCACTCCTATGTGATAATGAGAGTGCTATCCGAATAGCGGAAAATCCTGTTGAGCACAGCCGCACAAAGCACATTGACATCCGGCATCACTTTTTGAGAGACCACCAGCAAAAGGGAGATATCGAAGTGTTTCATGTTAGCACCGAGAATCAGCTAGCCGATATCTTTACCAAGCCTCTAGATGAGAAGACCTTTTGCAGGCTGCGTAGTGAGCTAAATGTCTTAGATTCGCGGAACTTGGATTGAATTGTAGCATACATGTGTTTATGCCTTTGATCATGTTCATTCTGCATTTTGTTGCTTATTGTGGTGCTCAAGTTGTACAAACACTCCCCGGACCTCACAAGTCCTTGTGCAAGTGATGCACATATTTAGGGGGAGTTGTGCTACAACTTGACCCTTTGAGACTAACCGTTTGCTTGAGTTTGCTTGATTTAGTCTCAAAGGAGTTTTGAAAGGGAAAAGGTGGACTTGGACCATGAAAGACTTCCACTGCAGTCCGATGAGAGGGTAACTAATTCCAAGTTCATCTCACGTCCTCTTATTGCCTTTGTACTCTTATTTGAAGATTTTGGTGAGGCAATGGGGTTAAAGGGCCAAGATTGATCCCGTTTTGGTGCTTGATGCCAAAGGGGGAGAAAATAAAGGCCAAAGCGATAAATGGATCAGCTACCACTTGAGAGATTTTGAAAATAGTAGAATAGAGCTTTTGGTTTGTCAAAACTCTTTTAGTGTCTCTCTTGTCAAAAGATGGCTTCTTGTGGGGAGAAGTATTGATTATGGGAAAAAGGGGAGTTTTTGAAATCTTGAATCAATTTCTCTTGGAATGACTCTCTTTATGTCTTAACATGTGTGTTTGACTTAGAGATAGAAATTTGAGTTTGATTTGCAAAAACAAACCAAGTGGTGGCAAAGTATGATCCATATATGCCAAAATTGAATCAAAACAATTTGAGTTCTTATTTGAATTGATTTTGTACTTGTTCTACTTGCTTTATGTTGTGTTGGCATAGATCACCAAAAAGGGGGAGATTGAAAGGGAAATGTGCCCTTGGGCCATTTCTAAGTATTTTGGTGATTTAGTGTCCAACACAAGTGCCCTAGTGTAAAAAGGTGGACAAAGTACAAATCAAGGATAAAGGTATGTTTCTCAGACTTAGTACATTGTTTTATGGACTAATGTATTGTGTCTAAGTGCTGGAAACAGGAAAAATCCAATTGAAAATGTCTTGGCTCGAGCAGCCAAAATATGCTCAGTCTGGGAGCACCGGACTGTCCGGTGGTGCACCGGACTGTCCGATGGTGCACCGGACAGTGTCCGGTGCGCCAGGCTGACTCTGGCGAAAAGGCTGCTCTCGGGACTTCGACGGCGGTGTACGACTATAATTCACCGGACTGTCCGGTGTTGCAGCGGACTGTTCGGTGGGCCGTTCACAGGCGAACTCGTCGCTCTCGGGAATTCATTGTCGACGTACGGCTATAATTCACCGGACTGTCCGGTGTGCACCGGACTGTCCGGTGAGCCAACGGTCGGTAAGGCCAACGGTCGGCCGCGCGATCTGCGCGGGACACGTGGCCGAGCCAATGGCTAGAAGGGGGCACCGGACTGTCCGGTGTGCACCGGACATGTCCAGTGCGCCAACGGCTCCCAGGCTGCCAACGGTCGACTGAGCCATTTTTGGAAAGAAATCGGGCACCGGACAGTGTCCGGTGTGCACCGGACTGTTCGGTGCACCAGTCGACAGAAGGCAAGATCAGCCTTCCTAGATTGCTCTCAACGGCTCCTAGCTGCCTTGGGGCTATAAAAGGGACCCCTAGGCGCATGGAGGAGTACACCAAGCATTCCTACAACATTCCTAAGCACCAAGACCTCGATTCCGCGCCTTTGATTCTTTGCGATAGCAATTAGAGCTCTAGTTGAGTGGTGAACTCATTGAGTTGTGTTGTGAGCTCTTGTTGCAACTTGTGTGCATGGTGTTGCTGTGATTTCTTGTCTTGAGTGCGTTGCTAATCCCTCCCTTGCTCCGTGCTTCTTTGTGAATTTCAAGTGTAAGGGCGAGAGGCTCCAAGTTGTGGAGATTCCTCGCAAACGGGATTGAGAAAAGCAAGCAAAACACCGTGGTATTCAAGTGGGTCTTTGGACCGCTTGAGAGAGGTTGATTGCAACCCTTGTCCGTTGGGACGCCACAACGTGGATTAGGCAAGCGTTGGTCTTGGCCGAACCACGTGATAACCACCGTGCCATCTCTGTGATTGATCTCTTGTTGGTTATTGTGTTTTGTTGAAGATTCCTCTCTAGCCACTTGGCGGTTATTGCGCTAACACTTAACCAAGTTTTTGTGGCTTAAGTTTTGAAGTTTTACAGGATCACCTATTCACCCCCCCTCTAGGTGCTCTCAGCTCGCCAAGCTGCTATGGGACCACGGCCCAGCGTTGTGGAGGCCATCATCGTCGTTCCAGCCCTTCACCTGCAGCTCCATTGGCAACAACATGTCTCAAGAGCTCAAGCGCCACTCTACAGATGCCACATAAGCGACAACTTTCATGACCTCTGTCCCACTGGGCATGCACGACGTCATTGCCAGGCTTGTCCTCGGCGGTCTTCCCATCCATGACGACGACATTGTGCCGTGGCTGCATTGTCCCGATGCCGATGGCGACGACATGACACTCTATCGCAGTGTCATGGGAGTACTACGTCGGGCTACTGTCCGAGTACCTACGACGGCCTCCCACACCGTGGCCAACAAGCTGGCCCCGCCGAGCGCACGTCACGCGGAGGTGAGGGAGTCATGAAATTCACCTTCTTCTCGTGACCCCTCAAGCGGCCACAGGCGGTGTCCGCTACCGCGACCACACGAACAACCCCGTCGAGTCCACCATGTTCGTCCAAGCAGTAATGAACCGGTTGCAGAGCACGCCGCTGTTCTTCGGGCAGAGGATGTAATGGCTGTAAGTCAAGGAAAAGCAAGGGGAACTCACGTCCGACGAGTCCAACAAGTCTGCTCCCTCCTCCCAAGCGGACGACAGCGAGATCTCGACGACACCCTGGGGGGTGACGGCGCTGAAGACGACAGCCTGGCCAAGGACACTTATTCTCACAGCAAGAGATTAATCAGCGGCTAATGGGGTTTTCATGTCTATACTAGTGCTCCGCCATCATCTATACCTCCAAACTGTCGAAGCCCTTCTCTACTCCATTTCGTCGAAACCAACTCTGTCATGTTCCATAATGACAAAAATCTCATTTGAATCGTAGTGTATTGCTTACACAAAGTGGGTGAAGTCGACTGAAGATAGCACCAACTGGTGTTGCCCTCCCTTCGGCTTTGGCACATCGGGCCACCTATGGAGCGCCTGGGCGCCCACACCACGGCCACCGTCGCAGGCGCAGCGGTGAGAAAACATCGCCCGTCTTCCACCACCATGTCGCCCGCCTTGTATGCTAGCGTCCAGCCACGTGCGTCGTGCGGCAACATAGTCGACCGCATCCGTGGGCTACACTCAGAATTCGGAAACCCCCATGAACCAGCTGGGATTTTTGCTTATTTGGGTCCCTCTTCGTTGACGCTCGCCAAAATACCTCGTCATTCGTTGCGCTCATCCAATTGCCCCTTTTAAGCCCCGCTGCATGGATAAAATACCCCACTAGAGCTAATTATATAAATTAGATTAATTTTTTTGTGCATAAAAAATAGTAGACTCTTATACCCCTCTGACGCCCCTCCGCCATTTTCTTGCAGCTATCTCTGCCGTTACGGTCAGCCGATCTGCATACGCTATCTCAGTTTCTATGTAACCTAGGTCTCTACTCGCCGCCAACACCGCCATCACAGCCACGGTTGGCCCCTTTGTGTCCGCGACCACCCCATCCCATCGTTGCCCGTATCATTCCGCCACCGTCCATCGCATCAGCTGCTGCCAGAACCATCCCTTCACCGCCCATCGTCCTCTTCGTCAAAGTGTGGTGCAAGGTACCAATGGCCAACCCATGCATGTGAACACGATCCTTCTGGTTGCTTGAACGTACATGTGAACACAATTCTCTGCATGCCCACTGGAATGCTATTTTGTCATAGTGCTGAAACACTGTTTGATTGGTCCATGTTAGAAATTGAGGAGCATGAAATACATGAGGCAATTGTCCGTATTGATGAGGATGAGATGTACATCACATTGGGTCTTAGAGATGACGATGGCTCGCAGCAAGGCGCAACAGCCCAATTTGCATCACAACCAAGTTTTGGTTCACAGAGTAATGGTGCATATTTGAATGACTATGATGATGACATGGTGGTTGACTATGATATTCCAGAACGTTTCAATATATTGCATGATGTAGATCATCCAGAGATGCATTTGGGTACTATCTACCCTTCAATGGTAGAATTCAAGCTAGTTGTGAGGCAATATGCTATAAATGAAGAATTTCTTCTTGGGACAATAAAGTAAGATAATGAAAGATATAGGGTATATTGCTAAGAGAATGATGGACGATGTCCATGGAGACTAAATAGTTCAAAAAAACAGATGGAAGTGTCATGGTAATATAGGTCACACTGTTGGTGAATGAGCATTAAATGTGTTTCATTTAGTTGCTAATCTTCATTTTTGCTTTGTAATAATATAGGTCACATTGTTGGTGAATGAGCATTTGTGTGCCTCAAAAAGCCGATTGAATGGGTTGAATGTTAGCCAAGGATGGGTAGCACATAAGGCACTTCCTATACTTCGGATTGAGCCATCTATAGGTGCCAAGCATCTACAAAAGAGACTTCAAGCAACATATAAGGTACAGATAACTTATGACACTGCATATAAAGGGCTGCAGGGAGCATTGAAAAAATGTATGGTACATGGGATGATAGTTTTAGGTGGTTGTATCAATGGAAGACAGAGATTTTGTTGAGATCCCCCAATGGTGTTGTGGAGATAGACACTCGAGTCGTCGATGAGAAAGTGTACTTTCATAGATTTTTTGTGCACTTGGTCCATGTACACAAGGGTTTGCTGGAGGTTGTAGACCTTACCTTAGCGTGGATTCCACATGTATTAATGGTAGATGGAATGGGCATTTAGCTATAGCAACAACACTAGATGGGCATAATTGGATGTACCCAATTTATTTTGGTTTCATAGATGGTGAAACAAAAGATAATTGGATATGGTTTATGACACAATTAAGAAAAGTATTGGGCAACATAGATAAACTTGCTATATGCACAGATGCATGTAAGGGGTTGTCTGCATGTGAGTGCTCTTGTCTTGAGCGGCAGCATACAGGTAGACCATGTTAGCATGCACTTGTCATTACCAGTTTTAGAAATGAGAAAATCAAGAATTATGTGCATTCTTATTACTCTATGGACATGTTCAGACAGGCTTATTCGAATATTATTTACCTACTAAGAGATAAGTCACAATGGCCTCAAATTGAGTCGGACCATGAGGTTAGGGCACCTTTGGGAAAGAGGGGAGTTGGTAGACAAAGAAAATTGAGAATCAAAAGTTGTCTTGAGGGTGGAAGGGAATCAAAATCAGCTAGTAAAGAAGGAGACAAACCTGCAAAAACAGTAAAAAGAGGGCCTACAAAATGCAAGAGATGTGGTGAACTTGGACATAGGCAAACTAGCTGCAAGTGCTCTTTAAATAGAACACAAAAGAGGAAAAGAAAGCCAAGAGCTCGAAGATACGTTGGAGCAACTGAGCCTTCTACTGATGCTACAACCAATGTGCCTGCAAATGAGTCAAGGTACTAATTGAACAATATTTATATGCCAATTCATCATTTTTCTCTACTAACTAGACAATTTTTCTTTGCAGCCAACTGATGATTGTAGGTTTACAAGCTGGAATGACACTTCCTAGAGATGCCACATGTGCACTAGTACCAGCTCCAATGCAAGTGTTGAAAATGAAGCAACTTCAAGTGCTCTAAAAAAGCTTACTCCAAAAAAGTAGGCACGTCAACTTTGTGGATGGTTGTGAACTGTGTGAACAAAAAAATATATGTAATGATGGTGTGTGACTGTAAACTGCATGCTAAATTATGTGTTAGTGAACATATATGGACAATATAGTTGCTATCAAAATCAAACACTTGTTGGCTATTTACGGATCTTTTCAAAACTTGGAGAAAATGCTGTCAAAATTATGCACTAATTGTGATATAAACATTCTATTTATGGGCGTGGGGCAAGTTGTTCAGAAATTTGTTGAAAACCACATGGGCATGGGTGCAACGGAAGTTTGCTTTGGCAGACGCATGAAGCAACGATCAGCACAGCTAACACAGAGGATGGCACAGTTAACGGCAAAGAGGATGGGAAGGAAACGGTGGAAGGGTATTTTTGTCCGTTGTATATTTTGTGTACACAAAAATAAATCTAATTTATATAACTAGCTCTAGTGGGGTATTTTATCCATGCAACGAGGCTTAAAAGGGGCAATTAGACAAGCGCAACGAATGACGGGTATTTTGGCGAGCGTCAACGAAGACAACGAAGAGGGACCCAAATAAGCAAAAACCCCGTTCCAGCTCATGCCACCCACTTCTCACGCCGGGCCTCTCGCCCGCGAACCACCACCAGCCCAGCCGCGGCAACCGCACAAACGAAAGGAACCACCCACCCCTCCCTATTCTGCCATGCTGCTCCCCACCACGGACCCCCTCCCGCCATCTCGGGCCGACGCTGCAACAATTTTTGCCGCACGGCGTACTCTCGGCACGGCTCGGCAAGGGTGTGGCCTGCGACGAGGAGTAGGAACTAGGAAGAAGAGGGGGGAACGGGCGGCCGCACCGCGGCGTGACCTCGGCCGACTATGCTGCAACGCGCGGCGAGCAACGCCTACTCCTGGTGGTGGGCGTCGCACATCCGCACCGCCCAATCCAAGTGGCTTGAAACAACCGGCGGCGGTATCCCATCTATTCACTTGTCGTCCCCGTCGTATGACGAGTTCGTATTGCACATTGCTCAATGATTTTGTGTTTTTCTTTTTTTTACTGCATAGAGATGGAGGACAGGGTGAAGTCAATGCTCGAGCTCATTGGGGCCGACGGCGATTCGTTCGGCAAGAAGGCCGAACTCTACTTCCAAAGCCGGCCAGAGCTCATCAATCACGTGGAGGAGATGTTTAGATCCTACCAGGCCCTTGCCGACAGGTTTGATCGCATATCCAGTGAGCTGCACAAGGCCAACCACACCATTGCCACTGTGTTTCCGGACCATGTACAGTTCTCAATGCAAGAGGGGGATGGTGAGGAGTTCCCGAAGGCAATCGGTGGGATTGATCTCAGCAACTTCAAATTCCCTACGTTGGAAGGCTTGTCCATGGGCTCGCAGAGCGCGAGTAGGGGCACCAGTCCGGTCCCCAAGAGGGGGACCAAGCCACACCGAAGGGTCACCACAAACATGAACGAGGAGAAGGCGCAGGAAGAGATAGACAAGCTCCAGAAACAAATCCTGGCACTACAGACCGAGAAAGAGTTCTTGAAGACTACTTATGACAGCGCACTAGGCAAGTATCTAGACATTGAGAAACAGGTGGCCGAGTTGCAGGATGAGGTCTGCAATTTGCAAGATGCTTTCAGCACTGGTGTAGCCATTGAAGACAATGAAGCTCGAGCATTGATGGCTGCACAAGCCATTATATCATGTGAGGATACGTTGGTGAACTTGCAGGACCAGAAAAACAGAATGACTGAAGAGGCGAAGGTGGAGCTCCGACGAGCCAATGAGGCAATTGAAAAGCTGAAAAGCTTCAAGAATGAATGTGAGCTGCCTCATGCACCAATGAATGTACATGATCACTATGAAATAGAACTGGTCAATGCACTGCCCCTCGATGATGCTGATGATTCTGCTCTGAACGAGAGCAGGCTTGACCTCCAGGAAATATGTCAAACAGTAAAAGATATAATCGAATCTTATCCTGAACTATCAGTTGCAGAATTAGCGGAAAAGGTTGATCGACTTGTGGAAAAGGTGATCAACCTTGAACTTGCTACTACTTCACAGAATGCTCACATCAATAGAATGAAGATTGAGATAGATGGACTTCATGAGCGCCTGCATGCTTTGGAGCAAGACAATGTAGCTTTGGCTGTTGATTCTAGTAACTTGGCTGACAGGTTGAGGATAGTTGAAGAAATGCTGCAAGAAGTACAACAAATTTGGAAGTCTATACGAAATGGGTCCGAGAATATTTGTAAACAAATGACTGAAGCCACCCATGAACTTACTGAATTCATTGAAACATTACATTCTCCTAAGCAAGAAATCAGTGACTTCGTGGATTCATTGCGAGACTCCAAAGGCGATGCTTCTCTGGAAGATGATTCAGGACTAACAAGTCTGTATGTGCAAAATGAGCCATCCAAATCTTTACGTGTCGCTACAAGTGAAATTGAGAAATATGAAGAAACCTCAGAAGGTCTTGTAGCCCAGAAACAGCTAGTTCCAAAAGAATCCGAAGGTGAGGGTAAGATTATATTAGAAGATTACGCATCTGTACTTCAGAGCTACAAAAATACAGAGCAAAAGCTTTCGGAAATTGAGAAGAGAAATCAAGATTACCATCTTGAGGCAATGTCAGAACTGAAGGAACTTAAGAGTGTCAATGCAAGAAAAGATGAGGAGATCCACTCGCTTAGGCACATGCTAAGTTCTTTGCAGAAAAAGATGAGTGCCTCTATTATTGAGAGTTTAGAGAAGTCAGAAGAAACATCCAAGATAAGCGCCATTACTACTACAGAAGACAAAGAGATTGCTAAGTCAGAACAAACATCCAAGATAAGCACCAGTCCTACTACAGAAGACAAAGAAATTGCTGAGATAGAGGAATACATTAAGCAATGGCAAGTTGATGAACCGCTAGCTTCTTCGGTTGCAGAGGAGAAATTTAGAGTAGAAATTGACAGGGTGTTGGGGGAGAACTTGAACTTCTGGTTGAGGTTTAGCACATTATATCATCAAATACGGAATTTCCAAATCTCTTTTGACATGTTGAAAACTGAGATGCACAGAATGACTGATGAACAGGAAGATGAGGGCATTTATGGCTTTGCTGGTAGTTATCAGGTAGCAAAGCTAGAATCAGCAGTACTAGAAAAGAAATTGAGGGACCTAAATACAGATCTTCAAGTTTGGATTGAAAGGAACGTGCGATTGAAAGGAGAGCTAGAGAACAGATTTTCATCACTATGCAGCATACAAGAAGACATATCAAAGATTACAACTCTAGATAAATGTGATGAAGTTCACTTCAACCCTTTTCAAGCTGCAAAATTTCAAGGAGAGGTGCTTAATATGAAACAAGAGAATAACAAAGTCGCTAAGGAGCTAGAAGCTGGGCTGGACCATGTAAGAGGCCTTCAAGTGGAGCTTGGAAGGGTGATCTTGAAGCTTAGAGAGAATCTCAAGGTATCTATTGCAAGAAGCCACCGAACTCAACAAAACTTCCGGACCCTGTCAACGAAAGGTGGTGTTCCCCTTAGAGCTTTTCTGTTTGGCTCAAAGTCAAAGAGACCATCACTCTTTTCGTGCATGCCTGGGGTGCATAAGCAACACAGTGGTTCAAAGGCTGGGCGTGGATGAGTACTAGCAATTTGTTTTTCGACATTTAATCCTAAAGATATCTCAGTGTACATGACAATTCATATGTGACAAATGATCTTCGGTCTTAAATGTAAAAGACCCTCATCTGCTATATCAAATTTGGTTTGTGATCCACTCACTCCTGCTTTGATACATTGCCTATATGATATTCATTTCAGAACTAAATTTGATGGAAGTATATGATGTATTAATGTGAAATGGTTTAAAATGCTCAAGGTACTGGAAGAACCTATGTGACTCTGTTTGTGCCCCTGTTTCTCAATATCTTCAGTTGACAAATGTACTAAACTGGTGTTGCATTGATGATGAGTACTCGGTTACAAAATTGTGCTGCGACTGTTTTGTACTTTTTTTTCTCAAAGGCGCAGGAGGACTGCACATCTTTATATATTAGAGGGAAGAAAAGCACCCACAAAGGAAAAAAGTACATAACACAAACACACACCCAAACCAACACACACACTCTTCTAAAGCACACACCAGGACAGGGAGACCAGCCACGTAGACCCCGACGGTTACAAAGCAAAAACACGGTCAGCCAACCTAATGCTCCATAACTGCTTGGCCCGAGCTAGAACCTAGCAAGCGAGATCATTAAAGAAGGATCTCAGCACCTTCATAATGGAAGGGGACTCCTCATGGAAGATCACCCGGTTCCTAAGAAGCCAAATGAAAGATCACCCGGTTCCTAAGAAGCCAAAGGCACCATGCCCTAAAGATGATAGCACTGTTGAAGCCCTTCTTTTGTCTTTATGAATCTGATTGATCACTCCTTCCCACCACTCTGCAAAGGAGGCCTCCATAGAACTAGGAATAAGATGTCCTGGATTAAAAGGGAATAGAATGACATGCCAGAACTGACGTGCAAAAACACATGTAGTTAGAAGATGTTGAATTGTCTCTACTAAGACAAAGTCTTGTCATTTGGACCTTTTTGGATCTTTAATGATTTGGTGGGAGAGAACATAACTAACAATGTTATGGTTAAAATCAAACTTGCTGTTGTTTGTTCTGGAGCGAAACCTAAACCTTTTTAAAATAACAGCAGCTAGTATGCACAATATGGTTACAGTTTCAGTTCGTGAGATTCTTTATGATAGCCATAAAAATGCCTTTTCAAGCTGCACAATCTACTCGCGGACTATCCGCGCCTACAGGCGGACTGTCCGGCCGTGCTCAGTGCCACAAATGATGCTCAACATAATGCCTACCTGTTAACTCCGGAGTCTAATTGAGACTCAGTTGCTCAAAGCTCTAAGAAGCCAAGAAAGGAGGGTTTGAGTTTTCTCCTGACAAGAGTATCAGTATCGAACTACAGTATGTTTGTCTTATACTCTCTTTTCCTTCTCCATACTGTGCTTACTAGTCCTGTTGTGTTAGTAAGTAGATCCTTTTTATTATTCTTTGGGAAGTCGGATGGGGAGGCCCCTACCTGTTTTCAGTAGAAACATAAAGAAAATGTAGAAACACGTCTGAATGCATAATTACAGGTTTTGGGTCTGCACCGATAGTGAAAGAAAGGTTAAAAATTTGTCAAAACAAAGGAAACTGCAGCCTCACAGATGAGCAAACAAATGAGCTTCAACTTCTGAGTTTATCTTAGAACATACAAATTTGGCAATGTATGACAGGATCATGGAGTAATAGCTACTGCAGCCTGTCATGTTCATTTTTGTGCCCATCTCTTTATCAAATTTCTTCTTGTTTCTTTGTTTGCTCTCTGTTTCCAAAGACACACCATTTGTTATGCAGATTTCTCTTCTCAATTCCCCGGAGTTATTCTGTCATTTCTTTTTCTGATTTCATGCTAGCCAAATGTTGCAAGTGGATACTGTTGACAATATAGATGCCAATTACACATTTGTTTCTTACCTCATGACTAATTTTAGTCTTGTCCTTTGTAAGTGGCTTCATAGACAAACCCAAAACGCAAATTCAGAGCTACAGTCCAAAAGATAGGTTGCATGTGCAGCATAAGTCCCAAAATGTAGTCACTTATGTTTAGTGTGTTCTTTTTCCTTTTAGAAAATAAAGAATTGTTCTCATGCTTTTGAAGAAGTGCTACATCATTCTCATAGTTGGTTTCTTCGGGAAATGAAAGCTAAGATTTCTTATTCATTTCTTGCAGAGAATCCAGTCCTAGTCGCGTTCGATTAAGAAAATGTTATATGCATCGGTAAGGAATGTTTGATGCACCTGCTCTTGCAAAAGGTCCATACATGTATAAACATGTTCAGTAAGATGTATTTCTATGCCTTCTTCATTTCTTATGCGGAGATGTCTTTGTGCTTATATTAATGCATATCTGGTTGGAGCATATTCCTATCTGCAAGTCTGACACTTGTTCATTTTCTTTCTTTCTTTCTTTCGTGTGAAAGGATGCCTGTTCATTCTTGAAAGGTGTTAGATTCAGCATTAACTTTAGCGTTTCATCAAAGGCAGATATAATTTGAACTTCTTTTGCCTTTTTTTCTATGGTTTTGCTTAGATAAAGACAACTTTTATTATGAGCTATGTATGTGCCTTGCCAGAAATCTCCACATATGAATATTTTCATAAGGCATTCTGACCGTCAAATAGGCGGATAGAGTTTTATTTACATGTAGTAAACGAGCCATGCATATCTTTGACATGGTGGTTGCCATCTTAGTGCAGTTAGCATGTTGAGCTGGTATATTAGTAATTTTCTTCATTGTTATTGGAGTGGCCCTACAAACCTTTTTGGTCTGTATAGAACTATGCACCAAATCTTCTCTTTTTATACCAACCAACCCTCCTTCACTTGCACTGACTCCACAAACACACCAGAGGGATTCACGCCCAAAAGCCATGTTCCATCCTTCATCCTCCTCGTCGCCACCCAACTACAGTGACCTCTCCATGCACCACGCAGTGAGCTTCTCCTCTGCTGTGCCCACAGCTCCAACTGAGATTCCTCGCGGGGGGTTCTTCCATGGCAACGGTGGCTTGCTAGCACTTGCCAATGTTGCTGCATCAGCGCCGCCTCCCTACCCCTCCTCCCTGCCTTCCTACTACATACATGGGAACGTCAGCTCGCATTTCCTCCCTCTTCGCCTCCAGTTGTCGTCTGAACAGCTCAGCAGTACTGCCACCTTGTCTTGCCCGTCTCCTTCAGCTTCGGCGTGCCAGTTGCCTCTTCCCCATGTCCCTTCTTCCCCTTCCTCATCCTCCGGTGACCTTTTCGAGTTCAGCGCTGGAGCCATGCGGCGTGTCTTCAGTACTGGTGACCTCCAGGTAACCCAACAACAGAACTCAGGCTGGCCTTATAGCTAGCTGATCGTAAACGTAAACAAGCCTTAATCATTTCTCACCCACGTTGATAGCTTGATACGAAGCAGGTGATGAATGTCGCGGCGTCTCCATCACCGCCACCACTTTCAGTACACGGCCAAGATGCCGGAGGGCCTCCTTTCACTCAGAAGGTTGGCCGTTACAGCGCTGAAGAACGCAGGGAGAAGATCGAGCGTTACCGTACGAAGCGTAACCAGAGGAACTTCCACAAAAAGATCACGGTAATGGTTTCCGGCATCACACAATCTGCAGAAATGCAATCGCAGTACGTGTGTCCCTCTAATGCATACGTTGCTCCGATCCGGGCCTCTCTGCACTGCAGTATGCCTGCAGGAAGACGCTGGCGGACAGCAGGCCCAGGGTGCAGGGCCGCTTCGCGAGGAACGCCGAGACACAGGCCGAGGCGGTTGCAGGCCACGAGAGGGAGGCCGCCTCAGACAACAGCAGCTACGAGCACTGCCACCACAGCGACCTCACCACCGCCAACAGCTACGACGTCCAGTGCAGGGAAAGTGGCAAAACCACGACATTGGACGACGGCAAGTGGTGGTGGGAAACGCCGGTGGCCGCTCCAGCTGCAGCCAATGAGCACCATCAGTATCAGCAGCAGCAGCTGCAGCTGCAGCTTCTTGATTTTGACATGGACATGGACATGGACATGGACGGCGAGGATCTGTGGGCCAGCCTGGCTGACATGTGCTCAGGAACCTGACCTGGGCCGTGCGAGGGGCGTCTCCTGATTGGCGCTGTCTGGTGCGAGGAAGGCAGGCAGCGAGCACCAAGAGGCGGCTGGCTGCCGTTGCCGAGGCAGTGCGGTAGTCAGAGTGGCGTCGCTGACCTTCTTGTGCCGTAGTGCATCCTAGTAGTAATTTATTGGTAGTAGTAAAAGAAAAAAAAAACAAGACACAGAGATGGAAAACTCCGTCTCATCTCATGTATAAGAACAGATTGTTCCCTGGTGTTTCGTGTTAGTTACCCTACTTTGCAATGCAATCTTCCATAAAGTTTGGCCATGCTGTTGCTTTTCTACATGCCTGAATCGTTAAGCCTGAGTGCTGCAACTTTGGGACCGTATTTTTGTCTAGTGTTGAGCTGTTTGGATTTGTCTTGCTTGCGATTTGCAGCTGACAGTTTTGGTGGACAAGACGACTAAAGAAGAGCGAATGAAAGCCAATAAAAGTTTGCTCTATATAATCTTGGCTTGCTTATGAAAAATTTATCTAACAATGAAAATGACAAATAAGTAACTCACTAGCCAAATAAGTAACTCACTCGCGTCTGTTCGTTTGTCTCTCAGAGTGGAAAATTCCAAACATCCAAGCTCTATGATTTCCTCAAAAAGCAAGATAGGGTGACGAACCCTGCTGCAGCCTTCATTTGGAGCAATAAAGCGCCACCGAGAGCCCAATTCTTCGCTTGGCTACTCACCCAGGGGAAAATTCAGTCCAAAGAAAATCTGCTGCTGAAAAAAATTGTGGATGAGGACACTTGCGATGTGTGTGGCCAGGAACGCGAAACTGCTGATCACATTGTTCTCCGCTGCCACTTTGCCAAGACCTTCTGGCTTGCGATTGGCTTTCACATCCCCAATGACATGACTGTGCAAAATTTGCACCAGATTGAACGGCCCTCAAACCTCCCGCAAAATGAGTTCAGCTCCTTTGTCATCCTATGTTGCTGGCAGTTGTGGAAACGCAGAAATGGTTTTGTTTTCAGGCAAGAGGCAGCCACCCTCAACCAAACTCTCCAGCTAATTTGCGCCGAAGCTGCCAGTTGGAGTCACGGCATAGCTCTAAAGAATCCGGAGTAAAAGAAGCCTGGAATATGGTGTTCTCAGATGCTAGATTGTAATCAACTCTTTTCCATGTTGCTCTCCCAACCGGATATATCCGGCTATGTAAACAATTCTGTACCATCTAGCCTTTTTGGGCTAAACGGGAATGTGAAATGAAATGGAATCAAGGTGGGGAACCTTTCCCCCCCGATTATGATCAAAAAAAAATAATGGGTGAGTCTACAGGATATGGCCATTATGTCGTGGCATACCCTATAGCCCAACCTTATATATATGAAAAAAAACACAATGTCTACCTATTATGCAATCTTAAACGTCAATTTACATGGTTTGTCTTGTGAGTTGTGATCCCAAAAGATAGACATCATGTTGTGTCGCTTAACTGTGATAGAGGCACCATCGATCGCTTGTCTTATACAAGTGTTGGTCTAGTGGCGATGGAAATATCTTTTCTAAACTATAAACAAGGAGAACAAAATAACAATCTCATCTAACTTTTTTCTAAATTATATTCTCTACAAGCAACGAAATTATTATTTCCTCGCCATCAGGTAGCAAGCTAGGGACCCTTTGTGAGCAACACTCAAGGTTGACAAATTGTTGGAAGTATCTTAATATAGTGATACAAGCAAAGATTCTATTCATAACTGCATTAGAGGAAGGGCAATTTATACAAATTGTCAAACTTAATGACTAGTATGCTAGTTTTCACTTTGAATACTGATTTATGGGATAGTTTTTTTATTAAATTTCTAAATAGATTTATACAGTATTGTATATATATATAATAAAAATATTGACACGTCATACCCTATAGCGAAATTCTAGATCCGCCATTGTCGGTAATGACAGACGAATATAATAGAACAATGAAACGAACAAAAAAAGCAAACACAACATCAAAACCTCCTAAACCAGAAAATAGTGTTATCAATTACAACCAAGATAAAGTAAGAGTACACACGTAAATCATTCAAACCAACTTGTAGTTTGATTACTTAAAAAGATTCATGGATTGATTAGAAACTCATAGTAACAAATAGATCAAGAAACAAAAACTTAGGGGTCTTTGGAAGCAAAGTATTTTTGGAGTTTTGAGACAAAACCATGGTATTAGATAATACTATGGTATTTTTAGCCAAGAGGTGTTTGGATACGCTATAAAAAACTTTGTTTTGGATGCCATGGTTTAGTAGTTAGTAGTTACCACGGTATTTTTGGAGTATTTAAAACTCCACTCCACCCCCAAAGTTTTTGTCTATGACTAGCTTTTGGTACATGTACACTAAATATCATGATTTGAGATAGTGTCTCCAAACAAGCGTTGCTTGTAGTGTTGTAAATAATACTATGGTTGTGTAATGACATTTGAAAACCATAGTATTCTAAAAACCATGATTTTAAAATACCGTACTTCCAAACATGCTCTTAAACTTCGACCACTCTAAACCGCAAGGGCACAAGAAAACCCCGTCTAGTTGGAATGGAGAGTCGGCCTAATAGGGTTGCTCTTTGGTAGTGCCCAATGCCAACCTTGCGGGGTTGTAGGGCCGACCTGGTCAGGTTTGCCCTTGCATGGGCTCAAAGCCGACCTAGCCAGATCAGTGGGGTGGTCTGGCTGGGTGTGGAGGCCTAAACCACAAGCACTCTCTAAAATTCTCTAAATCCTCTAATTAAAATCAAATTTTGATGAAACTTGGCATAAGACTTAAAAAGGTCAGGGAAGTATCTGGAAAGTTTCAACTTGTCACATCCATAAAAAATGTAGAATTGTCATCCTCCAGATCAAGGGTTTAGTCACAACCACCAAAAAGGCAAAACACGGTGCTCATGTTAAATCTCAAAGCAACTTGCAGATGTGATCTCAAGGAGGCATAACACCCAGTGAAGGCCAAGACACGAATTCAAAACACTCACACAAACAGGAATACCAAAACACCGAAAACAAGTGAAAATTGGTCACCAAAAGAGAAATGCCTAGCAAACAATACAAGATCTTGAGCCACCACAAATCTAGGAGGTTAATGCCTCCATTTCCACAAGATTCATAGGCTAAATGATTAGATTACACATATGAACGAATATTGTAGTGCCTAAATCATATGCGAATCTCAACAATAGACTAGAGGGAGAGAAAACCTAACAAGGATAAAAATAAAAAGAATTGTTGGAGAGATGAGGATGGTTGGAAAAATCCCCCTTATTTATAGGGCTATTAAACATTACTAACTTGCCCCTAAGTACTTAGATCTGAACCACTTAACCACAGGGGTGTTATGATCTAACTCAAGATTTTCAGATCTGGAAGTCATATGTTCTTTATGACTTTGCTTCACATCGATGCAAGCTTCGTGATGGCACCACATGCTGCCTTTAGTTCCCACTAGAAACCCACCCAGGTTTTGAGACCCAAACCCAAGAAACTTTTCGCCCGATAGTTTTGAGGCCTAAACCACCAAACCCTATGAATAACGTATTTTGATACATTCCCTTCACGATCTCGACTTGTGTCGCTGTCGGTCCTCAACCATCCGATCACCAAGTCCTCTAGTGCCTCCGCTTGATTTGTCAACCATCAGTTTGACTCGATCAACATGGTCTACTCTTCCATATCCTCGTCCCCGTGCACTTGTGGATGACACCAAATGTCATCCACCACTCACGGTCGGTCCTCTAACTTCTTTAGTCCCTCGGTGCAAGTTTAATATTCGTCCTTCATCGCTTCTAGCTTGTCGGCGCGAATTTGCATAACCTTCACCTTCGATGTCGACCACCATCTCTGTGCTCCACACCCGCGAACCATAAGCCAAGAGACATGTTGCAAAAACCAGAACTCATGCTAAGATTAGTCAACACTAAATCAAAGCCGATCACGTCCATATTGGATAGTGAGAGATTTTAGCCCCCTCAATCCCCTCCAAATCCCTTGCTCTCAAACATGCCCTAAGAGTCATTCGTCATACTTGAACACCCTAGGCTAATATATTATCAACCAGGCGATTGCAGTTTGGCTATTGTTAGTGGCCTTCTTTGGTTTAACATTTTTTTTTTCTGTCGCTTGCATGACAAGTTGACAAGGAGCTGACCTATGAGGCCACTGAACCTACGGCGTGTGCCGACTCCGAAGTTTCCCAAGTGTGGATGGTCACTGTCACTAATAACAACAGCTACAAAGGTACGGTGTGACTAAATAATATGGAGAGTGCGGCATAGAAGATGGCTGTTTAGAAAGTGTGTGGCTCGATATGACGCAGAAGCGAGCCTGATACATAGTTCCGAGGGTTGGGAAAGAGCGGCAAGACGTGATTGATTGTGACCATAAACGGAACACATGTATATATAAAAGAAAGAAAAGCGTGTGTGTAAGGCAAAGGCTGGCCATCACATAGTTAGGTTAGGTTTTCAGGCTACAGACCCCATACGTGTATGTCTTGAGACCGTGTTTATATACTCTCTAAAACAAATTAAAAGGCCGTTCTCGTTCTACAACTTTTTACCAGGGCTTTGTAAAGATTCCTATTCGTTGCTACTCCTTTTTTTTCGCTATGTGCTTTGTATGGCTTGTGCTACACGGTAACCTAGCTCATAAGAAACTGTGCAGGGATTAGTAGTGTAATAATCAGAGGCATCTGGTACTGCAAAAGCTCTGCATTTCGTGGAAACGATCCGTAGCTGACTTGCTCAGCATGTTCCCTTGGCTCTAATCCGTGCCTGTTTCTACTGCCTGTTTCTACTGTTACTATAGTATTTTATCTCTATAGATTGCCGCAGCAGCATTCCGAAACAGTTAGAACAGTGCCTGTCGAGTGAAAGAAATTCATTCGTGGTTCATTCAAGCATACCTTCCTCCTTTGCTAAGATGAAATTGGTGGAAGAGGCAGAACCAAAAATGCAGAGCGCAGACTACGGAATCTGGTCGTGGGAACAACTTTCGCCTTGACGTGATCGGCAAAAGCTCCATTACTACCCTAAATGTAGAACATGGATGGTCGTCTGCATGCTGGAGGTATCTTGTTTACTTGAAGCCACCACTCCCTGCCCTGCCGCTGTCACTAGACTGTCCCAGACTGATACCGTGATCGATCTTTCTGAAGCAGCAAGCCGCCTCCTTGCTCATATCCCAAACACAGCCAACGTCCAGTTCCTTACCTTTTTGACCGCCCGAAAAGAAAAATGCGGTGATTCAATTCAAACAGGCGTCACCCGATCCAAGAATAAAGCGGCGATTAATTGGTGTGCCTAGAAACGTAGCTAAGCTAGCTTAGCTCGACAGAAATTCGAAGGTGCGCTGCGGAGCACAAAACACCCAACGAACGAGAGTTCCGCGCGCGGACTCTTCCTTTTTCCTCTGCTGATGATGAATCGTGTCTGCGTACGCACGCACGTCGTGCGCTTTGGAATCGATCGCCAGTGGCAGTGGAGCAACAAGACGCCCAACTGTCTGCAACGACTGGCGAAAAGAGCTAGCGCGCAGCAACGGAGGCCAGGAGATGAGCTCAAGATCGGTCAGAGGGGAATAAGAACCCCCAATATAATGTGCATGGAAGGTGTTACGACTCTCATGATGATGTTGATGAGAGGGGCAATGAGTAAAGCGTTTTTTTTTTACCCTTAGTCGCCGTTTGGTTTGATGGATAGTTCTATTTAGTCTCTAAATTGTCAAACGGTGGAACTAAAGTAGAGACTAAACTGTTTTAGTCTCTAGATCTTCAATGGGTGACTAAAAAAGGACTAAACCATATAAATTCTACTTTTTGCCTATTATTTATTTCAGTTACACTAATAACAAGAGAGTGCTAAAGCAACCAAACGAGACCTTATTCTGCCGCCTGCCTCTCCTGCAGTCCTCTATGCATTTGCTTATTGTCACTACTAGCTGGCTAAGTGATTCCTTGTAGTGCTTACACACCTGCTTTGTGTTATATATGTATCACCCAAAAGAAATTTGGTTGAATTCCACAATTCGATGCAGAGAGAGCAGTACTTATTAGCATGCTGCAGTCTGGCAATTGCTGCGCAGCGGATTTCATTTGTACACGAATAGTACCTGAAGAAGACACCGCGATGTGGATCCTCTAAAATTCAATCTGGTAAAGTAGGACTTGCTGTTGCTAGTAGCTAGCTGTCTGTTTGGAGGGCTGAACAAACCTGCGTTACGCTTCTCTTTGCTGCGTCTCCGGGATTTCCAGCTTTAGCCAAAAGGCTAGTAGGCATGCGTTGTAGCGCGCGCGCGAGAGAGAGAGAGAGCGATCGAAGGGGAGCACGAGCACTTGCACTGACCGCCTCCGTCCGGATCACCTCCCCCTGGAGGTGGGGGGAGTGTGGCGGCCTGATTCTCTGTCGGCCGCTAATGCCAGGTACCGGGGCGAAGATAACTTTTGTTAATCTCACTATGATTACAACAAGTCAAACTACTGTTTGGTACTGCTAGCTGCAGGCTCCCTTTGTGTAGCTCAACTTCGCGCTGCGAGCAGTTTGCGGGCGCGCTTTGTGGGTCAGTGAACCTAGTGCAGAAAACTACTGGCTGTGACATGCCCCGGTCAAAAGCTCAGCCTTCAGGAAGATGCATGTAGTAGTCCAGCGAACAGCATGGTCAACAAGGCGTTTTAAGATCGGAGGGACCCGATAGCTTTTGTGTCGGGTGGAGGAGCGAGAAGAAAGCTGGAATCATGTGAATGAAGCGTTTCGCTCACACATTATTCCATCAAAAATGATGGCCCGGACTCCGGACGGCCTTTTCGCGCGGTATCGGACACGTGGCAGGGGCGAATTAAAAAGGGCGCTGTGTCCCGGATGCTCGTTTTGACCCCCGAATAGAATAGAAAAACGAGATTTCGCCCACTATAAACCCGTCGCCAATTACAAATACAATTGTTGGTTCCTGATCGGGCGTACGGAACCGCGATCTTTGCGCACCCGAGGGGCCTGCCTGTGCCTGCCTGCACGGGAATTCCATTCGTTCGTGTGGCCCCAGTTCCATTTCAATCGGCTCGCCTCGCTCAGAGGAAGTTCTTACAGAAATTGCACCCACGAGTGGGGGAGACCGTGCGGCGAAAGTGGCCGGAATATTCACCAGCGTTGCAAATTTAAGTAAAATCTTGCCCCATGACAGCATACATACGCAAAAGGGGGGGCCGGGCGCCCACTGAGCCACCGAGGAAATGAAATGGTAAACGATGCGGACTTTCTCGAGATCCTCATCTCTTATATGCATATGAAAAATGTATCCAGCCAGCCTCGGGTGGGAATGAGTTCTCTCTTTTTTTTTTTCCCCGCCCCAATGTTCAGTACTCCACAAAGAGATGGTGGGCGTGGTCAAACTGCTTTCACGTGAGCAGTACATGGTATAGATACGACTCATCATGTAGTAGTGACCGAGTTGTACCGAACGTTTTCCGGCCCCTTTTGTTGTCATTGTCAAAGCCGTCACCACGCACGTACGTACCAGGAGCGAAGCCACAGACAACAAAGTCATTAAGGTCAACTTTATTAGTCATTATCTAAATATATTAACAATATATTTGTAAAGAAATTGACAAGTTTTATAGGGGTCAGCTGGCCCCACTAAAAATTGACAAGTTTTGTATGGGTCAGCTGACCTCAATAATAACACGTAGCTCCACCCCTGTCTAGGGGTGGATATCGAGCTAGCTCGGCTCGTTATGGCTCGGCTCGTTATGGCTCATTACTGTAACGAGCCAGCTCGGCTCGGCTCGTTATACTAACGAGCTAAACAGCTGGCTCGGCTCGGCTCGTTAGGAAGCTCGAGCCAGCTCGTTAGGCTCGCGAGCCACACAATCAAATACAAAGATCTATGTACATAAATATATATAACCAAAAAAAATCATATTTTAAGTGTTTTACACTACAAACCCAAAACCTTTATAATGATATTATCATATCATCGTCCTAGCACTTCTAACTTTTAATATTAAATTAAATAACCAAATATGTATGAACCTACGGATTTATAAACCCTTGTTATAATAAAATAGCAACAAGCATCATTATAAAGCAATTCATCATCCATTACACAAACATGTAACATTATTGCACAAAACTAACATCATATGCAGCTAGAAACAAAGTTCACAAAACCATAACCAATAATCAAATATTAAATATGCAATATAGGTATGTAGCCATGCAATAATGCAAATATTAAGCACATGGCACATCCACACCTATCCATATCACACATCATAACTACGAGAAAATAATACTATTAGAGATGAGACGACACCAACGACTAGATAAACTTGTGTTGTGACTTAGCTCGTTTGGCTCGCGAGCTAGCTCACGAGCTAACCCGAGCTGGCTCATTAGAGAACCGAGCTAGAACGCTAGCTTGGCTCGCTACAAAATTAAAACGAGCCGAGTCGAGCCGAGCTACTAATGAGCCGAGTCGAGCGAGTTATCGAGCCACGAGTATTTCGTCCAGCCCTACCCCTGTCACATATGGCCAAGGCGAAACAGAAAACATATATGTGTGCATGTTTTGCGGTGACCAGGTCTAAGGATCCTGAAATCCGATGTAAGCTTAACTGCAGTTTAAACACACACACACACACAAACGAGAAAACCCTATTTTTCATCACATGATAACGGAAATACAAATGTTTGAGAATAAAATTGCAGAAAGAAACAGAGACACCAAGTACTAAGTCAAAGGGAACTCAAATTTGATCTCCATGATCACTTGGGTGAGGAAAATATTAGAAGAGATCCGGTCCTTAGGAGATGTTTGATTTCTATAGACTAATTTTTAGTACATCCATTTTATTCCATTTTAACCTTGAAATTGCTAAATATGGAAACTAAAATACAGATAAAGTTTCTGTATTTGGTAATTTAGAGAGTACAATGGAATAAAATGGAGGACTAAAAATTAGTACCTAGAAACCAAATACTCCTAAATTAATGAGACTAAAATGAATGGACTAATCTAACTAAACTGGGCCTTAGTGGACTTGTCGACGGAGATATATGTTTCTTTATAAAATTGAACTCCGGTGAATAAATCATCTTTGTCTCTTTGTGCTTTCTTCTGCGATTTGCTTTTTCCCTTCCTCTCTAAGTTTATACTTGTATTACTCTCCATATCTGTTTTACGGTTGTTGCTAAGTTCATCTCTGCACTTATATTTATCAGCAACATATCGCAGATATTGAACTTGGATTTATTTTAGTCTAACCCTACTTATTATAACACTTATAGATAGTTTGGGAACCCTATTTTTCTAAGGAATTTTCATTTTTCCAAAAATTAGTTTATTTTCTCTTATAAAAATAGAAATTCTTTATTAAAATGGTGTTTTCAAACTATCTCTTAGAATTAAATATCTCGGATTAAGTTTTGTTGTTTTAAGTTAAAATTTCAGGTTTCATGGGTACGAGTCCCGTCCGGCGGTTGCCGCCCGTTTGCCACATGCCGGCCGGGCGCTAGTTTTCTGGCTGCTTGGGCCACCGACACCAGCGGGCCAGCGGCAGCCCGGCAGCCGAGCGGTGGACTGCGGGGGTCAGGGCGGGGGTCGGTCAGCCTGGTGGACCTGGAAACGTGGGCTGGTGCAGACGTGCTGCGGCCCGTATCATAGCCCGACGAAATTCTCCGTTCTGTTCGTGTGACCTCGGCAGTACAACTATAGCTCAATTAATCGTCATCGGCAAACCAGACCAGCGACGGAAAATATTACATCCATCGCAGATCAGATCGTAGTATGGCGCTCTTGCTCGCGTTAATCTCGACCCGGTTTCATCCTCAGGGACTCCAGTTGAGCCGGGAAGAAGCGGCCGTCAGATCAAGGAGCTAGGCAGGAGCATCTTCTGTCCAGGCAAGGGCGCAAGGCAGGGGACCGGTCGACCGGGGCCGGCGCCATGGCTGTGACGCAGAGCACGCAGCTCGGCCTCGCCACCGCGTTGTTCGGCGTCCTCTCCTTCGTCCTCACCGACCTCAAGAAAGTACTGTGTCTTCTGTTTTGCTTGCCTCTGTTCTCGCTGCCTGCTGAAAAACTACCGAGGTGAACTGAGCGACTGCAGAGATCGAGATATGGGGAATTAATTCCATCATTATACGTGAAACTTCCGTAACTATAGGAATTACGAATGAAAACTTTTGATACCACCTACCCCTCTGTAAACTCCTTGAGGGCTGATTTGGTGACCAGCGATATCGGGAGGATCGGAGTGGATTGAGAGGGAAATTAATTTATTTTCCCCTCAATCCCCTCCAATCCTCTCGGGATCCTCTTATCACCAAATCAACCCGGAGTGTTAAAACACCACCGCAAACATGACTGTGATCGCCCCAAGCCCCCAACGCGTCCGTGTCGCGCCACGCTTCGCCACGGCGACGGTACACACTACACGCCTTCATCTCTTCCTTAATGTCTCAATGCAGATAGACAAAAGTTCAACCATATAAGTTGAGCTAATATTGGAGAGAGAAACCAACCAGCGGTCGTCGAGGCGGTCAACATAGAGGAATCAGGAGATCCCAATGCTGCTACGATCGACTCTCTTGTGATGTGGCTCCGAGTGCTGGATATGACAAATACAGGCATGCCACTTGGCTTGACTTGTCAACCAGTGAGCGGGTGCAGTGGTCAGTGAATCATTCTGCAAGTGCCAAAAAAAACAAGCAGAAACATCAAATTATCGGCCCGATTGCCCGGATCAGCTTATGGTGCTGAAAGGGAAATAGGCCCAAAAATCTTTTTCACTCTTGTTTTTGTAATTAACGACCATCGCAACTAACTGAGCTAACTAGTTTACTAAGTTATAATTTCAGAACTTAGAAAAAACTTCAAGAAAGGTCAACCCTCGAAGCATCGCGGACTGTTCGAGCCTCTAATATGGACTGTCCGAGATAACTTAGATTATCCCGAACATAACCTCTTTTTGAAAATATCACATGTGATCGGACCGTCCGGGCCCTTTCATTGGACCGTCTGTGACACCTCGATGCACTTCGGACAGAAACTATAGCAAATGCACATATCTTCTACGGACCATCCGAAGGAAATACAAGTACCGTTCGGCCTCATGCGCGGATAGTGCTGGTCCTGACATTTTAGAGGTCCAGGGCCAAGCTCATAATAGAGGCTCTTTCTAATAATAACTATTATACATAAATATAATGTATGTAGATTATCAATAAACACTCCATATATATACCTAAAAAATTGTTCATATCAAATAAGAAGTACATAATTTGATTTTACCTTAAAATTTTCTTCAAACATTTCTAGCCGCAAAGTCGTTGCTGATGATGTCAATATCAATCTCATCCAATAAAATATCCTCTCGATGCACAATATGGCCAAATCATTTAGCCTTTCTTGAGACATTTGGGACCTCAAATAATTCTTCACTAACTTCAACTTTGAAAAGCTTATTTCAGCAGATGTCATAGCGACAGGCACGATAAATAATTAATCGACTAGTTAGGTGCCCGTGCGTTGCAACGGCATATAAAATATTCAACAAAATATTAGTGCACAATGATTACAGAAAAACGGGCACTATATATATTACAGAAAAACGGGTGTTATAAAGGAGTGAAATGACATGATGTTACGGCCTCCTCCCGAAAGGTAAAAATCCATGACAATGGTATATGTAAAGGTGAGAAACAATTTATGAGCACACCGAATCCTATAATATAGTGTATACTAATATCATGCAGACATTTAAACATATTTAAACTGGCAAGGTTAAAAGAACCCTGACACTAAATTAATACTCACCGTTTGTCCACAAGCCAATATACCATCCCATAAGTGATACCCTTAAGCCCTGTTTGGAAGCTTTTTAAGAAACCAATTTTTATTTTTTAGCTAGGAGCAAAGTTTTGCTAGGCGCTAGGCGGAATCTAGGCGATGACCCTTAGCCTAGAGACTAGTCCAGCCTAGGCTTGCCTAGGCGATGCTAGGCGTTTTTCTAGGCGTTTTGCCAACTTATATAATATATACATTTATAGATAAAAAATAAGGAAGGACTAGTAGACATACCCTTTGTCCTTGCAGATCTGCTGATTGGATGCAATTGGGCATCAATACAAGTGATAAAAAAATAGGAAATAGCAAGTTAGGTACTTATCTGTCGAGGAAGAACCAGGGGAGTTCTCTGTCGGCGAAGAACAGGGGAGGAGAGAAGCAAGCAACAGTGCAGAGGATGTGCAGTGCAGGCGTGCTGCGTGCAGCCGCTTCTCTGGCGGCGAGGGGTCTCCGACGTCCGGTGGAGAAGGAAGCAGCCAGGGGGTCTCCGGCGTCCGCGCACTCAGGCTATTCCCCTTTCGCGTCTGTCCTTTCCCTCCCGCGCCGCTCCCTTATCCCCTCTCGCGCGCGCTTTCCCGCTCGCGCTCTATTTCCCTCCCACGCGCGCTTTCCCGCTCGCGCTCTATTTCCCTCCCGCGCGTTCCAGCTCGCGCGCGCGGCGCGCGCGGCGTGCGCCTAGCCCCGCCTCCGCGACGACTGGCCACCTGGGCGACGTGGAATCACCGCGGAATCCACGCGAGGCGCCGCCTAGGCGCTCCGATTGACTAGGAGGTCGCCTACCCTCCTAGTCCAGGCGGAAGGCCATGGCCTAGCGCCTAGGCGCGCCTAGGCGCGACGTAATCGACGATTTTCAAAACCCTGGCTAGGAGAGCCAGCTTCTTGGTTTTTAAGAAACTGAGAATCTAATTTTTATAAACCGAGTCATAAACTGATATGTTTGGAACCACATTTATTTCTATAAATCGGTTTCTTAAAAACTGGGTGGTTCCAAATAGGGCCTTAGTCACTGAGAAAATAGGAAAGAGAGAATCAGGTTGAACAGGTCGACGATCATACTTCCCCAACATACCGGCAACAATATCTATTATGACATTTCCATCTTTATAAGCGCAGACCTAGGGAAGAAACAAATGTAAGTGTTACACACAGCTACTATATTTTGTACATAATTTCTGCAAGCGTAGTTGAATCATAGATTATCGAGTGGGTCCTACTTGTATTCCTAAAATTTTGTCGCTTCCCAACTCAAGCAGTTCTCAGTTTAGACTCCACATCACAGTTAGTAGGTGAGTAAAAATCCATCGACTGAAGTTAACATACATGCACTTTTCATTTCTTGTGTTCGTGCTTCATCTCTGATCACAATATGTTGTTTTTACTCTTTATTAGACATGTCGAGTTTTGGGAAGAAGGATGGGAGCGTGAAGGCCAGGTTGCTCTTATCGTGAGACCAAGGACTGAACAAATTAATGATGCAGCGAGAACGTTTGAGACATTTGGTTTTGTTTTCAGTTCCTCTCTTCATACAAATCGTGTATTTGGTGATTTCTTCTCAGATACGAAGCATAAACACGGGCCTCTATGGAGCTTGTCCCTGCCGGTAAATAAATGCAAAGCATACCGGTAGTATTAGAAGCTCAGAAATCTGATCATCTGATAACGTTAGTTATGTTCTGTGGCTTTTGTTTGCCCTGGCCCTGCCCATTGCACTCATTATTACTCATTGACAATGACAATTATGGGAGCCTACAAGGAAAACATGAATGTGCCAACACACGTAATGTAGACATCCTGGTGTGGTCTTTGCAAGTGTCGGCGCCTGCTGCTTTTATTTTTCAGGCATTATCGTCGCTGCAAGCGCGAGCCATACATAGCGCTAGCCACACGCGTTGCAGAAATCCTATATTTTGGCTAAATGAAACTAAACAGACATAGAACGAAAGTAATGAGCCGGGCATCCGGGCTTATTCTTACCGAACTCGGCAAGCTACCAGATTTCAGAAAATGAACATGGGCACTCCGACAGTGTCTTAGGTTTCCAACCTTCCTATGCTCACTGACATGATATGATATAAGTGCTTCAAATACGAGATTAGTCTCTTGATACCATGGTTTTTAAAAACTACAACATTCAAACAGGACAATCGTTCAAATAATTCGGTCATGTTCCAGAAACGTTGCTGCTTCAGGAACGCAAAATGTGCAGCCCACGTGGAACTACAGCTCCCTCGTTAACAGCCATAATAATCTCTCAAGCACAAACAATTGCTATACCAAGAAACAATAGATGGACCAGCATCAGCACAAATGCAGAAGCATTATATTCCATTTTCCCAGTTTCCCACTGCCGGGTAAGACTGATAATTTGATAAAAAAAAGTACCACGTACAAATTGCAAAATTCTTCAGGTCCCAATCATTTTCAACCTTCAAAGAGGTTTCGATCTGATGATGTCAACCACAACACCACAAATGAGTTCAATGGCTACCTCATTTCATGTCTATTTACATTCCATGCATGTATGAAGCAAAATTGTATCACTTATAGTATTAATCCCTGCGCAGCTTCTGGCTTTTTAGAAACTTCAGCTGGTGGAGTGGCCATGCTGGGCTCCTCATCTGTAACAGCGGGACAGTCACGGAAGACATGGGAACATCTTCAGAGGTTTCAGAGACATGTATGTTTGCGAATTCGCAGTCCAACTCCCTGTGTGCTGCAGGTGTAGGATCTAGGACACCGGCTAGAGGGGGGGTGAATAGACGGTTTTGACTAAAAACAACAATACTAAATAAATTTAATCAATACAACAAGAGGAATAAATTATCTAGTGTCAATAAGTAAACAATGTATGAAAGACAACTACGGAGATTGAATACTTGAAGGACAATAAGCAAAGCACTAATCAATTGCAAGGCAATAAGTAATGCTAGAAGAAATAGACACCGAAATTTATCCCGTGGTATCGGTGATTTGCCGATCACCCCTAATCCACGTTGAGGTGGACTTCAAGCTCTCACTTGCTCCTCTATCAAGACACGACTTGATCTTTGAGCCAAGTGGACAAGAAATCACTCAATACCTCGATTCCACTAATGTCACCTTTGCCGCTCCGGCGAGGTAGGCGCGAACCCCTCACAATCCACACCGCGGCTTCTCCACAATCTTCTTGGAGAGCTCGACGGAGACAATCACCCGAGCCGTCTAGGAGGCGGCAACCTCCAAGAGTAACAAGCCAACGACGCTTGCTCGGTGTACCACCTAGTGCCTCAAGAATCACCAAATGATGCAAATGCATTAGGAACCCTCAATCTCTCACTAGAATGCAATCTCAAGCAAAGAGTGTGAGAGAGTGAGTTGGAGGATCACAAATGAGCTCAATGTGTGCAAGGAATGGCCAAGAGAGCTCTCTCACACGAGCTACCCTTCTATTTATACCCCTCCAACAAAATCCAACCGTTATGTGCAAAAGGTGGCAGTTCTGCGCACACGCGGACCGTCCGCGCCCTAGGGCCGGACGGTCCGCCGTACATATAACGGCTATAAAGACCGTTTGAAAACATGTCAGAGCTGACTCAAAAGGTGGGTCCGGACAGTCCGCCCTTCAAGGCCGGACCGTCCGCGACCTGGCAGAATGAAACACCCGAGTCTCGGATCAAAAGAGGTTAACACACGCGGACCGTCCGACTATAAATCCCGGACGGTCCGCGACCTGAGACAGTACTGTCCGGACTGGTCCCCCGGACAGTCCGTAGTACAAATCTATAAAAACACACAGTCCCTGTCCAAAAACAAGTTCTACACATGCGGACCGTCCGCCCCTTACAGGCGGACCGTCCGCCTATAATTTAGGGACAGGCCCGAAGCCACCCTTCTCTGGTCATGACTGCGGACGGTCCGGCCCTAAGGCCCGGACGGTCCGCAGTGCAATAGAACAAAGTGTCCACACAAATGGTCAGACTTCGGACCTCTCTGGAGGATCGCGGACGGTCCGCCCCCAAGGGCTGGACAGTCCGCGCGACCATGACTTCGCAATTTTTTCAAACATGTTTTTGAATGAACTTTTAACTCACGAAATGAGAAGCGATGTTAGTCCTCATGCAAATGCAACTACTTGATGCTCTATGAGGCACTAAGTTTTACACAGATCTGAGTCATTGACCCCTCTTAATAGTACGGCTATCTAGCCTACTAATCCGGTCAGGTATCTTCTCTAAACTCCTCAAGACCGGCAAAAGTGAAACCTATATTATACCTTTCCCTTCATTTGATCCACAACCAATGCGTATGATTCTTCAACATTTCCTGTTCTATGTGGTCCAACCCTGCATTCTTATTTCTCCAAGAATCGTTAGTCCACAAGCAGTTGTCATTAATTACCAAAACATTTCCAAAGGGGCCTAGATGATTCACAATCTCCCCCTTTTTGGTAATTGATGACAACACCACATAGTATATTAAAGAGAAGTTTAGTTTCTCCAAATCTCTCTCATACCTAAGGTATAAGATAGATCTTGGAGATGAGTTTTATAAGACTTATCTTGATTTGAAGTTCTGTCCGAGAGATAGATAAATCCCAATGAAAACTCAATATGTAAGAAGGGCTCCCCCTAAGTGTGTGCAGGATTATTTGAAGCTGAAGATATAACACACATAATATATTGGAGTTTGATGGAGACTTTCCTACAATCATGGTTATCGAGGCATACAAGAGATGATCCGTAGAGTGAGCGCAGCAATTATAATCACACCTCGATTAACCATACAGAGTAATTTGAACTAAAACATAGTTCATCCCACAGAATATTACAGATAATAGTCCACAGACATACGACATAGAGTTAACAGATCAAACCAGTTCCAAAAACGTAAGACATAAACTAATGCAAGCGTCATGAAAAGGTAAAATGTCATGAAAAGGTAAAATGCATATGCATGGTCTTAATGTCCACATAAAACCACCAACTCCCCCTGAAGGAGACGCCAGACAACTTCTCTTCCACTTCTCTCCCCCTTTGGCATCAATTGCCACAAAGGAGAAACCTCACTGATCACTCGGCGGAGGATGCATGTTGTAATAATGAGTGCTGAAGGTGTCAAACAGGGAGGAGAACTGGCTAAAATCCTGCTGGAGCTGCTGCTGCCTCTAACTTATATCATGCATGTTGTCATTTGTAGAAAGATTGTCAAATTGACTGGAGAGAGCACCCATGTTATCTTGAAAACTTTGTTGCATATTATTCAGCCGGGACATGATGGGATCAGTGACATTAGTGTGAATTTGATCGCGAAACTCAGAAAATTCAGAGTTGAGTGCATCCCAGTTACTGTCAAATCGAGACTGCATGTCATCGAGGCGGTGATCCACATGTGTCATTAGGCCCTCAAAGCGAGTATCAATGTGAGTCTCAAGCCCTTGCTGCAGATTGTGAAAATAAGGATCAAAGTATCCTGGAGCAGGCTCCCAATAGTGCTGAGGCTGAGGAGGAGGTGGAGGAGGAGGCATCTGCTGGCCCTCAACATTAGGAGCGGCTCCACCCTCATAGCCAGGGTCTTCCTCATCATCTGGAAAGGGAGTGAGTGGCCTGGTGAGAAACCCTATCTCATTCTTAAAAGGCCTGAATGGTGTGTGAACAATCTCACAAGGGCCCTCAAATCTTGTCTTGGATTTGATGAGAGCCATAATGTAAGGAGCATATGCTAAATTTTGATTTTTGTCCATTTTCAAATCATTAAGCTGCCTCATCATGAAAAGAACAATATTCATGACTTCACCATTCATGATGTGCTGGATGATGTTCCAGAACTTATCCCGTATTTTACTCTTATCACCACTCTTGGGAAGAATGGTGACTCTGGCAATCTTGTTGATTACAACAGGATGATGTCTGAGTCCTGCTGTCTCTCCAAACCTCCTGGGTATACCAAGCCTGGCTGGCTCATAAAACTGCACAAAATCCTCAAAATTATCTTCAGTATAAAGATCCAGCCCAGCAGAAATGGTGCCATAGTCCAGATTGTTTGCAGCGGCAAAGTCAGCAAAGGAAGCAGAATAGCGCTTGAAGCCAGTCATCCAAGTGATAGATTCTGCTTCAATATCAATCTCTGAGGTAGCCAAGAATTGCTTAACAGCCATTTCATTGAAATCTGTGTGTTGTCCCATAAACTGATATAATCCACATGTTTCAAACTTAGGGATGAGACCCTCCATGACTGATTGACTGAGCAAGAAGGACCAATCAATCACCTGATGCTTGTGAAAATTGGTATCCACCAGGGTGCCCCAAAAGACATCAAACTGCAGCTGAGTATGGAAAAACTGGATATTTGTATCAGATGGCAGAGTGTACTGGTTCACAGTCCGCCTAGAGCAGTACTCAGCCATAGAGAACCTGCGCTTTGGAAAGGTCCACCCAGAAATGTCAATGGGATAATCAGGATGAACATGGGGAAGGTCCTCAGTATCCATAGACTCAGTGCCCCCAGCTGAGGATTGGGCCTCTGAATCAGTGGTCGGTGTATAATCATCATCACCTCCACGAGGACGCTTTGATTTGAAGCGACCTGCAAGTTTCTTGCGGAGACCACCAAAACCACTGCAATAATGTGACAAACATCCATGACTAAATAGTTGATATCAATCACCATAATAAGAGGAATGGAACTGTAATGCTCTGCCAGGGTCCGGACGGTCCGCGCTAGGGGGCCGGACGGTCCGCGCCAGAGGCCCGGACGGTCCGCGTCCACCAGGCGGACGGTCCGCGACCGACCAGGGGCGACTCCAAGAACCCTAGCCACCACAAATGTTGAATTTGATGATTTTGCAGAGAATACTCATCCAAACGAGTTCAAAATTTTGCATAGCATTCATATTGAGGAGAACTAACAATCCCACCAATTAGATTTTGAAAACTACGGCTCAATCGCAGATCAGAGAGGAAACCCAAATAATCTCGAAATAGAAAACATTTGATGAAATCCACAAGATTTGAAGATACCGTGATGAAGACATGTTGATGGAATGTTTCCACAAGCTATCGGACTGTCCGCGCGCAACTTTACTGCACCGTCCGCGCACACTCGACACAGGAGAGTATTTGGCGAGTGAAGAGCAAGGGAGAAATAGCAAATGAGCACAAATGACACGGCTGCGGCCTCTGTCTAGGTTTACTGCCCTGTCGCGGACGGTCCGCGCTGGGGCGGCGGACGGTCCGCGCCCTGACGATTTCAGACGGTCTGCGAGGCTGATCGGACTGTCCAGTGCCTGATGCTGCGGACGGTCCGCGGCCTGATACTCATTTTTCCAATTGCTGTCCACTTGCTGATTTTGAATTTCGAATTCGAATTGGGGCTCATATATGGACATTTTGACCAATCCAAGAGTTAGTATGCATGCATATACATATGATGTAATTGAGTAATGCAAAATTTTTTGAATTAAACTATCTAGAGCAATTCGGAATGAAAAATGCACCAAAAATACCAAATAAATAGCATAAAGAGCATATTTAGACCCGAGTTGCAATACGACACATGTGTGATCAACTTCAAGCCACATTTGAGAGATCGATCACATTCATTTCACTTCTTAGAGAACAAAATCTTGTTTCATCCAAAGGCTTTGTAAAAATGTCTGCTAATTGATCATCCGTGCCAATGGAATAAATAGAGATATCTCCCTTGCCAACATGATCCCTTAAGAAGTGATGTCATATATCAATATGCTTGGTTCTTGAGTGTTGGACCGGATTGGTAGCCAATTTTACCGCACTCTCATTATCACACATGAGAGGCACATTCTTGAAAATAATTCCATAATCCAATAAGGTTTGTTTCATCCATAATAGTTGAGCACAACAATTTCCGGCCGATATATATTCCGCCTCGGTGGTAGATAGAGCAACCGAATTTTGTTTCTTAGAAGACCATGAAACAAGAGATCTACCAAGAAATTGACAACAACCGGAGGTGCTTTTTCTATCAACTTTGCACCCCGCATAGTCCGAATCCGAATATCCAATTAATTCAAAGTGAGCACCTTTGGGATACCATAGACCAATATTGGGAGTATACTTCAAATATCTTAGAATTCTTTTAGCGGCCTTCAAGTGAATTTCTCTAGGTGAAGCTTGGAATCGAGCACACATGCATACACTAAACATGACATCGGGCCTAGATGCGGTAATATAAAGCAAACTACCAATTATTGAACGATAAAGTTTTTGATCAACCATAGTACCTCCTTCATCTAAGTCTAGATGACCATTTGTTGCCATTGGAGTCTTGATAGGCTTAGCATTTTCTAAACCAAACTTCTTGAGCATGTCCTTCAAATATTTTGATTGACTTATAAAAATTCCATCTTTCAATTGTTTGATTTGAAGGCCAAGAAAGAAGCTCAATTCTCCTATCATAGACATTTCAAATTCTTTTGACATCATTTTTCCGAACTCCTCACAAAATAATTCATTAGTAGATCCAAAAATAATATCATCAACGTAGATTTGACAAACAAATAAGTCTTTGCCAATTCTTTTAGTGAATAGGGTAGTGTCAACCTTCCCAATTTTGAAGTCTTTGGAAAGCAAGAAATCCCTAAGCCTTTCATACCAAGCGCGTGGAGCTTGCTTAAGCCCATAGAGAGCTTTAGAAAGCTTGAACACATGGTTAGGTCTTTTGGGGTCCTCAAAACCGGGAGGTTGTTCAACATACACTAGTTCACTAATCTTACCATTTAGGAAGGCACTCTTT
This sequence comes from Zea mays, assembly GCF_902167145.1. Taxonomy (NCBI): domain Eukaryota; kingdom Viridiplantae; phylum Streptophyta; class Magnoliopsida; order Poales; family Poaceae; genus Zea; species Zea mays. The sequence goes on along the minus strand of NC_050101.1, from coordinate 163,457,948 downwards.
ACATCCATTTGGTGGAGCTTGATATTATGTGCACAAGCATAAGCAAGTAGAATCCGGATTGCTTCTAATCTTGCTACGGGAGCGAATGTCTCCCCAAAATCCAATCCTTCAATTTGAGTATATCCTTGTGCAACTAATCTTGCCTTGTTTCTTACTACCACACCATCTTCATTGTGCTTGTTGCGAAACACCCATTTTGTACCAATAACATTGTGGTTCTTTGGTCTCTCAACAAGCTCCCAAACTTCATTTCGAGCGAAGTTATTTAATTCTTCATGCATTGCATTCACCCAATCAACATCAAGTAGAGCTTCATCTACACGGTTAGGTTCCATACAAGATACAAAAGAGAAATGTTCACAAAATGAAGCTATGCGAGAACGAGTTTGAACACCCTTACTAATATCACCCACAATTTGTTCAACCGGGTGATCCTTCACAATGGAATGATGAATTCTTGATACCGTTTGATAATTGCTTGATGAAGCATTAGGAGGAACCGAAGGTCTTGAAGTACCTTGATCATGAGTATCCATGGTTTCATTAAGTTGTTGGCCTTGGTGATCTTCCTCATTTATAGTTGAGGATGAAGGAATGACAACCACACTATCTTCATCATCATCTTCCTTTGGTTTTATTTCACCAATGGCCATTGTTTTCATTGCATTTATCAATTGAGTCCCCCCAACATCATCGAGATTATCACTCTCATCTTGAGACCCATTTGTTTCATCGAACTCAACATCATATGCTTCCTCAATAATACCATGAGTTTTGTTGAAGACTCTATAAGCCTTACTATTTGATGAATATCCAAGAAGAAAACCCTCATCACATTTCTCCTCAAATTTAGAAAGTCGGCTCCCCTTTCTCAAAATATAACATTTGCAACCGAATACCCTAAAATATGAGATATTTGGCTTTCTACCAATGAGCAATTCATATGGAGTTTTCTTCAAGAGCTTGTGACAATATAGTCTATTTGATGAATGACAAGCGGTATTTATTGCCTCGGCCCAATAAGAATCCGATATATTATATTCCGCTAACATAGACCTTGCCATATCAATAAGAGTTCTATTCTTTCTTTCAACAATACCATTTTGTTCCGGGGTATATTTGGAAGAGAATTCATGTTTGATACCCTTGTCATCACAATATTGATCAATTCTTGCATTTTTGAATTCCGACCCATTATCACTTCTAACCTTTTTGATGTCGAAATCAAATTGATTTTGAGCCAATATAGCAAATGACTTGAATGTTTCAAACACATTGGATTTGTCTCGTAGAAAATAAACCCAAGTAAATCTTGAATAGTCATCCACAATCACAAGACAATAAGAATTACCACCAATACTTACAAAAGATGTGGGCCCAAATAAATCCATGTGAAGTAATTCCAAAGGTCGATGAGTGGACATTTGACTTTTATTTGGATGAGTGTTTGCCACTTGCTTACCGGCTTGACAAGAGCTACACAATTTGTTCTTTTCAAACTTCACATCTTTTAAGCCTCGAACTAAGTCATGCTTGGTTAACTGATTGAGTTGCTTCATCCCAACATGACCAAGTCTTCTATGCCATAACCAACCTAGTGAAGCTTTTGAAAATAGGCAAGTTGTGAGCTTTGCCTCATTAGATGAGAAATCAACAAGATAAAGATTTTCATGTCTAAAACCTTTAAACTTAAGATTGCTACCATCAACACTAGAGATAATAACATCTTCAACCGTGAAATTGCAACAAAATCCTAAATCACATAATTGAGCTACGGAAAGTAGATTAAAATTCAAAGACTCAACCAATAGCACATTTGATATAGAATGATCATTTGAGATAGCAATTTTACCCAAACCTTTAACCTTTCCTTTACGATTATCTCCAAATGTGATACTATCATAATTTGAGCAATCTTCCTCACTCATTTGGGTAAACATTTTCATATCCCCGGTCATGTGTTGAGTACATCCACTATCCAACACCCAATGATTCCCTCCCGCCTTGTAGTTTACCTACAAAAGGAAATCAATCTCTTTTAGGTACCCAAATTTGCTTGGGTCCTTGGATGTTAGTGACCAAGGTCTTTGGTACCCAAATAGCTTTCTTTTTGTTTCCAACAATTGAAGTACCAACAAATTTAGCATAAACACCTTTTGCATTATGAGAAAGAACATAACAATGCTCAAAACAAGTGGAGGATACATGTTTGAACTTGGGACAATTCTTCTTAACATGTCCCTTTTTGTGACACTTGTGACACACTTTGTCACATTCTTTCACAAACAATGTCTTTTGCTTTACAAAAGCATTATTTCCTTTCTTGGGAACATATCCAAGACCTTCACGGTTAAGTGAGCATCGTTGACTTCCCAATATGAAATCCAATTTAGTCTTACCACCATATGCCTTTTCTAGGTCATGAGTTAGAGTATTTATTCTATCTACTAACACTTCATTCTCAACAATAATTTTTGATTCATCAAGAGCAATGTTATCATTGAGAGAAATTTTGCATTTATCACAAATAGAGTTAGTAGGTAGTGGTTCACTTGTAAGACTATCAAGTAAGTCACAAGTGACTCCAACATCCTTAGTGACCACCTCAACTTCATGCACAATAGATGATTTTTGAGCATCCGCAAGCTTCTCACAATTTTCTTTGAGGTCATTGTGAGAGGTCTTGAGCTCCTCAAAAGACACTTGGAGGTTTTTATACAATTCCTTCAAGGTCTTAAATTTTTCTTTTTCTTTGTGCATGTAGTCATCGGCCTCACCTAACATTCTAACAAGATCATCATATGAATAGCCATCATCATCAACATCATCGATATCATCATCATCTTTTATATCATTTAAATCGGTGATGATTTTTACCTTAGCATCTCCCTTTGCCATGAGACAATGGGGGGATGAGAAGAGTGAGGGAGCTTCCTTGATGGCAATTCCGGCATTAAGCCTGGATGAGGTGTCATCATCATCATCCGAGCTATCATCCGAGTCCCATTCAACTAAGTAGGCTTTGCCATCTTTCTTCTTGTTATAGTATTTCTTTTTCTTCTTGTCACTTTCATCTTTGACCTTCTTCTTCTTGCTTGGGCAATTCATGGCAATGTGACCGGGTTCCCCACACTCAAAACATTTTCTATCATTGAAAGCATTTCTTCTAGATGTTTGACCTCTTCTAGGTTGACCTCTTTTCATCTTCATGAATTTATTGAATTTCCTTACAAATAAATCCATGTCACCATCACTCTCACTTTCATTTTCTTCATCATTGCTATCTTCTTTTTCAATTGCCTTTGATGCCTTGGCTTTGAGAGCAATAGATTCATTTTTCACCTTCTTTGCCAAACTCAAAGCATCGGCTTGTGACTTCTTAAATATATCTTGAGTGAGAATTTCTCCCAATACTTCGGTTGGAGAAGTTGTAGATAGATCACTCCTTACTAGCATTGTCACAATAGTCTCATATTTCTCCGGAAGTGATCTAAGGAACTTGTGTGTGAAATCCACATCCGGTACATTAAAACCAAGTCCTTTGAGTTCATTTACTATCTCATTCAACCGATTGAACATATCGGATACACTCTCATCTTCTTTCATAATAAATTGCTCAAACTTCCCTTTGCACACATATAGTTTGGCACTCTTCACAATTGTAGTTCCTTCATGAATTTCCATTAGTTTTATCCAAATCTCATGAGTGGTTGTGAGATTCTTGATACGATTGAACTCATTTATATCAAGAGCATCATAAAAGACATTCATAGCTTGATCATTTGTGAGAATATTCTCATTATCACTAACGGATGGTTCATCTTCCTTCAACACAACAAATCCATCCCTAACAATTGGCCAAATTTTTCCACCCATTGCTCTAAGATGCATTGACATTCTTATTTTCCAATAATCATAATTGTTTCCATCAAAGTGTGGTGGCTTCCCAATGTGCACATTGTTGTTACTAGCCATTTTGTCCCACTCCGGGATGATTAGATCCACAAACAATGGAGTCCTTGGCTCCGATACCACTTGTAGGATCTAGGACACCGGCTAGAGGGGGGGGTGAATAGACGGTTTTGACTAAAAACAACAATACTAAATAAATTTAATCAATACAACAAGAGGAATAAATTATCTAGTGTCAATAAGTAAACAATGTATGAAAGACAACTACGGAGATTGAATACTTGAAGGACAATAAGCAAAGCACTAATCAATTGCAAGGCAATAAGTAATGCTAGAAGAAATAGACACCGAAATTTATCCCGTGGTATCGGTGATTTGCCGATCACCCCTAATCCACGTTGAGGTGGACTTCAAGCTCTCACTTGCTCCTCTATCAAGACACGACTTGATCTTTGAGCCAAGTGGACAAGAAATCACTCAATACCTCGATTCCACTAATGTCACCTTTGCCGCTCCGGCGAGGTAGGCGCGAACCCCTCACAATCCACACCGCGACTTCTCCACAATCTTCTTGGAGAGCTCGACGGAGACAATCACCCGAGCTGTCTAGGAGGCGGCAACCTCCAAGAGTAACAAGCCAACGACGCTTGCTCGGTGTACCACCTAGTGCCTCAAGAATCACCAAATGATGCAAATGCACTAGGAACCCTCAATCTCTCACTAGAATGCAATCTCAAGCAAAGAGTGCGAGAGAGTCCGCGCGACCATGACTTCGCAATTTTTTCAAACATGTTTTTGAATGAACTTTTAACTCACGAAATGAGAAGCGCTGTTAGTCCTCATGCAAATGCAACTACTTGATGCTCTATGAGGCACTAAGTTTTACACAGATCTGAGTCATTGACCCCTCTTAATAGTACGGCTATCTAGCCTACTAATCCGGTCAGGTATCTTCTCTAAACTCCTCAAGACCGGCAAAAGTGAAACCTATATTATACCTTTCCCTTCATTTGATCCACAACCAATGCGTATGATTCTTCAACATTTCCTGTTCTATGTGGTCCAACCCTGCATTCTTATTTCTCCAAGAATCGTTAGTCCACAAGCAGTTGTCATTAATTACCAAAACATTTCCAAAGGGGCCTAGATGATTCACAGCAGGGATCTCTCAATTGATTGCATCTAAAAATTGATTGCATACCGAAACTGAATGGCTAGTCATAGTGCTCTAAAAATTGTAACATACCGAAACTGAATCTGCGGCTTTCATGTCATCAAGCAATTATAGGCACTGCCAGTCTGAAGTCCTGATATACTATATATTTCCTTGAGCTCATTTTTTACCATTGTGCCAAAACATCAGGAGCCATTTCATATCCCCAATTGAAACGAAATTCTGCAGTTTGATTCTTTGCCTCATGTGCCAATGATCTCCCCTCACCTGTAATGATGATTGAAGAAGAAAAATATGATTATCGGCATTCTAAAACAAGCATGCAAATAAAAATAACTATTATGTCATGTTTTGATGTTACCATCTTTGGTGCTCCACGTGGCAGTACTGGTAATGGTGATTCGAGTTGGTTCAAATTTGAACAGAAAATTCTAAACCATTTCAGGTGTTAAATTTAATGGCAATTGTGTAATGTTTAACAAGGTACCAAGCCAATGGTCAGATGCAATGGTGACTAGAAACAGAAGTAATAAATTGGCAGAGCCACCTTGCTTGAAGTGGTGTCAAGCTTAGCTAGCAATAATGCATTCCATGCTCATGAACATAAGGCAGAAATAGCTCACATCAATCAGTAAAACCAAACAGATCATTAGAATTTACACCAACTTCTACAATGTGATGCATTAATGCATTATATGTGTGCGTTAATGATGACAGTCGAATTGACCCTCTGCTGTGTATGACCAAAGGTTTCAGATTATCAAATTGAATATGATTACAGCATGTTGGTGTGTCAACCAACCAAAATGCAAGTCTAAAGAACTCAATTTAAAAAGGTTCATAGAAGAATTTTGAGGATACACCTAGTAGTTTAAATTTTCAAACGCCCTCATGCTATGCCATGGGTATTACACCATTACCCCAAAACTCCCCGGCATCATCACCCCAAAAACCGTAAGAGCATCTCCAACGAGGGGCCTCAAAATAGTGCCCCGAAATTAAAATACCCTATCATTTAAAGTGTTTGTGGCACTAAAAACAAATTGAGCTCCAACCATTAAACTCTAAATCATGTATTTTAGAAAATAAATGACATTATTAGGGAAGAAAAGGTTGAGGATGATATAGAAAACAAAGATAGGACACTAATCCAGGACTTCATATATTTAGGTACATTCCGCAAAGCATTCTGGCAGAAATGACATGAGAAGCAAGCACTGCTGAGGTCACCTGCGATCCCCGTGGCGAGCAACCCCAGCCGGTCGGTGATCGGGAACAGGCGCGAAACGCTGGTCATGTCTAGCAATTTGTCCTAGAAGCAAACAAGCAGAAGAGCACCACAACCGACTAATCAGCCAAACGCTAGAGACTAAACTTGGACCGATCTCCGCCGCAGGTGTGCGAGACCAGGGGGGCTAACCTTGGGCAAAATATATGTATTACGTACAACAAATAGAACAGGAAAACAACCTTTTATGGAAAAGTATCATGTTTGATTTTTTACTGATCAGCAAAATATTTCTAGAACTGAAATAGAGTAAACATCAACATCTAATTAGGTAGTACCAAAATCTCTACTACTCTATTATTATATAACATATAAACATAAACAAAACAGTTGGTGTGCAAAAAGGTTCTCGAACTGAAATAGAATTTACTGAAATAATAATATTAAACAACCTTACTTTCATAAATAGGAATTTTCAATAACATATTATACCAGTAAGGTTGGTTAATCCTTTTTGTTCTTGTAATTACATATATATCTGCGCCAATAATAGATATTAGCAAGACAGTAGAATGTAACTGAAAATTTTATTGAACCGCCTCTTATTTAATAAAGACAAGATAATGAACCGCCTCTTATTTAATAAAGACAATATGTAACGTCAGTATGGAATATTATTGAGCACTAAATAAATTAGAAAAGTTTCAGTCGAATCTACTTCTTTTCTTAGCGCTTTCACAAGTCCAAGTCCTATGACAATCTAAAAAAATGTTTGCTATCTAAAAAACACCCAATGCGGGTACCCAAACCACCAATAGCAGTGGGATGGACCGATAATTGGAGCTCTCACCGGATTGGACTGACCAGCAGCCGAAGGCGATGCTCTTAAGCTGCCGCATCATATGCATCCTCCTCCCTTAGAGGGTGCTGACTGATGCAGCCCAACAGTGATTCTTCACCTCACCTTAGTCTGACCTCGTCGCCCAGCTCCTCCACCGCCCTCGCGATGCAGCCTCGTGGCTACTGGAGGTGGCTTTGCCCTGCCTTCGTCTGACCATGTCGCCCAACTCCTCCACTGCCCTCGCAATGGTCTACCATTCTCCTATCAAATATCAAAACTGCATTTGATACATAACTGAATACAAAAAAATGGGTGAATAGAGAAGGTAATGATATACTAATTGCTCTAATCTGGTAAAGATAATAGACAAACAAACATATAGCTAATAGCTTAGCATACGACCAAATATGAAATGCAAATGGATGGATGGGACTTCTTTTCCACTGTAAGAAATTGGACTGTGTGAGGTGGATTCAGAAACAAAAGCACAATCTGTGTACTCATGCAAGCAGCATCCTCAGACGAAATTGCATCAAAGATCATGCGGCTCGGCCGTAGACCCGCAACCCAAGATCCACCCAGACCAACCCATCCCCTAGTTCGCCAAACTAAGAAGCTAACAATCCTGACGCTCGATTGACCAACAGATCTGGCGGACTGCATACCGCTTGCCCCCAGATCGGCCACCAAAGATGAACATGTTGCAGTCAATGACAACAGCTATGTGAAAAGCCCTTGGGCTTGGGCCGGCCTGCCCATTCGACCCATTACCAGTGCACTCAGGTGTGTACCATAGTTTATTCTCTGCAACATAAGTTGCATCCAGAAGTTTGTAAGGCCAAGCTCTTTCTTCCTTCCAATGCATATGCTCCATCAACCCATCCATAACAATCTCAAGCATGTAAATGCAATCTACGTCCCTCAATCTAATAACCCTTAAGATGAGTTGCAGCGTGTGCACAAATTGCTCGAAGACGTGGGCAGGCAAATTGGCACGACAAGCGGACAGTCGGAGAATTGGAGAGGAATTATATTACCTACGTCGTAGACGGAAACATCAGCGAGGAAGCGCTTGTTGGCGAATCCACCGAAGACGACCACCTTGGACTTGCTAATGATAACAGCAGTGTGCCCGCTGCACGAAATCGCAAAATCGTGAGATTGTTACTTTGTTAGAGGGGGTAGGGTGAGACTCCAATCCAGGACAGGATCGAGGCGGCGGCGGCGAGGAGGAGGAGGAGCTAGATGGATACCTGCGGGAGGGCGAGACAGTCGCCCCTGAAGTCGGAGGAGTCGGCCCTCACCCAGTCATCTGCTGCATCCTTTCCCTCGTCTCCTTGTCCTCGCTCTAGCTCCCCAGTCTACGCGCCTCTCTTCGTGAAGGAACTGGACACGGCTGCGACCGGGAGGATGAGCCCTGTACCGGCGGCTGGATGGCGGCCGGGGGCGGCGAGCGGTGGACGACGGGGAGTCTGGCAGGTGGGGGAGAGGGGATCGGACGAAGCAGAGAAGTCAGAGGAGGAGGATGGAAACAGTAGCGCCCCACGGTCGGCCCAAACGAAACGACCACGACCGGAGACACACGCGCGACCTCGCCCACCCTGCCTCCAACGATGGGCGCCATCAGCAGCGAGATGGATGGGGTAGCGGATGGGAGCGCGGGGATGGGATGGGAGCGCGGGGTCGGCGCGGGATGCAGGGAAGGAAGTCGGCGCGGTTGAGGCCGGGATGCAGGGAAGACGGCGCGGGCTCGTGGGCGGGATGCAGGGAAGACGGCGCGGGCGGGGGCAGGATTGTAGGAAGTAAGATGGCGCGGGCGGGGGCTGGAGCGGGGGCACGGTGAGGTTGGTGGACGCCCTCGCTCCAGCCATAAGGTGTAGTAGAGATAAGCAATTAAAATATTAGGTTAACAATCCACTTCTCTAACAAACTCAAAAATCTTCATGGCACACATAGGTTTATCTAATATATTGAACCACATAACATTGAGCTCTGAAATTAGTTCATTTAAATCAACATCAGAGGAGCCATCAAAAGAGAAAGTGTTTGTAAATTCGGTGCAAGAATCTCTTAGTTCAGTAGTATTCAGTGCCTTCAAGGTTGTTGAGCTCATCAAAAACCCAAATATACTTTTGAATGATTGGAGTTCTTCAAATCTACTTTTTAATGAACTAATTGCAACATCAACCATAACTAAGAATTAATTAACTTCAAAACCCTTCTTAGCTTCGAGTTTTGCTTCCTCACATTCAATTTCATCATATTATTTCTTCCTCTTAGCATGGCGCTTTACTAGAAATGTTGGCTCCGCACCTAATTCTGATGCAATCTCTCTTGCAATGATCAAGCTAGAAGCAAACCCTTCATTTCTATATTATTAAAAAAACTTCATTGCACCTTCTATATTCTTTAATGTAGCATCAAGACACATGGATGGCGACTACAACTGCTTGCTCACTTTGTTTACAGTAAATAAAATTTCATATCAAATAACCATATCAAGTATGAACTCAAATGTACCAAGAACATCAAATAAATTTTTTTGCATCGCTTCTATCCTTTAGTTCGACATCCTTATCCTTACTTAAACGAAACAAAGTTGGCCTTATGTTTGGAGCTTCAAATCTAATTGCTCTGACACTTTTGATCCGACTTTCTCAGCTAATATTGCACCATGATTTCACAGTTAAGCTTTCAACATGGTCCTTCAAAACATCTCATCTTTTAGTAGAACTAGAAAACAATACACATATCTGTTGCACAATCCCAAAAAAATGAAATAGCTTTGGCACAAGATTTATACATGTCACAAAGAGTAAGATTAAGACTATGACAAGCACATGTCATAAACAAAGCTCTTGGATTTATATCGAGTAATCGTCTTTGCACCCCCTTGTGTTTTCCTTTCATGTTAGAGCCATTATCATAGCCCTGTCCTCTAACATCTTTAATATTTAAGCCAAAAAACTTAATAGAATTAAGCAATGAATTGAAAAAACCCTCACCAGATGTGTCATCTACCCTCATGAAACCCAGAAAATACTCCTCAGCTTTACCACTAGACATATTAACACATTGAACCAACAAACTCATCTGTTCTTGGTGACTCAATCTAGAGTACAATCAAGGAAAACTGAAAAATATGTAGCCTCTTTAATAATCTTTATGATAGATTTGGTTATGTCAGAAGCCAACAGAGAAATCAACTCATTCTGAATTTTATGACTGAGATAATGATATTCAATATTATTTTTTTGAATGTGTCTGAGGTGATCTTGCATAACCAAATCAAATTCAACAATCATCTCAAGATAAGCTAAGAAATTACCATTCTGATCATTATAGAGTTGCTCACTTGATCCTCTAAATGTTAAAGTGCGCTTACCAAGAAATTTTGCAACAATTATTCTTAATAAAACTCGCCAGATACGCTCTTTTCCTTTGCAATTTGGTGCTCAAATTCTTTGTCAGTTGTTTCATATTCTTATGAAGCCTCACTCTCAATTCATTCCATGAGTTCATACTTGTAATATGATCCATACTAGCTTCATGTTCTTTTAACCTCTCACTAGTATGCATCCAATCTCCAAATCCATCATGCCCCCATTGCATTTTTCTGAATTAAAAAGCTTACAACAAAAACAAAACACTCTATCAACATGTTTTGAATAAACCAACCATTTTTCTATCATGAACTTCTCCATTCCTCATCTTTCTAGAGTAATGAGTGTATGAAAAATATCTACCATAGCATCCAAAGGAAATGTAATATTTTCTTCTCTTATATACCCTTTCTCTACCAATATATCTCTCGACTTGTTATCAAGATTACCCCTATTCCTTGGGTCATAGATATCCTCAATAAGAACTGACTACTCGTCAAAGCTACCATTTTCTACATAAGACAAATCAAATATTGGCTCATGGCCAGTCACATCATTACCATTCGTGTTGATGTCAACATTTTCTTCAAGTGTAGGGTCATGATATTCTTCATTGATATTTGGTTGTTCCACCACAACAACAATAGTAAAATTTGGTTGATCTTCATTACTTGAAGTTTTTGTATTAGTGCGAACAAATTTATCCATGACACCTTTTTGTGATTCTATAAAGTCCTCTATTCCTTTCCTTCTCTTTCGTTTCTTACTACTGGATGGATGCTTTCTAGGCGGCATGGTTGTAATCTAAAAATTGAAATATGAATAAATGAGAACTAAATCTTTGAAGGTATCGTAAAGCTTTATGATGTTACATAAATTTGTAGAATTATTACCGATAAAAAAGAACTCCAATCCTAATATTATTTATCCTTCTAGGCCCCAACAAAGTCTAATCAATCAATAGACAACAATATGCGCACAAATTTGTTTTAACACCTCTGATCGATCCGATTGAAAGTCTAAAACAGACAAACATGTTAGGAAATAAACAAATTTACTTCCAAACCATATACAAGTTAGGATATAAATAAACTAGCAAACCATATGAGATAGTGAGATACTTAGATCGCAATATGCCAGTACGAGTATCACACCTCACAAGATGAAGATGACAATAACAGCTAGCAGCGCACTCGGGCCTCGACGGATCGCAGTATCCCTGATCGGCTGATGGCTTGATGGCCGATGGGATCGGGCATCGATGTACAGCTGCCAACCTCCAATGCTCCAAGTAGATAGGGCATAGAGAAATGTAATTGAAAACTACTCGCAAGGAACTGGGAATGTTAATCGTCCGAAGGACTACGTACACGCCAAAGGCTCGGTGGGCTGGTACTTCTTATTTGTTGGGCTTTTACTATCTAAAATATAAAATGACCTATATTGTTGTACATACTAATATTCATTAAGGATGTGAGATGAAGCCCCATTAATCTAGGGCCCAGTCAGGGGCACTTCTGGACCCCCAGGGGTCGCGTTGTGCGTTGACCGTTTTCCCATTGTAAATCAGTCAAACCCAACGGTGTCGATTCAGAAAAAAGAATTATAGCATCCACGCAGACCATCCGTGTTAGATCTTATATGACATCTGATGATGCATTTAATGTGACTATAGTCGTTGTAACCGACTGTTGTGATACATCGTTGATCTTGCAGGGGCGGACCGTCCGGACCAGAAGCGCGAACCGTCCGTACGTGACAGAAAGGTGGCAACGACTAGGGAGTGGTTGGTAGCTATAAATACAACCCCAACCAACTCATTCAACACACCAAGCTTTCACAACTCACATTCATTTCCAAAAGAAAAGACTTCACTCCATCCACACTCAAAGCATCAAAGTCTTCTCCAAGTGCCATAATTGTGTTTGAAGACCATTAGTGAATAATGCTTTTGAGAGACTTAAGAGAGTGACATTGTGATTTTATTGTTGCTCTTTTGGCTTGGTTTCTATTGATCGTGCTTTCTTCCTCTCCTTCTAAATTCCCATTGACTTCTAAAGCTAATAATAGACATCTAAGTGTGTGGTGATCTTTGCGAGGTCTAATTGACCCTCAAGATTAAGAAGAAGCACTCATCCGGTCTAAGTGACTATTTGAGAGAGGTAAAGGGTTGAAAGAGATCCGTCCTATGTGTACTGCTCAATGAGGAGTAAGTTCTTCGGAATCGAACCTTAGGAAACAAATCGCTTGTGTCTTTGTGTTAATCTTGCTTTGTGATTTGATTCTTACTCTCCCTTCTCTCTCTAGTTCTCTTGCTTGCGATCGATTTGAGTTGGCTCCCAAAGTTATCAGCATTGATTGAGCAACTCTTAGCAAAAACAACTATTGTTCCGCACTCCGATTTCATTTATACTCGTTCTAACGCTAACCTCGGGTGAAGTTTGTTTGCAAAGTTTATAATTTTTAGGTTTCGCCTATTCACCCCCCTCTAGACGACTTTTACTTATGTTGATTGTCTCCTTGTGGTTGGTCAGATAAATGAATATAAAGTGTACATTAAATGAGACATAAAAAGTATAGACCTTGTTAAAACAGAATCAACTATCCTAGATTGATACATGTTGTGTCCACGATCAAAGATGAGGAAACGGGCAAGAGAGTCACCCTGACCACTCTCGTGGAAAACCGGTCCTAGGGCTAGATAAACAAAGATTTGTTCATAGGAACATCATAAATACAATCTATAACATGCATCACTAGGATGATCCTATGAACACCCGTAACCATGAGCCGATGGTCGCGCACATGAACATGGATCTAGACCTCCAAAGAGGTCCATCCAAAATAGATGACATGTCTAAGTCATGCAAAGTAGGGTGCAAGAGTCACATGGAACCCTTGAGTTGTCGTTGAACGTGTTACAGCGCACACCGTGGATTATAGCAACCGGGCAAGCAATACACATTTAGCCATGTGAAACCTATATATAGCATGAAGCGTAAGAGAAATAGTAGATTGGTACCACATGAGATAATTGGTAAATCTTGCCGACAACAATGCTTAGCACAAGATTTATCAAGGCAAGATGAAGCACCAAATATCCCTAATGCCTCCATGGGAGACTACATTAAGGCATCATGATACTTACCATGGGAACTTTATAAAGGAGTGGCGATGCGCCATAGAGATGAGAGACATGTATTGCTTGGGCACCTTCTGATTATTCATTAGGAAAGATTACATATTTATAGTCTAGAGACTTGGAAGGCACATCCTCTCAATCTAACTAACCCTAAACTTACTTCTATCTATGGTCCACTACCCATCGGGCTAGCTGTCGCACTAGAAAATCGGCCAAAAGTAGATGGCCCGTTAAGCCCAATAGTCGATTCTCTTGTTGTTTTAATTCAGTTGGGATTTGACAATAACACATGCCACCTAGTTTTAGTAATAACTTTTATTTCGAAATTAAATCATTACCATGTAGAGAATCTTCACGTAGAGGTGCCATATCACCAATTTAAACACAATTACTCCTGGTCAAGAACTCTTTTGTATGCTTGCTCATCTTAGAAACCATGTAAGTGTCGCTTAAGCTTCTACTTGGCTTACTAGTGCACCATCACATTTCCTCTGTAGCATAGCCAAGAGCATATGCACACTATCTTTTGTATATATTCTCTCTGCTGACAAACCATCTAGAGTGGTCCCTCACAGTTGAGAATACCGCTAGAGAATATAGAGTATACTAGTCCTAGTCCTCGGTTGATGCTCATATAGGAGCCCAAGCTCTCAATTGCAGTGATATAGACATCTTAGAACATCAAATGAGGCAAAAGGAGTGGGATGAGGTGACAAAAAAGGCAAAACAAACAACCCTAAAAAACTTGGATCCGTACCTCAAAACAATTGAGAACTTAGATCTGGCGAGCCTGCAACGAGATTGTCGACAAAGTGTGAGTGATGGTACCATTATTTGAGTTACGAGATCAGGAGGAAGAGGGGAAGAGATAAGGAAGGGAAAACATCACTTGCCTGCTAGAGCGCTTGTAAAAAACGAGAGAGGGGAAGGATCGACTCGCCATGAATGGATGAACACGAACACAGAGAAGAGCAAATCAAGAGTTCTCGGATGGAGCATCTGATATTAGAGTCGATGGGCAGCAAATGGTGAGGAATCATGGGGGTAATGGTGAGGGCGGGGTTGGCGAGTGGCGCAGGGGGGGGGGGTAACCATAGCGGAATCATACTATCTCCTGGCAATGCCCAATTCCCTCATTTCCTGCAGCCAGGCTGAGGAGGGTATTTTGCACACTAGGGCCTGACCGACCTTAGATTAGACCAACTCCAGCAGCCTCCTCATATGCATCCCCATTCAACATGACACGTAGCCTCCCCATCACCCAGGTCCTCCAATGGTCTTTGCATCGTACTTCGTATCCTACTAAATGATAGATTTTAAATGTGATCTTCCCTAGCCACGTGCGGAGAGGAGAGAGAGCCCGTAGGAATAGGGAGTGAATACAAGGCGTCCATTTTGCACAAAGGTATGGGAGTCCGCGCGGAGTGCGAAACTATGTCTCAGAGCGTGTAGAAGAGGATGGGGAGTGGCATGCGGATGTTGCTAGAGTTGGTCTCAAGAAACCAAACAAACAAATCGTGCATTCCACCAGCCTCGTTCATGAATTCGTTCTACATGTAGCAATTGAACAGAACCGAAGGTCGAAAGGCGGTTGATATTGGGAGTTCGAGACACCCAAACAACTGGACTTAGAGATGGCAATGGGGGCTGATTCCTCACGAGGAGTTTTTCCATTAGGCTTGTTTAGGAGTAAGGGGTTTTGAATAGCAAGGGGGTTTTAGCTCATTCAATCCCCTTGCTCCCAAACAAAGCCCTTAGAGGATGGAGAAGTTTTTTCCTACAGGGATGTAAACGGAAAAAAATCTCTTTGAGAATGCTCAGGGATGTAAACGGAAATGAACTAATTTTTCACTCAATCCCCTCCAACTCCCCGTGGTCCCTGGTCACCAAATCAGCCCTGATAGGTAAATGGGACAGGGGAAGCATTCTCCATCCCGTTCCTTGCAGAGACCCGAACGTGATAATGTTTTGGTATAATAGTTAATGATAAAAATAAATAAATACATTGTTAAGTGATCATGCATTGATAAATGTGTTTATTTTAATATACACGTTATATTTTCTCATCTGACAATATATACATGTGATAATATTTTGCACTAATAACAAATTTAAACTGAGACGGGATCCTCGTTGAGAATATATACATGTGATAATATTCACTGGGATCCTCGTAGAAAAAATATACGAACAAGATTGACAGCCCCGATGGGGAATTCTCCGGTGGAAAGAGCGCTGGGGGGCGTGTGCAGCGTTGATTGCGCTGCAGTAGTACATGTCTGTGCTCGGGTAGGGCTGGGCAAAATACTCGTGGCTCGTGAGCTCGTTCGACTCGTGGCCAGCTCGGCTCAGCTCGACTCGGCTCGTTTCAATTTTATCACGAGCTGAGCTAACATCTCAGCTCGGTTCGTTAACGAGCCAGCTCGACACGAGCTCGAGCCAGCTCGTTAGCTCGAATGAGCTAGCATTTATCTGTAAATTAAAGCCTATACTTGTATTGGATGAATTAATAAGTGATGAACTATGTTAGTTTAGGGTTTAAATGATGTGATATATAAAATTATGAGTATTGTTAGTCTTTTCTAGTGTTAAATTAGTATGAACTTAAATAGCAATTGATTATATTGTTGTATATATACATGTATACTATTTTTTGTTCTGGCTCGCGAGCTAAACGAGCCAGCTCGAGCTCGCAAACGAGTCGAGCCGAGCTGGTTCTCTGGCTCGGTTGCTTAACGAGCCGAGCCGAGCCAGCTCGAGCTCGGTCGAGCCGAGCCGAGCTGGCTCGATATCCACCCCTATGCTCGGGACGGCATAAAAGCAGCGGCGCATGTTCCGCATCGTCCTGCGGCGGTGAAGGATCAGCGGACACCGGTCACAGGTGTCTCGGCGCTCTCCCTCCTGGGTCCTGGCCCACGGACCAGGCTGCAGCGTTGCTGGAAGCACGGTTCATTCATTTGCCTTACCAAATACCAACACAGCGGAGCCATTGATCCTGTGTGGCGCGATCTCTGCGACCGTGTGCTGACAACCGTTGTCAGTGGATATGGGATTAGCTTTGTTTTTTGCAGGAGCGTTGGTGGTGTACAAGCAAAGATTTAATTCCATGCGTGGATGTTGATTTCCAATGAGAAATAATAGACTGCTCCCTCCGTTCGTAAAAAAGTTTAACCACTCATCTTATTCAAAAAAAGAATAAGTTATTATTTATCTTTTATTTGTAGTGTTATATTAAAAGAGCCAAATTTTATACCGTTTAACCAACAATTAGTTAAAGTATATGTAATTTTAAACCATACACTTATAAGCTACAATTTTGTTTTTAGAGTACAGCATAGGAGCCCGAGTAGCCGCCCTAGGATGGTTGGGCAGCTCTGCCACTGGCCATGAGACGGTGTGACATCGGTGAGAAGTGATACGTGCATGGCCATGATATAGGAGACACGAAAATAGTTATTCTATGTATAGTTAGGCCCCAAATTTCTATAGCTAATTATTAGTCAGCTAATAAGTTGTTAGTTGGGTTAGAGCAATTAACTAATAGCTATTTGAGAAGTATAGTTAACAATTAACTAGTCTATTAGCTCAACCGTTCTAAAATTCTCAAGTAATTTTAACAGCTAACTATTAACTAGTCAGATGCTTGTGTATTACTATGGGTGCTATAATTTTTGTTATTTACAATAACTTTCCTTATAACACAAGCAAACGTTACCCGACGTGGTTGAATATGCCATTTTCTTTCGCCTGCACATTTTTTGGCTTAGTTTTATCACTGGGTGGGAGCGGAAGTGTGCATTGGGCGGTCAGGAGGAGTAGGGATGAAAACGGTCGGAAACGGTCGGTAAACACTAAAACCATTACTGTTTTCATTTTTTTTTATCGGAAACAAAATCGAAAACGGTAACTCCGGAAACGGAAACGATATCGGTATTTCGGAAACATCGGAAACGAAAGTTCGGTGCGGAAAATACACCGGTAACGGTCGAAATCTAAAATACGATCGGTAAACATATCAAACTTCACAATACAACAAAGTTGACAAAAGATCACAAAGACCACAAGTTCACAATTCATGATATAACAAGTTCACAAGGATCATAAATTTATAATATAAAAAGTTTACAAAGATCACAAGTTCACAATATAACAAGTTCACAGTATAACAAGTTCATAAAGATCACAAGTTCACAGACTCAAAGTTCACAATTCACAATATCCACTCGATTTAGTTGACATGACATGCTTACTCATGAAATATTTTTTCCTCACATAAAGAGTTTTTTCACAGCCTCATAAGAAAACCCTAAAATCTAGGGTGTGGAAAAGACAGAATGTCAGCTCTCTATCATTATATGTTACTAATACATAACATGTGCATAGAAAATAGTGGATTTGTTCGAGAGACCAAATCGTTAATCTCAACTGCCTTTCAACACCATCTATCCCAAAAAAAATCTTAAAGCGTCCAAAAAATATAAAAATAAGTAATCCTTATCCAGAGACGTACAGGCGATGCGAAAAAATCACATGCTGGAAAATTTCGAAGAAAAATCCGAGACACAATTCCGGAAAATCCCGAGACACAAATCCGGTAATTTCCGACAAAAACCGGTAACCGAAGGAAACGGTCGGTAAAACACCACGCCGATTCCGATAGAAAATTCCGAAAACCGATTCCGTTTTCGAAAAATACCGTTACCGGTGAATCCGATCGAAAAATTTCGAAATCGGTTTCCGGAATTCCGAAAAATTCCAAAACCGTTTTCATCCCTAAGGAGGAGACGTGATAGCGGAAGCGAGCGTCAGCCGAATAGGAGACTCATAAACCCACTTAAATATAGTAGAGATTTTAGAAGTTTAAAACATGGACTTAGTAACATAATGGATAATTTTTTAACTCCGCTAAACTTGGATTTGGTGAAGGACCTCTTAAGATTCTACAAATTTGGTAAATCTAGAGTCAGATTTGTATATTTGGTGAAGCAAATCCACTAATAAGGTTAATAAAATAATATTGTTTAAATTTTTTGAATCTAAACGTGGATTTGATGAAATTGGGCGCTTGACTTGCAACGACGTCTGGATGGCCCGGGAGAACAACACGAGGTGGCACCATCACGCTGTGCTCGGAGGATCGGGAACTCAGCGGAGGACACGGACACGGCACACGAGTCACGGAACCCGCACTGCAATACTGGCGAGCCCCCTTCGATCGACCAACCCCCGTCCCATCCCTTCTCCGTGTCAGCCTGGAAAAAGATCGCGCGGCGCGAGCCACGAGGGTGGTCACTGGTCAGGACTCAGGGTCATCCCCGTTTCTCTCCTCGAGTCCCCACCCCCAGGTACGGACACTCTCCTACTCCGCCCGGCGCCCATCCCCGCGCACGCCCAGCAGTCCAGCCGGAGGCCAGATCAAAGCGCCACCGCCACGCCGCACTTAGCTAATCCCGCCGCTGCCCCGGGGTCGCTAGGAGGAGATGAAGCCCAAAAGCCTCCCGTTCATCGCCTTCGAGCACAAGCGGTGCGTTGCCTTCACCCACTCGCTCCCCCACGCGCTTCGATGGCTTCCAACGAGTTCGGGATCCTTCCTTCTGTTCTGCTGTGGGGGTTCCCGCTCCGCGTCCGCAGGGTTTTACGTACGACCACTTGTTTTCGCTTCCCGGGGATCTCGGTCCGTTGCGGCGCTGTTTTTTTTACTGGATATTTTTTCTGGAAATGCGGCCGGAAATTCCGCGCGCTTGTACGCGCCCGCTGGCAATCTGGTCCGCTCCACGAATCGGAGGAAGGGTAGGTGTTTAGCTGCCTTCGAATGAATTCGTTGGTGGAATTGCCCGAATCGGGAGCTCTGCGGTGCACTGCCGTTTGTCTTTTCAAAGGATCTGGAGTTTCTGTGGCCGTTTCCTGCACTGGGAGGGGCGGTTCCAGTTTCGTCTTGGCAGGACAGCGGCTTCTGGAACTATGTCGTGTAGTCATCTAATTCGGAGTGAATATGACTAGCTATAGCGAAATACCTCTCGCCGCTTTGAATCTGGGAGGGCATGCACGTGCAGAACCGTTGAAGTTTCAAGCGCTAGGTAGCTGCATTTTAGTTGCAAACATTCCTTTCTGATGCTTTGTGGTTGAATCAGGGATGCGTACGGCTTTGCTGTGCGGCCACAACACCTGCAACGTTACAAGGAGTACGCTGGCATCTACAAGGTAGAAGACACACTTCTGAATTTTCATCTGCATTGTCTGATCTTGACATGCTTGCTGTACACCCTGTTGATGTCGTATTTGTAGGAGGAAGAGGAGGAGAGATCCGATAGATGGAAGAATTTTCTGGAGAGGCAGCCTGAGTCATCTGGACAGGATGCTGGTGATAATGCTACGGGTGATGGTTCTGAATCACTGCATGAGAAGACCGTAGCAGGGCCACAGAAGATTCAAATATGGACGCCAATTAGATCGTCCCTGAGCAACATTGAGCAGATAATGAGCCTGCGCATCGGGAAGAAGCAATCTTCTGCTGGCAAGCAGCAAGCAAAGGACGGAACCCATCACGTGAAAGGTGAAGAGAGCAAGTTGTCGGAGGATTCAGATGACGAATTCTATGATGTAGATAAGGTTGATCTGAGCCAAGAAGCGCAATCGAGTGATACTAGGAATGCTGATGTTGGAAGCAGGAACCAAGAAGAAAATTACATTTCAAGGGAAGAGTTGGAGTGCCTGGTCCATGGTGGACTGCCGATGGTTTTGAGGGGAGAGGTGCAGCCTGATCACCGGAGCATTTTGTTTCTTTCTTTTATTTTTGATTTATTCAGTTTATTCAGCAGCTCTGTGCTTTTCTGGTGACAGCTATGGCAAGCTTTTGTTGGTACTGGAGCTCGTAGGATAGAAGGGTATTATGATAGTCTTGCAGCAGAGGGTGAATTAGATAACAAAAGTTCTCCAACTTCTGAAGGTGTTCAAGAAAAGTGGATTGGGCAAATAGATAAGGTAGCTGTTTATGGACATTTTCACGGGATTATCTTGTATTTTTTCGATAAAATATACTGCTGTACTGAGAGTCCAATATGCATCTTGATCCTTATAGGACTTGCCCAGAACTTTTCCTGGTCATCCTGCTTTAGATGAGGATGGAAGAAATGCTTTGAGACGCTTGCTTATAGCTTATGCGAAACACAATCCATCAGTTGGTTACTGCCAGGTAAATCTACCCGTCACACATTTATTCTCATTATGTCCTTTTATCTTAACAAAAGCCAATTATTTATTTAGATCTCCAAAAAGGCAAACTGATATATATTTTTTAGTTATCATCTCACTCCACACAAGTGAATCTAAAACCTAATATTGAATGTTTCCAACAAATATGAATAATTAGTCTTTCTCAATCAATACTCTGTGTGTACTTTATTGTTGATCAACATTTTTGCTCAGAAATCCAACATTTCACTCAGCATAGATTCATCTATTGAATACTGTAGGCAATGAACTTCTTTGCTGGTCTCTTGCTTCTATTGATGCCAGAGGAGAATGCATTTTGGTATGCCCCAGACAATTCGTTGTATTTCATATTGTTGTTGGATTAAACAACCTGTTAAATTTATTGCTGGTTATGTTACAGGACATTGGTTGGGATTATGGAGGACTATTTTGATGGCTACTTTTCTGAAGAAATGATTGAGTCACAGGTATCGTGAATTTTCTATTTCTCACTCAGTATTGTTTGTTTTGCAAGTTAAGGGTGCTTGAAGCTCCCAGTTCAATTTGTTCTCATGTGGAGGCCAAATTTTGGTGTACTTCAGGTGGATCAACTTGTTTTAGAGGAGTTAGTTCGAGAGAAGTTCCCTAAATTAGGTTAGAAACCTATCATGAATGAATTGTAATATTGGTGGCATGTGACTCTTTCTGTCCCATTGGTAAAAAATCCAAGCATAAGGATTTAACATACTTCCTTGATGCAGCAAATCACCTGGATTACCTTGGACTTCAAGTTGCATGGGTTACTGGGCCATGGTTCTTATCCATCTTCACAAATGTGCTTCCCTGGGAAAGTGGTTAGACTTCCTTTTACATTATTTCCATTACCTTTTTCTCGAACACGCAGGAGAACTGCGCGTCATTATATTAAGAGGAAAAAGGTCCCAAGTGGACTAAGAAAACAAAGTGCCCGAGAAGGCAGCAAACGAGAAGAGGGGGACAAAAAGAAAAAAAAGAAAGAAACCAAAATAAAAGAAAGAAAGACTAGAAACTAGAAACAAGGGGGGGGGGGGGTGCAACCCCCACCACCCCACTTAAATTAAGGCCACAATTGTCTAATATCTTTTGCTCCTGCCATTCCCCAAAGCTTAACCTCCTCATGAATCTCTTGCAACATGCTGCGGATACTCGGGGATACCCCATCAAACACACAAGCATTCCTTTGTTTCCACAACCTCCAAGACACCAAGATAACTAGGGAATTAAACCCCTTTCTTTTACTATTTGGCACTTTCTGCTCAGCCTTCCTCCACCATTCTTGGAAAACCACATCTGTTATTTCTGGAGCCAAAGGCAGCAATCCCACCTTGTTCAAAGTCTGGGCCCAAATGTCTCTAGCAAAAACGCAAGCCACCAGAATGTGTTGTGCTGTTTCCTCTTGCTGATCACAAAGAAGACATTTGTCAGGATGGTTCAAACCCCTACGAGCCAGTCTATCTGCTGTCCAACATTTGTTAAGGGATGCAAGCCAAATAAAGAATTTGCATTTCTGAGGTGCCCATGTCCGCCAAATTCGCTCGGACGGTTCAAAATAAACGGAACCAGCGAAGAAACGATCATAAGCTGACTTAGATGAATACTGCCCATTGGCCGTTGGCAGCCATTTATGCTGATCTGAAATTCCAGGTTGCAAATGAATTCCCCGAGTGACATCCCATATATAAAAGAAGCCCATAAGCACTTCGGCCGGCAAACTACCAGTAATGTCCGACACCCATCTATTATTTAGCAAAGCCTCGTACACAGATCTGCTCTTCTGAATTTTCATGGGGATGCGACTCAGGAGAACTGGAGCAAGCTCACCCACAGATTTCCCATGTAACCATTTATCAGTCCAAAACAAAGTATTCTGGCCATCTCCCACAATAGAGCAAACAGAGACTGAGAAAAATGCTGCTGCATTTGGATGCACCTGAATGTCAAAATCTGACCATGACCGTTCAGGCTGGGTCTTTTTAAGCCACATCCAACGCATATTCAGAGACCAGCCAAGCACCTCCAAATTGTGGATTCCGAGGCCCCCCCTACTGATAGGCCTGCAAACCTTGGACCAACCGACAACACAATGGCCTCCTCTAACATCTGTCCTTCCCTTCCATAAAAACCCCCTGCGAATCTTATCAATAGCTCTAATTACCCATTTGGGGCAGTTAAGGGCAATCAAATGATAAATAGGGATTGCAGTGAGAACCGACTTAATCAAGGTAGCTCTCCCAGCCGGGCTAATAATAGCAGCCTTCCATCCCGGAAGCTTGTCAGCAATTTTATCAATGAGCTCATTAAAGGAGGATCTCGGGAGTTTCCTAATTGACAGAGGCAAACCCAAATACTTACAGGGAAAAGGCATAACCTTGCAAGGAAAAATGCTCCTAATCTCCACAAGCTCTGGATCGACACACTGAATAGGAGTCATACTGCACTTGCTCAAGTTCGTGACCAATCCCGAAGCTTCTCCAAAAATTCTAAGGATTTCTTTCACCATAAACACTTCCTCATCTCTTGGCTGCATGAACAGCACTACATCATCTGCATACAGGGAGACTCTTTGCCCATTTCTGTTTCTCAAGAGAGGCTGCAGCAGGCCCAAATCGCTAGCCCGCGAGAAAAGTGAATTCAAAACATCCATAACTAGGATAAACAACATAGGAGATAAAGGATCCCCTTGTCTTAATCCTCTTTGGTGGCAAATAAGCTTTCCAGGTTCACCATTCACCAGCACCCTAGTCGAGGATGAGCATAATAACTTGGAGATAAGATTGCACCAAACTGGACCGAAACCAAGATGCCCAAGAACTTCCAGCAGAAATGGCCAAGAAACAGAATCAAATGCCTTGCCAATATCCAGTTTGAGAAGCACATTGGGGATTTTTTGTTTGTGGATTGCTCTGGCTGTTTGTTGCACCATAATAAAGTTGTCTTGTATGCTTCTCCCTTTTACAAAAGCACTCTGGTTTGGGGATATCAGCTCAGGAAGCGTGGGAGCAAGCCGGTTTGCCATTAACTTGGTAACAATTTTAGCAAAACTATGAATAAGGCTGATAGGCCTAAAATCTTTTATCTCTGCAGCATCAGATTTCTTAGGAAGTAAAGTCACCAAAGCTGAGTTAAGAAGGTGCAAATTCGATACATCACCCAACAAAATCCTCCCCATAGCTGCCATGAAATCCCCTTTAATGATTGGCCATGCATGCTTATAGAAGCGCCCCGTGTATCCATCAGGCCCTGGAGCTTTGTCTGAAGGGATAGAATTAATAGTGGCCCATACCTCTGCCTCAGTGACGTCCCTTTCCAACTGCTCAAGGTTTCGGGTTGGAATATGAAAAGCAGCCAGGTTGAGAGAGCAGTTCCTTTGCACAGCAGTCCCCAAGAGATTATTATAAAAATCCCACACAACTTCTTGTTTTTCCTCCTGCTCTACCAAGATTCTGTCTGCTACTTTCAATTTTGCAATGAAATTTTTCTTCTTTCTATATCGTGCCTGTTGGTGAAAAAAAGATGTATTAGCTTCGCCTTCTTCCAACCAGCGAAGTCCACTTCTTGTTCTGGCCATAGTGCGCTCCAGTGAGGATAAAGCTAAGGAGTGGAGCTTCAGCCGTCGTCGAAGCCACTCCTCCAGAGGCGACAGAGCCCTAGAATCCCCTGCAATTTCTAGCTGGTGCAAGATTTCCTTAGCTGCTAAGAGCTGATTCTTAACATTGCCAACACTCCGCTGACTCCAGGACTGCAAGTGTTTTGAAAGCCTTTTTAACTTCACTGCAAAACGTTGCAGTGGACAAAAGGAACCCACTGGCTGTAACCAAGATTCTTCCACCTTCTCCATAAAACCTTCCAATTTTGGCCAATAGCTTTCAAAGTGAAACCGTCTTTTGCCTTGGGAATACTCATGCAGCCCCAACAGAAGAGGACAGTGGTCTGAAATGACTGTTGCCGAACTTTGCAAAACGCAGTCCGGGAAATAATCCCCCCAATCTGAAGTGTGAAAGACTCGGTCTAAACGAACAAGCGTGGGACTTGCTCGTTCATTGGACCAAGTAAATTTGCGCCCCATCAATGGCAGTTCCGACAGATTTAACTCATTAAGAATGCGACGGAATCTACCCATCATAGCCCTGTCAAGGTTGCCATTGTTCTTGTCTTCTGCTCGATATATAAGATTAAAATCCCCACCAATAATCCAAGGTCCGAAACATGCCGAGCGAATTGAGCGCAACTCATTTAAGAACTGCAACTTCTGATCATCTGGTTGAGGGCCATACACCCCAGTAAACCACCAAGGAGTACCGGAAATATGATCAACTTGAACAGAAACTGAAAAAAAGTCTACTCTGGTCTGAAGAACCTTACAAGTGCCCCCCTTCCAAGCCACCAATATCCCCCCACGCGTGCCCAGTGCAGGGAGACAAATGAAATGGTCAAACTCACTTCCAAGCAAAGACATCACCATAAAACGGGAGATAGAGGCCTTCTTTGTTTCTTGCAAGCAGACCAAATCTGGTCGAGCGCTAACAATTGTCTGACGAACTGCATCTCTTCTGGCTTTCTTATTAAGACCTCTTACATTCCAAATGATGATTTTGGACAAATCCATTTAAACAAGCGACTAACAACAAAAAAACTGGAAAAAGGAGAGAATTATGCGCCCCCTAAACAGAATCCGTCGGGGCATCTCCTGCGAGGAGCTGAATGGTCTCCAAGTTCTCCACGTTTTCAGGAACAGTCCAACCAAATAAAGCTACCAGAGCCTTGATGTGGGACTCCGATAGTGGATTGGAGAAGAAACGTCCATACTTATCAAGAGCTTCAGTGGTAACAGCCTCATTTCCACTAGCAATACCCAACCTTCTAATGAGATCCTGCTGGATATGTCTGATAGGCGCATCTTTGCTGGATTTAAAACCCTTGCTTGCCAGGCGGCTGCTACGACGAGGAACAAAATCCGGAGGCAGCTGCGCAGACTTTCTCTTCTGTGGGGGCGGATGGGGAAGAATGCAAGAGATTGGTCTTGTAACACTAGCCACAAACGATTGCACCGGTGTGATACCTTGCTGAACCAAAGCTTGAGAGTTGTTGCTGTGATCGGATGTAGGATCAAGCTCATCTTGCACCTGATGCTGGCTCCTGATCCGCCTTCTAGAATAATACTTCAGTGGGGGAGCCTGACCATGGACCAGCTCCAGCGACCCTGCAGCCTGATGAGGCCCTTCATGCGGACTTGATGCATTCCTCTGCTCCAGTGGCCCAACACACATAAGCAGGGACGAAACCTGAACAGGCCCCTCACGCGGACAAGATGCACCTCTCTGCAGAGGCGTTCCCGGCCGCACCAAGTCCAGAGGCCCACCGCACAAAAAAGGTCGGGGCAAGGTGGGAACGGGCCTCTCCAGTGGCCCAACAACCTCCGCCCGGACCCCATCAACACGCGTGGACGGCGATGTCCCCCAGAGATTTGCTGTCCTGTTAATCTCCCCCATGCACTCCTCGAATCCTCCACCCCTGGCTGCCGCACCAGCCAGCAATAACTGTGGATCCGAAGACAGCTCCACCGTCCCGACACCCGA
The DNA here is from genome assembly GCF_902167145.1 of Zea mays. NCBI lineage: Eukaryota > Viridiplantae > Streptophyta > Magnoliopsida > Poales > Poaceae > Zea > Zea mays. The sequence continues at coordinate 163,431,462 of NC_050101.1, read as the reverse complement.
AGCACACAGCATCGGTTCGCCTGCCCCAGGCGCCGCGGCTCTCCTCCCTTGACGGACCGAACGCTGCGGGCCCAGTCGAAGGTGAACCGGGCGCCTCGAAAGTTGCGACGGGGATCCTGGAGGCTGGCCATCGTCGCCGCCGGGAGGGTTGCCGTCCGTCGATGGGGGAGGGAGAGGGTCCCCCCCCGCCGCCGAAAAGTCCACCGGGAAGGCCTCCAAGCTGATTTTGTATGACAGACAACGTATCTCAGTTGCTACTGGCCCAGGTTCCACGATGAGGAGATCCATGTCACGATGGAGAAGAGCCGGGTTGAAGCACCATGCCCTTAACATGAAGGACGAGAGGTCAGACTTCTCCACCGTCGCCGGGTGCAGTTCAGAAATAAGGCATGAGCCATGCAGCAGATGTTCCGCCGTAGAGCGTGCCCAAGCATGAGGCGGTATACCCCGGATTTTTACGTCCACCAGGGCCGGGAGGTTTGCTGCCGACGCATGAGCACATCTCGTCCATCTCTTGAAATGTAGATTGAAGCGCGGACCTCTGAAAAGCCTGCCTCCCCCGTGGACCCTCGAAACTGTGTCCTCATCGGGGAGAAACAGGAGGAAGTCTTCCGGCATGGCCTGATGAATCGCCATAGCAGCCACATCGATGCCGAAACTGAGAGCAACTTCTTCCAGCACCTCAACGCCCTGAACTTCAGGCCTGGTGCCCACCACCGAGACGAACAGGGCTTTACGCAATGCTGCTTCTTCACGCGCCATTTCCGTCGTAAACGCCAAGACGCAAGAAGACCTCATGGACCTCGCCGGCAGGCAAGCATCCAGCAGGCCTTCATGTGTAGCAGGAACCCTCTGTTCCAGAGCTGAAAGATGGGCAGGGACTTCAGCAGAAACCGACCCAGAGGACATCTGCTGCAAGGCAGGTGAGACCGTCCCCAAGGCCGGTCGACGCGTGGCCCTACGCCTCTTCCTCCTGGAGCCATGAACCGGTGGAGCAACCAGTCCGGAGCCCGACGCCATTGGCAGGGGGGGCACAGGCTCCACCCCGCAGGCCGGCTGCGACGGAGTGATCCGCTGCCACACCGATCCCTTCCGCATGATGTCCGGGGCTGCCCTTCCTGGTTGCCTGGGGCCATGCATCCCGGAAAGGCGCTGCCACACCGGAACTCGCACACCCTGCTGCTTCAAAGGTTTCCACACAGCCTTCTTCTCCACGGACTTGATGGGGCACTCAAGAGCACGGTGGCCAAGCCCCCTGCACCCAAAGCAGCGAGTAGGCCGCCGACAAGCAGCAGCAAAGTGGGAAGGGGAGAAGCAATTAAAGCATCTACCCCGGAGATCCACAGGGGGGGAAAGACGAGGAACAGTACGGCGCGCGCGCCTCCTCCCGACCACCTGCCAACCGTCGCCTTCTTGACACGGGCGCGCAGTGACCCTACTCAGGTCCGCCGTGCACCCACAGTCCGCTTCCTTCACCACCTCGGACGAGCTTCCAACGTTAAGCAGCACGGCCTCTTTAAAGGAGCGAGGTGCCCGCTGGGAGCCGCCGGAAGAGGACGAGACGGGACTTTCATTACTCCACCGCTGGAACTTTGACCGTCCTTCCAGAGAAGCCGCAGGGTAGCGGGGCTCGATTCCCAGCGCCGCACCGGAGGGGTTCGAGGGGGTGGTCGCCGAGTTCGGAATGAATTCCGGCGAGGGGCTGCGGAGGGTGATGGCGTCAGGGCGGGTGGGGCTGGGGCTGGGGCTGGGAGGCGAAAGGCTGGGAGCCATCCGAAACACTCCTGATGGTTATTTCCATTACCTTGTACTCATAGAAGAATATTCTCTAGGTATAGTTTAGCTAATGTAATGGGGTTACCTGCACCAAGCACATTGAATTGTCTCTCGGCATTGCTTTTAATGGACACATGAACAATCGTGATATCATGCAAGGGAAATAGTGATCAAAATGACAAAACCGCTATCTAAGGAAAGGAAACTAGATGGTTTTTTGTTTGAACCGAAAATACATCAGGGGATGCCCCCGCTGTAAAGACATTAAAATAAAGAGAAGCTCAACAACTGTTTGTGGAATACCAGGAAGATAAACTGCACAAGAACAGCAAACTAGATGATTCTGACCTAGGTGTTTATAGTGAGAGACTAAGAGAGTGAACGGCCGAACACGAAGTGGTAAAGTAAGCATTCACTAAAAGGTGTGAAAGCCAACTAGGCCTGCATTATATATTAGTTATGGGGTATCCAGGAAGACCATATAAACACACTAACTCTATATAAGCAATGAAACCTGTTTGTGGTGATCCCAAACATATAATTTCGACAAAACTTTACATCATGTTTACTTCTGAATTTTACATTTCAGTTCTCCGTGTCTGGGATGTGCTTTTGTTCGATGGAAACAGAGTAATGCTGTTCCGGACCGCTCTTGCGCTACTGGAGTTCTATGGTACCAGAAAATACTTTTGCTTTATTTCAATTTTCAAAAAAAAATGTAGCCAGATATACAGAAGTCTTCTAAGAATGTCTGTAGGTTCATTCCTGTGATAATTGCAGGTCCTGCACTTGTTACTACAAAAGATGCCGGTGATGCAGTTACCCTTTTGCAATCTTTAGCTGGTTCCACATTTGACAGCAGCCAGCTTGTCTTGACAGCTCGTATGGGATATCAATCCGTAAATGAAACAATATTGCAAGAGCTAAGTAATAAACACCGCCCATCTGTTATGTCTGCCATGGAAGAAAGAGCGAAAGGTCTAGGCGTTTGGACAGATACTAATGGTCTTGCATCAAAACTGTATAACTTTAAACGTGATCCTGAACCACTGGTTTCTTTAAGCAACTCAGCAGACCAGTTGAGTGATGTGGGAGATGGGGATGCCAATCAAGAAAGTGATCCTGTAAACATGGATGACGAGTATGTTGGTGTGACAGTGAAATCTGAGATTGATTCTTTGCCTGATCCAAAGGACCAGGTAGCATTCTCAATCATAGTTTCTAAATCCTGTTATCTTTATACTTGAAGGATTGTAATCTTTCCGACTGCTATCTTCTTTTCCTTGTGCTTGATCAAGCCAATAATTTTTTTGTAGTTTATCATCCCATAGTAGTAATGCTTAGTTTAAACACCGCAGGTTGCCTGGCTGAAGTTGGAGTTGTGCCAACTCCTAGAGGAGAGAAGATCAGCAGTTCTCAGGTCTGCTTACTTCTTTCCAAGTTTCCATCAGTTATTTGTGTCATAAGATGCTGGAACAGTTTCACATGTGATTACAGTTTTGACTTTGTCACCACAGCAGTTTAAGTACTAATTGATGCATTGGTATTGGTAATTTTTTCCTTTTCTTTTCATGTGCTTCCTGGGGACTAGTTTTCTGCACTAATATAAACTGAAGTTGCTAACTTTTTTCACCTTATAAATCTACCATCATTCGCTGCAAATAAATCCAAAATTCCTGACTTGGTTGACCACATAAATTGTCTGAAATATAAAAAACAAATTGACTGATTTTGGAAGCAAGTACAAGCAAACCATTTACCGTTATAAATTGCTAGCTATTGTTACTCATGTTGTGGAACTGTTAAACATGAGATATGTTTAAACACCTCGATCATGCCCTTTCAGCTGAATGTTTTATTTTCACTCGAACTGTTCTTTTTATCTTTTTCTTTCTTTTTGCTTTTGCAGAGCTGATGAACTAGAAACAGCACTCATGGAAATGGTTAAGCAAGACAATAGACGCCAATTAAGTGCAAAGGTATAGAGTACTTTCCTGTTATTTACAGAGAAAAAAAATCAATTATAGAAATATCTGAATCTAGATTGCACGATACTATCTTCATATCTTATTCAAGCCCACAACAGTTATACACATGTGAATAAAAGAAAAGTTAATGAGAAACGATAACACATGAGAACGCGCCTGGTGCCCCTATCAACTTGCATGCTACGATAATGAAACCTATTTCACATCATTAAATTAGTGGTAGATGTTGGAGATGTTGCTAGACCAGCACACTTGCTTTCATCAATGAACATAAGAACATTTATTTTTGAAACTCGAGCCAAAGGTCTATGTTATAACATAGGGAGTACTATTTAGTTCATTGCAAAAGTTGCTTCTAACTATGTATATTCAACTTGTATTCATAGGATATAACAGCATAAGTATGAATCTGTTATTAATAGACATTTCACCATACTAAATGATGTAAAAGTTATGAAGTATAAATTACTTATTATTTTAAGAATACTTTAGCAAAATTTTCAAAATGTTATTGGTAAGCTAAGGACCTTTTGTGTTCTTGATGCAATGGAACTGTACATATTTGCACTTTTTTCTTTCAGGTTGAGCAGTTTGAACAAGAAATATCTGAATTCAGAGAGGCTTTGTCAGATAAGCAGGAGCAGGAGCAAGCAATGTTTCAGGTAAAGTTGCTCTCTGTCCATTCCTCTATATGCATTTCTATACTATATATACACTAACCAGGAGTCTTGTTAAAGGTCCTGATGCGTGTCGAACAAGAACTGAAAATTGCAGAGGAAGCTCGCATCTCAGCCGAGCAGGATGCTGCTGCTCAGAGATACGCAGCAAATGTTCTACAGGTTAATCGATGTCTTGATCTATTTCGAACATCAGTTTTCTTGTTTTATCCATAAGCTATTTTCAGCTGAGCAAGGTCTGTTATACAGTGTAGCAAAAGATAACTTTTATAGTGTTTATTAGCATTTAAACATAGACTTTCAAAGCAGCAGCTGTAATATTAGCACATGGAAAATTTTCTGAACAGTTGAAACAGTTTTAGCCTTAGCTAGGGTCTGTTCCTCGTAAACCAACTGGCTGAAACAAATGTACCCGGCTGACTGGCTGAGGTAACCAGTTTGACTACTTATTCAGAATAAATCTTGCAACAATAGTTCATAAATTATTTGTGTCACGTTGAAAACCTATCAAAATGGTCAAATATTTTTTATATAAGGTACTACTGTTTAATGATACCTTTGGTTAGGTTTTTTGTTGCCATATATGTATTTTTTTTGTTAGACATGACCAATTTTTTTTTGAACGAAAACGGCAGGAGCTCTGCCCAATGCCCATCATTTAAGGGGAAAGAGTTTAGAGAGTACAAACAACGGTCTGAGACCGGACAAGCCACACCCGAGCACACTCAAAGGGAGGCTAAGCCCCACACCCTAAATCCTCCAGGCTAGCAGGAAGCAGCAATATGAAAATTACATGGGAAGCAAAGCCCGCCTAAATTGTAAAACATCTTCTTTAATTCTTAAGGCGACTTGGACCGGGGGAAGGGCGACGTTTTCGAAAATCCTGCGATTCCTCTCCTTCCAGAGGTTCCACATTGTGTAAATCACGATTCCATTGAAAGCGCGTTTCTGATTTTTTGGTAGTGGGGGAGTCGCAGCTTCCCACCACTCCCGAATGTTGGTGGCGGAAGCAAGGTCAGACTGGGCAGGGAGGATTACACCTTCCCAAGCCAGGATTTGTCTCCACACCGCACGGGCGAAAGGACAATGTAGACACAGGTGAATACCAGTCTCAAGGGTTCCGTTGCAGAAGGCACAAGACGGCTGATGAGGCCACCCACGGGTGGCGAGATTGTTGGTCGTGAGTAGTTTTTCCTGCAAGAGAATCCAAGCAAAAATTTTGCATTTTGGTTCTGTGCGTGCCTTCCAGACAAGGTTAGCATTAAGGTGACTGTACGAGCCAATGAATTGTGCTCTGTAGGCCGATTTAACTGAGAAGATACCATCAGGAGACCGATTCCAGGCAATGGTATCTGGTGAGTCAGGTTGCAGCTGGAAATCCCAGAGTCTAGTCCAAAGAGAGACAAACTCCTCAATCTGAACAATGGAAGTGATCCTACTTCTTAGTGTTTTGATCCAATGTTGCCCGCTAAGTTCGTGGGCAACCGTTGTTCTTTCTCGGGGTTAGGTCGAAGAGGTGCGGGGCTATATTCCTTGGAGCCATGTCATCGAGCCAACTATCGTGCCAAAACTTGGCCGTCTTACCGTCCCCAATTGTGACAGTAGTGGAGGCGCTAAAGAGCAATCTGTCAACCCGGTTACAAGGCGCTTCGAAACCTTTCCAAGGGGGATCGTCTCTCGTCCATTCCTTCCAAAGCCAGCAAAGGCGAAGGGCGCGTCCGAACTTGTCAAGGTTGAGAACCCCCAAGCCACCGAGGGCTTTGGGCTTGCAAACTAGTGGCCATGCGACGAGGCAGTGACCACCATTTGACTCGGCCTTCCCTTTCCAAAGAAAGGAGCGCCGGATCCTGTCAATGTGTTTGCGTGCCCAAACCGCGAGGGAAAAAACTGATAAGTGGTAGGTGGGCATGGAGGACAGAACAGAAGATACGAGCGTGAGCCGGCCAGCTCGGTTTAGAAGATTTCCTTTCCATCCTGCCAGACGGTTGCCAATTTTTTCAATGAGTGGTGGGATGTGGATTTTCCGAAGTGGTCGGGTATGGAGTTGGAGACCTAGGTAACGACAGGGGAAATTCCCCCGAGTCTCGTGGAATGGCTGGAGCACATGATCAAGGTCGATGTCTTCACACCGGATCGGGTGGATGGAGCTCTTTTCAAGGTTAGTAACCAAGCCCGAGGCGCATCCAAAGGCGTGTAGGATGTCTTTGACCGCCACAATTTCGTCCCTAGAGGGGTTGATGAAGATAGCAGCAGCATCAGCATAAAGAGACGTCCTAAGATTGGCTGTGTTCAGCGGAAGGGGGAGAGGATTCCTTGTCGGGTTGCCAGCTCAAGGATGCGCTGCACCGAGTCAATGGCGAGAATGGACAACATAGGGGAGAGGGGGTCTCCCTGCCTCACCCCTCTCCTGTGCAGGATACCTGGCCCTTGGGTGCCATTGAGCAGGGCCCTAGAAGAGGCCGTACCGAACAGGATGGAGATCCACTCACGCCAGCGTGGCCCAAATCCCATGGCCTGTAGGACTTCTAGGAGATATCCCCAGTTCACAGAGTCGAAGGCCTTCTGGATGTCGAGCTTCAGGAAGAGCGCCAACTTTTTTTGCTTATGTAGCCTCCTGACCACGTTTTGAACATACAAGAAGTTGTCTTGAATGCACCTTTTCCTAATGAATGCAGACTGGGATTTGGAGACTAAGTTGTTCAGGAAGGGGGCCAGCCGATTAGCAAGTAATTTGGAGAAGATTTTTGCTATGCTATGGATCAAGCTAATAGGGCGGTAGTCTCCCACTGACTTAGCATCTGACTTCTTTGGAATGAGCACGATATTCGTAGAGTTCAGGAACTTGAATTCAGCTCCATCCATGGCATGGAGTTGGTGAAAGGCCTCCAACACATCCACTTTGATGATGTCCCAGCACTCCTTGAAAAAAATTCCTGGAAAACCGTGTGGCCCCGGGGCCTTATCGCTTGGCATGGAGAAGATGGTTTCCTTCACCTCATCCAGGGAGAACGGCGCTTCCAAGGCCGAGAGATCGTGTCGCGGTAAGGCCAGCCCTAACCAGTTGAGGGTGAGCTCTCTGGGTGGGGTTGTCCCCAGATGTGACTTGAAAGAAGCTCAATTCTGCCTGCCATGCACTAGCTTCCTTAGACTACCTCTAGCAATAATGTGGTTGCGCATGCGGTTCCCAGGTGTTCACGGGATGGAGAGCGTCGCACAGAATATACCGTTTTCAGCAGATCGCGCATACCGTCACAGTGTCACACATTCATTCAATATCAGCTCGCGCACAAATATCAAAGCTGCGGGTTTCACTGTGCACTGCTGAGACACAGACTTTTCCGCGATGGGTAGGAGCTTGTGAATATGCGTGATGTGGGTGGAGGCCGTGGATTTTGCGCGACCATATGCGTGAGCTGCTGGACGCGTGAATAGTAGTGATTTCTTACTCATTTTCCGCATCCGTGACCTGCTGGAGACAGCCTTAGGGTAAACAGACATGAACCCTGCTTGCAAGTTGCACCAATCACATTATTTTAAGGATATTCTTTAGAACAAGAGGTATCTAAACAATGAAAGCGTCCTATTTTGTTCTTTTTTTTCTTTGTCCAAACTAGTAATGCTTGTATTACTGAATAACTGGGTATTGGTTCTTCAATTGTACCGTTCTCACTACTTATTATCGTTTTTACCAGAATTAGCAAAATTAGCACGTGTCTTCTTTGTACTCTTCTTTTACCCTAGCTTGTTCCACGCTTACAGGATCATGACATGTGCAGGAAAAGTACGAGGAAGCTATGGCTTCACTTGCCCAAATGGAGAACCGAGCTGTAATGGCAGAAACAATGTTAGAGGCTACACTGCAGTACCAATCTAGCCAGCAGAAAGCACTGTCCCCTTGCCCTTCTCCAAGGTATCTCAATCTTATCTATTCTTAGTGTGAGATGGACAACTCTTAAAACTAGCAATAAGGCAGTTCTAACATACCAGTCATTTTTCTATTGCTAACTTCTCACTGTTGGCAATTGAACTTGTTTAATGCCGCTTCTGCCCTCCTATGGCTTTTCAACTGATAAGTGAAAACTAAGGGGGTGTTTGGTTTCTAGGGACTAATTTTTAGTCCCTACATTTTATTCCACTTTAGTTACAAAATTATCAAATGTAGAAACTAAAACTCTATTTTTGTTTCTATATTTGTCAATTTATATACTAAAATGGAACAAAATGAAAGGACTAAATATTAGTCCCTAGAAACCAAACACCCCCTAACATAATATTAACACCATGATGATTCATTTTAGCTACATAGCTTCTAGCTTGTTGGCACTTATTGTCCTAATGTTCTAATGTTGATATATTTTCTGCACCTATTCCCCTTCTAGGCCATCAATGCTCGATGCATCCCCTAGTCAGGCAAGTCAGAATTCATCGCAGGTGTTTCAGCCAAGAAGGAAAAACTTGCTTGGCCCATTTTCGCTGAGTTGGCGTGATAAGAACAAGGTAATTTCTTCTGACTGAGAGATAACAACTCCGAGACATAAGAAACATATATGGTTGTTATTGCCACTTAAAAATGCTTATATCAAAATTAAGTTAAATATTTTTAGTATGTAATCCAATCCTTTTTGTTAAATACATTAGATTTGTTTTATCTGACATCAATGGTAAAGCTGTCTAAACAGATATCCCCCCCAACTCCATATAATATGGGTTACACCGATTTCTAGGGTGCACAGCATTTTCCATTGTTGGTTTATATATGCAACAAAGCAAAAACACGTTGTTGCTTTGTAGTCACCTTTAAACTTGTTCTCCCCATGGATTCCTCACAGGAAAAGCCGAACAATGTTGAAGACTCTGCGAACACAAAGTTTACCAATAGTGATGAAATGGTAGATGAGAAGCAGATGGAAACCCTGGATCTAGATAACGAACAGAGAGCAGAATCAACTAAAGAAGATGGCAAGATGAGAGCAGAAACCCCTCAGAAAGACGACGATCTGGTAAGGGTCCAATTAACCACGGACCATTTGAATGGACACCATGAACAGATGCAAGAAATAAAACTGGATTGGTAAGCACAATGGCACCCAGTCCAAGTACCTTCGGCAACACTTCTCAGTGTATTTGTGACCTGATCACGGTGCCAGTTGGTGCAGCATTGAGGGTGGCCTAAAGTTTTGAGATATCCCCCCCCCCCCCCCCCCCTTTCCTGTGGTTTCCCGAATTCTTTTTGCTACCACTTGTAGGTTTACATGTTGTTTCCTCTCTCCATTATTATAGTTTGAGAAGAGAAAATGCGCAAGTCATATGGTTGCTGCGTTCCAATGTAAATGTCCTCCTTCCCCCTTTGTGGCTTCCCGAATCCTTATTGCAACCACTTCTAGGTTCACATGTTTGTTCTCTCCATTATTATAAATTGAGAATAGAAAAGGAGCAAGTCATATGGTTGTCTTGTCCATTAGTTGCCGCGTTCCAATGTAAATGCATTGGAAGAACCGTAGTAAAAACATGAGAATTGTAGGTAATTATGATATGCTTATTCTTGTCAATTATCATATATAGTTGGGATATGTTTGGTTTGGCTGGCATATATTACTTTGGAAATGTTTGGTTTGGTTGAGCCGTGGCTTTAAAAAAAGTTGCTGTAAGTTGTGGGGTTCTAGAAAAGCTGTCGTGGGGTGTGTAAGCTGATGTGGGGTATGTGCTTTGTGTAAGCTGATGTGGGGTATGTGCTTTGAAAGCCAAACCCGTTTGGTTGAACAAATGTGCCTTTCAATAAATTGTGTTCACTAAATCACTTATGAGCAGTGAGTAGATCCCACTTACCATCCATTTAATTTCCTTCATCTCATGTGCGGACCTCGTTTATCATGTTTGCTAGTAATTAATGTAAATATGGATCATACACGAGACAATTTTATGTGAAAAACTCTTAGGCCCCGTTTGTTTCCTTTCATTTCGAGGAATTGGAATCTTACTAATAGAATAGACTATTTTTTAGAATGTGACATTCCACCACTTTCCAAAGTTATCATATAAGCCTACCTCAAATTCATGGGGTGAGAGATGGAAATTGATTCTATAGATTTACATGCTATTTTTCCGATGTACAACTTATAGCACATTCTTCTACTTGCGCCTCTATAACATAAATGTAGTATATAACTATCTCTCTCATATGATTTAGGATAATATACAAATATATTACATATATAAATATATAAACTTAATTAGTTTGTCTAAATTATAATTATTAAAATGGAATTCAATTCTAACGAAACAAACGGGTCCTTATGAGAAAAAATTACAAGCGCTAACCTTGAGACGGATTCTATGTTATAAAGATGGGAGTATGATCAATCAACTCAATTCAATAATAAATTATTGTTGGCACCAAAAGTCACTAGGACTTAAATTGTAAAACAACTAAGCCTAAACATAGGTTAAACTTAGCTTTAGAAATAGGCTTTGTCAACATATCAATAAAATTATCATGAATACTTATCTCCCATACCTTAACATCACCTTCACAAATGACCCATACCTTAACATCACCTTCACTTTCATAAACATGTGATCTTTGGTCAGACAAATAACACTCCACCTATAACAATATATAGTAATGCAAAAATTAGCCTTATAAAGTTCAGAGTAAAACCTCTCAACCAAATAGATTATTTATAAGCTTTAGAAATAGCTATATATAGTAGATAGAGCAACGGTGCCATGGATACCTCTCTTAGCCAACATAACCAACAAGTTCATCTCTAGATTTCTTAAATTGTAAACAAACATTAAAAGTACCTTACAAATATCAAAAGATTCACCGAACAACCCTCCGGTGCTTCTTAGCAGGATTAGTTGTGTGAAATCATCTAGGTCCCTAGTTAGTTTTAGTGATTAATGACAACATAAGATTATATGTGATTAACGTGTTGTAAACACCCACTTTGTAATTGCTAGGAATAATACCAGTAGAGGAACAATTTCTCTTTATGTGAGTTTGATCTTTATGCATCCTCATATGTGAACACCATGTCCAAAAACAATTAATAAAGAGAGATGCTACTAAATCATTGCATCATGCTGAATATTTTATTTGTGTGTGCATTTTTGTGACAATATTATAATAATGCAAAAAGAAATATGTAAATATCCAAATGGGGATTTAAATCCTAAATAATCCTAGAATTAAGAAAAGAGAGAAGGAAGAGGTTATACAAAATAGAGGAAAATAAATGTATGAAAGAATACATTTTGTCCCCACTAATATTTTAATTTAAAGTGTTTAACTCAGTTAAGAAGCTCATAAACAAGTTTGAATTCAAATTAGGATTTAAATTTGAATTGGTAAAATAATGGGGAAAATAGAAAATAAAACATAAAAGAAAAAGAGAAAGGAGCTTACCTGGGCCTCTGTCGCCAATTCGGCCCATCTGCTGTTTTTCCTCTCGCAGCCCACTCCATCCCGCGTGCGCCGACAGCCCGGGCCCCGGGGTCAGCCTCTCCTCTCAGGCGCTTGTGGATCTTCCTCCGTTCGCTGACCTGTGGGTCCACCCCGTCAGCTCAATCTTCTCCCACGGACTCCGTCTTCCTCGCATGGTTGGCGCAACAACCCGCCCGAGCTCGGCGGATCCACAGCCACCTCGCGAGGATCTCGGCGAGGCTTGCGGCGCCACGATTGTTCCGAGCCCGGCGTGACTCCGAGCCCTCTCGGGTATATATACTAGCTCCGCGACCGCCCCGTGGTCCATCCCAGCGTGGCGTCAAGCAACCGTGCCTCCCTGCTACCTCCTCGGCGCAAACCTCTCTCCTCCCTCCAGCCTCTGGTTCTCGCCCAGGTCGCGGGTACCTACGGCCTCGCCGCAGCCTCGATCCAGCGCGCTCTCCTCCCTGCTCGGCCATCCTCAAATCCTCGCTGTGAACGCCCACTCTGTCGTGGCGGATTCGGGATCCAACTGGGGCGCCCGCCATTGATGGCGCTCGGGACCCTGGGTTCGGTCGGTGGTGATCGCCGTGGTGTTCCTGACGTACTTGTGACGATTTCTTGGGTGGTGGGCGACTGGGAGTACGACAATCGCTCGTCGTAACTCCATCACCACTATAAGTCCGCACCTTCCTGTGGCCGAGCTCCCACTTCATCTTCTAGCGATGGTAAGCACCTCCGTTATGTCCCCCTCGGTTCCCTCTACGAATAGCTTTATTTGGACTAGAAGATTAGTCACTGTGTCACGAATTCACGTAACCCCGGCGATGGCGCCGCCGCGGTGCCCTGTCCCTGGCCGCACGGGTGGCCGGAGGGGGAAGAGGGCGCTTGGCCCTTGGATGGTAAAGGTGCGGTTAAGATTAGATCTGGGGGCTGGTAGATTTGGACCGTTAATATAAGATCGAACGGTCGGGTGTTTTGGGCGGGATTCAAAGTTAGTAACCGTTAGATCAACATCCTGGGGCTCTGATGGGATCCGCGTGCGATCATACTGTGGGCCGTGGATCCTTGATCCGACGGGTAGCAGGGCGTGCGGATTCATTTGGGGTTGGATCTAATCCGGGCCCCTGACTTCCGATCGGACGGCCAGAAACCACTGATACCCCTTCGCGACCGATCAATTGCAAAAGAGCCCCTGTTCTTTTTGTAAATGAACCCGCCGTCCACATAGCTAGGTTCTGAGTCTCAGGAATTTTTCTGTAATAGCTCCTGGGTTTTCTGGAAAATGAGGCCCCGTCCAGAATAGTTTTAACCCGAGAATTTAAATTTCTAATTGATTTTCAATGTATAAATAATGTCTAGAACTTCAATAATTCATAGAAAATGCATATGAACTCCAAATTACTTCATTCCAGTTCCTAAAATTTTGTAATAATGTTGTTTATTACATAGCACCTCTGTTTTAACATGAAAATGGTATTAAAATTTATTTCTTAACTAATCTCGTATCAAATACATAAAACCTTAGGAAATTCGTATCTCCTTCGTTTTAAATCCGATTTGACTCGTTCCAGTTGCGTTAGTCTCGTAGCAACGCGTAGATTATTATTACTCAGTTTATTCTTATGTTTGATGTGATGTTAATTTTGCCTATACCATATTTGTTTATATTGCTACGACTAGCGTGAGGTCACGAGTCACCTGAAGATCATCCTGGTACCTGGAATCTCAAGTCTCAGGCAAGTTGTGCCCTTGATCACTTCTTTTTACCCAGCCATGTTCTGATTAATCATAATGATCTGCATAGGTTAATTTTGATGGGACCCAATAGGTTACCCTAGTTTGATTATCTTTATACCTTGTTACCACTGAACTTTTTGGGTAGTACTTGCTAGTGCTTTATGTGGTTTTGGGTATGAAGATACATTACTCATGATTATACTTTTGTTATCCGTTGTTATTTATCGTTCATGATAAGATCATTATGTTAATTGGAACATGGAGCGACCACCCGGGAAAACAGTGCTACCACAAGGGTATAATGGGACGCCCTTGGCTGATTAATTAGGAAAGCTAGTGGAGGACTACCTTACCCGAAAGGGGCAAGGGCAGTAGGGGAGTGGTCAGTGTAGGGAGGCCCTCGGGAGGATTTTGCTGCGATGGCGGTCCTGCAAGGGATTCCTGCATTGGAGCTTCCTATAAACTGTAGCGGGTTTTCTGAAGCTAGTGGAACTTTGTAAAGGCCTCGTAGTGTTACCCTGCCTCGCCTCCTCGGTAGAGGTGTATGGGAAGTCGCGATCCCTTGGCAGATGGGTAACATGACTTGTGGGTAAAGATGCGCAACCTCTGCAGAGTGTAAAACTGGTATACTAGCCGTGCTCACGGTCATGAGCAGCTCGGACCCTCACATGATTAATTTATGGAACTTAAATTCAATTTGTCATATGCATTGCATCGCAGGTGATGTTGTTACTCTTGTTCTACTACTTAATTGGGTTGGTATTTACTTATACTTAGTAATTGCTAATAAAATTTTGACCAACTTTAAAAGCAATGCTCAGCTTCAACCATCCTCTTTGGTAAGCCTTACACTTCACGTGAGCTCTCACCTTTGGCGAGTTCATGCACATTATTCCCCACAACTTGTTGAGCGATGAACGTATGTGAGCTCACTCTTGCTGTCTCACACCCCCCCCCCCCACAGGTCAAGAACAGGTACCGCAGGATGAGGCGCATGGAGGATGCTGTGATGAGTTCGTGAGAGGTCTAGGCCGTCGTCTCCCAGTCAACTTTGGGTTGCTGGACCGTTGTCTCCTTATAATGTAATTATTTACTTATTTTGTATAGAACTCCTGTTATGTAGTAAAGATGTGACATTCGATCCTGTGCCATGATTCATCATATGTGTGAGACTTGGTCCCAGCACACCTGGTGATTATGTTTACGCCCGGGCCTTGGACCCCTAAAATCCGGGTGTTACACCTGTGTTTTGCAGAGCAAATGTTAAGTTAGGTCGCATCACAGAAGGTTGCGCTGCAACGGTGAAAACAATCTCTCAGATAAGAACTTGAAGCGACGACTGAAAAAATCGAATCAAAAGATGAATATCTTCATATTCCAAGTGTCGAAGAAGTTGTGGACATTTGGTATAGAGTTATGTCTTCTATTTTTATTTTAGTCGTACTATAAAGAAGGGTTATGCATGAGTATTTTGACCAAGAGAATTCTAATGTAGTGTTGGTGCATGTTCACATTCACAACTAGTGCTAGGTGTCACTCTATAACACACTCACGAGTTAGAACGAAATCGGGTTAGAAAAACTTAAGGAAAAGAAATTAGGCATGCTGACCTAGGGGCATCGGAATGTCCGGTGCGACCCTGACAGTGGGCCCAGCAAGGCAGCAATGCCCCAGGGGCAACCCTCTGGCCCCCGAGAAACCCGAGAGCACGTAGTTTGCTGGATCGAATTTTAGCCACGCACCGAACTGTCTGGTGCGCCGTGAGAGCAACGGCTAGCTGTCAGAACTAGCCGTTGGCTGCGCACCGTTGGCGCACAGGTGGCGCACCGGACTGTCCGGTAGGCCCATGCGCAGAAGCCACAGTAACGGCTAGTTTTGGTTGGTGATGGTACTTATACCCCCTCTACCAGCCACATTTATGGGGTGTTTGGTTTGAGGAATAAGGTAGCCAATCATCTTCTCACTCCTCAAATTTTTGTTTGGTTTGTGGAATGGAGTGAGTTAATTTATCACCAACTCATTCCTTAAAGTTAGTTGTTTAGTACTAATATGTGGAATGGAGTCATCCCACCAAATTTAAGGAATGAACCCATAATGCACCACTTCATTTTGGATAGAGTGATTCATCAAACCAAACACCTAATTAGTGTCTTGCTGTCCACATACACTTGTATTCATTGCTAGTGCATTGCAAGCTCACAAAGCATAGTGAGGTGATTAGGAAAATCATAATCCCATGTCACGACCTCATTAGTGCGCATGAGAGCCACCTAGAGCACACACCATATGCATTAGTCTTCTCTTGGTCAAGTGAAAATATATAGCTTGTTACTCTTGGTGATCGGCATCACCTAGACGTGGTGGCGATTGCAGTTCGGTGGTCACACCGGAGGACTTGTTGGTGACCCGACTCGAAGATTGTATGCGGTCCTGAGGGATGCACCGCGCCGGAGAGGCAAAGGATCATCTCATAGAGAGCACTTGGTTCATGCGAGGACCAAGGGGGAGCGATACTCTTGCGCGGGTGCTCCAACAAGGACTAGGGAAGAGTGTCGGCTCTTCGATACCTCGACAAAAAATGGAGGAGTCTTCTTGCCCTTACTTTACATTCTGTATTTACTTTAAGCATTTTACTTTGTGCATTTGCTTAGTTAGTATATGTAGTAATGATTTAGGGTTGTTGTCTATCTAGTAGTATTTACTTATTGCTAGTAGTTTAGATGAAATTTGGCTCATGCTTAGGGTTTAATTTTTGTTGGAATTTTAGAAAAGTCTAATTCATCTCTCTCTTGGTCATCGTGATCCTTTCATTGTGAATCTAGAGTTTGACTACAGCCTTTAGCAACCAATCTTGCTTTATACTTTGTTGGCTCACTAGGAGAAATGTATTTTTTATTTAAAATATATTTGCAACGAATAGGCTTTTATTCTTAGGTGATTTACTAAATCTTAAGTATCATTATTTTCAAGTGATACCTTATCTTGCATAGTGGTCATCTAATTGTTGCAATAATAGCCTCAGAATAATTAGAAGGTTTTGAATTGCCTTCAATCTCCTTTGCAACATTAATAACATAGGCGACATTGCATTCTTCAATTATCGTTTTAACTATTTTGAGCTATCTTCTAGCCCTATCAACAACAATAGAACATCGTTGATGTTGTACAACTAGACAAAATGCTCAATAATAGAAGAGTGGTCCATAATTGGAGAAATTTCAGAAATATATGAATCTTCAACAACAATATTATCAATATTTGGTGCACCATTTAAGTGCTCTACATGTACACTTATTTTCTCTTTCTTAATATGAGCAACAATAGATATGTTGTTATAAAGAATATAATATCCATTAAAGATAACATTCCATAACTTAGAATCTTTAACACCATGCTGATAATCAAGAAATAAGCACTTGATAGCTCTAGTCTCCAATTCACCTTATCAACATGAACATAAGCCGTACAACCAAAAACTCTAAGTTGCGAATAATCAGCTACAGAATCAAACCATTTCTCAATTGGAGTTTTCTTACCAAGGGTAATGTTGAGTGAACGATTAATAAAACAACAAGCAATAAAAGCAACTTCAGTCTAAAAACGCCTATTCAAAGTTGAATTAGACAACATGCAACATGTCTTAGAGATGATAGTTCCATTCCAATGCTCGGTTGTATCATTGTATTGAGCCGTATAAAGAATAATATAGTGCCTAGCAATGCCTTGAGACTTGCAATATGCATTAAACTCATTAGAATAGAATTACATCCTATTATCAGTCCATAGCTTTTTAACCTTCTTATCAGTTTGATTTTCAATCATAACCTTCCACTCTTTAAATGCTTAAAACGTTTCTAATTTACCTTCCAAGAAATAAGGCATACATTACGAGAATAATCTGTGATTTTTAATATACAACGAGAACCATCAATAAAAAGGTTGTGAGATGATTCCCATAAATCAAAATGCATATAATCAAGAATACCTTTACTTTTATGAGTAGATGTATTGAATAACACCAACTTGTGCTTGTCAAACACATAATGCTTACAATTTTTTAGCTTACTGATGCTATGTTTATGAGGAAGACCTCTTTTGAACAATTAATGTAATGTTTGGTCACTCATATATCTAATACACATATGCCAAATATTAGTAGCATCATAATTAGATGAAGAAGAAATTACATCAGTATCACTGTCAATTTTAGTACCATGAAGATGGTATAAATTTAGAGATTTTTAATTCACCCTCTATAACAATAAGAGAACATTTCGGCACATTTAAAACTTCATATCCACCAAAGTACTTGTACCCTTTACCATCAAGAGTACTTAAAGGAATAAGATTTTCTCATGTTTGGAATATGCCTCACCTCATGTATCTTAATTTGAGCAGATTCAATGCTAATAATATCATATGGATTGTTATCACCCAATCTAACATAACCTCTACCTTGGATAGAATCATTGGTGATGAACCAATCCTTATTAATGCATATATGAAATGAAGCAGTAGAATCAAGAATCCATTCATCACCACTATTTGCACATCCAACAAAAGCAACAAATATCTCACCATTAAATCATCTGCCTCAGATGTAGCAATAGAGGCATTACCTTCATCATTGCATTTACCTTTCTATCTATATGTGTTAGCTCTCTTCCTTTTGTTCATTATTTTATAACGCTCGGTTATAAAATGATTGTGTTTATTGCAATACTTACAGAATTTATCTTTCTTGCTTCAAGATTTTGAACGTACTTTTTAACCATTAAAACTTTTGCATGTCTTGCCATTTTGTTTGATTTATTTTTTGTCCTCCTTTGAATAGATAAACTTCTCCATTAGAAGCAGAACCTTTAGAAGATATCATCTGATTCAGCTTTTTTAGCGCGCAAAGCCCCAGAAACCTCATTCGGCGTTAGAGTATTACAACAATATAATAATGTAGCTCCGAAGTTTGCAAAAGAACTAGGCAAAGAGCACAAAAGAGTAAGACCCAAATCCTCATTATCATAATCTACCTTCGTAGCTTGTAGATTTGATATGATCTCCATGAAGACCGAAAGATGGTTAAGAACCACCCTACTACTCCCTCCGTTTCTTTTTATTTGTCGCTAGATAGTGCAAAATTGCACTATCCAGCGACAAATAAAACGAAACGGAGGGAGTACAACTTGTGCGTGTATAGCTTCAACTTCATATGCATCTCTTTGTCAAATCCTTAGACATGTAAATCAACTCTAGCTTGAGCCATAAAGCACCCTCAATTTTCTCTTGCAAACAATCTTGCAAAATATTATTTGATAGATGAATTTGAATTTGAGTCAAGACCTTATGATATTTTCTCTTCTCTTCATCAGACCAACATTCTGAATATTTTTTATTAAATTTATCAAGAGCATTATCGACTTTGGAATGTAAGAATAACCCTTATCTTGACTTGCCATAGAACGAACCTTATGTTGCAATTCATAGGTGAAAGATCATACTTCTTCGGTATGACATAGAAATAATAGTAATAAACATAAGAGAAAGATAGTGTGCAGAAATCTAGGTGTAAACCTATAAAAAACTACAGCCTAGTACACAGCATGTGCATGTTCAACAATGAACTTAAAATCTTGTGGCAATTTGCTTGAATGTGCATAACAAATAACTTGAAATCTGATTTTTTTTTTCTCCCATATCGATTAACAGAAGCAAGACAAGAGAAACTCAAGTGTTTCTTCGATCCATGTGCACTTGATGGTTGCTAGAGTATGCGACGGAACGAGTTTCATGACTTCTGTAGATAGATGAACAGAAGCAAGACAACAAAAACTTAATTATTTCTTCGATCCGCATGCACTTGATGGTTGCCAAGGAACGCGGTAGAATGAGCGAGCTTCACGACTTCTGCAAATAAAGACAATGTTGGCAATAACTTTTTCTCCTTTTATAGATGGATCATACACCACCACATAAGATTTGGTAACTGTAATTAATTCTGCCTCTCGGCAGCAACTTATGTAAATAAATTGGCACCACCACCGACCGAGGACGACATGGAAATTGGCTAAACTCAAAGACGTCAAATAGTAGATCCAATTGCATGCAGCGACGCGACGAACTCGCGGATCGATTGAAATGCTAGCTTTTTAAATCTTATATCTGACTCTAATACCACTTGTTAGCAAATAATAAAAATATAAATTAAACATGTTTTAAAGATCATACTAATATCTCACCAGACAATATAAAATCGACCGTTAAAAGTCTGATGGCCGATGAGCAAACAACAATACGAAGACTACATGCAACAAGCGAAGGAGAAATTTTTATCACAATACACGGTGGATCGTCACTAGAAGAAGATGATCAAACATGGAGAGACCAAGGAAGGCTGCTATTTGACTAGTTCTTTGAAGGAACAAATTGACTAGTTCTGGGCCACGGTGGTGCCTAATTCTAGAGCGAAGGTGCCATCGTACGCACTAATCAGGGAATCAGTGCTGGCCTCGAAAGAGACAAGACAGCAACTGTAAACTACACTAGAGGGCGAGGTTAGCGCGCGTGGAACTGTAACTAATGTCTTCAAATCAAAGGTGCATCTTTGAAGCATCCGTAGACCGGGCAGCGACGACTCAGACTGGTCAGTCCAACACCAGCACGAATCAAAGCTCGTGACCAATCATTGTAACTGGCCGGACGCTCTCCTCCTAGACGTTTCTGGTTCTCTGCTCGATTCACTGTTTCGTCTGCACCGTCAACTCCTGATGGACTGAAACCTGTCATCAGAATGATACTGTTACCGGCTTGCCGCACATGAAGGATCATCAAGCCAAGCCTGGCGGTATCACCAGCCTCTTTAGGCCTTGTTCGTTTTTGTCGGATTGGTGGGTCGAAACGATTTCTAGCTGGATTACTTCTCTAATTTATATAAACTTTGATTAGCTGGAACGATTCCAGGTACAATCCGACGTAAACGAACAAGGCCTTAAGAGGCAGCCACAAGCCCTGCTAACCGCGGAACTGAATTAAAAGACGATTTTTTTTGCGACATGAAAACACGATTAAGCTTAAGCAGTACGTGCAGGAAACTGACCTTATAAGGGCCTCCAAAACAGGTCTATCTCTTCTCACATACTTTAGGAGCCGAAACCAGTTTTATAGAGAGGAGTCAAAGAAAAAAAAAAGCTCCTAGCGACTCCTCCTCCCACTTCACATATTTTCATTCTCTTGCGTGAAGAGGAGTTGTTTTGTCAATCAATTTGTTAAAAGAAACGTTGGCTCCTATATAAGAGTTGTTCTTGAAGAGAAGTCAAAGCCTGAGTCATTTTTTAACAAGCCAGAACCGTGCCAAACAGACCCTAACTGAATACTCGTGTGTACCACCATAAACCCATAATAAATGCACTTCTAGACTTATAAGTTTTAAATTCGGTTTAAAAATATATAGAGATCCAGAATTGAGAGTTGTATTCTTGAGGGCTACTCTCTCCTGTCTTTAAATACTTGATGTTTTGGACATGATCTCATATACCAATGAGCTATTAAATAGAGTTATTCTTTTCTACAGTACCTCTAATAAATAGGTTCATATTGCATACAAGAAAACACAAGACGATGTTTGCTTTGTTGGTTCCAGCGTTGGCAGCAAGCATTCAGATGGCCAGCTCGTGGCATTGAATCTCATGGTACCTTCTATGCGTTTTTCCTGTCAATTAATGCATGCATGGACGTCCTATGCGTGGAAAAATGAAGCGTCCAAGAGTAATTAGCCATGTGTGGTACCATCTAGATCAGGAATATACTAGTCTAAAATGAGCTCTAAATGCTTCAACATCCGGTACTTGCTTCCAAAATGAAAAACCCTTAAACATCAAGTATTTGAAGACCGGGACCATCATGCGGGATGAGAAATAACTACCATGTTCACACTCACCTAGAGATGGCCCAACGGGCCGTCCAGTCCGACCTACTAGGCACGGTTAGAAAACCGGGCCAGGTTGTCTAAGGTCGCGGGCTCGTTCCTTTGTCCGAGCCCGGCCCATTGCGGGCCTAAATGGGCTGGCTCGGTCCGGTAAGTACGGAAAAAGCGGGTTAAAACGAGCCGGTAAACATGGTTTAGTGCAAAATAAGCGAGCTTAAAGGGCTTAGAGATAAACAGGTTGTACCGGGCTAGCCCGCCGTGCTTAGTTTCCTGTCCGAGCCCAACCCGCTTATTCGTGTCGGGTCGACCCGTGCCTGTATAAAAATGGGCCAGACCGAGCTCGTACCGGACAAAAAAACATGCTTCGGGTCGGGCTTTCATGCTTTGTGCTTTCTGTACATCTATACACTCGCCCTCATGTATGTCAATTAGTATATAGTTTTCCTTCAGAAACACACTTTAGGTGGACTATGTTGGCATCATGTTGATAGAGGCCCCTTCTAGAAACACACTTTAGGTGGACTATGTTGGCATCATGTTGATAGAGGCCCCCTTCTACTAACACTTATCTTCTAGCCAAGCGAGAGATGCGCTCTAGAACAACTTCATCATCGAGGAAGATGTTGTCCTTAAAGTAGCCCTAGATCTCCATGATCCATGCATCGGGGTCCACCTAAGGGCTTGTTCGGTTAGCTTCCAATCCACATGGATTCAGTGGGATTGGGTAGGTTTAAATCCCAACTAAGTCAAACTATTTCTTAATTTTTTCCAATCTCATCCAATCCATGAGTAACAGGATTAACCGAACAAGGCCTAAATATTCCCGGCTAAGCTCGAAGCCCTAGGGGTCTGGGCCATCGTAGCTAGGGCGAGGTCTTTGAATACAATGCCACTTTTTTACTTTGATTGCGTATAGTGTACGACATCAGGCGAGAGCTATAACTTTTTTACTTTGATTGCGTAGGCTACATATTGCGCCACACATAGTTCCTACAAACTTAGTTAATCACTAAACTAGGTAAGGACTAATTAGACTTAGAAGACTCGTCTTACCGTTTAGTCCTTGTCTATGTATGAGCCATAGAAGCTTCCTTTCCAAAACAAAACACAGACGGGAACGAACTTATCATACAGTTCCATTTCATCACTAGTGGACCAAGCAAACAAGGAAGTCCAACAAGCTAAGAAAACCTCTCGAGTCCCAAAGCGGAGTTCTTCAGACACAAGGTCGACATCTGTATCCAAATACTGAAGATACAGTTCGTTTCAGTTGTAGCTTCGCTCCCTTGTGAAGCTGTTGCGGTCCGCTTGCTTGGAGTCGCTGCCGTTGCTGGGCGCCACGACGAGGTTGCTGAGGGTCTTCACGATCTGGAGCTTGACGCCGCCCCTCCTCAGCGGCGGCCTCTTCTCCTTCTCCGCGTTGCTGACGCTGTTGTACTGGTAGCAGTACTCCATCCCTTCCTGCCTTCTTGGTGCCTCGTTGGCAGTGTGCGTGTGCGCGCCCCGTTGGTTGAGAGGCCAAGTGCTTGCTTGCTTGCTTGCCGGAGGGATGCGGAGCCGGAAGGAGTATTTATAGGCGACGTGTGCTTCAGTATATAGGAATATTACTGCAGATCACTACACCACACTGGTTAACTTTATAAAGCCTAAACCCTACGAAATTAGCAGGAAACTCTTGAAAGTTAGCTAAACCTCGAATGTTAAGTGATCCTGTCAAAAGTTAAGCTCTCAGAAAAATTTGATCGGAAGTTACGTACTGGTCCACAAAAAGTTTCAAAATTGGATAAGCTCGGTATACAAATGGACTTAATGCCAGATGATCTGCCGGAGTAGTCATGGTGTGTACGTATCTTCTTTTTCAAGGAAAAAAAATACTGGGAATAAACTACTTCCTTCATTCATAAATATATAACATCGTTACCTTTTTTTAAAAAAAAATAATCACTCATCTTATTTAAAAAACAATAAGTTATTATTTATTTTTTATAATTTATTTTATCACTTAAGATAGTTTATATTTAACTTAAAATTTTATATTTTGAATAAATACTTTAAGTAAGTAAGATGAGTGGTCAAAGTTTTCTAAAAAATCAACGATATTATATACCTGTGAACGGATATAGTATCTCGTATGTCTATCCGCCAATGTGAACAAGATCAAGGGACTAATAAGTGATCAGGGAATCCTCCTTTTCTTTTCGAACAATAGGTAGCAATCAGAGGAATCTATTCCCGAAAACACACGAGTCGACCACGTAGCTTGGAAGCATTATTTAGATGACCAGCGACGAATCAGACGAGCACGCATCGAAGCGCTTATGGTGATTATTACTTCCTCCGTTTCTTTTTATTTGTCGTTGGATAGTACAATTTTACACTATCCAACGATAAATAAAAAAAACGGAGGGAGTACTACAGAAAAGGGCTTGAGTGAGTGAAGTTTTGGTATGCTAGCTAGCTGATCTGTTAGCGTCATCTCTTCTCGAATTATCTCTTGGTGCAGACAGCGGACGCTCGGTGCCTTGCTGAAGATATTTGCATCCTATCCATGTAGACACGTAGTGCGCACACATAAAGAGCTGGAGATATTTGCATGTATATATGATGCAGATGCCAAAGTGGCGAAAGATTCAGATATTCTCGCGCTCTTGCTTTCCTATCCGATAGGTACAGGAAATGGACGCTTATCTACCGCACTACACTACAGTTCATAGCTACACCATAGGTCCACGAAATCACCGAGCGATGTAGCTGTAGATATTTACATAAATACAAGCACATTTTAGTCTACAAATATATGTAAAGAGCTACGGAAGGAGCTATTAAGGGCTTCCGTTGTGGTCTTTCATTTGTTGGAGGTTAGAGCTGAAATATAACCTCCAATGGATATCCTTAAGATTCTACTCCCGTAGTTATTAGTTGTTTAGTCAAGTCGTCACTTGGATTGTGTCAACCAAGTTAACTTACTTAGGCCTCATTTGAATCCTTGGAATTGAATTTCATTCTAATAATCGTAATATAGGTATATATTAATTAATCCGATATGGTTTTATATAAAATATATTTTGTGTATTGTTGTTGCCTATGCATGTGAGATATTTATGTACTACATTTCTGTTTAGGGGAGCGAGCCGAAGAACGTGATATAGATTGCGGAGCAGAATCATAGTCTGAAGATACATACAATCAATTTCCATCCCTCCACTCTTTGAATTTGAGACATATTTATATTTAAAGCCGCTTCATTCTTCTCCACACAACAGCACTGTACACGATTTTCGGCGGCCACTGTTATTTCGGCGGCTAAGGGTTGGCCGCCGAAAATAACAGCTTTTTTCTGGCGGCCAGGAACCGCAAAAAATAAGCCCTAAACCGCCGAAAATAACTTATTTTTGATGGCAAAGGGCTTATTTTCGGCGGCTTATAGCCGCCGAAAATGACTGTAACTCTTTGTAGTGCCACTCGCCAACCAAATACATTCTTTTCCCGGAGGGAAATGGCTGACACACTTTGACCAATGCTCACCGTTCTTACCGGTTGCAACTCTATGCCACATTTTTCGCCAATGTTTTATACAAAACAATATTTTTCATTTATTATATATAACTTTAGTGTTTTAGGCTCTATGATTTTGCCGCACGTGCGTCGCACAGCTTACATACCCTCCTCGACACCCGCGCACGAGTATGTGCCTGTTTGTTTCAGCTTCTGGCAGCTTCTGGCCACCAAAAGCTGCTGCGGACTGCCAAACGCTCAGCTTTTTAACCAGCTTCTATAAAATTCGTTAGGGCAAAAACCATCCAAAATCAACATAAACACATAATCGGTTGAGTCGTTGTAATAGTAGGAATCCGTCACTTTTTAGATCCTGAGCCCTATGAACAACTTTATCTTCCTCCACACTTAATCGTAATGATACTCAGATTCTCTCCGTAGCCAGATTCTCCCCACAGCCAGATTTTTAGAAAAGCTGGTCAGAAAAAAGCTGAACCAAACAGGCCCTATAGCTCTGCGCCCTACGCGGCGCACCAAATCATTGGGGCTTCAAAAACCGATCAGGACCCATTAGCAATTAATCGTGATTTATCACCATAAACCAATGGAAATCGACCAAATCCGAATCAAACTATTTTTTAATCCGCTCAGTTTAACATCGATTTATCCGTCGATATGACCGGTTAATCGGTCCAGAACTGATAAACCAACAGCAGATCAGGTGAAACTAAACCTCTTGTTTTTGCAAGTAAAAGCGCGTTTAGATCACAACAATTGAATTGAATAAAAAATGGCTTGAATGTTACCACAAGTCCAATACATTTAGCAGTTAAAATATTACATATCACGCTTTCATAGTTCACAAATAATATCGAAGATACAATGCACCCTCTGGTAAAGATCATTCCCGCGGGTGCGTGTTCCACTGATCTTGTGCCATATTATAATCTTTCGATGTGAGCAACTAATACCCTGCTCCACATAAGTCATTTCAAATCTGGTGACATTCCACAGAACCAACTCCTCATCGATTACCTCCTTCATCATGGAATGTAACTTGTTATGATTGTAAAGAAATCGTGATATCCGCCTAGCACTTTGAACCACAATATTATGCTAAAATAAATCATTCTCCTTGAACATCAAATTTATGGTATAAGCCACACACGACTGTCGCACAATAGAAGGATGCTTCACGACTACCATATGACATGTCCTTTTGTAGTTCGCTCCATTGTCAATGATAATCTGGACCACATACTCTGAACCAATTTCTATCATCACGTCCATGGTTTCCTATATTTACTATCCACTGTTTCTTGCAATACTTGCACTTAAATCTGGTATATATATGTTGTCCTCGGGTTCCCGATCTAAATCGATTTGATCCAACATTCCTGAAAATAGCAATAACATGATCTATTATTACAAGTATTGTTAGCCTATATTGCAAGTAAGTAAGTAACAGTGGTATTTTGAAAAGCTTTCTAGTCAAAAGAAACTCTAGCTCCTACTCGACCACCGGTTAATCAGTCCCACACAACGGTTTATCGGCTTCGAGGAGCGGCTAATCAGCAACCCTAGCTGATACATCAATTTTTATTTGTTTATATATTTTTTTCTTAAACTTCCATCCGTTGCCCATTTTAAATTTTGGTTACAACAGTGAGTCTTCAAATAATACACAGTTTTTTTATACAAGAATTGGCAACAAAAGTTTTAAAAATCTACAAACTTTCTTAAAATTAAAAATCGAAAACAGGTGTACCAGCGTTATCGGCCGACGCTGATTAGCGATTATTATGTATCCGGTCGATAAGCTGGAATGGATAAGCCGTTCGGTTTCGTGACCCTTTGCCTTGCCTGACAGCAAGCTGCGACTGCGAGGGAGGCAAGCGGAGACGGGGCCGCCCTGGGTAGTCGCTCGTCGGGATGGGATTGTAGGCGCACGCCGGATCAGACTGGAGAGAAATTGGAACGAGTCAGCGAACCGGGTCAAAGCCAAACAAACGGCTTGCGCGATTGGCTCGTGGGCTCGTGGCTATAGCGTGAATGCGTGATGAGTGGACGACGTCCTCCTAGTGACGTCACGCATGCAACGCTGTACCTGGTGCTTGAGGCAATGGGACCCAGAGATGGATGATTCGCGACTCATCTAGAGGCTACGTAAACGCATTAGTAATGTATGATGTATATCCTTAACCAAGAAGGAAGGAAGACATGCCACAGATGGTGTATGCCAGCCATACAGCTAGTACTGTGAATCGTTTTTTATATAATCGGTGATACGGTGTGTAATTTTGTTTTCAACTCCATCAGATTTGGAGGATCTGGTGAAAGACCTCTTCAAGTTCAACTACACCATTTTTGGTAAAAATTGAGAGTGCATATACCGTTTTTTGTGGATTGAATACACGTTAGATCCGGTAGTTTTCGCTATAAAATTTTATCCTCGTCTCCTTTTATAAATTTAGGACGTATTTAATATGGCTCTCCTTCACCTAGAGCAGCTTTACTCCAAAACTCTGCGTAGAGTAGATCTGTTCCAAAGTTAGATTGTTTCTCGTAACCGGTAGCAGTGGCGGGAAATAACTTAAAACTCCATGACAGGTTGTTTTTTTTTTGGAGTTTCAGAGCAGTAAAAGAGACACTCAAAAAAATTATACTACAACTCCAAAAACTTTATATAATTTATAACTCTAGAGTTAAAGTGTTTGTCATGCTGTGGCCAACTTCTCCTTAAAGTTTTACTGGAGCCAGACCCTTGTAGTCGATGAAGCTCTACTAAATAATGCAACATTTAGCAGCATCAGTGGCACCAGCACAAGTGCTGTGCTGGGGGAGGATAGGATAGCTATCCACTGCTGAACTACTAGCGACGTCAAAAGGCACGGCCGCACGGGCCCACGGACCGACCATGTTGAATATCGGCGTTCTGTGCTGGGCCACTAGAAGTGGCTGTCCCTACTTGTCATTCACACGGGCTTCCCCCAAAACTAAAACCGAAACTACTCGTGGTTCGTCCGATTCCCTGGTGGCGGGCCCCTCTCACGCGCACTTTGGGCCCCACAAGTCGCCCGCCCTAGCGCTTTTCTCCTTGCTCCGTTCTGCCCGGCGAACGCGAGGGTGCCAGCTCGGCCGCCGGGCCGCCTATTTTAGGCAGCTGGAGTGCCGGCTCCTGTGATCCTGTCCTGTGCAATCAAATCCAACAGTGTCCCCTCTCCTCCTCTTGTCGTCCACCACCCAGTCCCCAGCTGCCTCGCTGATGGCCACCGAGACCATCCAGGTTCCGGCGCCGGCCATGCCGGCAGTAGCTGGGCGCGCCGCCACCAGAGGCGGCAGCAGGGCGGGCCTGCCGCCGCCGCCGCGGAGGGGCCAGATCAAGGAGAAGATCCTCAAGGACGTCGTCGCTGCTGTCTCCGCCATGGCCGCGGGCCTCGTCAAGAATAGCCGCGGCGACGGCGAGGAGGGTCTCCCGGCCTCCGTCGACGCCGACGACAACAAGTGAAACGGCCGGTCCCCAGAAGTATAAGAAGAGCCGCGCCGCGCGTTCTCACTTCCGCCCGCGGCCTGCCCGATGCCCTCGCTCCTCTGCTGCTATCATGTGCTCATTTTAGTGCACGCGGTAGAGGGCTGGCAGAGGGCCAAATATTTACAAAGAAGCTCTCGTGAATCTCTCCTCCGTGTTTGAAGTATTTGTGGGGTGTCTGTTGGTCAGATGGATCGGTTGCCATATTAGAGCACGCGCTGGTCCATCCATCCGTCCACGGTCAGTCTTGCTGCTTTCTGGTCTCGTTTTGTTTGGGTTTCAGTGGCTGCTGTCAGGAGGTTACTGCTGTTTTTTAAGGAAGAGCCTCCGGGACTGCGGTTGGTGATGCTGGTTAGTCTTAAGTTTCTGTTGTTTGATCAGTGTGTTGTGTAAGCTTGTGCCGTTTTGTCGAGCGCTTGGTTGTGTAAGGTTCAGGAGGACTGGAGGAGGGGATCAGCAAGTATTATGGTCTGGTCCCTTCCTCTCTGTGTCACCGACCCCTTCGCTGTAACTCTGCTTTGCTGTCATGTCAAATAAAGCTTCTTGTTTGAAAACTGTCTGTGATTTGGAATTTCTGGCTCTGGCTTACCGCTTTTATATACTCATGCCCGGCAAGTTTCAAAGGTTACGTACATGCATACATACAGCTTGGGGTGTTTGGGAGTGAAATTTTTTCACAGTTTTAAAGAATACTGCAGTATTCTCAAATACTGCAGTATTATATACAGAATGGTGTTTGGCAAGCTAGCTAAAATCTCTGTTTTCAAAACTGAAGTATTGCAAATATTATAGTTGTTTTAAGTCATTCTAAACTTAGCTCTGGACCTCAGTTTTCAAAACTGCGGTATTGTAAACTACGGTATTGTCATGACTAAAGTATACTGTAGTATTTCAAAAACTGTGATTTTTAAAAAACTTTGTTCCCAAACAAGACCTTGATTGCGACCAAACTGAATGGCGGCAGCTTAACGAGATCCTCCGGCAACGTCGAGGCGTCGAGCCCGTGCTGGCCTGCTCACCCTGTACAAGTGCATAGGGCTTCTTTGCTGCGTCGCCGTCGCCGTCGCCGTGGTGTCCCTAGCTAGCTCCTAGCTTCCTCCGACCTCCGTCCTGGCGCGCAGGCGTCGCCCATGGCTACCAGCCGTCGGCCTGTCGCTGGCATGAGCCGCCCGCGTGCGTGCATCCTCCACGTGCGACACGGCTCTCGCCGGCCTGTGTGAAAAGGAGGAAAGCTTTCCTCGGGAGCTATAAGCGATCAATGGATCAGCCAGCCACGAGATGATTCCGTTCCACGAGCTCCGTTGACCTGCTACTGGAGTCTCCGCCGGGATCATCACCCGGAAAAGGCAGCGGAGTGACCAACCAAGCGCCCTGGTGAAAAGGTTTCTTTCGGTAGAGAACGCAGGGCCCGACGAGCGTACGAGACCAGGACCAGGCATGCGGAACCAAACCAGCTATGCAGCTGCCGTGCAGGCGCAGGCAGGCACCGGAACACCTCACCTGGCCGCTTCGCAATGACGCCAAGTTGAGAACAGCACGCCGTTGGCCATTCCACTCCACCACTGACGATCCTCTGATTTCCCGTCCCGCAAGTTGCAGTTCAAGTCACCGCGCGAGTCACCACGCGCTTGCCTGCAGGGTGCGGCGGGGGCTGCTTGCTGGCCGATGTGGCACGTGAGAAAACGGCGGTTCCATCCACTTCCAGCAACTAGCCACCGCCCACCGGGAGACCCGCCAGATTCCAGCTACGACCATCTGTACTGCACCTGGAGCAGGTCGTATCCGAGCGAGGAACCTACCACGTCTCGCCGCCAAGTGACGCGACGGTAAACAGAAGCAAAACGGGAGGGAGTCCAGCCTACGATCCTCAACGACGTCCCACTGCTCGTCTTTCGTTCTACCGCCCTGCCATGTTTTCGACCCTAGTTTTTGTGTGAGAGCGAAGGAAGGAGACGAGGAGGCCGACGCGCGGGCTCAGAATCACAGTGAGACAAAGAAGAGCTCTCGCTCATGGCTTGTAACTTGTAATTGGACGGTTGTCAGACTGGCCCTGTACATCTACCGTGGAGTTCTCCTAAATGTTTTTTTTTAAAAAAATTGTAAGGTTCAGATCTAGATTAGAGCTGCTTGCAGATGAATATATAGTGCAGATCTGTTTTTTTCAGTCTTCAACTTGCAAATAGTTGCGTCTGGCGACTAAGAGTAACTTCAATAGTTCTTTAAACAATTCTCTAAATCTTAATTCTAAGAAGTGAATCGGAAAATCGTTTCTCCAATAGTTATTTAAATAGTGAAAGTCGCCTAGAGGGGGTAAATAGGGCGAATCTGAAATTTACAAACTTAAGCACAACTTCAAGCCGGGTTAGCGTTAGAAATAGAAACGAGTCCGAGAGAGAGAGGGCGCAAAACAAATCGTGAGCGAATAAAGAGCGAGACACGATGATTTGTTTTATCGAGGTTCGGTTCTTGCAAACCTACTACTCGTTGAGGTGGTCACGAAGACCGGGTCTCTTTCAACCCTTTCCCTCTCTCAAGCGGTCACTCAGACCGAGTGAGCTTCTTCTTCTCAATCAAAACGGGACACAAAGTCCCCGCAAGGACCACCACACAATTGGTGTCTCTTGCCTTGATTACAATTGAGTTCGATCACAAGAATGGAGAAAGAAAGAAGCAATCCAAGCGCAAGAGCTCAAATGAACACAACAAATCACTCTCTCTAATCACTAAAGCTTTGTGTAGAGTTGGGAGAGGATTTGATCTCTTTGGTGTGTCTTGTATTGAATGCTATAGCTCTTGTAAGGTGTAGAAGTGTAGAAACTTGGATGCCATTGAATGTGGGGTGGTTGGGGTATTTATAGCCCCAACCACCAAAAATGATCGTTGGAAGACTGCTGTCGCATGGCGCACCGGACAGTCCGGTGCGCCAGCCACGTCAGCGAGCCGTTGGGGTTCGACCGTTGGAGCTCTGACTTGTGGGGCCTCTGGGCTGTCCGGTGGTGCACCGGACAGGTCCTGTAGACTGTCCGGTGCGCCAACTGTGCGTGCTCTGACTCTGGCGCGCACTGTAGCGCATTGAATGCGATTGCAGACGACCGTTGCGCGCGAAGTAGCCGTTGCTCCGCTGTCACACCGGACAGTCCGGTTCGCCAGCCACGTCAGCGAGCCGTTGGGGTTCGACCGTTGGAGTTCTGACTTGTGGGGCCTCTAGGCTGTCCGGTGGTGCACCGGACAGGTCCTGTAGACTGCCCGGTGCGCCAACTGTGCGTGCTCTGACTCTGGCGCGCACTGTAGCGCATTGAATGCGGTTGCAGACGACCGTTGCGCGCGAAGTAGCCGTTGCTCCGCTGTCACACCGGACAGTCCGGTGTGCACCGGACAGTCCGGTGAATTATAGCGGAGCGCCCTCTGAAAATCCCGAAGGTAGCGAGTTCAGCGTCGAGTGCCCTGGTGCACCGGACACTGTCCGGTGGCACACCGGACAGTCGATGCGCCAGACCAGGGTGCCTTTGGATTGTCTTTTGCTCTCTTTATTTGAACCTTTTCTTAGTCTTTTTATTGGCTTATTGTGAGCCTTTGGCACCTGTAGAACTTATAGACTAGAGCAAACTAGTTAGTCCAATTATTTGTGTTGGGCAATTCAACCACCAAAATCAATTAGGGAAAAGGTGTAAGCCTAATTCCCTTTCAATCTCCCCCCTTTTTGGTGATTGATGCCAACACAAACCAAAGCAAATGTAGAAGTGCATAATTGAACTAGTTTGCAGAATGTTAGTGCAAAGGTTACTTAGAATTGGGCCAATATAAATTCTTATAGGATATGCATGAATTGTTTCTTTTTAACATTTTGGACCTCGTTTACACCGCATGTTTTGTTTTTGCAATTTTTTGTAAATTCTTTTCAAAGTCCTTTTGCAAATGGTCAAAGGTAAATGAATAAGATTTTTGAGAAGCATTTTCAAGATTTAAAATTTTCTCCCCCTATTTCAAATGTTTTTCCTTTGACTAAACAAAACTCCCGCTTAATAAAATCCTCCTCTTAGTGTTCAAGAGGGTTTTAAGATATTAGTTTTTGAAGAGGGTGTACCAATTTGAAATTATATAAATAATAAGATACCAAGTTGAAAATACTACTTTCTCCCCATTTTGAAAACAATAAGATATTACTTGAAAAATTTCATCATTTGAACATATTTTTGAAATCGGTGGTGGTGCGGTCCTTTTGCTTTGGGCTGATACCTTCTCCCCCTTTGGCATGAATCGCCAAAAACGGATACAAGAGTGAAATATAAGCCCTCCTAAACTACTTTCTCCCCCTTTGGTAAATAACATATGAGTGAAGATTATACCAAAGACGAAGAGTTGCTCGGAGCGACGCCGAAGGATGAGTGATTCGATGGAGTGGAGTGGAAGCCTTTGTCTTCGCCGAAGACTCGAATTCCCTTTCAATCTATGACTTGATTTGAAATATACTTGAAAACACATTAGTCATAGCATAGAAAATAGACATGATCAAAGGTATATTTATGAGCTAAGTGTGCAAAACATCAAAATAAATTCCTAGAATCAAGAATATTTAGCTCATGCCTAAGTTTGTTAAAAGTTTGTTCATCTAGTGGCTTGGTAAAGATATCGGCTAATCGTTCTTTAGTATTAATATATGCAATCTCGATATCTCCCTTGTGTTGGTGATCCCTAAGAAAATGATACCGAATGGCTATGTGTTTAGTGCGGCTATGCTCAACGGGATTATCTGCCATGCGGATTGCACTCTCATTATCACATAGAAGAGGAACTTTGGTTAATTTGTAACCATAGTCCCTAAGGGTTTGCCTCATCCAAAGTAATTGCGCGCAACAATGGTCTGCGGCAATATACTCGGCTTCGGCGGTAGAAAGAGCTACGGAATTTTGCTTCTTTGAAGCCCAATACACCAAGGATCTTCCCAAGAACTGGCAAGTCCCCGATGTGCTCTTTCTATTGATTTTACACCTCACCCAATTGGCATCCGAATAACCAATTAAATCAAATGTGGATCCCTGAGGGTACCAAAGCCCAAACTTAGGAGTATGAACTAAATATCTCAAGATTCGTTTTACGGTCGTAAAGTGAGCTTCCTTAGGGTTGGCTTGGAATCTTGCACACATGCATACGGAAAGCATAATGTCCGGTCGAGATGCACATAAATAGAGTAATGAACCTATCATCGACCGACATACCTTTTGGTCGACGGATTTACCTCCCGTGTCGAGGTCGAGATGCCCATTGGTTCCCATGGGTGTCTTGATGGGTTTGGCATCCTTCATTCCAAACTTGGTTAGAATATCTTGAATATACTTCGTTTGGCTAATGAAGGTGCCCTCTTGGAGTTGCTTCACTTGAAATCCTAAGAAGTACTTCAACTCCCCCATCATCGACATCTCGAATTTTGTGTCATGATCCTACTAAATTCTTCATATGTAGATTCGTTAGTAGACCCAAATATAATATCATCAACATAAATTTGGCATACAAACAAATCATTGTCAAGAGTTTTAGTGAATAGAGTAGGATC
Organism: Zea mays; assembly: GCF_902167145.1. Taxonomy (NCBI): domain Eukaryota; kingdom Viridiplantae; phylum Streptophyta; class Magnoliopsida; order Poales; family Poaceae; genus Zea; species Zea mays. The sequence continues at coordinate 163,397,362 of NC_050101.1, read as the reverse complement.
GACCTTTCCGACTTTGAAGCCATTAGTGATAAGAAAATCTCTTAGGCATTCATACCATGCTCTTAGGGCTTGCTTGAGCCCATAAAGCGCCTTAGAGAGTTTATAAACGTGATTAGGATACTCACTATCTTCAAAGCCGGGAGGTTGCTCAACATATACCTCTTCCTTGATTGGTCCATTGAGGAAGGCACTTTTCACGTCCATTTGATAAAGCTTAAAGCCATGGTAAGTAGCATAGGCAAGTAATATGCGAATTGACTCAAGCCTAGCTACGGGTGCATAGGTTTCACCAAAATCCAAACCTTCGACTTGTGAATATCCCTTGGCCACAAGTCGGGCTTTGTTCCTTGTCACCACACCATGCTCATCTTGCTTGTTGCAGAAGACCCACTTGGTTCCTACAACATTTTGATTAGGACGTGGAACTAAATGTCATACCTCATTCCTAGTGAAGTTGTTGAGCTCCTCTTGCATCGCCACTGTCGGTGTTTTGGGTCCGACCGCACACCCGGGGTTGCCCCTCAAGGTGTTTCTAGGAGTAGGACGGTGTCGACGACTGTAGCAAAATGGTTCGTGCCGATCACACGAGGGACAGTGGACAAGATTTACAGGTTCGGGCCGCTTAGAGATGCGTAACACCCTACGTCCTGGTGAATTTGCTTGATGAGCGTGGTTACAAGAGGGCTCTCTGGATTGAAGATACAGAAAGTTGATGTGGGTGGCTAAGTAAGATAGGGTCGATCGATCTGAAGGGGTGCCCCCTAGGCCTTATATACTCGACCGTGGGGCAGTACACATGGATATGATAACAACAAGTAGCTAAAAGGTAGTGAACCTCTTGAGTTTATCCCTACGTAACCCTCGCCGACTTATCCTCGCATGGCTCCGTTGCATGGGGGCTTCAGCGCGGGAAAGTCGGATCTCTGTTGCGATTTACTCGCTCGACGTTGTGGGTCGTCCGGGTTTGCACCAATCCGGTCTCACGTCGCTCTGCTTTGTTGGTTGTTTCTCCCCAGGCCCACGAAAGAATGACCCTACGATTTATGGGGCCCTTGGGCCTTTCGTGAGGTCTTTTACTCCTTTAGTGGACCCGGGGGATATCTATCCCCCACAAGCCCCCGATCTTTGGGTTAATTTAGAGGTAATCAGCCCAAAGATCCCAGGTCCAACTTGCGGGTGTTTTGAAGAAAAATGACTTCCTGCTGTCTTCTCTTGCTCCGATCACTCATTTGACCGAAGCTTAGTTTCATGCTTGTGCCTTAGAGGTCGGTATTTCAATTTGTAGGATTCTGAACTTCATTGGGTGCACCGGAGGTGCACCCAATGGGTGTAGCCCCCGAGCTTTGAGTAGATTTTAGAAAATAATCTACTCGAAGGTCTTCCCCAGAAATTATCTCCATTTGTGCTCCTGCATCTTGGTTGAGGGTTGGTCTTTTAATCTTGTCCTATGCCTTAGAAGTCGGCACTATCTCGGTTTGGAATGATAATCCATGGGGTGCACCGGAGGTGCACCCAATGGGTGTAGCCCCCGACCTTCAAATGGATTTTTTAAGGATAATCCATTCGAAGGTCTTTCTTTCGTGCCTCTTTGCTGAAAATTATCCCTTTCGTTTGTAGAAATTGGCATGAAGCTATTTGCATTATGCTTTGGAGGTCAGCATTATGTCATTAATATTTTGCTGCAGAGGTCAGCATATATTTTGTCTTTAGCAGCCGAGTTTGCAATCCATCCATATCTTGATAGGTAGTGCAATTTATTTGCTTCTGCGACTGATTGGATGTTTGATGGACGTTCTCTGTCTAGTCTTCACGTCGCTTCTGTCGGCCATATGTTGTACTTCGCTGGCTATATTTGGCTTTCCTCTGATCCTTACTGATATCTCATTTTTGTCTTGAGGCATTCACTGCGTGCCCTGCACAGATGTGACCGTTTTGAAAAATATACTGATAATTCCTGGGCGTCCCCCCCAATGGGTGTGGGCAAGGGACGGCTTGGTACGCTGAGTGTTTTAGCCGGCTGCTTCTGAGTAGTAATGTGATGGGACGGCGAGTGTAATCATATCCTCTGCGCTGTTGACTGGAGTCCCAATGGGTGTAGTGTTGCATGAAACGGCGTCAGCCGCCTGACGTGTCTTCAGACGGGTGGAAGTGCTTATTGAATGCTTTGCGACTGTTCAGTGACCGCAGTTGGAGGTGAGCGGTTGCCTTTCCCTTCTATAAATAACGTCGTTGCCCCTCTGGTTTTTTCACATCTCTTCGCTGTTCTTTACTGCATCCTTCTCTTCTCTGTTCTTTACTGCATCCTTCTCTTCTCTCCCGTCTGCTTCCGCCATGGGCAAGAGTAACAAACGCAAGCGCGAGCCGACTCCTCCGTCGGAGGACTTCGGCGACTCGGAATACTCGGAGGAGGAGTTCTCCTCCGAGTCCGAGGGGTCTCCGGCTCCCGTCTCTCCCCCGGCGTCGTCTGATGATTCAGACGACTCCCAGGGGATTGCCGCGGAAGTCTGGACGTACATCCGGGCCGTCGAGCGCTCCGGGCTCGAGGGCTCGAATGAGTTGGAGTACTCCTCGGATGAGGAGGACTCGGACGGCGGCGAGGACGAGGATGACGACGACGACGACGGCGACGACGGCGACGGTGGCGACGGCGACGGTGACGGTAGAGGCAGCGGCGGGGGCAGCGGCGGCGGCGACGGGAGCAAGGGCAGCACCAGAGGCGGCAGCAGCAAGGGCAGCACCAGGGTCGGCGGCGGTGGAAGCAGCAGCAAGGCCAGTGGCTAAACGCCACTGGTCTTTGGATATTAGTATAGTGTAGTTAGAATAATGTAGTAGTAATGTAGAGTAGTATAGCGTAGTATAGTAGTAGTAGTAATGTAATATAGTAATAGTAGGGAAGCATCAACTCGCAAGGAGTTGATTTGTAAGCTTATTGTCTTCCCTTAATGAAAGAATGACGTTGGCTTCTTCTTGATGACTCGCTTTGCTTGATTATAAAACTGATTCTTTTGAAACAGTGGATGAATAACTTGGGCATCACACTGACGCTTCCAGAAGTAGGTGCCGAGTAATCTTGTAGTCGGTGTCGGCATTTTAGAGGCAACACCGAGTGACTGGAGGTCGGCATCGGCTTTTTAGAGGTAATGCCGAGCGACTGAATATGAAATCAGCGTTTTAAAACACCGCCGAGTGATTGAAAAGCGATGTCGGCATTTTAGAAGTAATGCCGAGCAACTGACCACGAGATCAGCGTTTTAGAGGCAACGCCGAGTGATTGAAGGTCGACGTCGGCATTTTAGAAGTAATGCCGAGCGATCGAACACGAGATCAGCGTTTTAGAGGCAACGCCGAGTGATTGAAGGTAGACGTCGGCATTTTAGAAGTAATGCCGAGCGATTGAACACGAGATCAGCGTTTTAGAGGCAACGCCGAGTGACTGGAGGGTGATGTCGGCATTTTAAAGGTAATGCCGAGCGACCGAATACGAAAACAGCGTTTTAGAGGCAACACTGAGTGACTGGAGGTCGGCATCGGCTTTTTAGAGGTAATGCCGAGCAACTGAATATGAAATCAGCGTTTTAGAGTCAACGCCGAGTGACTGGATGGTGACGTCGGCATTTTAGAGGTAATGCCGAGCGACTGAATATGAAATCAGCGTTTTAGAGTCAACGCCGAGTGATAGCAGGCCACATGAGCTATTTTGAGGATGATAACCGAGTAATGAGGTGGCGCATCGGCTTTTTGGAAATAACTGCCGGATGACCACGTGGCATGCTGGGGTTTTGGAAATAACCGCCGGGTGATGACTGGGCACTTTTTGAAACGGTATCTGGCTCGAGAATATCCCATAAGAGCTGCGCTTTTAGCCGCCTTTGCTTTCCGTGCCCTAGTTCTTGCATTCCCGCTTCCGAATCCTCTCTGCCATTCGCCTCCTACTCTGTTCGCTGGTGAAATCGAGATGGCGCCCAAGAGGAAAACTACGAGCTCGTCTGCTGCGGTGATCCCTCCAATCGACCCCAACAGCCAGTTGCCTTTCGCAGGTAACCATATGTCCATCATTTCCGAAGCTGAACTTCTCCACCTCGTATCCATCGGGGTTCTTCCTCCGCGGGAACTCTGTTCTTGGCGGATTTGCCACGGGACTACTGTCCCGACAGAGGATACCCACGAGTTTGTAGTTTACGCTCCTTTTCTTCTCCGCGGCCTCGGCCTTCCCATCTCTCCCTTTTTCCGCGGCCTCCTTGATTTCTACCACATTAACTTGACCCATTTGAACCCTAATTCCATTCTGCAAATCTCCATTTTCGTTCACTTATGCGAAGCCTTTCTTGGCGTGCTGCCGCATTTCGGTTTATGGAAGTATTTGTATCATTGTCGCCCTGGGATGGCCGGGGGACAACATCGGTTGGTCGGAGGTGCCAGTTTGGAGATGCGCCGCGGGCGGAAAACTGAGTATCTTGAGATTCCCCTCAAGGACAGTATTAAGGGGTGGCGTCTAGAGTGGTTCATAGTTGATAATTATGGAAATTCTCTCCCCTCCCGGTCGGGAAGACTGAAAGGGAAATGTGCCTTTGGGCCATTTCTAAGTATTTTGGTGATTAAGTGCCAACACAAGTGCTTAAATATAAATCTATGCCCATGGATGAACAAGGTGCAAATCACAAGTAAAGGTATGTTTCTAAGTCTTAGTACATTGGTTTTGTGTACTAATATATTTGTCTAAGTGTTAGAAACAGAGAGAAGAAGAAAAGGAGAATGTTGGCTGTGTACAGCCAACAGGATGTTTCGGTCTGGGGCACCGGACTGTCCGGTGATGCACCGGACAGTGTCCGGTGCGCCAGGCTGCCTTGATCCGAAGACGCCGCTCTCGGGAATTTGCCGACGGCGTACGGCTAAAATTCACCGGACTGTCCGGTGTGCACCGGACTGTCCGGTGAGCCAACGGTCGGCCGAGCCAACGGTCGGCCGAAGAATCTGCGCACGACACGTGGCCTGGCCAACGGTCGGGAGGGAGCACCGGACTGTCCGGTGTGCACCGGACTGTCCGGTGCGCCAGATCTGCAACGGTCGGCAACGGTCGACTGGACTGTTTAAGGAAAGAAATCGGGCACCGGACAGTGTCCGGTGTGCACCGGACTGTCCGGTGCACCCGACGACAGAAGGCAAGGATGGCCTTCCAGATTTGTTCTCAATGGCTCCTAGCTGCCTTGGGGCTATAAAAGGGACCCCTAGGCGCATGGAGGAGAATACCAAGCAACCTTAGAGCAATCTTGATCATCCATACTCAGTCCTTGCGCATTCGTTTGTCATTCTAAGTGATTCGAGTTCCGTTCTAGTGAGAATTTTGAGATAGTCTTTTGAGCTCGATTCTTGGCCGTGTGTGTGCGCATTTTGCTGTGGATTCGTGTGTGTTGCTTCCCTCCCTTACTCCGTGCTTCTTTGTGAAACTCAATTGTAAGGGCGAGAGACTCCAAGTTGTGGAGATTCCTCGCAAACGGGAAAAGAGCAAAGAAAAGAAGAACACCGTGGTATTCAAGTTGATCATTGGATCACTTGAGAGGAGTTGAGTGCAACTCTCGTCCGTTGGGATGCCACAACGTGGAGTAGGCAAGTTTTGTACTTGGCCGAACCACGGGATAACCACCGTGTCATCTCTGTGATTGCTTTCTTGTGGTTATTGTGTTTTGACTCCTCTCTAGCCACTTGGCAATAATTGTGCTAACACTTAACAAGTTTTTTTTGTGGCTATAAGTTTAAGTTTTACAGGATCACCTATTCACCCCCCCCTCTAGGTGCTCTCAATTGGTATCGGAGCCATTCTCTTCAAGAAAGGGACTAGCCGCCCGAAGAGATGGATCCTAAGGGGAAGGGAATCGTGATCAACGATAAGGAGAAGGAGTCCTTCGTCAATGAGCTCAAAGATGACAAGCCTACCGACTCCGGCTCGGGTCATAGACGAAAGGAAGGGAAGAAGAAGAAGACGAGGCGCATCAAGGAGATCGTCTACTACGACGACAGTGATGAGTCTACTTCTTCCCAAAAGGACGACGACCACAACGACCACGAGCAAAGGAAACCGGTTAATTCTAACTTTTCCTTTGACTACTCTCGTATTCCGCAAAGTTCAAATTCACATTTGCTTTCCATTCCACTCGGCAAGCCCCCACACTTTGATGGGGAGGACTACGGATTTTGGAGCCACAAAATGCGTAGTCACCTATTCTCTCTCCATCCTAGTATATGGGAGATTGTAGATAGTGGAATGCACTTTAATAGTTCGGATAGTCCTATATTCATTAATGAGCAAATCCATAAGAATGCACAAGCTACTACTGTTCTTCTAGCTTCATTGTGCAGGGATGAATATAACAAAGTAAGTGGCTTGGATAACGCCAAGCAAATCTGGGATACCCTCAAGATCTCTCATGAGGGAAATGACGCTACCTTGCTCACCAAAATGGAGTTGGTGGAGGGCGAACTTGGGAGATTCGCTATGATAAGGGGGGAGGAGCCAACCCAAACGTACAACCGGCTCAAGACCCTTGTCAACAAGATAAGGAGCTATGGAAGCACGCGATGGACGGACCACGACGTCGTCCGCCTAATGCTAAGGTCCTTTACCGTTCTTGATCCTCATTTGGTGAATAATATTCGTGAGAATCCCAGGTACACCAAAATGTTGCCCGAAGAAGTCCTAGGAAAATTCGTCAGCGGGCGAATGATGATTAAGGAAGCAAGGTACGTGGACGACGCCTTGAATGGACCGATCAACGAGCCGCAACCTCTTGCTCTCAAAGCAACAAGGAGCAAGGAGGCGCTACCTAGCAAGGTGGCACAAATTGAGGCGGCCGGACTTAATGATGAAGAGATGGCTCTCATCATCAAACGCTTCAAGTCGGTGCTAAAGGGTCAAAAGGGGCAGCCAAGCAAGACCAAGACAAAGGGGAAGCGCTCATGCTTCAAATGCGGTAAGCTTGGTCATTTTATTGCTAACTGTCCCGAAAATGATAGTGATCAGGACCAAGGGAACAAAAGAGAGAAGAAGAAGCATTACAAGAAGGCCAAGGGCGAGGCACACATCGGAAAGGAGTGGGACTCGGACTGCTCCTCCTCCGACTCCGACAATGAAGGACTCGCCGCCACCGCCTTCAACAAGTCATCCCTCTTCCCCAACGAGCGTCACACATGCCTTATGGCAAGGGAGAAGAAGGTATGTACTCGCAACTCTACCTATGCTTCTTCAAGTGAGGACGAATCTAGTGATGAGGATGAAGTAGATTATTCATGTTTGTTCAAGAGCTTAGATAGATCTAAGATAGACAAAATTAATGAATTAATTGATGCCTTGAATGAAAAGAATATACTTCTAGAAAAGCAAGAGAATTTGTTGTATGAAGAACATGATAAGTTTGTAGAGGCTCAAAAATCCCTTGCATTAGAAATTAAGAGGAATGAAATGCTTGCTTGTGAAGTATCAACATGTCATGATTCTATTTCTAACTTAAAGAGCATTAATGATGACTTAAATGCTAAACTAGTAGAAGCAAATAAATCCAACTCTTGTGTTGAACATGTTGAAATTTGCACTAGGTGTAAGGATGTTGATATTAATGCCTGTAGTGAACACTTAGTCTCCATTTCAAAATTGAATGATGAATTGGCTAGTCTTAATGCCCAACTTAAGACTAGCAAGAGTGAATTTGAAAAACTAAAATTTGCAAGGGATGCCTACACTATTGGTAGACACCCCTCAATTAAGGATGGGGTTGGCTTCAAGAGGGAAGCCAAGAACTTAACAAGCCATAAGACTCCCATCTCCACCAAGGAGAAAGGGAAGGCTCCTATGGCTAATAGTGTTAAGAAGAATCATGCTTTCATATACTATGATAGGAGATATTCTAGAAATGCTTTTAGAGGTCATGATGGTTTTGATTCACATGCTTATGACTCTTATGCTATGACTGCTTCTAGTTCTCATGTTATGCATGGTAGAAATGTGCCTAGGAGAAATGTTGTTCATAATGCTCCTAGGAAAGTAGTGAATGAACCTTCTACAATTTATTGTGCTTTAAATGCTTCCTTTGCTATTTGTAGAAAGGATAAGAAAATTGTTGCTAGGAAGTTAGGGGCAAAATGCAAGGGAGACAAAACTTGCATTTGGGTCCCTAAGGATATTTGCACTAACCTTGTAGGACCCAACATGAGTTGGGTACCTAAGACCCAAGCCTAAATTTGCCTTGCAGGTTTATGCATCCGGGGGTTCAAGCTGGATTATCGACAGCGGATGCACAAACCATATGACGGGGGAGAAGAAGATGTTCACCTCCTACGTCAAAAATAAGGATTCCCAAGATTCAATTGTATTCGGTGATGGGAATCAAGGCAAGGTAAAAGGGTTAGGTAAAATTGCAATTTCAAATGAGCACTCAATTTCTAATGTGTTTCTAGTAAAGTCTCTTGGTTATAATTTGCTATCTGTTAGTCAATTGTGCAACATGGGGTATAACTGTCTATTTACAAATATAGATGTGTCTGTCTTTAGAAGAAGTGATGGTTCACTAGCTTTTAAGGGAGTATTAGACGACAAACTTTATTTAGTTGATTTTGCAAAAGAAGAGGCCGGTCTTGATGCATGCTTAATAGCTAAGACTAGCATGGGTTGGCTGTGGCATCGCCGCTTAGCACATGTGGGGATGAAGAACCTTCACAAGCTTCTAAAGGGAGAACACGTGATAGGTTTGACTAACGTTCAATTCGAAAAAGATAGACCTTGTGCAGCTTGTCAAGCAGGTAAACAAGTGGGAGGAGCACATCACATCAAGAATGTGATGACCACTTCAAGACCCCTGGAGCTGCTGCATATGGACCTCTTCGGACCCGTCGCCTATCTGAGCATAGGAGGGAGTAAGTATGGTCTAGTTATTGTTGATGACTTTTCCCGCTTCACTTGGGTGTTCTTTTTGCAGGATAAGTCTGAAACCCAAGGGACCCTCAAGCGCTTCCTCAGGAGAGCTCAAAATGAGTTTGAGCTCAAGGTGAAGAAGATAAGGAGCGACAACGGGTCCGAGTTCAAGAACCTTCAAGTGGAGGAGTTCCTTGAAGAGGAAGGGATCAAGCACGAGTTCTCCGCTCCCTACACACCACAGCAAAATGGTGTGGTAGAGAGGAAGAACAGGACGCTCAACGATATGGCGAGGACGATGCTAGGAGAGTACAAGACCCCCGAGTGCTTTTGGACGGAAGCCGTGAACACGGCTTGCCACGCCATCAACAGGGTCTACCTTCATCGCCTCCTCAAGAAGACGTCGTATGAGCTACTAACCGGTAACAAACCCAATGTATCCTACTTTCGTGTATTTGGGAGCAAGTGCTACATTCTAGTGAAGAAGGGTAGAAATTCTAAATTTGCTCCCAAAGCTGTAGAAGGGTTTTTGTTAGGTTATGACTCAAATACAAAGGCGTATAGAGTCTTCAACAAATCATCGGGTTTGGTTGAAGTCTCTAGCGACGTTGTATTTGATGAGACTAATGGCTCTCCAAGAGAGCAAGTTGTTGATTGTGATGATGTAGATGAAGAAGATGTTCCGACGGCCGCTATACGAACCATGGCGATTGGAGAAGTTCGGCCAAAGGAACAAGATGAACGAGATCAACCTTCTTCCTCAACTATGGTGCATCCCTCAACTCAAGACATTGAACAGGTTCATCAACAGGAGGCATGTGATCAAGGGGGAGCACAAGATGATCATGTGATGGAGGAAGAAGCGCAACCGGCACCTCCAACCCAAGTTCGAGCGGTGATTCAAAGGGATCATCCCATCGACCAAATTCTGGGTGACATTAGCAAGGGAGTAACTACTCGGTCTCGATTAGTTAATTTTTGTGAACATTACTCCTTTGTCTCTTCTATTGAGCCTTTCAGGGTAGAAGAGGCCCTGCTAGATCCGGACTGGGTGTTGGCCATGCAAGAGGAGCTCAATAACTTCAAGAGGAATGAAGTTTGGACACTGGTGCCTCGTCCTAAGCAAAATGTTGTGGGAACCAAGTGGGTGTTCCGTAACAAACAAGACGAGCACGGAGTGGTGACAAGGAACAAGGCTCGACTTGTGGCAAAAGGTTATGCCCAAGTCGCAGGTTTGGACTTTGAGGAGACCTTCGCTCCTGTGGCTAGGCTAGAGTCTATTCGTATCTTGCTAGCATATGCCGCTCACCATTCTTTCAGGTTATTCCAAATGGATGTGAAGAGCGCTTTCCTCAACGGGCCAATCAAGGAGGAAGTGTACGTGGAGCAACCCCCTGGCTTCGAGGATGAACGGTACCCCGACCATGTGTGTAAGCTCTCTAAGGCGCTCTATGGACTTAAGCAAGCCCCAAGAGCATGGTATGAATGCCTTAGAGACTTTCTAATTGTTAATGCTTTTAAGGTTGGGAAAGCCGATCCAACTCTTTTTACAAAGACATGTGATGGTGATTTGTTTGTGTGCCAAATTTATGTCGATGACATAATATTTGGTTCCACTAACCAAAAGTCTTGTGAAGAGTTTAGCAGGGTGATGACGCAGAAATTCGAGATGTCGATGATGGGCGAGTTGAACTACTTCCTTGGGTTCCAAGTGAAGCAACTCAAGGACGACACCTTCATCTCCCAAACGAAGTACACGCAAGATCTGCTAAAGCGGTTTGGGATGAAGGACGCCAAGCCCGCAAAGACTCCGATGGGAACCGACGGGCACACCGACCTCAACAAAGGAGGTAAGTCCGTTGATCAAAAAGCATACCGGTCCATGATAGGTTCTTTGCTTTATTTATGTGCTAGTAGACCGGATATTATGCTTAGCGTATGCATGTGTGCTAGATTTCAATCCGATCCTAAGGAATGTCACTTAGTGGCGGTGAAGCGAATCCTTAGATATTTAGTTGCTACGCCTTGCTTCGGGCTATGGTATCCAAAGGGGTCTACCTTTGACTTAGTTGGATACTCAGATTCCGACTATGCTGGATGCAAGGTCGATAGGAAGAGTACATCGGGGACGTGCCAATTCTTAGGAAGGTCCCTGGTGTCGTGGAACTCTAAGAAACAAACTTCCGTTGCCCTATCCACCGCTGAGGCCGAGTACATTGCCGCAGGACAGTGTTGCACGCAACTACTTTGGATGAGGCAAACCCTCCGGGACTTTGGCTACAATCTGAGCAAAGTCCCACTCCTATGTGATAATGAGAGTGCTATCCGCATGGCGGAAAATCCTGTTGAGCACAGCCGCACAAAGCACATAGACATCCGGCATCACTTTTTGAGAGACCACCAGCAAAAGGGAGATATCGAAGTGTTTCATGTTAGCACCGAGAACCAGCTAGCCAATATCTTTACCAAGCCTCTAGATGAGAAGACCTTTTGCAGGCTGCGTAGTGAGCTAAATGTCTTAGATTCGCGGAACTTGGATTGAATTGTAGCATACATGTGTTTATGCCTTTGATCATGTTCATTCTGCATTTTGTTGTTTATTTTGGTGCCCAAGTTGTACAAACACTCCCTGGACCTCACAAGTCCGTTGCAAAGTGATGCACATGTTTAGGGGGAGCTGTGTTACAACTTGACCCTTTGAGACTAACCATATGCTTGAGCTTGCTTGATTTAGTCTCAAAGAAGGATTGAAAGGAAAAAGGTGAACTTGGACCATGAAAGACTTCCACTGCACTCCGATGAGAGGGTAACTTATTCCAAGTTCATCTCACGTACTCTTATTGCCTTTGTATTCTTATTGAAGATTTTGGTGAGGCAATGGGGTTAAAGGGCCAAAGTTGATTCCGTTTTGGTGCTTGATGCCAAAGGGGGAGAAAATAAAGGCCAAAGCAATAAATGGATCAGCTACCACTTGAGAAATTTTGAAAATAGTGAAATAGAGCTTTTTGTTTTGTCAAAACTCTCTTTTTTTGTCTCATTTGTCAAAAGTTGATTTCTTGTGGGGAGAAGTAATGATTATGGGAAATAGGGGGAGTTTTTGAAATCTTTGATCAATCTCTTTTGGAATGACTCTCTTTATGCTTCAACATGTGTGTTTGACTTAGAGATAGAGATTTGAGTTTGATTTGCAAAAACAAACCAAGTGGTGGCAAAGGATGATCCATATATGCCAAAAATGAATCAAAATAGATTTGAGTTCTATTTGAAGTGATTTTGCACTTGTTCTTGTTGCTTTATGTTGTGTTGGCATAAATCACCAAAAAGGGGGAGATTGAAAGGGAAATGTGCCTTTGGGCCATTTCTAAGTATTTTGGTGATTAAGTGCCAACACAAGTGCTTAAATATAAATCTATGCCCATGGATGAACAAGGTGCAAATCACAAGTAAAGGTATGTTTCTAAGTCTTAGTACATTGGTTTTGTGTACTAATATATTTGTCTAAGTGTTAGAAACAGAGAGAAGAAGAAAAGGAGAATGTTGGCTGTGTACAGCCAACAGGATGTTTCGGTCTGGGGCACCGGACTGTCCGGTGATGCACCGGACAGTGTCCGGTGCGCCAGGCTGCCTTGATCCGAAGACGCCGCTCTCGGGAATTTGCCGACGGCGTACGGCTAAAATTCACCGGACTGTCCGGTGTGCACCGGACTGTCCGGTGAGCCAACGGTCGGCCGAGCCAACGGTCGGCCGAAGAATCTGCGCGCGACACGTGGCCTGGCCAACGGTCGGGAGGGAGCACTGGACTGTCCGGTGTGCACCGGACTGTCCGGTGTGCACCGGACTGTCCGGTGTGCACCGGACTGTCCGGTGCGCCAGATCTGCAACGGTCGGCAACGGTCGACTGGACTGTTTAAGGAAAGAAATCGGGCACCGGACAGTGTCCGGTGTGCACCGGACTGTCCGGTGCACCCGACGACAGAAGGCAAGGATGGCCTTCCAGATTTGTTCTCAACGGCTCCTAGCTGCCTTGGGGCTATAAAAGGGACCCCTAGGCGCATGGAGGAGAATACCAAGCAACCTTAGAGCAATCTTGATCATCCACACTCAGTCCTTGCGCATTCGTTTGTCATTCTAAGTGATTCGAGTTCCGTTCTAGTGAGAATTTTGAGATAGTCTTTTGAGCTCGATTCTTGGCCGTGTGTGTGCGCATTTTGCTGTGGATTCGTGTGTGTTGCTTCCCTCCCTTACTCCGTGCTTCTTTGTGAAACTCAATTGTAAGGGCGAGAGACTCCAAGTTGTGGAGATTCCTCGCAAACGGGAAAAGAGCAAAGAAAAGAAGAACACCGTGGTATTCAAGTTGATCATTGGATCACTTGAGAGGAGTTGAGTGCAACTCTCGTCCGTTGGGACGCCACAACGTGGAGTAGGCAAGTTTTGTACTTGGCCGAACCACGGGATAACCACCGTGTCATCTCTGTGATTGCTTTCTTGTGGTTATTGTGTTTTGACTCCTCTCTAGCCACTTGGCAATAATTGTGCTAACACTTAACAAGTTTTTTTGTGGCTATAAGTTTAAGTTTTACAGGATCACCTATTCACCCCCCCCCCTCTAGGTGCTCTCAAAGACAGCCAGACGTTCGCACTCCGAGCTGGACCGAGTCTCCCACAGATCAGGAAGTGGCTGAGGCAGGTGTGTTGCTAACTGAAGTTGGACTGCTGAAAGAGAGAGGTCTAACTGCTGAAGCTGTGGTCGCTGACTTTGTTTTCAAGAACATTCAGCCACTGAAAGACAGGGCCTATCCAGCATATCTGTATCGAGGGCTAGCCGACTCAACTCGGGTTACCAATAGGAGAATTCCTTCTGTAGACTTGGAAAGCCGACTTGAAATGATCCTCAGGGGTAAGGTGTCAAATGTTGGTGCTCCAGTGGCATACTCGGCCTGGAACCTGCCTCCTCCCAAAGCCTTCACCCTTTTTGTGTCAAATGTTGGTGCTCCAGTGGCATACTCGGCCTGGAACCTGCCTCCTCTCACCCTTTTTGTGTCAAATCCGCCTGTGACTGATGGCAATTTGGGCCTTAGAGTGCGACCGTCTGCTGAAGAAGTCAGTACTTTGGTTGCTTCGCTTGGGGAGATTCCTGATGACGAACGACAGGTCCATTTTGAGGTGCCCCTGAACCCTAGTGATGCGGATATAAATGCCATGCTTGATCTGCTAGCTGAGGATTCCTCCGACGCTGCTCCTGCTGGTACGTTGGCAGTGGTGCCCCTTCCAGAGGTTGATACAACTTTGGATGTCCAGAAACCTGTCAGTACTCGCCTGAGGCGCCCTAGCCGAACCAATCAGCCTGAGCCTTCTGCTGATGAGCAAAAGAAGAAAAGAAGACGCCTCCGGCGAGTATCCAGTTTTGATGAGGACGCTGGTACCTCAGTTCCTGCTACTGAAGAAGTGCCTGCGACTGGACTTACTGACGCTGACCCCAATGGGTGTACCCAAACTGCTACTGACCCCAATGTGGGTGCTCCGTCTGTTGCTGATCCCAATGGGTGTGTTGCTTGTGTTGTCACTGTGGAAGATGAGGAGGAAGAAAATGAGGCTCCTTTAACTCGGAAAAACAGTCGGCAGTTCATCGCCAGCGGTGAAAGTAGTGGAGTTCCTTCTCCTGCTTTGTCTGCCCTCATTGGTCTGCAAGAACTGTCCCTGGCCAACTTTGATCAAACTCTTGAGGATATGGTCCCAGAGGACTTGCTATCAGAGCCAGTGGATGATGATGCAACGGAGGCTTGCGCTGCCGTGCCTGATGCTGGGTTGAGGTCATCCCGTGCCTCGTCGACCTTAGAGCGTGATCTCGAGGGTCGGGATGCTGACTTGGATTGTCCTGGTCCCATGGAAGTGGCTGAAGGCCCGTCAACCTTAGAGGTGGTTACTGCGGAGAGCCTGGACCTCAAGAATGGTGCTGACACATGCCCAGCCCCCGAGGATGTCGTCGGGGATGACTTAGCTCGGGTGAAGAGTGTAAGCCACTGCCCAGCCCCCGAGGGTGCTGCCGGGGATGATCCGGCTCAAGTGGGCAGTGCCAACTATGACCCAGCCCCCGAGGGTGCCCAAGCAGGGTCTCTTTCCTGCACTTCCATGGACGTTCACGCGGGATCACCTCCACACTCTGGCTGCATGGTGGTAGCCCAAACTTTGGACCAGGGAGTCGCTTTAGAGGGCAGCGTCCCCGCTGATCGGGCGTTTGGCTCTGTTGAAGGCACTGAGCTGATTCCTACTGGTTCATTGCAAGCTGCTTCGGGTGGTGGCCTTGCGCCTGGTTATCAGCTGATTTCTCCTGATTTGGGGATCCCTTCGTTCTTTTCCAACCTCCAGGTACTGCGCTGTATTTTAGCTTGATCTTTACGTTGCATGAACTTTTGTCATTATGTTCATCTGTTCTTCTCATCAGGCTTTGGTGGATGGGATGGCCAGCCAGTTGAGATTGCAGGGTGCTTCCGTCCCAGAAATGGCTTCGTCTCTTGCGTGTTGGAATCCAGTGTCACTTCATCGTCGTGTATCCGAGTTGGAGGCAACTAACGCTGGTTAGTGCCCTTTTTCTTCTTTTCGCCTTTGTTGTGGACTGTTTTACCTTCTGACCTCGTTTTTTTATTACCTCTTGCTAGGAATGACTCGGCAGATTGCAATTCTTGAGGAAAAACATTCCCGAGATCAGGCTGAAATGGTTCAACGGTGCGCTGACTTCGAGGAGAAGTACTCTCAGAGCCAAACTGAACTAAATCAGGTCTCCGCTGCCTTGGATGACGCCAATGCCCTGAGTTCTTCTCTTCATGCTCGGCTTGACTCTGAAAAGGTAACTTACAAAACTGTGCCTTGCCTTGATATGTTCCTATTACTTGCTTGGTTTCTGAAGGAGTTGATTTTTGTTTGCAGGAAGAAAAACGTATCCTTGCTGCTTCTCGTGACAATCTTGACAGATTGTATCGTGATTCTAGCAGCTCGCTGTCAATCTTGGAGAGGAGTCACCGCTTTACAATGGAGGAACTGGACAATCAGCATTGTAAGCTACAGGAATCTGCGGACGAAGTGATCCGCCTTAAGCAATTGATATCAGCAAAGGATGCCACCATCAAAGAACTCCGAGCTTCCAAGAAATCCATTGCCCAGGAGTTAGAGGCTGCTTGGCTGGCTGCTAAAGTTGCCGAAGAAACTGCTGCTACTCTCAAAGCCCAGCGCGATAAAGCCATGGACAAGGCTATTCGGGCGGGACGAATCTTAATGAGGAGACCCGGCGTGGTTGTTCCTGAAGACATAAAGGCTGACGTGAATGCTGCCCCTGATTCCTCGAGTCGCCCTTCTTCGTCGGTCGCTCCTGAGAAAGACATTGCGAAATAGAGAAACATTTTGCGTGCTCTGAGCGCGCGGTTAGCATGATCGAGTATTTGTTAGAGGACATCAGTTTATCATTCGAATGACATAATTACTTTCTTATTGTATCAGAATTTATTGATTCGTAAATTTGCGGTAATGAAATGACGCATGATGATTATGAAATTTGTTTGCGGGATATGGAAGTCATCCCCTGAATTACATAGGCGCGAGTATGTTGCACCGGCTTAAGTCGCCACTGACTTTAGCCGATTGCTCCGTTAGTAGGGTATAGTGGTCACCCCGAGTTAAGTAAGCGTGAGCAAGTTGCACCGCCTTAAGTCGTTGTCGACTTAAGTCGATTGCTCCGTTTGTAGGGCATAGTGGTCACCCCGAGTTAAGTAAGCGTGAGCATGTTGCACCGCCTTAAGTCGTTGCCGACTTAAGTCGATTGCTCCGTTTGTAGGGCATAGTGGTCACCCCGAGTTAAGTAAGCGTGAGCATGTTGCACCGCCTTAAGTTGTTGCCGACTTAAGTCGATTGCTCCGTTTGTAGGGCATAGTGGTCACCCCGAGTTAAGTAAGCGTGAGCATGTTGCACCGCCTTAAGTCGTTGCCGACTTAAGTCGATTGCTCCGTTTGTAGGGCATAGTGGTCACCCCGAGTTAAGTAAGCGTGAGCATGTTGCACCGCCTTAAGTCGTTGCCGACTTAAGTCGATTGCTCCGTTTGTAGGGCATAGTGGTCACCCCGAGTTAAGTAAGCGTGAGCATGTTGCACCGCCTTAAGTCGTTGCCGACTTAAGTCGATTGCTCCGTTTGTAGGGCATAGTGGTCACCCCGAGTTAAGTAAGCGTGAGCATGTTGCACCGCCTTAAGTCGTTGCCGACTTAAGTCGATTGCTCCGTTTGTAGGGCATAGTGGTCACCCCGAGTTAAGTAAGCGTGAGCATGTTGCACCGCCTTAAGTCGTTGCCGACTTAAGTCGATTGCTCCGTTTGTAGGGCATAGTGGTCACCCCGAGTTAAGTAAGCGTGAGCATGTTGCACCGTCTTAAGTCGTTGCCAACTTAAGTCGATTGCTCCGTTTGTAGGGCATAGTGGTCACCCCAAGTTAAGTAAGCGTGAGCATGTTGCACCGCCTTAAGTCGTTGCCGACTTAAGTCGATTGCTCCGTTTGTAGGGCATAGTGGTCACCCCGAGTTAAGTAAGAATGCAAGTCAATCGTAAACGAACTGAGTATCTTTGAAATCTCTCTTTATTGATGACATATTTCCACTTTACAGAATACATTGTCGCCCCAGCAGTTTTGAAATACAGCTAGGGATAAAACTTTCTGAGGTGCTCTATGTTCCAGGAGTTCCCAACTTCTGTGCCATCCATCTGAGTGAGGCGATACGATCCGGGCCGAGTGACTTCTGCTACCATGAAGGGTCCTTCCCATAAGGGTGATAACTTGTGCCGTCCCTCCCCCGTTAGAATTCGGCGGAGGACGAGGTCTCCTACTGAAAAGAACCGTTGCCGCACAGCCTTGTCGTGATAGCGCCTTAGAGTCTGCTGGTACCGTGCTGATTGGATTACCGCATTCAGCCGTTCTTCCTCAAGTACATCAATGTCTTCCAGCCTGGTGGCCTCAGCTTCTGCTATGCTTTCGAAGATCAACCTTGGCGCCCCAAACTTGAGATCAGCAGGTAGCACTGCCTCCGACCCATAGACCATGAAAAAAGGAGTGTTTCCATGCAGGGCTCGGCTAGGTTGGGTTCTTAGGCTCCAAACAACATAAGACAATTCTCTTATCCACTTTCCTGCGAATTTTTCATTCTTATCGAAGACCTTTTTCCTGAGTGCCTCCAATATCATTCTGTTGGCTCGCTCAACCTGCCCGTTGGCTCTTGGATGTGCTACAGATGCGTACTTGATCTGAATGCTCTTTTGCTCGCAGAAGTCGAAGACTTCTGAACTGGTGAAGTTGGATCCTAAGTCGGTGATGATGTTGTTTGGTATCCCGAATCTGAATATTATGTCTTGTATGAAATCCACGACCTTAGCAGAGGTTAAAGAAGCAATGGGCTTGAACTCTATCCATTTAGTGAATTTGTCAATCGCCACCAATACATGAGTATATCCCCCTTGAGCTTTCTTGAAAGGTCCAATCATATCCAGTCCCCAGCATGCGAAAGGCCAGGTTACTGGTATGGTCTGTAGTTGCTGTGCTGGCATGTGTTGTTGCTTTGACAAGTATTGGCAAGCTTCGCACCTCTGAACTAACTCGGCTGCATCGTTCTTTGCTGTCGGCCAATAGAATCCTGACCTGAAAACCTTCCCGACTAGTGTTCTGGATGCTGCATGTATTCCACATTGCCCTGCATGGACCTCCTCCAGAAGTTGCTTCCCAGTGGACGGGAGAACACACTTCATGAGGATGCCTGATGCGCCCCTTCTGTACAATATCTCCCCAATGAGTGTATAGTGAGCCGACTGCCTGGCAATGCGCTCTGCCGAGTTCTTGTCGTCTGGTTCTTCTTCATTCTTTATATACTTAATAATCAGCCTTCTCCAGTCATCAGAGTCTGACTCGGGTTGATCTATGATGTTGCACTCTTCTGTTTGATCCATTGAGATACTCGGCTGCAGAATTTCTTGCACGAAGACTCCGGGTGGGACCTGAGTTCGACTGGATCCGAGCTTGGACAGTACATCGTCTGCTGTGTTCCGATCTCTTTCTATATGATGAAATTCCAGACCCTCGAATTTATCTTCTAGCTTTCGGACGACAGCGCAGTATTTTCCCATTGAATCGCTTGAACAATCCCATTCCTTGTTTATCTGGCTGATGACTACCAGAGAATCTCCGTATACCATCAATCTCTTGACGCCCAGTGATATGGCGATGTTCAATCCGTGTATCAAAGCTTCATACTCGGCTGCATTGTTAGAGGCCGGGAATAGCAACTGGAGGGCGTACTTGAGGTGTTCGCCTCCAGGTGCGGTGAAGAGAATCCCTACTCCTGCTCCCTGCAGCTTCAGCGAGCCATCAAAATACATTCGCCATACTTCTGCAGTTTCTGGATTATCCGGTACTTGCTGTTCTGTCCATTCTGATACGAAATCTACCAGTGCTTGAGTTTTGATGGCAGTGCGAGGTCGGAACTCGATGTCGTGGGATCCCAGCTCGCAAGCCCACTTGGCTATTCGGCCAATGGCTTCCTTGTTGTGAAGAATATCCCCTATTGGAAAACCAGTGACTACTATGACTTTGTGGTCGTCAAAGTAGTGACGCAGCTTGCGGGCAGTTAGAAGTACTGCGTATAATAGCTTCTGAACCTGAGGATACTTTTTCTTCGAGGGGCCTAGAACTTCACTGATGAAGTAAACGGGATGTTGTACTGGATAGGCATGTCCTTCTTCTACTCGCTCGACTACCAACGCGGTGCTTACCACGTGAGTCGTGCAAGAGATATACAGTAGCAAATCTTCAGCCGGTTGAGTCGACGTAACTCGCCGGGGTGGTTTCAGTACTGGTGGTGTTGTCAAGAATTTCTTCAGTGCATCTAGAGCTTCTTGTGCTTCTGAAGTCCATTGAAACTTATCCACCTTCTTGAGTAGCTTGTAAAATGGCAAACCTTTTTCTCCCAGCCTGGATATAAATCTGCTCAGAGCTGCCATACATCCAGTAAGTCGCTGAACCTTCTTTTGTGACCGAGGAGCTTCCATCTTCATGATAGCTTCAATCTTATCTGGATTAGCCTCAATTCCCCGGTGGCTGACAATAAACCCGAGCAAATTTCCTGCTGGTACCCCGAAAACACATTTTTCGGGATTGAGCTTCCATCTATATCGTCTCAAGCTGTTGAAAACTAGCTGTAAGTCTTCGATGAAGTTTTCCGAATTCTCTGTTTTGATTACCACATCATCTACGTAAGCCTCCACACGCTTGCCCCAGTGATCGGCTAAGCATGTTTGAATGGCTCTCTGATAAGTCGCTCCAGCGTTTTTGAGGCCGAACGGCATGGAGGTATAACAGAAAGCACCAAACGGAGTGATGAACGCCGTTTTTTCCTCGTCTTCTTTTGCCAAACTAATCTGATGATACCTGGAATAACAATCTAAGAAAGACAGCACAGAACATCCAGCGGTGGAGTCCACCACCTGATCTATCCTCGGGAGCCCGAAGGGATCCTTCGGACAGTGTTTGTTGAGATCAGTATAGTCGACGCACATGCGCCAATCCACTTTATTCTTTTTGAGTACAAGAACAGGGTTGGCTAACCACTCGGGGTGTAATACTTCTCTAATAAATCCAGCCGCAACCAAGCGAGCTAACTGGGCGCGAATGGCCTCTCTCTTGTCGGGCGTGAAATGACGTAGCTTTTGCCGGATCGGCCTCGCCTAGGGATAAACCTTCAACTTGTGCTCGGCCAGTTCTCTTGGGACTCCCGGCATATCCGCAGGTTGCCATGCGAATACATCTCGGTTATCTTGCAGGAACTGGACGAGCGCGCTTTCCTATTTGTCGTCCAAGCTGGAGCTGATGATGGCTGTCTTGCGCTCATCAGCGAACCCCAGGTTGATTCGCTTGGTTTCTTCAGTCGGCCGCATAGAGGTCGCGGCCTGAGCTTCGTTTGCCGGTACGGCGAGGTCCTCCTCAGGCTTAGAGTTCGCCAGTGTAGAAGGGACCGTTGACGGCTTGGTGGTGAGGGCTGCTTGGATGGCCACTCGGAAACATTCTGCGGCGCCTTGGAAGTCGGCGCGCACAGTTATGATCCCTTGCGGTCCTGGCATCTTCAGTATCATGTATGTATAGTGCGGAATGGCCATGAATTTGGCCAATCCCGGCCTTCCAATGATGGCGTTGTACCCGCAGTCGAAGTTTGCCACTTCAAACCTCAGGAACTCGGTTCTGTAGTTCTCCGGAGTTCCGAAGGTGACCGGCATGTAGATGTGGCCCAGCGGGTATTCCCCCTCCGTCGGCACGATGCCGAAGAAAGGAGTGTCTGACTTGTGGAGCTCCTTGAGGTGAGCCCCCAAGCCTTGGAGTGTCCGGGGGAAGGTGACGTTGATGCTGCTCCCCCCGTCCACTAGCACCTTCTTCACCCGGCTCTCTCGGATCACCGGATCGACGAGGAGCGGGTATTTGCCCGGATGGTCGAAGTTGAGCCATTGATCCTCCCGAGTGAAGGTGATCAGGTGTTCTGACCACCGGTATGGGGCGGGGGGACCGGTGGTCGCCACCAGTATCTGGCGGTCGTTGAGCTTTTGTTGTCTCTTGTTCTCCTGTGACCCATGTCCGCCGAAGATGACGTTGACCTCCCTGTCGACGCGTGGGAAAGCTCCTCCTCCTCCCTCCTCCGGCTGATGAGGTTGTCGTGGTTCATCCGGTCCTCCCCTCGGCGGAGGAGGAGGTAGAGGTTGGAAGGGTCGGCCATGCCCAACGGAGTGCTTGAAGTCCCGACAGTTGCGAAGAGTGTGGCGCATGTCCTTGTGGTATGGCACTGGGCGTCGAGGATGTCGTCCAGCGTGCGCTCGCCTCCGCGAGGTCCTCCTCGGGCGCGAGAGGCAGGTGGTCCGGCGGCGTGTACTTCTTCGCGAGGCCTCTTCTCCCAGCGTTTGTCGGGTGGCTGGTTCGTGTCGCGTCGTGGTGCTGCCGGTGCAGGCTTTGCTCCTCCGATGAGGTCCTGAGCTCGCTCGTCGGTGGTGATGTAGAGGTCGGCTTCCCGGAACAGCTCCTCGGAAGTAGTCGGCGCCTTCTGTAGTATGGCTCGGACAAAAACCGAGTCGTTGGATCCTCTGTAGAAGTCCTCGATCACGGCCGCCTCCGTGACCTCGGGGATGCGATTTCTCATGGTCTGGAACCTTTTGAGGTACGACCGGAGAGTATCATCCCCCCGGCGCTTGATGGATTTGAGGTCCCACGGTTGCGCTGGCTTGTCGGAGAGGGACTGGAAATTGGCGGTGAAACGTCGACTGAAGTCTCCCCAGTCGTCGATGCAGTGTCGGGGTAAATGTCGTAGCCACTGTAGCGCGTCTTGCCCAAGGACGATGGGCAAATACGCGGTCATAACGTCCTCAGATGCCCCGGTAGCTCGAGCAGCGGTGGTGTAGACTGCTAGCCAACCCCCTGGATCCTGCTTAGGTTCATATTTGTCGACATTGGATACCTTGAAGTTGGGAGGCCATTGGATGGCCCTAAGGCGCGGAGTAAGAGCGGACACTCCGCACGTGTCCTCCTGTCGTCGGGGGCGATGTCTGTCCCGGGGAGGGGAGTTGTGATTGTAGTTCCTCGACCGTCCCCGGGTGGTACCGCCAGTTGAGGCCGTTGCCGACTCAGTCCTGGTGGCCTGGCTCTGAGTCGGGATGCCATAATCTCGGTCGTACTCCTCCCGACGGCGAATCTCGTTCTCATGCCGCCGTTCGCGCGAAGCATTGATGGAACTTCGCGCGTCCCGACGACTGTTGATGGCGTGTCGTAGGTCGTTTGGCGGGTGAGCGAGCGGTAGGAGATGGTTGGCCGCCTGGGTGAACAGACGTCAGTAGCCCTCGGCGTCGGGAGTTCGAGGAAGTCTGTCAGCTATCCGAGCTAGTACCCCTCCAACTTCACTCGGCGTGTTCATAGCTCGGGCGAAGTCGGGATTCAGGTTGCGCCCGAAGAATGGATTCTCCCGGCGTTGCCTTGCGTCTTGCTCGGCCTGTTCCTGAGCCCGCCGGCGATCACGTCGTCGGGAGTTCCTTCGTTCTCTGAAGACGCGTTCTTTCGGAGTTTCTCCTATCTCCGAGACCTCGTCTCGTGAGACAGGCTGCTCCGGATCCCGTTCTCCGGCCGCGTGATGTCGTCGAACGTTCCTGCGCCGGTTCCTCCGTCGGCGGGATTCTCGTTGAGGCGGTTCTTCTCTGGGCGCGGTCGGTTCATCGTCAGAGACGGTGGGCGACTCCACTCTCCCGATGAAGAGGACGTCGGGGTAGAATGGTGCTGCTGTCGTGGCGACTTTCTTTCCGTTCTCCTTTGAGGCCGGAGGAACAGAAAGAACGACTTGCTTTTCCCTGGTCTCCTTCTTCCTCGCGATCCGTGTCCATTCTTTTGTCGAGGAAGTAGACAGCGGAGTCTTCCGGGTCAGTGAGCCCTCGGCCCCCGACTTTCCGGAGACGATCTTTTTCCGAAGAGCTGGAGGTTGCACCTCTCCGGCATTTTCGGAGTTCGTTGGAGGAGACTTCTTTTTCGGCGGATCCGCGATACGGTGTAGAATTCCCTCTTCATCCGCTACAGATGAGATTGTCCCGAAGCAGAATACGGATCCGGGACGCATGGTGATCTTGCTGTAGAAAGTGACGGCCATTGAGCTAGCTTGGATCGTCGACACACCCCCTACCTGGCGCGCCAGCTGTCGATGTTTTGGGTCCGACCGCACACCCGGGGTTGCCCCTCAAGGTGTTTCTAGGAGTAGGACGGTGTCGACGACTGTAGCAAAATGGTTCGTGCCGATCGCACGAGGGACAGTGGACAAGATTTACAGGTTCGGGCCGCTTAGAGATGCGTAACACCCTACGTCCTGGTGAATTTGCTTGATGAGCGTGGTTACAAGAGGGCTCTCTGGATTGAAGATACAGAAAGTTGATGTGGGTGGCTAAGTAAGATAGGGTCGATCGATCTGAAGGGGTGCCCCCTAGGCCTTATATACTCGACCGTGGGGCAGTACACGTGGATATGATAACAACAAGTAGCTAAAAGGTAGTGAACCTCTTGAGTTTATCCCTACGTAACCCTCGCCGACTTATCCTCGCATGGCTCCGTTGCATGGGGGCTTCAGCGCGGGAAAGTCGGGTCTCTGTTGCGATTTACTCGCTCGACGTTGTGGGCCGTCCGGGTTTGCACCAATCCGGTCTCACGTCGCTCTGCTTTGTTGGTTGTTTCTCCCCAGGCCCACGAAAGAATGACCCTACGATTTATGGGGCCCTTGGGCCTTTCGTGAGGTCTTTTACTCTTTTAGTGGACCCGGGGGATATCTATCCCCCACAGCCACCACCCAATCCAAATCTTGTAGTGCTTGCTCTACCATGTGTGGCTCAATAGAGAAAACAAAAGAGTAATGCTCACAAAAATGTGCAACACGAGATCTAGTGGTTACCCCCTTTTGAATGTCGCCGAGGATGGTGTTCACGGGGTGATCTCGTTGAATTGCTTGGTGGACTCTTGGGTGTGGCGGTCTTGGTTCTTCATCCTCCTTATCTTGATCATTTGCATCTGCCCGTTGATCATTGCCATCATCTTGAGGAGGCTCATTTCCTTGATCTTCTCCTTCATCATTTTGAGCCTCATCCTCATTTAGAGTTGGTGGAGATGCTTGCGTGGAGGAGGATGGTTGATCTTGTGCTTGTGGTGGTTCTTCGGATTCCTTAGGACACACATCCCCAATGGACATGTTCCTTAGTGTGACGCATGGAGCCTCTTCATCACCTAGCTCATCAAGATCAACTTGCTCTACTTGAGAGCCGTTAGTTTCATCAAACACAATGTCACAAGAAACTTCAACTAGTACAGAGGACTTGTTAAAGACTTTATATGCCCTTGTGTTTGAATCATATCCTAGTAAAAAGCCTTCTACAGCCTTAGGAGCAAATTTAGATTTTCTACCTCTTTTAACAAGAATAAAACATTTGCTACCAAAGACTCTAAAATATGAAACATTGGGCCTTTTACCGGTTAGGAGTTCGTATGATGTCTTGTTGAGGATTTGGTGTAGATATAACCGGTTGATGGCGTAGCAAGCGGTGTTGACTGCCTCAGCCCAAAACCGATCCGAAGTCTTGTACTCATCAAGCATGGTTCTTGCCATGTCCAATAGAGTTCGATTCTTCCTCTCCACTACACCATTTTGTTGTGGCGTGTAGGGAGAGGAGAACTCATGCTTGATGTCCTCCTCCTCAAGGAAGCCTTCGATTTGTGAGTTCTTGAACTCCGTCCCGTTGTCGCTTCTAATTTTCTTGATCCTTAAGCCGAACTCGTTTGGGCCTGTCTCAAGAATCCCTTTAAGGTCTCTTGGGTATGAGATTTTTCCTGCAAAAAGAACACCCAAGTGAAGCGAGAATAGTCATCCACAATAACTAGACAGTACTTACTCCCACCGATGCTTATGTAAGCAATCAGGCCGAATAGGTCCATGTGTAGAAGTTCGAGTGGCCTATCAGTCGTCATAATGTTCTTGTGTGGATGATGAACAACAACTTGCTTCCCTGCCTGACATGCGCTACAAATCCTGTCTTTCTCAAAATGAACATCTGTTAGTTCCAAAATGTGTTCTCCCTTTAGAAGCTTGTGAAGATTCTTCATTCCAACATGTGCTAGTCGGCGATGCCAGAGCCAGCCCTTGTTAGTCTTAGCAATTAAGCAAGTGTCGAGTTCAGCTCTATCAAAATCTACTAAGTATAGCTGACCATCTAACACTCCCTTAAATGCTATTGAATCATCACATCTTCTAAAGACAGTAACACCTATATCTGTAAAAAGACAGTTGTAGCCCATTTTGCATAATTGCGAAACTGAAACATGTTGTAATCTAAAGAATCTACAAGAAAAACATTTGAAATGGAATGGTCAGGTGATATAGCAATTTTACCCAATCCTTTAACCAAACCTTGATTTCCATCCCCAAATGTAATAGCTCGTTGGGGATCTTGGTTATTCTCATAAGAGGAGAACATCTTCTTCTCCCTTGTCATGTGGTTGTGCACCCGCTGTCGATGATCCAACTTGAGCCCCCGGATGCATAAACCTACAAAACAATTTTAGTTCGTGACTTTAGGTACCCAAATGGTTTTGGGTCCTTTGACATTAGATACAAGAACTTTGGGTACCCAAACACAAGTCTTTGATCCCTTGTGTTTGCCCCCAACATACTTGACAACTACCTTGCCGGATTTGTTAGTTAAAACATAAGATGCATCAAAAGTTTTAAATGACATGTTAGAATCATTTGATGCACTAGGAGTTTTCTTCTTAGGCAATTTTGCACGGGTTGATTGCCTAGAGCTAGATGTCTCACCCTTATATATAAAAGCATGATTAGGGCCAGAGTGAGACTTCCTAGAATGAATTCTCCTAATTTTGCTCTCGGGATAACCGGCAGGGTACAAAATGTAACCCTCGTCATCCTGAGGCATGGGAGCCTTGCCCTTAACAAAGTTTGACAATCTTTTAGGAGGGGCATTAAGTTTGACATTGTCTCCCCTTTGGAAGCCAATTCCATCCTTGATACCAGGGCGTCTCCCACTATAGAGCATGCTTCTAGCAAATTTAAATTTCTCATTTTCTAAGTCATGCTCGGCTATTTTAGCATCTAATTTTGCTATATGATCATTTTGTTGTTTAATTAAAGCCATATGATCATTAATAGCATCAATGTTAACATCTCTACATCTAGTGCGAATAGTAACATGCTCAGTGGTAGATGTAGAGGGTTTGCAAGAATTAAGTTCAACGATCTTAGCACGCAAAATATCATTGTTATCTCTAAGATCGGAAATGGAAACATTGCAAACATCTAGTTCTTTAGCCTTAGTAATTAATTTTTCATTTTCATCTCTAAGGCTAGCAAGGGAAACATTTAATTCTTCAATCTTAGCAAGTAATTTACCATTATCATCTCTAATATTGGGAATTGAAGCATTACAAACATTTGAATCAACCTTAGCAATTAAACTAGCATTCTCATTTCTAAGGTTGACAATAGCATCATGGCATGTGCTTAGCTCACTAGATAGTTTTTCACATTTTTCTACTTCTATAGCGTAAGCATTTTTAACCTTAACATGCTTTTTATTCTCCTTAATTAGGAAGTCCTCTTGGGTGTCCAAGAGATCATCCTTCTCAGAAATAGCGCTAATTAGTTCATTCAATTTTTCTTTTTGTTGCATGTTTAGGTTGGCAAAAAGTGTACGCAGATTATCTTCTTCATCACTACAATTGTCCTCATCACTAGAGGTTGCATATTTAGTGGAAGACTTTGATTTTACCTTCTTCCTTTTGCCGTCCTTTGCCATGAGGCACTTGTGGCCGACATTGGGGAAGAGGAGACCCTTGTTGATGGCGATGTTGGCGGCGTCCTCGTCGGAGGAAGAGTCGGAGGAGCTCTCATCGGAGTCCCACTCGCGACATACATGGGCATCGCCGCCTCTCTTCTTGTAGTATCTTTTCTTTTCTTTCCTCTTTCCCTTCTTGTCGTCGCCTCTGTCACTGTCACTGGATAATGGACATTTTGCAATAAAATGGTCGGGCTTACCACACTTGTAGCAAACTTTCTTGGAGCAGGACTTGTAGTCCTTCCCCCTCCTTTGCTTGAGGATTTGGCGGAAGCTCTTGATGATGAGCGCCATCTCCTCATTGTCGAGCTTTGAGGCATCGATTGGTTGTCTACTTGATGTAGACTCCTCCTTCTTCTCCTCCGTTGCCTTGAATGCAATCGGTTGTGCTTCGGGCGTGGAGGGGCCATCTAGCTCGTTGATTTTCTTTGAGCCTTTGATCATCAACTCAAAGCTCACAAAATTACCTATTATTTCCTCGGGAGACATTAGTGTATATCTAGGATTACCACGAATTAATTGAACTTGTGTAGGGTTAAGGAAAACAAGTGATCTAAGAATAACCTTAACCATCTCATGGTCATCCCATTTCTTACTCTCGAGGTTGCGCACTTGGTTCACCAAGGTCTTGAGCCGGTTGTACATTTCTTGTGGCTCCTCCCCTTGGCGAAGTCGGAAGCGTCCGAGCTCCCCCTCAATCGTCTCCCGCTTGGTGATCTTGGTCACTTCGTCTCCTTCGTGCGCCGTCTTGAGTACGTCCCAAATCTCCTTGGTGCTCTTCAATCCTTGCACCTTGTTATACTCCTCTCGACTTAGAGAGGTGAGGAGTATAGTGGTGGCTTGGGAGTTGAAGTGCACAATTTGGGCTACTTCGTCCTCATCATAGTCTTCATCCCCTTCGAATGGTACCTGTACACCAAACTCAACAACATCCCATATACTTTTGTGGAGTGAGGTTAGGTGATATCGCATCATATCACTCCACCTAGCATAATCTTCACCATCAAACGTTGGTGGTTTGCCCAATGGGACGGAAAGTAATGGCGTATGTTTAGGAATGCGAGGGTAGCGTAGGGGGATCTTACTAAACTTCTTGCGCTCATGGCGCTTAGAAGTTACGGACGGCGTGTCGGAGCCGGAGGTGGATGGCGACGAGGAGTCGGTCTCGTAGTAGACCACATTCCTCATCTTCCTCTTCTTGTCACTGCTCCGACGCGACTTGTGTGAAGGGGATTCTTTTTCCTTCCCCTTCCCTTTGTTGTAGGACTCTCCTGATGGAGCCTTCCCGTGGCTTGTAATGGGCTTCTCGCCGGTCCCCATCTCTTTCTTGGCATGATCTCCCGACATCACTTCGAGCGGTTAGGCTCTAATGAAGCACCGGCCTCTGATACCAATTGAAAGTCGCCTAGAGGGGGGGGGGTGAATAGGGCGAATCTAAAATTTACAAACTTAAGCACAACTTCAAGCCGGGTTAGCGTTAGAAATATAAACGAGTCCTAGAGAGAGGGTACAAAACAAATCGTGAGCGAATAAAGAGCGAGACACGATGATTTGTTTTACCGAGGTTCGGTTCTTGCAAACCTACTCCCCGTTGAGGTGGTCATGAAGATCGGGTCTCTTTCAACCCTTTCCCTCTCTCAAGCGGTCACTCAGACCGAGTGTCTTCTTCTCAATCAAAACGGGACACAAAGTCCCCACAAGGACCACCACACAATTGGTGTCTCTTGCCTTGGTTACAATTGAGTTTGATCACAAAAATGGAGAAAGAAAGAAGCAATCCAAGCGCAAGAGCTCAAATGAACACAACAAATCACTCTCTCTAATCACTAAAGCTTTGTGTGGAGTTGGGAGAGGATTTGATCTCTTTGGTGTGTCTTGTATTAAAAGCTATAACTCTTGTAAGGTGTAGAAGTGTAGAAACTTGGATGCCATTGAATGTGGGGTGGTTGGGGTATTTATAGCCCCAACCACCAAAAATGGTCGTTGGAAGACTGCTGTCGCATGGCGCACCGGACAGTCCGGTGCGCCAGCCACGTCAGCGAGCCGTTGGGGTTCGACCGTTGGAGCTCTGACTTGTGGGGCCTCTGGGCTGTCCGGTGGTGCACCGGACAGGTCCTGTAGACTGTCTGGTGTGCAACTGTGCGTGCTCTGACTCTGGCGCGCACTGTAGCGCATTGAATGCGGTTGCAGACGACCGTTGCGCGCGAAGTAGTCGTTGCTCCGCTGTCACACCGGACATTCCGGTGAATTATAGCGGAGCACCCTCTGAAAATCCCGAAGGTAGCGAGTTCAGCGTCGAGTGCCCTGGTGCACCGGACACTGTCCGGTGGCACACCGGACAGTCCGGTGCGCCAGACAAGGGTGCCTTTGGATTGTCTTTTGCTCTCTTTGTTTGAATCCTTTCCTAGTCTTTTTATTGGCTTATTGTGAGCCTTTGGCACCTGTAGAACTTATAGAGTAGAGCAAACTAGTTAGTCCAATTATTTGTGTTGGGCAATTCAACCACCAAAATCAATTAGGAAAAAGGTGTAAGCCTAATTCCCTTTCAAATAGACTTGCTAAATTTAGTCACTTGCTATCCAAACTCACTTAATCTCTAGATTTGACAACTCAATAGCAGCCTCCCTTAACACAGTTATCGTCGATTCCTTCACACCTGCGTGTTCATTTTCCCCTTTTCCGCACAACGAGGTAGTCAGATATGACATGCTCTTTTTTTATTTCCTGTGCAGCAAGGCAGTCACTCACGTCCAACAAGCATGACAACTTTCTCCTCCACCGACAGACCACCGCTCACCCATAAGTCATGCCGCTGAACTATCGCTTCCCAACGGGTCGCGTCGATCGACCTGACCTTCTCATGTGCCCTCGATGTCCACTACGCTCGACTCTACTGCCAGCCATGTCCGATAGGAACAGACCTACCAAAATTAGATTCAAAATTGAACTATTGTCTAAATATGAGGAACTGTTGGAGACCAAGCTATTTTTTTACTCCCCGTAGTTATTTAGCAACTAAGTACGTGCGCGTGCATTGCAATAGAACATAAATTGACGAGCCTCTAATGGTTTAGAGCCCTGGCGAAAGGCGGCATGAACACAATGGTGATGGGAACCCTTATGGGGAACGGTGCCTTGTTGCAGAGGAGCGTGAGTCCGAGCGAGCCACACCACTCAACTCCACGAGTTCCATCGTCCTGTTGTGAGGCTGCATTTGCCACGAGCTCCATATATTAAATAGGTTGTTAAGATCATAATAACTAAAATAATGGTGTGCCAAGACTTTTGCTGCTACGCTCAAAGACTCAAACAATATTGACAAAGCTAACATATATCTTTATCTAATTGACTCATTCTTGATAGGAGAAAATATATAGATCAAGCAAGCATATTAAGGTTATAGTATTGGCACAATTACGCCTTCTAGATAATAACAAATCACATGTGTAGCTCAAGGTTTAGAGTTAGTTTAGGAACTCCATTTTTTAAGGGATCTCTATTTTCCCAAGGAAATATGAACTAATTTTCCTTAGAAAATAGAAACCCCTTGGGAAAATGGGGTCCCAAACTAGCCTTTATAGAGTTTTTTTAAAGAGCTATTTGAGATGCTCTAAGACCCCCCTTTGGTAGGCCTCTGGTTTCTCTAACAACATTTTCGGCTTAGAATCCTATGGTTTCTTGGCTTCTCTAGAGAAGCCAGAGTCGTCATACAATTCATTTGCCAAAATAATTTCTCCTGTGTTTTTTCAATTGATGTATGAGAAGAATGTAGGAGTCAATAAAAAAACTCGGTCGAGAAGGGAAAGACCGCCCTCGCGATATTTCATATAAGAAGAGATCGAAACAATGGTCCTGGCCGGGAAAATTCTCGAACCCTGGCCCCCATCACTAACGGGCCGTGCATCAACTGTCCACTGTGCAACGGCCCAACCGGAGGGTGGCGCACAGGATATTGTAACCTGAGAGTGGACAGGGTACAACTAGAGGATTTTTTAACAAGCCTGAAAATTCGCTCCCGATAGGAATCAAAACTAGGATTTGAAGGTGCTACTCGAAAGTCCTTAACCGCTAGACTAGTGACCCTTTCGCTAGGAGTCAATAGAAACTATGTTTTTTATGCTCTAACTAAAACGGCTCTGTTTCTCGACCGTCTTTTATGACCATTTGCCGTTTGGTAGACTGTGAGCCCGAGCTAGAGCGCTGAAAGAGCCGTGCCAAAGGCCCTAACATTGAAAGACAATGGTTACCAGTTGATTTGAGCCTGGACCGTCACTGATGGGCCGTTCGTATCATTCTGAGCCCGTCGAGTTCGCTTCTCGGGTCGTCGCTGCCCCGAGCTCATGACATGAGCGGCAGGAAGCAGTGGCTGCGCCGTCCCTCCTTCGCTGCTAGCCTGCTACTATGAAAGTCCGCCCAAGTGGGTCACTCGTCACGCCCATCTCATTCATTCCGTCGCAGGCTCGCAGTCGCAGCGCCGTTGCGGACGCAGCCACGCAGGCGCAGGAGGCAAGACGGGACCTCGCCCTCCCCCGCCTTGCCTTTGAGTGCTTCCACTCCACCTCATCAGTCGCCGCCCCCGCCCCGCCGCGCCGCGGGCCCCTCCACCTACCCTCGGCGCCCGCCCTTCTTGGCCCAGCGCCCCTGCACATCTGCCTGCCCCCCCTCGGCCGCCGGCGGCGGCGATCGCGGGTAGCCGCCCCAACCGGTGAGTCACGGAACTTGTCCCAGGGTCGCTTGGGGGCCTCGCCAGATCCGATCCGGCCTCGGGTGGCTGCCGGTTTCTATCCCGGGTCTGCGGCGCGCGGCTAGATCTTACGGCTTGGGGGGTAGTTGCCGTTCGCTTGGATCAGTGGTCGGGATCGGTGGTTTGGTGGGGTTGCGATCCTGGGTGCCGTTAGCCAGGGGGAAAGTGGTGGCTTTGGCTCGTTGCTAGGGTCTGGGATATGGAACTGCTAGTGTTCGTCGGTTGTGATTTGGTGCAGTGTGGGTCGGATGAATGGTGGGAAGCTAGATTGAGGTTTAGAGCTGTTTGTCTTCACATGTTATATTGCAGGCGTCGGTGTTGTTCGTGGATTGGTAGTGACCTTGCTCCAAGGTTTCAGTTTAGAGGATGTCTTCGTCTTTTAAGGCATGGTATTCCTAGCTGGGGAGCTGGAAACCTACTTTTGTACTCTTCTGAAAACGAGAATGTTGCCATGGTGTCCAGCATGGCAGTGCATTTCGTTTTTTATTTGATTTCGGCATTTCGCCACGCTAGTTTGCAAGCTAACTTTTGAACTTTTCTGCAGGCCGAGGTTGCATAGAGGTGCTGGTATCTTACTCTGCTTCTGGTTATGCTATCTGCCTATGACTTCAGCTTCCCAAACTTCTCCCTGCTTCTTGCCCCTGGTTGGTAAAAATCTGTAACAACTGCTGCCCTGACTGCAAAAGACGCAACTATGCGTCTTTCTTCTTCTCTTCAAGATTTGCCGACCTTCACCAGAATTGATGCTTTGGAAAGGGGTTCTAGCGTAGGCAGTGATCTGAGCTCAGGGCGCCCAAAACCTGTCCGCATGCTTCAAAGAGATGGTGCCGTCGCAAGCTTTTCAAAAGAAAGAACACCCCCCTCATCGCCGACAAATAGAAAGAAATGCATGAGAGCAGCCGGGTGTGCTATTGCATTGATCTTACTGGTGTTCTTTGCGTATGGTTCATGGAGATATTTTCATGTGTTCCTCTCTGAAGGAAGATCTGAATACTATGTTGTTCTTGATTGTGGCAGCACTGGTACGAGAGTTTATGTCTATGAATGGCATATTAATCATAATGACGCAAATGCATTTCCTATTGTTTTGAAACCTTTAGGGAATGCTCCCAAGAAGAAATCTGGTAAATTAACCCGACTATATCAGCGAATGGAGACAGAACCTGGATTGAGCAAGCTCGTTCACAATGAATCTGGATTGAAGAAGGCAATAGAGCCCCTTCTTCAGATGGCTGAGAAATTGATCCCTAGACATGCACACAAGCACACTCCACTTTTTCTATATGCTACTGCTGGTGTTCGCAAGCTACCTAGTGCAGATTCAGAGTGGCTCCTGGATAAGTCCTGGGATATCCTGAACAATTCATCATTTTTATGTAGTAGAGATAGAGTTAAGATCATTAGTGGCATGGATGAAGCTTATTATGGATGGATAGCTCTTAACCACAACATGGATATGCTTGGCACCTCATCATCTAAAATGACATATGGTTCACTTGATTTAGGGGGATCATCATTACAGGTTACATTTGAGAATGATAAATCAGTGCAGGATGAGACAAGCATTCGTCTGAGTATTGGTTCAGTTGAACATCACCTCAGTGCTTATTCTCTTACTGGTTATGGGTTAAATGATGCATTTGATAAATCTGTAGCACATCTAGTGAAAAGACTGGGAGGAGTTGCTAGCAATGGCAAGGTTCAAGTCAAACATCCCTGTCTACAGACTGGATTCAAGGAAGATTATATTTGTTCTTACTGCCATCCATTGAAACAAGATGGAAGTCCCAGTGTCGGCGAGAAGAACAGTGGCAAAGAGAAGCAGGGAATAGCTGTTGAACTGGTCGGAGCACCTCAGTGGAATGAATGTAGTGCTCTTGCAAAAGTAACAGTCAATCTTTCTGAGTGGTCCAGTGCAAGTCCAGGGCTTGATTGTAACATCCATCCTTGTGCTCTTGCCTCTAACTTTCCCCGACCATATGGGCAGTTTTTCGCTATCTCTGGCTTCTATGTGGTTTTTAAATTTTTTAATTTGACTGCTGATGCGACTCTAGGTGATGTTCAAAAAAGAGGTCAGGAATTTTGTGAAAAACCATGGAAAGTTGCAAAGAGTAGTGTTCCTCCACAGCCTTTTGTAGAACAATATTGCTTCAGAGCTCCTTATATTTCATCACTACTGAGAGAGGGATTGCAGATTAAAGATAGTCAGGTGATAATTGGCTCTGGCAGTATTACTTGGACTCATGGAGTTGCTTTGCTGGAGGCTGGTCAAGCATTGTCTTCACGACTAGATATTCAAGGATACCGAATACTGCACAGGGAGATAAATCCAAATATTCTCATAGTACTGTTTCTGATTTCAATTGTGTTGGTCATATGTGCCATACTATGCGTCAGCAATTCGATACCAAGATCATTCCGCAAGTCTTATCTGCCAATTCATAGGCATAATTCTGGAGGCAGTTCTGTTCTTGGTATGGGATTGCCTTTCAAACATTTATTATGGAATCCCATTAGTTCAGGTATGCGCAAGTGTGTTTTTCTCTTTTATGTTCCCGCCATCTTGGTTTCTCCCCTTCTGTATAAAGTTAACATACCATGTAAGGACTACAGGGTTTGGATTATTTTCACCCCGGTTGGCTGCTAGATACACTTGTTTTAAGACAAAGGGCTCTTAACTTGTTTCGTTGGAAAGCATAAAGCAACTTGACATTTCGTTAGTTTTCCAATATTCTACTATGTAACCTTCTAGGAATCAGCTTTACGTAGAACTGTTGTGTGGTGCAACTTCAAGGACGTGGGACCTTTCATGTTTTCACTTCTGCCTTATGTTACAAAATGCCATTTGGACTAAACTTTGTGATGTTACCTCAAATGTATCTATTATATCACCAATCCTTGTGACTCTTCTCTACTAAATGATACTACACAGAATGAGTGTTTTTCGTCACATGAATTCAAGTTATCTTTTAAGTTCTTCAAAAATACGTGAAACTTACTTTACTGTAACTTACCTTAGATAATCAAACATTTGAACTTTCTTAATTTTGCAGGTGATGGTAGAACAAAGACACCACTGAGCCCTACTGTTGCTGGGTCAGATCCTCATCCATTTGCAGGACTAGGAGGCAGCAGTGTCGAGCTTATGGAGTCCTCGAGGCAATCCTTGGGTGCCTATCACAGCTATTCTGTTGGGAGCTTAGGTCAGATGCAGTTTTCTAGCGGGGTGAGGAACCCTAGCCGAGGTCAGACTACACTTCAAAGTCGGAGGTCGCAATCAAGAGAGGATCTCAGTTCTTCACTTGCTGATATTCATTTTCCAAAAGTGTAGCACTGCATCAAGGAATGACTAGAATGAGATCCTTACATGCCATAACAAACTCTGTAAATAATAGCTCCAGAGTTCGAACTGCTTGATTTCTTCTCTAATCAGAAGTCAATTTTGTCTGTCCGCTTACACTTCAATGAGGTTTAGGATTCATATAAATGAACTTATGACTTGTGCCTATCCTGGACATGATACATCCATTCATCCCATTGTATGTGCTCAAGAACATACCATAGCAGTGAAGTTCTGGTAGTGTACTGGAAGATATATTTATGCCGTTCACCAGACTGGTTGACCATGGCTACAGCCTACAACTTTATAGATCGATTGTGCTGCAATCAGGGATGTTATTTTTTTGTATCTGAGACATAATAAAGGTGCATGTGGTCTCATGTACTGTTGTACCCTCTAGGCTCTAGTGGCTCTGTGAGGTTACTCTTCTTTCCTGGAATACCTTTTGATAGGCTACTCTGTGGTATCAACTGAAATCATGAAACACTGACATCAGTTCTACTGGATTATCTAGTTGCGTACTGTGTATACACATCTATTGAGTTTTTTTTGTTGGCATAGTATCTACTTTGATGACACTGAAAATCAGTATAGGAACATTTGGGCCAATGTTTTTCCTCGTTGAGCTGAGTTTGATCTGTATTGCACATTTGCTTGTGGATCGTTTCAGGTTCCTTCGGCCGTTGTATCCTGATGGCCTAAATTTTTTCTGAGATGCTTCAGCTTGTGTAGGAAAATTCGTTCTCATATCTTGCTCACTTGTCGACTCTAAAATTTAGAGTCCACATACGACCGAAGCACCCGCCAGCACGAATCGTGACGCAGATCAAGCAAACCCTAACTGCCAACCCTACTATATTTTTTTTTTCTTGCCCCTCTCGATCCCGCCGCCGACGCCGACGCCGCAGCCGCAGCCTTAGCCTTGCCTTCGAACTCGAAGCCCGTTGCATCCGGCTACCGCAGCGTCGCCAACCGTCACAGCCGGTCTCCTCCCTCCGCTACCATGGGGTGAGTCTCCCCCGTCTCGCTCCAGTGTCCTGCGCCCGTGCTCGTTGTTTCGAGGCGTTCCTTCGCCGCAGCAATGCATCTGCTTTCTCTCGTTGATGCGTAGATTTCGCTGCGTGCCTTGTGATCTAGCAAGTCTTCTGATCTGGTTAGAGAATGGAATCGGGTTAGAGGCGAAAAGCAAAAACCGAGCTTATTGACGGTCCAGTGCTGATCAGATTATACACCGTCAGTGCTAAACATATTCATAAGCTACACCAATCCGTTGCCGCTGTGTAGTCATGTGCTCCAGGATTCCAACGCTTGGGTCCTTGAGGTTATGCGTGGCGGCATACAAGTCCTCTATTAAATGGGTATCCGACGTTTTAAGATTCTCCTCTTCTGGGTTGATATGCCTGTGGTTTTTTTTTTGTTATGTTGTAACTTGTGAATGCCAGTACCCAGTCGTCATCCATCAACGTTCTATAGATGGACGGATATGCTTGTTTGGTCTAGCCGTCTAGCTAAAAGAATGGATTCGTGTGTGGCTAATGTTTACAGTCTGCTAGGTGAAATGTTGGTTGTTTGCAACACTCATACAATTCAGGGTATAAGTTAAAAATTATCTCAGTACTGAATTGTTCACATTGTTGCATTTTGATGCACGATTGTAGTTCGTGCATTTCCTACATGATTTTTGTTTTGCATGGTAGGGTTGTGTTGTGTCATGGCGAACATGTTTATGCACTGGACATGGAAAATTGTGGTCATGAGTTGCAGATCCTGTGATGTATGTATGATTTAACATATCACCTTTTAATTCACATCGTATCACAGGAAGACACGCGGTATGGGAGCTGGGCGCAAGCTCAAGACCCACCGCAGGAACCAGAGGTGGGCTGACAAGGCATACAAGAAAAGCCACTTGGGCAATGAGTGGAAGAAACCTTTTGCTGGATCATCTCACGCCAAGGGCATCGTTCTGGAGAAGATGTACGTTGGATATGGGAATGATCGGTGCTTTTATTATCTTGTACTTGCTGTGCTTGGGCTAAGGTTTATTGCTTCCACTGTGTAGTGGTATTGAGGCCAAGCAGCCGAACTCTGCCATCCGTAAGTGTGCCCGTGTTCAGCTGGTGAAGAATGGGAAAAAGATTGCTGCCTTTGTGCCAAATGATGGTTGCCTAAACTACATCGAGGAGAATGTATGTGTTCCTTGACCAGTTCGCCGCCTTGTGGTGATTGTCAAAATCTATGTAATGAAAAAGCTAACCATCTCTTTTGCTGTAGGATGAGGTGTTGATTGCTGGGTTTGGTCGTAAGGGCCATGCTGTGGGAGATATCCCTGGTGTCAGGTTCAAGGTTGTGAAGGTATCTGGTGTGTCGCTGCTCGCGCTCTTCAAGGAGAAGAAGGAGAAGCCAAGGTCTTAGATCACTTTCGATAGTCAAGAATGGAGTAAACTGACAGGCTCTACTATGGAGTAAACTGCCAAGGTTTTAGATCACTTTCGATAGTGAGGTTCAAGGTTGTGAAGTTTAGCGACAGAGCTGTTAATTCTGAGCTGTACTTTTTGTTAACATTGCTATCGAGACTCGAGAGTTTTGTTCCCATTTTGAAGTATTAATATTGCATCGGCATGTGCCGATTCTTACTGAGATGTATGTTTTGATATTTGCCCCGTTGTTTGTTTTGCCTCAACGCCCTTTTGATCTCTAAAAAACATATTTATTAATACAATTTTAGAAACAAATTATAACATGTAAATCAGTTAAAAATGTTTCTGTAAATATGGATTTTGAAATTTTCTGATAATAGGGATTTGGTGAAATTATGGAGAATGAGATATAGAGTACAAAATTTAGAGGACGTTGTTAGAGATCACGAAGATATAGAGTACATAATCTTTTAGAGCGTGTGGTAAAAAATAAATAATATTTTTTATAGCGGAATCTTTTAGAGTGTGTGGTAAAGAACAAATAATCTTTTTTTTTTTTTGGGATTACGTTGAGTTGATGGAGAGACAAAAAGCTAGCCTCCTTTGAATATAGGTTTTAGGTGTGGTCAAGCAAACCACTAGTCTGCCTAGTTCGCTACTCTTGTATCCAAATCTTCAGGACTAATTTGAGAGCTATTCTGTTTCGGGCAATCCGTCTTCATATCACTAATCACCTTACCATCAACAACGCCTTCAACCGCACTAGCAATAGGTCAAGACCTAAAGTAAGCGGAAGCCAATCCTTATGAGAATGATAGGAGGGAGGCTAATCCGAGCAGTGGTAGATGCTCTTTATAGTTGTTCAATATGGCTCTTCAAGCTGAATGCGAGGAATGGAAGCAGTAGCAATGTCGGAGGGAATTAGAGTGAAGAAAATCTCCTTCTTATTCAAATTGAATAAGAAAGGGATTTTTGCCCCTACAACCTCTTCCGGTTTTCTGACTCTCAAAAGCCTTCAGTGCTGTTTGGCTCCCGATGAAGCGTGGTTGTGTGACTCGTGGCAAAACACACATGAGTGTGAATTATCCGTGGATTTCGCATGAACGATATCTGATCCGAGCGTGAGGAATTTGTGCCTCTGAATCTTTTAGGGTGACATGTGTCGTTGGCACTCGCTCTGTCCCTGTCGCTATCTCCTCTCAAAAGTTCCTTCCTTGTAGATGCGAGAGGTGGCACCCGAAGCCACCAGCGAGCGGGTGAGTCGGGTCGCTTCCAGATGCAGCCAAGCCCGCGCGCCCTGCCGCCACTGTAGCCGATGGCAATCATACGAGTATATGCTGGCCCAGCGTATCCCTGATGGTGATTTGGTTTAATACACGCTGTTGCTTCGCCCTGAAGCCTTTGCAGGCAAATCAACGGCTCTCGGTGTGATATCGGGAAACAAAAGAAGCTAGTAGTATAGTTTATCTATATTCTGTCCGAGGGCAATAAAATACGCACGTATGTTTGCCGATGACGCAACTCACTTGCCTTCGAAAGTGCCCCCGATTGATACCTTATCAGAAATCATTATTTGGTGTGTGTTTTATTAATTATAGCCCCTTTTTTCCGCTTTATGGCCCGATCTTTCGGTTTTGGGTAAGACTCCTGTTTTACTCTTACGAAATAAACTTTAGCTTTCTACTAAACTTTAGTCGTACGAATTAAAGAACTAAAGTTTAGCTCTTTAGTGTTTTGACTACTATAATAAAGTTTAGCATATTGAATAAAAAGACATTTATGCTCCAAATGCGGAGAGAGAATGTGGTTGAAAGGTATGAGGTGCAAAATGAGGTTCTCTGGCCACGTTTAGCTCCTTTTAATACCTCTTGAGCAGCTTATTAGATAATAGGTGCTAAATTTTATCACATCATCATTAACTCTCCTGTTTAGATCACCAAATGCAGTGGCGGACCTACAGGGTATGCCAGGTAGGCCGTGGCATACCCTGTAGAATCTAGCCCACTTATACATATAGTTCCATTTGCAGCCCAATAAACCAGTAGAATACATAAATACGACGATGACTCTTCGTCTGTTCCGCTTCCGCCGTTCCTCCTTCGGCGCTGCGACTGCAACGTGCTGCGATTGCCGATCAGCGATCTGCATCTCTGTCTGGCCCTTGGCGTCTGCAGGTGGTAGTCTGCAGTCTGCTTGAGTGCTTGGTAGACACAGCGACGCGCCGACAGCCGTCACTCCGTCCGTCAGCGGTCAGCCGGAGCCCGGAGCCGAGCAGCGCCGCACCGGCACCGCAACAAGGCAACGAGACGAGCGTACTGCGTATAGGCTAACAGGCGTACAACACTACAGCATAGCGATCCTCTATTCCTCTTTTGTTTTCTCTCGCCTGATTGGCTGATTCTGAAATCTGAATTCCTGATGGCTGATGTCCAGACCTATTAGTAATCAAGAATTCCAGAGGTCCGTAAGTTTTGATACTCATTCATCAAATTGCAAATTAAATAATTAATATGGATTGCATTTTTGCAGTTTTGCCCCCTTCAGATGCAGACTGATTAGTGATTACACGCATACCTCATAGAAATAAAAGGTAACCCCAATTCATCCTCTGATCAGCAATGGCCACTCAAAATCAGGTTACGGCTATCTGCTGCATTTTTATTGCAGCCATACTTCGGAAACAAAAATAGCTCCTAAATTATTCTAGCATATAGAGTATTTCACTGAATGTTAATGCATCGCCTATTTTGTTTTGTAGAATTATTGAATTATGAAGAGGAATGGAGACATCGCATCTCTTTTTCAGAAATATTCATCAAAGAAGGTTGTTGTTTCATCGTCTCCAGCTGCAACTATGGTGGAAGATGAACCTCAAGTGCAGGAGAGAGTTACTGAAGAAATTATGAACCCTATACCATCTTATCCGCCATCAATTCCAACTGATGATGTCTCGCCGCAGCCAACACCGGTTTATGATATCAATCGCCTTCCACATGATCCAGGTGAAAGAATGCCCATCCAAAGTTACCCTATTAATGATCAAGATGCAATTCGTAGATTATATATTCTTAAAGGTCCATTCCAACCATATGCACATGAATTTCCAAAAAGAAAAATAGGAAAGAGATATCGTCAATTCAATTTCGTTTGGTTTCATAAACATCATTGGCTTGAATCTATTACTACTCTATAAGACAGCAAGGAGGGCGTCCACACTTGTCGTGCCCCCGCTCCCGCACATCGCGTCGCCCCATCTTCCCCGACTGTCGTCCCGCCGCAGAAATCTCGCCCGTCCCTCCCCCCTCGCCCGCACGTGGACCCGCCTCTCCTCGCCGTGATCTCCACTTCTAGCAATGACGTCCGCGCAATCCACTCCCCCCGATCTGTCTCACCTCCATGGAAGTATTCGATTTGTCGCTCCCAATCTCTGCATCGCGTGGACGCCATCCATGGAGTCTCTGTACGTATGCGCGATTTACTCCCCCTCCCCCCGATCTGCCGCTCCCAATATCTCCCTGGAAGACCGATCTGCATGGTGTGGACGCTCCATGGAGTCCCCACCCCGCAACCCCGCTTCGTGCTGTGCGGCGACGCGATCCTTGCCGACCTTCGCGAGCCAGCGCCGCGCCGGCTCATGGAGTGGGACATCTAGCAGCCGAAGAAGAAGTTCAAGAGGGGCGGCAGACGCTCGTTCGCTGCGTAAGACGATGAGGACTTCAAAGCCGACTCCAGCGATTTGGATTTGGAGCTCACAGAAGGGGCTGACTCCAGAAGGGCTTTCTCCAGAGGTATTAGCTCAAGCTTATTTTCTATGGTGGTATACGTATTTTTGCGTTTGATTGTTGCAGACGATTAGAATCTACGAGTTGGTTGGGGTGCCGCCGCCGCCGCAGGGAACCCCTCGCTGGCGGGTCTGGTCGAGTCCGGTGCGCTTGTACGCGTATCGTGGCGGCAGTTTGGCCCTGTCCCGGCGTGGTGGCGGCAGTTTGGCCCTGTCCCGGCGTGGTGGCCGCTAAACTTCATGGAGCTCGAGGACGTGTGGATCCTCGGCACCTCGCACCTCTCCGCGTCCTCCACACCGTCAAAGGAAAAGATCATCGTGTAATTGAGTTGTCTGCTGCCAAATTTTTACTATCATCAGTGGTTACTTTCTTTCTTCTACTTGAAATTACTCGTGTCGTTTAGTGTTGGTGTAACCCAATGCCTGTAAATGACTTCGTAGTCAGAACTGATCTTTTTTGTTTGTTTAGTGTTTACTGGGTGCAACTGTTTGCTTCATGTTCCACAAATTGAACTGACAAACCTATCATCTGTTTGTGCTGCTGCATCGGCTTTTGGTTTACAACAGTTACCAACTTTAGCAAGTTTGATTTCTCATTTATGCTGAGATAATGCTTACCTCTGTTAGTGGTGTTTTAGTGTGGTTCGTTATCCTCGCAATCCTTTAGCAAGATGGCATACATAGACTAACTGTACAGTGTCACCTAAGACAGTATGCGTGTTGAATTTTGCCTTCTAAATAGGTTTTAGATAGTTTTCGGTATGTTATTATTGATTGATTTAAGAACTGGCTTGTAACCATTTTTGGCAACTTTTGTAGCACAATTTTTTATGCTGCATGTTATGATCTTAGAAATCAGCTTGGGTCTGAGACCTGATTATTTGGATTGACTAAAAACAAGCTCATCCAGATTTACCAACTCTGATGCAGGGCCCCCTCATTGAAGAGCCTCCATCTCTGCCTGTGCCATTACATCACTAATCAAGGTTTTGTAGAGGCAGTTAATTGCTTCCCTCAGCTCGAGGAGCTAGACATTACATTCTGCTCATTGTATGGCATCGTGTGTGAGACTGCTGGGAGAGCCTGCCCGACAACGTCGTCGTCTAGCTCTGCCGGAG
This sequence comes from Zea mays, assembly GCF_902167145.1. Taxonomy (NCBI): domain Eukaryota; kingdom Viridiplantae; phylum Streptophyta; class Magnoliopsida; order Poales; family Poaceae; genus Zea; species Zea mays. The sequence goes on along the minus strand of NC_050101.1, from coordinate 163,354,636 downwards.
CAGGCAAGGACGTGTATCCCCTTAAATGTTATGCCGCTTAAACAAATGCTGTCAAATCTTCTTCCGGGAGCGGGGCTAACAAACCACGTTGCAGAGCCCTCACTTCGGAGCTGGAATCATGTACTCGTCCAGTGCCAACGAGCCGCTTTTGAAGTCCAACATGTTCTCTCTCGGTGGCTCCAAGTTCTTAGGCGCAATCAACAGAAGCATCAACTTGGGTCAGATCAACCGATCGCTGCCTCGTGCTTACCACTTCTCATTACCCATGGGACTCACAAAGACCTGCTGATTTTGTTGGTTTCTTTGGACTGGCACAGGTGGGCAGAGCGCTCTTGCTCTCCGTCTGCTCCGCGTTGTTTTTCCTTCTAAAATTTCTACCAGTGCGAACTATCCGTTTGGAGGAGAGGTGCTTTATAATAAACTGACATGTATTTTTTCTCCATATGTTATGTGATAACATATCAACTGAATTCTACTACCATATACTGTATTTTGGTAGTTCCGAGCAACTAGGAGAGTTTCTGAAGATATTGGAAGTACAACACAAAAAGGTCAGAACCACTTTTCAATCTAACCAGATGTTTATATGTTTGGTGGTGAAGCTACAAAAATTCTAGACTATGTGGAATATTTCCCAAATTGAGTTGGTAATGGAAAGTAAAGGACTGCAGAATGTGCCGCTTCTGGTCTTGAAGGTTTCCAACATGGTTCGTCAATGGAAAGGTAGTATCGGCTTGCGAAATATATTCCTAAGCCTACAGAATGTAAGCTAAAATCACGTGCTCACTGTGTACATTTTTTTCTGGTAACAACAGCTTTTTCTGAAAAGAATGAACATCCTAAATCCTTACTCTCTGTAGATAAGAAGCATCTAGAATAAAAGATATCCAATGCCTTTACTATTTGTACGGTAGATTTTTCTTTGTCATATATCATAGTTACCTCTTGAAGTACATTTCATCAAGTTGTAGTTAGCCCTTGATGTACATTTCAGCTTTGATGTATACTAGCACAAAACAGAAAGAATCATTATGGTCGAACTACTACTATAATGAGAATTTCACATGCTACTGCTAGATTATCTTGTATGCATGGTTCTTGAGCATAGTCACATTATTTCTAAAACTAATTCTGGAGAGTATGTTTATGTGGAGTTAGAAAAAGTAATATACAAATACATATTATTCTATAGCAGCTTTATAGGTATAAAAAATTCCGTATGTTACTTCTGGTACAGACATTTTTTCTATATAATTGAACAAGCACACCTGTAACTGAATCCGTTTTGCAACTCCAAACTAAAACTGGAATGCATAATAATTGCATATACAACAACAAATATGTTATGATATATAGGAATCCAGATTCCCTGTGCAATGTAATAACATCATTAAGGCCTTGTAACAGTCAGGATAGCATCTGAGTAGTTTAAGTGTTGTCGGCCTATGTGCTCTAGACGAGAATTTTTGCTTTGTCATATAACAAATTCTAGGAACTTTTTTTTTGCAAAATTATAACCATTTATCACTTATCAGGATGTTGTGTTGACACTAAACATTCTCGCCTTTCTTGGTAATAGTGTCCACTTAAGTTAGACGAACTGCCACCATTCTTTCCACTGCTCTGTTTCAACTTCCTCGCAAAAAACATAGCGACCTGCATGTGCGTTTTTCGCCATGATCTCAGTTCTCTTTAGCTCCGTCTTCCCCCTTCTTGATCTCAGCTTCAACCCTTATCTTTTGTCTCCCTGTCCATCTCCATCCCGGTGTGATCAACTTTCAAGAAGCGGTTGGGACTGGACCTTAATTTTTGCATGTCTAGAGGAAATTGCCGGTTTGGTTCGTATTGTGTAAGAATTTGAGATTTTGAGTTAGATTATAATAATTAATATGTGGTGTTCATTTTTATATAATTTATTGAAACCGTACATAGCGATATCGACCTTGTACTTCTACCAGAGTGGCTGAAGGCACTCGTGGCCCATGGGCTCCTCGGTCGTTCCTTCGTCGGCGTAGAAGGTGGCTGACGAGTAACCCAGGACACGGTGCGCGAGGAAGATAAGCCATGGCTGTTTCTGCCGATCAACAGATGACAGGCAGTGCTCGATGAACCTGTACTGCTCTGTTCCTGGCCTCCAGTCCAACTCGGTATTGGCTTACGCAGAAACGGAACATCCCGTAGTCCGTTGAGTACCTAGAATTATAAGCTGATGTTCAATGAGAGCTTCTTACAGAAAAAAGGTTGGAAAATACTGTAACTTTCTAGATGGACAGTGATGCACAGCTCAGCTCCATCAACAAATAGCTTCAATGCTGTATTTGTTAACTGCCATAAGTATTTGTTTTTGACTTTTTTGCAGGTGTCATGAGTAGTGAAATTTCAGCCATCTCAGCTTCATCAAACACCATAAAAGGTTGTTAATGTCCTCTTTTGCCTGTCTATTATTTATTTTAGTTGAACCAGAAATATCTTTGTATTTGACCACGTATATAAGCAGTAGCTTCATGTTTTATTTCATACCAGAACTGCTCACGGTTTTCTGCTGGCACGTAGAACATATTCTGAGCTGGTACCCCGCATTCACCACCTGAATCAAGATTTCCATAGAAAGATCCTGATCCAGGCCAATCTCTTTTGTGGCTACCACTGCAACCACAAATTAGTAGCATCAGAAACATATAAAAACTGTATCGTTTTATTACTTGATCTATTGTCGAATTGGAATCCTGGAGAACCTCCCAACCATGTAAGGCACAGTAGAAGCAATGGGCTCAACCTGTGCAGTGAATTGGTCGCATTGTGAAAGATAGCCATTGGCATATGAGCTGGTTTGTTGTGTTAAGTGAACCAGGCTCAAAGTCATTGGACTCATTTGAACCATCAACCTCAGTCCGTTGAGATGACTATAATGTGGTGTGGTGTGACCCATGATTGACATAAATTAAGAAGATTTGGTGGGCTTGGCTTGATGACAACATTGTTTTTTTTGTGTCTGTACACGATGGCAGCAGTGCTTTCGCCTTATGTGTGCTGCTCTTCAGGTCTCTATGGATGACATCGCCCCCTCTCCCGCTATTATTAATTTAATTTGTAGCGAGACTGACATGATGATGATAAGATGACGGATCGCCATGTCAACATGGGATGCTCATCATCGAATGATTTTATCTATAATTTGCGATGTGTTTTGTGAGATGAGTCGGGCGATGGAAGTTGGTCAACATGCACCAGAGGTCGAGGCTGCTGAAGCATCAGATGAAGATGTTGAGGCCTACATCGGCAAAGCCACCGGTGGTGTGCTGATTTATCTATTACTTTTCTTAAACAACATATATAGAAATTGTCCCACTCCTGTTTACTACACAAAGATGTTAAGTGTATTGCAACACAATAAATGTTTTTATGACTAAGTTTTAATCCAAAATATTTCGAGTTTAGTTATGTATTGGTTATTATTACTCCAGTCCAATCATGGTTATTACCTGTTTATATATCTGCCAGGATATTTACTCCTTTGGTGAACGCAGAGATGAATTGAGACAATAATGGAATGGTGACCTTCAAGGAATTCCTTTTTGCTTTTACTCAACCGAAGATTAGGCGTTCTGAATCGATCGAGCCAGCCCCTCAGGAGGCCTCCAGCAGCTCCCTCCTGTCGTGCCTCGGAAGTAGTAGCTCATGTTCTATATGTGGCGAGCTGATGGTAGAAATTACCAGGTTTGCATGCCATTGATTTTTTTGCGAGTACAAAGAGTTGGTGTTCTATGTAGTGGTGCACAAACAATTTTATAACCGACATTCCTTTTTCTTTGTTTGTTGATGTGATTAGGTTCATTCTCTTCTGTGATATGTGAAGCTCGAGTGAAAAGAAAAATTATGTGATGAGAACATAGCAGCTGAAGTTGGAATATATTGAGATGTCTATAATGTGGTGTGGTGTGACCCATGATTGACAGATTAAGAAGATTTGGTGGGCTTGGCTTGATGACAGGCGACAGCATTGTTTTTTTTGGGTCTGTATACGATGGATGACATTGCCCCCTCTCCCACTATTATTAATTTAATTTGTAGCGAGACTGACATGATGATGATAAGATGACTAATCACTATGTCTGCATGGGATGCCCATCATCGAATGATTTTATCTATAATTTGTGATGTGTTTTGTCAGATGAGTCGGGCGATGGAAGTTGGTCAGCATGCACCAGAGGTTGAGGCTGCTGAAGTATCAGATGAAGATGTTGAGGCCTACATCGGCAAAGCCACCGGTGTTGTGCTGATTTATCTATTACTTTTCTTAAACAACATATATAGAAATTGTCCCACTCATGTTTACTACACAAAGATGTTCAGTATATTGCAACACAATCAATGTTTTTATGACTAAGTTTTTAATCCAAAATATCCCGAGTTTAGTTATGCATTGGTTATTAACAAAGAATAAATATTGTTCGTTTTTTATATAATTATTGTGTACGTGCTTTGTGTGTGGCCACTGCCCGCACGCGTTAGGCTTAACTATGTAATAGAAATTGTGTTAGAATCTTTTTCTCTTTGTTTCTAATGATAAAGAAAGTAGAAGAATGCGTATACACAAGATAAAAAGACCATTCTTTATTTTTCTTAATAAATGTCTCGTGTATATCTCAACTACCAAGCACCACCACCCGATCACTTCCTATAATAAATTTTTGCACAAATGTATATTTGAAACATGGTTGTTGGCTTTAATAAATAGGATGCACACATCTTTGTAGTTTACGCTGTATAAATGAAACCGTAGCAAAGCACGGGCACACTACTAGTATAGTATCAAGAAGGATTCTGTATTTTGCTTTATATGCTATTTGTTCAAAGACAACAAATGTAAGAGCAAGGGGGCAGATGCATTTGTTATAGATGGTTGGAGAAATTGGAATATAGGAGAGAAGGCACTTTTGAAACATGTGGGTTCTAGTGCGCACAATGCAGCTCAAGAGAGGTATAGTGGCTTCGTGAATCCTGAGGCAACAATTGATTATCACATTGATAAGTGGAGTAAAGAGGATCTTCGTCTTTATAAGATCAGATTGACTTATTCACTTAGGTGTTTGAAGTTTCTATTGCGTCAAGGATTGGCATTTCGTGGACATGATGAGAGTGAAGAGTCTAACAACAGAGGCAACTTTCTTGAACTTTTGAAATTTCTTGCATCAAACAGTGAAGAGGTGAAGAAATATGTTTTAGAGAATGCTCCAGGTAACTGTACCTTAACTAGCCCAAAGATACAAAAGCAGATTATTCATTGTTGTGCCATAGAAACTAGAAAGAAAATAATTGAAGATCTTGGTGAAGAACCCTATGCAATTTTAGCTGATGAGTCTAGTGATATATCACATAAAGAACAACTAGCTCTTTGCTTGCGTTATGTTGATAAATTGGGAAGACCATGTGAGCGACTTATTGGAGTTATCCTTGTAGATGATACTAGTTCTTTGTCACTTAAGGAAGCAATTGAAGCTCTTCTTGTTAGCCATGGTTTGTCTATGGCTCAAATCCGAGGTCAAGGTTATGATGGAGCCAGCAACATGAAAGGAGAGATAAAAGGGCTGAAAACATTGATAATGAAAGAGTCACCTTCTGCTTATTATATACATTGCTTTGCACATCAACTACAACTAGTTCTTATTGCCGTTGCTAAGGGGAATACCGATTGTGTGACATTTTTTGATCAAATAACTCTCTTGCTAAATATTGTTGGAGTTTCTTGTAAGCGCCATGGTATGCTTCGAAATGCTAGGCTTGAGAATATCAGAAAAGCACTAGATTGCCGTGAACTTGAAACTGGGACTGGATTAAATCAAGAGATGGGGTTGCCTAGGCCTGGTGAGACTCGATGGGGCTCTCATTACAAAACTGTTTGTAGCATCATTTCTATGTACCCCACAATTCGTGACGTACTCATCGCTCTAGGGGCTGATATTTCACATAAGGGCGATTGGACAAAAATTCATTTTGTTCTTGGAGCATTTGAGTCCTTTGAGTTTGTTTTCTTTGCACAATTAATGTTTGTTATTCTTGGATACACAAATGAATTATCTGAGTGTTTGCAAAGAAGGGAGCAAGATATCATCAATGCAATCTCACTTGTTAATGTGGCAAAGAGCAGAATGCAAGAATTGAGGTCTAATGGTTGGGATCAATTCCTACAAAGGGTTACATTGTTTTGCAATCAATATGGCATCCAAGTTCCTGCTATGGAGGATAATTATGTGCCTTATGGAAAATCAGCACGATACACTCGAAACCAAACAAATGATGATCACTTCAGAAGAGAAATATATATTGGTGTCATTGATCAAATTAGTCAAGAGCTTGATAACCGGTTCGATGAGGTCAATATGGAGTTGCTTTCTTGTATGTCAGCCTTAGATCCTTCTGATTCATTTGCTTCCTTTGATGCGCAGAAGATACGAAGACTAGCTGAATTTTACCCTAATGACATATTTGGGAATGATTTGCTGAAACTTGAGTTGCAGCTTAATAATTATATTGATGCAATGAGGCAAGATGATAACTTCAAAGGCCTTCATTGCCTTGTTGACATGTCAGTTAAGCTTGTTGAAAAAAAGAGGCATATCGTGTTCGATATGGTTTTCTTGCTTCTCAAATTGATATTACTTCTGCCGGTGGCAACAGCAAGTGTTGAGAGGGCATTTTCTGCAATGTCTTTGGTCAAAACTAAGTTAAGAAATAAGATGGGTGATAGTCTTTTGGACGATTGTCTAGTCACATTCATCGAACGAGATCTTTTCTTCAAAGTCGATGAAGATGATATAATTGAGACCTTTATGGCTTTTAGAAAGCGTCGTCCGAACAAATAGTATGGTAATTATCTTTCAAACATTGTTTCTTGCAAATTTCGTATTTCATATGTTTAGGCTCTAGTGTAAAAATTATTATGGCATACTCTTGGCCAAAATCCTAGGTCCGCCACTGACCAAATGGCTAAAAGTATCTGAAAGAGCTGCTAAAATTTATCCCTTAATATTGAAACAGGGCCTAGTTTGTTCGGCTGATCTGTAGTCACGTCCAGGTACATTGCTGTGATTAATGGAAGACGCGTCACTAGCAAATACGACAAGTGAGCGACTGTCAACTGCGTACATCTTTTTTTGTGTGGTTCACTGCTTGATGTTTCTACATGTATATGATGCATGGATTTGTGATATGCTATGTGAGTAGTCTTCTTTAGGAGGTGTTTAGTTTTTAGGGACTAATTTTTAGTCTCTCCATTTTATTCTATTTTAGTCCTTAAATTACTAAATACGAAAACTACAACTCTATTTTAGTTTCTATATTTAGCAATTTAGAAACTAAAATAGAATAATATCGAGGGATTAAAAAATAGTCCATAGAAACCAAATACCTCCTTATTTAAGTTGTGACCAAAGCGTAAGCCAGGTGTCCGTAATGCTAAAGGTATCGTGACAAATGTCCATTACCTAGGGAAGCAAACAATCCGACAACCCAAGCCTTCAAATCCAAGTCTTTTTTTTTGTTATATATTATTTGAAGGTTCCCTGTCTCATTTTTTTATCTACTCTAATAGGTGTCTTCAAATCAGGGCTTCTAGACCCTTTCCACTAGACATGGTGCATGAGACTCACTCACTCATCATTGAGCCATATCCATCCACAATTGTTTCAACCGACCAAGCTATATGGTGGGAAGGGGGGGCGGACATTGGCATATAAGATCCAATCGTCACTTGGCCACATCCACCATCTTTCCAATACACAAAGCTATGGGGGCACATGGAGGGGAGCTGTTGTGGGGAAGTGCACTACCGGAGAACGGGACATCAGTACCACTTAAAAAAACCGGTTGCAGTACAATAGAAATCAAATGCTCTAATCTTTAGTCCTGGTTGCACAAATCGATAGTGAAGGTAAGCCTTTATTGCCGGGTTTTGGCTTGAATTGGTACTAAAAGTCCAACTTTAGTATCGATTCCTGGCATGAATTGGTACTAAATAGGGAATTTTAGTACCAGTTTGAGCGGTACAAAAGTGACTTTTTGTTTTACATATTTATAAATGATATTGATGAATATTTAATATATACACGTACTAATTAATATATGTACATATAAAATGTACAAGCAAGTAGTTTTTTTTCAAAGGGACATGTATATAAATATTAAGGGTAGCTCTTTCCAATAGGACATTAACACAAATATACAAGTAAATAGTATAGTAATATATGTACAATAATACATACAAATGAACAGCAATAATAGTTCTTGAATTGCTTCAATCTTTTGCAAAGAGAGTAGTTCTTTCCTTCATCTTTATAAACTATGATTTCAAAAAAAAGTATTCTTATATTAAATTCAAAGCTGAAATACTTTATCAAACCCAAATTAAACCCAAAGAGAGTAGTTCGTTTCTTTCTTCTTCAAGTGTTCGTCACATCGGCATTGTACATATATACATAAACTTTCCTTCCTTTCTTCACGCTTCACCTTTAACTCGGCACTGGTGAAAACATTATGATAGACGGAACTAGCATGGATTACAACATTAATAATAAATATACGCTAAAACATTCTGATAGATAAAGACTGATAATGTGATCAATAGTACAGACAATAGTTGATATGTTGATCGATAAGAGTTAGGTGCATTAGAGCATCTCCAATAATAACAATAATACCTCAAACTGGTGTCTCAAATTGAAATATAGGACTCTACACAGAAAAACTACTCTAACGATGTCTTATTTTATAAAATTTGATTAAAACAGTATAAAGCATTTTCTCAAGTGCCTCAAATATATTACACCATAGTGACTTCCCTATAATATAGATTTATGGTTTTAATGTTGAAGCAGAATGTTTTTTATGCCATAAATTCTATAAATTATATTTATTTTTAAATTATAAAGTATTTTTATGTTATGCTGTTGGAGAACCACTCTCCTAGTGAACACCAACTACCCAAAGAGAGTAGTTCTCCCTCTCGCACCCACGCGGCAGCCCCCACGGCGTGCTATAAATACTTCACGAACGGCCCGGATATCTCCATCCCTGCATCGCACCCTCCCGGGCCGCCTTCTCTTCTCCAGCGTCCGATCTCCCACTCCCCTCCCTCACCGCAGCTCTCCCACCTCCGCCCTCCCCCCGCACGCGCTCGCCACCTCGCCCTCCCCTCCACGTTGCTCGCACCCGCGCTTATATAAGGTATGCCTCTTGCCCTCTCCAAACCCCTCCGCGAGGGCCTAGGGTCTGGCGTGCTGAGCTGGAGCTGATGGATCTAGGGTTTGGGTTGCGGTGATGGTCCTGCAGTGCAGGAGGAGCTCATGGCGGAAGCTCCGGCGAGCCCTGGCGGCGGCGGCGGGAGCCACGAGAGCGGGAGCCCCAGGGGAGGCGGAGGCGGTGGCAGCGTCAGGGAGCAGGACAGGTTCCTGCCCATCGCCAACATCAGTCGCATCATGAAGAAGGCCATCCCGGCTAACGGGAAGATCGCCAAGGACGCTAAGGAGACCGTGCAGGAGTGCGTCTCCGAGTTCATCTCCTTCATCACTAGCGAGTAAGTGCCTCAGCTGCGGCTGACTCTTACTTTTGCTTGGCTTGTTGGGAATTTGGAGTGGCGTTCAGGGCTTTAGCTTGGCTGGGGTTTTGTGTTGACTTGTCCATGTCCACGTTTTTTTGTCCGCTCTTTGCAGAGCGAGTGACAAGTGCCAGAGGGAGAAGCGGAAGACCATCAATGGCGACGATCTGCTGTGGGCCATGGCCACGCTGGGGTTTGAAGACTACATTGAACCCCTCAAGGTGTACCTGCAGAAGTACAGAGAGGTGCGTACGGTGTTTGGGAATTTGGGGGTCAGGTCGTGCAATCGCCAATCTGTCACCTTGTCGATCGTACCTCTGATTGAACTTAAATAATCCTGTTGGGCATCAGCACGCTAATAAGTGATAAGTGAGCTATCCACTTCCCTTCCAATGCTTCGGGCACATATTTATACTTCTTTAGTTGAGGACATAAAGAGACCCCATGTTCCTCGGGTAATTTGCTATTTTATCACTCTCAGTTGTGGACTTCTCTATTTTACCACCAGGCCCACAAATCATAGACACAAATCATAGACAGAGGGTCACATAATAGCAGAGAGCCTACCTTAGAAAGGCTAAAATAGCAATTTTTTCCTGTTCCTGTGTACTACTCCAGTAAATACAGCTAGTAAACACATTATTTTTATAAGGTGAACCAATTCGAAAGCACTTTTATCCATTTAATACTGAACAGTGATCGAAACCTCTATTTGGTGTTCTTACATGGGATTGAGTTAGCACTCGTGCTTGGGACGATATTATATCTACTCACACCCTATGTGGCTGTGTCTGTTCTATGATGAAAAGTAGATGTAATGCAAATGGATAAGAGCGGAAAGAGCTCCTACAGTAGTGTAATTAGAGCATGTTGTAGTGCAAGCTTTTGGTTGTTTGAATAATGTACCTTTACACAAAAGATACATGAAACCATTCCACTGTAGGTCATATACAATCTTGCTTAGGGTCACGAGTTTATTGGGAACATATCTGGTGCACATGATGTACATATTAAATTATCACCATCCATTCTAGATCTAACGTCTTTAGTTGTTCATTCTAGATCTAACGTCTTTACTTGCTCTGTATAATTGTATATTTTGCAAAGAACCCCTTCCGCCACTACTCTCTACCACTTCTACCCTGCTCGGAGGGTGTTAGATCTAGGATGAAATGATGAATGATGGTGATCTAATATGTACACCATGTGCACCAAACTCAGTGCACCAGATATATTCTCGAGTTTATTTAGCTGTATTTTTCTATACGCCCTTCGTATTGATTGAATAATCTGTCTAATGAGGTTTCTCTTTTGGTCTTATGTCTGGTGGATGGCATCACGGACTGCAGATGGAGGTATGTGGTATTAAGCTCTTTGAGTTGTAGTTCATAGTATATTTTTGCTTGATGGTGAATGTTATGGTCGCTAGATCGGTGAGGGATTGGAGAGGGGGTATCGATGGGCAGGAACGTCGGCCGGGGGCCTCTGCCCACGGCCGAGCAAGAGGAGGGTTTCTCCCTTCTAATTCTTGTCTGCTTTATTTCTCATCCATTGATTACATAAATAGGCCGGTTGGCTGCCCCTATCTAGCTAGAGATCCTTATCTCCTAAAAACTCTCAACAAACTACTAACTGATAACCTTCCTAGATAATCTCAACTAATCTCCTAAATAATCTCAACTAATCTTCTAATCTTATCTCTAACTATCCTTATCTAATCCCCATTAGGGCCCATGGCTGCTGCTACCGCAGCCCCTCTGTGGGCCTCCTTAGGTCCTGACACTACACCCCTCCTGGACAAGCAGCTCGCCCTCGAGCTGCCGCATAACGGGTGCTCAAAGACCGAGTCTACTTGCCCAAAACCAAACACCTAGAAGACAAGCCTTTTACATCTCAGCTTATCTTATTATTCCGAATCTGATTTTTTTACCCCATAAGATAAGGCGAACACGCACGTGTGCAGCCACCTGGATCCCATGGACGCCATCTGCACGAAAGGGGAGCACATGTATGGGCACCTGGAATAGGTCGCAACAATAACCAGCGGAGGCGCCCCTCGTGGCGGCCGGTAGCGGAATGTGGTGGCGCTAAATAGTGTGCCCTTGTTGATGACGAGGTGAGTGTCTTCCCTACCGCCGCTGTCGTAGAGTTGAAGTTCGTCGCCCGCGGGACACGTATCATGCTCGCACTTCGAGATAGCGGCCTGGTGCCACTGCTGATAGCCGTCTGACAAGGTGAGGTCGCGCCGACGTGTGCCGAGGTCAACCGTCACCAAGGCTGCCTTGAGCATCTGCCGGCGCATCTCCCACACTTTCTGTCGTGCAAGGAAGCCACGAGCAGCAGCTTGTATGCCCACAGCCGTCGACGTCCGGAGCCGTGCGGACAGCGCTAGCTGGTGTTGCTCATGTTGCACTGCTGCCTTGATTTGCAGCAGCCCTTGCATCTTTGTGAGATCAGCCCTTATGTTGGTCCACAAATCTCCCATCGATGGAGCTGGTGATTGCTGAGTCGTGGCTGCCCCTAGTGGCGTCGCCCATGGGGACGGAGACGCCGTCAACGAAGATGATGTGATGAAATTTGGCGTTGTCCCTGGGGATGGGCACGCCGGCGTCCAGGATGTGGTGACAAAATTGGCAGGCGATGCTGCCCATGGAGATAGGGACGCCGGTTGCCAGGACGGCGTGACGAAGGTGGCATGCGGCGCAGCCCATGGAGATGGGGACGTCGGTTGCCAGGACGGCGTGACGAAGGTGACATGCGGCGTTGTCCATGGAGATGGGGACGCCGATTGCCAGGATGACGCCGCGAAATTGGCAGCAGAAGCCATGGGATCAGATCGAAACCCAAGCTCTCTGATACCAGATGTTATGGTCGCTAGATCGGTGAGGGATTGGAGAGGGGGTATCGATGGGCAGGAACGTCGACTGGGGGCCTCTGCCCACGGCCGAGCAAGAGGAGGGTTTCTCCCTTCTAATTCTTGCCTGTTTTATTTCTCATCCATTGATTACATAAATAGGCCGGTTGGCTGCCCCTATCTAGCTAGAGATCCTTATCTCCTAAAAACTCTCAACAAACTACTAACTGATAACCTTCCTAGATAATCTCAACTAATCTCCTAAATAATCTCAACTAATCTTCTAATCTTATCTCTAACTATCCTTATCTAATCCCCCTTAGGGCCCATGGCTGCTGCTACCGCAGCCCCTCTGTGGGCCTCCTTAGGTCCTGACAGTGAATAACTCTTGTTTTTCATATTTTAAAACATTGGTCTGTAAATGTTTTATAACGTGGAATTTTGTTGTAAGAAACTTAGAATTGGCCTGGGTAATTGGAGCTAGCTGATCCTGTTTTCACCCTGACTTGAAGCACATGTGGGCAGTTAAATTGTTTTTGTTCACATTCTTGAGGCATAACACATTAACTGAATGCAATGGAGTACTGAAGATGTCTTTTCTGGGAAGTGGAGGGTTCTTGTGAATTGGACCTTTTTGTGAACGAATCTTCGGCCAGTTCATGTATTGATTCCCTGCTGGCAGGGCAATAAAAATTAGATGGATCAGTGAATCACATGCATGTTCTTTATTAGAAAATTACTAGTCATAAATGTGCTCGGAGTCCCAGGTCTTCACCATATAAACTAAAGTTATTTGCCTGATGGATTTGACCTCCACCTGATTCTGATACTATATATTTATTTGGTTTCACTAAGGGCATGTTTGTTTAATGCTCAATCCATGTGGATTGGACGGGATTGAGTGGGATTAAATTCTGAGTAAGTCAAAATCCTTCATAATTTTTTTTCCAATCCTATCCAATCCACATGTGATGGGAATCACCGAACAAGGTCTAACTGTTTGGCAAGTTCCAATCCTGTACAATGATTAGTACATGGATATAATATTTTTCTTTCTTTCTAGAGGGTTTAGGAGTAGCTCTTCTTATTGTCCATGATTTAGTTACCAAGCTTATAGAATCTGAGATATATAATGAACATTACTCTGCTCTTGTTTCTTTAATAACCAACAGGGTGATAGCAAGTTAACTGCAAAATCTAGCGATGGCTCAATTAAAAAGGATGCCCTTGGTCATGTGGGAGCAAGTAGCTCAGCTGCACAAGGGGTTAAGTTTTCTTGGACTGTTCCGTTATTCTTGTGATCATACTGCAAAAGGCTAACTTTCTGTTACTTTTAGATGGGCCAACAGGGAGCATACAACCAAGGAATGGGTTATATGCAACCCCAGGTGATTGACAAAAAAACTATTGGTAGTTGCTATTTGTTGTGTGTTTGTGTTTATAAGCACAATGTATAGCTTGGGTCTTTGCTGTAGTTGTTTATTTACTGGGTTGCAAACTCGAGCATGTTGGATTGCCAGCCCCTTAATTTATTGCAGATGTGCAAATCAGTTCCCATCTTGCATTTGCCTAGCTCTAATGAGTATTGATTTGGTGTCCCCGCAACAATTTGCTCCTGCTTATCTGTAGTGACTATTGAGGTGCCCCCCACTAACAAATTTCTGTATTTGTTCCAGACATAGCGCCACCTCCATATGTTAAAGTTTTTTCTTGGTCTATAAATGGCTTTTTAATGACACTGGTTGGCATCCATATGTTTGCTGATAACCCTTCTCTTTCCCTTCTGCAGTACCATAACGGGGATATCTCAAACTAATGGAGGTATGGACCTTTTCTGCGACAGCTGCTCTTACCTGAGGTACAAGCTTATGCTTTCAGCAAATTGCTGTGTTGCTTTGATTCCCATATGCGATATCTCATGTGTTGCTACCTTTACCACCCAGGCGATTTTTTTTGTCTTAGTTATTTACTAAGACACCTTGCGGTGACCATTAAAGAGTAACCAATCGCCCTCAATAGGTCCGTTTTTATCTGCCAGAACTGATGAGGTCGCTCACTAGGAGTAAGTCGCTTCCCTGGGAACGGTTGTCGGCTAGCACCGCTCTTGTATGTATATTAAGAGTAACTTAATGATTGGTCTTTTGGCTGCGATTTGATTACATGTATTTGTATCGGGAGGCATAAATATTGTGTAATTTGTGTTAAAGACTGGTGTAATTGAACTATGGGAAGAGCTGCTTTGGTTGTAACCATATTTTGATGCCCGTATATTAGGCAAAAATAGAAGGCTGTGGGCGTGCACAACATATTTACTGTTCACCGAAATACTTGTATTGATGTATTTCCGCATCAATTATAGTCATCGTCAGCTTGTAACTACGGCAATGAATAAATAAAAATTCACTGAGTATATAATTGAGCAAATAAAAATTATATAGTTCATAAAAACAAATATTACATAGTTTGTAAACCATAAATAAAAATTAGCATAATTCATTGGTCCTAGCCGGCCATTTGGTGGGAGCCAAGAGGTTGGATTTACTAAAAAAATATTTTAGCACATGTTTATAAGCCTGTTTGGAGTGTGAAGTTTAAAATAGACTGAGATAGAAAATGAGATAGCCTAACCACCCCAACTTCAGCTTCACCAAAAACAAAAACAACAGCTTTTACTACATGACAAGTTGGCTAAACGGTTTAGTTTCACTAAATTGGTGAATGTAGAAGTCAGACTCACCGTTTTGATAAGCTTATTGAGAGTTGCTCCACCAACTCAAGTTTAATAAAATTGATAAAAAAAAATACTAACCACTATCACCCAATACACAGTTTAGTGGTTCGCTGTTATATTTCGCGTCACTTCTTCTATCCTCCCCAAGTATGCCCCGGCCATAGGCCATGTCCCTCCCTGGCTCAGACAAACCTCCCCTAATAGTAATAGGTTTTGTCGTCTCCGTTTCTTTACGTACAAATTAAATTTTAAGTTTATATTTTTTAAGGTGACCGATGATATCGTAACTTATGTTAGAAAAATATATTAAAATCTGATCTCTAACCTATTAAAATGATTCTAAAAAAATATAATATATTTTTCTACGATAAAGTATGACATTAACTACTAAACAACAAAAATTATACTGAAAACTCAACTTATACATTAAAAAATAAAAAAAACAAATTTTGTTAAGGATATTAAACTAACTCAAGTAGTTGGACTTATTCCTTTCAAATATACATCAGCCAGCGACTAGCGAGCAAGAAAACATAATGCATATAGGATTCCATTACATTAACCGTGAATAGCAGAGGACAAAGGCTTCCACTGCCACCAATCATGAAAGAGTGGAAGATGCATACACCACAAAAAAAATGCTAAACGGTTTGCAGACTTCTCGATGACCAATGAGAAGATAGAATTATCTAAATATTCTACGTAATATGATAAAAGGATTCCAGAACACAGTTGGTTACAAATGGCAAATGATACAAGAATCATTTGATCCAAGTAGATAATCTAAAGACTCGCAAGCCTAACCGTTAAATGTAGTAATGAACATGCCTTCCCCCTATTGATTCAAGGCTTTCACTCAGTCACTGATCACCTGAGCATTGAACTGACATATAGGAGGAAATTGTGTTTATGACAACACCAACACGTACGCGCCCAATACAACTAGGTGAAGTTTATAGAGCAAAAAAGGGGGAGAAGGATATAGATGCCCTAGTTGTCAATACCTAATGGCCTTATGATGCTAAAGTAGTTTCAGGTTTTCTATACAGAACACATCATCTAAAGTTCTAGATGAGAGAATCAGTTGAGCAAACTACGTCGATATCAACAGAAACTGACAGGAACGCAAGGTTCGATAAGCTGGTTTACTCACTTGCACCTGCCTGCTTGTACATCTGATGCCTCAACCGAGGTATCCTCTATAGTCTTCTCCACTGCTAGAGCATCCTCATCTAGTGCTTTAACTGTGGCACCCAGAGCAGTTTCTTCGGCGTTGGTGGTATTTGTACCTGGTGGCGCAACCATTGCATCCTTCAGAGTATTCTCAACTGTTGTTGAATCCTCATTTGTCGCGACTGTGGCATTCTCTACAGGTTTCCCATCTGCTGTAGACTTATCATCTAGCACCTTAACATCCTCTACCGTTTCCTCAGTTGTTGTAGCTTCTTCATCTGGTTCTCCAGCTGCAGTTTGATCTTCAGTTATCTCCCTGATTATTGGTTCAACAATACCTTTGTTTGCTATTTTCTCATCTGGTGCCTCTACTGTAATTTCACATTCTTTGGTCTCACCAGCTGGTGTGTCAGCATCTGCTTTAATTTCTGTTTTCTCATCTGGTGCCTCAACTGTAATTTCACCTGCCCTGGTCTCTCCAGCTAATTTGTCAGCATCTTCATTATTTTCTATTTTCCCCTTCTCGTCTGGTGCTTCCTCCTTAGTTTCACCTTCAGCTGTCTCCTCAACTACTCCTATGGTAGCAGCATTATTCTCTGTACTCTCCTCGAGTGGTACTACTTTTGCCTCCACAGTTTCATCAACCATGACCATAGAGTGCTCAATATTTGCATCAGCCATAGATTCATCTTCTGAAATTCGTCTTCCCACCTCAAGTTGTCCACCTGATGCTTCAATTACAGCTTCCATGTTAACAGTCTGCTCAATACTATAGCCTTGTTCGCATGACACTTCAACAGTAGTTTTGGATTCCAGTTCAATTTCTACTTGCTCGACTGCACCTTGTACGACAGGTTCAACAGTCAAATTTTCAGCTTGTGACTTTGGATCTTCAGGTCCCACTTTTTGTTCAGTTTCAGATTGCCCCACTAGCTTCTCACCAGGGGTTTGACTTTGTAACACAGGAAATACAGTGTGCTCTTCTGGAACTTCATCCCCAACATCATCCTCACTATGATCTTGTGCAGTACTTGGCACTTCAGTGACAGCTTCAAATACAGCATTATCTCCTGGATTGTGACTCTGTTTTGGGGCCGTGGCTATATCAGTTTGCATATTATCTGGAGCCTTCTGAGGCAACTCTTTTATTATAGCATCAGAATGTAAGGTTTCTATCTCTGTGGGTAGATCACTGACTGACGCTGCCTTTTGAGTGTAAGCTTGCTCAATGTCACCCACTTGCTGAGATGACTCTTCAGATACAGATGCAGCTTCTGCACCTTCCCCAATCTGATTCACATGGACAATTAGCTCAGCATCAATATTTCCTGCTTTCTCAAGCCTGTCAACTTCACTGACAAATGTACTGTCTGCAGCTTCCACTAGACATGTTTGCCTTACAGTCTCAACTTCTTCAGATGACAGTTCTCCTGTAACTTTTACTTTATCTGTTTTCTGCACCAGGTCAACTTCCATGGAATCCTTAGGAGCTTCGGACATATTCAAACCTAGAGGAAAGACATGATCACATGGCAGCAACAATCATTTGCTTTTGTGGAAGTTGTAGAGTAGCTTTATTAAATACTCCCTCCATTTATTTTTCTAAAGTGTATTTGGATTCGAAAAAAAGAATGTAGAGTATACTTTGACTATCAATTACTCTCATGTAATATGCCATATATTGCAGTAAAACCAACTTGTGTTGAACTATATGGTGAATGTGAATTCGTTGATACTATGTCCTAATCATGAATATAATTAGAGTTATGTTGGTCAAAATTTACAAAGTTACTTTTTAAATCCTAACTAAGTAACTAATATGCCCCATATTTTGAAACAGATGTACCATGCATGGACATGTAAATTGCAAGAATGTTTACCTGGAATCTCCAAGCCATGATTTTCAGGATTATTTGCTGATTGTGTCTCTGGAGAAAGTGGCATACTGACAAGACGGTAACTTCGAAGCGAAGGTCCAAAAGTGCTATACTTGCCTGCAGCACTAAAAGCCCTTTCAGCATCGACACGTTTCTTGAAGACAACCTTAACAGTATTTGTTTCCCTATGTACTTTTGTCCCCCTTTCTTTCAGTGGACCATAGAGACTGAACATCTTAACAAGATCCAGTTCTGAAGGAATAGACGCTGACCTGCCAAAGGTCAAAACAAGTGCAGTGGGCTTCAACTCATCAACCATCTTCTCATCGACATGGATGATAGATCTTTCCATCACTTGTATCTGTTTTTTAGGAACCGGCTCCCCAAGTTCCGACAAAGGTATATATGCATGTCTTGAGGATCTCCGTTTCCGTCTTGGCCTTGTAGTCGGACTCTCTCTTTTTAGGTCATGAACTGGGTGATTATACAAGCTCAATCCGGACCAATACGAGTCCTGCATATGATCCGTTGTCTCTACCTCAGGAGAAGGTATAACTTCTTTTCTCTTCCTCCCTCTTCTAGATGTACCTTTATCAACAATGTTTGCTTCAGTAGTAGTAGAAACAATATAGTTTCTGTAATCGTTGAAGTAACCGATTATCATTGCTGAGAAACTATATCCATTCATTGGCTCTGTTGCAACCAAGCATAGTTGTGACAGTAATTCCCTGGGATCTGCAGCGTGATTTATGTGCAGACGCCTCCTTTTTGCTCGTTTCTCCACAGTAAGTTCATCACCAGCATCATCACTAGAGACATCAAATTCCCCATTCTCTCCTTCAGCAGCGTTATTATAGACTGTTGGTTCATTCTGAGCCTTCATAATAGATGAAGATCCTGTCAGCTGGCTTGCAGCTCGCCGAATACACTCACCAATCTTGAAAGAACCACCACCAGTTGGAGCTGATGACTTCTCTGAATCTTCAAATGATTTGAGGTTTCTTTTCTTCTCATTGTAGCTAGTATCATTGACCTGATTAGATGTGCTCCTTTTCTCCATCACCACCTGGTCATGACCAGCCTTTTGTTTCCGAGGTCTCCCCCTGCCCCTTTTGGGCTTATCTTGAGTAGGCTGCACTTCGTTAATCACAGGTTCCTCCACCATTACATTCTGGGTGGACAAAGTGTCTATACCATCCAGATCATCCTCAACCCACGCATCACTAGTTTGAAATGATGCAAGTTCAGGACATCCCTTAGATCGATAGAAAGATGTAAGTTGAGAACACGCTATCACTAACTCCAATAGATCACCTCCCTGGCCAGGAAATAGAGCTAACTCCTTAATATAATTAAGAAGGTTTTCTGGACTGAAACAGTTCAAGATCTCAGGCCGATTAACTGCAGAACAAGTAACTCCATCCTTGAGCCCAGCATTATCAACCGTATATGACATACCATTATCAGCAAGCTCTTCTGCCAAACAAGAGCAGCTCAAACCTGACAGTACCCGCCTTGACAGTTCTTCAAGTGCATTATTAACTGACCCAACAAAGCCATCTGAACTGCTCTGCTTCTCCATTTGTGAATAATTTGTTACAAAAGGCTTCAACTGGGATTCATCGCACCATGCAAAAGTACTGTCACCAAAATAAGCTACCAAGTGGCTGCCCTTTTTCCGATGCTTCAGCGCCAATTCAGATGCATCTGTTGGATCAAAAATTTCACCAGGCCACCAAGGATGACTTTTCACTTTACCCCAGACAAGATCAGCAACTTGAAACCTGCCTTTATCAAGAGGTGGGAGGCGGTATCTAGCACCCTGATCAACATTCCCCAGACTAGCAGCCTCTAAGTTGCTGTCTGGGCTATTTCCACTGTCAGGAAACTGCTCTCCTGTTTGTGGGAGCATTTCAGATGTGTTATTGGGCTGGTCAACTACAGGTGCTCCATCACCTTCATGTTCCTCGGAGCTTTCCTCCATGTCACCAGGCACATTGTTCTGTATTTCCTTATCAGAAGGCACTACACCATGATCACTTTCATTATTCTTTCTCCCAGGCTCCGCATTTACATGATTTTCTTCGACTTTGTTGGATTCTGAAATGCAATAGGCTATATAATTCAAGATGTTAATGAGTTAAAACGGTGTCATCAATAGGAAGCACACCTACAAGCACAGGGCTCTAAGAAGTCTCCTTACCGGCTTCAGCATGTTCAGGAGCGGCAGAACCAGCAGCAGCAGGCACATCTACCACTAGAACCGGCTTCCTCTCCGTCTCAGTCAGCAGACCACCAGCTCCTGCTTCTTGCGTCCCCTCCTCGCCACCGTCCTCTCCGTTCACCGCATCCACGTCCTCCACGGGCTCATCTCCGTGCCCTTCGGTACCAACCATCCCAGCCGACTCAGTCGCGTAGAGTGGGTCGCTCACCGCCATATCTCCCCTTTCATGAGCCACATCCATCGTCAACGTAGCCTTCTCCTCCACTTTCAAATCGGCGGCGAACGCAGGCATATCGCCCGCAGCTTCCGATATTGTGACGTCATCTCCCGCCACCAGCTTCGTCTCGCCACCCCCAGGGTCCGAGGCCGCGACGGTCCCCGAGCTCATCGGTGCGAGGCCTCACCGCCACCCCGGGCGAGGAAATCTGTAAGGACTGGAACAGCAGGGGCAGGAAGTCAGCGAGAGGGGAGCTCGGAATTCTCCTCGATCCGGCAGGGCACCGAAACCCTAGGAGCGGATCAGTGCTGGGCAGCACGGATTTACCTGCGCGCGCGCCAAGCGGGTGGTGGACGAGGTCGGGGGTCGGGGTCGAGTGCGCGCGTGTGGGGTTGTGAGAGCAGCTCCAGACTCCGGAGACGGCAGGGCGAGAGAGAGATGCGGGGCCGGGGCCGGGGCCGGGGACGGGGACGAGGTGGGAGGGGGCAAATTTAGAATTATGCCATTTTCACAAGTGGGTTTCCACAGTTTAAAGAACTGAAAGCTAATTTGGGAACCCAATTTTTTTAAAAGAGTTTTCATTTTATCAAGTAAAATTAGTTTATTTTTCTTTAGTAATATAAAAATCTCTTACTAGTCCTTAGCTAGAATACCATTATCAACAAGTCGCACATTCAGTACTCAGCACTCGCACACACTATAATACCATCTTACACACTATAATATCATCTTAGGAAAAAGGGGAAGGCAACAGAACTGAGCGCTCACAGTCGTCATCGGCAGTCGTCGAACCAATCGAGTGCCACGTCATCTGCCCCTCGTCGCCCGACTGCCTTGTACCGGGAGATTGACATATCATGTCGTCGTGGCATCGGTAGCTCTAGCAGCATCATCGATTTGGGCTTGCTTGTGAGCACCATACGCGACGCTGTTGTCCAGGACAAGTGTGTGGGTGCTCGCGCCGGTGCGCATGGATCAGGCTAGCGAGGTTGCGACGGTGGTTGATGGGCTTGGCACCTGCTTCCCTGCGGACGCGCTTGACGAAGACAAACTAGGGCTCAGTGGAACCCCAAGATACGTAATAGGGAGATGTCCAATCTCACATTTATAAATTTCTGCATACACTTGTACACACTATCACCTCCATTTATCATGGCAATTTCATTTTTATTGAAGTTAAACTTCGAGCCTGATACATTTCATAGATATGCAATAGAATCATCATGTTTCTTGCGGTCTTGCCTCTTCAATGTCATGCTTAGGCCTTGTTTGGGAACAAAGTTTTTGAAAACCACAGTTTTTGAAATACTACAGTATACTTTAGTCATGACAATACCGCAGTTTACAATACCACAATTTTGGAAACTGAGGTCCAGACCTAAGTTTAGAATACCTTAAAACAACTATAGTATTTGCAATACTTCAGTTTTGAAAACAGAGATTTTAGCCAGCTTGCCAAACACCATTCTGTATATAATACTGCAGTATTTGAGAATACTGCAGTATTCTTCAAAAATTGTGAAAAAACTTCACTCCCAAACACCCCCTTAGACATATTGTAGTATCGTCTATATACTACAGTCTACAGAATAGCCACCCCATTTGCAATAATATTATCATCTCTAGTTATTATCAACACTATTCACCATCACAGTGAGATAATCAACAACCAAATTGAATTTTTTTTTGAGACAAAGGGTGAACTTGCTTAACCCTATTGTAGCTTTTGATGTAAGGTTTAATTTTGTCATTAAGGTTAGCATTCATAGCTTAGACAAGCAGTGCTAGTGCAAGTAGAGTCTATCAGGATTTGTAACTTTACTAATATCTTTCCCTTTGTCATGGTGTTTGTGAAGTTTGTATAATTTTTTTCAGAGGCTATTCACCCTCTCCAATCATCTAGGTTCTTTCAAATACTATTTTTTAGAGGCTATTACATCAAAGACCATTTAAAAAAAAACTAGAGATGTAACATCAAAGACGGAGGCGGGGTGTGTGTAGATGCCCATGAGTTTGCTATGTTTGCATGATGTGGAGACCGCTATATTTGGCTTCTCAATCCCCCGTGTTTCATAGATATGCATGCGTCTTCTATATATGGCCAAAAAAAAAAGACTTCCAGCTCTGTCTCTAAAAAAAGAACATGAGTAGTTAATTATCATGGCGACCGCGGGTTAAACAGAGGTGGCTGGTAGCGAGGCCCAAACAGGCGGAAGGAGAACATCGATCGGTCGTGGCTGTTTCCACAGCCGGACCGAATAGGTGAGCAAAGTAGAGTGCTTTGAAATGAATAGCTATGCGATTTCTGTTCTTCTCGATCTACTCGTCGAGACGAGGCGCAAGAGAAAGCGTTTGATCCCCATACCAACACAACAACACATGCGCCTTTAGCTCGCTCCATCCATGTCATGTGAATGCTACAATGTTTCTAACATCTTTGCATGCAACTCTCTCCTAGCTCCTTCATGTGTTTATTATACTTGTTTGATCACGTTTTTGAACGAGATCCTTCATGTGTCTATGACCCGTCGTCGATACCGAAGCGGCGCGGCCGGGAAATGGGGAGAAAAGGCAAGTGGTTCGACACCGTGCAGAGGATCCTGATCACCTCTGAACCTGATCCCGTGGAGACGCAGAACGATGATGCCGCCAAGGTAATAACGCGTACTACTGTTTTTTTCCCCATGGAATCTTACTGAGCTCAATCTCAAGGACTGGAAGCTCGATCATCACGAGAAGGCTGCGAAGCTGAGAGACAATAAGTCGGCCATCAGGAGGATATGGCAGTTCGGCAAATCAAACTCGTCCGGTGCTTCCGCCTCCGCGACGGCGCCGGAGGACGCGGAGGTTCTTCAGTTTCCGAAGTCGCCAAGGTCGGACAACGAGTACCATGTCGTCCAGGACCTCACCGAGGAGGTGCCGTTCATGGAGACGAGAGGCGAGGAAGAAGAAGAAGAAGACGGCGAGCGCATGAACCCTGGGGATGAGGTGGCCGCGTCACCAGATTCCAAGGCCGACGCCGCGCCCATGACAGCGTGGTCCGCGCGTTCAAAGGAGGACATTGCCGCCACCAGGATCCAGGCGGCTTGCAGGGGCCATCTGGTACATATACGCAGGGGGGGAGGGGGGAAATTTGTTGTCTGGAACTTCCATTCCAGCTGCCACCTGCAAACGTCTCTCTCTCTCTCTCTCTCTCTGCTTGCAGGCGAGGAGAGGGCAACAGGAGAGAGGGATGGCTAGGCTGATGTCGCTGGTTGACGAGGGGTTCGCCGTCAGGCGCCAGACCCAGGAAGCGTTGTACTGCATGCAGATGATGACGAGGATCCAGACTCAGCTGTACACGAGACGGCTCAAGACCGAGAAGGACAAGAAGGTTCTCAAGAGTCAGACCAAGGCCGTTAATAAACATAGCCTGGACAAAGCAAAGGTGCGGTGCATGCGTTCATTCATGATTCATGCATGGTTTGGTGCAATCGTTCAAGCTCATGTTTGATGTTTGATTTGGATTGCTGATGATGCCCATGCATATGAATAGTATAATCCAGCAATCTTGTGGTATTTGGATCTGAAATTCTGTTGGCAGATTGGTGAAGGCTGGGACCATAGCCTGCAGTCCAAGGAGCAGATGGAAACGGTGCAGAAGATGAAGCAGGAAGCTGCTACAAGGCGGCAAAGGGCCTTGTCATACGCATTCTCTCAACAGGTAAATTTAAGCCTAGCCTTTTTCTTCTTAGGTTGATATCTGTGTCGTTTCATGATCTCTCTCTCAAGTCACAACTAAGTGTATACTTTGATCCCCGTACGTGCAGTGGAGGAACAGGAACACCTCTTCTGCGCGAGCTGCGCATGGGCCTGCTCCCATGTACATGGAACCTGGCAACCCGAACTGGGGCTGGTGCTGGGCGGAGCGCTGGATGGCGGCTACGAGGCCGTGGGAGAACCAGACCATGCCACCGCCGGACACTGGCCGCGCAGCATCCAAAAGCGCTAGCACCCGACTGCCTCGAGTCGCCGTGTCGGTCCAGATACCCACGGCCACCACTACTCCAAAGGGCAAGCCGTTCCGCCCACCGAACTGGTCGTCGTCGTCGTCGCTGTCGTCCCCGTCGACGCCCCCGCCACGGAGGACGGCCACGCTCGCCAGCCCGAGGAGCGGCCCGCTCCACGCCACGAGCGGCCTCCAGCACAGCAAGAGCCTGCAGCCAGACCACCGCCGCCCGCGGAGCAGCCAGGAACTCTCGGCAAACAGCCCGCGCCGCGCCGCCGTGCCGGCGAGTCCCAGGTGCGCCAGCGGGAGCAGCAGCCCGCTCCACCCTTCCAGCGGCGCCGGCGCGCAGCACGCGACGACGACGGCGACCATGCGGCTCGAGCGCCGCCCGCGGAGCAGCCAGGACCGCGGGATGAGCAGCCCACGCCTGCTGGGCGCCAAGGACGCCCCGCTGCGGCGCACCGCGAGCCTACGGTCTGAGCTCCCGATAAGGCTGAGCCTAGGAAGCGCCGTCGCGGCCGCGGCCGTGGGAGACGACGAGGGCGCGCCGGTGACGCCCAGCTACATTCATCCAGCTAAAAAGTCCGTGAGGGCCAAGGTTAGATGCCCCAGCCCGTCGGCGGCAGCGGCCACTCCTGACATGTTTGACGCTCTCGAGAGCAGCCCAGCACCTCCTCTACAAGTGCCTCCCTCGCCATCGTCAGCCAAGAAGCGTTTGTCCCAGGCGTTCGCGGACAAGCCGAGTGCCTCATCGCCGAGCAAGGTGGCGTTGGAGAGGGTAAGGCGGCACTCGCAGCTAATTTCCAGTCCCAGGATGTCGCTGTCCTGAGTCAAAGAAGGAGATGGAACGCAAAGTGTTGTAATTATACGATACGTCGGGTGACACTTTTGTTTTCCTTTTGCGTGTGTATGTTTTACTTGTTACGTGTGACATGGTGGAATTTTTTGTGCTTATATATGGTGGCGTCGTGCGTGGAAATCATATTCGATGGACAAACTCCAATTTTTTTAGAAACATGTCTCTTCAATAGTTTTATAAAGGAAAAACATATAGGTGCACATTAGTCTTTGGTATATATAAGTTTCACATGAACTAACAAAGTTCATAATTTTTTTAAAAAAAGTTCATACATATTATTTTTCACCGTACTCCAATTATATACAAAATTTCAAATTTAAATCCATATTACATAAAGATAATAAAAAATAAATTTTTGATAAATTAGAAAGTTGCCTAAAATATTCTCTTTTTTATTATAGCTAAAGTATAAGTATAAAAGATTTGAAATTGAAATTTTGCATAACATAAAGAGTAATAAAAAATACTTTTTGATAAATTAGAAAGTTGCCTAAAATATTCTCTTTTTTATTACAGCTAAAGTATAAGTATAAAAGATTTGAAATTGAAATTTTGTATATAATTGGAGTAGGGTCAAAAAAATGTCTGATTTTTTCAGATTTTTTATGAATTATGTTAGTTCACGTGCAACCAGGTACATCAAACAACACTGGATATGTTTCCTTATAAAAATCGTTGTTGTCTTGCTTGTCTCGAACATCTAAGTGTTGATGTTGCTCGTTGCTGAGACCCGGAGCAGAAACGGTGGACCTAGGATTTATTTAAAAATTTCATGCATCATATGAAAAAAATGTATATAGCAATTTGGTAAAACCTATTTAGCAATTCGATGAAATATCATAAAAATATCAATATTTGACAAATCATATGCATGCAAAATCACAATCTCTATTTTCAATATTTATTTATGCATGTGCATGAGGATGGAATGTCCTTTTAAGAATATATGCTCTTCTATTAGCGTGTCAGTACTAATACTACGATAAATACAAAATAAAATTTATAAAAAATAAGCAATCTAGTTTATTAAGATTCATGTCTCATGTATTTGTATAACCGAATGTTTTTATGACACGACAATCGATACACTGAGAGGGAAACAACAAATTGGACCCATTCACCAATGACTTTTCATCATATCTACATTGCTTAAACCTGAGGCTACAGAGAAAATATATATTTTTCACACAAAGAAAATATGAAACACAGTAAGAAAATAGATGTTTGTGGACTATTTACTTACCACATCACTATGTTAGGACGTTTTTATACACAATACATTTTGTGCTCTTCACTTAGACATCTACTTATTTCTTTACTTTGGCCAAAATTCTTATCGTTTTTCTTGATACACCCATTGATAACATGATATAAAGTTACACATGCGAGAAACACAAGCTCTGTGATGTGGATGACAACATTTAGGATGGTTTGGCCCTAGTGTTTGTTTATGATCATTGCAAAACTCGGGCGAATCAGAAATTGTTTTTGATTGAACTTTAAAGGAAGGAGACATCATCGCCATCGCACAGAGCCATAGGGATTCTAGAAATGAACACCCTCTTACCTGCATAGTGACCACCAATTATTTCTACATTGATTACGTTATCTTGGAATGCTCTAACGATGAGTCTTATTCCAGTACAAAATATGTAGTTAGGATCTAGATTACATAGAAGGATCATTGTTTCTGGTTGAGATATTCATAGAATCATAAAAATACTAACTGGTCTATACCAGATTCCGAATGTATTCCTATTGTCCTTAAAGCAACAAACCTACGGATACATTCTCCTCGTCCTCTTATTTCTCCTCTTTCTCTCCAATCTTCAATTATATGGAGGAGGCTCTCCCACGTTAGGGGACAACTTAGAGTAGATGAGAGGACAGTGACCAGGAAGGAGGTAAGAGGGCGACAAACATAAACGAAATGAGGAGGCGTTATCTAGGAAGGGAATGATGGTTCAATGGACATGAATGGGAATATGGGGTGGTGACTGATAGGAAGAAAAAAACAAGTTAAGTCTCTCCTTTACCCTACACCATTCAATGGACTAAATCTCTCAGCTCCATAAAAACTCATCTGGTATCTAAATGAGACAAAATAAAAGTCAAATATAATTGTATTGACGAGCTCTAAGCATCCACGACCTCCAATCATCCATAGGACATGTAGATCAAATAGTTCCCATTGAGCCATACCAGACAAATGTTTCCAATATTTGCTTATTGTTCTTGTGTTGTGTGTTGGATATTACAGGACATGATTGGTGCATCACCAGATGGCGCACTAGACAAGGAACTCATTGAGCATGTAAAATGGGTCTATTAGCTCTAACACTCGCCAGACACGTGAAGTGTAGCCTCGAACACCACACTAGATAAGGTTCTGATAGAGCATGTAAATTGTGCATTCAACTATAACATGCACCAGATGTGTTTGGTGTCGTGTCCAGTGTAGGTATTGGATATTTGACATGTTAATAGACCCGTTAGTCGACATCCTTGCACTTCATACACTGGCCAACAACTTTTGAGGATAAAGAAATAAAATCCACTCACATCTTGTAGATCACCATCTGGGTGAGATCTGAGAGCTCCTAGTGCATCACATATAGTTGTTGTATCTTGTGACACTAGTTGAGCGACTTGGGTTGGTTCTACTTGAAAGGGAAATGGCCACAACCATTTTATCTAATTGATTTTGGTGCTTGATGACCATTACACCTCTATGGACTAACTAGTTTGGTAAGTCACAAAATTCAAGTACTTAGAAAATACTTTAAGAAAGATCAACCCTAAAAACAACGCATCACGAACCCTCCGAGTCTCTATCGTTGTAGGATCAGTGAGGCGACCAGAGGGAAGGTGAATGGGAGCCGCTAAAAATTCTCCAAAGTTTGTAATTTTCATGTTTCGCCTATTCACCTCCCCTAGGCAATTTTCACTACTATTGTCACTTTTAGTGACACCTAGACATTTTATAGCTTGTGGGATCATTGAGTGTTCATTGGAGATTATTGCTAGCTCCGATCATCGTTGTGATGGGATCTTATGATCATTCCCTATGGGTTATTTACGAAGAGGAAGTCTAGTGGAATCATGGCTTGTTGCAGTGCCTCTCTAGTATGGTCCTTATGGCACCCTAATTGAGGATTTTTTTTCTTGTGATGCCAATTAGCACATGAATCACTAACTAGGACTCACACAACATGTAGGCGTCGAGTCTTACTCAATGGTTCAACAACCATATTTCTCAAAATTAGACACCTCCAAATTCTCCTAGGTCACTTTTAAAACAAAAACTTTATAAGTGGGGTCTATTCTAAATGACTTTTGAGTCTCATCTAAGCTACCTAGTGCTAAATACATTTAGTGTGCACCACACTTACTCATTAGGAGTTATTACCTAGGTAAGCTACTAGTTCATATCTTTTTATACTAGAATTTAAAGAAACAAAGTATTAAGCTATTCAAAGTATCTCTTGCTTCCAATCGACACTTAAAATTAGTCCATCTTTACCGTAGGCATCTAAACCAAATAAAATGAAGTTTATACTTATGATCATGAAAACTATTGAGTGTCCGAATAATCATTATCATTGAAAGGGAAGCAGGGTTAACATTTTCCTATAATTAATTTTGGTGGTTGAAGGCCCAACACAAATATATGGACTAACTAGTTTGATTTAGAAATCATGTTCTACAGGTGCATAAGGTTCAACACAAACCAATACATATTCAAGTTAGGGACCCAAACTCAAAACGAGCAAAAAGGACTTGAGTGTGCTGTGGTCTGGCGCACCGTACTGTCCGGTGCACCAGGACCGTACAGGGTCAAACCAGCCACTCTCGGGAAAACGCAGGCGCGCTCCGCTATAATTCACCGGACTGTCCGGTGTGCCAGCAGGCAACGACTATCTGAAAGTCGCCTAGAGGGGGGGTGAATAGGGCGAACCTGAAATTTACAAAATTAATCACAACTACAACCCGGGTTAGCGTTAGAAATATAATCGAGTCCGAGAGATAGGGTGCAAAAGAAATCACAAGCGAGTAAAAGAGTGTGACACACGGATTTGTTTTACCAAGGTTCGGTTCTTGCAAACCTACTCCCCGTTGAGGTAGTCACAAATACAAAATTAATCACAACTACAACCCGGGTTAGCGTTAGAAATATAATCGAGTCCGAGAGAGAGGGTGCAAAACAAATCGCAAGCGAGTAAAAGAGTGTGACACGCGGATTTGTTTTACCGAGGTTCGGTTCTTGCAAACCTACTCCCCGTTGAGGTAGTCACAAAGACCGGATCTCTTTCAACCCTTTCCCTCTCTCAAACGGTCCCTCGGACCGAGTGAGCTTTTCTTCTCAATCACTTGGAACACAAAGTTCCCACAAGGATCACCACACGATTGGTGTCTCTTGCCTCAATTACAAGTGAGTTTGATCTCAAGAAAGAATGAGAAAGAAAGCAATCCAAGCGCAAGAGCTCAAAAGAACACAACAAATCACTCTCACTTAACACTAAAGCTTTTGTGGAATTGGGAGAGGATTTGATCACTTGAGTGTGTCTTGTATTGAATGCCTAGCTCTTGTAAGTGGTTGGAAGTGTGAAAACTTGGATAACTTGAATGTGGGGTGACTGGGGGTATTTATAACCCCAACCACCAAACTAGCCGTTTGGTGGAGGCTGCTGTCGCATGGCGCGTCGGACAGTCCGGTGCGCCACCGGACACTGTCCGGTGCGCCACCGGACACTGTCCGGTGCGCCAGCCACGTCACCAGGCCATTGGGTTCCGACCGTTGGAGCTCTGACTGCTGGGCCCGCCTGGATGTCCGGTGGCGCACCGGACATGTACTGTAGAGTGTCTGGTGCGCCACTTCGTGCGTGCCTGACTTCTGCGCGCTCTGGCGCGCAATAAATGTTGTTGCAGGTGACCGTTGGCGCGAAGTAGCCGTTGCTCCGCTGGCTCACCGGACAGTCTGGTGCACACCGGACATGTCCGGTGAATTATAGCGGAGCGAATTCCCGAAGCTGGCGAGTTCCAGAGTCGCTCTCCTCTGGGCCACCGGACACTGTCCGGTGTACACCGGACAGTCCGGTGTACACCGGACAGTCCGGTGAATTATAGCGGAGCGCCTCTGGATTTTCCCGAAGGTGAAGAGTTCAGCGTGAAGTCCTCCGGTGCGCCAGACCAGGGCACACTTCGGTTATCCCTTTGCTCTTTTGTTGAACCCAATTCTTGGTCTTTTTATTGGCTAAGTGTGAACCTTTAGCACCTGTATAACTTATACACTAGAGCAAACTAGTTAGTCCAATTATTTGTGTTGGGCAATTCAACCACCAAAATCAATTAGGAAATAGGTGTAAGCCTAATTCCCTTTCACTATCCAACGCACAATGGTCGACTCTGACGGGAGCTACAGTGGCAACAGTGTCGCGCAGAAGTCAGAGCAGTAAAGTCAGAGGGGCACCAGATTGATCAGTGTGGCACCGGACTGTCCGGTGCCGCAATAGGACAAAGCCCCAATGGTCGACCGAGCTCCGAACCCTACGATTGGGCGACGTGGCGGCGCACCGGACAACCTACAGTGCATGTCCGGTGGCGCACCAGACTGTCCGGTGCGCCCATCGCCAGCAGCCTCCCCAACAGCTACGTTGGTGGTTGAGGGCTATAAATACCCCCAACCACCACAACTCCAAGGATCCAAGATTTCTGAACATCACATTCAATACAAGAGCTATAACATTCACTCCGAGACACAATTCAAAAGATCAAATCCTCTCCAGTCCCAAATTCATCTCAAACACTTAGTGACTTGTGTGAGAGTGATTTCGTGTTCATTTGAGCTCTTTCCTCTTTGATTGCCTTTCTTCTTTCTCATTCTTGTTCTCAAGTGACTTGTAATCAAAGCAAGAGACACCTAAGAGTGTGGTGGTCCTTGCGGGGTCTAAGTGACCCGATTGATTAAGGGAAAGGCTCACTCGGTCTAAGTGACCGTTTGAGAGAGGGAAAGGGTTGGAATAGACCCGGTCTTTGTGACCTCCTCAACGGGGACTAGGTTCTTTGCAACCGAGCCTCGGTAAAACAAATCACCGTGTTCATTCGCTTGATTTCCATTTGATTTGTTTCCCCCTCTCTCCCGGACTTGATTTTAGTTCTAACGCTAACTCCGACTTGTAGTGTGTTTAAAGTTGTAAATTTCATATTATGCCTATTCACCCCCTTATAGGCGACTTTCAATCATTATGACATAAAATAAATTAAATCTATAAAACATATGGCAGTCATAATAATCATGTATCGTCATTAATTATCGAAGCTGTTAAAGGTCTCTACAACCCTCGCACCACTAACGTCAAACTATAGTGCGAGGTTTGGCTGTTGTTGTGGATAGGTGATGTCTCACCTTGGACTAGTAGTTGTCGAAGACGAGGCACCAAGCACTGCATCCCACTAGACTGAGTGCAACAGTTTTCTCTAAATTCCGTCCTCTATATCCCACTATCGCACCACACACCAAGATTCCACTCCTACTTTCCCTCTCCCACATCGGTCTCCTCTAAATTCCCCCATATACTCAAACACAACCATAAAATATCATTTTTATTACTACCCGTCACCCATTATCAATTTTTATCCAACTAAAAATTCTTCGCGTGCATGAAAAATGAGCCATTGCCGTGTTTAGGGGGCCTCCATATCAAGGAGGAGAGAGAACAACTGCCATTTGAGGGCGCAGTAGGGGCATTGCTGTAGCATTTAGGACTTATTTGGGAGCAAGAGAATTGGAAACGATCGAGAAAGCAGAAATCTCTTACTATTCAAATAATGTGTAGAAGAGGGGCACCGTTGAAGCCAGCCTAAGCCCACGATCACCATAGTCGGTCAGTCATGAACCCACTGTTCATGTCGTGCAGGCTTGCAGTCCAAATCGTTCATGGCCTGACATGCAATAGAGTGTGAGTCCCGCCAATACCGATACTAGGCGTGTGGCGGCCCAATACCAAGTTTGAATTTGGAGAGTAGAGAAACCCAGTGCTCTGTTTGGATGTCGATATTGAAGAACATGAAATTGAATTGGGTTTAATACCAAATCAGCCATGTTATTTAAATTAGATGTAATTCTAATTCTATTGAATGGATGTCACTGAATTGGAGTTTGAAATTGTGTAGTATAATTCCACGTAATAGAGGGGTGATGCTCTGTATTGGGAGAGTGAATTTCTAGTTGTAGTCCAATTCCAAAGAACTGAGTCTTTGATTCCAAATCTCAAATCCATGTGCAACCAAACAATAGAAGTCTAGAAAATTGATTCTAATTCTTAATTTTGTGCTCCAATATTTACGTCCAAACAAAGTATAAATGACATCCTTTCACAAGTTGAGCCAGGTTAAAAGACCGATCATGAATATTACTCTTTCACAAGCAAGGATAAATGCAGTCAGGAACTAGCCTCTAGCCATGCACACCCACGAGCTACTCGCGTTTTGGTGTGTTTAGCAACGCAAACGAAAGAATCTGAATATTAGTCTGGTTCTAGTTCAGTTCATGGGTAGACACGACCGGCGAAGCAGGCAGGCCGGCAAAAACAAACACGCAATGGCAACCAGCAGGAGCGAACGATGCGCTGTCATGCGTCGTGCCTCTGTTCCCGGCTCGATTCAGGCACATGCGTGGTCTACACGTTCCTCCCACCCCTTGTTTTGGGGCGCTCCTCGATTCACTCCACGCGCCAAACTTAGCATCCCTCTCCTCCCGCCTCCCCTCCACCGGTATCGGTGTCCTCCTCCGGTCTCCCCTCCCTCTGGGAAGGCCCTTGGATCTCTCGATCTCCAAGGCCTGCCTTCCATTGCCATAGCCATCGACCGTCGTTCTCGTCTCGTGGTGGTCTTGTGCCCCTCTCCGGTCTCCTGAGCAAGCCACCACTAGTCTGGTCACGCTCCCCTGCTCCGCACCGGACGGGCGGGTTTCATTTGGTGCGCGTGCGGCGAGCTCGGGCATGGCGTTCCACGAAGTGGAGACGCCGCGTCGATGCTGAGACGCCGGGGCATGGTCGGCGCGCAGTGACGGCGGCCGGCGGCTCGGTCCGTCCGTGCGTGCGTGCGTGCCCAGCATTCTTGCCCCTGTCGAGTCATCGGCTCGTCGCTCGCTCGCGCCCACGCCGCTCGCCCCGCGTCCACAGGGTCG
This sequence comes from Zea mays, assembly GCF_902167145.1. Taxonomy (NCBI): domain Eukaryota; kingdom Viridiplantae; phylum Streptophyta; class Magnoliopsida; order Poales; family Poaceae; genus Zea; species Zea mays. The sequence continues at coordinate 163,320,933 of NC_050101.1, read as the reverse complement.
CCGCCACGGGGAGGCGCAGAGGGAAAAGGAAGATGAGCTGCTTTCCGTGCTTCGGCGGCGGAAAGGGCAACAACGACGACGCCGACGCGGAGAGCCCGGGCGACGCGGCCCCGGCGTCTAACATGACGCCACCCGCGATGGTGCAGGCGCCCGCCGCGTACTTCCCAGCTCCCGCCGCCGCTCCAACGGCCGCGGCGCCGCCCAAGCCCGGTGGCGGTGAGATGGCCCTCTCTGCTTCGATCGGTTTCTTCATGCATCTCGCTTAGCACGTCCAAATCTCGTCGCGCCTGCAACGCCCAACGAATTTGATTTGATCTCGCGATGCAGGGAACCAGGCGCACGAGGCTTCCGCCGATGACTCGGCGCTGCGGCTCGCCATCACGGGGCAGGCGTTCGCGTTCCGCGAGCTCGCCGCCGCCACAGACCACTTCACGCCGTACAACCTCGTCGGTGAAGGCGGCTTCTTCCGGGTCTACAAGGGCCGGTTAGAGAAGAGCGGGCAGGTACGTACGTGAACTGCCACGCCTCACGTGTCGTCGTCCATGCGTCTCTCTGAATGAAATGTGTGATGCATGGCGTGCCTCTGCTACTTTTGCTCCAGACCGTGGCCATCAAGCAGCTGGACAAGCATGGGTTCCAGGACAACAAGGCGTTCTTGACCGGGGTCGCCAAGCTCAGCCAGCTCCACCACGAGAACCTCGTCGACATCATTGGCTACTGCGCTGACGGAGACCAGCGGCTGCTGGTGTACGAGTCCGTGCCCGCCGGCACCTTAGAAGACCACCTGTTCGGTACGTACGTACGTGCACGCCGGTATCTGGCAACTGGCAAGCTCCTGCAGAATTTGTCAGTTTCGTCGTCTATGTCTCTGCTGAACAAGCTGCCGGCGCGCGCCAGATCTGCCGGCGGACAAGAAGCCGATGGACTGGTGCACGAGGATGAAGGTGGCGCACGGCGCCGCGCAGGGGCTGGAGTACCTGCACGAGACAGCGAACCCGCCGGTGGTGTACGGGGAATTCAAGGCCTCCCACATACTTCTCGACGAGAAGCTCACGCCCAAGCTCTCCGACTTCGGGCTCGCGCAGCTCGGCCAGGCCGGGGGCAGCATGCCGGTGGTGGCGTCGCCCATGATGGGCTCCTTCGGCTGCTGCGCGCCGGAGTACGATCGCACAGGGCAGGCCACCATGAAGTCCGACGCGTACAGCTTCGGGGTGGTGCTGGTGCAGCTCATCTCCGGGAGGAGGGCCGTCGATACCAGCAAGCCGGTGGACGAGCAGAACGTTGTCACCTGGGTAAGTATTATAAGCTACGCGTTTTTGCTGCTTCTTCAACGTTGCTTTTGCTAATGAGCTGCATTATATTGGCATGGCATGGCATGGCATGCATCTGCACGACACATTTTCAGGCCATGCCGATGTTCAAGGACCAGAAGAGATACCATGAGCTGGTTGATCCACTCATAAAGAAGGAATACCCTGCCAAAGCGTTGAACCAGGTGGTCGCCATGGCTGCGATGTGCTTGCAGGAAGAGGACTCCGTGCGACCGCTGATGGCCGACGTCGTCATGACGCTAGGCTTCCTCACGGCGATGCCGCCTGACCCACCGGCCCCTGCCGCTCCACCGCCTGCCGCCGCCCCGGAGCCGAAGGAAGACAAAGAATCGGACCATTCAGACTCCTCGTCATCTTCTTCTTCAGACGACGACGAAGATAACGAGGAGGAGGAAACCGAGGAGCAATGATAAGGGCGGGTGTGTTCAGCTTCGAAGGCTTCAAACGTGGAAGGGCCACGCAGATGAAGTGGCTTCGTGCACTTGGCGTGTACGGAGCTCAATATGTGGGACCTTGGAGCCACTTGGACTTGGTGGTTGTGGCAGTTAAATTGGGGTGTTCACAAGTGAGTAATCTTTTTTTTTGTGATGACGCCAAGCATGTAAAAATGTGAGCTATGACATACTGATGGGTTACACATTTTGCACTTTAATTTGTTTTTCGTATGGTCATTACAATTTATACATGGAAAATCCACGTGGAATTACGGCATGTTTAGATCACCGTCGCTAACACCACGCCACGCCACACTTCGCGCGCCGCAGTTGTGGCGGCCGAATCGACTGCCACACCTTAGGCGGGATGTGGCACTGGACGTCAGCGTCCAAACAGGCCTTTAGTTCATGTTTGGGATTGCTCCAAGGTCCAGCTCTATCTTGGAGCTATAAATTATAATAAAATTGTGGATAGTTTAAAATATCTTTTTAATCTAAATAATAAATAAAATGATTTATCTAAATATATTTTAAAGGTTCACAACTCTAACTCCACGATTTTCTAGAATATCTAATGACCTATTAAACTAACTCCACCAAATTTGTTGGAGCTGGAACAGTCACAAACATGACCTTAATAGCACAATCCTTGTTAGAATATGATCTTAGTCTTGTTGAGATGTTTGGAGGGCGTGTGCTTGGGTTCAATTAGCGGATCTGTTTTTAGTCTGCTTTTTATTTACATATATTTTTATCTATATTGTAAGCCATATGAGAAGAGAGATACTTAGGTATTCCCTAAATTTTGTAAGCTCTCATTGTGAATATTATCGGTTAGCGTCTGTGTTTTTTTTTCTAATGGTTTTCCCCATAATTTTTTTGGTATTGTGTTTGATACATATTGCATTTGTTTACTATCAAGTGGTATTAAAGCTAGATAAAGGATTGAAAAATATAGGGTTTTAATCGATCTACAAGTTTGTCGTGTCGTTGGGTATGTTTAGATCTATTTTTTGGCGTCTTTGAGACAGTCAATTTTTGTGTCACCGTGATGGTGACGACAATTTATTTGCAAAAGCTGTTGTTCCAAATACCATAGATTATTCTAGACATGAGAGCTTTTTGGAGAATACATCTGTGCGCGGACTGTTTGGGGCCTTCCGACGGACAGTCTGTGACACCTCAGTGTGTCTCATGCAGAAACTATACAAATCACAAAAACTCTACTGCAGACTTCCAAGACCAAGCACGGACCGTCCCCCTTTGGAAACCCGAAGGTGCCGAGTTCGGTAAAATTCAATTTTAGCGTTTTCGCGGACCGTCCGGGATGCATGGCCAGACCGTCTACGACTACTTTATCTGGCATCCGACGACGAATTTAATGCACTTATAGCCATTGATATAGTCGTTGTTGATGACCGTTATCTTTCCGGCCATTGATGTGCAGAGGCGGACCGTCTGACCCAGAGGCGCGGACCGTCCACATGTGGCAGAAACGTGGCAACGGCTATGTGGTGGTTGAGGGCTATAAATTCAACCCCAACCACATCCATTCAACACATCCAACCATTCCAACTCCCACATTCGTTGCAAAGAGTTATAGTTCACTCCAAAGCCTCACACAAGCATCAAAGATCATCCAAGAGCAACAATTGTGATTGTGTTCATTAGTGATTAAGTGCCTTGTGAGAGATTATATATAGTGTGACCTAGTGTTTTATTTGTCAGTCTTTGTTGCTTGGTTTATTGATCGTGCTTTCTTCATCTCCTTCTAAACTCTCAAGTGACTTGTAAAGCTAGCAAGAGACAACTAATTGTGTGGTGATCCTTGAGGGATCTAAGTAACCCTCAAGATTAAGAAGAAACACACAATTGGTCTAAGTGGTCGTTTGAGAGAGTGAAAGGATTGAAAGAGACCTAGCCTACGTGGCCTCCTCAACGGGGAGTAGGTTCTTTGGAACCGAATCTCGGGAAACAGATCGTTGTGTTCATTTGTGTTGATCATTACCTTGCGATTTGATTCTTGCTCTCACCTCTCTCTAAAGTTCTCTTGCTTATCTTTTTTGAGTTAGCTCCCAAAGTAAATCCGCACATTGATTGAACAACTCGTGGCAAGGAGAACCATTTTCCGCTCTTTGATTTCATTATTACTTATTCTAACGCTAACTCTGAGTGAAGTTCGTGTTCAATTTTTATAGTTTTCAAGTTTCGCCTATTCATCCCCTTTAGACGACTTTTCAGATACATTGGGTTGTATGGAGGGGTTTCTTAGGCGTATCTATTGCTTAGAGAACTGTGATATAGTATCTAGGTTGTACATGCCCTAATGGGACCCGATCTTCGATTCACGATAGGAAATTTCTCTATTAGGAGACACGGATGAGGTAATTTAGGGCTTATTTGGAAGCCCATAGATTTTAAAAAACGAATTTATGAAAACCGATGTAGTTCCAAACATATTTTATGTCCTAGTTTATAGAAACTAGGTTCCTAGTTTCTTAAAAATACATATGCTATTATAAAATACATAGGTTTCTAGTTTCTTAAAAACCAAAAAACTAGCAATCCTAGCTAAAACTAGTTTTATGGAAATTGAGGTGGTTTCAACCACCATTAACTAGTTTTTTTCATCAACCAGATTATAGAAATTAAAAATAGAAGCTGGATTTTAAAAAACTAGGTTGCTTTCAAAAGCTTTAGTCTCCACACAGATTTAAACGAGATTCTTTTGTCCCAGTCAGATTCACGGTGACGAGGATGGGGACGGGACAAGAAATGTTCCCCATATACCCAACCCATAGAGACTTCTCTTTATCTAAATTGGTCCATTTACATCTTAAAAATACACTAAAATCTTAATACATAGGCTATTATAAATAGCAATCTAAACTATAAAGTATATATCTCTTGTAATTTTAAATCTTGTTTATTCAATTTATATTGATTTGATATAATCATTTTGAATTTGTATCCAAATAGTAAAATTTCTAAAGGGTGGATTCCCCGCGTGGATAAACCCGGCTGAGATGGGGATGAGAGAAAAGGCTCCCTATGGATGTTTGTGGGGACGAAGACGAGATTTTTCCCCCTCGTGGGACAGGGTCCACAGGGATGGGAGCCATTCCCCGACAGAGAATTTCCGGATGCCATCCCTCGAGTCAACATAAATTAGGGCATGTTTGTAATTCTAAATACCAATTTATGTCTTGTTTCTTAAAAATCAAGAAGCTAGTCTCTCCTAACTACAAGTAGTTTATAGAAATTGATGTGGTTCCAAACACTATTATCCATTTTTCATAAATCATTTCCTAGAAACTGGATATAGAAATTGGATTCTTAGAAACTAGGTCGCTTTCAACAAGGGGGAGTAAATACCACGATCACTTGTAAGGAGAAAAGACAAAGTACATTAGACCCTTCAACAACCTCCAAAGGGGACACTCTCCACGGGAGGCTCAGGGGCTACTGCTAGGGATACGATCCCTGGTCCCTGGGCCCATCGGTCAGCGAGCACACTGAGGAAAAGGCCTCTGACAACTAGGGCCCACTAGTCAGTTGAAGGAGATAGGTAACGTCTTTCTTAGAAGAACCCACCGTCGGATGAACCCCGCGCCACAGAGCCTACGGTCAGGCATGGCGGAACCGGACAAGGGGGCTTGGCGTGCTGAAGGTAAATCACTCAAGTGGATCCCATGCTTGGCCCAAGACCGACCATCATAAATGGACGGCCGCATTAACTATGCCTGACCTCGAGCCACAGCGGAGGCGCCGGTCTACCTCCCACTCATGACCTACGAACCCCTCTAGCCGCATAACACTCATGACCTACGAGCCCCTCGGATTGGGTGCATTTATGGCCCGTGCGTCCTTTGACCAACGACACACTCATGACCTATCGGGACTAGGCCTAAGCACGCAGGCTGTTGCCAGGGCGTAACACGACAAGACGCGCCGAGACCCAGGCTACGAAGGCCAGGGGTTGGCCTAGCCCAAATGATGGCGCTTGGGCCCATGCTGCCCATGCCGTCCATAATAAAGAATACAGGACAACTAGGTGACCACGAGCACACGTGGCTCTACCCCATGGTAAGACGCCCATTTGTACCATCACGTGATGGCTCCTTCCTAAGGAAGCCACCGTTGGCCTGTCCCATCCTTATTCTATAAAAGGAGGAGGTCGACCCCGGACATAGGGGACCCTTTTTAGAGGATCAAGAGGCTCCTCTTTCCATTGGACAGATGACGCAAGAACGGACCCAATCGAGACGATGCCCAAAAGACCAATGAAAAGGAGGACCCAGAGGCCGGAGTCCTGTCGCCAAGCCAAGACTTAGCTAGGACTCCACCTTGTAACCACCTACACCACGAATAGGAGTCTTGGGAGCCTCTCCTCACTCTTTCACTCGCTTGTAACCCCTACTATGAGCTTTGATCATCAATGATGTCGGTAGCGCAAGCCGTCGATGATTGGATATAGGGACATTATGTCGAACTAGTATAAATCTTGTGCCCACCGTGCACGCGGTCTGGAGCCCGAAACACACGCAATAAATTTACTTATCGGAGCTAGGTTCTAAACACTAGGGCTGGACTCGTCCATTCCACGAGCTAGAGAAAGAGGCTCGTCTCGGCTCGACATTGGCTCACGAGCCGGCTCGACTCGGCTCACGAGCCATATCCTAGTACTTATTATTGTATTGTTTAGTGAATTAACATTATATAAATTTGGAATATATAATCATCATTTAACATTATAAGTAATTTAAATTATAAATTGTAATATATCATCATCAAATACTACAAAACGAGCTATTATCCATAACATTATTTAATATTCAATATTATTCTATAAATCGATCAATTTTGCAAGGTTCGTGAGATGGAACGAGCCGGGTCGGCTCGGTTCGCTGCAAAAACGAGCTCAAAGAACGAGCTCGGTTCCACTCATTCGAGGCTCGCGAGCCTCGAGCTTATTGAGAGTACCTAGAGGGGGTGAATAGGTAATCCTGTAAAATTCAACACTAATAGCCACAAAACTTAGTTATGAAAGTTAGAACGGCTAAGTAGCTTGAAGCGAGTTCTTGTGAACACAGACAATCAAAGAGAAAACACACAAGAGACACACAATTTTTATCCCGTGGTTCGGCCAAGTAATACTTGCCTACTTCCACGTTGTGGCGTCCCAATGGACGAGGGTTGCACTCAACCCCTTTCAAGTGATCCGATGATCAACTTGAATACCACAGTTTTTCCTTTCTTAGTCTTTCTCCCGTTTGCGAGGAATCTCCACAACTTGGAGCCTCTCGCCCTTACAATGATGATCAGAAAAGAAGCACGAAAGTAAGGGAGGGGAGAGCAACACACACAAGACTCAAATCCAAAGCACGATCACGCACACAAGTCACAACTTGAGCTCAAAACACAACACACGGAGTTCACCACTCAAATGAAGCTCAAGCCACTATCACAAAGAATCGAATGCGTGAAGTTAGAGTCTTGGAGTCTTAGAATGTTTCTTGAATGTTTGTGTAACTCCTCCATGCGCCTAAGGGTCCCTTTTATAGCCCCAAGGCAGCTAGGAGTCGTTGGAGATCAATCAAGGAAGGCTACCCTTGCCTTCTGTCGAGTGGCGCACCGGACAGTCCAGTGCGCCACTGGACAGTCACTGTAGACGGTCCGGTGCCGATCTCCTACCTATTCTGGTGCAGATGACCATTGCAGCTCCGGGGCCGATGGCGCACTGGACAGTCCGGTGCCCCCTGCCGACCGTTGCCGCGGGCCACGCGTCGCCCGCAGATTGCGCGACCGACCGTTGCGCTAGCAACCGTTGGCTCACCGGACAGTCCGGTGCACCACCGAACAGTCCGGTGAATTATAGTCGTACGCCGCCGATTTTTTCCGAGAGTGGCCTTTTCACCGGAGGCCAGCCTGGCGCACCAGACACTGTCCGGTGCACCACCGGACAGTCTGGTGTGCCAGGCCGAGCTGGACTTCGGCTGCACCCAGCCAAGTCTTTGCAATTCTTTTCTTTTCTCTGTTTCTAGCACTTAGACAAAATATATTAGTACTCAAAACAATGTACTAAGTCTAGAAACGTACCTTGTTACATGATTTGCACTTTTTGCTTGTTTGGCACATAATATCTCACTCACTATGTGTTGGACACTTAATCACCAAAACATTATAGAAATGGCCCAATGGCACATTTCCCTTTCAATCTCCCCCTTTTTGGTGATTTATGCCAACACATCAAAAAGCAATGCAAAACATGCAACATCGTTTTAAATTGAAGACCAAATTGTTTTTGACTCTAATTTGGCATATTTGGATCATCCTTGGCCACCTCTTGGTTTGTTTTTGCAAATCAAATTCATTTTCCTATCTCTAAGTCAAACTCACTTGTTTGGGCATAAAGAGAGATAATCCAAGAGTGAAATTGATCAAGAGCCAAAAACTCCCCCTTTTCCCATAATCAAGATTCTCCCCCACAAGAGGCCAAATTTTGCAATAAGAATATTTTGGACAAATCAAAAATTCTAACTCTACTATTTTCAAAATTCTCAAGTGGTAGCTGATCCATTTGCTTTGGCCTTAATTTCTCCCCCTTTGGCATCAAGCACCAAAACGAGATCATTTTTGGCCCTTTAACCAATTGCCTCACCAAAAATGTCAATGAAGAGCACAAAGGCAATAAGAGCATAAGAATGAACTTGGAATTAAGTACACTAATACCGGAGTGCAGTGGAAGTCTTTGCATTGGTCCAAGTTCACCTTTCCCTTTCAATTCACCTTTGAGACTACATCAAGTATACTCAAACACAAGGGTTAGTCTCAAAGGGTCAAGTTGTAGCACTTCTCCCCCTAAATATGTGCATCATTCACACATGGACTTGTGAGGTCCGGGGATCCCTTGCACAACTTGAGCACCATAAATACGCAACAAATTACATAAATGCATAAGTAACATGATCAAAGGCATAGAACACATGTATGCTATAGATCAATCCAAGTTACGCGAATCTAAGACATTTAGTTCACTACGTAACCTGCAAAAGGTTTTCTCATCTAACGGCTTGGTAAAGATATCGGCTAGCTAGTTCTCGGTGCTAATATGGAACACCTCGATATCTCCCTTTTGCTGTTGGTCTCTCAGAAAGTGATGCCAGATGTGTATGTGCTTAGTGCGGCTGTGTTCAACAGGATTATCCGCCATGCGGATTGCACTCTCATTGTCACATAGGAGTGGGACTTTGCTCAGATTGTAGCCAAAGTCCTGGAGAGTTTGCCTCATCCAAAGTAGTTGCGCGCAACACTGTCCTGCGGCAACATACTCGGCCTCAGCAGTGGATAGGGCAACAGAGGTTTGTTTCTTTGAGCTCCAAGACACCAGGGACCTTCCTAGGAATTGGCACGTCCCTGATGTACTCTTCCTATCAACCTTGCATCCAGCATAATCAGAGTCTGAATATCTAATTAAGTCAAAGATAGACCCCTTTGGATACCAGATCCCGAAGCAAGGCGTAGAAACTAAATATCTAAGAATCCGCTTAACGACCACAAGGTGACATTCCCTTGGGTCGGATTGATATCTAGCACACATGCATACACTAAGCATAATGTCCGGTCTACTAGCACATAAATAAAGCAAGGAACCTATCATAGACCGGTATGCCTTTTGATCAACGGACTTACCTCCTTTGTTGAGGTCGACATGCCCATCGGTTCCCATCGGTGTCTTCAAGGGCTTGGCGTCCTTCATCCCAAACCGCTTGAGAAGATCTTGAGTGTACTTCGTTTGGGAGATGAAGGTGCCGTCCTTGAGTTGCTTCACTTGGAACCCAAGGAAGTAGTTCAACTCGCCCATCATCGACATCTCAAACTTTTGAGTCATCACCCTGCTAAACTCCTCACAAGACTTTTGATTAGTAGAACCAAATATTATGTCATCGATATAAATTTGGCACCATCACAAGTCTTAGTGAAAAGAGTGGGATCGGCTTTCCCAACCTTGAAAGCATTAGCAATTAAGAAATCTCTAAGGCATTCATACCATGCTCTTGGGGCTTGCTTAAGTCCATAGAGCGCCTTAGAGAGTTTAAACACATGGTCGGGGTACTTGTCATCCTCAAAGCTAGGGGGTTGTTCCACGTATACCTCCTCCTTTATTGGGTCGTTGAGGAAAGCGCTCTTCACATCCATTTGAAACAACCTGAAAGAGTGGTGAGCGGCATAGGCTAATAATTTTCTAATAGACTCTAGCCTAGCCATAGGAGCAAAAGTCTCCTCAAAATCCAAACCTGCGACTTGGGCATAACCTTTTGCCACAAGTCGAGCCTTGTTTCTTGTCACCACCCCGTGCTCGTCTTGTTTGTTGCGGAATACCCACTTGGTTCCCACAACATTTTGCTTTGGACGTGGCACCAGGATCCAAACTTCATTTCTCTTGAAGTTGTTGAGCTCTTCCTGCATGGCCAACACCCAGTCTGGATCCTGCAAGGCCTCTTCTACCCTGAAAGGCTCAATAGAAGAGACAAACGAGTAATGCTCACAAAAATTAGCTAATCTTGAGCGAGTCGTTACTCCCTTGCTTATGTCACCCAGAATTTGATCGACGGGGTGATTTCTTTGGATCGTCGCTCAGACTTGAGTTGGAGGGGCCAGTGGTGCTTCTTCCTCCATAGTTTGTTCTTCTTGTGCTCCCCCTTGATCACACGCCTCTTCTTGATGTACATGTCCATCATCTTGAGTTGGGGGATGCACCAATGTCGAGGAAGAAGGCTGATCTTGCTCCTGTTGTTCCTGTGGTCGCACATCACCAATCGCCATCGTTCGCATTGCGGCCGTTGGAACATCATCTTCATCTATATCATCAAGATCAATTTGCTCTCTTGGAGAGCCATTAGTCTCATCAAATACAACGTTGCTAGAGACTTCAACCAAACCTGATGATTTGTTGAAGACTCTATACGCCTTTGTATTTGAGTCATACCCTAGTAAAAACCCTTCTACAACTTTGGGAGCAAATTTGGAATGTCTACCTTTCTTCACCAAAATGTAGCATTTGCTCCCAAATACACGAAAGTACGAGACATTGGGTTTGTTACCAGTAAGGAGTTCGTAGGAGGTCTTCTTGAGGAGACGATGCAGATATAGCATGTTTATGGCGTGGCAGGCTGTGTTCACAGCTTCCGACCAAAATCGCTCGGGAGTCTTGAATTCTCCAAGCATCGTCTTCACCATATCAATGAGCGTCCTGTTCTTCCTTTCTACCACATCGTTTTGCTGTGGTGTGTAGGGAGCAGAGAACTCGTGCTTGACGCCTTCCTCCTCAAGATACTTCTCAACTTGCAAATTCTTGAACTCGGACCCGTTGTCGCTTCTTATCTTTTTCACCTTGAGCTCAAATTCGTTTTGAGCTCTCTTTAGAAAGCGCTTGAGGGTCCCTTGGGTTTATGATTTATCCTGTAAAAAGAACACCCAAGTGAAGTGGGAAAAGCCATCAACAATTACAAGACCATACTTACTTCCCCCGATGCTGAGGTAGGCGACGGGTCCAAAAAGATCCATATGAAGGAGCTCCAGTGGTCTTGATGTTGTCATCGCATTCTTGCTGTGATGAGTGCTTCCCACCTGTTTCCCTGCCTGACAAACTGCACAAGGTCTATCTTTTTCGAAGCAGACATTGGTTAGTCCTAACACATGTTCTCCCTTTAGAAGTTTATGAAGGTTCTTCATCCCAACATGTGCTAGACGGTGATGCCACAGCCAGCCCATGCTAGTCTTAGCTATTAAGCATGCATCTAGATCGGCCTCCTCTTTCGAAAAATCAACTAAGTAGAGTTTGCCGTCTAATACATCCTTAAATGCTAATGAACCATCACTCCTTCTAAAGACAGAAACATCAACATTTGTAAACAAACAATTGTAGCCCATGTGGCAGAATTGACTTACAGACAGGAGGTTGTAACCAAGCGACTCTACTAGAAATACGTTTGATATGGAGTGCTCGTTGGTGATGACTATCTTGCCCAAGCCTTTGACCTTGCCTTGGTTCCCATCTCCAAAGATGATCGTATCCTGGGAATCCTTGTTCTTGACGTAGGAGGTGAATATCTTCTTCTCCCCCGTCACGTGGTTTGTGCATCCGCTGTCGATAATCCAGCTTGAGCCCCCGGATGCATAAACCTGCAAGACAATTTACGCTTGGGTTTTAGGTACCCAACTCTTGTTGGGTCCTACAAGGTTAGTTACAATAGCCTTTGGAACCCAAATACAGTCTTGTCTCCCTTGCATTTCGATCCTAACTTTATAGCAACTACTTTTTCATTCTTACATACAAGCGCAAATGAAGTATTGCAAGCATGGTAAATAGTAGAAGGTTCATTACATACTCTCCTAGGCATATGATGCACAACATGATTTCTCTTAGGTCTACTTCTACCATGCACAAAAGTAGAGCTAGAGGCAAACATAGCATGTGAATCAAAAGCATTATAACTCCTATTATAATGAGCATTCCTAGAAAATTTTCTATCATAAATGTAAGCATGATATTTTTGAGAACTACTAGCCATAGGAGCCTTTTCTTTCTCCTTGTTGAGAACGAGAGCCTTTTGGCTTGTTAAGTTCTTGGTTTCCTTTCGAAAACCAAGTCCATCCTTAATAGAGGGGTGTCTACCTACGGTGTAGCCATCCCTATCAAATTTTAATTGATCAAAATTAATTTTGCAAGTCTTAAGTTGAGCATTAAAACTTGCCACCTCATCATTTAATTTGGTAATAGACATAGGGTGTTCATCACAAGCATCAACATCAAAATCCTTACATCTATTACAAATACTCACATGCTCTACACATGAACTAGATTTATTTGCTTCCTCTAGCTTAGCATTTAAATCATCATTTACACTCTTTAAACTAGACACAGTTTCATGGCAAGCAGATAACTCAGAAGATAGCATTTCATTCCTTTTAATCTCTAAAGCAAGAGATTTTTGCACACTAACAAACTTATCATGCTCCTCATATAAAATATCCTCTTGCTTTTCTAACAATCTATCTTTTTCATTTAGAGTATCAATCAACTCATTGATTTTATCTACTTTTGCTCTATCTAAGCCCTTAAATAAATCAGTATAATCTACTTCATCATCACTAGAGTCATCATCGCTAGTAGTATACTTAGAGGTATTTCGAACACTTACCTTTTTCTCCTTGGCCATGAGACACGTATGGCGTTCGTTGGGGAAGAGTGAAGACTTGTCGAAGGCTGAGGCGGCTAGTCCCTCATCGTCGGAGTCGGATGAAGAGCAGTCAGAGTCCCACTCCTTTCCAAGGTGTGCCTCGCCCTTCGCCTTCTTGTAGTTCTTTTTTCTTTTCACTCTTGCCGTGTCTTTCTTGTGCCTGGTCATTCTCATTATCGGGACATTGAGCAATAAAGTGACCAGTCTTACCGCATTTGAAGCAGGAGCGCTTTCCCCTTGTTTTGTTATTGTTGGGGGTACTCCTTGCGTCCTTTAAGTGTGGTCTTGAAGCGCTTGATGATAAGTGTCATCTCATCCTCGTTGAGGCCAGCATCCTCCACTTGTGCCACCCTGCTTGGAAGCGCCTCCCTGCTGCTAGTAGCCTTAAGAGCCACAGGTTGAGGCTCGTAGACGGGTAGTAGACCGTTTAGTGCATCATCCACATATCGAGCCTCCTTCACCATCATGCGCCCGCTCACAAACTTCCCAAGAATCTCCTCGGGCGTCATCTTGGTGTACCTAGGATTCTCACGAACAAGGTTGACAAGATGGGGGTCAATTACCGTAAATGACCTTAGCATTAGTCGGACGACGTCGTGGTCCGTCCATCTTGTACTTCCATAACTCCTAATCTTGTTGACCAGGGTCTTGAGCCTGTTGTATGTTTGAGTTGGCTCCTCTCCCCTGATTATGGCAAACCTCCCCAGCTCGCCTTCCACCAGTTCCATCTTGGTGATCATAATGGCATTATTTCCCTCTTGTGAGATCTTGAGGGTATCCCAGATTTGCTTGGCGTTGTCCAAGCCGCTAACCTTGTTATATTCATCCCTGCACAAAGATTCTAGCAAAACAATGGTAGCTTGTGCGTTCTTATGAATTTGTTCATTAATCATCACGGGATTATCCGTACTATCGAAATGCATTCCATTCTCCATGATTTCCCAAATGCTAGGATGGAGAGAAAATAGATGACTACACATTTTATGACTCCAAAATGAGTAATTCTCTTCATCAAAGTGTGGGGGTTTTCCAAGAGGAATATAAAGTAAATGGGCATTTTAATTGTACGGAATGCGGGAATAATCAAATGAATAATTTTGATTAACCGTCTTTTTCTTTGACGAAGAATTGTCATCGTCGTCGTCTCTTGGTGAAGAAGAAGATCCATCGCTGTCGTAGTGGACGATCTTTTTGATGCGCCTCTTCTTCTTCTTCCCGTCCTTCTTCTTATGACTCGAGCCAGAGTCAGTGGGCTTGTCGTCCCTTGGCTCGTTGAAGAGGGACTCCTCCTTGTCATTGACCACCATCTCCTTTCCCTTAGGATCCGTCTCTTCGGGCGATTAGTCCCTTAGATGAAGAGAACGACTCTGATACCAATTGAGAGCACCTAGAGGGGGGTGAATAGGTGATCCTGACTAATAGCCACAAAACTTAGTTATGAAAGTTAGAACGGCTAAGTAGCTTGAAGCGAGTTCCTGTGAACACAGACAATCAAAGAGAAAACACACAAGAGACACACGATTTTTATCCTGTGGTTCGGCCAAGTAATACTTGCCTACTTCCACGTTGTGGCGTCCCAATGGACGAGGGTTGCACTCAACCCCTTTCAAGTGATCCGATGATCAACTTGAATACCATGGTTTTTCCTTTCTTAGTCTTTCTCCCGTTTGCGAGGAATCTCCACAACTTGGAGCCTCTCGCCCTTACAATGATGATCACAAAAGAAGCACGAAAGTAAGGGAGGGGAGAGCAACGCACACAAGACTCAAATCCAAAGCACAATCACGCACAAAAGTCACAACTTGAGCTCAAAACACAACACACGGAGTTCACCACTCAAATAGAGCTCAAGTCACTATCACAAAGAATCGAATGCGTGAAGTTGGAGTCTTGGAGTCTTAGAATGTTTCTTGAATGCTTGTGTAACTCCTCCATGCGCCTAGGGGTCCCTTTTATAGCCCCAAGGCAGCTAGGAGCCGTTGGAGATCAATCAAGTAGGCTACCCTTGCCTTCTGTCGAGTGGCGCACCGGGTAGTCACTGTAGACGGTCCGATGCCGATCTCCTTCCTATTCTGGCGCAGATGGCCGTTGCAGCTCCGGGCCCGATGGCGCATCGGACATTGTCCGGTGCCCCTCTGCCGACCGTTGGCGCGGGCCACACGTCGCCCGCGGATTGCGGGGCCGACCGTTGCGCTGGCGACCGTTGGCTCACCGAATAGTCCGGTGCACCACCGGACAGTCCAGTGAATTATAGTCGTACGCCGTCGATTTTTTCCGAGAGTGGCCTTTTTACCGGATGCCAGTCTGGCGCACCGGACACTGTCCGGTGTGTCAGACCGAGCTGGACTTCGGCTGCACCCAGCCAACTCTTTGCAATTCTTTTCTTTTCTTTGTTTCTAGCACTTAGACAAAATATGTTAGTGCTCAAAACAACGTAATAAGTCTAGAAACGTACCTTGTTACATGATTTGTACTTTTTGCTTGTTTGGCACATAATATCTAACTCACTATGTGTTGAACACTTAATCACCAAAACATTATAGAAATGGTCCAAGGTCACATTTCTCTTTCACTTATTTTCAATTTAATACACTAGTTTGAGACATTGTTGAAAATGACCTAACTATTAACTAATTTACTAAAAATAGTTAATAGTTGAACTACTATCTAGACTGTTTAGACGTCTGCACTAATTTTAGCAAGTGATATCTTTAGTGCATTAAAACACCTTAGACCGTCGTGTTGTATTCTATAATAAAAGACAGCGACTAATATGCAGTCAATTATTAAATGCAAACGTGTAAACATGAACATGTCTCTCGGTACTAGATCGAACCGTATACCATATTTAGTATTTAAATGCTTCACGATCATTTCATATAGCTTTATAAAAAAGTTTCTAACAAACTACAATTACACTAACGGACTAAAAGAGTTGCTTAATGAATGCTTATATATTAGTCATCGGCATATAAAAAATCTTCACCGTTTTCAGTCCGTTTGTGGGAACCCTCACGCACTACGCCGCCGCGTCGTCGGCTTCTCCGCTCTTCACCTGCTCCCTCTCGACGAACTACGAAGCCATCCCCGCCTCCGCAAACCGCCCCGAGCCTCCGACGTATTCCCTGGCCAGTAGGCCACTTCCCTTCTGGCCTTCCTACTCTCTCCACGCTCCACAGCTGTGAGCCTGTGACCCTCCGCTTCGACGCGGACGCCGCAGGCCGTTGACGATACAACGCACCCCGCCGAAAGGGGCTGGGACTCCTTTTCCGTTTCCTTCGCACATCTCCTCGCTTTCCGCCGAGAGAACTTTTTTCAGTCAATCATAATAATAATAATAAAAAATTCGCCGTTCGGCCCCGAATTTCCCCTCTGTTTCTGCTTCATCTGACGCATCTGATCCATTCCCCCTTCTCGACGCGGATCGAATCACGAGCGTGTGGCGGCGGCTGTGGTGGTTAGGGACTTAGGGTTGGAGCTCCTGGAGGATGGCGAGCCACGGCGCCGGGGTGGCTGCTGGATCTGACGCCCCGCACGCTGAGGTACCGATATGACTCGAAACATGTTTTATTTATTTATTATATTGTAAGTCTAGCTTATGCTTAGCTTCCAGTTAATCTCCACTGATTATGATGGGTTGGCTTTTGCTGTGGATACGGTCTAATCAGGAGTCGCATAGAGCAGTCCCAACCTTCCACCTCATCCAGTTTCTATAGCATTAATTCAGCTACCACATATGCTAAAAGATGCTGTGGCAAGCAATTAAATGAAGAAAGAGTAAGAAACTGGGTCTTGCATAAGACTTGTTTTCAACACTATATTCAACACACAATGAGAGAAGAGAAGTATTAAATTCAGTTAAGTAATATTGATGTTTGCATTGGAGAGGTAGTGTCTAGTAGTAGTTTCTAGATGACGTGGAGGCTATAGAAATTATAAGTAGTGTCTTGGGTTGGGACTGCTCTAAGTGTGTGATATGTGCTAATTATTATTTGGTCACAGAGAAAATCTTCTACCTGGTTGATCATGCAATTTACTGTGCCAAATGTTTTTTGGGAGGGGAGAGGTGGGTGTGTGGGTGTGGGTGTGTGTGTGTGTGTGGGGGGGGGGGTGGCTTATGGTTATCTTTATAGACCATATATACTGATTAAATAATTATTTAAGAGTTGTATTTGTGCCGTTTTTACCTCTCCGAAATGTTATTCTGTCAGTATTTGCCTTGCTATGCTTCGGTTACTTGTTCGAAGTGTTATGTAGTGTAGAATCTTATGGAATTCTAGCCATATATTTTCTCCTTCTTGATTTTTCATTGGTCATAATTTGACTTCTGCTAATCCCCTCTGAAATTGCCATTTAATTTAGAGTGTATATACACCGTGAATGACCACTTTACTTGGTTTTGGCAGGTTGTCAGTATGGGTCAAACAAATCTATCTCCATATCCTCTTTCTTCCAGTCATCATTCATGGTCCTCTGCAACTGGGTCAGCAACGGTTTCATGGAACAATACAGTGGACAAACTTAGCCAAGATA
The DNA here is from genome assembly GCF_902167145.1 of Zea mays. Lineage (NCBI taxonomy): Eukaryota > Viridiplantae > Streptophyta > Magnoliopsida > Poales > Poaceae > Zea > Zea mays. The sequence continues at coordinate 163,303,392 of NC_050101.1, read as the reverse complement.
CAGTTTACTATGATCCACAAAGGGATGTATCAGATTCAGGAGGGAATCAAAATGTAGAAAGTAGCGTGCCTCATGTTGCCCAGTCGAGTAGGGGGATGGCAGATGTAGCCCATTCTCACATGTCTTACTCTAGTTCAGATCAACATGTCTATAACCCTGTAGAATATGCCAACTATTATTATAGCTACCCACAAGCAACAAATGATTCTTCTGTCCAGCAAGGAGCAAACCAACATCCAGGTGCAGCTTATCAGCCTCTTACTTCATTTCAAAATTCAGGGTCTTACATTGATCCTACAAGTAACACATATTACAATGCTGGGGGTCATCAGACCGTGCCAGGATATGGAAGCAGCAGCTACTATTATCAGAACAACACATGGAATGGTGGAAGCACAGGGAATACTTTTGCTCAATCATACCAGAACTACTCATCATCTGATACAAATGCACAACAAAGTTCTACTTCAGTGCCTGCCAATTCTTTACCATATCAGCAGCAGTATAACCAGTGGCCATACTATTACAATCAATCTGTGCCAAGTGCTTCTAGCAATCCAGTTGCTGGGAACAGTACTACAGATAACTTAACTGGTAACATGCCTTCTGGCTATTCATATCCTAGTAGCCAGCCACCTCCACCAGGAACAACATCATGGAAAAGTAATTCAGTTGCTTCTGTTGCACCTCCTATGCAGGTATTGTACCTCCTTTTTCACTATAAATTTGCTACTAAATGTGCATAGCTTTCTTCATGATATCTGGAGCAAATTTTCTCAGAAATTTTGGGTTGCTTGGATTGGATCTGTTTGCTGTTTCAATTCCTTTTTTAAGACTATGCAGGAGAACTGTGCATCTAAGAAGAGTTTTACTCTTTTTTTTGGGGGTGGGGGGCACCTTTCTTTTTTTTTTGGTAATTGTAACTCTCCCATTAGGTGTTTGTTCGTGTTCACCGTCGTGCTGTTGAACAATTAAGTTACCAAGTTTGACTGAATAAATTTTTACCACATATCGATCACTACAAGTGGCAAATCCTCAACTAGTGACAAATGATTGCACCTTAAATATAATATATCATTGCTATTCACACCCATTGATTTGTATTTCGTGAGTTGAAAATACCCTTCGTTACGCTGAAAATAACAAGTGTAAAAAAATGAACAAAAATGATATAAAAATGGATGGCGGAATCAAAACTGTGTCAGGCCAACCAAATTACCCTGAAGAAGATATGGAACCAAAAAATGATTGTGATGGCTATTTGAATTTAGTCAAGTGATACTTTGATAATCAGATAATGGCTGTTAGTTATGAAAAATGCATTGTTTGTTCAGCACGTCACTGATCTGACTTGGTATAAATTTCCATCATCACAGTGCAGCCACCATATTTGACACAAAATTCATGAACTAACACATACCCTTTATCAGTGATACTTTAAAAGATAGGAAGTTGGCATTGTAAGGTTTTCTTGGTAACGATGGCAAGATTTGTGGTCTGCTGGTCCATCCTGGCCCTTATGTGCCATCAGATCATCTACAGCTTCGTTTTTTTTTTGTTGTAGAGTCGTTAAACTTGGGTGCAAGCGCTTTAAGTGGTAATAAAATTTTGGTTCGCCCATTATGGAAAAAATGACACCACTTGTTGTTTAGTGTAGGAAATCTTTTAATTCTGGCATGCTGCAACATACTTGCACGTGAATATAGACAAACATTAGTTGAAGTGGAAGAATGATTAAAACATAAATGAGATGCAGGTTATCCTGTTTTAAGGCAGTAGGCTCAATGTCAAGCTGGCATAGGAACTTTCTAATTTTCCTAAGAACTTAACCAGTCTAGTGATGGAACTTTAGGTAAGATCATTGAGAGGCTAAAGTAAAAAAAAACTGTTTACTATTTTTGTTTGCATTCAATGGCAAGAATCAATTTTTTCTAATGTTGTTTAGTAAGGTAGGAATATGATTACCCTTGGCTTGCCCTCCAAGAAGTGCCGCGCTTGGCTATGGCCCATTCTTTTCACCAAAAGAGATCAAGTGATCTTCTGAAGTCTTTAGAGTGGTCAGTACATACTACATGTACCTATTGCTCTCTAGGTCATGGCTTAGGTTAGGTGCATTTATCAATCTTTCTTATTTTAAAAAAAATCAATATATTATGATTTTTCTGATGCATAGACTCTACCTTACATTTCACATGATGATTTGTGCTCTGTAGCATTTTTATTTGTATTTCTTCATTAGAAGAACAATCATCTAAATTTCACTACTCTCCAGGTTCCAGGTGTTCCAGGACAGCAAAGTCAATATGGCAACCAGGCAGAAGGCCATTATAACCAGGGACCTGGTGTGCAATGGTCTCAAAATCATTATGCCTACCAGACACAGCCATACCCTCAGAAGACTAATTCCAATCATCCACAACTAAGCAACCATGAAGATCAACAGGAGACTGTATATTCTAACAGTCCAAGCACAAATCTTTCGTCGAACCATGTTTCTGAAAATTTTAAACCAAACTTGCAGGATTCTGTGACAATGGACACTTCCAGCGAAGGCAAAATACAGGTTCCTATAAATCCTCAAATTGCCCCAGGTTTCTCTATGGTGATACCAAAGAATGAGAAGAAACATTCTGGACTTGATTTATCAAAGAAACCTGCCTATGTTAGTGTCTCCATGCCTACGAATGATGCTAAAGCAACTCAAGTTGGTCTTGATGCTGTAATGTTCTGCTCTCTTCTTTACATAGGAATTGACACTACATAAAGTTATGGTATTTTAGAAAAAACTGGAATGGTGTCTTGGTTGACTATCGTCCTGATTTTCATGATTATATATTTGTATAGTCTGTAAGGTTAAATCACTTAATTCTTTGGTAATAATGATTAAAAAGTGTAGCTTTGCTTATGCCTATAACTAAACATCCTAAACAAACAAGATGTCTATACTTGCATATCAATCACACACTTTTCATTTCTCCTGTTTAGAGATTACCCTTTTCACTCCGTAACTATGCTACGAGGAACCTCAATCGTTGCAAGAATGATGCCCAGAGGGAGGCCTGCCGAAGCATAATGAATGAGGTAAATCTTTACTTTTGTTCTTTGTTTTCTGCCTTATTAGTTGCTATCATGATAGCATCTTCTTGCTGAAATGGACACCAACATTACCTTTGTTTTTAGTCGTGGATGCCCTCGTCTATAAGGCTATGGTAGCTGAAGTCCTCTGACATCTTTTGGTATAATGTGACTAACACTCAACAGGGGACAGGGTTGTTTCAACTCTAATAATAGTTGAATCACTCACTCAGACTCTGCTTGATCTCTTGCACCCACCTCCTGGAGAGTACTGGCGTTGTGGCACATATACTCTCATGAGATGGAACTACAAAAAACCGATATAGGAAAGAAATAGTAGTTTTGAAATGTATTCATGCTACTCATGTCCTTTTTCTGCTATGTATATCTCATCACTGCTTTAGGACTTCTTAAATACACATCTAATGACCCACTATCTCCTGTTGTGCATGTGCTATACACAACCACGTCTCACAACCACAAGACCACTGTGAATGCATGCAAACTTATGCATCTATCCTACATGATCCCTACTAAATTCTAGCACTACATGCATGATCTGTGACTTCCTCCATTTAACACAAGACTCTAGCCAATGAATCACTACTGGATGCATGCATATGAGCCAACCTCCTGCACACGACAAAATACAACTAGCTGATCATACACTGTATGCATGATGTCATGATACTTGTGCTGTAATGTGCACAAACTTTAAATGTGTACAAACTTTAAACCAAGTTAGTCAATATTAGCTTCCAACATCAGTGACTATGGATGCTACCATTCCAAGGTAAAATAAGACCAATTTCCAATTTCTAGTCAGAGTGTCAGACTTGCTCTAGTAATGGGTGCAATGCATATGCTGTTGCCTCATCATTTCTTTGGTTCAAATTTCTGTGATACATAGTTTTGATTTGTTTAATTGATAAAGAGGCTCTGCAATCTCAGTTCTTTTTTTATTTTCTCTTTAATTTCAGATCACAAAAAAAGCTTTTGCTGAGGGAACCCTTCTTACTAAGAACTGGGACACTGAACCACTATTTCCTTTGCCTGAAAGTACTGTGGGCATGACTGGAACAAGGTGCGTACACTGCATTTCAACTTTCCTCCCCTGACAGAAACTAAGTATCTTGTCTGTTTAGACTTTAAACACATTGATTGACGCAACTTTGTTGCCTGTTGTTTAAAACTTCAGTACACAGTGGCACAGCCAGCACTACTGTAATTTACTCCCTCTATTCTGCTATGTTTGTCCATGACCTTGGAGAAAACGTTTCACAATATTTGTCCATTGAGAATATTAAGAGTGTTTGTGGTATTTCCACTCCATAAATTATATGGAGCCTAGGATGGCGCGCAGTGGTCATCCAGCGTCCAGGCCATTAACCTGTAACTTCAAGACCCTTATTACAGAGGGAATTTTAACAGCGCTGTTCATCCTCTGTCGAACTCTCTTCTTCTCTAGGGTGTTGGGCTCCTCCTTGTCAGGCGATCTCCATTAACTCCAGCAGGTTAGGATTTCGGGTTGGGGTTTTGGTATCTTGGTGGCCTCTGACTGCTATGTTTGTGCTTTTCCAAGGCCCGCCAAATGACATTTCTCGATACTTTGTCATACGCCTTCTCGAGGTCAATAAATACCATGTGCAAGTCCTTCTAATCTCTATATCTCTGCATCAATTGCCGTATGAGGAAAATCGCCTTCATGGTCGACTTTCCCTCTAGCGTAATGGTTAAGGCTTCCGAGTACACCTCCAGGTCTCGGGTTCGATCCCCTCGGGGGCGAATTTCGGGCTTGGTTAAAAAGTCCCCTTGCTGTGCACCGCCCGTTCCTGGGTTACGTTTTGCGCGCGACCCTCCGGCTGGGCCGTTGCAGAGTGGGCGTTGACGGCCCACTAGTGATGGGGGCTAGGGTTCGGAGATTTTCTCGGCCGAGACCATGTTTCGGTCTCTTAATATAATACCGGGAGGGCGGTCTTTCCCTCCCCGTCCAAGTTTTTTTTTCTAGGCATGAACCCAAACTGATTTTGGGTCACAATTTTCACTCTTCTTAGGCGATGCTCGATAACCCTTTCCCAGAGCTTCATCGTATGGCTCGTGAGTTTAACCCCACGGTAATTAGTACAACTTTGAACATCTCCCTTGTTCTGAGGGAGGGAGATAACCTCCAGCGGTGGATGTCTTGAACTCCAGACTGCTGCATCACTTTTGACAGTGTATCCCGTAGCTCCAAGTATTCAGCAATTATGACAACAGATAAGGTGCCCTGAATGTCTTGACTCCATCCATGATTTGTTAAAGCATCACATACTGTATGTCGGTTAGCTCTTCTATTAGACACTAGGTTAAACAGGTTGGGAGCCAGGTCTTCTACTCAGTGCCCCTGCAGTCACCGGCCTTTCCAGAACAGTGTGATCTCCATCACCAATGGTGGTTTCTACAGCCATAGAGAATAAAGTGTGCACTGAATTATGCAGCTTGATTGGGAAGAGAGCCCAAGGTTTGTCAGGATTCGTTTTTTTGTGCCACGGCCATCTTAATTTTAGTGCCCAGCCAAGAGCTTGCAGATTAGATATGCCCAGTCCACCAAACTCCTTGGGTCCCTGCACTTTGGCCCAAGCTATCAGACAATGACCACCTTTAGCTTCTTTTCATCCTCTCCACAAAAAAAAAAACACTTTAGACACTTAAAACAATTCTAGATCTTATACTTGTGTAGTTGTTTTAATGCGATTCAATCAATTTTCATCATTTTAACCCCCTTTTATTATTATTATAAACATGATGCAAGAGAGAAGCTAAAGAGATTGTTACACACTCTGGTAGAGGGACAACAGTTCCTCAACAAGCGGTTATCCATCAAACTACTTCCTATTTTAAAGCACTTGCCCTGAATCCATGATGTTCCTTGCATTTGATTTATCAAATACGGAGCAGTCCTGGTAATTTCTTGTTTTCTGCCATCATTTTTCCTATGCAGCAGTGTAAACAATTTAAGTCCCTTCTCATCAGTTTCCACCCCAAGGAAACGTGTGAAAAGTAGATGGGAGCCTGTTGTGGATGAAAATGTTACCAATAAGGTGGAACAAATAGCAAAAGGATTGATCGGCAGTAATGTCCACAGTACTTCGGACCCTAAAAATAGAATGGTAAGCATTAATCTGTTGCTCATACTGGTGGAATTGACTTTCATGTTGTCTCCAAGTTTCCACAATGAAATGCTTCTATCACTATACTTGGTATTCGAAACTCTCTCTCTCTCTTTTCATAATATTAGCCAAATCCTGTGCAGGGTAGCAGTTGGGATCATAGGAAGTTTCTCCAGTCTTCTCAAGCACCTTCAAATAAAGTCAATCAGAGGTCTGCCAAGAAGCAAAAAATGGGTAGTAATTTGAGTCAAATACAGAATGGAAATGCTTCAAGTGACAGTGAGAAGGAACATGATCTAACCAAATATTATGCCAGTGCAACTGCACTAGCAAATTCGCCTGAGGAAAAGAAACGTAGGGAGCATAGATCCAAGCGTTTTGAAAAGAGTAAAGATTCATCATTTAAATCAAGAAATGTTTCTGCAAATAAAGATGCTATGACTAATTTGCGTGCAAGAAGGGCAATTTTGTCTTTTCGTACTAGAACCTATGAAGGCGGCACTTTGGCTGTTGAGGATATGGATTGGGATGCACTGACAGTCAAAGGAACATGTCAGGAAATTGAGAAAAGATATCTACGACTTACAGAAGCACCTGATCCTGCCAAAGTAACAACACTTGCCAATTGTCTTGCTCTACTCTAGATCCAAAGGGTCACCGATGTTGGCCCATTAAGTTGATTGCTTCTGCTTAATCATTCTACTGTTTGCATGACTCCTCTGAGTATTTCGTTTGCAGATAAGGCCAGAAGATGTCCTGGAGAAGGCCCTTGCAATGGTTGAAACATCACAAAAGAATTATCTTTACAAGTGTGATCAACTAAAATCTATCCGCCAAGATCTTACAGTTCAGAGAATCCAGAATGAACTGACTATAAAGGTATTTTTCAACTGTACATGGCATCCTGCACTCTATAGCGTACTATTTACAAGGGAAATGAACACTGTCTATTTTACTTACTATTGTTAATAAATTAAGAAGGCATCACTCTCTCTGTTCCTAAAAGAGTTCTTTTTGAGGAATCAACTAATCCCAAGTTTGATCAAATTTATACAACAAAGTATTACATTTATGATACTGAATAAGTGTCATTAAACTAATCATGTAATATATTATTTTCTATAAATCTAGTCAAAATTGAATTTGATTGACTCCTCGAAAAGCAAGATCTGCGTTCTTTTTTTGGACAGGGGAAGTATACTTGTTAATATTCATGCGCTAGAGCATTAGTTCAGTAATCTGCTGTGATTTTGTAACAATTAGATAGCTTATTTTCAGGTTTATGAAACACATGCCCGATTAGCTATGCAAGCTGGTGATTTACATGAATTTAACCAGGTAATGGTTTCTTTCTATTTTATTAGCACTTTGAAGTAACAAACATTTGTGCAAATGTTGATCCTGCTAGTTGTACCAGCTCAATCCCAACTTAGTTTATAAATAAATATCTACAAGGTCTGGTTTTGCTTTTTCTATTGGCAATCTTAAATGTTATATAGCGAAAGGGCCTCTAGCTGAATTGGTTAGGTGGTCTGAATAGCCCTCCTTAGGTCCTGAGTTCGAATCCTGGTGGGAGAAAATTTCAGGCTGAGGTTAAAAAAGTCAGTCGCTGTTCCCCTGGTTGTGTGTACATGGGATGAACTGACCTATAGGGGGGATCCTTGTGTAGGGGCTGGGGGTGCTCAAAGCACGAGTAAAGATCTGACCTATAGGGGGTGGACCCTCATGCTGCACGGGGGCCCAGCTGCACGGGGGCCCAGCTTTCGTGACCTTTCTCGGTCGGGGCTCCGATTGAGCTTCTTAATATAATACCGTGGGGGCAGTCTTTCCCCTACCGGCCGAGTTTTTTAAAATGTTATATAATAAATAGATACAGGGTTGTGTAAACTGCTTTGTCTCTGGTTTTCATCATTCTGATCAGGAAAGCTGAATGCCACTAAGAACTGTTTCTCATAAAACTTACAGTTGCAAAATACAACCCAGAAGGCTAGAAATCTACACTGGTGCTACATGATTGTCATAGTTTTAACTATTTCTGCGTCAATAACTATTGCAGTGCCAGTCACAACTGAAGAGGCTATATGCACAAGGAATCAAGGGTTGCTATTTTGAATTTTCTGCTTACAATTTGCTGTGTGTCATGCTACACTCTAATAATAAACGAGACTTGCTGTCATCAATGGCAAGGTATTATGTTATAAATATTAGAATATCGGATCCCAATTTATTCATTAATTGGATTGTAATTGATATCTTTTTTTGTTTCAGCTTATCAAAAGAAGCCAAACAAGATGCAGCTGTTAAGCATGCCCTTGCAGTTCATGCTTCTGTTTTATCTGGCAATTATGTTCTATTTTTCAAACTGTACAAGAAGGCGCCCAATTTGAACTCATGCCTCATGGGTAAAGAGCGATATACTAGCTTAAAATGAACTATTCTTCTTGGAAGAAGTTTTCTGATGTTGTAACCATTCTCATTAACAGATCTATATGTGGAGCGGATGCGCTTCGAAGCTATGAAATGCATGTCTAGGTCATATCGCCCAACTGTACCTGTGGGATATGTTGCACAGATTTTGGGGTTCATGAGAACTGATACAGGCTGTGCAACCAATGGGGATGATGGATTAGAAGAATGCGAAAAATGGTTGAAAGCGCATGGGATAGTTCTTTCAGAAGGTAACAGTGGGGAATTACAAATAGACATGAAGGTACCAACCCTCAGTATTTTTTTTATGCTATTGAACTACAGTTTAATCTCATCTAACTATCTGAAGATGGGAGGGTGCTAATAGTTTGGCAAATCTTCAGTTAGGCTATATAGACCTGTGTTTCCTGAGTATAACACTACACAGCTCCAGTAAGACCTTTTTTATCTTGATTATGCAAAAAATGCACCCTATGATAGCTGGATTCCTGTTCTATGACTCCTGTCAGTTCCCAAGAACTATTTAATAGTGTACCGAGCTTTGAAAAAAAAACCTAGTGTTCCAAGTGGTTTGCTTAGGGCCGGTTCGTTTTAATCTCAATCCATGTGGATTGGATGAGATTGAGTTTAAATCTCTAGCAAGTCAAAAAATTTCCTATTTTTTTCCAATCTCATTCAATCCACATGAAATAGATGGAATAGGAATAACCGAATAAGACCTTAAAATGCTACCATCCATACCTGTCCTCGTCCATTCAATTTAGTTGTCTTCTATACATTTAACGTATAAGTTTATTTTTTCTTGTATATATCTGCACAGGCTTCGTCTTCTACACTTTACATGCCAGAGCCAGAGAATGCGGTTGCACATGGTGATGCATCACTTGCTGTTGATGACTTTTTGGCACGGACTGACGGGCATCTTAAAAGGTGCAGCAGCGATGAGCCAACGGTGGATACTCCGTAGTGTAGTATATTGGTGCTGCTGTGGCAGTCGTGCCGAGATGTGGACGCACTGCACTTCTCCCGTAGAAACTGCAAAGGGGGCATGAAATGGAGCTGCCCAACGAAGCTCGCGGAGCTAAGAGAGTCGGAACAACTGAACAAGGATGTGGTCATCGGGTTTTGCCACTTGCGCAAATTGATCCAGTCATCCAGAGTTGCACCGCGATGAGCTTCGTTGAGAAGACAGAGAAGAAAGCAGCATTACCCGACATGAGCAGAAGTTTTTATGTCGTGGTGGTTTGCTCACAAGGGCCTGTTCCGATAGGAGTAGATTGAAGGTATTAGAAGATATTAAATTTCTTAGTCTTGTTTGGAAGTAAGGGGATTGGAGGAACTGAAGATTTGAAGGGGCCAAAATCCTAGAAGGGGATTTTAGCCTTGGCTGATTTGATGACCCCTCCAATCTCTCTCAATCTCCTTATCATCAAATCAGCCCTGCCTCGATTCTCTTCTCCCAAACAAGCCAGCCCTTACTAGTAAAAATTGAATAGAAAAAAAGATTTAATCCTCCTCAATCTCCTTCAACCAAACAAGGTCTAACTTGCATTAAGCGTAGAAAGTATTGTGAAAAACAGCTACAGCTTTGAAGCATACATCATACATTATCTTTTCCGGTGCTCTTTTTTTCTGGCTGCCCCTTCCTCTGTGAAGATTGTGAATTACTTTTTCTTGCACGTAAATTTATTTTCCTATCCCATAGAATAATGAAAATTATATACTAATGTTCCTATAGTTGCATCTGAGCATCTCTCGAGCCAAACCGTTTGCTGATATACTAATACTAAATATTTCTTATAGAGCAGCTCTGTTCTAAAACTTTGGGAGCAGCTCTGATCTGGAATTTAGATTGTTTTATTATAATTAATTGTAGTGGTGGTTAAATACCTTCAAATTCCAGTTTGATTTGATTTTAAGGATTTTAGAGCAGCAAAACAGATATTTCAAAAAAATGTACTACAACACTTAAAACTCCATAGAGTTTGTTTAGAGTTGAAGTGTTTGGTTGGCTTTGGCTAGCTTTTCCTTAGTTTTTCTTTGGATACATGCCAAACACCCCTATAATGCAATAGACTGAAATGGTCTGTTATATGAAAGGAAGTTGGAGAAATTGGGGTTTTCAAATTTTCTTTTATAAATTAAGATCTATAATCAAGTCTAATTTTATTCCTTGGGCTAAATGGTGCGATAGAGAGCTTCACATCCTAAGTTCCAATTATATACTAGCATGATGGTTTTAATAATGTAAATGTTTAGAAAAAATTGCTCAATTGGAATTGTGTAAAAAGAAAGGATTAATATCTTCTCGATGTTTTTATAAGGTACCATAGAATTGGTACTCCCTATTAGTTCTCATTAGAGCATATACGTAAAGGTGTTGTGTCACTCTTTGTTTGTGCAAGGACAAGGGAGCATGTCCCTCTCCCTGGTTTGTGCAAGAACTAAGAGCATGCACGCTCTTTTTCCGCACAAACACCAAGGGTTCTTTATGAACTAGTTCTTCAATGCTCTAGAACGGTGAATCATTTGTAATTATATACCAGTTTAAATTCAGTTACCTATATCTCAGGATGATCACCAAACTTTTCGTTATAATTAAGTCATCTAGATGATGTCGATTGCCAAGTGTAACGAGTGCTAACTCTCACTTGATCTTACCAAGTCTAATAAGGGTGATGGTTGTACAATACATTACTCTCAAAGTCTCAATGCACTAATAAGATCACTAATCATGCAATTATCATTTGTTAAGTCCCTCACTAGGCAAAACCTTCCTCACTCTCAAATGATTCTTTCACCAGTTGAAATAGGCAAGAGACCTCATTTGATTGAGTTTGGGGCTATAAATAGCCCTAAGTAAAGGAACAAGCCGTTCTAATCCAACTCAACATAGCTAGAGGCACCAGACATGTTCGGCGCACACCAACTCTCTACACCAGACACGTCTAGTGCTTTTCTAATGATTAATTTCTAAAACTAGCTATTACTATAATGGTATCGGGTGCTCACACCGGTGCCACAACAAACATGTTTAGCGAATGCAGATCTCGTTGAGTACCTTGTTTAGTGTCATATTTGGTGGTACATCGGACAAGTCGGATGCACTAACTAGACGTGTCCAATGAGCACCGAATACTAATACAGTAATGACTAGTTTCTGAGCTACCCATTGGAATATGCACTAGACAGTCTAATGTAGGAGGTTGGTGTGCACCAAACATGTTCGATGACGCGTGAAAACTAAGTGAAGGAGCAACGACTATTTCCTTGCCATGGGGATAAATATCCATCCATCTCATTCATTTGATGTCTCTTGCTTGTTCAGCTGAAGAAACACTTTTGAGATAAATAAAGACCCTTTGCCTAGTGAGGTGTTTGAGACCTAATAATCGCGATATTAGAGATTTCATTTGTGCATAGAGTAGTAAATGTGCATCAATTATTGTTATTAGGCTTAGTCAAGTCAGCTGAGATTTTGTGCTTGTTATTTGGTGATTTGCATCACCTAATACCGTGTCTAACAGTTCACCCATATGGTCATTCAAAACACTATTTTGCACTGTAGAGTTCACTGTTTGTAGAGTGGAGTTGGAATATGGCTATGATGATGGGTAAGCTGCTGGAGATAGCCTAAGTGGTTTGGTGGCAGGGATGGCAATTTTACCCGCAAACCCGAAGCCCGACGGGTACCTGACCTGATGGGTGTGGGTATGAGTGAAGATTTGATCCGCGGGTGTAACCCACACCCGACTCGAGGTTTCGCGGGTGTAACCCACACCCGACTCGAAGTTTCGCGGGTGTAACCCACACCCGACTCGAAGTTTCGCGGGTGTGGGTGCGGTTTCTATTTCAACCCGTGGATAACTCGCACCAGACCAGAAATTTGATTTATTCATTATTTTGCGCAATAATGATTAAGATATTATAGTAATTATTTTGAATAAGTAACATAGCTAATGATCCATGAAGTGTTTTGTTGGTGCTCAACGTGAGAAGGCTTAAAATCCACAAATATAGCTCAATTATTGGTAGTATTTGATTGCTTTTAGTTGAATTATTGTTTAAAAGTGTACAATGAGTAAAAATCCACGGGTGACCTGAAACCCGACGGGTTTGGGTGCGGGTTTGAAATTGCGCCCGCGGGTGCAATCACAGGTGGATTTAGTTAGCCTTCACGGGTGTGATCGCGAGCGAGTGTTTACTCCACCCGACCCGATTCCGACCCATTGTCATCCCTATTTGGTGGTGATTGAAAATTGGTTTGGTGGTGATTGAAAGCTTGGTGATCACCCGATAAAGATTGTGGGCAACCTAAGTTATGGTGTGAACGATTATGAGTGATTCAACATGTTGAAGTGATAAAGAATTAACTCATAGAGAGCACTTGATTCTTGCGTGGATTAAGGTAGATTGTGTGGGTGCCTCAACAAGAACTAGTGGAGTGTGTTGATTCTTGATAGTCGCCTAGAGGGGGGGGGTGAATAGGGCGAAACTGAAATTTATAAATATAAACACAACTACAAGCCGGGGTTAGCGTTAGTAACAATAAATGAGTCCGCAAGAGAGGGCACAAAACAAATCCCAAGCGAATAAGCAAATGAGACACGGAGATTTGTTTTACCGAGGTTCGGTTCTTGCAAACCTACTCCCCGTTGAGGAGGCCACAAAGGCCGGGTCTCTTTCAACCCTTCCCTCTCTCAAACGGTCCCTCGGACCGAGTGAGCTTCTCTTCTCTAATCAAAGCCGGGAACAAAACTTCCCCGCAAGGGCCACCACACAATTGGTGCCTCTTGCCTTGATTACAATGGAGTTGTGATCTCAAGAACAAGTGAGAAAGAAAAGAAGCAATCCAAGCGCAAGAGCTCAAATGAACACGGCAAATCACTCTCTCTAGTCACTAGAGTTTTGTGTGGAATTGGAGAGGATTTGATCTCTTTGAATGTGTCTAGAATTGAATACCTAGCTCTTGTAAGTGGTTAGAAGTTGGAAAACTTGGATACAATGAATGGTGGGGTGGTTGGGGTATTTATAGCCCCAACCACCAAAAGTGACCGTTGGCTGGAGGCGTCTGCTCGATGGCGCACCGGACAGTCCGGTGCACACCGGACAGTCCGGTGCCCCTGCCACGTCATCACTGCCGTTGGATTCTGACCGTTGGAGCTTCTGACTTGTGGGCCCGCCTGGGTGTCCGGTGCACACCGGACATGCACTGTTTGATGTCCGGTGCACCGGTATGGGCAGCCCTGACGTCTGCGCACGCTGCGCGCGCATTTAATGCACCGCAGGGAGCCGTTGGCGCCGCAGGGAGCCGTTGCTCCGCTGGCACACCGGACAGTCCGGTGCACACCGGACAGTCCGGTGAATTATAGCGGAGCGGCTGTCGCGCGAACCCGAGGCTGGTGAGTTCAGGAGGCCGAGCTTTCCTTGGAGCACCGGACATGTCCGGTGCACACCGGACAGTCCGGTGAATTATAGCGCGCCGGCCTCCGCGAATTCCCGAGGGCGAAGGGTTGGAGTCTGAGTCCCCTGGTGCACCGGACAGGTACTGTTCACTGTCCGGTGGCACACCGGACAGTCCGGTGCGCCAGACCAGGGTTGCCCTCGGTTGCCCCTTTGCTCCTTTATTGAATCCAACACTTGATCTTTTTATTGGCTAGATGTGAACCTTTTGCACCTGTATAACTTATACACTAGAGCAAACTAGTCAGTCCAATATTTGTGTTGGGCAATTCAACCACCAAAATTATTTAGGAACTAGGTGTAAGCCTAATTCCCTTTCAATCTCCCCCTTTTTGGTGATTGATGCCAACACAAACCAAAGCAAATGTAGAAGTGCATAATTGAACTAGTTTGCATAATGTAAGTGAAAAGGTTACTTGGAATTGAGCCAATATAACTACTTACAAGATATGCAAGGAATGTTTCTTTCTTATATAACATTTTGGACCACGTTTGCACCACATGTTTTGTTTTTGCAAATTCTTTTTGTAAATCCATTTCAAAGATCTTTTGCAAATAGTCAAAGGTATATGAATAAGAGTTTGCAAAGCATTTTCAAGATTTGAAATTGTCTCCCCCTATTTCAAATGCTTTTCCTTTGACTAAACAAAACTCCCCCTAAAAGAGATCCACCTCTTAGTGTTCAAGAGGGTTTTGATATACCATTTTTGAAATACTACTTTCTCCCCCTTTTGAACACAATAGGATACCAAATGATAAAGACTTTTGGAAAGCACTAAGTTTTTGAATTTGGTGGTGGTGGTGCGGTCCTTTTGCTTTGGGCTCATTTCTCCCCCTTTTTGGCATGAATCGCCAAAAACGGAATCATTAGAGCCCTTGAAGTGCAATCTTCCCCTTTGGTCATAAATAAGTGAGTTAAGATTATACCAAAGACGAAGTCCTTTTGCGTTTGAGCTTTTACTCTCTCCCCCAAGGAGGAAGTCCTTTTCCTTGATGCTCATTTCTCCCCCAAAGAAGAGAGAGTTGCTCGGAGTGGTGGCGAAGTATGAGTTACGGAGTGGAAGCCTTTGTCTTCGCCGAAGACTCCAATTTCCTTTCAATATACCTATGACTTGGTTTGAAATAAACTTGAAAACACATTAGTCATAGCATATAAAAGAGATATGATCAAAGGTATTCAAAAGAGCTATGTGTGCAAGCTTAGCAAAAGAAATTTCTAGAATCAAGAATATTGAGCTCATGCCTAAGTCTGGTAAAAGATTGTTCATCAAGTGGCTTGGTAAAGATATCGGCTAATTGATCTTTAGTATTAATGTAAGAAATCTCGATATCCCCCTTTTGTTGGTGATCCCTAAGAAAATGATACCGAATGGCTATGTGCTTAGTGCGGCTATGCTCGACGGGATTGTCGGCCATTTTGATTGCACTCTCATTATCACATAGCAAAGGGACTTTGGTTAATTTGTAACCGTAGTCCCGCAGGGTTTGCCTCATCCAAAGCAATTGCGCGCAACAATGTCCTGCGGCAATGTACTCGGCTTCGGCGGTGGAAAGAGCGACCGAATTTTGCTTCTTTGAAGCCCAAGACACCAAGGATCTTCCCAAGAACTGGCAAGTCCCTGATGTGCTCTTCCTATTAATTTTGCACCCCGCCCAATCGGCATCCGAATAACCAATTAAATCAAATGTGGATCCCCGAGGGTACCAAAGCCCAAACTTAGGAGTATAAGCCAAATATCTCAAGATTCGTTTTACGGCCGTAAGGTGGGATTCCTTAGGGTCGGATTGGAATCTTGCACACATGCAAACGGAAAGCATAATGTCCGGTCGAGATGCACATAAATAAAGCAATGAACCAATCATCGACCGGTATACCTTTTGATCCACGGACTTACCTCCCGTGTCGAGGTCGAGATGCCCATTAGTTCCCATGGGTGTCTTGATGGGTTTGGCATCCTTCATCCCAAACTTAGCAAGAATGTCTTGAGTGTACTTCGTTTGGCTAATGAAGGTGCCCTCTTGGAGTTGCTTGACTTGGAATCCTAGAAAATACTTCAACTCCCCCATCATCGACATCTCGAATTTCTGTGTCATGATCCTACTAAACTCTTCACATGTAGACTCGTTAGTAGACCCAAATATAATATCATCAACATAAATTTGGCATACAAACAAGTCATTTTCAAGAGTTTTAGTAAAGAGTGTAGGATCGGCCTTGCCAACTTTGAAGCCATTAGCAATAAGGAAATCTCTTAGGCATTCATACCATGCTCTTGGGGCTTGCTTGAGCCCATAAAGCGCCTTAGAGAGCCTATAGACATGGTTAGGGTACTCACTGTCTTCAAAGCCGGGAGGTTGCTCAACATAGACCTCTTCCTTGATTGGTCCGTTGAGGAAGGCACTTTTCACGTCCATTTGATAGAGCTTAAAGCCATGGTAAGTAGCATAGGCCAATAATATGCGAATTGACTCAAGCCTAGCTACGGGTGCATAGGTTTCACCGAAATCCAAACCTTCGACTTGTGAATACCCTTTGGCTACGAGTCGAGCTTTGTTCCTTGTCACCATACCATGCTCATCTTGCTTGTTGCGGAAGACCCATTTGGTTCCTACAACATTTTGGTTAGGACGTGGAACTAAATGCCAGACCTCATTCCTCGTGAAATTGTTGAGCTCCTCTTGCATCGCCACCACCCAATCCGAATCTTGGAGAGCTTCCTCTACCCTGTGTGGCTCAATAGAGGAAACAAAAGAGTAATGTTCACAAAAATGAGCAACCCGAGATCGAGTAGTTACCCCCTTATGAATGTCGCCGAGGATGGTGTCGACGGGGTGATCTCGTTGGATTGCTTGGTGGACTCTTGGGTGTGGCGGTCTTGGTTCTTCCTCATCCTCCTTTTCTTGATCATTTGCATCTCCCCCTTGCTCATTGCCGTCATCTTGAGGTGGCTCATCTTCTTGTTTTTGCCCTTCATCAACTTGAGCCTCATCCTCATTTTGAGTTGGTGGAGATGCTTGCGTGGAGGAGGATGGTTGATCTTGTGTACTTGGAGGCTCTTCGGATTCCTTAGGACACACATCCCCGATGGACATGTTCCTTAGCGCGATGCATGGAGCCTGTTCTTCACCTATCTCATCAAGATCAACTTGCTCTATTTGAGAGCCGTTAGTTTCATCAAACACAACGTCACAAGAGACTTCAACTAGTCCAGTGGACTTGTTAAAGACCCTATATGCCCTTGTGTTTGAGTCATAACCAAGTAAAAAGCCTTCTACAGTTTTAGGAGCAAATTTAGATTTTCTACCTCTTTTAACAAGAATAAAGCATTTGCTACCAAAAACTCTAAAATATGAAATGTTGGGCTTTTTACCGGTTAGGAGTTCATATGATGTCTTCTTGAGGATTCGGTGAAGATATAACCGGTTGATGGCGTAACAGGCGGTGTTGACTGCTTCGGCCCAAAACCGGTCCGGTGTCTTGTACTCATCAAGCATGGTTCTTGCCATGTCCAATAGAGTTCGATTCTTCCTCTCCACTACACCATTTTGTTGTGGAGTGTAGGGAGAAGAGAACTCATGCTTGATGCCCTCCTCCTCAAGGAAGCCTTCAATTTGAGAGTTCTTGAACTCCGTCCCGTTGTCGCTTCTAATTTTCTTGATCCTCAAGCCGAACTCATTTTGAGCCCGTCTCAAGAATCCCTTTAAGGTCTCTTGGGTTTGAGATTTTTCCTGCAAAAAGAATACCCAAGTGAAGCGAGAATAATCATCTACTATTACAAGACAATACTTACTCCCGCCGATGCTTATGTAAGCGATCGGGCCGAATAGATCCATGTGGAGTAGCTCAAGCGGCCTGTCGGTCGTCATGATGTTCTTGTGTGGATGATGGACTCCAACTTGCTTCCCTGCCTGGCATGCGCTACAAATCCTGTCTTTCTCAAAATGAACATTTGTTAATCCTAAAATGTGCTCTCCCTTTAGAAGCTTATGAAGATTCTTCATCCCAACATGGGCTAGTCGGCGGTGCCAGAGCCAACCCATGTTAGTCTTAGCAATTAAGCATGTGTCAAGTTCAGCTCTATCAAAATCTACTAAGTATAGCTGACCCTCTAACACACCCTTAAATGCTATTGAATCATCACTTCTTCTAAAGACAGTGACACCTGCATCAGTAAAAAGACAGTTGTAGCCCATTTGACATAATTGAGAAACGGAAAGCAAGTTGTAATCTAAGGAATCTACAAGAAAAACATTGGAAATGGAATGGTCAGGAGATATAGCAATTTTACCAAGACCTTTGACCAAACCTTGATTTCCATCCCCGAATGTGATAGCTCGTTGGGGATCTTGGTTTTTCTCATATGAGGAGAACATCCTTTTCTCCCCTGTCATGTGGTTTGTGCACCCGCTATCGAGTATCCAACTTGAGCCCCCGGATGCATAAACCTACAAAACAATTTTAGTTCTTGACTTTAGGTACCCAAACGGTTTTGGGTCCTTTGGCATTAGAAACAAGAACTTTGGGTACCCAAACACAAGTCTTGGAGCCCTTGTGTTTGCCCCCAACAAATTTGGCAACTACCTTGCCGGATTTGCTAGTAAGCACATAAGATGCATCAAAAGTTTTAAATGAAATGGCATGATCATTCGATGCATTAGGAATTTTCTTCTTAGGCAACTTAGCATGGGTTGGTTGCCTAGAGCTAGATGTCTCACCCTTATACATATAAGCATGATTAGGGCCAGAGTGAGACTTCCTAGAATGAATCTTTCTAATTTTGCTCTCAGGATAGCCGGCAGGGTACAAAATGTAACCCTCGTTATCCTGAGGCATGGGAGCCTTGCCCTTAACAAAGTTAGATAAGTTCTTTGGAGGAGCATTAAGTTTGACATTGTCTCCCCTTTGGAAGCCAATGCCATCCTTAATGCCAGGGCGTCTCCCATTATAAAGCATGCTACGAGCAAATTTAAATTTCTCATTTTCTAGATTGTGCTCGGCAATTTTAGCATCTAATTTTGCTATATGATCATTTTGTTGTTTAATTAAAGCCATATGATCAAGAATAGCATTAACATCAATATCTCTACATCTAGTGCAAATAGAAACATGCTCAAGATTAGATGTAGAGGGTTTGCAAGATTTAAGTTCTACAACCTTAGCATGCAACATTTCATTCTTAGTTCTAAGGTCGGAAATAGTAGCATTGCAAACATTAAAATCTTTAGCCTTAGCAATTAAATTTTCATTCTCTAATCTAAGGCTAGCAAGAGATGCATTCAATTCATCAATCTTAGCAAGCAAGTCAATGTTATCATCTCTAAGATTGGGAATTGAAACATTACAAACATGTGAATCAACCTTAGCATTTAAAATAGCATTTTCATTTCTAAGGTTGTTAATCATCTCACGGCAAGTGCTTAGCTCACTAGACAATTTTTCACATTTTTCTACTTCTAGAGCATAAGCCTTTTTAACCTTAACATGTTTCTTGTTTTCTTTAATTAGACAATCCTCTTGGGAGTCCAAAAGGTCATCCTTTTCATGAATAGCACTAACTAATTCATTTAACTTCTCTTTTTGAGCTATGTTAAGGTTGGCAAAAAGGGAACGCAAATTATCCTCCTCATCACTAGCATTATCATCACTAGAAGATTCATATTTAGTGGAGGAGTTGGATTTAACCTTCTTCTTTTTGCCGTCCTTTGCCATGAGGCACTTGTGGCCGTCGTTGGGGAAGAGGAGTCCCTTGGTGACGGCGATGTTGGCGGCGTCCTCGTCGTCGGAGGAGTCGCTTGAGCTTTCGTCGGAATCCCATTCCCGACAAACATGGGCATCGCCGCCCTTCTTCTTGTAGTACCTTTTCTTCTCCTTTCTTCTCCCCTTCTTGTCGTCGCCTCGGTCACTGTCACTAGATATAGGACATTTAGCAATAAAATGACCGGGCTTACCACACTTGTAGCAAACCTTCTTGGAGCGGGACTTGTAGTCCTTCCCCCTCCTTTGCTTGAGGATTTGGCGGAAGCTCTTGATGACGAGCGCCATTTCCTCATTGTCGAGCTTGGAGGCGTCTATTGGTTGTCTACTTGGTGTAGACTCCTCCTTCTTCTCCTCCGTTGCCTTGAATGCAACGGGTTGGGCTTCGGATGGGTCGCCAAGCTCGTTGATTTTCCTCGAGCCTTCTATCATGCACTCAAAACTTACAAAATGCCCGATAACTTCCTCGGGGGTCATTTTAGTGTATCTAGGATTACCACGAATTAATTGAACTTGAGTGGGATTTAAAAAAATGAGAGATCTTAAAATAACATTTACCACTTCGTGGTCGTCCCACTTCTTGCTCCCGAGGTTGCGCACTTGGTTCACCAAAGTCTTGAGCCGGTTGTACATGTGTTGTGGCTCCTCCCCTTTGTTAAGCCGGAACCGACCGAGCTCCCCCTCGATCGTTTCCCGCTTGGTGATCTTGGTGAGCTCATCTCCCTCGTGCGCAGTTTTGAGCACATCCCAAATCTCCTTTGCATTTTTCAACCCTTGCACTTTGTTGTATTCTTCCTTGCTTAGAGAGGCAAGGAGTATGGTTGTGGCTTGAGAGTTGAAGTGCTCGATTTGGGCCACCTCATCCTCATCATAGTTTTCATCCCCTACGGATGGTACCTGCGCACCAAACTCAACAACATCCCATATGCTTTTGTGGAGCGAGATTAGATGAAATCGTATTAAATCGCTCCACCTAGCGTAATCTTCACCATCAAAAGTTGGTGGTTTGCCTAGTGGGACGGAAAGTAAAGGTGTATGTTTGGAAATGCGAGGGTAGCGTAGAGGGATCTTACTATACTTCTTGCGCTCTTGGCGCTTAGAAGTGACGGAGGGCGTATCGGAGTCGGAGGTCGATGTTGATGAAGTGTCGGTCTCGTAGTAGACCACCTTCCTCATCCTCTTGTGCTTGTCGCCTTTCCGATGCGGCTTGTGGGAAGAAGATTTTTCCTTCTTCTCTTTGTGGTGAGAAGAAGATTTCTTCTCCTTCCCTTTGTTGGAGGAGCTCTTCTTCTTCTCCCTCCTTTTGGTGCGGGACTCTTCCGATGAAGTGCTCCCGTAGCTTGTAGTGGGCTTTTCGCCGGTTTCCATCTCCTTCTTGGCGTGATCTCCCGACATCACTTCGAGCGGTTAGGCTCTAATGAAGCACCGGGCTCTGATACCAATTGATAGTCGCCTAGAGGGGGGGTGAATAGGGCGAAACTGAAATTTATAAATATAAACACAACTACAAGCCGGGGTTAGCGTTAGTAACAATAAATGAGTCCGCAAGAGAGGGCACAAAACAAATCCCAAGCGAATAAGCAAATGAGACACGGAGATTTGTTTTACCGAGGTTCGGTTCTTGCAAACCTACTCCCCGTTGAGGAGGCCACAAAGGCCGGGTCTCTTTCAACCCTTCCCTCTCTCAAACGGTCCCTCGGACCGAGTGAGCTTCTCTTCTCTAATCAAAGCCGGGAACAAAACTTCCCCGCAAGGGCCACCACACAATTGGTGCCTCTTGCCTTGATTACAATGGAGTTGTGATCTCAAGAACAAGTGAGAAAGAAAAGAAGCAATCCAAGCGCAAGAGCTCAAATGAACACGGCAAATCACTCTCTCTAGTCACTAGAGTTTTGTGTGGAATTGGAGAGGATTTGATCTCTTTGAATGTGTCTAGAATTGAATACCTAGCTCTTGTAAGTGGTTAGAAGTTGGAAAACTTGGATACAATGAATGGTGGGGTGGTTGGGGTATTTATAGCCCCAACCACCAAAAGTGACCGTTGGCTGGAGGCGTCTGCTCGATGGCGCACCGGACAGTCCGGTGCACACCGGACAGTCCGGTGCCCCTGCCACGTCATCACTGCCGTTGGATTCTGACCGTTGGAGCTTCTGACTTGTGGGCCCGCCTGGGTGTCCGGTGCACACCGGACATGCACTGTTTGATGTCCGGTGCACCGGTATGGGCAGCCCTGACGTCTGCGCGCGCTGCGCGCGCATTTAATGCACCGCAGGGAGCCGTTGGCGCCGCAGGGAGCCGTTGCTCCGCTGGCACACCGGACAGTCCGGTGCACACCGGACAGTCCGGTGAATTATAGCGGAGCGGCTGTCGCGCGAACCTGAGGCTGGTGAGTTCAGGAGGCCGAGCTTTCCTTGGAGCACCGGACATGTCCGGTGCACACCGGACAGTCCGGTGAATTATAGCGCGCCGGCCTCCGCGAATTCCCGAGGGCGAAGGGTTGGAGTCTGAGTCCCCTGGTGCACCGGACAGGTACTGTTCACTGTCCGGTGGCACACCGGACAGTCCGGTGCGCCAGACCAGGGTTGCCCTCGGTTGCCCCTTTGCTCCTTTATTGAATCCAACACTTGATCTTTTTATTGGCTAGATGTGAACCTTTTGCACCTGTATAACTTATACACTAGAGCAAACTAGTCAGTCCAATATTTGTGTTGGGCAATTCAACCACCAAAATTATTTAGGAACTAGGTGTAAGCCTAATTCCCTTTCAATTCTCTCATACCTTAAAAAACATCATCATATTTCTGACCCTTCTTTAGTTCAATCATTTACTTTTGCTCAACTCAATTTTTGTTTTATTTATATTACTAGAATTACCATGTTAGAACGGGTTTAGAACTTAGGGTGTAACTTTTGTGTGCTAAAAATAGATAAATACCTTATGCACAAGGGGTGGAGTAGGATATTAAGTAGCATTTAATTGTTGCAAGAAATTTTAAATTAGCCTAATTTATCTTTCTCTTTGGTATCTTTATCCTTCCACTCATGATATTTAATCTAGCGAGTAATGATCATATTAGTAATCTATTAGAAAATTATTTATATGTCACTGTAATTTTGTCCAATATCTTATTTGCTATCGCAAATATTCTAATCACTTTTATGCCACTTGGATGCAATTTCTTACTGTACCATATTATTGTTAGTGGCATAAAAGGGTAAGAAAATTATATGCCCTAATCCTTTCCATGTCGCTGGGAATGATATGGAAGGATAAGAAATTGCATCTGACGTACAAGAGATTAAGACATTTGCGGTAACATATAAGGTACTAGTCAAATTACAGTGGTAATCTAACTAGTATGCAAGCAATGCTCATATTAATATTTATGTTTAATTGTTTAATCTAACTAACACGTGAGTAATGTCTGTGATTGTTAAGGTTTATGGTCTGATTTAGGGCTAGTTTGGCAACCTTATTTTTTTCAAGAAATTTCCATTTTTCTAAGATAAATTAGTTTATTTTCTCATTGAAAAATGGGATTCCCTTGAAAAATTGGAGTTACCAAACTAATCCTTAATCTGAAGATTACCTGCTTTCCCAACATGTGGTACCATGAGATAGTGCTAGTTTCTGAACAAGACTCTCAAGTTACAAACATGTAAGAGATGAAGCAAGCGGCAAGGCGTTTGCAAGAATTCAAAAGTATAGGATAAGGTAGGCAGGTAAAGGAACGATGCGATATGAGCTTCTAGTAGAACAAGTCAAATGTGCCAAAATGATGAAGGCGACTTACCACAAAATACGTAGTAGCATATTTCAAACTAAGCCAAAGCAGGAGTTGCTGCTCTGATTGCATTGCAAGCAAGAAAACTTCTTGAACATGGTATAAGTTAAGTAATCTGTGTTTCATCAGTAAAATACTAAAATCTGAATTCTAGAAGACGGACAAAATGATCTCACATCCCTTCGGTACATACAACACTATGAGCTGTGTCCGGGCATTTGAGGTATGATCAAGATCACAGGGAGTGACGTGGCATGGAGACTCTTGTGAGTCGCTGCATCTCTTTCATAGCTCGAATTCCTCTTCTCGGAGCACCATCTCTGCGGCCTCTTCTTCATCGTCATCGAGAGAAAAGTAGTGGCTCTTCTCGGCCGGCCTGAACGTGTAGAACATGAACAGATAGAACGCCAGGGTGGCCATCTCTTCTGCCAAGATGCTCACCCACCGGTACTTGTAGCTGGCAACTGCCTTGAGCGCATACACGACGATCCTAGTGAAGTACAGGTACCCGATCACCACGACGTAGAACTGCCTGAACAGGGTGAGCTTGGAGAGGTTCCGTGCCGCCTTGCCGTCGGTCTTGGACGTCTCCCTGAGCGACCGGATAGACCACACGACCGGGAAGAGCACCGCGCAGCAGCACACGACATCCACGAAGAGCAAGATCTGGTTCCATGTCACCCACCCCTGCATGAAGGGCCCGGTCTCCCCAATGACCGCGGCGGCGATGTTCGCGGTGACCTGGAGCGGGATCACGGCCATGAGCACCTTCTTCTCCCGGTCCTGCAGCACCGGCTTCAAGAATGACCACCCCGTGCCGACCAGCGCGATCACCGCGAAGAGGATGACACCTTTCACGAGCTGGAAGAGGTAGAAGGCCACATCCCAGCCGTGCGGCGTCCCCGTGACGCGGATGTAGTGCTGGTCCTCGGCCGCGGAGAGGCAGTAGAGCAGGCGCGCGACGAGGAGG